>NC_139388.1:114617500-117017500 GCF_054392235.1 Sus scrofa | reverse complement strand
TTAAGAAAACAACCATTTAAGAAACAGCTGTGTGGTCATAAAACAACACGTGTAATGTACCCATTTTATAATCGAATATAAAATAGGATTAATGAAATGATCAGAATTGCTTTGTGAATCTTTGAACAGTTTGTAGGTGAAATGGAGATTAATTTCTAGGTGGGGATGCCTTTAAAATCTTTAATGTGGCAAAATGCTTAATAGGAAGTGGATCCACTTTGGCTAGTCCAAATCAACTTATGTTATAAAGAAGTCTCCAGAGAAGAAATGTAACCAAGCCTGAAAGTATTGGTTGTCATTTTTAAAACTTTTTTTAAAAACCCTGAGGTGGCTGTGATCCTTATAATAAGAAGAAAATATTTGGATCAGTCACTCGGTTATAATAGGCCTATGAATAGTTCATAACAAGATTTTATTTTACTAAGCTATAAACTTAATTTTGAACCTGATATAATGTGAGGAACTGATATAGAAAAAGATGCTATTTAAGGGATGGAAGTGAAGAAAATACTAACCTTTCACTTTCTGACCTGCATGTGCTATGCGGCATTTCAATATACCTTCAATATACCTTATTGAAATACCATATTCTAAATGACTGAAATGAATGAAATACCCTATTCTGAAATGTTTCACTTTTGGCAAACATTATTCACATGTATTTCATTACTCTATATGTTAAAATATATGTGGCTTAGTTCCATAGCCACTAAGCTAACCATTTAACCATGCTGACATGTGCTGATGCTCGTAGCATAGAAAATAATTAATTTTACAAATGCAGTGTAATCATTATTCAGGAAAGTCTTATGCAGCCAGATGGTATTTTCCCCAGGAAGCATTGTTACACAAGATAGGTGAAATAATACAATTAATGTTGTGCTTTACTCATATAATAGAAAAAATTTACTTCTCTAGGATAATCTAAGAAGTAAAATTTGTAATATTGCAACTTGCAAAAAAAAAAAAACAAAACAGAAAACCCATAGCAGATAAAATATCACATCTAATTTGTTAAAAATTTTAAAAACTGTTCATTTTTGAGGGATTCCTTATGATTTTAAAATGTTCCTTGAAATTTTTTTTTTTTTTTTGCTTTTTAGGGCCACCCGTGCAGCATATGGAAGTTCCCAGGCTAGGGGTCGAATCCAAGCTACAGCTGCCGGCCTACACCACAGCCACAGCGATGTAGGGTCCGAGCCCCATCTGTGACCTACACCGCAGCTCACAGCAACGCTGGATCCTTAACCCACTGAGCAAGGCCGGGGATCGTACCCTCGTCCTCATGGATCCTAGTCGCATTCCTTTCTGCTGCACCACAACAACGGGAACTCCTAAAAGTTAATTTTAATGTTGAGATATAAGCTATTTGCTTAAAAAATGTTTTAAGTGGATCCACTCTGGGCTTCAGTGAATATTTATCTTGACTCGTACTTTTACGAAGTGCTTCAGGATATAAGAGGAACCTGTCCTAATGGAATAAAATATATCTGGGGAGAATGACTAATTTAAGTAAACAATTTAAAAGCAATTAAATGCTAAATAGTTAATGGAATCCAGAAAAGAAGAGATGACCCTGACCTGGACAAATAGCATCGTGGACTGGATGGAGAATGATGAGAGTAAGTGTAAGAGACTCCGGTGGTCTGGGAGGGGTCTGGCCAGGCCCTTTGTGGATGATAATCCTCACAACAGCCTTTTCTTCCTGAGGAGCCCAAGGCTCAGAACTTAGTCACTTACCCTTGATCCCAAAGCTGCTTCTTGGGCTTTTCTTTAGGGATAAGAAGGCCTTCAAGGCAGAAGGAATATTTTTAAAAAGGCACCAAGGTAGGCTCAGCTGTGCTTTCCAGGAGTTAGTGGGTGCTGAGCTTATAGGAAATCTCTGCCTTACTGGAAATCTGATTCAAGAATGAGGCATGACCCTTTTGAGGATTGTTAAATACCTTTCTCTGTATTACAACCTGTGGACTAGCTTAGGTGCTCAGGGATGTTAGCTGATGGTGTACGGGTGAAATGCATCTTTCTCAATTTACTGTATAATACTTAAATTAGGTTGGTCATTGGGTTAAATAGTAGCAGGAACATGATTTCACAAATAAGCTGTAAGTATTATTCAAATAAAATAATTTTTAGGGAGTTACCTTTGTGGCTCGGTGGTTAACAAACCAGACTACGATCCATGAGGATGTGCATTCGATCCCTGGCCTTGCTCAGTGGGTTAAGGATCTGGCGTTGTGGTGAGCTGTGCTGTAGGTTGCAGATGAGGCTCAGAGCCCACGTTGCTGTGGCTGTGGTGTAGGCCAGCATCTGTAGCTCGGACTGGACCCCTAGCCTGGGAACCTCATGTGCGTGGGCGTGGCCCTAAAACGCAAATAATAGTAATAATAATAATAGTAATAATAACGATGATGATGATTTTTAAAACTATCAAAACTTGTGATAATGTTTCCACATTCTTTGATAGTCAGAGGTGTCAGATTTTTTTTTAAGTTTTTCCTTTGTTGTCTTGTACTGTTAATTTTTGAAAAACCTGATTACTAAATTTATGAGAAATTGTCTGACAAGGTCAGCATTTAGAAAGTGAGGCATCTTTACAGCAAATTTCAATCAGTTTGAATTGTAAACTTGTGTTTTAATGTAACGTGGGATTTTAATTTCTTTTTGAATGGGAATGGGATATTTCAAGTTACCTTATTAAATAGGATGTGAAAACAGAGAGTTCTGTATTCTAAGTGTTATTTGTGGTTTTTAGAATATCCTGGAGAGGCCTCTGGGCTTGTGTTAGATTTCAGGTAGTGACCTTCAATATTCATTGCGAATTTCTCTTTGGCCTTGGAGCAAGTGTCTTTTTGGTTTTTTCCTTTGCCTTCAGGGCCTTGTCTTTCCTCCACCTTTTGGTAAATTAATTACCAGAATATTCTTTCTCTTTTGAATAACAGCCCTGAGGAATCTGTCATTATTCACTGAACACTCCTCAGGGTCCCTAAATAAGACTCTGGGTAAATTCATTCTAGAGAATTTCAATTCAGATGTTAGGTATAGGAAGATATTTTTCTAACCTTGTGTTTCCCCTTGCTGAATTTTTTTTTATTACATATAAAATAATGGGTCAGTTTAAAAAATATTTGTTATGTCTCTCTGACACATTTTCTCTTGAAGGAAATAATTCACATTTTAAAAAGTTACCCCCTGTATCTGGAGATTTAGAGTCTCTGGCACTGAGCATTGCACTAACAGTGCAGGGCCATAGTTTTAGGGCAGTTGTCCTGTGGACAGAGCTTCCCCCTTTCTTAGGGATGTGTCATCTTCCCTCTGGCTTGACAGCATTACCACTTTAAACCATTGACCAGAGTATCCTTTCTCCCCCACCCCACACACTTTTAAGTACATTGATCCTACAAAGGGGAAAAAAAAAAATCACTGGGATTATGGAATTTAAAGCCATGATTTCATTAAAAAAAAAAATGATGATTTGCATCAAGGGAAAGCACACAGCTTACAGAACAACAAATAATTGGAGAGACCCAAGTACAGCTGAATATGTGTTTATGTACAGACAGGATTCAGACTCACACAAAACTAGAAATAATGTAAACTTGTGCCTCTATGGTAAAATATTATTTTCTGGCTACGTTGCTTTATTTTAAGAGTGAATGGAGAAATTTAAAAAAGGAACAGGAAGAATGATTAGAGAACAAGGGGTTTATAATCTAGATGAGAAATATGGTTCATCCCATCCATGGAGGAGAAAGTGAATTACTTTTTAACTATAGCTTTACTTTGAGAAATTAAGGTAAGGTTGACTGAAAAATGCACAAAAAGTTGAGAATTGCATTTAAGAAGAAATCTTAGTCAATTTAGAGAGCTAAATATTAGACTATTTTCATAATTTATTTAGCAAATATTTGTTGAGCACTTACCATGTTGCTAGATGCAAAGATAAATAAGAAACATTCCTGAAGGTGTGAGGAACTGAAAGTCCACTAGAAAAACCAAGTAAACAAATAATTACAGGTCAAGGTGGGCCCTCCTTTCTGATTCGTATGTAGTGGAAGGATGGAAGGACATTACTAATGTCCAGAGGAACCGTGCATCCTAAGTTATCCCAGATTTCATTGTTCAGCCCCGTGGGAAATAAGCGTACTCACAGTGGAAGTGTCAGCAGTGGGCTTTGCATGCATAAAAGACAGGGATTAAGCTCCTGGGGGAAGGGCACAGAAAGCTTTGGATGTGTGGAAACGTTTTCCTAGGGTCTGGAAAGGTAAGTAGGCATTTTTCAGCTGGGAGAAACGTATTTCAGGCAGACCGATTCCAAGTGCAAATGCATGGGTGCATGAAAGAACACGGTCCTGGAAGGGAGAATTTAGTGTAGCTGGGGTATGAGAGAAGGAGAGGGTCAGGAAGTGAGCCTGGTGGCTAAGATCAGGAAGTATTTTGTCCTAAAGTCGGAGATCACGTGATTCCACTGACTTATTACCCCATTATCCCAGTTAGTCACCGACAATGGCCCTCTACTGCCTAAACCCATCTTTCCTTAAGTTCTTCCTCAGTGCACTACCTTTCTCATTGCTAAAGTGAGGATACACCTCTTTTTCCCAAGACATTAATGAATCGAGAAATTCTTTAAGAATTCTCCATCTTCATTTATATGTGCATATGGCTACTTTCTTTGTACAGTTTGAATAAGTGTAGTGTTTGCCCAAGACAGGGAGCTTAAGATGACCTGGTAAATTCTTTTAGCTCTGGAAAATCCTTTTAGTTAATCTGGGGTGTTCTGGGCATAGAGAGTGGGTCTTGGAAAGCACATCTCAAGATCTCGTGAAAACTGTTTTCATGTCAAGTAGAAATGCAAAAAGAATGTAATATATTCTGTGTACAGGGAAATTTTGCAGGTAGTAAGGATATAAGCCATGGCATGGATGTCTCCTGGTACAAAGCTCGCATTCAACTTTGTGTTCTCTGAGCAGAACCTAATAGTTTTGAACTTGATAACCAAGTAGTGCCTCCCTTGCAGTGGCCACAGATTTGATTTAGTGTCTAGAATTTTGCAAAGCTTCTACTCTACTGAAGGAGAATAAATGTTAGGATAATAACCATTCCTTTCTTTTATTTTTTATTTTTTGTCTTTTGAGCACCACACCCACCGCATATGGAAGTTCCCAGGCTAGAGGTCGAATCGGAGCTATAGCTGCCAGCCTATGCCACAGCCACAGCAATGCCAGATCCAAGCCTCGTCTGCAACCTGCACTACAGCTCATGGCAACACCAGATCCTTAACCCAACGAGGGAGGCCAGGGATCAAATCTGTGTCCTCATGGATGCTAGTCAGATTCCTTTCTGCTGTTCCTTTTCTTTTAAAATAGGATAGCCGTTTGCATTTTCTTTTATTTTTTTCTGTCAATTTTTGGAGGAAGTTAAAAAATAATGACCAGGTTTTCAGATGGTGCTGATAGAAGGCTTTAGTGTAACAGACGCAGGAATTTTTTTTTTTTTTTTTTTTTTTTTTTTTGTCTTTTGTCTTTTTTGGGCCGCACCTGTGGCATATGGAGGTTCCCAGTCTAGGGCTCGAATCAGAGCTGTAGCTGGCCAGCCTATACCACAACCACAGCAACTGGAATCTGAGCTGCATGTATAGGCTACACTACAGCTCACGGCAACTCTGAATCCTTAACACACTGAGCAAGGCCAGAGATCGAACCCCTGTCCTTATGGATACTAGTCAGGTTCCTTAACCACTGAGCCAAGACAGGAACTCCCAGAAGCAGGAATGTTTTGATGTCCTTGTCCTGGTGATTTCCTTGATTAAAGAACTTATTTCAATCTTGTTTTAATTTCTGGTTTGATAACATACTTTCTTTATAAATTTCCATTTTATTCAATTTGAAGATCCTGAACTCTGACATAATTCATTCATTTAATATTTATTCCCAGATTATGACTTCTGCTATTATAAACAAGCAAAATAGAATATTTACTCATTCATTGGTTTTTCCCAGTTTGAACACACTTAAAACAGCAGTGTGGCCAATGTACCAGAAAACAATAATTGTCTGAAATAGGAAAGATAAAATGAACATTTATTGCCAATTTAGCTTTTTAATGCAAATTGCACCCAGGTTTCCTTTTTAAAGTGGAAGATGAATAGATACTTCTGTAGGTAATGGTGACTGATGATTCCAATAATGATGGTAATGATAATGACAAAACTTTATTAAGAACAAGAGACAGGTACCATATAGAGTACTTCCCAGGCATCATCTCATTTAATTTTCGCAGTTCCTTGCTTTTTCATCTATTAGACATTGGCAGAGACATTTGTGTATAATTTTGTGAGAGATCTGACCAACTAATCAATGCGTTCCCTAAAAACAGTGTTTCTGAAGCTTGACATTTTAAAAAGGACCTCTTTTCAGTGCAAATTTCAATTCTATCATGTTAGTTAAAACATGCAAAATACGAGATTAGTTAAGCCTTTCTTAGAAAACATGTCTTATAAAGGCAAAGTAATTTTAAACCCGCACCTGTAGACTAAAAAGCCATTAACATCGGAATTAGAATGTTAATTCAGTGTCATGGATGACGATGTTTTGTTGAAACAAACATCACACAAAATATATCTGTGGTGGACTAGTGGGTTCAGCGTTTTCATTTACGCATGTGTCATATGACAACCGACTTTCCTCCTCATTGCTCTCCTCATTCAAACTATTTTAAAACTTCATACAGGGATTTCCCATCGTGGCTCAGCGGGTGAAGAACTTGACTACTATCCATGAGGATGTGGGTTTGATCCCTGGGATATAAAAGAATTCCAAGTATTAAAAGAAGGTTTAAATGATTATGATGAAAACAAGGATGAACTTTCGTAGTTCTTATGTCGCTCTTGTTATATACTTAATAGATCTTAAAAAAAAAAAAAAAAAAAAAAAACTGCCACAAGGTCTAAAAAAAAAAGTTCTCAGGTGTTCCCATTGTGACTTAGCAGTAACGAACCTAATATCCACAAGGATGCAGATTTGATCCCTGGCTCGTGGGTTAAGGATTCGGCATTGCAGCAAGCTGCAGTGTAGGTTGCAGATGTGGCTCTGATCCAGTGTTGCTATGGCTGTGGTGTAGACCTGCAATTGCAGCTCCAGTTCTCCAGCCTAGCCTGTGAACTTCCATAGACCTCAGGCTGTAGAAACAACAACAACAAAAAAAACCCCCAAAAAACATACGCAAAAACTTCATACAGCGTGGCAGGCACCATTTGACCTTGCCTTGACAAGAGAGTATCATGTGCATATCGAGTCCACCTTCCCATGACTGCTTTGTATCTCTTTGTACAGGTGGACACAAGTGGGCATCAAATACTCTTGCTAAGTTTAAAGATTGTCATGTGAATAAAAACCAAAATTAAATTTGAAAAATTCTTGTAGAGAGAATTTGTAGTTTTCAAGATTTCTTTGGGCACATTCTTTGCTTCTCCATTCCCCCTGCCCCACATGCTAATGACATGAATACAGTTGAAATAACCAAAGGATGAATGTCTAGGTGCTGTGCTGAGCTCTTTATAGACACTATCTCACTGAATGTTGCCCCAGCCCTGGGGGCTAGGTGGTCTGATCATCTCTGATTTGTAAAGAAGGACACTGAATCTTGGACATACTGAGTAAATGCCTCCCAAGGTCACATGACTAATAGCAAATGATCTTGAACTCAGAGACTTTCACTCCAGACTCTATTAATACCCCACCAGTAGCTTCATTTCTTTGCTAATTCTATAAATACATATGGTATACTTTCCAATGCATCAGGTACTGGGTCAGATGCTTCTCAGCAGTCTCAAAAGAGTGATCCTGTCATCTGCCTTTGGTAAATTAAGATGGTTCAAGGTCACCCTTTTAGTGACAGTCACTGACCACTCCCTCAACCTTAAAAGGTATAAACACTTAAGGACACATTGTCTGGGTCTGTTTTAAAAGCAGAATTTAAAGTAGTGTCTTCATTTTCTAGAGTTTCAGGAGCTTGATGTATATTTTTCAAAGAAAAACAATTGACTAAGAATTCTTATATTTCTATTGATTTTTTTTTAAATAAAAACTTTAAAAATGTCGTTGGACAACAGGCTTGTGAAGCTTTTTAGAGGCCTCTATTGTATGTGAACCCTGACAAAGGATATGAAATAAATGCCTTGTGAAATGAAGTTCTCTACATTAAAAACGTTTTTGGTCAGCAAATTTTGTGGCAAATTTATCGATGTAGTAAATATTTCATTTACTAAGAGGCCTATTTGGGAGAAGGCTTGTTTACACTGGAGAACTGAAGGAAATGTAATCCAAATTACAGGGCATAATGAGTCTCATTGATATTCCTGCAGTGCCCTCTGGCTTATCTGCATCTGTAAAATGATTATTTAAAAAAAAAAAACACTCTGTGTCACCATCTATATAATTTGTGTGAGATTATTGTCAATTAGTATACAGATCGCTTAGATGGTAATAGGAACTGTAAGTGTGTATATGTGTGAGTATTCATATATGTGTGTGTAAGTACACACATGCTCATAACCCTGTGTGTAACCCATGAATCCACCTGGAGTTCAGATGCTTTTGAGCATGGATGGATTTTTAAATTTTTTTTTTTTTTTTTGTCTTTTTTTTGCCTTTTCTAGGGCCGCTCCCTCGGCATATGGAGGTTCCCAGGCTAGGGGTCCAATTGGAGCTATAGCCACCAGCCTACGCCACAGCCACAGCAACACCAGATCCGAGCCACGTCTGCGTCTGCAACCTACACCACAGCTCACGGCAGCACTAGATCCTTAACCCACTGAGCAAGGCCAGGGATCGAACCTGCAACCCCTTGGTTCCTAGTCGGATTCGCCAACCACTGCGCCACAATGGGAACTCCCTGGGTTTTTTAAATTTTGAATTGATGATACCATTCATGTTCAAATATGACTTTGCACAGAGCAGAAATTATTGCCTTGGGTCAGAACAATTTTTTAAGGTCTTCTTGCTTTTATTGAAGTATAGTTAATTTACAATGTTGTGATAACTTCTGGTGTACAGCAAAGTGATAATACACACACACACACGCACATATATATGTGTATATTATTTTTCATATCGATTATAGTTTATTGCAAAATACTGAATATACTTCCCTATGCTATACGGTAGGACTTTATTGTTGATATGTTTTTTAGATAGTAGTTTATATATGCTAATTCCAAATTTCTAATTTATCCCTACCCCCTCATCCTCTTTGGTAACCATAAGTTTGTTTTCTTCATTTGGGATTCTGTTTCTGTTTTATAAACAAGTTTATTTGTATTATATTTTCTTTTTTCTTTTTTTTATTAAAGTATAGTTGATTATAGTGTTGTGCTGTTTGTATTATATTTTAGATTTCACATATAAGTGATATACAATATTTGTTTTTCTCTTTCTGGCTCACTTCATGTGGTATGATACTTTCTAGGTCCATCCATGTTGCTGCAAATGGCATTAGTTCATTCTTTTTATGACTGAGTTGTATTCCATTGTAAACTCTAATTCAAAAAGATACATGCACCCCAGTGTTCACAGCAGCACTATTTACTCTAGCCAAGACACGGAAGCAAACTGAATGTCCATTGACAGATGAGTGGATAAAGAAAATGTGGTATTTAATTGTTTTAATCAATTACTTCTGTTTGAAGGATAATACACTGTGATGGTAAATATACTAAGGTTCAGAAAGTCTCTCTGTGTTACATGTAAAAGTTTCATGGAAAATTATTTGGTTTTGTTTTTGATCTGTCATTTATATATGACCTCTCATCTGTTTTGTTACTCAGAACTCTTCCTTGGTTTCTTGCTAAGTTCTAGAGGAGTGGGATGACTAAGTAGAGGGATGGGGTCCGTGACCTCATGAAAGTAGTGGGTGGAACAGACACCTAACAAGTCCATGATTCCTAATTGTGCTGAGGACGGAGAAGGCTTGTGCCAGGTTGCATCTCCAAGGTTGAACAGGCCTTTGTCATTGGGGGATGGGACCTCACAAAGAAAAGAGAGCCACGTGGAAGCAGACGCCACCCAGAAGTAAGTGGAAGGTGGGCAGTCACATGAGGCTGGCCTGGGGACAGGTGGATCATTAGCTTGGCCCAGGCCAAAGAGCTCTGTGCTACTTAAAGGAGATTCAACCAGGGGATCCTGGGGGGCACCTACACTCAAGAGAGAGGTAGAAGAAGGAGACTGGTAAGAAAAAGACACAAAAGGGGAGTTCCCGTTGTGGTGCAGCAGAAATGAATCCGACTAGGAACCATGAGGTTGTGGGTTTGATCCCTGGCCTCGCTCAGTGGGTTAAAGATCCAGTGTTGCCGTGAGCTCTGGTGTGGCTCGGATCTGGTGTTGCTGTGGCTGTGGTGTAGGGCGGCAGCTGTAGCTCTGATTAGACCCTAGCCTGGGAACCTCCGTATGCTGCAGGTGTGGCCCTAAAAAGACAAAAGACAGGAAAAAAAAAAAAAAAAAGAAAGAAAGAAAAAGAAAAAAAGAAAAGAAAAAGAAAAAGGCACAAAAATGGGAGAGGAACTGGAGAAAATGATAGCCAAGAGCTGGGGGTGGGGGTGAGGGCGCAGGTTCAGGCAGAGGGTATAAGGGATTCCAGGTGTCAGATGTGGCTCTTCCTTCAACATAAGCACTCTACACTTGTCACTGACTTTAGTAGTTTAGTGGTCCTGGGTGGCCTTAACAAAAGCAGTATCATTATCTGTATTATCTATTGAATTTCTGGGATCTTAGAAGAGGAATTGTTTGATAAAACTAGGTACTTTTTTCTTTTTTTTTTTTTGCCATTTCTTGGGCCACTCCTGTGGCATATGGAGATTCCCAGACTAGGGGTCGAATCGGAGCTGTAGCCACTGGCCTATGCCAAGAGTCACAGCAACACAGGATCTGAGCCGCATCTGTGATTTGCACCACAGCTCACGGCAACGCCGGATGGTTAACCCACTGAGCAAGGGCAGGGACCGAACCCGCAACCTCATGGTTCCTAGTTGGATTCGTTAACCACTGTGCCACGACGGCAACTCCTAGGTGCTTTTTCTTATGACGGTGGACTTACTAGAGGCAGTGTTATGGCCACTTTTAGGGTTACTATGAAATCCCCAAGGTGAGGCAGAGGACCGAGGGAAGAAAGCATTCTTCAAGCTACTTCAGGGCAATGGACAGTGGATACGGCTCATGTAGAATGTTTAAGTGACGGGATTTATCTTAAATCACTTATAAATAAAATTACTTGGATTGTTTACTGATGAAGACAACTCATGCCAGCTTGTCACAATGCCAGCAGTTTCTTAATTATTTAGCAATAAAAAGAGGTTTAATTCTCTGCCTGCTTTGAAGCTAATGGGCAGAGAGAGGTGAGGAGGGGAGGGTGGGCTGGGGTCCTGCAGTCCCCGGAAGGCTGAGGGAGGACTCCTGTCCCCAGTGTTCCTCTGTGAAGGCACGATGATGGAGTGACAGTAATGGACAGATGTCCCTCCCATCTGCCCGTCTGTTTCCTTCGCTCATGCACGTGCCCTTGTTAACTTCCTGCTTTATTCTCCAGGGAGCAGAGAGTGACCTTCCAGCTTGTACACACCTGCTTTTTTGCTCACTAGCACTTTTTAAAGTCTATCCCTTTAGGAACTAGGAGATATATATTTCCCCCAACTTCTTCCTCCTACTTAAAAAAAGAGAGGGAGGTTGGGGAGGAGGGAGGGAGCAAAAATTGGCAGAAAACCCTGCAAGAAAATGAGTTTGACAGATTTGTTCAGTTCTGGATTTCTGTCTTCCTGTTTCCTAAAATCTGTCAGAAAAGCTAAGGCCCTGCCCCCACGATGAATAAAATCCCTAAGGCCACTGTCTGCAAGGAGGGGAAATACACATCATTTTCTCTCCAAATTATCAGAGGAAGATCCATGCAGACAGAACCAAGACACAAATCATTATCTTCAAATTATTGGCGGGAAATCAAATTAATGCTCGAGGCTTTCAAATGGGTGGGTTAATGTGGAGGAGGAAAAAAAAATAATTGAAAAACAGAATGTCTCATGAATAATAAATAAGTAAAATCTAGTTGTAATTTAATCTGAATCCTACCACTAATGGATTGCTCGTGATTAGCGGTGTGGTGTGCTTTGGTACCATTTCCCGAAATTTCGTCTCTCTACCTATGCCCTCTCTCCTAAAGCATTAATCTTAGGACATTTAATTGCCTGTTTACACTTGGTTGTCTCCAAGTTAGGCCAGGGGCTCTGTGGGAGCTGGGACCAGGCTTATTACATTTTCTGTGCTCAGCCAGCAGGAGGTGTTCCAGAAGGTTCCTGTGTGCATCAGAGAAAGTCAGGCATTTTGATTTTGCAGAGATTAATCAAGCAAGGGCTCCAGCTTTGGAACAGAGGCTGGACTAGTGGTGTTCTCTTCCCAGATGCACTGGTTCCACACTTTGCTCTCTGCCTCCCAACCCTGGCTCCTCCCTGGGCTGGTGGAGTCCGTCTCCTGCTGCGGGGTGGAATGACCACTTGGCCAGGGGGCAGTGACCTCCCACTGCAAAGCCCATCTCTGCTCCACCCCACAAGAAGCTTAGCAAGTTTGACTCACTTTTCCCAGCCTTGGCAACTAAGTAAGGTAATTATACCTAGCTCCTTTATTTGTAATATGACTCAAATAAGATAATTACTATGAAAGCACTTTATAAATTATAAAGGCAGCAGTTGTAGTTGGGCTTGTAAGAGGGCAGAACAATAGCTGCAAACACTGTATTTCCTGTGCAGCTATTATTCTTGGCATGGTGCCTTATACAGAGAAGTGATAGATGATAGATAGATAGTAAATTTGCTTATCCTGCAGACTGCTTGCCTAATTCAAAGCCATGTCCCCCAACCACACCCCGATTTCCCCATCTCTGATCCTGTGCAAATCAGATCAGCAGTCTGGCTAGTCACCATGTTTCTTATTCTCCTGACCTCTGCTTGCCTACTGGGCTTCTTGGGGCAAGTGGATGCGGATGCACTGGGGGTCTTAGAGTAGACCTTCACTCTTTTAGCATTATTCTCTGTTAGGAAGATGCTCGTGTATCACGTTTATTTTCACAGTCTTCCAGGAAACGGAACCTTCAGGGTTTTTCAAGGTGGGGTGGAGGGTGAGGCAGTTCATTCCCCAGATGCATCCTATCCACTGGATGCACAGTCTTGAACACAGTGGTTCTAGTGGTGGCTCTGCCCCCACATGAGACATGGTCCATATGCCTTCATGTGTCTCATGTTCTGGTAGGGCAGCTACTTTCTTCTGTGTGTGCTGTAATAACAGGCGTCAGATAAGCTTGTGGAAACCCAAGGGCTGGGGACTGTTCACCTTCGGATCTTGAGATGTTCTCAGATATCTTCAGGGAGGAGTGCTCAAGGTGGTCCACCAGGAAGGGGCTAAGGGGCCATGGAAGGTAGCATTCAAGTCAGTCTGTGAGCCCTGAGTTTCTTGGACCCTTGATACCTGGAATGGAAAAAAAAAAAAAAGATTACCATTACAGACAGAGTGCCATACAGGGAGCGTAATTCCTTTGGGAAGAATGAAATTCCATTTCCACTGCAGGGAAATAAATGGGAGGTTCGAAATGAAATTGACTCTTTTTGCCACTTTAAGAATAATCATATAGATCTCTTGCCTCGAAAAATTTTGAAGAAGCATGTCAATTCTAGATTAAAAAGACAAGCCAAGAGTAGCATTACAGTGTCAGTGTTATCAAATTTCCAAAATTGAAAAAACTGTAATATTGAAGATATATAGAAAATTCTTGGCATTCATTCTGAAATAATGTGCATCTCCACAAATCAAAAAAAAAAAGTGGGTCAGGATTACTCTAATTTCAAAATGTTTGAGCTGCGTTTTAATGGTTTCTACTTCATACGTTAAACAGAAATATTTCAATCATTTAACAGGCTTGGTCTTGGAATTAAGGGAGAATCCAGGAATATGCCCTTTGTGTAATTAGGGGACTATTCTCCAAAAATAATGAGAGAGAGAGAGATGGAGATGGTTTGTTATATGGTAATGAATGACTTGTCCTTTTCTTATTTAATCTAAGTTTCTTGTGTGATTAAATAGATTTCAGGTCGAATAGCTTTTCACCAGCATGGTGCCCATCAGGTTGCATCAAATTAGTCACTAGTTAACAGAATAGCATGGGATCTAGTTCACCACAGCTTTTCCTTAGCTAGAGGGCATTCCTTATCAGCCTTTTTAAGACCAAGTTTAGTCTTAAAGCTGCTGCTACTGATTGATAGTAGCTAATGTTGTTATCTTCATGTATGAACATTAGGTGTCATAACCTTGCCACAAGACTTAATGAAGCTATTTTGGTCGTGCTGTTAACACTTTTTCGACTTTTAATACCAAGTGTCTGCATTATCTGCAAATTCAGTTTATTTTTAATTTGCTGATAAGTTTTGTAGCGGTTAAGAACATGTATCTGAGTGTTCCTTCTCAGATTGTTCAGAGTGGTCTTGATAGTGACATTGAAAGTGTTGGTGTGCATGCATTTGTTAAGTTTGCTTACTTGGAGCCTCAGAAATGCATATTGACTGCTTATCATTTGGACTCTCTGGAACGTTCTTTGTATTTATAAATAACCATCATGTGTGCTTGTAATGTTGACAGTTTACAGCAAGCAGCTCTGATATTTTGGTTTCCTCTGTTGCTTGTCTCTTTCAAAATTCGAAATGCTCTTTGGAATGTTCAGGGACCAGGGCTCTTCACTTTGCTCCTCCGCATCTGCTCTCTGCCCCCCGGAGGCTGACCTGTATGGGCTACATCATTGGACTCCTTTGCCTCTGTTTCCGGATGGATTTAGCCAGTGAAATCCTTGGGAGGGAGTCCATTTCTAGATTCCTGAAACTTGAAGTTCAGAAATAAATTTTATTTCACCATAGCTAGATAATCCATCATTTCATAAATGAGAAAATTGAAGCCCAAGTAAGGTAGTGAGCCTTGCTTTTGTTTTCTTTCTTTTTGTTGTTGTTGTTGTCTTTTCTAGGGCTGCACCTGTGGCATATGGAGGTTCCAAGTCTAGGGATCTAATCGGAGCTGTAGCCGCCGGCCTACACCAGAGCCACAGGGCTGCGACGCACTGCGTCTGCAACCTACACCACAGCTCACGGCAACGCAGGATCCTTAACCCACTGAGCAAGGCCAGGGATCAAACCCGAAACCTCATGGTTCCTGGTCGGATTCGTTAACCACTGAGCTGTGATGGGAACTCCTCTTTTTTCTTTTTTTTTAATTACTCAATGAATGTTATTACATTTATAGTTGTACAATGATCATCACAACCAAATTTTATAGCATTTCCATTCCAAGCTCTCAGTGTATCCCTCCACCCCGCAACCTGTCTCCTTTGGAAACAATTCTTTTCAAAGTCTGTGCGTCAGTATCTGTTCTGCAAAGAAGTTCATCGTGTGCTTTTTTAGATTCCACATGTAGGTGAGCCTTACTTTTGAAGAATACTATTGGACTCTCCAGGGACATTTAGTTCTTTGGACCATAATCTTAAACAGAAAGTAAATTATTTTTACTTTGGGAAGAGGATGCTTTATAGGGGTTGATAGAATTAATGTCTTTAATCAAGAAAGTAAAATTGGATAAGAATTACTATTTCATTTTAGCCGCGCCTGTGCTTTGCCGAAGTTCCTGAGCCAGGGATTGAACCTGAAGCCTCAGCAATGCCAATACCAGATTCCTAACCCACTGAGCCAACAAGAAACTCCAAGAATTACTGTTTTAAAATAAGTAGTCAATGGAAAGTAACCCAGATGTCCATCAACTGATGAATGGATCCATAAAATGTGGTGTATCCATCTAAAATAATATTATTCAGCCATAAAAAGAAATGAAGTTATGATGCATCCTGTGACATGGGTGAATCTTGAGAACATTATGCTATGTGAAAGAAGCCAGTCATGAAAGCCCATATAAATTTCATTTACATACAATGTCTAAAATAAGTGAAACACTGAAAGCAGAAAATAGATCAGTAGATGCCTAGGGTTGGGTGGTAGGGAGTTGAGATGGGGGTGGTAAGGGAGATGATAGCTAACAGGTGCAGGGGTTCTTTTTGGGTAAAAAAAAGTTCTATAATTGATGTGGTTATGGATGTACAACTCGGTGAATATACTAAAAGCCATTGAATTTTATACTTTAAATGGGTGAGTTGTATAATATGTGAAATATGTCTCAATAAAGTTGTTAAAAAATAGTCAACGTCAAAACCACAAGCACTGAAATATGTATATTGCATATGTAATGCATGTTTACCAACATTTGCTTTCAGATTCAGTGAGTTTTTAAAATAAATTTCTGATTATTACCATTACTGGAAGTACGTAAATCCATTCAATCCATTTGTTAGTACATTTATAGAGTTTGTTTTCCCCTCCAGTTTATGAGGTTTTGTTTTTGTAGGTTTGTTTGTTTATGAGGAGAAAGATCTAAGTAGAAAACTAAATATCTATAATGGTTTTATTTTAGGGCTTTTATTTCAAGTGCTACTTGAAATTTACTTTGGGTTTTTATATTTTGTGGGCTTCAGCAGCTCTTTTATATTGGAGGAGCATATATATAAATGCTGCAAGAGTTGACTCTTTTGAATGCTAAATGTGCTCATATTGTAGATTTCAGATTGACAATAAACATTTTTGTAACTTACAGATTAAATTTTTTTTCCATCTGATCCGATGGTAAAACTTCTCCTTTGTACCATTCAGATGCAACTTGACTATAATAGAAATCATTATGCAAACAGTAAACTAGTACCAGCCTTTCAGTGGCACCTAAACTAAAAAGAGAATTAGTAAAATGGTTTTAATTACATGCTTGTCTGCTTGATAGGCAGTGAGAAAAGGAGAGTTTTGCCTTTGAAAAGTGAAAGAGGTCTATTTGGAAAGGAGAGTTGTCAATACAATTCTATGCATTGCTCTCAAGAATTATTCTGAAAGCTGTTGATGCATTAAACATAAGAGCCTTTGTTCGAACTCTTGCTCTAAAGGTGGCAACCTTGAAATCTAAAAATACTCTGATTAGGAATCCAAGTTTTACCTGAATCATGTAAAACTGGTGTTTTTCTTTATGAAGTACCTGCATTTTTGAAGTTCCTCTATAACTAGTTTGGAAGATAAAATTATTTTATATTTAGTAAGTATCTGCTTTGGCTAAGCCTTTTCTTTTTCCTGTGTGCAGTTGAAATAGGCCATCCAGTTCACTCCAGTTGAGTTACAGCTTTTCATATAAACGTTTTGAATTTCAGAATTCTTTTAAAGGCACTGATTAAGTACTTTGCAAATGGTTATCATAGAGAGTTGAGGCAGAAATTGACATGCGGATCATGAAAGTAGCAGGCATTCAAATATTGGAGGAACAAATAAGGAGTGTGGGAGGAGGTAGCCCACATCCTATCCCTTCCCAGCCCCACTATACCTGGAAGCCCCCAAATGCCTTCTTCCTCAGATCTGGTATGTATCTGAAAGAATCATCATCAGAGCCCGGGGAGAGTCAAATTTAACGTTGTGAGCTTCCTCAAATCCCTAGCATTCAAGTCTGGCGTTGCCTGTACGACAGATGCTGGCAGTTGCCCTGCTTTTCTGAGTCATTCATCACTTCATTATCCAGGGGACTCACTGAGGTCTTCCTGTGCCTCTAAGATACCCATGCTTTGGGTCTCCTGCAGCATTCAGTATTGTCGAATTGGATAGGATAATGACGATTGTGATGGTGACGACTGCAGTGGAGAAGAGGTTGACGTAATAGCTCTCTCATAATGTCAGCACTCCGGGAAAACAAGAAACCGATTCTATAGCAAGGGACCATGGATTTCCTTGGAAGTTGACAATGACTGGATTATCAGTGTAGCCAGCATTCTTAGCACTTGAGCCAGTGTCTGAGAATGTGGAACAGTAATCCCTCTTCCATATTAGGAGAAGGAAGCGTTTATAGAAGAAAATAGCCGGCCTTGCAAAAGATTCCACTCTTCCATTTGCTCTGGAAAGGGTTCTTCTTAACGTATAACTCAAGTGCCTTTCTGGGTAACACGTCCTTTGTAATTAAAGCCTTGTTTTGGATACTCTTTTTTTTTTTTTTAATTTTTTTACTGTAGTAGATTTACAATGTTCTGTCAATTTCTGCTGTATAGCAAAGTGACCCAGTTATACATTTATATACATTCTTTTTCTCACATTATCCTCCATCATGTTCCATCACAAGTGATTAGATAGAGTTCCCAGTGCTATACAGCAGGACCTCGTTGCTTATCCACTACAGATGCAATAGTTCCATCTACTAACCTCCAATTCCCAGTTCACTCTTTAATCAACCTCCTACCTGCACCCTGATATCTGGGTGTCATGTTGTATAGATACTGCGTTGTGATGCCTCGAAGAGTGGGGGCCCTGGTTTGGATCTTGGCTTAGATCTTATCACCTCTCTGAACAATGAAGTGTCAACAGGAGATAAACTCCTGGGTGGCTGGGTTTCTGGCTCCACTCCCAGGAACTCCCTTTCTAAGAGGGACTGAGGAATGTTTAAGTGAGCTACAAATGGAGGTGGTCACTGTAACTTATAATATTATCGTAGCCACTGAGCATAATGCTTGTGTTATGGTGCAATGCCATTTGTGATGTTCTTGGTATGAGAAATCTAATGATGGTGGGCAGCTATGGGGAAGAAAGGGACCTGAAAATTCAAGGGGGTAGCAGACAGCAGAGACAGGTTTATCACAAAGCTCAGGAAGCTGGATGTTCAAGGTCCCTCGTTTTCAGGCCCTGAGTGATGGGATTTGTTGGGGGTTATTTCAGAGTGTCCTTCCAGGGGAGGAGAAGCCAGGCTGGAATCTGACAACATTTCTGGTAGATCATCTGAAGACAGGAAAAGAATAAATGAATGTGGTAACCAAACCCAAAGTATTCAGAAACCTGAAGCCCTGTGTAACAAAAGCACAAAGTATAAAATAAAGTGATTATAAACTTCAAATGGGAAAAATAAATCACCAAAGGTACTGGCGCCTTAATACTCTTTCTTCTGAGATCTCTTTAGGCAAATCAGAACTGAGAGAGCTAGATAGCCAGTGACGTTCACCCCTGTTTTTCTCTTTTAGTCTCATAGGTTTTCTTCCTTCCTTCTTTCCTCCTTCCTTCCTCTCCCCCTCCCTCTCCCTTCCTGCCTGTTTTCTTCCTCATCACACTCCGGTATATCCCCATTAACTCTGGCTTATACTTCGCAGGACAATTAACTAGTTTAGGAAGCCAGTGGAAATGAAAGGATAGGGAAGAACTGTGCTAAATTCCCCAGGATCACTTCCATACCAATATCAGATTCAGAGGTAGGTTTCCTTTTACCACAGGAGAGAGTAAACCTCCCGCTCCCTCTTTCTCCTCACGTTGAGGAATTCATAGTTTTTAAGAGATTTCCAGATGTTTCTCATCCAGACATGTCTGGCACAATAAATGAAGGACAGCATATATTCTAACTTGTTTTGGCTGTTAACGCCGCTCAGGCAGGCAATAAATATTATATTACTTTTTCCTTTGCTTAAGTCGATCTTAATGATAGCATACCTTGGGGCTGCTTGTATGCAGTATATGTGCTGCTAGGGATTTTTGAAGATTTTGGAAAATAGAGATAGTTACCAATAAATAGGAAGCTCCTGTAGGAAGAAAATGTGGAAAAGCCTGTTAATGCTTTTTGAAGCATGAAAGAGGATACTTTTGTCTACAAATCTCAGGGATGCATCGCTTAAATGGTGTGAAGTTTTACATAGACGCAGTTCTGCTGTCAGATCTGTCCCAGCCAAGGGAATTTGTCTCAGTAGACACCCCGCTGGACGTCATTACTGGGTTCAAGCTTCACTTTATGGTTTCCTGAAGCTATAGGCCTCCTGCTGGCATTTAGTTTCGCATGAGGATAAGAAAGGAACCCTTGTGCAAGGTTTTTATTAGGATGTGTTAATGATGCTTTAGTGCCCCATGCAGTGGGGGAGGAGGGGTCTGTTGGAGTGCTGGGGTGTGCCCCCATAAATAACTTGCCATGGGTCCCCCATTTCTCTTTCCACCAGGTGAGAAAGACTGCTTCTTCCCCACCGCAACCCTCCCAAACCATGGGATGCTCTTCTGCCCTTAGTCAATGGATTTCTTCCCCAGTTGTTGGATCTTGATTCCCTGGCCACTTTTTCTTTTCTTTCTTTCTTTCTTTCTTTTCTTTCTTTCTTTCTTTCTTTTCTTTCTTTCTTTCTTTTTTCTTTCTTTCTTTCTTTCTTTCTTTCTTTCTTTCTTTCTTTCTTTCTTTCTTTCTTTCTTTCTTTCTTTCTTTCTTTCTTTCTTTCTTTCTTTCTTCCTTCCTTCCTTCCTTCCTTCCAAATAGTAACTGTGTTATAGTGGTAATGAGATGTTCAGTAAAATGGTTGAAATTCAAAATACAAGTAAAGTGGTATCAACATTACTGTTGCCCTGTAACAATGGGGGTGTGCTTTTTTTTTTTTTTTTAGTCCAAGTATTTTTTTGATAAAACCAATACAATTTTATAAAGCTCTATGCTTTTTTTTTTTTTTTTTTTAGAAAATCACTATTCAAATGACTGACTTAAGAAGAAGTAGCTGCTTTTGAAAGCACTGCTTACTTTTTTATGATATTATAACATAGTCAACAATTTGGGAGACTGTTAGGCTTTTATGAAACATGCATTTCACAACTTACGATGTTTCATTCCCTTTTTTTCTTAATGTTGTACCATTACAATTTGGGAAGTTTTCATATACTCGGCTGCCTGATTTCATGTTAATTTGGTCCCTGTTTGCATTGCTCAGCTGCATGGTGTATATTACTTGATTTGCAGGATCTGGGGCTGTTTTAAAAATAGTTTTATAATTTAAAGACTAGGAATTATAGGTTTTCATCTCTCGTATGCTGTAAAAATAATGAAGCACACGAAACAGACTATTGTTGACTCAAGTTGACGATATTAGATTATAAATTGCAGTCACTTGGTGGAATGGTCTATCATTTCTGTTCAAAAAGTCAATAGGTCCTTTCATTTAGTGGCCAAGTGCATGAAAAATTGCCAGGAGCCTCTTCTATTGCATTATATTCCCGTTCTTTCGAAACAGTTTTAGCCACCTTTTAAAGTTTACACAGAAAGGAGTTCCCGTCGTGGCGTAGTGGTTAACGAATCCAACTAGGAACCATGAGGTTGTGGGTTCGGTCCCTGGCCTTGCTCAGTGGTCAGTGGGTTAAGGATCCGGCGTTGCCGTGAGCTGTGGTATAGGTTGCAGACGCGGCTCAGATCCCACGTTGCTGTGGCTCTGGCGTAGGCCAGTGGCTACAGCTCCGATTCGACCCCTAGACTGGGAACCACCATATGCCGCTGGAGCAGCCCAAGAAATAGCAAAAAAAGACAAAAAAAAAAAAAAAAAGAATTCCAAAACATCAGTAAGGACAAAAATTTGCTTAGTATCATTTTAGAATAGAATCTATAAGGAAATGAAGAAGTATCCCTCAGGGAGTTCCCATAATGGTGCAGTGGAAACGAATCCGACTAGGAACCATGAGGTCTCGGGTTCGGTCCCTGCCCTTGCTCAGTGGGTTAACCATCCGGCGTTGCCGTGAGCTGTGGTGTAGGTTGCAGATGCGGCTTGGATCCCGCGTTGCTGTGGCTCTGGCGTAGGCCAGTGGCTACAGCTCCGATTCGACCCCTAGACTGGGAACCTCCATTTGCCACGGGAGCAGCCCAAAGAAGTAGCAAAAAAGACAAATAAATAAATAAAGTTTACACAGAAATAGATAAATGGCTAGAAAAAAGATGAACTATTTCAGAAGTTTCTTACAGAAAACAAGGCTGTCCATTGCAGCTCTTTGGAAAACTTATGGAGAGGAAGAAACCAAAGGACTTTGAGTTGGGGACTGGTTGCATAGATTATAGCATATCCAGCTGAGGAAGTATTACACAGCTATTAAAAGGAATGAGGGCTCTTTATGCACTGGTGTGGAGAGAGCTCTTGGATAAACTGTTAGGTGAAAACAGCCCTGCCCAGGAAAGCGTACTGAAATAAACAGTGCTACTCTTTATCTAAGGGGGGTGTTTTGTGGATTTGATTCTGGAAGTGTGTCCATATTTTACATAAGTGTGAAAATAAAGTCAATAAAACAAAGACAACCATTGAAGATGAAATAAGTAAACATCCTTTGTATATCAAGTTGCTGGTCTAACCAGTCAGAGAAGAATCATTTCAAATGATACCAAGACAGAAATGTGCTTGTTCATCCTCAATAGATTTTATACTGTAAGATCTAAAAAAAAAAAAGAGGCAAAAGACATTTTTTCACATTCTCGCAATCCTGTTTGGTAGCAGTGTTGGTTTTGGAACCTGTGTACTTGTGGAGTAAAGTACCATGTTTTTGATTGGGAAAAGGAAGGCACAGATGTAAGATCAGTGATTGAGTAAAAGTCCTGACATCCAGAATTTGAGTCAGAAGTATCAACATGAATTTATTTTTAACATAGTGATTTTTTAAAAATTTGTCCTTTAAAATTACCTGAAAACCATGACCATCCATCTCGTGGCAGTGAGTACCTCTGGGGTCTGTATGGATGACGTTCACCAGCGGAATCACTGCTCTTTGAAGAAATGATTGATTCCACATCTATAGCAAGAAGAATGTGATAGGGGAAAAAAAAAAACAACAACCCTACAACCTAAAAATTGAGAAATAAGTGGTTTTGTTTTTGTTTTTTGCTTTTTAGGGCCACACCCATGGCATACAGAGGTTCCCAGGCTAGGGGTCCAATTGGAGCTGTAGCTGCCTGCCTCCGCCACAGCCACAGCAATGCAGGATCCAAGCCGCATCTGCAACCTACACCACAGCTCATGGCAACGCTGGATCCTCAACCCACTGTGTAAGGCCAGGGATTGAACCTGAGTTCTCATGGATGCTAGTCAGATTCGTTAGTCACTGAGCCATGAGACGGGAACTCCTGAGAATTATGTTTTATTCAGTGGATGCATTGAGGACTTCAGCCCAGATAGTTCTGCAAGATAGTTCAGATAGTTCTGTGAGACTGTTACAGAGAGGTAAGGGAGCCTGGATCTAGGAGTTTTCTCAATAAAACCAGATTGGATTGTCGTAACATCAAAAGATGACTGTTAATTAAGGAAAACCAGACACCTCACGTTAATGAGTTTAGTGCTTTTCCAAGCGTCTGGGTTTATTGAAATCATTCTTTTGATATGCACCCTAACTATCTAAGGCCAGTGTCCTGCTTTTCTCCATCTTGAACTGTGTCACGGTGCTCACTTGGATACGATGGCTGAGGCTGATGGCTTGATGGCAGCAACAGCCTTTGTTTACTGATAGGGCAGGCAACATTCCTTGTCCAGAAGTATATGAGATGACCTGGAATATCATGTTGCCCCACCACACAACGATGTAACTATCAGCATTTACTAGTCTTATCAAAAGGTCTCCCCAAGTTGGGTCAGCTTGGGCATGAACAAGGTTAATGATTGAGCTGGGGGAAAAAAAAAAAAAAACTAACCCATTTTGGTCCCTGACTTGAAAATTGTTCAATAAAGTGAAATAATAAAGTATTTGTCTTGTTTTGTTTCATGGCAACCCTATATATGAACCTATATACGAAGGATTACCATGAAGTAAGTTCCCTTTTATAGAAGTATTGTAGCTAATAAATGAAGAAGGAATTGCAGACAACGGTAATCACTGTTTTGCATCTCTTATTGAAATAGTGTTTCTAGACAGTGATCACCAAGGACAAAAAGAAAGAAAATCTGTTGTTTCCTTCGAATAGGAAGATACAACATCATCTGTGAACCAGTCCTCCCCCCAAGAAAACATAATTAATAAACCTGGATTTGATCAAGCTTCTAGATCCGTCAGCTTGTAAGAAACACAGAGGGCAGAGGATCATGTTACATGACATTATAGAATTACAATCACCAGGATCTAGACTGTGGGGAAATGCTGTAGCCCAGACGATCTGGTTTCTTCAACAATGGCAAAAAACTTAAAGGGAAAAAGGGGATGGAGAACTTACAGTATAAAGGAGACATTTCAACCAATCTTACTGGACTCTGATTCAAACAAATGTGTATGTATATGTGCAGGTTTATAATAGACGTACTTATACATATAAAATCTATATGTGAAACACACACTTTGTGCAAATGTGTGTGTGTGTGTGTATATATATATATAAATATGCATACATATACATATACATGACAGTCAGGGAAATTTGATTCTTGACTGAATATTTGGTAATTATAATATAAATTATAATTCACTTTTAGATGTGGTATGTATTAATATTTTTTAAATGTTTAATACTTATTAGAATATTAAAGTTACACTAATCTGCCTGACTATGAATGAAGTCGGTGACTAAATTTTAGAGTTTTGGGCATTACATAGCGTATTATTTGCTGGGGCTGTCATAACAAAATACTGGACTGAGGGGCTTAAACAACAAACACTTACTTTCTCACAGTTCTGGAAGCTGGAATTCCAAGATCAGGGTGTGGGCAGGTTTAGTTTCTGCAGAGGCCTCTCTTCTTGGCCTTCTTGCCGCATCCTCATGTAATCTTTCCTCTGTGTACGTGCCTGTCTCTGTCCAAATTTCCTCTACTTATAAGGACACCAGTCATACTGGATTGACCTACCCATATAACCTCATTTTACCTTAATTATTTCTTTAAAGGCCTTATCTCCAAACACAGTCATATTTTAAGGTACTGAGGGTGAGGGGTTCATTGTATGGATTAATATGGGGCAAAATTCGTCCCATAACACACAGTATATAATTTTTTAGTGATCTGAGGAGAGGTATTGCTTTCTCAAAGCTAGTTTCAATGACCTATTTCTTTTTTTAATTTTTAAAATTTTTAAAAATTGAAGTATAGTTGATTTATAATGTATTAGTTTCTGGTATACTGAGTTATATGTTCTTTTTCATATTCTTTTCCATTATGGTTTCTTACAGGATATTGAATATAGTCCCATGTGCTGTACTGTAGGACCTTGTTGTTTATCTGTTTTATATACAGTAAATTGTATCTGCTAATCCCAAACTCCTAATTTATCCGTATACCAATCCCTTTTCCCCTTTGTAACAATAAGATTATTTTCTATGTCTGTGAGTCTGTTTCTGTTTTGCAAATACGTTCACTTGTATCATATTTCAGATTCTGCATATAAATGATATATGGTATTTGTTTTCTCTTTCTAACTTAATTACTTAGTGTGATCACCTCTAGGTCCATCCATATTGCTGCAAATGGCATTATTTTATTCTTTTTTTATGACCGAGTAATATTCCATTGTATATATGTACCAAATCTTCTTTATTCATCTGTCAGTGGACATTTAGGTTATTTCCATGTTTTGGCTATTGTGAATAATGCTGCTATGAACATAGGGGTGTACATACCTTTTTGAAGTAGAGTTTTCTCTGGCTGTATGCCCAGGAGTGGGATTGCTAGATCATAAGGTAACTCTGTTTTTAGTTATTTTAAGGAACCTCTGTACTGTTTTTCCCATCGTGGCTGCACCAGTTTACATTCCCACCAACAGTGTAGGAAGTTTCCCTTTTCTCCACACCCTCTTCAGCGTTTATTATTTCAATGACCTATTTCTTGATGTCAAAAAAGCAGAAGCCCCCAGAGGACACCTGGCCACTGGGTCATGGCAGGTGTTTTCACTTGCACGACTTTGAGAGTTTCTGCTTTGTTCCCATGATGCTTTCCTTCTCTTTTGATGCATTTGCAACACTAAAGTTAGAACGTTATCTAATTAGTTGAAAACACCTCTTTACAGTTTTTAGAATTTTGCTTCCTTTCCAAACCAATGTGAATAATACCTGAAGAGAAACAAACCGTTGAAATATGTTAGCTTTTCAGTTAAATCAACTTATGAAAGGTTATTCTTCTGAGTTCAATTTTGTAGCCTTTTTAATGGCAATGAACTTTGAGAAGTTTAAATAAAACTTTTCATTTGTGATTGTTACAGCCTAAATATAAACTAACATTCAAGTAATGATTTCTCTCCCTTTATCTGTTTGGTTAGGAGTTTGAGACACATATGGATATGTCTTCTCTTTGTCATACATCTCTTACACAAATTACATTCCGTGTGTAATAAGTTGCAAATGGAAATTATGACTCTCCTAATTACTTTTTCATTTCTTCCTCGTTCCTTTTGGGAAAGTACTATAGTGCTGGGAAACAGAAATAATTTTCCTTGTGAAGTAAATTGTGATGGGAAAACAAAAGTGCTTAACACTTTATAGTGGGTTATTCCATGATGCCAGTTATCGCTGATTGTGTTACAGACATCATGGCATTGTGATTCTTTTTTTTTTTTTTTTTTTTTTTTTGTCTTTTTGCCATTTCTTGGGCTGCTCCCGAGGCATATGGAGGTTCCCGGGCTAGGGGTCGAATCGGAGCTGTAGCCACCGGCCTACGCCAGAGCCACAGCAACGCGGGATCCAAGCAGCGTCTGTGACCTACACCGGATCCTTAACCCACTGAGCAAGGCCAGGAATCGAACCCGCAACCTCATGGTTCCTAGTCGGATTCGTTAACCACTGCACCTTGACAGGAACTTCTGTGATTCTTTAAGAAAGTGTTCACAGGGGTTCTCTTGTGGTGCAGCGGGTTAAGGATCCAGCGTTGTCACTTCAGCAGAGGATTCAGGTCTCTGCGGTGGTGCAGTTTCTATCCCTGTCTTGGGAACTTCCACTTGCTGCGAGGGCGGCCAAAAAAAAAGTGTTCACATCTTTTGAGACATCTTCCAGTGAGATCAAGGATTTGCTTTAAAATACTTAAGTGGTGACAGCGAAAAAACTGGATGAGGCACATATGGCAAAATTCTGTTAATTGTCCACTCTGGAAGATTCATATGAGTTCATGGTGTATTCGCTCTTTTTGTGTATTTTCCAGTTATTCCCAGTAAAAAAAAGAACAATGTCATGACATAAATATATGTAATATATATGTGTGAGTATATATGTAAATACATAAAAGTATTTACCACATTCCAGCAGTTGATTCATATAATTCGTTTTCCTGTAGACATGGAGGCATTCCTAGCAGGGCTGCTACAGAATGTGTGCTGGGAAACGTATTCAAAAGGAGTCCTGTACCAAGAAAAGGGTAATTCTACTGTTCGTAAGGAAGCATTTTGTGGGTATGGTTCATTGGCAGCCAAGGATTAAATTATTTTGTTTCTATCAAAAATGTGTGGCCTTAAAACTTTTAGTTTTTAAAAGTCTGACATTCCCAATAAGTATTAGAATGATTCTGAACTAGAATCTGTCAGTAACATGCATCTTCCTCCATTCACTTTAAAGATTTCACTTCCTAGGATTTGCAGACATTTTTCACTGCAAGCCTGATATTAGGGACTATAGAGATAATGCCATCCTATTAATTGTGCAAAGCGTTTTTCTCAGTGCATTTGGTATCTTCCCAAGGTCATTGTTACTCTTAGTTTTACCACATCTTAAAGTTTTGAAAGATCTTTGCTCTGTGACATGTTAGCTATACATTATAGTTTTCCACTCGTGTGAAATAGAGGTAGCCTAATTACCCTGATATATTAGGAAATCTCCCTGATAAATGCTTATAGGAGCAAGAGAAATAGTAATGGTAATTAATATAATGTTTAGAAGGACTTAATCCCTGCATCAGAATCTTTTAAAACTTACCCCAAGCAAAGCATCCATGGAATAAGTTCACAGAGTTACCTATTTTTTTTTAAATAATGTGCATAAGATTTAGATTTGGACAGGGAAAATGGTTTGAAGGATTTGATTTCTTTTTAGTTCTTACTATGGATTAATTAAGAGCGCACCTGGTTTGAGAGATAGATGTTTAAGAAAAAAAATGCTGATTTTTTTTCCCCTTTCTAAGTCGCCTTTATCAAGGCTGAACTAACTTAATGATCATAGATGAAAAGAAGTAAACTTAAGTATCCTCTTGAGCTAAAACTTACAGCTATCTTAGGAATTTTCTAGGCTGTACTTCTCTCCTGCAAGAAGAGAGCTTTCAGGCATCCCCAGAGGCCTCTTCTTGTCAAGTGGACCATCTGGGGGTGGGAATGGGAGAGCTATTTCAGTGCCAGATGAGTCCCTACAGAGCCACAGAAGTGAAAAAGACATTATATCTCCTCTGTGAGGCCAACTTGTTCCTCCTTTAAACATTTTTAAATAGAGAGAAAAAAAAATTTCCTGAAATATGGTAAGTATTAAGGAAGCACCTACTTGAAATCTAGAGCTTATTAGCTCCGTGGTCTAAGTTATTTAACCTCAGTGAGTCTTGGTTCCCTTATCAGTCAGTAAGGGGGTTACAGTTAACATTACAGGAGTTGTTTTAAGAATCAAATGAATAGAAAGTGACTGCTTTAGTGTCTGAGACGCTGAGGCTGAGGAGTTGTATTTAAGAAATGACAGCAGCTACTTCTGCAAGTGTAGAAAGGTTGGAGGGGTTAAAACTAAGAAGGTCCAGTTTGACTAAGGCTGTTACCTATATTCTATCAACAATAATGTTGTCTCAGTATTTTCATTTTACCCTATATCTTTTTTTTTAATTAGAAGATAGTCGTTTTATAGTTGTACCCCGTGTTGTGTATTTAATATATAGGCGGCAGGAATTCCCGTTGTGGCTCAGCGGGTTAAGAACATAGCTAGTATCCAGGGATGTGGGTTTAATCCCTGGCCTTGCTCAGTGGATTGAGGATCTGGTGTTACTGGGAGCTGTGCCATAGGTCACAGATGCGGCTCAGATCTCACGTTGCTGTGGCTGTGGTGTAGGCTGGTAGCTGCAGCTACACTTCCAGCTCCTAGCCTGGGAACTTCCATATACCTCAGGTGTGGCCCTAAAATGGGAACATATACGTATATGTAGGGACTATATATATATATATATATATATGTATATATATATATATGTAGGGACTATATATATATATATATGTGTATATATATATATATATATAGGGACCATTTACAATGATATATTAATCATATCATTATTGATGCTATTATCTCAGTGAGCTCTTGCCAGAATAATGCTGCATAACAAACCAGTCCAAAACTTAGGGCTGGAATAGCAATCATTATCTCTGCTCATGCATTTGTGGGCTGGGTAGGACTCTGCTGATCCACTGGGCTGGGATACACGCTGCAGACTCAGTCACTGTCTGTTCCACATTCCCTCCAGCCTCCTTAACTCAGTGTGTAGCAAGAACACGTTCCTTAGGATGGTGAGGGCATCGTCCAAGAAGGCAGGCCCCACGGTGCAAGCCCATGTCAGGCATTGACCTGTCACATTGGCTAACATCCCGGTGGCTAAAGCAGGACCCATACTCAAGCCCAACATCAAGGGAATGGAAAAATATATTCTGCCCCTAGCAGAGGAGGAAGCTAATGAATATTTGCTGTCCAAGAATTCAGACTATTACAATGATTGTCATCATTGTAATTATTATGAATTGCATCTGGTTAAATTATATTAAAAGTTTCTCAAAGCTGTGAGCAAGTCTGCAGGATGGGGCTTGCTTTTTGACCTCGAATGTGCATGTGGCCTTGTCATGGATAGTGATGAGTTAATCTAATCCTTTAGCATCCTTATGGTCAATACAACACACTTCATGAACAAATGCATATAAAAATTGTACAGAATGTTGGTGCTCCTTGGGTTTTGTTAATGCCGGCGTCTAGCTGAGGGTGTTTTCTACCTGTTTTATCAATCCACTTTATTCCATCCAACTTGCCCTTCAGTCCTACCGCAGTGTATATTTGTACTGTTCGTTTCATCTCTGTGTGAAGAGTTACAGCTCTCACAGAAAGTAGAGTTCCGGGATCTGTTTAGCATCGTAACAGGTGAATTGGAAATAGCTGTAGAGCAACAGGTACCAAAGCCCATAGCACGTTTTTGTGTAGTCATCACAGAGGAGACTTTTAAAATGCGTTCACCTTGCTGGTTGGATGTGCCACTCACCATGTTTAAGTGCTTCTTCTTACAGACTTTTCCTTTTCCCTCCACATGACCCCAGACAAATCAATTGGAAGCCCTCTGGTTGAAAACTTTGCCAATATATGATGTGACACCAGCAAAATCTTTAAAAAAAAAAAAAAAAAAAAAAAAAAGAGCGTGTTTCCCTTTGAATGTACATTAGCCAGGAGTATCGGATGGGTTCAGGGGAAGAAATAGAGCCTAAATGGGCTTCGGAGGCTGCTGTGGATTTCTCAGTGGAGTGAGCCTGTGGATGGACAAGGTTTTGTCTTCCTGCTTGCGTGCAGATGGTATTGTCTTTCTTTCCATACAGACCTGGGAGGAGGTTCGGGCTGGGGGGCTATGTCAGCTGCCATTGATGAAAATCAAACTCACGCTCTGCCGGTTGTGTTTCAGCAGGAATTTAGTTTGTTGTTTCTGCCAGTGGTGTTTGCCTCTTCTGAAATAGAGAGGCTGCGCATTGAGTTAGGGCTTCGACATTCTCTGCTTCCATTCAGGTGCGTGTTCCTGGGTATGGTGCTTCCGCAGTGTTAAATAGAAACACTTCCAGGTCAGCTGGCAAATAGCATTATGAGTTACACTGGAATCTTGAAAGGATGCCAAAGAAACTATAATGTCGGTTTCTAGATACCCATTTTGTATGCTTTGGGGTCAGTGAACCCACATTACATATCCAATCCAGTTATTCTCTGTAACAATCCACATCATTTATCACGCTGTAAGGCATGTTGTGGCAGGATTGTTTCTGTGTATTCGTTCACCATGATAAAATCTTTGTCCGTAATGTCAGACGAGAGGCAGAGAAGTAGAGCAAAAATGAAGTGGGAAATTTTATTTCAGCTCCACTCCTCTTTTATTTTTAGCTTTAAACACTAAGTAAAGGTAAAAACATAACACCTTCCAAACTCCTCAAAGCCTTATTCTTCATATGGAAGGGATCTGTTTAGTCTATCTGAAATCTTTAGCGTTGAGAACTTAAAAAAGATGAAAACTTGATGTTTTTCCCTTTCCTGATACCTCTGGAAGTCTAGCATGGCTTTAGAGGGCAAGTTTTTATTTTTTATTTTTATTTTTTTTAATTAAAAAATAATCACAAGTATTGCAATCTGTTGGCTAAGTGCTTGGCAGGCCTACCCTCGGGTCTTACATCTTGGGATGTAAAATGAAGACTATATTGACCTGTTTTCTTGCTCAGCTATGAATGTAGAGGGCCAAGGCATTCTATAATAGATATTTAACTTCTTCAGGATCTCATTTCTTCTCGGCTTCTAGCAAGCTTCTGGGTATTTAAAAATACCTCTTAGTTTTTTGTGACTTAGTTGCCTCTCCTCCAGCCGAGAATCCACTTCCTAAGGAAGTGATGGTAATTTGTTTGGGAACTGCCTGGAGCATGGCAGGGCGGAAGCCATAGGAGATCTGAAGTGTAAAGGAATCCCTTTAGGACCCCCATCCAATACAGTCACGTAGTTTCTCGCATATCCCAGTAATGCGTGCTTCTTGAAATTCATTGTCTTCCTTTTCCAACCCTCCCCTAAATTTTACAAAGGTAATATTAGGCACCTGCCTTAAGGCAGCTTTAAAAGGAGTTTACTTCTGCTTAATCAGTCATGGTGCCTGACACTTTCTTCTCTTGTTCCATTTCAACAGAAGTGACATCTTAAATGTAAAATGATGATGTTTGCTCCCAGGGAAGTTCCTTGGAAAGTCTAAACGATATTTAAAAAACTCTTTATTAAAGTTAGAGTGGGTAGTGTATCTAAAAGTCTAATAAAATGTCCATTCCTTTCCCCTAGTTTTTTTTTTTTTTTTTTTTCTTTTTAGGGCCACACCCGTGGCATATGGAGGTTCCAAGACTAGGGATCCAATCAGAGCTGTAGCCCGCAGCCTATGCCACAGCCTCAGCCACACCAGATCCTTAACCCACTGAGCGAGGCCAGGGATTGAACCTGCATCCTCATGGAAACTAGTCAGATTCGTTTCTGCTGCGCTATGATGGGAATTCTCCCTTAGTTTTTTTTGTTTGTTTGTTTTTGTTTTTTTTAATTAAGTTGAAAATTGATGGATAAATTATATCAATTTTATTCTGGTCTGTGACAGTATGTAGAAGATCTTTTACCTAAGATGCATTCTATAAATGTGCAGTATTTTCTCAGCCCTGAGTCTTATATTACAACATAATTTAATTCAGTAATTAATTCATAATTTAGATTTTCTTCCCTTGCCACTTGAATCACTTGATGTCAAAAAATACTAATTTTTTTTTGGCTTCTGACCACACCTTTGCATATTTTCTTCATCTTTTACTGTGGCGTAGCTATTCTACAAAAAGAAAAAAAATTCTTTATTTTAATCAGCTATTAAATGGTTTCTCCTAATGTATTTTTATCTTCCAGTTTTCTTCTGAAATTTTCATTACCCATTAAGGAAGTTATGCACACTTACTCTAAAGTTGCCCAAATTTCGTAATAATATAGGAGATGGTCTGAAAGTACTAGAAACTAGTAAGCTTTTTACTGGCGTTGCTCAGTAATGTACCACATTTAAATTATTTAGACTATGAAACATTTAGAAGCCTCTCAAATTGTCATTTAAGGGGCAATAGGCATCTTACAAAAATACACTCTAGGTCAACCCCTTTTGGAACTATATATCAGCTTCATCACACACTTGATTACCTTAAATAGGATACTCTGAATGGACTGTGGTGGACTGTATTCTTAATTAGTAAGAATCATAATTATGAAGTTATCATATTCTGTATTATTATGGGTCCTGTGAGACACTGAATGTCTACAGACTCCAAAGCAGACTCTGAACTTTGCTTTTCATTTTTGAAATTCAAATTCTAACTTCCCTTCGCCGTCTTTGTTTGTTATCTTCATTCACCAAGCATATATGAAAGGCCTGTTATGTGCGAGGCCTGAGCCAGGCACCCGTGGCTCAAAAAGAATAAAGGCCCAATAACTGTGCCCTTCAGTTTGAAAAAAACAGGTACACAAGCATGTTAAATACAAGTGTGAATGCTGTTACAGAAGCATTTAAGGCTACCGTTATAACTGATTTCACTTGGAGCACTAACATGGGGGGAAGGCTCTATCTGCCAGGACTTCGTAAAGGAAATGACCCTTGGAAAATGCATAGCCACTCGCCAGGGTGCTGAAGTAAGGACGTTCCACTCAGATGGACCAGCAGGAACAGTCTGATGGGATGCAGGAACTACAAGTAAGTGGATGTGATGGGAGCAGAGTTCACTAACAAGGCATGATGAGAGAACCAGGGAATTAACTTTAGGCCATGGCTGCGTTGTCAAGGACTGTGTAACCGTCCAAAGAGTACATCTTGACTCTTAATCAATGGAGAGCTATTAATAGATTTAAACTTGATCAGCTTTGAGTTTTAGAAAGACTTCTTCATTAGCTCTTGGGAGGGTAAATTTGATGAGTGCTACAAAGACAAAGTATATGTCACTTAGGAAACTGCTGTTGGAGTTGTGATGAGAGGCGTAGAAGATCTTTCTGCCCAGCGAAAGGGAGAGGACCGATTCAAGAGATGTTAAGGGGATAAAGTTTACAGGGTGGGAGACCAGTTGGAAGAGGAAGGAATTTAAGTTGGGAGTTCCCGTTGTGGTGTAATGTAAATTGGTGGCGTCTCTGCAGTGCCAGGATGCAGGTTGGATCCCTAGCCAGCACAGGGGGGTTAAAGGATCCAGCATTGCTGCAGCATCAGTGTAAGTCACAGCTGTGGCTCGGATCTGACCCCTGGCCTGGGAACTCCATATGCCACGGGGTGGCCAAAAAAGAAAATAAATGAATAAATAAGATTCTCATATCTGTGGCTGGGTGACTGGTGGATGGTGGTATCATTCATTTTTCAAAGTAAGGGATGCAGGAGAACCCAGGTTGAAAGGAACACACATTTTCATTTTCCTTTTGAGCAGATTGCATTTTAAGTTTGAGTTCTGTCAGTATGGAAAAGTCATAAAGGCACTTAAATCTGTGGCTCTGAATCCCAAGAAAGAACCTAGGTTAAAGAAGAGATTTAAGGAGATCCCATCGAGGCTCAGCTGTTAATAAATCTGATTAGCATCCATGAGGATGAAGGTTCGATCCCTAGCCTTGCTCAGTGGGTTAAGGATCTAGTGTTGCTGTGAACTGTGGTGTAGGTCGGAGATGCGGCTCAGATCCTGTGGCTGTGGTGTAGGCCAGCAGTTAAGCTCCGATTCCACCCCCAGCCTAGGAACCTCCATATGTCGGTGGGTGTGGCCCTAAAAAAAGGCAAAAAAATAAAAGAGATTTAAGTTATAATGAAACAAAATGGCTGCCATTTTTGGAAAACATTCTATATGCTAGGCCTTGTGCCAGGCGTGTATATAATGTATAGTTTTTTCATCTTTAGGTCTAGAAATAAGATCTTATTGTGCTCACTTTATTAAACGGTAACTGCATTTTAGAGAGGTAAGGAAACTTGTGCAAGCTTCCACATCAAATAATTGGCAGGCCCAGCACTGAAGCCAAACATATATCATTAAAATTACATTCACTGTCGTTTCCATTATTTTGTTTTAGGAAGAATGGGAAGCAAGGGATAGAAGTGGTGACAAGCTATGTGTGCACTTGGACCTGGATATGAAAGCCTATTTGGACAGCCAGATAGAGAATACTGGAATGTTGGCAGATTTGATTTTGTCTTATTGGCAATAGTTTACACTGAAAGTCTTTAGCAAGGTAATTAGGAAACAGGAAACGAATTCAAATGAAACGTACAAAATGGACCAGTGGGAAAGGATGTAGTATTAACGTTCTTCTAGTTACAAGTAACAGAAACCAATTTAAGTAAAGGGATTTTTTATTGGACGACTGTCAAGAAGGTCTCCCTGAAACGAAGGAAGAGATTAACAGCCAAGAAGTGGAACAGTTTGTGGAATTTCCCCTCCAGGGTTCAGCTGAAAATGAACACACGATCTGTAGGTCCCTGTGTTCTTGTATCTCTGTTCAGAATTCCAAGAAGCTGAGAAGGAGATGAGTGGTCCAGCCGGGGGCGGTCCCTCCCCCCCAATGCTGTCATTTGAAATCATTCACTTGGAAACCTGGTCTCTCCAGGTCCTTCCGGTCTCTTGCCCAACTTGTGACCTTAGGGAAACCATTTCTTCTGTCTTCACTTTATTTGTTAACTTGAAATGAAAATGATATTTTTCAAAGATGTGGACCTTAAGACTAGTGCTAGTGGGATATTAATTTCATAAGGAAAAGCCATAAACTTGGACGTGGCATGAATGTAATGTAAGGAAAAACCCAGGGCCATCAACCACTAAAGGACTTATTTAAGTGCCCTTCATTACAAATCTTCACCAGCTTCTCCAAATCCAGCCTGTTTCTCAGACATTCATATTTTACTCTTCTGTAGGATGGAGCTCTGTCCTTCCGTTCTTGTGTCAGGCCTAGATTCCTGCTTAAAGTTACAAATTCTAATTACTCGTCTTCTTCTTCTTCTTTTTTTTTTTTTTTTTTTTTTTTTGGTCTTTTACCTTTTCTAGGGCCGCTCCCTTGACATATGGAGGTTCCCAGGTTAGGGGTCTAATCAGAGCCATAGCCACCGCCTATGCCAAAACCACAGCAACTCGGGATCCAAGCCGCATCTGCAACCTACACCACAGCTCACAGCAATGCTGGATCCTTAACCCACTGAGCAAGGCCAGGGATCGAACCTGAAACCTTGTGGTTTCTAGTCAGATTTGTTAACCACTGCGCCACGATGGGAACTGCTGTGTTGTCGTCTTCTTTAATGGAAAATTAAGCCTCTTCATTCATAGCGTTTAAACAGAAATTAGGCTAAGATTATATTTGTGAAACCTCACTTGCCTGTAGTTACTTATCAGGGCAAACATGGCCTTAATGCTTTTAAGAACAATGTGTGTTGGGGGGGGGGGCGGGAAGAGGGTTCATTGCTTATCCCTAAGCCTCATAACAGTGCCTGGCACATAGTAGGTGTTCAATAAGTAACTGCTAAGCGAATGAATGATTTTATGACATTAAACTGAGGTGGTTTGTCTACTTATTTGCAACGTGAAGAATACAACAGAATTGATCAAAGTTTAAGATGTGTAACTGCTTTGGGAGTGTCCTGTCAGGCCATCAGTGGAGATACACCAGCTATAATACCATTTTGTAAGGAGTGGATTTTAGTATCGAATAGATCACCTTAGATGTCACCTGAGGCAGGTTAATTGTGGAATTAGCAGGAACCTCTAACCTAGAATACTCTTAAAGTAGTGAAGCACTATTCCAGTAATTCTAGTACGTGATTGGGTTTCATAAAAACTGAAAAGCTGGTCTGTGAATAAATGAAAAAAAAAATCAATTGATCTAAATACAGTGTTCACAATTTCATTTCCTTCATACATACAATCAAAACAATTAACAATAAAATGTATTAGTAAAATAGAAAAGCACATATCCTATTAATAAAAGGTGCTTATTAGCAATTTGGTGTTTCAAATATATTTCCTATGTTTCCTATTTTTATGATGATTGCCCTCCTGTCTTTCTCAGTTATGACTGCAAAGGGTATAACAAAATTTAAGAGCAACTATTTAAAGAGAAAATCATTGCTTGGTATTAATTCATTTGTCCCATCTATAAATTATGTTTTAAAAATTTCAGGAGTTCCCGTGATGGCTCAGCGGTTAATGAATCTGACTAGCATCCATGAGGATGCAGGTTTGATCCCTGGCCTCGGTCAGTGGGTTAAGGGTCCGGCATTGCCATGAGCTGCGGTGTAGATAGATCTCAGATGCTGCTCGGATCCTGCGTTGTTGTGGCTGTGGCGTAGGCCGGAGGCTACAGCTGTGATTCGACCCCTAGCCTGGGAACCTCCACATGCCACGGTGCAGCCCTAAAAAGACAAAAAGAAAAAAAAAAAAAATTCAGCTGTAACATGAATAAGATCTGAGGATTTAACATGTAACATGGTGACTATAATTGATAACACTATATTTTATAATTAAATTTTACTAAAAGAGTAGAAAATACATATGTAAATATACCAAAATATATATGTGTGTATACCAAAAATATATGTGTGTGATATAAGTGTATGATATACATAATATATGTGTATACATATATACATGTATATGTATTTAAAATATGTGAGGTTACCCATGTGTTAACTAGCCAAGAGGCATCTTTTCACAATGTACACTTATATCAAAACATCACAATGTATACTTTAAATATCTTATCGTTTATTCATCAGTTATACCTCAGTGAGGCTAATGAATGAAAAAACTATATTTAAATGAAACCAGGGTAAAATTCTTAAGATCACTGGAAACAGTTTCGATTAAGTGGTATACCTCTGGGTGTTCGTTTGTAGAAAATAAAGGTCCATTTCCATGCTTTTCATCCATTCATACTGTTACTGGGAACTTTATACTTGCTTACCCATTGCAAGGGAATATGTAAAGTGCAGGACTGTTGAAGAGAGCCAGATGGGCAGCACTTAGCACAAGGCCCTCTATCAGTTCAGGTATAAAAGTGGGGGGGTGGGGCAGGTCCTTGTTTCTGCCATGCTTCTTAGTTCTGTTGAGAATGATTCATCTCAAAGAAGGAAGGGAAAGAGCTAGATTGATCTCTAGGCTAATTCTATTCCTAATCTCTTTGAGCTTGCTAACAGCATTGCTTGCACTACTGTGGCATTTTTTTCCTGTTGTCATGGACACTTATCCATTGAAAACACACAGATGCCTGCTGACTGTCCATTTTTTTTTTTCACTTTGCCTGTTGAGTCTTGGGTCTGATTCAGGCTTTGATTAAAGCAAAAGTACTCAGTAGAAATCCATTCTTCTTTTTTTGTATAAAACTCGGTGTGTGATGCCAGTAGGAAATTAAATGAATTGTGATTTTCCTTTTTAAACTCAAAAATATTTATGAAACTCAGGTGCCTAGGGATACCTTATTTTAACAGATTTTTGCTTCAGAAGACCACTTTTACAAACATGCCAATTAACAGATTGTTTCAAGAATGTATCCAATGATACATTCATTGTTTTATGAATGTGTAATCTAGTTTGGTTTCTAAGGGAAAGCGATTTTTATTCATAAATATATTGATTCATGGCTTAGGTTTTTACTCTGTACTCGTACTCACCATGGTCTCCTCTCTCAAAACTGAAAGGCGGTGGGGAAAAAAAAAAGTGGTATTTTTGAAAAAGCATACCAGGCTTCAGAATCACACAGCTGTGTTCAAATACTAGTTCCACCACTGTGTGACCTTAGACCTGGTACTTTATCTCCCTATGACTTTTTTTTTTTTCTTTTTCTCTTCATCTCTAAAATAGCATTTCCCTTTTAGAGTTGTTCTTAGGATTAAATGAGATAGTGTATGTGTAGAATAGTGGTCCCATTATTATCTTGATCAGACAGTACAGCAAATATAAAGTTCCCTTTGCTAAAGAGCAGTGTCTTAGCTATAGAGCAGGGTGTATGTAAAGGACTGAAGCATGTCACACACTTGCTTGAATGCTTAACTCCAAGACTCTGGCGCAAATGCACCACCAGCTCCAACTAAGAAAATAGATACTTAGATGCAAATTATCACATTTAGAAAGGATATACAACAAGGTCCTACTGTGTAGCACAGAGAACTATATCCAGTCTCCTGGGACAGACAATGATGGAAAAGAATATTAAAAAAGAATGTAGGAGTTCCCGTCGTGGCGCAGTGGTTAACGAATCTGACTAGGAACCATGAGGTTGAGGGTTCGATCCCTGCCCCTTGCTCAATGGGTTAACGATCCGGCGTTGCCGTGAGCTGTGGTGTAGGTTGTAGACGCGGCTCGGATCCCGTGTTGCTGTGGCTCTGGCATAGGCTGGCAGCTACAGCTCCGATTAGACCCCTAGCCTGGGAACCTCCATATGCCGCAGGAGCGGCCCAAGAAATGACAAAAAGACTAAAAAAAAAAAAAAAAGAGTGTAGATATATGTAAGACTGAGTCACTTTGCTGTGCAGCAGAAATTGGCACAACATTGTAAATCAAGTATACTTTAATAAAAAAGAAAGTAGATAATTAATTCTTCTAGTTATTCTTCGGCAGCACCCTTTTAAGATGTTATCATAATAAAATCCACTTGCAACTTTTATCTGTGCTCCATGAGTCAAAGAGGGATTTGCTTCTGTTTTGGCCAGTCACTGCCAATATTACAGCATACGTCATCATTGGAATATAGTTTAGAAGACATGGAATCATTGTTGGTTGCTTAATACTCTCCTTATCTTGAACCTTCAATGTTGACTTACTTTAACTTTGCTTCCTTTGTGTTTGGGGAATCACTGTAAAATACCAAGATCTGTTTCACAGTCACACAGGACTCCAAATTTTGCAAAGTTGCTTATTGCTACAACGAGTCAAATTAGAGGGAAGTTATCCTTACAAATTAGTGGTGAGAAGAATTTGACTTGACAAAAAAAAAAATGTCAGACTGTGAAATCCTGACTTGACACTGGCACAGCAGAAAATAGGTAATTTTAACAAGCCATCAACTCAGTGTGAGCTAGAAACCTATCATTATTTGTAGTTCATTTTGTCCCTAATAATGGCAGTTTCTTCTCTTTGACCATTGGGGAACCTTTGGCCAGTGGCTTAATCTCCCTGAGCCATAATTAATTTATTTATAAAATGGAAATCTGAGCTGCTGTCTACGCAGGCTAGAGTGAGCCATCAGGATCCAGTAGGATCATGTCTGGGAAAGCACTGAAGTGTTCGTGCCAGTTTCCTCCATCCAGGAGCAGATTGGAGGGAGCACTAGAAGATGGCAGGCAAGCAAAGGGTGCCACTGTGCCAGTGTGCCCTGACCTCGGACCCTTGACATCCCATGCATCCTTTGTCCCTGCCTTACCCCGTGTCTCAGAACCCTCAGATGTCAGAGCTGCATTCATACAAGAGACCAGGCAGTATAGTTTGTGGGCTCTGCAGAGACAATATTCAGGGACTGTGGAAAGGCGAGAAATGAAAGGATTCTTCCTCACATGAGACCCGAGGCATAAATCTGGTAGAGCCATAAGCAAGAGACCAAGAACCTAAGGACAACTCATAAAAGCCACAGCCACCTGTGAAAGCAGAGATGGGACGTGCATTGCTCAATTATCATTAATCCTTCCAAAGATTTTTAGGCTCAAAAGAAATTGCCAAGTCAGCCAAAGAGTTACATAAACCAAAAAATGATTTTACATTCAGTTGGTACTCTGCTGTTGTTAATTTTTTTTTTTAAGGAAAGTTTTGTTGTTTTTTGTTCTGTGGTTTTTTTTTTTTTTTTTTTTTTTTTGGCTTTTCAGGGCTGCACCAGTGGCATAAGGAGCTCCACAGGCTAGGGGTCTGGCCTCTGCCACAGCTACAGCAATGTGGGACCTGAGCTGTGTCTGTGACCTATACCACAACTCCTGGCAACACCAGATCCTTAACCCACTGAATGTGGCCAGGATCGAACCTGCATCCTCAGGGATCCTAGTCCAGTTCGTTAACCACTGAGCCATGAAGGGAACTCCAGCTGTTGTTAATCTTGGCAATTATTTGCACCAGTCTTGGAGCCCTCAAGGCGTTTAATTTTGTGAATTTTACTTTTTTTTTTTTTTTTTTTTTTTGCTAAAAGCACATGCTTTAATACAGTTGAAATGTGCAAAGCATTACAAGGCATATCAAAGTATTAATAAGCAGGAAAGGAAATAATAGAGGCAGGTTGATTGGAGTCAACAGTTCGACTTGTATGTTTTGTATTTTTTAAATTTTTTTAAATGGTAGCAAAATACACATAACTTAAAATTTGCCACCTCAGTAGTTTTTAAGTGCACATTCCATAGGGTCATGTGTATTCATATTTTCATGAAACCAGTCTACAGAACTGTTTCATTTTGCAAAACTCACACTCCTTACCCATTGACAGCATTCCACAGTGCCCCCTGCCTGGTCCTTAGCTCTGTGAGTTTTACATTCGAAAAAGGTAGCAGTGAGTTACAATACGGTGCAGAGGAGACAAACACAAATTACCAGGAGTCAGGGAGCAGATAGATTTTTACAAGGAGGAAAAAAAGACAAACGCTTGACTTAGTACATTTTTATCTTTTGGAGGAGATGTCTGTGTAGGAGATGGCTATCGGCTGTTTTCTGTCAATAAGACAACTAAACAAGATCATCTGAGCAGGAAAATTTGAGATTAGACATGACTCTCCCTGAAAGATTTCACCTCATCCCTGTGACTTCAGCTAAGCATGTGATTTGTGTGTCTGTCTATAATCAAACTAGGAGCTGCTCCAGAGTAGGTCCCTGTTGTGGTTTGTGAATTCCTTACCTGGCCCCCTGTCAGGCATTCAAAAGATGCATGACGCACCCACGCGCACGTGCACGCGAGCACGTGTGCGTGTGTGCGTGTGCGTGTGTGTGTGTGTGTGTGTGTGTGTGTGTGTGTTAACGTTAAATGAAAGTAGCAGGTCTGGAAAGCAGTCTTTCTAAAACGATGTCCTCCTTCCAATTTAGCCCGTTTCCATCCCTCTTTAAATAGTCACCTAGACTCAGAACTTAGGAATCCTTTTTGCTCTTTACCTTTCCTTCCTAGTGGTTCCTCCTCCTCACAGCGAATTAATTATTGGTCCCTATGGATTCTTTCTTCACCACTTCTTTGAAAACGTATTTCACTTTGGGATTCCTGTTGCCATCACTGTGGCTCAGAGCCCTCGTTCATGCTCCGACACTGACCTCTTTCAGTGAAAAGTCTTTGGTGTTTTACTGATAATCCCAGCCTGTCTGTTTAAGTTAGGCCATTTGTCCCAAAACATGACTTGCACGTCCCCTGCCCAGAAATCTTCAGCATCTGTCTCTTAAATCTCTACAAGTGTTCCACAGTTCCTCCATGTTAAATCTATAGAAGAATCTTCTGCTCTATCCCTATATTAACTTAATATTTCAAGCAATGGCTGGCTTTTGCCTTTCCTTGGCTGAATCATCTGTCTTCTTTCTTTTCTTCTGGTGATAACATTTACTTACCAGAAAGCCCTCTTTTTCCAAGTCTCACCTGCCCAAATCCTTCAAGGTTCAGCATTGTCCCAAATACCTCAGTAGACTTTCTCACTTGTTCTCGTTCCCACAGTATTCTCATGCTGTACTCCACTATTTAGCTTATCTGATATGAACTGGAAAGTTAATTGCTGAAAGGGGAATGCTTAAGAACAAGACAACATTTGACAAGCCATTGTTAAAAGTAGTTCGACCTTCATGTAGGAAGCCTATCTGCAAGCCTTATAAAGTTTTTAAGGGTGTTTAATGTCTGTGGAAATCTGAGAGAATAAGCACTGAAAAATCTAGTATTTACCCATTAGCAAAAATATTTGCAGCCATGTTTCACACTTAGAGCATCTTTCCTTTTAGATGCATTTAGAGCAGAGAGCACATTTCTTTGATAATGAAATTTTGTATTTTAACAAGTATTCTCAGACACTCTTTTTAATGTTTAATCCTGGATTCATACCCAGTTCTGGGTATAAAACCAATGAGTCCTTGCCAATCTTGGTTATCTTAGAAGCACTTTGAATGCTGCTGGGTACACAAAAAAACATTTATTATTGACTTTTTATCCAAGTTGCTTCGTTGGAGAAAGCTGGGAGAGTGACATATTTTTTAGGTAATGGATTGCTAAGCAACAGGTGATGGATAGCGATTAGCTGGAAAATCTAGGTAGAACACACATCTTAAGATAACCAAAAGGGAGAGATTTGTCCAACTAGAAATGCTCTTTTACCCCCCTAAGAATTTATTCTTCTGTTGCATTTTGTTTTGCAAACAGACAAAAGGACCGGCAAAGCTCAGGAGGGTTTTGTGTTGCACCGAGGTTGGGGGCAAGAATTTGAAAGGGATCAGTGAATCAGATGTAATGTGGGCCCTGTTGAGCCACCCAATCTCTGTTTTGCTGATGGTCAGTATTCCAGTTATAAAAAGCTGCGTAGGCATTTCCCGTCAGCTCGAAAGAACTTTATCCCTGTTTTTATTCTGACATACCTATTATGACTTTGTTCACTAAACAGAAGGAATTGTGGGAAATGGAAACTCAATGGCATGTTTTTATTAAAGATCTGTGTATGTTATCTTCACGGAGAAATGAAAGAACTGAGCAGAGTCCTATGTTTTCCTTTCAGATCACAGAAATTGCCTTATTCATTCCCAGTAACAGTGGTGTAGTTAAGTCAGAAAACGAAGTAGCATAAAATGAGACTGCCCTTGTACAAAGCAGGTTTATATTTTTTTAAAAGTCAGCGATTTTGTGAATTTCTGTTGTTCTAAAATCAAACTAACACGTAATCACAAAAAACCTGTGAGTATATTCTTTGGGGGCAGGGGTGGTGCTTTAGGGAAAGAATGTTTAAAAACCATTTATTTTTTTATTTCTCTTTTGCCTTCCTTAGAGTTCTAAGTATAGGGAATTGCAAGTCTTCAAATCCAGCTGGTGATACTTTGCAACGTTTATAATAGATGTTTTCCTGCAAACTGCAAGTAAAGTAGAAGTTTACAAGCCAAATGTTTTTGTGGCAAACTTTAGACTTTTTTCGATACTCTATTTAATCATGTTTTTAAATATCAACTTCAGCTTTTACATTTCTTGGCCTCATTTCCCTAATCCCCACTATGCATATCTTCATCTTAATCCACATAATTTGCTAGAGAATTTTTTAGATGAGACTGTGACTTCCTTGATGGTAGAATACCTGCCATGTTGCATTTATATTTCAGCTCCTTCCTTGCAGGAAGACAGACATTCAAACATGGAAAAGAGTAAGAAGGCAGAATATCAGGCAGCTATGACAAGGAACTTTATAAACTGAAAAGCATTATTACTGCTCTTTTTCACATTAGTTCAGATGTCTTCTTTTTGTCTTTTCTAGGGAGGTTTCCAGGCTAGGGGTCTAATCATAGCTGTAACCACTAGCCTACACCACAGCCACAGTAACGCCAGATCCAAGCCGCATCTGTGACCTACACTACAGCTTGCGGCAATGCCAGATCCTTAACCCACTGAGCGAGGCCAGGGATCGAACCCACAACCTCATGGTTCCTAGGCGGATTTGTTAACCACTGAGCCAAGACAGGAACTCCTAGATGTCTACATTTTTATAAATCAAATTTATTTGAAGTAAGATTAACCTGTATTTAGTTGTGTAAATGTATTTTATTTAATAAAGTGTTATGTACTTCTCCTTTATTTAAGATCTACTTTGAATTTAGTAGATTTCCCTCAAAATAAAGTCGAATTTAAAAGTCCTTGACCATGAGTTAAATAAGAGATCTGTCATAGAGGACAGACTTGTGGTCGCCAAGGGGGAATGGGGAAGGTGTGGGAGGGACTGGGATTTGGGGGTTAGAAGATGCAAACTATTACATTTAGAATGGATAAGCAATGAGGTCCTACTGTACAGCACAGGGAACTATATCCAGTCTCCTGGGATAGACCAGGATGGAAAATAATATTTTAAAAAAGAATGTATGTGTGTATTTACTGAGTCACTTTGCTGTATAGCATAAATTGGCATACCATTATAAACCAACTATACCTAATTTAAAAATATTAAAAAAATAAAGTGCAAAAAAGAAAATAAATAAAATGTCTGTGTTACCATAAAGTAACTCTGCAAGTCTAAAAAATGACGGTTAACTTCATTAATTTTGTAAAAATTTACTAAACATCAAGGGATTTGAAACCGTTCGAGGAAAAACAATAAGGTATTTAACAAAGTTGCTTGTTTTGAAAGACTAAATTGTAATCCATGAAAGAATTATCAAAAGGTAGTGTGTGCATATAAAACAGGCTGTTTCAAAGAACTGACTTTGAACTGGGAAAAAAGGATGCTACTCATTAGAAACCAAAACTTGCAGCAGAATGTTTTTGAATGGCCATTATGGTAAGAACTGAATAGAGAATGTCTCGTTCATAACAAATTCTGAGTTTATTTGATTAAAAACTTTTAAAAGCAAATGTGTCTTGTGAAAGTTAAAGGAGCACCTTTTCTGTCGTAACTTAATCTCAAAATAGTCGTATTAGTTTTCTGGCTGAAAAATCTCCTAAGGAACTTTGTAGGTCCTCAGTTTATCTGTCTTAAGGAGCATTTTTGCCATCAAAATAGCAAATTTAGGAGAAATTATGGATTGCATTTTTATTTGTCTCAAATGCCTATTTTCATTTCCAGAGTGGTAACAGTTTTGTATATAAAACATAGTCTTATTTGTATAGAGTAAATAATTCTAAGGAACTATTCTGCAGCAGTATCTTCTAAAGTTTTGTGTGTAGTAAATAGTTCTAAAGAACTGTTCTAAAGAGGTGTTTTCTAAAGAAGCTGGAATATTACCTCTTCCCGTTGACATTCATTATTTTTAAAGGGATTGAGGCACAGAATTTGAAACTTGAAATACTGATAGGGCCCTTTGATCTTCAGAGATTTACACTCATTGTGACACCTCCATGCACAAATGACTGAAATCTGTTTCATGCAAAGAGAGTGACTGGTCTATTGGACGAACAGAAAAACTTGAGCTTCTTTTACTTTTCACAATAACATACACATTCTAGCAAAAAGAAAGCAACTAGATCCTGAATTACATACAGTTCATTAATGCCAATGTAATTTGTTAACCTATTGGAAGGAGGAGTGACCATTGAATAATTGTCATGATTTTGATAACTGTTGCTGTCACTGCCCTTTCATCCATAATTACATGGAATGTGATACTTGGATATTAACTTTGTTCCGGGCTTTATAGCTTTTTAAAACTAGAGAAAAATACACTTAAAAACGATTTTATGCCTTTAGAAATTGTCCTTTGCTTTTTGTCCCAGAGAAGCCATTGCCTTTTACTTAAAACTTGCTCAAAACAATTAAAACAGAACAACCAAAAAACAAAAACAAAAACAAAACCTTGAGTACTGCGTTCACTGATAATAGTCACTCAGGGATTTGTTAGGGTATTGAATTTTAGACTGTGTGTATGCATGGTTTTAGTGCTGTGGAGGATGTTAGCTGTTTTCAAATCAGACTTTCTCATCACAGCAGAAGAAATGAAGATCCAAAGTTATTTAGAGGATTGTTGGGCATTGGTAGAACCACAGAACTGAACTTACTGGCTTGCAATCCTCTGTTCCCTTTATTTTTTGGCACCAAACAAGAATAAAATGGTAGGGAAAAAATGTAGTTATCCGTGCAGTTCCTTCTTATTCAGAGGCAAGGACACTATGTCAGATGAGTTGAGGGTATGTTTCAATCGAGTATAAAAAGATAAGTGTTTTAGTAAAGATTACTCGTAAAATACATGCGATTAGAGCTGGCCTTTGCACAGTGTTTTCTTAGTATCTTTTAGCTTTATTAATAATTCATCTCATTAGAAAGTGAAGTTACTTCTGTACTGTATTCCAAATTAAAGTGCGTAAAGTGCATATTTAGTGCCCCTGTTGGTTGGACTATAATTTATTCAAGGCGTGCTTTTTATGTAATGAATCTGATTTTTCAGTGTGACTTGTAGAATCAATCCTACTTCTTTATAATCACATCTTGCATATTACATTGTGTGTTTTTGAATAATTCCCATGTTTGAAAAAAATGCCACTCATGGTCTTCTTCATCTTAGTAGGCCTCACCCTTGGCCTCAAGAAGAGGGGAAATGCTCAGCCTTTTCATAAAACTTGCAATGCATTTAAATTTTAACACTGACTTCTGCTATCCCATGGGCATTGTATACACACCCTGCCCCTAAATTCTGTGAACCTGTTTCCTGTGCATCATGATTAGCTCTTCTATTTGTGCCTATGTTGACATTTCTTCTTTCAACCAAATGCATTTCAGTCTACCTGGAGATTGCTTCTCTTTATAAGAGACTTTGGGGTCAGCAGATGCAAACTCTTACATTTAGAATGGATAAGCAATGGAGTCCTGTACAGCACAAGGAATTATTTCCAATCTCTTGGAGTAGAACAGGATGGAAGATGGTATGAAAAAAAATATGTGTATATATGTGTGTGTGTGTATATATATAAAAATATATATATTTATATGACTGGGTCACTATATTGTACAACAGAAATTGACAAACACTGTAAATCAGCTATACTCTAATTAAAAAAAAAGAAACACTTTAGTACGTAAAACCCCCTCCCCTCCAAAGATAATATGTCCCAAAACACCTCACAAAACAAATTTGCTCTAGAAAAAGATCCTTTACAAATCTTATCCTTAGCAAAGGTGTTGATCAAGGGACAGTTGAGCTGATTCAGACACCACTCATTCCAGAAACACTGATCCCTCTGGAAAGGCACCGTCACTGCCAAGCTTCCGTGCCCTGTTCATGCTGAAGCCACCACCTTTTGCCTGTCTCCACGCAACCTGCTGGAGTCCTGTTCATCCTTCTCTGCTCGAAGATCAAAAGCCCACTGCCCTTTCACTACATTTTCAGAAGTCCCCTTTCTCCCTTCAGAGCTAGTTGTCAAGAGCTGTGGTTTAGCCTATCTTGTTATATATTGTTTTACGTTACTGTTCGCTATTGTAGGCCTTTTCTCCTAATTTTAAACTCCTAGAAATTAGGGACCTTATTGTATCCACCTCAATATTCACCTTAAATGGTAGAGGAATCACTTGGTACTTTTCATTATATGTGGGCTGTCCCAGGAGAAATGGAAATCTCCCTTTGTCCTGAAATGTAGCAGGTGCTTTTCAGGCTGCCCCCGCTCCCCAAGAACTTTGAGCAGCAATGCCCACTCTCAGGGTCACCAGGGAACTTAATGCTCTGTGGCCTTCTGTTTCCCTATGTATAAAGGTGGGAAACTAAAGAAAGAAAAAAATTAAGTCCATGAAAATATCTGGATCATTGTAGGTGATATTTAAATGAGACATTATAACACAAACCTTCTAAACTTTAAATTCTGGACTTGGGGAGTTCCAGTCGTGGCTCAGTGGAAAGGAACCTGACTAGCATCCATGAGGACACAGGTTCAATCCCGTCTTCGCTCAGTGGGGTAAGAATCTGGCATTGCTGTAAGCTGTGGTGTAGGTCGCAGACGGGGCTCCGATCCCGCATTGCTGTGGCTGTGGTGTAGGCCAGCAGCTACAGCCCTAATTCATCCCCTAGCCTGGGAATCTTCATGTGCCGCAGGTGTGGCCCTAAAAAGACAATAAATAAATAAATAAATTCTGGATTTGGAAACAGCAGTAGTGAGAGTAATAGTTGACTTGTTACTTGGTATGTACTGTTCCTCTGGAAGTCAACCACCTACCCTGGAGTTACTACTTATTCAGAATACAGCACTAAACACTTCACATTCATAAGGAGATAAATAGATGGATTAACACATAGAGAACAAGTTCATGTGATAACATTATTACCTAGTACTGCCAGGTCTGAGGAAGCAGGTGCAATCCCCACCTTGGTCTTTTGTTCCTTTATATTAAGAAGCATCCTATCTGCCTTCTCACTGAAGCAGGTCATAATTGGTGGTTAAGATGCTGAAACCCACAGATGTCTTTGTGTTACTTCTAAGTGGCCCCCAAATTTGAGGAGACAGTGCATACATGAATGAACACTAGCTCAACACCAGACTCCTGTTTGCCTTCTTCTCAACTATTGGGGACCTACTTGGAATGTGTTCATTCCCCCTGCAAGTTTTCACAGCAGTGTTGTTTATGCAGTCATGTAGTGCCTGCCGTAGAGCAAAGGCTCAGGTGGTCCATGGCCTCCCAGCCATGGCTGCATGTTTTGCTCAGTAGACCAATGACTAGATTGTGCACAAAACACTTTTGTTTGCCGCCTCGCTGTTTGCTTAGCACTTATTAAGATGCATCATCTCCTATGTGCCTCCCCTATGCATTCTGATTTCCATCACTTATCCCTATTCAATGCAGCTATTAAATAAAAAGAGGGTCTCACATTTCTTTTATTTGTTATCTGATTTGTTTGGAAAAAGTCAGCTCTAATCCTCTGTTGATATCAGTGATGTGGGAAACAAAAAGAAAGGAAGAAAGTTGGAAAAAGTTAAGGAAAGGTAACTTTAACCATAAATGCTAAAAAGACTAAAATCAACTCAAGGGTCTTCCTGGATAGTTGATTTAATCACCTGCCTGCCTGGCTTTCCAAATTTTTTTTGCTTCCTCCCTTACTCTTTTCTTCCCCTTTCTCCTGCGTGCAATATTTCAAATATACGGACCTGAGGTGGGTATCCATGTGGTTTATTGGAGGAATCGCAAGACAGCCTCTGTGGCCTTGGCAGCCCAATAAACAAGGAGAGGAAAGGAGAAGGAGGTTGCAAGACCAAGGGCTTTTGTTAAGGATTTAGCTTTCTGTGTACTAGGAAGCCCTTGAGCACGATTTACTGTATGTTTTTAAAAAGCCACTGTAGGTGTCATGAAGAGTGGACGGGATGGTCAAGTTAGAGGCTCTAGCTGTACCTCACCCAGGTGGTGGCTGGTGATAGGGTGGTAGCCATGGGGGTGATGAGAAATGGCCATATTGGGGATATATTTTGAAAGTAAAGCTGATGGAACTTTCATGAAGATTACTTTCAGAGAAGACAGGAGTCAAGCTCAACGCCCAGACTTGTAGTGAGAATGTTTGGGTGAAGGGTGAGACCGTTTGTCATTTGCCTTTATCATTTCTGGGCAGGGAATGAGAGCACATCAAGAGTTGGCTTTGGCATCTGTTCAGTTTGTGTTGTCTATTCAATGTCCAAACAGAAGTGGCAAGTAGGCAATTGGCTATAGAGGTCTAGATTTCGAAGGAACAAAATTTATAATACTTGTTCAACGTTCATCTTTGGGTAGGTGTTTTTTCAAACCCCAGTACTGGTTGAAATTCTCTAGAGTGGGAAGATCCCGAACTGAACCTTGAGGCATCTTACAGAAATGGAGAAGGAGTAACTAAGTGGGATAGAGAGAACCAGAGAAATGTTCTGCGGAATGAAATTCATTTGGAGTGAGTTAGGTTCTGATTGTTGATTTCATTGGCTGTCTTTACTATTAGATTTTTGGATATGGAATGATTGGGGATTTTAGGCTTCTTGTGAGTGGGGTTTTTGTTTTCATCTCTCATTCTGCCCTTGTACAAACCCACCCTGAGCTCAGTCCCAGCCCCATTCCATGGTGTCAGGTGGCAACCTAGATGTCGTGCCCTATTTTCTCTCACCTTCAAGCCCCTTTACCCAGCAGAAGGTGAACTTCCATTTGTCCCTCCCTGCTTCCTACCCAGGTAGCAATTGACATTCAGTTCATTTCTGGTCACAAAGATGTTTATTTTGGTTTTGAGCCTGGCTGAGTTTTGTCCTATCTTTTTAAAAACTCTTTATGCTTTATTATCATTGCTGTCTATTTGGAGCAAGGTGGTACATCAAAAACATGAACCCACTGTGCCATGCCATGCTGTCTAGAAGTCTGCTTCGTACCTTTCATTTCTATTTTATATTCCTTCTTTTTCAAACAGTTTTTCAGATGAAAAATTCATATTTAATGAATCTTTTATCATTCCTATTTAGGTGTGTGTTTCTCTGTCATTGTCTCAATTATATACATCTGTTTTGATTCATTTTTATGCCTCTGGAAGTCAGATGTCCAAATTAATTTTTTTAAATAGGGCTTTTAGTATATTATCCTAAAACATTAGTCCTGCTGGGGATTTTAGGCAACAAGGTGTAATTCTGACTAGTCTGCTTTATTGCATCTACTTATCAAGACAGGGTAAGGATATTGTTTTAGACTAACTCGATTTATCTTGGCAGATATATCCAGTTGAGAATTGGTAAGTTGGTAAGTTGGGAGGAAATAGTAAGTACACAAGATATTTGCCTTACCATTACCTTGGTTCATGTAATGAAAATCCTTCGATACATGCCTCCGTATTTACAGGTTAAGTATGTACAAAATCTTTACCTCTGTAAAATCTGAAGATACCTTGACCCTTCTTAAGAGTACTGAAGAGCTGAAGTAAGTGCTGTAGTGCCATTTGGAAGAGGACGTAGAGGGTTGAGAATGATGCCCCCAGGCAAAACAACATTTTATGATGTTTTCAAATAAGTCAGTGTGGGGCACACACAACATGGCCTAATATTACAGTGTGTGACCATTCATGCCATGCACTTTGATATGATTAATGAGAATGGTGAAACAGGAGTGTAGTCATTTCTCCAAGAGGAAATGTCAACCCATTAATGAGGATGAGGCTTACTATTGCCAGTCAAAGCAGCAGATTTGGGCCCAGTTATTCGGACTGCTGGGTTGTGTGTTCCCAGAGATGCTCATTTCCGGCTGTGACAGAAGGAAGGGGCACTTTTGAAGAGGATTTTTTGGTTGTTGTTTTTGTTGCTGTGGATGTTTTGTTGGTTCTTTTAAACCAATGGCAGCATTTTGAAAGGACTGCAATTTTGGACATTATAATAAAAATTTAGTAAGCATAAAATATAATTCTAGATATAAATAAGTAATTGACACTTAAGAGAGTATTCCTCAAGTATTTATACATTTGTGTAAAATCAAGTCATCTTGAAATAGCCCTTTATTACTGTTAGATTGATGCATTAAAATCATAACCCATTTTTTATTGTATGTCATTAATTACTTACCCTTGTGTTCCATGTGACTGTATGTGGTAGGTCAGAGTGAGGGGAACTAGAACTAAGAAATACTATCTCTTTAGGTTGTTGGGAGAAACCTTCCTTACTACTAGAGCAGCTTTCTAGGGTCGATGCAATAATTCTTCAAAAAGTTGGAAAGTGGTCTACTGAGACAATAAAAAGATGGCCTGGGAGGCCATGTTTTTCCCCAGGTTATATCCCCAGGTGATGATTACCAAGACATAATCCATTAATTGAATTTAAATTAGAATTTGGTCGTTGCCTTTACTGCTTAAATTTCATTGACAACTCAGGGATTTTATATCATTACTTTGAATAACTTCATTGGCTTTGTGGAAAAAATAGTAACATTGATGAAATTTGCATGGAATCCTACATATATTAAATACTTAATATAAATCACGGTGCTCACGTTCAGAAAAGGTAGACAGGCTTTAAAAATAAAACCTGTAACATTGTGGGGTTTAGTATTGCTTTCGTTAAATTGTTAGAGTTTGCTTTCTGTAGAATGTCTAACTTTGCTCTTTGCAAAGTTCTTTCTAGCAGCTAGTGAGCCAATATATCTTCTGCGGAGTGGGGGGTTGCAGGATTTGGCAGTAATAATGGAGAATCCAGCCTTTTAATTAAGAGTTATGTAGTATGGCAGATTTTCAAGAATTGTTTTTATATACGTTGTTATTTCTTCATCTGTGACAAAGGTCTTTTTCTCCTTATAGGGAGTAAAGGAATAAATATTTCTTAAACTGTTTAAGTATTTAGGATAAAATCTTCATCTGTTTTGTAACTTGATGATCAGCAAATAATTTGGAATTTAATCGTTTAATAGTGCAATGGCCTTTAGTTTCTGTTAATGCAATACCATGTCATACCAGGAGGGCTAATTTGCTTAACGAACACCATGTCCTATGTACCTCTTTTATTCAAGTTTCATAAAATGTACAGCATCTTTTGTTCCTTGGTGTGCTCGTTCTTAGCAAGCTGGGCCTTCTGAGAAGACATCCCCCTTCTGGTCTCTGTGGCACATTTTGAGGCCACATTGTCAAAAAGGATTTAGGTGCAAAACTAGTTTTGTTTTTTCCTTTGCTAGTGGTGTTTTTGAAAACTCCAATTAGCGAGAACTTCTTTTCTCAGTAAAGTTTATGATGAGAACTCTCTTTTTTTGAAATACTAACAAAGACCTGTCACAAAAATTAGGAATTAGGATTCCTTCTTTGTTGACATAAGTAGCCTGAAATATGAAGCTAACTAAATTGCATCAAATTTCAGAGACTAATCATCATACAGTTGGGAAAAGGAGCTTCCCCACAACCTGTGTTCTGTCAGAGTAATTTAATTAGAGGTAGTGATATTTCAATGTAATTTGTTAATGGGCACATTCGCAAAAAAAAAAAAAAAGAAAGAAAGAAAAAGTAATTCTGTCTGAGCACTGATAATTTTCTATATTTTTAGCTGGATTCTGTCAAAAGAAAGGGTTTTCATTGAATTTCATAGCACAGAGATGCCCGGAGGAAGAATATCAATGAAGTGAAGAACAGCTTAAAATTTTTTGAGTTATTAGAATGCATATAAGGGAAAATGTGATAATCTCACTGATTTTCCAAAAGTTTAATATATAAAATTTTATGCATAGCATTGTTGGACAATTGAACATCTAAATGTCATATTTTGGATGTCATAATCATTATCATCCCTACCGCTTGTTTTGATTTTTTTCAATTTCACATCAAAGAATATCATAGCTCTTTATTCCTTTTTTTTTGTGGCAACTTGTATTCAGAAGTTAGTTAAATATTACATGACTAGCCCTGGAAAGGAAATGAAATAACAACTTCTCAAATAGATTTCATAACATTATAGAGAACATTATAATAAAATCTTTTTCTCTTGGCGGAGAAATACCAGGTTTTTAGGAATAGGAAATAGTTTTATTAATTTGATCTACAATAATTATTCTCATACTTGGTCTAAAGGTTTTATTTAATGCAAAAGTGATCAAGTGACACTGCGTGCAGGACAAATTTTGTGGGCACCTTACCTCAAAACAGCCAATTTAGGCAGAAGAAATTTTAGATTCTCATAAGCTGAAAGCGAGGAAGTTTCTTTGTGAGACTGAATACAGGACTATATGACCAAGCTCTAAGAGTTATTTCTAAGTTTTAGCATTTACTGCTTTAAGCCGAAATGCCTCACACAAATGCAGAATTTCTTATTTTACCAGCTCTGTGTCTATATCATCGACACTGTCCTGGAAACCACGGCGTAGAAGAAATAGAAAAGGAGCCACTTTTGAATAATGCACTCAGGAGAGGTAGTGATAGCATGTCACATCTCAATAGTGGGAACACTAATCAAAAAGATTATTATATCAAAAAAGTTATCTGCCAAAGGGGAAGGTGGAGAGAGGGGGATGGACTGGGAGTTTGGGGTTATCGGAGGCAAACTATTACATTGAGAATGGATAAACAAGGAGGTCCTACTGTATAGCACAGGGAACTGTATCCAGTTTCCTGGATAGACCATGATGGAAAAGAATATAAAAAAAAGGATAAAAAATATATATCTACACATTGTATATATACACACATTGTAAATCAACTATATTTAAAAGATACATAAATGTGTGTGTGTGTGTGTGTGTAGTCATCATTGCATGTTGACGACTTATAGGAACTAACAAATATACTGGTTAATAGCAGTGGCTAGAATCTTTGAAGGTTAATAGAAGTGGCTAGAATCTTTCATTATTTTGAAAAAAAAAAAGCAAAACAAACTTCTGTAAATCATATATTCAAGGAGACAAATGAACACTTTATAGTAAGATTTTAAGCAAATTCTACAAGAGGCTGATGCTCTGGCCCTAAAGGCATGCAGGTATAAAGGCTATAAATGGTATGAAGACATAAACATCGAGTTTAATCTGAGAACCTCATGATTTTATGTTGGTTTGATGCACTTGGAAGGTCTTGTGTGTAAAAGTTAGCTCATAAATCTTAAATCTACATAAACTGATATTATGAAAATAAATGGAAACAGTTTTATGCAACAATAAGGGATTAGAAAACCGTATTTGCTGATATATACCAAAGCACACTAGCTGTTCAAAGGATTTTTTTTTTTTTTTTTTTTGATTTTTAGGGCCACATCTGTGACATTTGGAAGTTCTCAGGCTAGGGGTCAAATGGGAGCTATAGCTCCGGTCTACGCCACAGCCACAGCACGGTGGGATCAAAGCCGTGTCTACAGCCTACACCACAGCTCTTGGCAATGCCAGATCTCCAACCCCCTGAGCGAGGCCAGGGATCAAACCCACGTCCTCATGGATACTAGTCAGCCTTGTTAACCGCTGAGCCACAAAGGGAACTCCTTTTTTCAAGAGTTTTTTAGCTAACAGGAAAATGGATTTGTGAGTGTTGTTCACGGCAGATCTGTTGAAGGAGAGTTATTCATTTGAAAAAAAAAAAATAGCTTACTTAACTGACATTTTTGGAACACCTGAATGAACTTAATTGAAAATCGCAAAGGCTGTGTAAATAATATTACATATACTCACAGAGCTTATGGATTTGAAGCAAAAGTTCAGCTTTGGAAAAGGGATAAAAATGATTCATTTGTGATATTTAGTCAGTGTTACATTTTAAATCCTAAGGGAAAATTATTGACTGTTAGAGCAGTACCTGTATATACTTGCAGTCAATTTTATCATTATTTAAAAATACTTCATATGAAACAATCTAAAAAACATTTGTTTCCATAAGGAATTTCAACATTATATTTAAGGAAATTAAGGAAAAGAAGGACCATATTTAATCAATGTATCCCTCATGGTTCATGACAAGAAAGAACTTGCTGTCAATTGGAGAAAAAGTGATGAATTCTGGGCTACCATTTGCTACCACCAACTTTTGTGAATAAAATTTGCCTTGATGGGTAAAAATCAAGCATTTGATATCTCAGTCATAAAACTTGTTATACAAAAGGCATTTCATGCAAACAAACTCACATTTCATGTTAAAGATTTTTTTTTAATATTTTGTGTGGTAATTTTAGGTGTGTTTAATAGTCACTGTGTGTCCCAAAACTCTTTATTTCATTTTTCTTCTCATAATTATATGCTATAAAGAAAATGTAGCATGTAATTTTTTCACCAAGGTCCATATAGACATTTCCAAACTCTCTCTAGTATATCCCACCGTGCATGTGTGAGAAGGATATAGACCCTAAATGCTTCTAAGAAAAATTGTTCCTGAAATTAAAATTCAGCAAGGGCCTAGAATGGCCAAAGAACAAATTCAGCAGATTTATGAACAAACTTGCACTCAGTAACCATTGTCCATTAGAATCTCTGAGTAAAAAACACTGAGAAGCCCTTAAATGTTCAGTTTTTTTTTTTGGTTTTTTTTTGTTTTGTCTTTTTTTTTTTTTTTTTTTTTTTTGTCTTTTTGTCTTTTAAGGGCCGCACCCACAGCATATGGAGGTTCCCAGGCTAGGGGTCTGATCGGAGCTACAGCTGCTGTCCTACGCCAGAGCCACAGTAACACCAGATCTGAGACACATCTGCGACCTACACCACAGCACACGGCAACACTGGATCCTTAACCCACTGAACAAGGCCAGGGATCGAACCCGCCACCTCATGGTTCCTAGTCGAATTCGTTTCCTGCTGTGCCATGATGGGAACTCAGAAACATTTTTTTCAGTAAACTTTTTTTTTTTTTTTTTTTTTTTTTTTGGCCATGCCCATAGCATGCAGAAGTTCTGGGGCTAATGATCAAACCCATGCCACAGGAGTAACAACACCTGATCCTTAACCCACCGAGACACTAGGGGACTCGGTGACAGTTTTTCCCTACCTTCCTCCCTCTCGCTTCTTCGTTAATAGATAGCGAGTTCCCTAACAAACATTGTTCTGTTTCCGTAGAAGGAAAAGGTCTGTTCGCACTGTGAACTATTTCTTCTTTCCCAAAATGCCTTAAGAAATAGCAATTAATGCGGAAAAAAATAACAAAAAGTCAAAGGGATATTTAGCACAAAAATATTTTACAATCTTCTCTCATAATTGTTTTTAAGTATGGGTGTTGTTTCACTTAGGCAAAAATTATAAACCGTATGTGTGTATTTGCACCTCTTCATTCATATGGTTTATGCAATGCTATTAACTGTTAATACATTAATATATAAGATCCGTGGTTTGCTGTTAATATTTTATAAGGATATTATGGTTTTATGGTTAATATCAATTTGAGGTATTGCTTTAAGAGTCAAAAGTACTTTAAAATAATTATTTTGCTGGTGTTTACTTTTGTTTTAATCATGTTAACAAAGTTTTATGTAGGTTAGAACACAGTAACTACATATTATATATGTAAACTATGCAATGGCTCTAGTAATAAATTTCTTGTTTAATATTAGGATTTTTTTTTTTTGCCATAGACATTTAATTGTGTATAGAGTTGTTTTAAATGTGAATGATCCAGTTGATCAAGCCTGTTTTTTCAGTTGTCTAAGGCAATTTATTTCCATTTCTTCTGTGTTAAGAAATCCTGGAATTTCTACTTAAGTTCTTTGAGCACTTATGCAAAATTAATGTTTTAATGTAAAGAAGACTGTTCGTCGGAAAAACTTTTCCAGCTAAGTTCTTTGTTTTTAAAATAATAGAATTTCAACTTTATTACATGTCTGATAAAATAGCATGACTTTCATGAAACAACAACACAGTATCTCCATAGATAGGGTATTTATGTAAACTTATTGACTCAGTTATAGTATCAATCTCTGGTTAACACCAGGTTGGTACAGTTCACTGAAACGCATGTTTGGGAGAGACTGAGTACATTGATAACTATTCCTTTGAAATATCTATTAATATAGCTGATTAGAACATTACCTTAAGGAAGTTTTGTTTTGTTTTCTGTTTTGCTTTTTAGGTTTTTTAGGGCCGTACCTGCGGCATATGGAGTTTCCCAGTCTAGGGGTCAAATCAGACCTATAGCTGCCATCCTATGCCACAGCCACAGCAACGCCAGATCTGAGCCGAATCTGCAACCTACAACACAGCTCATGGCAATGCCAGATCCTTAATCCACTGAGGAAGGCCAGGGATCAAACCTGTACTCTCATGGACATCAGTCGGATTCATTCCGCTGCGCCACAAAGGGAACTCCTTAAGGAAGTACTTTTTAAAAATTATTAATAGGTTTTATTTTTAAAACATTTCAATTTACAGGAAAATTGAACACAAAGTTCAGAGTCCCATATCCTTCCCACCCCCGAAGTTTTCCATAGTGTTGACATCTTGCATTAATATAGCATATTTGCTACCAAATAATGATACATGACTGTAAAAGTCCTTAACTTACTTTAAGATTCCCTCTTTGTGTAGAGGTGGCCTGTAGATATTTGGTGAATGTTTATTCTGACCTTATCTCTGTAAGGTGTCATAGGAAACAAAAGAACAAGCACTTACTGTCAAGAACCCAAAATGAGGAGTTCCTGTTGTGGGTCAGCGGAAACAAATCCAACTAGTATCCATGATGATGCAGATTGATCCCTGGCCTCGCTCAGTGGGTTAAGAATTCGGCATTGCCATGAGCTGTGGTGTAGGTCAGAGATGTGGCTCAGATCCTGAGTTACTGTGGCTGTGGGGTAGGCTGGCAACTGTAGCTCTGATTAGACTCCTAGTCTGGGAACTTCCATAAGCCTCGACTGAGGCACTAAAAAGGAAAAGAAGACAAAATTAGTTTATGTCTGCTTATGGAGAGGAGATCTGGTCACACGAAACCATTAATAAATAGACATTATTTATTATGGTTATTATCAGAATAAAAATGAAGGGCTAATGTGTGTTTCCATGGACAGGAAATGTAAAAACAAAAATAAAAAAGAATTTAGCTGAAGTTCCCATTGTGGCTCAGTGAAAATAAATTTGGCTAGTATCCATGAGGACATAAGTTCGATTCCTGGCCTTGCTCAGTGGGTTAAGGATCTGGAGTTACCATGAGCCAGGGTGTAGGTCTCAGATGTGGCTTGGATCCCGCATTGCTGTGACTTTGGCATAGGCTGGCAGCTGTAGTTCCGATTCGACCCCTAGCCTGGGAACCTCCATATGCCACAAGTGCGGCCCTAAAAAGCAAAAAAAAAAAAAAAAAAAAAAGAGAGAGAGAGAGAGAGAAAGGAGGGATGGAGGAAAGGAAGGGAGGATGAAGGATGAAAGGATAGATTGATTTAGTGCCTTCCCAAATGAGGGCATAGACTGCCGTCTTCCAAAGGACATCGCCTTGGGCCCTCCCCCCAGAAGGATGATGTGTCTCTGGAGCTGTGGCTTGGAGGAGGGTGGGAGGGCCCAGGTCCAGAACAGGTGATGAATGTGGGGTATAGACCGCATTGAGGGAGAAATGACCGAGGAATCCTTTTGACTGGGCAGGGTACATGGTAGAAGATGATGTACAAAACGGAAGAGTATTGTACACTATGTCAAAGAGTTTACATATAATATTGCCGATATTGAGTCTGGAGGAGAAAATCAGAGCAGAGATTTAGTCTTGAAGTGGGTACAGAATGACCTGAGCAGGCACAAGACCACCTAGCAGTCAGATGCATTAATCCAAGTGTGAATTGACGAGGAGCAATGCGAGAATGTAAAAATGAACAAGAATGTGTGCAAGTGTTTATAATTTTTCTCATCCAGATTATATGTTTCTAAGTATCATGAGTAGCTTTTGTGATATAAAAGGGACTTTTTATACAAAAAGATGGTAAAACTCTTTCACTTTGATTTCTCAGCAGGGTTCCCCAAACAATTTTACTTTTCATTTTGTTGTCTTTAATAAAAGATACACAGTAGATGCCATCATTCTATAGAAAGGAGTCCCATTTTTCACATTTAAATCACATGGTGTGTAAGAGGGGGTAATTAAGTATTTTCCAGGGTACATCTACCTCAAAGACAAATATTTTGGTGTCACATAATTTAGTGCAACATACCAGTTTTCATTTTGAAATGTTGTAAAGAAGCCAAGAGTGATGTATGTGGATTATGTGGAAAATACTATATTCAGTAAAGTATTTTATGACTGTTATCAAGGATTTTACAGTTACTTAGGGAAATAAATGTGCATGTTGTTTGTCTGTGGCCTGGTCACCATCTCAGCGAATTTATATTAATGAAAACAAAAGAAATGTCATCAATTTATACGTGTGGGGTGGACGGTCAAAAAAATCTGCTTAAATCTTTGAGAAATGCAAAAGGTATATAAGCTAATATTCTGTAATGTGTATCTATTAACTGAACTCCAAAATGTATATCCTGTAATTGTGGTCAGGACATAACATCACATACTTACAAAAATGAAAAATTGCTTTTTTTTGATCCTTTTGTGCTATTCCCATAGAATGTTTCTTCAAGCAGAATACTTAAGGATTTCAGAGAAAATAATGTTCCTTAGAGAATATTTTTATTATTTTATGAATTTATTTTATCTTGAATGCATCTGGTTCTACATTTATAAGTACATGTTTTAACTCGTCTTTTAATCTGATAAGACACAAGTTGATTTCCATTGCCAGTAAAAAAGCATTAATTTTTTTTTTCAGCTTTTAAGTCCTTATACGTAAGATGGAGATAATTAAGATACTGAAATCTTTTCGATCCTTTACTCTTAAGACATAGTTTATTTTGAGATGTCCCTTTATTTTCATTTGTTTGGAAATTTATAGAATTGCCATTGCTTCATTGAACTATTGTAAGTTCTAATTCTACTGAGAATTGGAATTTTACTTACCATAAAGTTTTGTAATTCTAGAGCACAGTGGGCTTTCTCTCTTAATATGTGTCATCGCTTTCTTCCTTTAAACATTTATTCCAAAATTTATGTTAAGACTACATGCCAGGAAATGTGCAGGGTATACAAGATAGCTGAGAAAATTTGCCCCGAATACTCTCACAGTGTGTCAGACATGGCTTTCCAACTATGGTAATAGAGTTCAGATTGCTAAACAAAGACTGAGAACAAGGGACTTATTCTTACCCTCAGTGAGTCTAGAGCTGGGACCTATAGGAGGAATAAGAATGTGGGGGAGTTACCATCGCAGCTCAGTGGTTAATGAACCCGACTAGCATCCATGAGGACCCGAGTTCGATCCCTGGCCTTGCTCAGTGGATTAAAGATCTGGTGTTGCTGTGAGCTGTGGTGTAGGTTGCAGACACAGCTTGGATCTGGCGTTGCTTTGGCTGTGGCGTGGTCCTGCGGCTACCACTCCAATTGGACCCCTAGCCTGGGAACCTCCATATGCTGCAGGTACAGTCCTAGAAAGACAAAGGAAAAAAAAAAAAAAGAGAGAGAGTGTGAGGAGTGCAAGAAGAATCTCTGAGATACATGGAGGGGATAAGGGGGTGGGGAAGGTATCCCTATAGGCCCAGAATCCAGAGGCTTGTGCAAGGAAAGAGAAGGTTTGCAAGGAAAGAGAAGGAACAACTCAGAACCACGATATGACACTCTCTAGTATGAAAATTCCTAAAATAGAACTACCATATGCTTTAGCAGTTCCACTCCTGGATGTATGTGTGTGTGTATATATGTGTGTGTGTGTGTGTGTGTGTGTGTGTATAAACAAAAACATTAATTCAGAAGGATATATATACCCCAGTGTTCTTAGCAGCATTATTTATAATTGCCAAGGTATGGAAGCAACCTAAGAGTCTATCAACAGATAAATGAATGAAGAAGATGTGGTATATGTGTATATATACCATATCTACACACACACACACAACGGAATACATAAAATTTTCCTTCTTTTTATGACTGAGTGGTATAACACGATACTACTATACTCAGCCATAAAAAGAAGGAAATTTTGCCACTTGTAGCAACTTGGATGGACTTGGAGGGCACTAGGCTAAGTGAAATAAACCAGACAGAGAAAGATAAATACTCTATGATATTACTTAGAGTGGAATCTAAAAAAAACAACAAACTAGTGAACATAATAAAAGAAGCGGACTCACAGGTACAGAGAACAAACTGGTAGTTACCTGTAGGGGGGTGGGGAGCAACATAGGAGTGAGGGGATGGGAACTCGGGTGGGAGTTCCCGTTGTGGCTCAATGGGTTATGAATCCATCTAGAATCCATGAACATGCGGGTTCGATCTCTGGCTTCACTCAGTGGTTTAAGGATCTGGCATTGCCATGAGCTGTGGTGTAGGTTGGAGGTGTGGCTCGGATCTGATGTTACTGTGGCTGTAGTGTAGGCCAGTGGCTACAGCTCTTATTCAACCCCTAGCCTGGGACCTTCCATATGCCACAGGTACGGCCCCAAAAAAGAAAAAAACAGAACCACAACAAAAAAACTATTGGGTGTGAGATAGGCTAAGGCATGTGTTGTATAACACGGGGAGTGTAGGCAATACTTTGTAATAACCGTTAAAAAAAACTATAACATTTTTAAAAATGAAAATTCCTTTAGTAATGTAAAAATAAAATTTTTGTGTGTCATGCTACTACATTTTACTTTTAACCTGATCAGGATATAGATTTGGATGAGGTTTTTTTTTGGTTGTTTTTGCCTTTGGAATGGAATTGCTAATATATTTTTATTTTTTACAGTGAAGTTCAGCAATTGCAATGGGAAAAGAAAAGTACAATATGAAAGCAGCGAACCAGCAGATTTTAAGGTAGATGAAGATGGCATGGTGTATGCTGTGAGAAGTTTTCCCCTGTCCTCTGAGCACTCAAAGTTCCTGATATATGCTCAAGACAAAGAGACTCAGGAAAAATGGCAAGTAGCAGTAAAATTGAGCCTCAAGCCAACCTTACCTGAGGATTCCATGAAGGTAGAGTATTCAAATATGGCTTTGGATGGACTTATGTTTGAAAATCAGATTTATACAGTTTAAATTAAGTACACACTCTGCATCACATTAATGGGTAGCCAGTATTTGAATTTTTATGCACCTTCACTTGTTGCAATAGTATTTGTGGTGTTTTTAATCTTATAAGATACTTAGACTGAATGTATTTTCTACAGTGTGAAACTGTGCTTGAAAGGGTTGTTTATACTTTGAGATTTGAAAGGTTTATTTATACTTTGAGATTTATAACTAAATTTAAAGTGGAAGTAGTTGTTTGTTTTAAATTTCTTAGAAGCTCTCCTAGCTGTTAAATTTAACCACAAAATAAACAATTGTTTGTAAGATGTCACCAGCCAAATTTATTAGATGGGAAGTACAAATTTACAGTAGTGACAGGAAAGCATTTCTGTCAAGGAGTGCTCAGTTTTTGTCTTGTCCCTTAATAATCAAATTGGGGAGTGTGAATTATTTATACTATTGACATGACTCTTAGGAATAATACACTCCCTCTGGTGGAAGCTGCTATAAGCCAGGATAAAATAAATAAGATATATTTCTAGTAGAATAAAGTTCAATTCAATTCAACATTTCTTGAGCATTTATTTCATGTAAGCCACTATTTTAAGAATTTTGAAGATGATACAATAACTTTTTCAGCAAAACTATGACAATATTATTAGTTTCTTTGAGTTAATTTGAGACAGTAATGAGGAAGTGCTCCACTCGTATAATCTGAAGTCCGTGATGTTATGAACTCTAGCCACTAATTACATTTTGTATATGTGTTGTCCTGTGAGAGATGGGAATGCACATATCTGGTATTTACTTGTAAATGTGATATACACAATCCTAATCAGATACGAATAAATATTAGAAGAAAAGATATTTTTTTCTCTTATACCAGTGTTGGACTTTCATTATGTGAGACGTAATTTGTTCTTCTGTTAACTATTAGGGAGAATCGTGTCACTTGGGTATGTAAAGTAAGGAACTGGTAACTAATTGACTGAAAAGATACTTTTGTTGTTGATGATGATTCGCTGTGTTCCAACAAAACTAGCTTGGCTATTTGCACGGAAGCAGCAAGGGCTAAGAGCTAAAATGTCTACAGATATAGGGAGAAAGAGAAGAAAATGTTGACATCCAGCAGAGATTAATACCCTATGTGCAAAGTGGGTCATCTACAGCATCCATCACGGCTGACATAGGTTTAGAATAATTACAGCATTAATTCTGGGGGATTTAATAGGGTCATAAATATTTGAGACATTCCTTAGCAGTATGTATTAAACTTCTCTTGGAATTCAAATTATATTTTAGCACATCAAGATCTAAATTTAATGTACAGTAGCACATTACCTGAACTGTGGTTTAAACTAATGAGAAATGTATAAAAGGGTACTATTACATTTTGCTCAATATTAAGTACTATCTAAGATGGTTTATAGAAACTGCAGATGGTTTACACAGCTGTGCTACATAATAAATTGTTTGGAATTCAATTTTTCAATGAAGAGTGTAATGTGAAATTTTATGATGTTTTCTCTTCTTTTAAAAAGGGGACGAGGAAAGGGCCTCCAGACCTATTTATTTATTTATTTGGTTATAGTAAAATGTGATTCCTACACTTTCAGGTCTCCATCGATAGTGATGTACTTCTAGAAAATGTTTTCCTAGTTACTCAGGAATGTCTTCTTGTATTTTAATGCAAAGGAATCACGAGAAATTGAAGAAATAGTATTCCCAAGACAAGTGACCAAGCACAGTGGCTACCTACAAAGGCAGAAGAGAGACTGGGTTATCCCTCCAATCAACTTGCCAGAAAACTCCAGAGGGCCTTTTCCTCAAGAGCTTGTCAGGGTAGGATGGCACGGTTTCATTGGTCTCCACGGTGTGTGTCAAGTGTATGTTAGAAGTGCTTTTGTTTCTTTTTTCACAAGGTGGAACTTACAACGTATATGTACTAGAGTATATATATGTGTGTGTGTGTCTATGGATGTTTTTATATTGATGAAATGTCTATAGTGTTGTCAAGAGCCTCTTCTCTATTCTTTCATTATCTCAGATTATGTATAGACAGAGCTCTCTGTGAGTGGGTCCTTTACGCCAGGAGGGACAAAGTTTGTTCAGTGTCTGAATACACACACCCTAACTCCAAGATGCATTCACGCCCAGGCCATACCCTTTCCCACACACCTTAGCTTCCCCGTCTGAAAGCTGCACTCCCCATGATGATCTTTGCCCTCTACAGGTAGCTTTTGGGCCAAAGAAAAAAATAAAGGGGCAATCATTGCTAAAAATGCCAACACCAAGTGCATTTGAGAGTTTTTTAAAGAAATAAAAAATGACCTCTGATACCATTAACAGATTCCCTGGCGCTGTGCAAAAACACAGGCTTTCAAAACTGAAGAGTAAGATTTTTTTTTTTCAGTTATTCTAAATGCATATCCTCAGACCCAGAGGAAAAAAAATGACAGATAATTTCTGCTTGTTTAGTAAAATTAGCAACCTCTTATTTATTACAAAAGGAAAATAAGACAAAGTCACTGCATTCCCATTGATTAGAAAGTAAATGTTTCTGTATGTGATTAATTTAGTATTCCAATATATACTTACTGAAAGCTGTATTTTTTAAATAAATCATTTATCTGTGTTGTATATTCCATAGTAATGCACGTTATAATTCAGCTTAACAGTGAAACATGTAACCTCCCAAATCATGGTGTGTTCTGCTTTTCCGTTTTAATGAAGAATGAGAAAAGAGTTTTTCCATAACTAAAAAAAAAATGTTTCCACTGTGGCGCAGCAGGGTGGGTGGCGTCTTGGATGAGGTGAGAAGCACGTCTGATCCTCAGTCCAGCACAGTAGGTCAAGGATCCAGCGTTGCTGCAGCTGTGGCATCGGTTGCAATTGCGGCTCCTATCTGATCCCTGGCCTGAGAACTCCATATGATGTAGGGTGGCCAAAAAAGGAAAAAAAAAAAAAAAAAAAAAAAAAGATTTTATTACTGGATTAAAGGTATTTACCTAATACACAAATATCTTGTATTATTACCTCCAAACAATATTGTTCAATTGGCCCTTTCTCTGTACTGTCCTTCCTTCTTCCTTTCTGTAGCCTGTTCTTATGATCCTCATCTATAAATTTAATCTTTCTGGGAAGTGTTGTATTTGGAGGAGAAAGTAGTGAGCCTATAATAGGTATACTTTTTGAGAGTAATGGAAATATATGATTCTTGTATGCTTTGTTTATTAAGGTGGGGTAAGAAGTACCACCTTAAAACAATACGGGAAGCTTTGGTTGCCATGAATAACATTAATACAATGCAAGTATAGAAATCTGACTTCCGGGCTCAACCATATCTTAGATTTCCAGGTGAGGCTCATGCTGTTATTACTAGGGCAATTATTTCTTATCCTAAGAGATGCAAAAAATAAACAATTTTTATCTTCATTAAATTAGACACCTCTTACTGGGTTAAATATTGTCACCTTCACATTCCCAGGATAGACTTTAAAAACTGATTCTCCTTAATTTTGACTTTTGCACTGTTCCTGGTGAGTGTTGTTTTAGATGTTCACATTGTCCCCAGTCTTTCTGGGGATAGATGACATCTCTTTTTGAAGCCCATCACCAAGAACCAAGGACAAGGAGTAGGACTGGAAGATCTTCAAGGGTTTTCTGGAAAGACATGGTGTATTTGTAACTGGAAAAGGCCCATGAGGTGTGGCATGCCCTATTGTTGATAATAAGCTCATTTAGTCCCGTGTTTAACGTGATTGTCTTCTTGATCCTCAGATCAGGTCCGATAGAGATAAAAACCTTTCTCTGCGGTACAGCGTAACTGGGCCAGGAGCTGACCAGCCTCCAACTGGTATCTTCATTATCAACCCCATCTCAGGTCAGCTGTCCGTGACCAAGCCTCTGGACCGCGAGCTGATAGCCCGGTTTCATGTAAGATTTCAACCAGCTGATAATCCTTTGTATTAATACTCCTTCAAATATGTGCAAGGTTTAACATTTGCCTCTCATATCCATCTTAAAGCTTTGATACTGAGAGTACCAGAAATGTACTTGTAGCCATTTCACTTTATTTTAATAATTTTATTGTTTTCACAAAATTCATGAAAGCTCATGCTAAAAAACAAACGATGCCAAAGAAAAAAGTAAAATTGCCTAAAATCATATTACTCTCTACGTGCTGATTCTTGCCTTCAGATATTTGACTAAGAACTTACAAGAACAAATTGATATGAAAAGGGTCAAAACTCTTTCAGATAAACTATATGGAGATCCTATCATTTTAATAGCTACATAGTATTCCATTGAGTGTGTAAATTATAATTTTAATAAGTAGTTTCTTATTAATAGATTTTTATATTTGTCACTTTATCTGCTTCTGCTGGTAGTATTACCATTAAAGAGAGTCTTAGAAAATGGATATTACATTTTTATGTTGTTATTTATTGGTCATATTACCTCCAGAAAGATGTGCCAGTTTGATGTGCCTACTGAAAATTGAGATTTTCCTTTTCTACATAACCCTGACAATACTTGGTTTCATCAGTCTGCCAATCTGAGCAATCTTTTCTTAGATATATTATCCATTTATATTTTTTATGTTAATTTTTGTAATTTTTTTATATCCTTTATCTTCTTACTGAGTTATAACAGCTTTTGTATATAGCTATATGTCCATATTTTTAATATATGTATGTATTTGAAATAGATTTTATCAATTTTAAAATTATATTTTATTGAGTATTTTAAAACTTAAGAATTACATAATGTTAAAATATAAGTTCCAGGAGTTCCCATTGTGGCTCAGCAGTAATGAACCTAACTAGTATCCGTGAGGCCCCACACACTGGGTTAAAGATCTGGTGTTGCTATGAGCCGGTGCAGCTGTGGCTGTGGCATAAGCTGGCATCTGCAGCTCTGATATGACCCCTAGCCTGGGAACTTGTATATGTCGTTTGTGCGGCTCTAAAAATAAGTAAATGAATGAATGAATAAATACATAAATATTACAGAAGGCATTTTTTTTTGCTTTTTTTCTAGCCACGCTTGCACATTTTTCTGAAATAGGATTTCAACAATTTTTTCATGTTTAATGTAGAAATCTAAATTGATCTTTATTCTCCAGTTTCTACATGAGTAACTAAAACTTTTAATGAAAGTATCATTTTCTCTTAGAAAAGAATACATGCACATTATAAAAACTTTTCAAACAATACATAAATAAATTTTTTCAACTAATATAGTATTAATAAGAAAGTAAAAAAGATGTGCAATCCCGATGTGTAAAATTAACCATTTTCTTTTTAAAAAAAAAAAATTTGGTGATATCTGTAAAATGTTTCCCTGGGCATAGATTCATAAATGTATTCTTTTGAAATTGGCACCGTTCTCTGAAACCACCTTTTGTCATTTAGCAATCATAAGTTTTAACATCTTTCCATGTCAGTAAATCATTATTTATTCATATCATTTTTGATTGCCCTAACATAATTTTATGTAATTACCCATTGATGGATATTTGAACAATTTAATTCTTTTGTTGTATTTTAAAACTATAAATGATGTGATGGGCATCTTTCTGTACCTTTTCCCATTATATCCTTGGACTAAATTCCTAAAGTTGGAATCATTTTGATAAATATAGTGAAGTTATTCTAGAATAGTAACATTATGTTGCACTGCTTGCCCACTATCTAGTAGCTTCTTTCCACTCTATTATCAATTCCTGGCATTATGTATTTATTGCCGGTACTATTTGTAAAAAATTTATCTTGATGTTTTAAGTTGCATATGTTGAATATCCAATTAAACGCCCTACTTCTGTCGTATGTTGAAGTTGGGAGAGAAATTGGTTTGTCTTTTTTCTCTAACCATTATTAAGAACCTTTTATCTACTAGAGATGTTAATACATGATCTGTCATATATTTCCCCTTTTGCTTTTTTTTTAAGCTTTGTTTATCATTTTCAACCTATTAATAACTTACAGTTTTTGCATTGTAATATTTGTTGCTGTCATCTTAACTTTATCATGTATTGACTTTCCTGAGGTGTTTATAAAGTTCTTTCCTACTCCAAGATACTAATCTCCCTCCTTTTATTTGTTTTATTTAATTTTTTTTGCATCTAAATGTTTAAACTCTGTGGAGTTTATTTTCGTAAAAGAAGAAAGGGATATAGATCCATTGTTTTTCCTTTACGTCTATACCTGTTGTTCCAACACCATATATTGAATTAGTGTTCCCCACTGATTTATCATCTGTATTTAGTCATTCTAAACTTTTTAATCCACCTATGCACGTGTGTTTTTAGACTCATTTTTCCCATTAATATATTTGCTGAATTTTTGCATTTGTATAGACTTCTAAAATTACTAAAGTTTTAAGGAGTTCTCTGGCGTAGCAGCTAAGGATCTGGCATTGTTATTGCTATGGAGCTGGTTTGATTCTTGACCCAGGAACTTCTGCGTGCCACAGGCATGGCTAAAAAACAATGATAAAATAAAATCATTATAAAGTTTTTAAAGTTATTGAAATATTTGTATGTGATAGAGCAAGACTTCCCTGACTATAATAAGCAAATAAGCATATGAAAAACTAAAAATGTTTTAAATCCTTATTATCATTCAACTCATTCCTTTCAAAGGCCTTAATTGTTTTATCAACCAGCTCTTAAAATCCTTAAGGAACATGGGATTCTAATGCTTTGTGTATTGTTCTAAAACATAAAGAAGAGTATTCCGTTAGTGGCTCAGTGGTTGACAAACCCAACTAGGATCCATGAGGTTGTGGGTTCGATGCCTGGCCTCGCTCAGTGGGTTAAGGATCTGGCATTGACTTGAGCTGTGGTGTAGGTGGCAGATGCAGCTCAGATCCTGAGTTGCTGCGGCTGCTGCATAGGCCAATAGCTGCAGCTCCGACTCATCCCCTAGTGGGAAAAAAAAAAAAAGAAAAAACATAAAGAAGGAAGTGAAAACTTCCAAGCCTCTCACAAAAACAACATCACATTAATACAGAAATCTAATAAAGGTAGCACACAATAGACCAGCCCCCAATTAGACTAGTAGTCTCTAATTTATGAATACAGATATCAATACAGAAAATTCTAAATATCTCTTTTGTACAGATTCTCACGGTCTGAATTTGTATGGTTAAAACTCAGGAAATAAATATTTTCAGGTCAATGTTGGGGTAAATTCTTTCTCTCCCGATTCTTACTACTTTCATATAAGCAAGTGATGTCTATAACAAAATAGAATTAATTGTAGAATGGCAAAGATGGTTCGGTGTTAAGAATCTATTAATGTAATGAAATGTGTTAAGTCCAGGGAAAAAGAGATTTTTTTCATAGGTATTGAAGAAAAGGCCAGTGTAATAAAATTTACATTGTTTCATGTGTTATCCTCTAAATAAAAAAAAAAGATATGTTGATGCCTCTTTAAATTGATAAAGCATATCTACCAGCAGCCAGCAGCCAGCATCATACTCAACAAGAAAACCACAGAAGCATTTCAGTTAAAAAGAAACAATTCAATGGAACACTACACTGCTTTTGAAAAGATTGAAATGGTTTTCTATGTCAGGGATGAAAAGATTTTGAAGATATTTTGCCAAGAGTAGCCAAGTGATTATGTTTGTTCAAAAAGGAAGACAAAGATAAAATATAGCAGGATACCTTTATTTTTTTATTTTTTTGTTTTTATTTTTATTTTTATTTTTTGTCTTTTTGCCTTTTCTAGGATAACTTTAATACTGAGAACTCAACCTTGGGAGAGGAACAACTATCTGATGTACTTTTAATATTTACAAATGACTTTTACAATAAAAAAGAGTCAGAATTTCTTGTGCACACTCAATTCTTTCTAGATGCTCATCTTTTCTCTTGTTCTCTTGATGTCTCTGACTACTCTGTCCAAGTAGCACATTTTTAATTACCCTGGCTCATTTAGGTAGACTTAGTGAAAGGATTTAAGAGCTGGACATAACTGGCTTTGGATAGGGGTTCTGTCAATAGAATAAAGTGACTTAGCTTTTCTATAGCTCAGTTGCCTTGCCTTCAAATGCAGATGAGTTCTACCTAACTCTTTTGTATATAGATTGAGTTAAAATCCATAGAGCTCTGAGCAGGAAGCCTGGCCAATAGCAGGCAGAAACTTTTTCTGCTAATTCTCCCCTAATTATATAGAATTTGGCTAACTTTAATTTTGATGGGATGTGGAGCTTTTGTGGTCCATACGTGCCGTTTTGGTAGCATGGTTAGGGTGTATTTTATCTTTTTCCTTGAGACATAAATCTGTTAAATGGTTTTGCTTTCTAATTGCCTTTGCAGTTGAGGGCACATGCCGTGGATATTAATGGGAATCAAGTGGAAAACCCCATTGACATCGTCATCAATGTTATTGACATGAATGATAACAGACCTGAGTTCCTACACCAGGTGTGGAATGGCACGGTTCCCGAGGGATCCAAGCCTGGTAAGTTTGACGATCACAATTTGGAGATTGCTTGAGAACGTGCAGTGTAACCCAGCACTATTGTATATATGTGCTTATATAGCAAAATAAGGAGAAATCGTGTGAGCGTTTTCTTTCATTCCTACCGCTTTTAGGGAAAAGGGGAAACTTAAGGAAAATTGGATTTCAGAGAGAAAACAAAAAATATCCCTCTAGGGCCCACTATAACTTTTTCCACCTTTGAAAAAATATATGCTATAGTATCTGATTCTCTTACTATAACATCTGTATGATCCTTTCTGTTCCTAAAGTGCAGATTTTATTAGTCATAGCAGCACCTAAAACAATTGGAGAGTCTTAAAACACTTGGTGCTCCTGGGGCCAGGCAGTGAGTCAAAACTAACAGCGGAGAGGGGGCTTGGTGACAACTTAGTGCTGTTTCCTGGCTACACTAGATGTTGACTTTTAGGGTGACCCTTGTCCCCTGCAGCCCTTGTATTTAAACTAATGTCATGGAAAGTGACCCAGCCTAGAAACAGCAGTTGCCAAAACGCCTCTCGCCATTGTGAAGTGATGTTTGACTAAGGTTTTAGATTCTTGTACCGAAAACCCTATAAACTTCAGTCACAGGAGAATAGCGAGGCCAGAAAGGCCTATTGAGTTGGAAAAACTCATGGACAAGAAAATCAGTTGGCATAGAGATGGCAAAAGGAAACATTTCGCCAGCTTTCCTGAGATGATTTGGTGTTTGGAGAGACAATTAATTATATTTTAATATTGTTTTTAAGAAAGCCTTGACATTTAGCTTATGTTCTATATTCCTTTCGTCATCTATAGAAGTTTGTGCATAAGCGAATTTGAAGATATAACCAGCTATGCCTTAAACTGGCACTTTTCCTGGTCCGAATACCCTTGTCTGTCTCCTCAGAAGAGCAGGGGCGGGGTGGGGCAGCTGGGGTGAGACAACAGGGCCTGTGGAGGAAGTTCAACCATCTGTGGCTCCATCTTGAGTCACATTTCAGAGCGGCAGTCATGAGCATTTTAAAAATCGAGTACTGTTAAACATATCCTTAGTAAAACAAAAGGCTTCTACGTATATTCTAAAGATAAATAAACATTGTGCTTTTTTGTCTGGGGAAGTTGTCTTGGTTTTTTTAAACCCATTCACTGTCTTTTTTCATCTATTTTTTTTTTCCCTAACTTTATTAAAAAGTGTTGTTTCACAAAAATGGCCAAGCACTTTTGTGGAAATATTTATTATGCATTTGACCATAAATTCCCATTATGCATTTGACCATAAATTCCCATCAAGGCCTCCCATAAATAAATGACTCTCAATGATCAGAAGTAAAGGCATTTCGCGAGTCGATTTCTGCCGTGGTTCTCTAAGTTTGAAAACATCCTTCTAGGCACCGTTTGATAATGTCATGAGTTTTGAGTGAAACTTAAGTGCAATCCCTTAAGCACCATCTTGGTTCAAGAGTCCAAAACTTCTTTTTTGTAACCATTCATTCATTCAACAAATGTGTACAGAGCATGCGCTGTGTGCCAGGGTACTGTTCTGACCCTGGATACAGCAGGGACAAGCTCATTGTGCCCTGTTGGAGCTTAAAGTCTAGTAGAGGATAAAAATAAAAGGCAAATAAGCAAATGTGCAAGAAAGTTTTTTGGCGAAAAATAATCAAAGTCGGCCCATAAATAGGGTGTCTTATTTAGAGGGACAGGCTCTGAATTATGTGAACAAGCCTTAGTTAATTCTGGGGGCTGGGGGGAATGTACCCTGTGGAAGGAACAGCCATTGTAAAGGCACTCAGGTAGAAGTGAGTTTAGGATGCGCATGAAGAAGGTAGGCTGGAGATGGAACACTTTATAATCCAGTTCTTACAAAGATCCCAGAGAACGAACCATCTTAAACAGTAACTACTTTTCTCCCTGCCTCGAAATTACACAGCCTATCTCCTTTGAATGTATTCGATCTTCATGCTGTTGTAGACTTCCTTTCCACAAGAGCTAATAAATTGAAGTCCCAGAGTTTGTTACAGTGTTCTTTTAGTCACTTAGGAAATAATGGACCACAATGCCAAACCCCTATTCAGTGTTCCAAAACAGTCATGCCCAGAATGCTTCCTCATGACCTCAGTAAATGGAGTGTGTGTCCTTACTCACCCAGCTTTCTTTTAGAAATGGGGGGGAATTATGCTCAGCATTTCTTTTTAGGTGTTCATGCATCTCACCACTAATATGGTGAGGGCATGTATCGGTGGCCATAAAATTTGTTTCCAGTGGCATTTCCATTACCTATTATTTGCATTTTCTATAAATGAGGTCTAAAGTGATGCTTTCTTTGAATCATATGGGGAATTTGTCTTCAAAGTGTGTGGAAAGGTTGACTATATATACAAAAATTTTCTAACAATTTTCCTTTCAAGCATCTAAACCATGTTTTATATTTTTTGAAGTGAGTACTGTTCTTCTCAGTAGTGTTTTTCATTAAGTTTGAATGATCGTTTGTTTTGAAACAGTGAAATGCAGATTGATGGAACAGGTAAATACGCCGTCTGTTTAAAGACCCTGACGTGAAGGGTGACCATTCATTTTCCATGTATACTGTGTCTAGGAACATATGTGATGACGGTCACTGCTATTGATGCTGACGATCCAAACGCCCTCAATGGGATGTTGAGGTACAGAATCCTGTCCCAGGCTCCAAGCACCCCCTCGCCCAACATGTTTACAATCAACAATGAGACTGGTGACATTATCACAGTGGCCGCCGGACTTGATAGAGAAGTAAGCCAACCGAAATCTGTATTTGAATTTGTTTGTAATCTTAAAAGTACACAGTGTCACATAGAGTTTGTCTCCAAATAATATCTCCAGAATACTATTCTAAGGTGACTTGTCATTAAGAAACTGTTGTAAGAGTTCCCATTGTGGCACAGCCGACAGGAATCCAACTAGGAGCCATGAGGTTGTGGATTCGGTCCCTGGCCTCGCTCAGTGGGTTAAGGATCCAGCGTTGCCGTGAGCTGTGGTGTAGGTCGCAGACGCGGTTCGGATCCTACGTTGCTGTGGCTCTGGCATAGGCTGGCAGCTATAGCTCTAGTTCTCCCCCTAGTCTGGGAAGCTCCATATGCTGCAGGTGAGGCCCTAAAAAGCAAAAAAAAAAAAAAAAAAGGAAAGAAAGAAGGAAACCTGTTGTACTCTTTTCTCCAGAACTTGTAGTTGATTGAGTGATGCATGTCTGCTGGATAAATCATTGCTAGCCCATGTAATATTTAGTGTGATTATTGACTAAGTTAAGCCAGTGACCCTTTGGTAATGAATTCTTATCATTTTCTGTCTTCCGTCGTATTCAAAGGTTTTGTGAGAAATTATATTAAAAATCATGCCCAAATAAAATGTACATAAATGCAGGATAATTTTTAGCATTCGTATCTCTAAGAGGCTACAAATAACGTGTGATGAATTTTCCAGGTGGCCTCTGAGGATAGCCTGGTTTAGTACAAAAGAAATGATCTCCCTCCTTTCACTTTAAGATTAACTTATTTAACAGGTTTGAACATCCAGAACATCATTCTACTGACAAGCCTTTAAAGTTAGAAATGCAGAGAAACACGCTTCTGGCTTAATATTTTGCCGCAAAGGCGTGAAATGTTGACAATATTGAAATATCATGTCCTGTCACAGTCTGAGAAGGAATACATAGTCTGAGTATTCCAGATGGGTCATCTCACTGTGATAGACCTCAGCCCACCGTGCCCTGGCACACTGCTGCGTTTTGTTCACATGATTCCTTCTGCCAGGAACGTGTTGCTCAGTTTTCTGGATTTTGAACCTTCTAATTCATGTTGCCATTTAAGTCTCGCTTATATCCTTTCCTGAAGCCTTAATGAATTTTTTTACACCCTTTCTCTATTCTGTTCTGACTACTCTTAGAAATTCTCAAGGTCATCATTGACCATCAGTAATCATTGTGTGAGTGAATTATCAAAGTGCCAACTCATAGAGATCTGAGCTTGTAGATTTCTGGCTGAGCCAGCTTTTAGAGTAATGAGACCTCATAGTATGCATGTCCAAAGGAAACATTATACCTACCATAATAAATATTATTGACAAGGATTTTAAGAGTTGGTGTATATGATGCTTTATTTGCCTTGGTAAGTAGCATTCACTTGAATTGGATCGAAGGAAACATTACTATTGCAATTCATTATATACACAAGATAGTGCTAGCAACACTTTAATAAAGTAATATGAGCCAATCAAGATTACTTAATTCACAACTGAGCCAAGAGCCTTACTTAGGAGTTGGATGTATGCTTATGACAGTGTACCTATTAACTCCCAGGTGTCGCCAGTTCTTTCTCTAGGAATGTTTCGCAGCAGAGATTGTGGAAATTCAGTGTTTGCAGTAGTTCATTTTGTTCCATGATATGTGGAACATGTATGTCTTTTTACCTCTTTCATTACTGTATGAAATACTATTTTTAAATGTCAGAAAAATAAGCATGGGTGCTATATTTTATATGTGAATATGGTATACTTTTTAATATTCTCTCCAGAGTGCCAGGTTGCTCCCATACTAAGTAGGTGTAGCTGAAACCTAATATTTCTCTTTCATGTCACACTCTCACTGTGCGATACAGAAATGGGACTTGTTTTCATACAGAAATACTCCTATCACATTTAGCCTGGCTGTTTTATGACAAGCAAGAGGCACTGGGAATGAAAGACAGTTTTACCAAAGCCAACCAACCATGTTTAAAAATCAAAGAGACTGTGTTTAGTTTAGAGGGGAAGTCAGGCCATATTTGTGATTATGGTTCGAGGTGGACAGAAGCAGCTGCCTGTGACCTGATGAAATGAATGTGGACATGGATTTGAACCTGGAGCATCATGGGTTAGATATAGTATGAGAAATAGCTTCTTGACAGTGAAATTATTAAACACAACAGTGAGTTACGAGGGAAAATTATGGAAAGCCTTCCTTTTCTGAAAGTCATTTAACATAGGGAAAATGTATCTATCTTGGGTGGTTTATGATAATTCTGCCTGAGGCCGGGAATAAATTACTCTGACTTCTCCAGGCCTCATGCAGGCTGGGATGCTTTTATTTCTATTAGAATTCACAGTTTTCTCTCTGTCCAAAGTCATTTCCGTTGTCATCCGCCCAGGATGAAGGACACCGTTAAGTGATTGAACTCCTAATCATTGAAATGCTTTTACTGAGCTTCCACCTGTTATTCTCCTTCCGTCTCCGGGTTTAGAAAACCCCAGTTCTTCGGGTTCTCCAGACCCAAAGCTGTACCCGCCATACTCGCCAGTCTTCAATGTTTTTTTTTTAAATTTTATTGAAGGGTAGTTCATTTATAATGTTGTGTTAATTTTCACCGAGCAAAGTGACCAGTTATACATATATAGATTCTTTTTCATATTCGAGTCTTCAGCTTTTTTAATTCTTAATTTTTTAAGATTTTCTTTATTGTTTAAGTGAAGTATAGTTGATTTATAATGTTATATTTCATTTTTAAAATACTGTATCTTTTTAAAAATTACTTGATGGATTTTATTACATTTATAGCTGTATAATGATCATCACAACCCAATATGAGTCTTTGAGTCTTCAGCTTTTTAATCTCCACCCGATTTCTTGTCGCGTGACTTGGTGGTACCCATTCCTGACATCTTCTTCTTTTTTCCAGCTTTTATGTGCTCATCTCTGGCTTTGCCTGTTATGGGCTTTTTGACCTTTGGTGTATTAACCTGACACCCCAACTCCCCCATCTGTAAATGGGGTAATAATGTTATATCTACTTCATGGGATGGTTGTAAAGATTAAGTAACATGAGGCATAAAACATTCAGCACAATGTCCAATACATATTAGCTACCGTTTTCCCCACCACCATCATAAATCCATTCTCAGCATCTAGTGGGTGGCAGCATCACTTTGACTTCTCATCATAGTTTTTCTCATGGCAGAGAATTATATTTCCTGTTCTCCAAGCGAAATTATGGTTCGCCCGTGCCCTCAGTTCCTTGTTCTATCCCACATGAGTGTTCTCCTGTTTTCTGTGCTCTTCGTCTTTCCTTCTCTGCAAGTTCTTGCCTACAAACCCCACAGGTCCCTTCATAAGCCCCAACCGAGTCTCCCCTTTGGCCAAAGGGCTCTCCACAGCCCACAGCCTCAAGTCAGAGCTCTTTAACGTGACACTCCAGACCCTCTAGGACACTCATCCCAAAGCCTTCTTTAGCCTAAGCACCTAGGATTCCTTACGTCCTGCTTAGAAGCTGGTGATACCCTCTGCCCCTCCAACCGCCTGTCAGTCCTTGTGCAAATCTGAACTTCTCAATTCTTCTGTACCTGGTGTTTCCTTGGCCTGATGATCCTTTTCCCATCTCTCTAGAGCAGGCTCTTCCTTGCTCTTTGAAATGCAGTCCTCAGCCCCTCCGTTGGGTACTCACAGTGGTCTGTGTATTTCTAGATACACAGAGACTATGTGACATAGACATTATGTCTCGCTTCTAGCTCCTGACATCCAGTGATGTCCATGTGTGCCTCTTCTTTCACCCTGAACAGGAACCAGAGGAAATGTTCAAGTTATTAAATTTCCCCCTTCATGTCAACACCAGAATCCCCACAAGGGCAGCCCACACTCATATGCCCCTCCCACTCCTTCCAGTCTCCTGGGACTCTGGCTTTGCACCTGCTTCCCCACTCTGGATGCACTCGTGCCTGGCATCTATCCCCACTTGCTTGGAGGGCACTCACTAATACAGTGCAACAAGTAGTGGTACAGACTCTGGACTCAGAGCGATGTGGATTCAAATCTTTTCTCTGCTACTTAGAGCTGAGTGTCAGTGGATGGGCTTCCTGAAGCTTTGGTTTTCTCATCTGTAAAATCAGGCCACCTGGAGTTCCCTTTGTGGCTAAGGGGGTTAAACACCCAACTAGTGTCCATGAGGATGCGGGTTCAATCCCTGGCCTCACTCAGTGGGTTAAGGATCTGGTGTTGTGAGCTGTGATGTGGGTCGCAGACATGGCTCGGATCCTGTGTTGCTGTGGCTGTGACGTAGGCCAGCAGCTGCAGTTCCAATTCGACACCTAGCCTGGGAACCTCCATATGCCACAGGTACAGCTCTAAAAAGCAAAATGAAAATGGGCCACCTGCCTTATAGGTTTATTTTGAGGCCTTATGTGCCTGGCACATAGTGCTCGATCTCAGTAAATGTTATATATGCATATGTGTTTGTGTACAATTATGTATTTATCAAGTCCCTTAGAATAATGTCAGCATACTGTAAGCCTACATAAAAAATGTTTGTCTACAAACTTCGAAGCTAGATTGTACTGTCAGCCCCATTTCATGGTTGAGGTAATTGGGACTTTGCATTTAAGAATTTGAACAGGGTCACAAACCTGCACTTCCCTCACTGGTTCCCTTCTCATGAAAGGTTATTACCCACTTGTCTGTCCCCTAACTCAGTGCATCCAAAAGCAAACTCATCATCTCCCTAAATCTGTGCTTCCTAATGAATTTCCTACTTCATGCGACCAATGCCACCAGCTTCCCAAGATCGTGGCCCACTTCCCTTTACTGTGCACTGCGTTCCTACCACTCATCTGTTGAGTCAGCAAGTTCCTCTCAGTTGACCCCCAGAATGCATCTTGCATTCATTTCTTCATCCAGGCTCGGAGGACTGCTGCATATGCCCCTAGGAAAGGCGTCTTCCATCGCTTCTTCCTATTCTTACTGTGGTTGTGTTGCACATTTGGTCCTGGGATCCATTAATATTTGTCTCTTTTGCCTAATGGCAGCAAAGTCATCTCTGGTTTTGTTCATCATTTTATCCAAGTAAATACTACCCATTGCCCGCCTCCAGGAGACTTTGATTAAATGAGTGCCCAATAGGTGATTGTATGTTCTCACCTCTGCATTTCCTTAAAGCACTCTAGTTCAGCATTTCAGAAGTATAATACAGGGGTCTAATGATTAATTGATACACATAGGGAAGCCTCTAGGGGAAATCAGAGGCCCCAAGTCTTTCAGATATTGTGCCATCAAGGAGAGACTGCCAGAGCACAAGTATTGTATTGTGTTTATTTTTACAGTTATATTTATGGCAAGAGAGGCTGCTTTTCCTATAACAGTACTTTTATAACAAATTGTTTTTTAAAAGGGAGTTAATGTCAAGATAAATAGTAAGTGACTCATGGTGTAGTAATAGGCCGCCAGGGCAGAACTGGGGACATGGTATATGAATCAGCTTCGTAGTTTGGGAAACAGTGAGCTAGTTTATGCTCCCTGTATATGTTTTAATGAATAAATGATAGCTAGCCAAGTAAATAAGAAGATGTTTTCTTCCCGAATCTGAAATGATTGGTAGAATGTAATGCAAGGCCAAAACTTCTGAAACATTCATCCATCCAGTTATAAATTCAGAAGCATTTATTGCATGCTTACTCTATGTTCCAGGGACACAGACATCTGCAAAGCAGTGACCCTGGGGAGGGGCGTGCGTATGTGTGTACATAGCCAGGGAGGACAGACAGATGGACTCCTAACAGCCTTGTAAACTAGAAACAGTGATAGAAGTGTGTCCTGAGGACACAAACAGCTCTTCGGAGGCTTTCAGAAGTCAGACATGAGCTGACTTCAAGCTTTGTGTTTGCCAGGCTCAGATTAAGGGGGAAGGGTATTCTGGGCCAGGGTTTCTCCACCTGGGCATTATTGACATTTTGGATAAGTCTCTGTTGTGGGGGCCTGTCTGGTGCATCATACAGAGTTCAGAAGCATCAGTGGCCTCTACCCATTAGATGTCAGTAGCACCGACCCCTTGCAACAACCAGAAATGTCTCAAGATACCGGCAAATATCCCCTAAGGGAGATTGGGTTGGGGGGGGTGAGGTAGGCAAAGTCACCCCAGTTAAGAACCACTGGTTTGAACAGAGGAATATGCCCAGTGCAGTGGTGCAGGGATGTGGTATGCAATTGACGATAAATACAGACAGTTCAAGGTATGGGGTGAGTGAATGGAAGGTGAGAGCTTTGGTAAGAAGGGTGCATCACAGAGTTGGAAGGACTGACAGCCAACAGAGGGATTAAGATTTTATCCTTTCTAGACAAGAAAGGGAGGAAACGTTTTTAAGCCAAGTCCCCTTGATCAGCGCTGGGACTATGAGGAGAGGAAGTCAAATTCTTATGAAATCTAAATGTCAGTCACTCAGAACCAGATGCCCAGTGACTTAGGAAAGAAACACTAAATAGTTTGATTGTCTAAAACATAGGCTGTCACATCTTCCTTACTAAATGTAAAAGCATTTTACCAACCAGACAGTTAGAAATGGAGATTATATTATTTACCAAGTTGGTGTTTTGTTTTGTACTTTCTTACTTGATGCAACATTATACTTCAGAAATAACAATGTTATTTAGTTACTAAGAGATCTCAAGACAAGTTTGAAACAACAGGAAATTTCAAGTATTAGCTATTGATCCCAATATTCCAGCTTTGTGAAACACTGTACATATTATGCTTATATAATTCTGAAGATCATTGTAAAGGTGATATTAACAAAGGACTTAGCTCCAGACTTTATCTATGTGAGTTTCTTATCCTTATTTTAAAAATTCCTTTTTTTTTTCTTTTTTGAGCATGTTCATCTGTTTCTGCAAATAGCAGCCAAGAAAAATGGTATTTCAAAGTCATAACAAATTTTTATTTTCATGACTTTCAGCTGGGAGGCTGAACTGAATGCCTGACAAAATTCTCTCACTACCCATGAGAGCATTAAGCTGAAATGACACTCTTGACTGGGAAAGGAAATCACTGAGCAATAGTTTAGCCTGTGTAAGCATTATGATGAGGGGTTACAGGTTAAGAAAAGTTAAAATGGTTCAACCCACACTATTCTTTTGTTTGTTTGTTTGTTTGTTTGTTTGTTTGTTTGTTTTTTCAATCAAAAAAGTAGATTAGGCGTTCCCCATGTAGTTCGGTGGGTTAAGAATCCAACCGCAGCAGCTCAGGTCACTACAGAGGCAGGGGTTCGATCCCCAGCCCAGTGCAATGCATTAAAAGATCCAGCATTCTGTTAGCTGTGACTTGAATTGAACCCCTGGTCCAGGAGCTTCCATAGGCCACTGGTGCAGCCATTTGAAAAAAAAGGAAAAAAAAAAAGTAGGATGCTTTTCTTTTAAAAAGACAAAGGAAAAGAAACGGAAATAAATAACTGCTAGAGATTGGCATCTGGGTGGACAGAGACTAAAAATTGAATGTGTGAGGCTTGACTTTCCCTCCTACTCCTTTCTTTGTCTTCCTCTTCCCACTAACAACTAAAGCAAAAGCTACAATTTGTGTCTGTTTTCTCTAAGCTCCAAAAACCCCTCAAGAGTGGCCGTTCATAATGTTGGCTATATTTAGAATTAGAGAAAATTACTCACTGCAGTGACTGTTTATTTTTTGTAGGATGACGTGAGTTTTGTTGTTGAGGATGTTTTAACATTTTTCAATGATCTCTATTTTTTTTTTTTTATCAGTGCCAATATCCACAGAGAATTCAGAGGATCTTAGCTATTCGTTTTGTTTAGGTTTTTCTAATATAAAACTTTGTTAGTTAGACTCAGGATTTTCTCTTAGAAACGCTAGAGCTGAATTTGGCTCCCCTTTGAAAAATTCAATCTGGAATTTGAAAGCATTGATGCCTCTTTGATATAACTGTCTATCTGAAAGTGCATCCAGGAGTTCCCATCGAATCTGGGAATCTGGTTAACTAATCTGAGGTTTTGGGTTTGATCCTTGGCCTTGCTCAGTGGGTTAAGGATCTGGCGTTGCCATGGGGCTGTGGTGTAGGCCGGGGGCTACAGCTCCGATTCGACCCCTAGCCTGGGAACCTCCATATGCCGCGGGAGCGGCCCTAGAAAAGGCAAAAAGACAAAAAAAAAAAAAAAAAAAAAAAGTGCATCCATAGCCACGATAGGTCTGTGGACATGATGGGTATTATGCCTAAATAGCAGTCTGTTGAGTATGCAGCTATTAAATAACTGCTGTGTTCCAAAATGAAGGATATAAACAGAAGCCCTTTAATTTGGTTTTGACTTCATTTAACAATGTCTATCTCCTATATAATTGTGAATAGTGTACATTAACGGAAATTACGAGACTGTATTGTATCAATCTTGGTATAATCGAAAGTACAAGAAAGAATATATAAAAGGAAAGCATATGTATTTTATGAATTCTATATGCCTTCTTCTCCCTCTCAAGCTTCTTTATTGTTTTTAGCATCCCAAACTGGGTAGAAATTAACATATGAGAAAGTAAATAGAAACCACATGACTTGGATGCTGGATGACAATGTCGTGAAGTTCAGAAGGCAAAGAAAGGGTGAAACTAGATGGAAGCTTCGGCTTAGCAGTGAATTTCACACATCTGCCACATCTTCCCTTTTTGCCAGTAGAGGTGACAACGTAGAGTTAAATCTCTCCAGACAAGGACCAGACCTGTGCTTCCACAAGTTAAAGTAAACTCCCCTTGGGAAATTTCGAGCAATGTTAATCAGGGTGAATGAAGCTGTGCTTTTTGTGTCTATGAAAGAGCCATTTACAGAACAACTGTTACGTCTTCCTGAGGAATTAGTTTCATTTAAGTTGTTACCTTTATGTCTTTGCAGAAAGTGCAGCAGTATACGTTAATAATTCAAGCCACAGATATGGAAGGCAATCCCACGTATGGCCTTTCCAACACAGCCACGGCTGTCATCACGGTGACAGATGTCAATGACAATCCTCCAGAGTTTACTGCCATGACAGTAAGTCCAGACTGTCACTCACGGAACTTGAGGCCCGTGGTCCATTACTGAGAAGTTTTATCATGAATCATAAATGCCTTAAATAGAGCTGGAACTTGCTTCACCTCACTGTCCAATGATTATCGACTCCAGCGTTTTCTGTCACTTACCCCAGGGTTTTAAATAAGGCTCCAGAGTAATTTGTTTTTTTTCTGTCCTCTCCAAGTCCACTGATAAAGTTGTTCAAACATGCTGCCTGGAAGAAATGCCCTCAAAAACCTTTGTGCTGGTGGAACAAAACATTTATAAATAGCTTCAGGTCCTCAAGCCACATGACGGATTTATGCCACTTCGTCAGCATATAATGATGATCTCTTGAGTAAAATGATTTCCTTCAGAGTAGTCCTCTGTGAATCACCCAGATACTCTCCAAAGAAGGCTAATTTTAATATTAATGAAACTCTAACATAATTTGGGAAAAAAAACTGACGGTCGACAAAAGTTACATTATTTTTAAAGTCCAACATAAATGCTGTGATTACCTGCATTACTAATCTCCTTGTTTAGTATGGATAGTAAAGATTTAATGGGGCAGTAAACTCAGGGCCGTGTGGTCATCAAGACATGCTGTCCTTCAGGGTCCCCGTTGCTCCTCTGACTCAGCTTCGTCTTTTCTTGTAGTTCTACGGCGAGGTCCCTGAAAACAGGGTGGATGTCATAGTAGCTAATCTGACAGTGACAGATAAGGACCAGCCCCATACACCGGCCTGGAACGCGGTCTACAGAATCAGCGGTGGGGATCCCACTGGCCGGTTTGCCATTCAGACCGACCCCAACAGCAACGACGGCTTAGTCACCGTAGTAAAAGTAAGTGTGATAATCTGAGAGCTGATGAGCTGATGGGCTGATGGGCTGACAGTCACTCTGCAGGGACTGGCATATGCCCCCTACCCCGTAGTTTGTTGTTGAATCATATGATGTTTGATCTTTTCCTTTTTTAAAAAAAAAGTTTTATTGAAGTCTGCTCACAAGGTTTTGATCATTTCTGCTATACAAAAAAGTGATTGAGTCATGCATATACACATATCCATTCTCTTTCAGATTCTTTTCCCCTATAGATGATCACAGAATATTGGGTGGAGTGCTCTGTGCTTACAAAGAGGATGTTTTTCTTTCAAATGTCTCTAAATCTGGAAGTTGATATATTTGGAAGAGTCATCCTTGTTATTTTTTCAGTTATGCTGACGCTGAGGCCAACATAGAGATCCTCACTTTATCCCTAGAATATGATTGTTTTTCAATCAGTGTGGACAGTTTTAACAATCCGAAGACAGGACAGCCCTCTGTAGTGTTTACTGTCATCGGAGTGGATGTGCCAGCGATATGTCACATTGTGGAGTTTTGATGGCCAGTGGGTAGCTGCTCGGAAGGATAATCCCCACCCACTATTCTTATGTCTACAGGTTGCTGTTAGAGTATTGGCTCAGGGAACAAACCAGAAAACATCACAGAAGTGAAATGGGATGAATGCAGGCAAGCAGAGGGCCTATGCTTTTAAGAGGTTTTGGATTTACTCTGCTGTTTTTAAATGCTATTTTCAAGACTTTAAGAAATTGGTTCTTCTAAGATCTTTATTGTCAATAAATAAATAAATAAATAAAAGCAAAACTGAGGACTGGAAGTAAAAGGAATGTCAAGTGTCCCAAAGGGACAGTGCTAGTGGAAAAGCTCTTTAAAGTGAACGTCTAGGGAGTTCTCGTCGTGGCTCAGCTGGTTATGAACCTGACTAGTATCCATGAAGATGTGGGTTCAGTCCTTGGCCTCTATCAGTGGGTTAAGGATCCGGCATTGCTGTGAGCTGTGGTGTAGGTCACAGACTCTGTTTGATCTGGCGTTGCTGTGGCTATGAAGTAGGCCAGCAGCTGCAGTTCTGATTCAACCCCTGGCCCAGGAACTTCCATATGCTGCAGGTGCAGCGCTTTAAAAAAAAAAAAAAAAAAAAAAAAAGGCAAAAATTTTAAAACATAAAGTGGACATTTCTTCTCTTGAGCCACCCAGTGAAAAGATTTGCTTCCTTGCCTCCCATCCCAACACTCTTGATTTGTAAGTGAACCCAAATGTTGGCCTTAGAGAGAAAGGTGCAATGAGGTGTCACTTGCCAAGAATTTTATTTGTGTGTTAGTAGAATGGGAATTTACCCCATGAGGCAGGGGTTGGAAATTCTCGGAACACGGCATAATGATCAAGAGCATGACTGTCTGTATTTGAATCCTAGCTCTGCCCTTTGTAGTGGTATCAACCTGACAGATTTTTTACAGGTTTCTCATGCAGAAAGTGAGGAGATGACTGGTACCCAAGCCCTCACGTTGGACTTAATAAATAAGCTTAATACACATTAAAGGTCTTAGCACTTAGCATAAATAAATGCTGTCAGGGATGTTTCATGTGGCTAATGCACTCATGCAAAAGAATTCTGTCTTATTTCCTGGCTACTTTGCTGTCTTGTTTAAAATAATTCAGAAAGGGAAGTTAAACTGGGGATTTTAAGAGAGAGAGAGAGGAAAAAAAAGAAACTATGGAGAGGTAAGGAGGCAGTTGTTGAGGAAACTGGTGTGGTCTGTGCTGATATGGTGGCTTTCTCATTAGCTTCTGCGATTGGTCGTTCTTAGACTCCCCAGGATGCCCTCGGAATGCTTCTGGCTCTTTTTTTTCACATTATTATACACAATCACGATTCTAGAGCCTCTGCTACAAGAGGATCAGGGGATTTAAAAGGAAAAGTCCAGACTGGTCACTTGACTCTAGGTAAATTTTCTATCAACAGTGGGATTCAGTGAAACATTGGAAATTTATATTTACAGGACGGGTGATTTATGCATTTCCTTTATCCAGAGAGATGTTCTTAGATTTGGAAGTTTCACAGACTGGTAAAATACCCAAAATTATTTTGGAAAAAAAAAAGCCGGAGTTTTAATCTGCTACCTAAGGAAAAAACAAAAAGTCCTTCCACCTATCAAACATGATTATTTTTTGAAGTGTATATATGTGTGTATTCTAAAACAATTGCTTCAAATTACGAATGATACTTTTAAGTAGAGTAAGTTTAGCTTTATAAAAAAAAAAATCACATTTTCTAGTTTTTGATTGTATTTTGTCCACTTCATTGCAGACTGATAAAAGCTTTCCTGGATGAGAAATAGTCTTTGTACCAATGTTGGCTTGTATGATCTAGACCATCACATTCCCGCTTGACCTCAGATTATTTAGTATTTTTAAATTTTTGGTTAACAGTGCTTTTCTTAAGAATAATGAAGTTCTTAGATGCAGCTAAATAAATGCAATGTACAGTAGTAATAAATACTATTTTGTGAACACATATCTTTGAAATGGCCAAGATATATAAATATCTTATATTATTAAGTTAAATTGCAATAAATATTTTAATCATTAACCAGCTAATGTTTGTTTTGCAGAAATTTGAAAGGAACCTATGGTATAGTGAATGAAAAAGTAATGTTTTAGAAATGGAGTTGAGAAGAATAAATTGCAGAATGCAGATATTCCTATTGCCTACAAAAATATGATTTCTCTTTCAAAAAAATTTTTTTTTATTTTTCCAGCCAATCGACTTTGAAACAAATAGGATGTTTGTCCTTACTGTTGCTGCAGAAAATCAAGTGCCATTAGCCAAGGGTATTCAGCACCCACCTCAGTCAACTGCAACTGTGTCTGTCACAGTTATTGATGTGAATGAAAACCCTTATTTTGCCCCAAATCCTAAGATCATCCGCCAAGAAGAAGGCCTTCACACTGGTACCATGTTAACAACGTTCACTGCTCAGGACCCAGATCGATATATGCAGCAAAATATTAGGTATCAAATGTGATTTCTGCTGTTCTTGTAATTTACAGTATGTTCTATGCTGGACATACATTTATTTACCATTTGAATAAGATGTTATCATTGGAACCCGAACTACATATTACAGGACTTTTTGGTTTTTTTTTTTTTTTTGCTTTTTTTAGGGCCGCAGTCATGGCATTTGGAAGTTCCCAGGCTAGGGGTTGAATTGGAGCTACAGCTGCTGACTTACTCCATAGCCACAGCAACACCAGATCTGAGCCAGGTCTGCGACCTACACCACAGCTCATGGCAATGCCAGATCCTTAACCCACTGAGTGAGGCCAGAGATTGAACCCAAATCCTCATGGATCCTAGTACGGTTTGTTTCTGCTGAGCCACAACAGGAACTCCAAGATTATTTTTATTTCTTTGATGAAGTTTCTTCAGTAGATCAATGAGTATATTAGGTAGGAAATATAAGAACGAAGCTGCTTGTGTATTAGTTGAAAACACAGAAGTTCTCAGATTCCTTTTTTTTAATCTTTAATAATTTGCCTGCACTTTTATGCCAACCATCACACAAAGCTTTCACTGTGAGTAAATAGGGAACTCTCAGAAGCATATAACATTTATCTCTTCTGCACACATCAGGAAGAAAAGAAAACTTATGCCAAAACCAAGATATAAGAGCTAATTATTTTCATCTCTCACCTGTGCAGTAGTTATAGGACTTATAAAACATATCTGGAAAGATTTCCAACCTCAGCAAAATCTAATTTATCCTTCCTGATGGGGGAGTAGATGGTTGGCGGAGCACACCCCACATGACTATTATCCACTGCTGGTGATGGTAATTTTTTAAATTAGTTCATATTTTATTGAACTTCTTTCAGAATTGCTGCTAACAGAAAAATGTATATCTTCTCTATTTCCCTGTATGTTGAAATCAGGATAGATAAATAGCTAATGAATAGGTGTACTGAATGCCTGCAGCTTTTTACCTCTCAAAGCATGGGGTATGGTCTCCAGTTTGTATATGAGTTATCCCAGGTTGAAAAGCTCATTCCCCAACCCCAGATTGAAAAAGAAGGAGACACTGTCACAGATTGATCTGCTTCATACAGACTCAGACCGTGGGGCTGCCCTTGAAGGGTGTAGTTCTGAGGCTTGGCCCAGGTGGAAAATCCTAGGAAGAAAGGGATTAGGGGTGGAGGTTTCTCTCCCATGAGAGTGTTTTAGGAGTGTTCTGTGATAGAAAATTCAACTTCTGTTATAATTTAGCTTAAGCCCTCTGCCTTAGGGCTTCTGCTCACTCAGAAGATGCATTTGAGCTTTATCTGCACCACTACTATCTTAAGAACTCTATAACAGCTTAAAATGAGATCTATTGGGGTTTCCGTTGTGGCTCAGGGGGTTACAAACCTGACTAGTATCCATGAGGATGTGGGTTCAACCCCTGGCCTTGCTCAGTGGATAAAGGATCCAGTGTTGCCATGATCTGTGGTGTAGGCCGCAGATGTGGCTCAGATCCTGTGTTGCTGTGGCTGCGGTATAAGCCAGTGCTACAGCTCTGATTCGACCCCTAGCCTGAGAACTTCCATATGCAAAAAAAAAGAGAGAGAGAGACATCCGTCATTAACCCCAACTCACAGTAGGGAGACTGGACTCTTGTTCTTTTCCCTGGAACACTTACGTCATGTTTCCTGCATGCCTGCTCATGCAGACAGAACCTTGATATGCCTCCCCAAACCACTGGTGCAGAAATACTTCCCCATGTTAAAACTGTATGTCCAACTGTATCTCCAAAAATGTAAGTTAATGAGCTGGTTGCTTTTGGAATGAAACCTATTAAAAAAAAAATTAAACTTATTGTGCTTTTATTTTGCAGGTACACAAAATTATCCGATCCAGCCAACTGGCTAAAAATAGATCCTGTGAATGGACAGATAACTACCATTGCCGTTTTGGACAGAGAATCACCAAATGTGAAAAACAATATATATAATGCTACTTTCCTTGCTTCTGACAATGGTATGTAATTAAATACGGTCACTGTATTATCTCGGGTGTAGAGCCTCAACACGAATGCATCATCAGGAAATGAGGTTTTCTGCGAAACCCAATTGTCTAGAAAACTGACCTTCATGCCTCTAAGGCCCCAATTTCTATTTTCCGATTCCACTGGGCTTTCTATGATATAGTCTCTGTCTTCTATAATGAATGTTCCCAGTGTCCTTATACCCTCCACGGTTGCCTAGTATTGTGATCACAAGCCTTTATGGTTTTTCTGCCTTGTTGCACCTCGGTGCCTTGGTGGCCCAGACACAGTTTTTCGATGTGGTCTTTTTATATTTCTTCTCGCCAGTGTGTTTGATGCCATCAATTTGTCTGTTTCTGGTGTTTTTTCTCTGGTTCTCTGCCTCTAGTCTGCCCTGGGCTAGGAAGCTCTTAATTTTATGTATAAATTGAAGTAATTGGGTACATGAGCTTTAGTGTGTTGGTTTTGAAAAACACAAACATGGCTTAGCATCTTTTTTTTTTTTTTTTTTTTTGGCTTTCGAAGTCTCTGCTGGATTCTAAATGGTTGAGATTAATAGATAGCACTTTCTTTTTCTTTTTTCTTTTTATTTATTTATTTTGTCTTTTTGCCATTTTTTGGGCCACTCCCGCGGCACATGGAGATTCCCAGGCTAGGGGTCCAATCGGAGCTGTAGCTGCCGGCCTTCGCCACAGCCATAGCAATGAGGGATCCGAGCCGTGTCTGCAACCTACACCACAGCTCACGGCAACGCCAGATCCTTAACCCACTGAGCAAGGCCAGGGATCGAACCCGAAACCTCATGGTTCCTAGTCGGATTCGTTAACCACTGAGCCATGACGTGAACTCCCAGCACTTTCTTTTTAGGTGTGTAAGATACAAATGGCTTATGTAAAGCTGCTGATGGTGGACTTGTTTTAGCTCTCAGTGTGATGTAGTTTTAAAGGGAAACTTTGAAGTTCCTCCTGAGCCCCTGGTTCCAGACTCCAGTTCTGACATTTTTAAACTGCAGTTTGGCAACAAGGTTTTCAATCCGTCCATTTCTTTTTCTGTTAAATAAGGATAATGGTAACAGTATGTAATAAAGGGCTTGTACATCTAAAGCTTTTACAACAGTGCTTGGCACAAACAAAACACTCGAATACACACTTCTCTTCCATGTTAATAGTTTTTTGAACTGAATCGCAAGCATATTTTAAAGTCCTTTCAGTGTTGGACAATGAATGTTAGCATCTGATAAAAGCAGTAGTCTTTTCTATTGGGTGGCCGAGATGTGCGGTTTGAAAAACGTTGCCTATCAACACTGCTGATAAGAAGAGTTTCAAAGAGCCTTTCTGAATCTTGTATAATAAAATTCGATGAGATCATTATCTGTCTTAAATTTACGAGGTGACAGGGCCAAAGCAATAGTTCTTATCCTTTCTAACATGAGACCTGCTGTTCAAATATTTAGAGTTGAAACTTAGTGGGAACCGCTTCTGCCATTACACATCAAAGCACGGCATTAGCGTCTGTTTTATGCTTTCTCGATGTATGTAAGTGGGAGCATTCTCCACAGTGAAACTTCAAGCAGTATATCTTGCACCATTATGTTGAGATTTAAAGAGCTATAAAATTATATGTATATATGTTGCTCGTGAGTTACAACCAGATTTTTCATTCACCAAGGTGGAGTGTTTTCTAATTGAAAGGGTGTTTGATAGAAGAGAGACGTGAGCAGTTAAATCTGTGTAGCTGTGATGCTCTGCAAATGCATTTGCCTTTAAATCACCTGGCTAGATTTGGAGCCCCGGTTCTGCTTCTTAATGATTGGGCAAATTATTATCATCTCTGTGCCTGCGCTTCATTATTAATCATTGTTTTTGCTGCTTGCTAGTCTATGAAGTTGTTAAGAGAAAGGCAAGTAATATTAAATACAGTAACAAATGTGAAAGTAATTCAAAGTATAGAGAATTGTAGTGGTCCTTGTGGTATTAGAATATTTCAAACAGCCTCCCTGCTTCTTCATCTTAATTCTCCCTGCTCTCAGAGTCAACCATATTCCTCAAAAAGGTCCATGGGGATTTCTCCTTATCCCCTCCTCAGGAGTGTAGGTGTGTACCTTCCTAGTTTCATGACCTTGGGCAGGTCACTTAAACCTCTGGGACTCAATATGCTGCCTTATTTAGAAAATGCCTATATTTCTATTATATAGATGAATATAGTATATATACATTTTATAATTAAACATAATGATAACTATGTATGCTTATATATAATTTCCATTGCATTTTATATATTTATTATATATTCGTTAAAAATAGTTAGGGGAATTCCCATCATGGCACCCGACTAGCATTCATGAAGATGTGAATTCGATCCCTGGCCTCGCTAAGTGGGTTAAAGATCCAGTGTTGCCATGAGCTGTGGTGTAGGTTGCAAACATGGCTCAGATCCCGAGTTGCTGTAGCTGTGGTATAGGCCAGCAGCTGTAGCTACTATTCAGCCCCTAGCCTGGAAACTTCCATATGCCACAAGCGCAGCCCTAAAAAGCCCCCCCAAAAAATTTTTTTTATAATATAGTAGAGTCCAAATTACCAGTCTAAATTATCACAAAAAGTGAGAAGAGTAGAGACAGCATTTTATAGTGGAATGATAAGGGGTTTGGAGTCAGGCAGAACCAGTCTTCACTAGCAATGCCACCACTTCTAAGAGGATATGACAGTGACCATTTACAGACACTTGGGTTCCTGTCTATTTAAACCTGCTTCCTAGGATGACAATGAAATAAAGTATAGAGCAGCATGATACTTTCTCAAGGATGCAATTGATTGATCAGTAAATACCATATCTCTTCTCTATGGCCTTTCTTCCCAAGATGAGGTCTGTGGGTCTGCAGAACTTGTCTGTAGCCTGTTTCAATATTTCAGAGTTGTGTCTGAGCTGGAAAAGTATTCCCAGGTTCTTTCATGAGCACGTCTTGGTTCTCCATCAGAGTAGGGACCATAAGATTGTAAGCCTTGTGTTCTGCATCTCTTACAACCCCCAGTGCCTAGGGGATGCTGGTGTGCATGGGAGGGGCATGTAAGGACTGAAAGGGCAGGGAAGGCACTGGTCACACTTGGTGGCCACTGGGGGGGAAGGGGGGGACAGGTTGCATGTGTGCGCATTGTTATTGCCCACAGCAGTGCCCCGGACTCAGCATGGGTGACGCATAGACGTTGTAGAAAAGAAGCAAGAAGTGGCCTTGTACCAAAAACAGTCTGCATAGAGGCTCTGGCAACTAGATTTTTCCAAGGTTATGCAGTGATGGGGCCAGAAGTCTAGAAGCTTTGAGATTTCACCATAATTGAAACTCATGGGAGGGTACTGTTTAGCAACGGTCTGTGATTTTTCTCCTTTTCAAGGAATTCCTCCTATGAGTGGAACAGGAACCCTGCAGATCTATTTACTTGATATTAACGACAATGCCCCGCAAGTGTTACCTCAGGAGGCGGAGACTTGTGAAACTCCGGACCCCAATTCAATTAACATTACAGCACTTGACTATGACATTGATCCAAATGCTGGGCCATTTGCTTTTGATCTTCCTTTGTCTCCAGTGACTATTAAGAGAAATTGGACCATCACTCGACTTAATGGTAAGAACAGGTTAATTATTTGAATGTATGTGCAGTTGAGAGGCATTGAAGCCTGATGTGAAACATTAATTTTAAGGGCTTTATAGTCCTCTCATTAAATATATTTTTAAAGCTACTTAAAGTTTAAATAAGATATCAAAAGCCCCTTAATCCAAAAAAAACAGTCCACAATGCAGGATAGTTGAAATCTACTTTATATATACTCTTAGGTAGGCATACATCCTAGAAAATGGTCTGTGGGTTGGAGTTGTATTATGTATGGGCTGTGTATAAACTATCAGACTGTATTTTTTCCTTTTTTGTGTAGGTGATTTTGCTCAGCTTAATTTAAAGATAAAATTTCTTGAAGCCGGGATCTATGAAGTTCCAATCATAATCACGGATTCGGGTAATCCTCCCAAATCAAATATTTCCATCCTTCGAGTGAAGGTTTGCCAGTGTGACTCCAACGGGGACTGCACAGATGTGGATAGAATTGTAGGGGCGGGGCTGGGCACAGGTGCCATCATTGCCATCCTGCTCTGCATCATCATTCTGCTCAGTAAGTACTGATCGTCTCTTGGGTTTAATTCTCTTTGCTTCTGGGATGTTAAGCCAGGTAACTCTTTTTTTTTTTTTTTTTTTTTTTCCTGCTTTTTAGGGCCGTACCCACGGCATATGGAGGTTCCCAGGCCAGGAGTCAAATTGGAGCTGTAGCTACTGGCCACAGTCACAGTCATAGCAACGCAGGATCTGAGCCATGTCTGTGACCTACACCACAGCTCACGGTAATGCCTGATTCTTAACCCACTGAGCGAGGCCAGGGATCAAACCTGCATACTCATGGATGCTAGTCAGATTCGTTTCTGCTGAGCCACAACAGGAACTCCTAGCCCAGTAACTTTTTATTGTTGCCCTTCCATGTAATCCAACAATGCTCTTCAGCCTCTGGGCATTTTCTTGCAACCAAGTCTACTGGAGAAGGAGAAAAACCCTGAGCATCCTTTCAAGCCCTTCCACGTTTGCAGCAAACCCAGCCAGCCTACCCTGCCCTACTGCTGTTTCCTGATTCTAGTCCCTTGAGGAACTGTAGCAGACTCTTATCATAGAAAAATGTTAGACAGTCCTAGGTTTGGGCACTTATCGTATGATTTGAGTCTGAATTTATGGTACACAGTTGATAATTTAGGAAAATAAGTATATAGCTTTCCTTCAGTTTCCTTCATATAAAGCACAGTCAGCAACCTGCTCCAGTCATGCAAGGATCAAGGTATTTGTTTCCAAAGGGCTGCATAAAATAGCAAGAGATGGTACTGCATACAGCACATTTGATAATAGGAATGATTACACAGCTCAGTAAATTGTCTGTCTTTAGAACAAGTTCAGATTAAGGAATTGCTCCTTTTTTAGATACTTTGCAGTCTTTGGTTCAATGGAATGCAAGAAATTAACCACTGGAAAGTACTCTAGGAACCACTTCTAAGCACGCAGGTTAAAAGAATAAATTGCCTGGACCCTGTGTTTTATTGTTGAATAGCAGCAGGACTTAGTTTATTGTGTGATCATGCTATGCACCAATCACTTTCTTAAAAATGTTGGCCATTTCTTTTATGTTTTCTCCATTTACGAGTGTTCTGGTAATTTAGAATCCTGTCCTTTTTTTTTTTTTTTTTTTCTAAGCAATTACTATAGAAGCCTGAGCATTTTTTACTTCCTATGTGGAGACTACTTTGACTATAATTTGAAACCTGCATGCTATACTAATAATCCACTTGCTAGATTTAGCCCTAGAACAATGGTAAATGAGATCATGTATCTGGCTTTAAAAGGAGGATATTTACTTTTATGGCCAATAATAAAAATGTGCTCAAATAGGAGTCATTAAATCTTTTGCTTCAGGATGTAAACTGATAGCCCCAGATTTTAGAGAGAATGCATTCCTAGATGTGCACTTAGGGATATGTTTCACTTTCAACTAAAACGTGGCATATGTGCCAGCCTTACCAAGAAAGACTTAGATCTGATGGATTGTGGTGTGAAGAAGTGACTCCAGCAGTTCTGAAGGAAAATGAATCAGGCCTGATGTTCACATCCACCTGCTGGAAAATTTATGGTCGAAGAACAAAAATGTAAAGCATGAAAGCTTAATGTTATTTCAGGGCTCGAACTAATGCCATAGCCTCCTTACCTGAAACATGCAGTTGAATATGAAAAGGAATGCACAATGACACAGTGGAAAGATCTAGGCCTTTGGGAGTCAAAAACGCTCAAGATCCGGTTGCTGCTGCAGGTGTAGTTCACTGTCAAAGTCATCTTGGCAAGCACTTCCCCTCCTTGACAAGCACCCCTTCTCTCTAATTTGGGGAATATATTGATGACTCCCAAGCAGGATGAAACAGCAATTCAATGACAAGTACTGATTTTACTTACTGTTTGTTGTTTTAGAATCTACCAGCCATTATATTAAGCGGAGCCTATCCTCCAGCAAGACAAAGTAAAGGATAGAAATAGTTATTGTCCCCATTTGTAGATGGTAAAACTGAGGACAGATGTCCACTCAGTGAGTTCACAGGGTATCAATTTCTTGACACGAACCCTAGTGCTCTGGGCCTCTGCTTTGTCTTGTTTCTCGTCATGTGAGGCCAAAAATAAGAGAGTGGACAATGCGGTACAAGTTTTCCACCCATATACGTATAAAGTATTAGAGTGGAAGACTGTGATTAGATAGGTCGAGTGTTTTAAATGACTGTGGATTCCTTTTTACTCTTTTCCTGCCTTAGTCCTTGTTCTCATGTTTGTGGTATGGATGAAGCGCCGAGATAAAGAACGCCAGGCCAAGCAACTTTTAATTGATCCAGAAGATGATGTAAGAGATAATATTTTAAAATATGATGAAGAAGGTGGAGGAGAAGAAGACCAGGTGAGCAGTAGTTTAGATCTTTACGTGAAATTTTATGAACGTACATTTAAAATGGTGGGGAAAATGTTAATACATCAAGTAAAAGAATGGTGTCAAGTTTCTTTTCCTTCATCACATTGTCAAACACTTGGTGAATTTCTTCCAACCTGTGCTGCCTATTTCTTGAATTATTATTATTTTTTTTTCTGGAAGAGCCGAATGTCATTGTATTTATTTTGTGAGAAAATCATTAACATTGTTTCAAGGAGCCTAGGATTTACATCTAATGCCAATTTTATTTGTACTGATAAAAATTTTTTCTTCGAAGTTCTCATTGTGGCTCAGCGAGTGAAGAACCTGACATAGTGTTTGTGAGGATGCAGGTTCAATCCCTGGCCTTGCTTAATGGGTTAAGGATTCTGTGTTGCCGTGAGCTCCAGTATGGGTCACAGATGTGGCTTGGATCCAGTGTTGCTGTGGCCATGGCGTAGGCCAGCAGCTACAGCTCCGATTTGACCCCTTGCCTGGGAGACTTCCAAAGGCCACAGGTGCAGCCTAAAAAGAAAAAAAAAATGTTTTGTTTTACAGTTTTTCTTCATTAGATAGCCAAAATAAAAGTGAAAATAATTTCTGTGTTGAATTTAGATATTTATGTGTATGGCAGGAAAAGCACCAGACTATTTGTTTCATAAACATTAACCAAGCATGCTCAATAATCTAGGCACTGCTTAATAATCTAGGGCAACAAAGAGTTGCCCTCAAGAGTCTTATATTCTTGAGAAATACTTGAGGTTAGAGACAATGTCTAGTTCATCTCTGAATCAGTAATGTCTATTATGATGCCTAGCTTCTAGCAGTTGCCCAATAAATGTTGAGGTTACCATCTAATAAAATAAGCCCCTGTGTTATAAAATAACATGAACTTCTGTATCACTGTGTATGTTGATGATCTGCATCCCTCTTCAAGGATAGGAATGAGCAATAGATGGAAAATGAAGAATTTTATCTGCTGGGAAGTAACTTATTTTTTTTACTTTTTAGGGTCTTACGTGCGGCATATGGAAGTTCCCAGGCTAGGGGTCGAATCGGAGCTGCAGCTGCCGGCCTACACCACAGCCACAGTGATGCAGGATCTAAGCCGCATCTTCGACCTATACCACAGCTCACAGCAACACCGGATTCTTAACCCACTGAGCGAGGTCACGGATCAAACCCACATTCTCATGGATATTGGTTGGGTTCATTACCACTGAGCCACAACAGGAACTCTGTAAGCAACATTTTAGACATAGTAAAAGCTACTATTTTCAAGGCCTGTACTCTGTCCCCGACATTCTGCTAAATACATTACGTGCTGCTAACTCTGAGATCTTGAAACCTGTGACATTGTACTGTGAATATCTTCACTTTTGTGCTAGAAAACAGAGCCTAAGGTTGGTTGGATTCTTAAATTGGTAGAAGCAGGGTTTTAATCCAGGTCTGTCTGATGTTACAGCCTAAACTAACCACTCTGATAGAGTTCCTTTTGAAATTACCTGGAAGTTCGTAACATAATCCATGAGAAATCACTGTGCTCGGTATTTCCTAGATACATGTGCTAGCTCCAGCATTTCCACATTGTAATGCGAGTGCTGGGGTAGTAGTCAGAACAAAATCTTTGGTGCTTGGATCATCAGCAGGAAACTCAAAGCACTCTTGTCTACAGAATGTGTATATATGTAGACATGAGTGATAGGGCAGTTAACTTGGAAAAGAGCAAATTTCATGAACATATGTTCTCTTTCTCTTCTTTACTCCTCTGAGGCAATGACATAGCATTTTTTCTTTTGCAAAGCACATATGCATCCACTGTTGTGTTTAATCTTAGTGGTGGCCCGTTAGAACTTTCCATTTTACATTTGAGCAGGTGTTATGATTTGCTCTCAGAGTCAGAGCTCAAGCCCCCATCTTCCAATCCCCGATTCCACGCATGGTTTGCAACACCTCACCTCGCTCGTTTAGAAGAGATGCATACTTAAAATCCGGGGAAAACGCGACTCGTGTGTCAAGCTGTTTTGAATACTGACTAATTAAAGTGGCTCTATAAATATACCCCAGGGTTTCTTGCTTATAAATGTCTTTGGATATTAAAATTCATGTTTGGCTTAATCCCTCATTAATCTACCCTTTCACTTTCCTAGGCTGTGTTCAAGATCAGCAGACGTTATGCTGATCCCATTATCTCATAAATCTTCTCCTCTCAGTATTTTATTTTTCATGTCATTGTGCATAATTTCCTAGGCATAAACCTAAACCTAACTCAGTCAAGCTTTGGTAAAAATAGTAGTCACTAGAAGGACACCAGCCATGACTGAATGCCGCATAGAATCAAGAGACAAGGCCTTTCTCAGCATCCGAGGGATTGGACCCGGGTACTTGACGTCACCTCATCTGTTTCTTTTTCCTCCTCTCTCCCACCACTTTAAGAAATTGCTTAATGCAATTTCATTGTTGTAAAATCACTGCAAGATTTTAGGAGAGACTTGCTCCCATTATGGACTTGATCCACTGCGATCGATGCTTGAGATCGAATGGTAAAACTTATCTATTGTAAGATTTATTAAAATTGTTATCATGAATCTTCAACTTCTTTTCACGACCCCCACAGTTTTCTTTGCTCACAGATAAATTCTTGGGCACACATGGTGCTGTGTTGCTTCCAACCCACTTTCTTAACAGTCCAGAGATTTCCTGGGATCTTTCTGTTGACCTCAGTGGCTCATTTCTTTATTTGGGACTGGTCTCCTGTGGCGTCTCTGGTGGCCTCTTGGCTCCTTGATGGCATTGCAGTCTAGACCAAGATCCTCCGCCCATCTCATGCTGTTATGATTCCCATTTGCAGTTCTCATTATAGAAAATTGTGGCAAGACGACCTAATGGGTTTTTTATTCATTTTAATTTTTACCTCATAAAAATAGAATAAAATATGCAGCATAGGAAGGCTATGCCAAGGGTTCTGTCTCCTCTGCCTCTAAAGTGGTTCGAAATCCATTTGCATTCGCCATCATCAAGGCCACTGCCTTGACTTAGGTCAGAATCATTGCTGGGCCTGCACAGTCTCCCTGTAAGTGTCCTGTCTCTGGATCCACACCCCATCTGCTCACTGGAAATTATCAGATCCCAACTTCCTCCTGAGCATGGAAGATCTGTGGTCCTGCTCCTAACCTTTGGTGGCCCCCACCCCATGCACTAGGTAAAGGATCATGGGCAGGAAATGTTGGGCGCAGGCTCCCCCAGCACAGGAATCCATCGAGCACTTCCATGCACGGCCACTCAAGTTTCCTTCCAAGTCACGGTGATTTGTCCTTTTACCCCTTAATGACTTTCTTCTCCTCACTCCTCTGATGAGAAGAGCAGCTATGGGTCTTTCTCTAGAAAGGGCTTGTCTTTATCTCATTTTACTTTATTTTATTTTTTTCAGGGCCACACTCGCGGTATGTGGAAGTTCCAGGCTAGGGGTCAAATTGGAGCCACAGCTGCTGGCCTGCACCCCAGCCACACAGGATCTAAGTCACACATCACAACTCACAGGAATGCCGTATCCTTTACCCACTAATGGAGGTCAGGGATCAAATCCGCATCCTCATGGATACCAGTTGGGTTCTTGACCCACGGAGCTACAATGGAACTCCTTGTCTTTTATTTTCATTCAGTTGGGTTTCATGTTCTCAGGGATCTTAGGGTCTCAAAAATCTGTGATTAAGTAATGTATCTGGCTTGCTCTTAGCATTAGCATGTAAATGATAAGCCCATGCTTTTCTCTCTCCACCAGAAACAGAAGTCTTCCTCCAGGTTTGAGAGTGTAACCACCACTCATGTCAACCAAGCACATTTCCATCACCCCAGAAGCTTATTGGGCACCCCCTGCCAGGCACTATGCCCTCTGTCAAAAGTAACCAGTATTTTTTATTTCTATCACCATAGATTGGCCTTACCTGGTTTTGGATTTTCTTGTAAAAATGGATGTCATACAGTAGGTACTTTCCTTTCTGACTTCCTTTACTCAGCATTATATGGGTAAGATTCACCTATGCTGTATTTAGAAATGGTCCTTTTTTGTTGTTGCCCAATACTATTCTCTCGTTAAGAATTAACCACATCTTAACATTTTCCACAGTGATTTACGCCTTCACACTTTCCTGGCCACAGCACTGTGGGAACAGTCCAGTTGCACTGTATCCTCACTAGCATTGGGATTTTTCCAGTCTTTCCAAATTTTAGCCACTCTAGAGTTCCCGTTGTGGCTCAGCAGTAATGAACCAGACTGGTATCCATGAGGACGAGGGTTCAATCCCTGACCTCACTCAGTGGGTTAAGGATCCGGCATTGCTATGAGCTGTGGTGTAGGTTGCAGGCACAGCTTGGGTCCCACGTCACTGTGGTTGTGGTGTAGACTGGCAGCTGAAGCTCCGATTCGATCCCCGGCCTAGGAATTTCCATATGCTGCATGTGCAGCCCTAAAAGGACAAAAAAAAAAAAAAAAAAAAAGACTCATAAAAAATTAAATGTATCCACTCTGATGGTGGGTGCCTTGTGATTTAACTGAGATGTTTCTATCAACTTACTCGCTGTTTTGATAACTTCTTTGTGAAATTTTTCTTCAGCTTGTTTCCTTTTCTGTTGGGTCGTCTGTCTTTTTCTCATTGATTTGTAGGAGGTTCTTATGTATTATGGATATCAGTTCTTTGTCAGATAAATGTATCATACATATCTTCTCTAATTCTTTATCTTGCTTGTTTTATTCTCTTAATGGTAGCTTATAATGAACAAAAGTTTTAATTTTAATGGTCTGAATTTATGGATTTTTTTTCAGTTTTGGTTAGTGCATTTATACTTATTTAAGAAACTTTGTCCACCCTGAGTTAATGGATCTTCCTCCCTAAAAAAGACAAAAACCAAACCTTGTCTTCTTGAAGCTGTGTGGTTTTCCCTACCCTGTTAACTCTACAATCCATTTGTAATGAAGTATTCATGTGGTATAAGATATGGACCAAGGGGCTCTTTTGTTTTCTTCCTATATGGCTATCCAGCACTGTTTAATAAAAAAGCAATCCTTCTCCACTGCGTTGCAGTGGTTCATTTGTCATAAAGCAGATGGTTATATATGCGTGGATCTGTGGGGCAGCTTCTGGACACTATGTTGTAATGGTTATCTGATTTGTCTCTTCTTGGGCCAATACCATGCTGTATTCATCACTATAGCTTTCTTTTTTTAAAATTAGGATATAGTTGACTTTTAAAGTTGTGTTAACTTCAGGTACACAACAAAGCAAATCATATATATATATTATATGTATATAATATATATATCCATTCCTTTTCAGATTTTTTCCCTTATAGGTTATTATGCAGTATTGAATAGATTACTGTATGCTATACAATAGATCCTTTTTACCTATTTTATGAATAGTAGTAATTTATCCTCCCCATCTTTCCCTTTGGAAACCGTAAATTTGCTTTCATTACTATAGCTTTCTAATATTTCTTAGTATCTGTTAGGATAATTTCTCCAACTGAGTTCATCAAAATTTTTTTTTTTAGTTTTGGGTGGATTTTATCGTTTACTCTTTACCTTAAGGAAAACAAACCCTTTATTTAGTCTTCCTGTTTTCTACGTGAATTTATTCCAAATGATTCACCATTTTCTAAATAAGATGTCATCGCTTTTAAATCTTTTTTTTTTTTTTTTTTTTTTTTTTTTTTTTTTTTTTTTTTTTTTGTCTTTTTGCCTTTTCTTGGGCCGCTCCCGCGGCATATGGAGGTTCCCAGGCTAGGGGTCTAATCGGAGCTATAGCTGCCAGCCTATGCCAGAGCCACAGCAACTCGGGATCCGAGCCGCGTCTGCAACCTGCACCACAGCTCACGGCAACGCCGGATCGTTAACCCACTGAGCAAGTCCAGGGATCGAACCCGCAACCTCATGGTTCCTAGTCGGATTTGTTAACCACTGCGCCACGACAGGAACTCCCATCGCTTTTAAATCTTAAAATCATAGTCAGCTCCTGAGAAGTTTGGTTTTGTGAAATATACTGTATCCTGCTGTCTGTAATTCCCATGTGGCTCCCTGTTGGAAATTCTTTGAAGCATGCATTAAGCCTTTTTGGCAATAGGTTTTGGCTCATACTTTTTTACTAGGTTTTGTTGTTGTTTGGTTGTGGGTTGTTTTTTTTTGAAGACATTATCTCTTTATAAGAGTGATCTTCAGAAATGGAGTTGGTGCCATGTCACATTCTAGAGAAATTTTAGTCAATTTTTATGACATGTAGCTGGTCCTTTACGGAGCCTGGGTGTTGCCTCAAGATGTGGTTGCGGACTCTGCCATAAGAAGCAGACACAGCTTGTCATGGTCAGGCAGTGGTCTGCTGGATGTCTCAGCCAGGCCATCTTACAGAATCATCAGCTTTGAAAGATGGGTAGATCTCGAGAGGTTAGGTGGTTGGTGGAGGCCTGTAGTTATCTGCAGCCGCTGTGGGAGCCTGTGATGCTTAGCCTAAAGCTGGTCTAGCCAGGATTCTTTTTCTTGCTGCCAAGAGGGAGTAGCCTTAAGGAGCTACCTGATTTGAAAGAAAACAAAGCAAAACAGTCCTTTACAAGGGAGCCTTTATCTCCCCTGCTGTTGGTTAGCATCTCTCTTTAAGTTTTCTGCCAAAACACACCTTGCTAGTTTCTTTAACAAAATGGCTAAAAATAGCCTAAGAAAAGAAGAACAAAACAAACTGAAAAACACCTCTATCTCTTTTTTTTTGCTCATGTTGCATATGGCAGATTTTATCAGTGCATATGGACTTTCTGCTCTGGTTGCCATTGTCAGGAGAATAGATTGGGCCCATATTTGAAAGTGACATGAGATGTGTTCTGAACAGGACCATTATTGCCTCTCAGTGCCTTTGGCAGTTGAACAGATAATGCCCAGTCTCTTTTCAGAGGGTGAGGTCCCTCCTTTATCTGCTTCACTGCCATGATCGGCGAGGCTTTGGGTAGGTATCCAGTCATGTTTAATTATCCTCATTAGCAAATGTCCTCCTTCCCTGTTCTTTTGGCCTGTGGGTCCAGTTGCAGACACTGGATCCCTTTTAATGATCTTTGTATCTAGTTCCTTCCATATCAGCATCACTAATAAAATCAGGGTAACTGAACAATTTAACCAACTAATAGCTCACCTCTGGAATCATCCCCCTTTTTAGCCCCAGGACAGGAAAGGGTTAACTTCCTGCTCTTTAGAGCTTAGGCTTAATTACAATTGCTCTTATATTAAACAAACACTTATTGAATGTGTATTATGTTTACAATACTCACTAGTGCTGACTTTAAACAACCTCTGCCTGAATCTCTTTCAACGTTATACGGTTATTCTCCGTAATAACAGCAAAAGCTCTTGGTGGGGGGAGAGGGTGTACCCTATGCATTAGGCACTCTACTAAGTGTTTTTATATGCATTATTTCATTTACCTCCTCTCCCAGTCCAGCAAAGTAGGTACCCACTGTTAGAAAGGTGTCAAAGCAGGGATTAAATCCCAGTAAGCCTGAGCCCAAAGCAGATGGTGTGTTGACCACACCACACACCATCCTTGGGAAAGCTCTAGCTCAGCCTGGCAATTAAAACTGTGCCTAAAAACTGTCTTTTGGAGCTCCTGCTATGATAAATTGGGTTAAGAATGCGACTGCAGCTGCTTGGGTCACTGTGGAGGCACAGGTTCGATCCTCAGCCCGGAGTAGTGGGTTAAAGGATCCAGCATTGCCACAGCTCACTTTCAGTCCCTGGCTTGGAAACTTCCATATGTCACGGGCTCAGCCATAAGACATTAAAAAATAATAATAATTACAAATAAATAAAATGGTGCTTTTTGAAAATCACCTGAATTTCTCAGAAGAAGGCTGTCTTCTTGAAGTAGCCTCTGAGATGTATAGCAGGTTTCTCTGTGCTTAAGTTTTAACTTGGGGAGTACCCATCATGGCACAGCAGAAACGAATCTGACTAGTGTCCAGGAGGATGCGGGTTTGATCCCTGGCCTTGCTCAGTGGGTCAGTAATCCCGAGTTGCTGTGAACTGTGGTATAGGTTGCAGACGTGGCTCAGACCCCAAGTTGCTGCAGCTGTGGCATAGGCCGGCAGCTGTAGCTCTGATTCAGCCCCTAGCCTGGAAACTTCCATATGCCATGGGTGTAGCCCTGAAAGAAAAAAAATTAAATTGGAAAATTTTCCATTCCCAAGGCCTTGGGCTTTTGGGGGAGACTCTGGGTCTAGGAAAAAAGGTGTCACTGTTTTTGTAGAGAGGTTTCTCCAGAGACAGTCTGTGGACACTGGAATCCTTAGGACCATGGCTCATGGCTCAGGGGAGCAGCGGCAGCATTAGTGGAGTAGGCTTGAGCCACCTCATTCATGATTAAAGCTGCTGGTCCTTGTTATCCACGGGGTACCAAGCCTGAATCCCATACTTATTGTTGTTGAGTGTAGCATCACCATTGGCTAAATTTTTTCCTCTGTCTCTTGCAAGGAGACCCAGCACCTCTTGGGCTCTGCAGGTTTTACATTCCAGGACTGTGGAGACTCTCTGAATTTACAGATTTGGTTTCTTAAGTCTTGGAGACATGCTCTAGGCTAGTTTCTTTTGCATCAGAGACGGTTCTGAACTCTACAAGAAAGTACCTGCTAGCAGCCCAAATGGTTTGGGGACATGTCTGAAAGCTGGATTCTCACCCACTTGCAAGTCACAGTTCATATGCAGAGGGGGCTGTTCATTAAAAGCCCATGGCTATGTTTCGTATAGCTTGCAGAGTTTAAAAACTAAAAAAATTCACATCAATTTTGGGCCTTCCAATCATCTCAAAAAATAGCGATCTGGCGTGCATCCTGACATGGCAGCAGTTGTTGGGAACTAATCAGTGACCTCTTCATTAAGCAGCAAGCATGTTCCAGTAATTGTTGGTTTCCTTTTTTTTGTTTGTTTTTGTACCAGTCCAGCTTTTATTGATTTATGTTATCAGCCTATCCTTTGTGGATCTCTATTTTTGTAGACTCTGATGAAATTATACAATAACTTTTAGGCTTTGGGTGAACAAAAACATATTTCTCTGAGGACGAGGTACGACATTGCTCTAAAAACACAGGATAGTTTCCTATAGTGCTGGTTTAAAAAAAAAAAAAAAAAGGAAAGAAAATGGATTAGCCACAAATATATGTAGGCAGATGCGTTAGCTAACATAGGGAAGCTGCTTTAAGAAATGCTTAAGATTTCAGTGACCTAAGCCTCATTGAAGTGTATTCCTTGCTTACTTGGCTGTAACTGGGTTTTAGGTCACGGGAATTTGGTGAGAAGAGGTTCACTTCACTCCACATGGTCACTCAGGGACCCAAGAGTGCCAGTGGCTTCCCCATCTTTCCATGTATGGCTTCCAAAGAAGCCATACATACAGGCATCACTGGGTGACAGAAAGGTAGGAAGGAGATTTTTATAGGACAGGCCTGGAAGTGATATACATCACTTCCACTCCTGCCTTGAGATGAGAATAAATAGCATTGATGACCAGCTGGAAGTCTCTGCCCACCCTGGTTAGGTTATCTGAGTCTAGAGAATCTCTTCTGTTCTGAACATGGTGTTTCTCACAGTAACAACCCAGAGTAGGTTGCTAGGTCAAATGCCTGGCTTTGACCCATCCAGATGTGTCAGAAAGAATTGGGTCCCTGCACACAGAAGGGACACAGGAGGTACAGCAGCCCAGGAAGACGGGACACTGTAAGTCAGGCTTCCCCCAAAACCAGGGAGGGCAGCTCTCCCCTCCCCGGGGAACACTGCTACTTCCCCCCAGGACCCTAAAGTCTTCCTGATCAAGGCACAGCACGTGCATGTGTAAGTAAACTTTCAGGATAAGAGGAGTCAGGACCAGAGCTCTTTTTAGTGTATTCTGAAACCCAAAATATTCAGATGTAATTGCTGTATGAGTATCAGTTGACTTTTTTTTTTTCCCCAATGGAATTAATGTCATGTGAATTCTGGAAATCTGTCTCAGTATTTCAGTAGGTTGGACACCCTGAATCTCCATGACACAGAAAAGCATTTTCAGCAGAGTTAAGGTACCTGTGATAGGGAGAGAACCCACAGTTGCTGTGACTTGGAGCTTGGCTTGGAGGAGGAAGGACTCTGCAGGTTGATGACTTGGTTTCTCGTCTCCTTGATCCTCCATCTTTGATTTTAAACTTCAGCGGGATTGAACTTCATGTGTCTCTGACCTGTGTCACGCTGTTTTTCACTTATCTGGCTTAGTCCGTGGTCTTGCCCTGCTGAACCCTACTCGGACACCAAAATTCCACCTCCAGACATTTTCTCTCGGGGTTCCAGGCTGTATCAGCTGCCTCTGCTCTGTGTCCCACAGCATCCCGTGTCCACCTCTATTTTGAGGTTTTGTGTGCAGCTCTAGTCCTGACCTTAAACCCCATGAGAGCAGGGACTCGTCACATTCATTTTTTATTCCAGTATCTAGGACATTTGGCACCTGGCAGGCACTCAGAATGTTTGTGCATTGGGCCCTCTTCCTGAATCTCATAGTTTGCAAGTTTGTTTTCCACACGGTTAATTGAACCATTACACCCTGATAACATTACTTTCATTTTTGAAATCTCTGATGTCTTCAGAAAATGATGATCGCATTCATAAATGCTCGCATTTCATTACAGACTTGTTCTGCATCAGGCACTAGGCTCTGATTCACGAGTCTTTTATAATTTTCCCAACTACCCTATGCAGGAGATATTTCTATTAGTCCAGTTTTTCAAACCCAGGTGCATGTGACTTGAGTGTCCTGGCTCTTATGCACTGGGATGAAGGTCACGTGAAAGATGTTTTATTTACTCTTGTTGGTTTGTGGCAGGCAGGTGTTACTGGGTAGAACCAGCAAGGCTGGGCACTTGTCCACCATTTATTAGATGACCATGGTAATCTGGCTTTAGAACAGGCAAAGGGTAAGACCCAATTAATTCATTAAGCACGGCTTGCAGAATTGAGCGCATTTTGACATTGACAAACGTAGAATCCGGAGAAACAATTTGCGCAGCCAAGTTATTAAAAGATCTGAGAATACAGTTGGGCAATAGAACTAAAATCTAAAATCCAGGCTGGATGCCTAGACAGAAGGATGGGGCACAGGTACAAGAAAGCCCCTGGAAACCAAACCAGCCACTTCCCTGAGTCCAGGGATCTCTGCTTGAGCCAAGATGGTCTATATAGATTTCCCCCCAGTCTCAGGAGCCACCCCGCCCCAGTGTGGGCATCCAAGCCAGACCCTCTGACCCAAGCGGAGAATGAAGCAGGTATATTTGATTCTTGGAAATAATTGCTTTAAAAAATCATTCTGCCTTATAAGCACACTAACAGATGGCTGACTCTGGACATAGCTATGAAGACCACTTTCAACGTTTTCACTGTTGGCTGAAGCTCACTCTGTTAAATATGTTCCCAAATTATTTATCCAGGTCTCCCCACCAGCACACACAGGTATCTATTAGTTATCGAATGAGTGACACTGATTTCACAAGAGGAAAGTTTCCCCAGGAATTGGGTTAACACATTGTCATCCCTTCTTCACGCTGTTCTCAAAAACCCTTATGGCCAGGTGACTCAGTTGGTAGGCTACAGACAACATATGTTCTCAATTAGTCAGTGCCCGTTCCCTCGTGGGCATTCATATTTTTAATGTGTGCTTGATTTGCACATGACTTTTTATTTGCTCTCCCAATCACTTCAAGTAAAAGAACCCAATCTTTTATGTAATTCACTGTAATAGTCATTCTCCTTGACTGATTATAAATTTATTACATTTAGTTTTAGAAGAATAGAAACTTACTGATATCCTATAATAAGGTGATAAAGATTGGTATGCCAAGTATGCATTACCAGTACTCAAAAAAAAAAAAAAAAAAACCACCAAAAACAAAATCTAAGATACTGAGTGATACATGCCAAAGTTCTACCAGCTGGCCAGATCTACCAAGTGCTTATTTTTATAAATAAAGCTGTATGGGGACATGGCCTTGTGCCATGCCTGTAGTTTATGGGTAGTTGATGGCAGCAGCAGAGTTGAGGTATTTTGACAGAGAATCTATGGCTCCAAAGGCTTAAAAATATGTACTTTCTGGCCCTTACAGGAAAAAGTTGATCCCTGCTGTAGACTTTTTCCATTATTAATGTCTTCATTCACTTTTTTGCCCAAAGGTTGCATACTCTGAAGGATAGCACTGGAAATTTATGTAATCCGCCCAAGGTCACCTAGTTAGGGTAGGTCCAGGATTTGAATCCAGGTGCTCTGATTTCAGAATGCAATTTTTTTTTTTTTTTTTTTTTTTGTCTTTCTGTCTTTTCTAGGGCCGCACCCGCGGCATGTGGAGGTTCCCAGGCAAGGGGTCTAATCGGAGCTGCAGCTTCTGGCCTACGCCACAGCCACAGAAACGAGGGATCTGAGCTGCGTCTGTGACCTAAACCACAGCTCACAGCAACGCCGGATCCTCAACCCACTGATCAAGGCCAGGGATCGAACCTACAACCTCATGGTTCCTAGTCGGATTCATTAACCACTGAGCCATGATGGGAACTCCCAATGCTCCCTTTTCTGTATTGATTTCATGTGTACATTTATCTTTTTTTTTTTTTTTTTAGAGCCATACCTATGGCATATGGAGGTTCCCAGGGTAGAGGTCGAATCAGAGCTGTAGCTGCCAGCCTACGCCACAGTCACAACAACACAGGATCCCAGCCACATCTGCAACCTACATGACAGTCACAGCAATGCCGGATCCTTAACCCACTGAGCAAGGCCAGGGATCCAACCTGCGTCCTCATGGATACTAGTCGGGTTCGTTAACCACTGAGCCGCAATGGGAACTCCATGTGTACATTTATCTTAAAGAATGTATCTCTTTGGGATAAATTCCAAAATGGTGTGACATAAACTAGTGAAGGAATTTTGATGCCCTGTCACCATGTTCCCAACCAAATATTGCCATTAGTTTATTTTTAGGTTTCCGCCAAGATAGAATAATAGGTCGTGCTAAGATAGAATGACTTTGACCTTATCAGAGTGGTGACATTTTTATGTAAGGAGAAGTTGGAGCCTGGGGTGAGAATGTGTTGCTGCAGCTGCAATTGGAAAGCTATGTCTTTTGTCTCCCCAGACACACAGTGCATGAAAGGGTCAGGAAGCTCTGTCCATGTTTAGAGGGTTTACCTGAATTACATGGAAAGAATGGGAAATTACTGATATTAAGATAAAAAACCTTGGCAGTTCCCATCGTGGTTCAGTGGTAACGAACCTGACTAGTATCCATGAGGACATGGGTTCCATCCCTGGACCTGCTCTGTGGGTTAAAGGATCCACCATTGCCGTGAGCTGTGGTGTAAGTTGCAGATGCAGCTCGGATCCCACATTGCTGTGTCTGTGGTGTAGCCTGGCAGCCGAAGTTCTGATTCAACCCCTAGCCTGAGGACTTCCATATGCTGTGGGTGTGGCCCTAAAAAGACCAAAAAAAAAAAAAAAAAACCAAAAAAGATAAAAAATCTCAAACTTCGGAAGAAGTATCATCTTTCTGAAGCCCTCTATTCTACTTTAGATATAAAGCTCTGTGTAGCCACATCCTCCTTTCTTGCAGAAGCACCTCTTTCACAGCTCCTTTTTACACCTTCCCTTTCCATGTTTTTTGTGATAGTTTTATCTATTGTTGTTTCCCTTATCTTTAAATGACACTAGACTAAATGCTCTATGAGGTCAGCAACCAAGTCATTGACTCAAGAGACTCTTCAGAAAGGAGGTGTTGAATCAAATCAAAATGAATTATATCTGCTGTTTTTGTTCCCAAAAGAACATACCATCATTTTACAGTGGGAAATAAGTTGTGATTAAAATTTCAGTAGCGCCCGTTTCTGAAGCAGACCCACAGTTCTGCCCAGAAGAGTGAGCCTTTGGTGTGTTCGAATTCTGAAAACAGAATTTTAAAGGAATTTTCCACAAAACTGTGCATGAACAGTAAACCATGGAAGCAATGAGTGTGTTCAGTAGAGACTCAGTTCCCTTCCTTTGTGGGGAATGGAAAACATGCTCTCCGGTGAGATGAACCAGAGGAAGAGGGACCTTCATCTGTATATTGTCTCCAGGTTCTTTTATTGCTATCAGGTTTATGATTCAAACCAGAGAAGCTCTTAGCAGAACTTCTGATGTGGCTTTAATAATCCATGGAATCCACTTCGTTTTCCACATCAGTCCCCCTGTGTAGATCGTTATCCCACTGGGAAAGAAGACCAGGTTGTGATGTGATGCTCGCAAGGGTGTTTGACTTCCTTGTCAGCAGTTGTGCGGTACTGTGTTGACACCTTATCACTATTTTATTCAATTATTTTAATGCCCGCAGCGATCTAGGGTGAAATAATAATGTTCTCTTTTCCAACTTCCTTTTCCTTTTTGTGTCTGAAGAGTTTCTTGCCTCTGCCACATTCAGCCCTTTTTCCGGGTACCTCATTTTTTTCCTTCAGAATTGTGTCCATTTACTTTCAAATTAGTATTTTTATTTCTCTTAGTCTTTTTTTTTCCATTTAAAATTTTTTTTTTTATTTTTTGTCTTTTCTAGGGCTGCACCAGCGGCATATGGAGGTTCCCAGGCTGGGGGTCTAATCAGAGCTTTAGCCACCGGCCTATGCCACAGCCACAGTAATGCGGGATCCGAGTTGCATCTGTGACCTACACCACAGCTCATGGCAACGCCAGATCCTTATCCCACTGAGCAAGGCCAGGGATCAAACCTGAAACCTCGTGGTTCCTAGTCAGATTCGTTAACCACTGCGCCACGACGGGAACGCTCTCAGTCAGTCTTGAAATGTTTAAAAAACGTTTACCTTATCTGTATGGGAATTTGAAAGTTACTTACTCTTGCTACTATAAAAGGAACGTTTTCCACGTCTACCAGCCCTCGACTGGGAGATGACAAAACTGGCTCTTGCATTGCATCCTTAGGTGTTGAGGGAGGAGGCTGATAAAGGACCAGGAACTTCGAGCGCCACCCCCCATGTGCCAGAATGTTATTGGACCCAAGTAAAGATTCCTTTCTTTTTTTTAACATATATGTGTGTGTGTGTGTGTATGTATATATATATATATAATATATGCAATATACACATATATAATATATTATATATATATATTTGCTTATATATATTCTTTTCCACTATGGTGTATCATAGGACATTGCATATAGTTCTCTGTACTATACAGTAGGACCTTGTTTATCCCCTCTGTGCGCAATAGCTTACCTCTGCTAACCCCAGACTCCCACTCTCCATCCTGCCCCAGACCCCCTCCCCCCTTGGCTCTCCACAAGTCTGCTCTCCTTGTCCCTGTGAAGACGCCTTTCTAAGAGTCAGTGAGTCTTTAACCAACCGCGCACAGACCAGAGCCCTGGATCCCAGCGCCCTGTTAGCATAACCACCTCGAATTCCCCTTCTAGCACTGAAAGCCTCTTCTCTTCCCCCTTCCTCAGCATACTATTCTGCCCATTTCCTCACTGGCCCAGGCAAGAAGATACAGCTTTTTTACTTGTTTTTTCTTGCTCTGGTGGTCTCTGTTTTCTCCTTTCACACTGTTTAACTGAGTCCATGATCTTGGACCAATCATTAACTGCTCCCAGTTGTAGTAATCAGTGGGATGGGACAACACCCTTTTGGAAGGATTTTTGCTTGGAGTGTTTGAGATACCACGTGAGGAAGCATATAATGTAACTCCTGACAGGTGATGGGTACCTGGTAAAGGTTTGGTTTCTTCTTTCATACTCTCCCAGCTGAAAATGGCATCAGTCATCCAGTAGGCTCTTTTGAGATGCTTGTAAAACAGTAAATGAATGTTTTCATCACTCTCCAAAGCAGATGTAATCACAGGATTCTGTAGCTCTACCACCATGGAGCTTTCCAAAAGTTTTGCCTGGGATTCCAGAATTTCATGTTATATTGATGCAGCATTTTATTTTATTTAAACATAACCCAAAAATGCCTTGAGGTCGATCCGTGGTATCCTTTTCTGAACGAGTTATAAATCATTGCACGTCAGTGGAATTTGGTAAGAAAAGGCAGAACCGGAGTTTTTAGCTGCTGACTCACTTCTTGCTAACTCTCCCAAAACTTAAATCATCGTTGAAAAAAAATGTATGTTCAGTTACTTGCAGTGTGAATGTTCTAAAAGCCCTAATCTCGTGCCTGCTTCTAATGATCACTGCCAAGTAGCACATTAGTTAAAATAAGATTTTCTGTGCCCATCGTTTGAAAACCAGATTGCTCTGAGAAGTTAACATTGTAAAGGTTGACAATCATATTTTCAGGTCCACTTTTTTCTCTACAGAGTTCTAGGAACCAAATAAAAATTTCTTCTGGGGTTGTTTCTTTATTCTTTATAATCTTCAGAAGTAAGGCCATGAACCCAGGGACCTTCAAAATGTTCTTGGTCTCTGTAATTCTCTTTATAATTCTCATCCTACATGTTGTAATTTGTGTGCTTAAGTAAAGTATCATGGGATTGTAAAGATGTATAATTTAGGAGGTTCACATCGAGTGACCCCTTATCAAAAGGCTTTAAATTGGACCCTCAGGGCAGGATCCTGCCGTATAGCACAGATGCATGTGGATAGAAATACCCATCCCTGTGACCTGAGGACACTTCTGCCCACTTTGTACCACCCCTGGATTTTCATATCCCATATTTACAGTAGGCAAGAGAAAACCATCACAAGGAAAAGTTAAGCCATGTGTTTTATCCCAGATTCTAGTTTCCTGTCCATCAGTGGTTTTGTGCCTCTTTTTTAGTTACCATTGTATCTGAGGAACATGACACGTTGGCACCGTTCTGAGGGGCACTCAACCATGGCAGTGCATCCCAGCGATGGGACCCGGGGTCCTTCCCTTCCTCCCCATTGTGAATTACTTCCTTGGCATATCATAGGATCCAAGGCACAGTTCCTGAATGGGTTGCTCTTGTGCACAAGTGCCATGAATATCATCACTGAGACCTTGATTCAACACATGTTTAGAGCACTTTCTATGGGTCTGACATACTGATGATGGAAAAGACTACATTCTAAGGCTCTTCCTGCTCTGGTTTCTAAGGCAGCAGGAATGGGCTTTGGAAAAAAAATAAGAGCCTGTGAATGAACATGCTATTTTACGTGTACACTAATCGGTGAAGTGAGCCAGGTGGAAATGCCATCCTTGTCTGAAGGCGAGAGATGCTCTCCACTGTAACAAATGGCTGTGTCACAATTTAAGTCTGGTTTTATGCCAGATCTTCCTGTTCTCAGGTGCGATACCCCAACATCTGTATGTTGACAGCTTTTTAGAAAAAAATTGTAAACGCTATCAACCAAACAAAATGCATTTCTGCTTGTAACCTTTGGATGTAGTGTACTTTTTAGTGTTGTCTGAAGTCTGGGAGTGGCGTGCCTCATGCTTTGTTCTTTTTCTCCAGGATTGCTTTGGCAATTCTTGGTCTTTTATAGCTCCATGTAAATTTTAGGATTATTTGTTCAAGTTCTGTGAAAAATGTTATATAGGTAATTTGATAGGGATTGCATTAGGCCTGTAGATTGCTTTGGATAATATGGCTGTTTTAACAATATTAACTTTCCAATCCAAGAGCACTGGATATCTTTACATTTATTTAAGTCATCTTCTGTTTCCTTTACTAATGTTTTATAGTTCTCAGCGTATAAGTCTTTCACCTCCTTAGGTTTATTCCTAAGAATTTTATTTTTGGAGGTGTGACTTTTAACGATACTGTTTTTTTTACATTCTTTTTCTGATATTTGTTAGTTTAAAGAAATGCACCCGATGTCTATATGTTATTTTTGTATCAGACTTTCTAATAAAGCATTTTACACCCTCGGCGTAAAAATATTTATTAACTGTCAGCATCCCGATACTTAACAATCTGTTTTCTGCTTTATACAAAAAGCTTCCATCATTGTCAGAAGACACGCTCACTCGAGGTTCACCCCACTCTATTAAGCTTGGTAGTTATGCAATTAAACGCAGCCTAGGAAAACGTGCTTTTCATTTGCATTCATTCCAAATGAATCCCCCTTTTTATTTTGCATCATATTTTAACATTTCAAAGGCTTTCACATCTGTTACATCGTCATACGTCTCTGCTTTAAGATATTCTATGACTCGTAAATTCTGTAAAATTTATAATGGAGCACGTGTGTGAGAGATCCAAGTGTTTTCACCCACATTTCGTATGGGTGCTTTGAAATACTCTACCCAGATGAGAAGAGACAGCATCCTCAGTCAGGCCTTTGCTTGTGCTGTTTAGTTCCCATAAAAAGGTCCTTTCTCCCAAGCCCACCTGTCCTTCAAGGTTCACGCCTAACACGGTCCTTTCCTCTGGGAGTGTTTTCTACTTGGCAATGTTCCAAGTTTACATCCCGCTCTGGGCTGGTCCTACTCTGTCTTCTGTCCCATATCACCTTGTCTATCCCTCAGAGGAAGAGCTTTTCACACACAAGGTTAGTTGAAGCTCTTGGTCAGGAGTTGTTTCGGGGAGGGGTCATCAGAATGAAGGCGTCTCAACCAACAGAGCTTGGTTTTAGATCGACATTTTGAAGTCAGACACACTTGGTTTTGATTCCCATCTCTGTCGAATACCTGGGGCCAGTTACTCAACCTTTCTGAGTCTGCTTCTTCATCTAAAAAGATGATAAGTGTTTTTCAGGGGGTTGTAAGAAAGTATCGGTGAGAAGACACTCCCCAAGAGGCCAGTAGAGCGCCTGGTACCTAGTGGGTTAAATGTCAGTGACTGGTCTCCCCTTTGTCTCCTTTGTTTAAATCATTCCTCACACACTTGTCCCTTCTTCCTCATCTACTTCGTTCTCTGGGAATCCAGCCTGGTAGTGCAGACTTGGCTTAGGATTCTGCAAAGAGCGAGGCCTTGGAAGCTCATCCACTCGAAGTCAGAGCCCTGCTCTGTGTCTCAGCAAATCTGAAGCCATCGATGAGTGACTTGGGTTATTTGAGGCTCGGTTTCCTCCATTCTTAAATAAGGATAATACAACTTAATGTCACACAGGGTTGTTCAGAGCATTAAATGAGCAAACATATGTAAAGCATCTAAAGCGTTGCCAGAAAACATGGTACATATGCAAGCGTTGAAGGAATCAAAACCACCATAGAGATACTGTAAACAGTTTTGAGCTGGTTTTAGACAGAGATGAAGCCTGAACTAAAAAGAGTACCCGGAAAATCTGTACTTTCTGTAAATATCAACAGTGAATTAGAGAATTTTGGTTAAGCTGAGAATGTGACATTTTATATCACCAGAATTTAGAGGTTTGAAAACTACAAAGTATTTGCCCAAACCTAAAATTTTGATGCATGTCCACATTATAGTTAGTGTCTTTGTACATTCCTGTCCAGCTGGCTGATGCTAAAGCTGAAAATAATTTTGAGGGTCCAACCAATGTCCAGAGCTTCCTTCTTCCCAAGTTCTACTCGCCTCTCAAAGTGGACAGGCTGTATTTCCAAGACATCCCCCCAGGACTGCTTCAGATGGGCCTTCACACTCCTTGGCCTTGTACCTCTGGGCCAGAGGTTGGCAAACTTCTTCTGGAAAGGACTGGATAGGAAGGGCTTTGGGGCCACATACAGTCTCAGTAGCATCTTATTCTTTGTTGTTATTGTTACTTAAAATAATCCTTTCAAAAATGAAAAAGCCATTCTTTGAGAAAAATAGGCCACAGATGAGGCTGGGCCCACAAACCGTAGTTTGCAGAATCTAGACCATTGAAGGGAGGAGGGGAGTGAAGTGGGTTTTGAAAGCTTGATGAACGGATACCTTCCTTTAAATACAGGAAAATACACTCTCATCAGTTTGTGGTTTTCTGCTTGTTTATTTGTTTAATATGACAGGAGTATAACATGGTAAGGGAGGAGAAAGTTTTTCTCCACCCTCCTAGGGTCCTTGGCTGGGTCTAAAAATTAAACCAGCAAAGACAGATTGAACAGGAGAGAAGCATACTTATTTGGTCGGTCTTTTACCTATATACCTGGAGCCTTCCCAAGACAATGAAGACTCGGAGGAAGTGACCAGAGCTGGAAGAGTTTATACCTTTTATTTTATTTTATTTTATTTTATTTTATTTTTTGTCTTTTTTCCTTTTCTAGGGCCGTTCCCGTGGCATATGGAGGTTCCCAGGCCAGGGGTCTAATCAGACTGCAGCCACCAGCCTATGCCAGAGCCATAGCAACCCACACCACAGCTTACAGATCCTTAACCCACTGAGCAAGGCCGGGGATTGAACCCACAACCTCATGGTTCCTAGTCGGATTTGTTAACCACTGAGCCACGATGGGAACTCCTTATACCTTTTAGGCAAAGAAACAATACACTTGTGAAGAACTGACAAGGGCAAGAGTTTGGGCTGGGAATAGTAAATGGTGAAGAAGTAACTAGGAAGAAAAGGGTTAGTTTAACACGGTTGGTTTGTGCAGAGGACTAGGTCCCAAAGGCTAGTCTCTGGTGACGAGGGAGGAGTTCCTCTCCCCTGAGGCAAGGAGGGCACCTTTCACATGGGAGGTTTACGACCTGCTTCAGAGAAGAAGGATGAGGTGGGGGGAGTCAGAGTGATTTTCCTTTTTCTGACATTTTTTAAAAGAATTGCTTCAGCTTCAGATTTTTTTTTTTTTTTCATGGCACCACCTGTGGCACATGGAAGTTCCCAGGCCTGGGGTCAGATGGAAGCTGCAGCTGCAGCCTGTGCAGCAGCTTGCGGCAACACTGGATCCTTAACCCACTGAGAGTCCAGGGATCAAACCTGCATCCTCACAGAGTCAGCGTCAGGTCCTTAACCCACCGAGCCACAATGGGAACTCCTAGATTCATATACTTAATATGTCAAGGTGCAATATTTTGGGGTAGGGTATCCTGAACCCCATCAACATTAAGTTAGTACTTTTGCTTTTGTGGTACAATTATATTTCCTAGTCGATTTTTTAGTCATTTTATAGTGACCGAGCCACAATGGGAACTCCTAGATTCATGTATTTAATATGTCAAGGTGCAATATTTTGGGGTAGGGTATCCTGAACCCCATCAACATTAAGTTAGTACTTTTGCTTTTGTGGTACAATTATATTTCCTAGTCGATTTTTTAGTCATTTTATAGTGAAACCTTATCTTACTGCTGTTTTCCATTGGAAACTGAGGAGGAACGTCGGAAAGCAGATGGCACACAGACTGTAGAAATGAAAAACACAGAGGAAAGAGCTGCGTGAAAGAAATATTTAATCATAACATGGAAAACTCGTAGTGGCAACTTTTCCATTATGTTAAATTTCATTCATCTCTGTGCTTTCTGGGTATGAGTGTTTTAAAAGGGTTGTCATTTTCTATCTGTGTGCCCATCTCCCATGGGGTTTTGATTCTGTCTCTTGCAGGACTATGACTTGAGCCAGCTCCAGCAGCCTGATACTGTGGAACCAGATGCCATCAAGCCTGTTGGAATCCGACGGTTGGATGAGAGACCCATCCATGCTGAGCCCCAGTACCCGGTTCGATCTGCAGCCCCTCACCCTGGGGACATCGGGGACTTCATTAATGAGGTGTGGAGAGAGACTCACTTTCTTTATAATAGTGTCTATTTTATGCTAATGGCACTGTGGGAACCACAGCTGGCTTGCAGTATAGCTGTGTAGTTCACTAAAACACAATTTTTCTCTTTGCTTTTCAGGGCCACACCTGCAGTAAATGGAAGTTTCCAGGCTAGGGGTTGAATCGTGGCAGCAGCTGCCACCCTATAGCACAGCCTCAGCAATGCAGGATCTGAGCCACATCTGCAACCTTCACCACAGCTCAGGGCAACACCAGATCCTTAACCCACTGATCGAGGCCAGGGATCCAACCCACATCTGAGCGGATACTAGGTACTGTTTGTTACCAGTGAGCCACAACGGGAACGCCACAGTTTTTCTTCTTAACTCGTCTTTGTGCAAAAGCAAATGTGGCTTCAGTAACAGAGGACAGATGAGATGGCTTTGATTAACCCAAAAGAGATCTGTTGATTCGTATTGTGCATTTGTAAATGACATCCATATATATTATCAATATTAGTCACACTCCCACCAACAGGATTTTCCCTGGATTACAAGTAATAAATAGGCTAACAATCTTAGGGTGTATTCTCACTTCATTCATTAGCACTGAGACATGTAGTTATAGTTCACTTTCACTTTGTTCACACTGTACCCTTTGAATCCCACAAATGGTGAGCATTTAGTGCCTACCCAACATCTAGAGAGTTCCATCAAATGAGATTAGCAGGAAGAGCAGCTAAATTAAATATTATGTAAGTGATTTAAATACTTGTCCAGTTGAGGAGTTTTAAGAGCTTTTGTAAGAGGCAGCTAATTCTCTATTGAATATAACAGATATGATTTTCACTGTCAAAATTATTATGGCATTCTTTTATTTCATTACTGACCAAGAGTTCTGCTCCATTTAATCCTTAAGTTTTGAAGTAAAATGATTTATGCTGCTTCTTTTGATCACGTCTACAGTTTTACTGCAATTCTCCTTTTGAAAATTTATTGTTGGTAGAAGACAGTGATACATGATAATGATTGTGAATATACGGCAGAACTCTTGTTCTCTGGCCATATCCTCCCACTCAGTATCTCCAAGATCAGAATTGGTCTCAGCACCTCACAAAGTGGAAAGCATCTGTTGTGTAATGCCTTCAGTCACACGCTGATAAGACTCAGTTCCTGGGCTTCCTTGAAGTAGTCGGATATTATGTCTAATCAGTCTACCTTACATTTTTAGATGCTCCTATAGTTTGTAGGAAACGTTTTGAACCTAAATTAGCTTATCTCTAGATACTCATGACTGACTATTTCTTCCTGAAATACAAGCAGCTTTTGGAACATATCTATTCACTTCCATAAAACAAGTAATAGGTTAATTTGTAATAGACAAGATTTAAAAGCAGAGTGCCAGTAACTCTTTCATGTACAAAAATATGCCCTAACTTTTCCAGCTTATTTATACATAGGCCTGGTTAGGGGAGTTAGCAGGATGAATATGTGTGTGTGTGTGTGTGTGTGTGTGTGTGTGTGTGTGTGTGTGTGTACATACGAGGTTTTTTTTTAAAAAATCATTAGGTAAGAGTACCTAATGATTTTACTTTAATTTAGCTTTTGTCATTATGAGAAATTGTTTACTTACTCCTGTGGTTGTCGGGTTTTGAGATAGAGCAAATCTTTTGTGTTTTTTTGTTTGGGGTGGCTTTTTTAAATTTAATTTTGTTGAAGTGTAGCTGACTTCAGATGTGTTAGCTTCAGGTGTACAACAAAGTGAATCAGTCACACATTTAAACATATCCATTCTTTTTTTCCCATGTAGATTATTACAGACTATTGAGTAGACTTTCCTGTGCTCTACAGTAGGTTCTCATGAGTCATCTTTTTTATACAGGAGTGTGTATATGTTATTCCCACCCTCCCAGTTGTCTCTTCCCAGTAGTTTCACCTGTGGTAACCATAAGACTGGTTTCGAAATCTGTGAGTTTGTTTCTTTTTTATAAGTAAGTCCTTTTGTATCATTTCTTATTAGATTCCACATGTAAGTGATATTATATATTTGTCTTTGTCTGACTTCCTTCACCCAGTGTGATAATTTCTAGGTCCATGCATGTGGCTGCAAACGGCATTATCTCATTCTTTTTATGATTGAATAACATTCTAGTGTATGAATGTACACATCTTTAGAGTGAATCTGAAAATGTCAGTGTAGGCATTGGACTTTACTTTAAAGCAAGAATTCTGGCTTCAGTGTCACTCAACAAATAACCTGAATGTGTCCACCAGTCCCTGGAGTGTCACTCACTGTTCTCTGGGATTCCATCCCACCCATGGCACTCTTCTGTTCTCAGGATAAAGTTCAAGCACTGAGTGCTAGTGTCATTTCTTTTTCCTTTTTTTTTTCTCTTTGTCTTTTTAGGGCCACACCTGAAGCATGTGGCGGTTCCCAGGCTAGGGCTCTAATCGGGGCTGTAGCCACCGGCCTACGCCAGAGCCACAGCAACGCCAGATTCAAGCCGAGTCTGCGACCTACAGCACAGCTCACAGCAACGCCAGATCCTCAACCCACGGAGCAAGGCCAGGGATTGAACCCACAACCTCATGGTTCCTACTCGGATTTGTTTCCGCTGCACCACGACGGGAACTCCCCTAGTGTCATTTCTAAGGCTCTTTGTAATCCAGTTCTGCCCTCTTTCCCCACCACATTTCCTTCCTGTGCTGCAGCCTCCGGAACTGTTTGCGGTTCCTCAGAGGCATCACAGGCTTCACTATGACTTAACTGCTGCAAAGCCCTCCCTTCTTGACCATCAGTAGGATACCCTGTAGCCTTCAGATTCAGCTCGGACTCCCCCTTCTCTGTGAAGCCCTTTTGATACCTCTGGGAAGGGTTACAAAGATACTTCCTTGGTCATCACCCTCACCATGGGGTGTCACTGTTAGTCTTTCTCTCTCCTTTGTGAGCATGTATGTTCTCTCTGGGTTGAGGCCACTTGCCTTTCTTCTTTGTATAACCTCTTGTGCTGTCCAGCTCTTAGATTTTGTTGTTTTAAGGAATTCAGGGACTGTGGCAGTTCTGTAGGGCATGAAACACGAGTACCACCCATCTGCATTTGACTGGGATGCACTTGGGCCCAAGTCCAGCCTTTCATTCTTCCTGGTGCTAATTACCTTCCGAAAGTGAGGATATTGGTTGTGCTAAGTTGTGTGTTTGCGTGAAACTTGTGTTCATGTCTATGGGTATTTTTTTTTTTTTTTTTAGCATGACTGGATTCTCTTCAATAGAGAGAGGAGTGTATTTAGTTACTAAGGTTCAGTTACCCAACCTTTCTAATGCCATAATAGGTAGAGTTACAGTAGGAATTTCCCTTTGGGAATCTCCTTTCCCTAACAGTGCACAGGTCCGCAGTCTAAAAAGTGGCTGGAGGTCATAACAAACAGGTGTGACTACTCATATGAAAAAGTTTGTTCCGAATGACTGACTTGCATATTAATTTCTAGAATACCATCCCTTCATGATTTGAAAATTGTCTTCATTTGTTAGAAATGTGAAGATTATCTTGAACTTGGTTTAGGGTCATTCGTTCAGCAAATAACTATGGAATATCTGCTGTGTGTACATCCTTTGCCAGTGGTATGGAGATAAGACAATAGACATGGGTTCTTTTTGTGTGAGTTCCCTGCCCTGTTGCTAGCACGAGCTTTGTATCAGACAGACATTCCAGTATCTGAGCTCTTACTCTGCCAGGCACAGGATGCCCATCGGATCTGGTTCTTATTTGGCATTCATCATTCAGCTTTAGCTTCATCATCTCAGGCCCCTCCTCCACCTTCATCCTGCAGACCAGCAGCGGAGACCTGTACTTATATAGTTCCTCTCTCAGCTTGTAATTCCATGCCAGTGCCTGTTACCGTGCTGTTCTTCCTGCATAGGATGTCCTTTGCCCTCTTCCTAGTTATTAGTTAAGTCTTTACCAGCCCATGAAGGGCAGGTACTCAGAGTATGGGTGGGTGCCACCCCATGGTACCTAGAACTCACCTCTCTTCGTTACTCTTATCCCAGGCTTGCCTTCTGCCTCCCCTCATGGCCCCGGCCCCTCCATGGTTCAGGGGAAGAGGTGTATCCCTGCGGGGCCCTGGGGGACACAGCACATTGGCTTGGTGACATAGGAAGGGACAAAAGGATCGAATTTGGAAATCATTCCCCAGAGCGCTACTGAGTCCTTGAAAGTGAATGTAATTGTAAGATAGAGGAATACGGAAGAGAAAGGGGGACCCCAAATCTTTTGGACATAGGAAGAAAGTTTAAGGAGTCTAAGTCACAGAAAACAGTTAAAAAGAGAGTCCAGAGCTGTGATGGTCAGGTCTGAGGCAAAGTTCAAAGGGTTCAAACCATCAGAAGGCTTAAATCAGAGAAAAACTCACTCCATAGATTCCTCCATCCAAGACTTGTTCAATGGATAAAAACAAATACGTGTAAAGTTTTAAAACATTTGAAGGCATCTAGAAAGAGCTCAAGTACATTTTATAAATATGTTTCAAGTACAAACAAATTTCTTTATCTCCAGGTTTTATTTTTTTTTTTTTTTTTTTTTTTTTTTTTTTTTTTTTTTTTTTTTTTTTTTTTTTTTTTTGTTGTTATTGTTGCTACTTCTTGGGCCGCTCCCGTGGCATATGGAGGTTCCCAGGCTAGGGGTTGAATCGGAGCTGTAGCCGCCGGCCTACACCAGAGCCACAGCAACGCGGGATCCGAGCCACGTCTGCAACCTACACCACAGCTCACGGCAACGCCAGATCGTTAACCCACTGAGCAAGGGCAGGGATCGAACCCGCAACCTCATGGTTCCTAGTCGGATTCGTTAACCACTGCGCCACGACGGGAACTCCTCCAGGTTTTATTTGATTTAGCATCATCCTGAATTTTCCACAGCAAGAAGAATATAGTGCTGATTATAATTGGGGTGTTTTTCGTAGATGTAAGGAATAGGTAAGCTCATGAGAACATTTTCTAGTTTGTTTATTTGAATAATGAATCTCAAAAATGGTAACATTTCCAGATTGGTAGGTAGAGTAAAACAACTCACACATTTTTGAATTTCAACCACAGAATTTCATTCTATTTCAAGGTTTTTAAACAAAACCTTCAGAGGGTGAAAAGTTGAAACAAAGTAATTTAAACTCAGCCCAACAGTAGGTATTAGCATACCTCCAATCACTTTACTAATCCTGTGTATTTCTTTTCTCAGAAATATAAAAATTAAGGGCAGACATAGTTCTGTTAAAAGACTGACTTTTGATTAATAGCATTTAAAAACTTAGAGAAGGTGCTTCCAGAATAACCTGTTTAAAATGACTAAGATATAAAATTTTTGCTTTTTTTTCTCCTATTAATTAAATTTAGTATGTTCTTTTAAAAATATCTCTGTCTATTCTCAAAGGAGTGCAAATCCAGGTGCCTCACTTAATAGCTCTGTTAACCTTGCACAAGGTCAGGGTCCTTGGATTTAACATCTTGGGTTTCTAGTTTTCATATTTATAAAATGGGGATAATATTAGACCCTCCTTTTAAGATTACAGTGAGGATTAAATACTACCATCTATATAAAGTGCTTGGTATACTGTTGGTAAGTTATCATCAGTATCATATTATCATTACAAGTTATACTTCAGGAGTACAAACTTTCTATTTCAGAACATTTCATTGTAAACTGTCATTATTAACAGTGCCTTATTGTAAATAAAACAAATAAAAACCTCTCTTTCCAAAAAATGCTTCCGTTTAAATGAATTTCCGAGAAAGGGACAAAGTCATGTTGGCTTTGATAAGTCACAGAATTCCACTGTTAAGTAATCATGGTATACTTTTATGTCCACAGATTTTTCAACCTAAACCTTAGCTTTTCCTGAAAGGTGTAAATATACACATGAACAAGGTGGCTGAGGTGAAAAAACAAAGCCCAGGACAACAGTACAGAGTTACCATCTAGAATACCTGCTGGATGTCAGACAGTGTCTTGGACAGCAAGACATGAAATGAATACAAAACCTCCTTTGCAGAAAGAAATGTCACGATCTAGTGTAACCAAAAATAGCAATAAAGGTAAAGGGGCCACGAGACTTACTCTCAGTCCTGGTTGAGGAAAAAATTCCATGCAACAGAAGTGACTTTTTTAAATGGGCTTTAAACGATGGATGGATGGAAATGAATCAAATGATTAAAAAAAAAAGATGGGGCATGTCAAACAAAGGGGAATCCATTTCAGCTAGCAGGAAATGAATATGTAAATGACATGGAGATACACAAGAACATGATTTTTTTAGATTTGGCAGGATTTTGACAAATAATTTAGTGAATAATTCAGTTATGGTTGCTGGAATTGAGAAGAGTTGTGACAAATGTCTAGATTCACTGAATGCTCCTCAAAGGGTTTTAACTTCATTCTATAGGTAACCCTGTAAGTTACATCACCACAGGTTATCCTGACATCAGGCATCAGGCATTTGAGTAACACCTGCTAGTTTTTTCCATGTTGGCAAAAGTCATCTATTATTTCCTTAAACTTTTCATCAATTTTTAAAATTTATAAAAATAATTGTTTTAAAGTGCCTGTGCACCAATTAAAAAAAAAAAAAAAAAACCCAAGGAGGATTCCTCCCTTATTTTGGCAACACTGCCCAAGGTGATGGCAATCAGAAAGTTTTACTTGGAGTGAGGGAGGTGACATCAAATTAAGGTCTGAGAGAGATACCAATAGTAGTTTTTAAGTAAGAAGCAAGAACGGTCCTGGGAACAGGCAGACCAGTTAGTTAGGCTTTCGCTGTGGTCCAGGCAGGATGTCATGACAACCTGAACGAAGGCAGTGGATTTGAGACAGTAAAGACAGATTGTAAGGGAATCAATAGGACTTGTTCCCTCTTACGTCCCACTTGTGTCCCCTCACTGAAGAGTGTGGGTTCTTCTAGTCCCTTTAAAAGCCTGTCTCCACCCATAAAAGCACAGGATCAGAAGTCTATAAATACAAGCTCAGCAAGAATCAGTCAGAGCCCCAGCTCTTTGATTTTACAGAGGCACCTCACCATAGAACACAGTTCAGATTTATCCAGAGTTCAAGATCTGCCGCTCCAGGAAAGGTGACACAGGCACATACTCTTCTAGATTTAGTCAAACCTAGATAGAAGCACATGCAGTTAATTTGCAAATTTTTCAACCATGTGTCATATGTCACATGGAAGGGTAACCAAAGGAATCCCATGAGGGGGCCCAGAGGTTATGTGCCTCCTGATTTCTCCTGTACATTCGGTCTCGTCGCCTGCCTGTCACTGCCAGTTTCTCAGGACTTGACTATATGCTTTTTTTAGAACTACCAAAATAGGACCCAGAATTTATATAATGCCTCACCCAGAAAAGTCATGTTTTATTCTCAGATAAAACTCAGTGCTTTCCAAGTGGAAGGGACTTAAAATACTTAACCTTCAGCCTAGGTAGATGGCTTGCCTAAGAATTCTTGAAAAGTTCAGTGGGTTTTGCCCTTTTGCAATTACGAAAACCTGAGACAGTATTTGATGCTCTGGCGTAGCCCGGTGACCTCTAATGTGTTTTATAGCCGTAACCTCTTTTGAAAAAAAGAAATAGAGAAAAATGTAGATTCGACTACTATCAGAATGATAAAATCAAAGCAGTAGCTAAAAATTTTTTTAAAAGAAATACTTTTGAGACACTCAATGGTATGAAGCTAGATCATCACCAGTGTGTATTTGTTTTAAGGGATTTGATTAGGTGGCTTAGATGTTTGCTGAAGGGTCTTGGGCCCTTTAACACACCGGTGAAGACCAAACAACTTCTAGCATTTATGCCAAGTCTCAGTAAACATAGGCCATTGCTTTCATCTCCATTGCGTCCAGGCACATTTGATGCCTGCCATGGACTCTTTCGAGTTCATCTTAGTTTTCACCTTGCCAAACTTCCAGTTTGGTGCTGACACCATGATTCACATTTTCTGAGTTTCAGGATCCAGGCAGAAGGAAAACACATCTGGAGCAGGCCCTTCTCCCAGCAGAGAGGGAAAGGCGAGGGCACTGTCGGGAGCATGTCCACACCGTGGCTTCCATTCATTGGCCGCTGCCAGTCCTGTGGCCAAGCCTGACCATGGGAGGGGGACTTAAACTGGATCCAGAGTGGCACTTATGATGCTGCGGGCGTGTGATCCACCCACAGAGAAAGGATGGTGAATCATGGAGGACAGTGACACAAGCCACCACAAAAAGTAGTCAGGAATTTTAAGAAATTGCAGTTTGCAGTTCTCAGTCTTAACAGAATTGCCCTGTAGCTTTTTCTATAAATATGATAAAGAAAATCCAATCTAAAATTATGATTTAAATATTCACGTAGTTGGAGGAAGACTATTTGTTTTTCTTTACACAGTCTTTCCTGGGTTATAAATAGTCTACCTGAGAAAAGGTAAAGTGGTGTTTAGTTAAATGGTTAGGATTGTTGGTGAGGCAGACACGGGGGTGGGGGAGCGGCAGTGTGTACTTTTTCTTTCTGGTTTTTGATTGAAGTCAGGCAGCTGCCGTTTTTGTTTCCTAAAATGTTGTGTCCTCACATGTCTTTCTCTTTTTTCAAATTCCAAAGGAAGAATTTTTTTCTCTAAACTTAAAAGTTCAAAAAATAAATGAACTAATATTCCTTGAGCTCTAACAAGTGCCAGACACTGTGGTAAGCCCCTGGGTCTCTTTATTCTGTTTGTCTTCATAATGAATGTGTCTTCATCATGAACTGTGATGACAGTTGCAGATGAGGCAATGAAGCTGGTGGAACTCAGCCGAGGTCCCACGGCTTGTCCTGGACTGAGCTGAGGTGTCACCCCAGAAGCTGACCTCTTAACTGCTACACATGCTAACTCTTGCCTTAATAGTCATGCTCTTTTCCCACTTCCTCCTCTGTAAACTTGGAAGAATGAATACATGAACATAAACTGATTTTTTTTTTTAAAAAAAGCGCACACAAGGAGTTCCCTGGGGACCTTGGGAGTTAAGGATCTGGCATTGTCATGGCTGTGGCACAGGTTCGAGCCCCAGCCCAGGAACCTTCTGGATGCTGTGGGTATGGCAAAAACAAACAAAAAACAACCATCTATATATATATTATATATTACATATATACATAATAGATGTAATATATATATAATATATATATACTCAACAAATACATGTGGATTGGAAGGACTGACTTAAAGGTATAGCTCTAATATTATGTCTTGGATAAGGAGACCATCATAAGCCCACCAACATTTAAAAAGCAGTCATAGATAAAGAGAATGATTGTTTGGAGACTAACATTGGTATATCCTGGACTACTCGAAAGGAACTGGAAAAAAATTAGAAAAAATGCCAAAAAGACATTGTATTAAATCTTTAAATAGATTTAAATCTCTTTAAAGCACCTGTGATGCTTTTGTAGAGCATAATTAGGAATTAGTTGCAAATATGTAAGTTTGCATTTTTTTTTGCAAGAGTTATAGGTAATAATGTCATTGGTTTTTATTTTCTCAAATCTTTTTAAGAGCCATGTATGTACATGTTATTTTAGATTGGCAGGATCTCCTTCCCCAATATCTATAGTATGTATCAGTGTCAGATCATGACATTTCTAGGGACTGTGGGAGCTAGAAGTCACTCTGTTCTTAAACAATAATATTGGATCACAATTTATCAATTAATTTCATATTCTGTGTTATGTTGAGAACAGAAATGGTTTAGTGAGTAACTTTCCTTGTATTGCAATCCTATCTGTCCTGTCTTCCCTCTTCCTTTGATATTCTTCAATATTTTTTCAAGTAGAATGCCACTTTCTCCTTGAACTCCTGGTTCTCAGTACTAGTCTGAATTTTGTTTTCAGCATCCTGATTTTTGCCTGGACTTCATAGTTTTATAACTTATTTATCATTTAGTTCATACTACAGTAATGCCTGTGATGCTAGGCTATAAGCTTGTAGAGGGCAAAGACTGTATGGGACTGTGTCCCTCTCTTTGCCTTGCATGTAATTCCTGTTAAATCAGTTCATTGGCAGAATCCTTTGACTCTGACTCTGGATAGATGAGAGTCCACATATCCCCTGATTTCACAGTCCTTCGTCTTATTTCATGGAACTTGACCAACCAGTCATTAGTCAAAACTGGTCTTGCCCAGTACATGAAGGTAAGATGCATTTCCAGATTTCATCTAAGATCCTCCATTCCCAGCTGCAGGCAGGTGGCCATTCATTTCTGCCACCTGTCCAATGCATCCTCTGGTTAACTGTGTCCCGGTGTATACTTCAGCCTCAGCTGAGCTGGACTCCTCAGGGTTTGCAGAGGAAAGATATCAGTTTGTTTTTTTGTTTAACTTTCAAACATGGTGATCACCACAGTTTCTCTGGGTTGAAAATGCGGTGGTCTGCAGGTGGAAACCTACAAACAAGTGTTTGATCCCATAGGACCACGTATGTCTGCTTGTGGATTTGCAAATGGTAACCCTCTCTCCATCCTTTCCTTGTCTTCCAAACTGCAGGGTCTTAAAGCTGCTGACAATGATCCCACAGCTCCGCCATATGACTCCCTTCTAGTCTTTGACTATGAAGGCAGTGGCTCTACCGCTGGGTCCTTGAGCTCCCTTAATTCCTCCAGTAGTGGAGGTGAGCAGGACTATGACTACCTGAATGACTGGGGGCCACGTTTCAAGAAGCTCGCTGACATGTACGGTGGAGGTGATGACTGAACTTCAGGGTGAACTTGGTTTTGGGAAAAGTACAAACAATTTCAACTGATATTCCCAAAAAAAGCATTCAGAAGCTAGGCTTTAACTTTGTAGTCTACTAGCACAGTGCTTGCTGGAGGCTTTGGCATAGGCTGCAAACCAATTTGGGCTCAGAGGGAATATCAGTGATCCAATGCTGTTTGGAAAAACACTGAGCTCAGTTACACTTGAATTTTACAGTACAGAAGCACTGGGATTTTATGTGCCTTTTTGTACCTTTTTCAGATTGGAATTAGTTTTATGTTTAAGGCTTTAATGGTACTGATTTCTGAAACGATAAGTAAAAGACAAAATATTTTGTGGCGGGAGCAGTAAGTTAAACCATGATATGCTTCAACATGCTTTTGTTACATTGCATTTGCTTTTATTAAAATATGAAATTAAACAGACAAACAAACCACTCATGGAGCAATTTTATTATCTTGGGGGATGAGACCATGAGATTGGAAAATGTATATTATTTCTAGTTTTAGACTTTAGGTTTTTTTTTTTTTTTCACTAAAATCTTAAAACTTACGCAGCTGGTTGCAAATAAAGGGAGTTTTCATATCACCAATTTGTAGCAAAATTGAATTTTTTCATAAACTAGAATGTTAGACACATTTTGGTCTTAATCCATGTACACTTTTTTATTTACTGTATTTTTTCCACTTCACTGTAAAAATGGTATGTGTACATAATGTTTTATTGGCATAGTCTATGGAGAAGTGCAAAAACTTCAGAACATGTGTATGTATTATTTGGACTATGGATTCAGGTTTTTTGCATGTTTATATCTTTCGTTATGGATAAAGTATTTACAAAACAAAGTGACATTTGATTCAATTATTGAGCTGTAGTTAGAATACTCAATTTTTAATTTTTTAATTTTTTATTTTTAATTTTCTTTTGTTTGGGGAGGGAGAAAAGTTCTTAGCACAAATGTTTTACATAATTTGTACCAAAAAAAAAAAAAAAAAGAAAGACAAGAAATGAAAGGGGTGGCCTGACACTGGTGGCACTACTATAGTGTGTGTTTTTAAAAAAAAAATGAAAAAAAAAAAGCTTTTAAACTGGAGAGACTTCTGACAACAGCTTTGCCTCTGTATTGTGTACCAGAATATAAATGATACACCTCTGACCCCAGCGTTCTGAATAAAATGCTAATTTTGGATCTGGTGACTGGTTTGAACTTTTTCTTTTCTACTTGGGCTGCTTTGAATGTTGCAAAAATCCCAAGTCCTAGAGCTGTGTTGAGAACCACAGTATAAAAGTGTGTATATGTTCTTGCACTGTTCACCATTGAAACCCTTAGCATAGCCACCGTGTCTGGTGAGCATCAGAGGGAACCACTGTGGATCTTCTCATCAAGAAGAGAAACATCAAGTGACTCAGGAATAGACTACACTGAAGGTGGTATGCAAATCACATCATAGCATCAGCGAACTCTGTAATTCTTAAAATCATTTATGCTTCTATTCCCTTCTGCTTGTGCTTATGGTTATATTGACTAAAACGGGCCTTCTGCTAGAGCACCAGTATAAGGAAACTTACTAAAAAGTTAGACTGACCCTGGAAACTGCAGTGGACGCTGGGAATTCCCAGGCAATTGTCAAAGCCATTGTTTTCTGTTCCTACTGAAATACACCTTGGTTTGACGTCTATTCATTGACTGGACCATTTTTTTCCCCAGCATTACTGAGGTATAATTGACAAATAAAATTTTGTGTATTTAAAGTGTACAATGTGATGATATATGTATACACTTGAAATGATTTCCACAGTCCTGTTACTTAACATATCTATCGCCTCACATAGTTATTCTGTGTGTGGTGAGAAGATCTACTCTTTCAAGAAAGATAGTGAAAGATCTCTCTAAAGAAATTTCAAGCATACAATACAGCATTACCCTGATAAAGTCACAGAAAAGGGAAACCATCTTACTCAATTTGGTAAAATCATTCAGTGTCATACTATAATCATAAATGAATTTTAGGAAACCTGAAAACGTTCTCATTAGATTTTTCTCCATTCTTCATGATCATTATCATACTTTTACAATATACCTCTTGTAATTAACTCCATGTGTTTTTTTGCTTAAAGATTATTTTATATTAGTAAAACTTACTTTTCTATTGATTTCAGTCTGCAAGCAATATTTTCTTGTTAATGTTCTAATCATTAAATGCCAGAGCTTGCCTCTGGGAATTTCCATAATGAAACTTACTAAATTTGCTAATTGGAATAGTCTTTGAAAGTGGATTTTTAGACCCGGCCTCTGTGCTGCTATACATCCAAATAAAAACTGAACTATCTTTTTAAATTCAGACATCACAACATTTAAAATTCCCAGCACTCAGGTAAACAAACACTTCCAATTGCTTTCTTATGGCTGATGTTCAGTCAGACTCTCTGTAACACAAGCATACCTCATTTTATTATACTTCACTTTATTACACTTTACGGATATTGCATTTTTTACAAATTGAAGGTTTGTGGCAATGCTGCATGGAACAAGTCTGTCAGCGCTGTTTTTCCAACAGCATTTGCTCACTTTGCGTCTCTGTGTCACATTTTGGTAATTCTTGCAATATTTTAAACCCTTCACCAGCAAAAAGATTATTACTTACCAAAAACTTAGATGATCATTAGCATTTTTAGCAATAAACTATTTTAAAATAATATTTTCTATGCACGTTTTAGACACAGTGCTGTTGCATACTTAATACAGTATAGCATAAACATAACTTCTCTAGGCACTGGGAAACCAAATAATGTGTGACTCCCTTTATTGCTTTATTGCAGTAGTCTGTAACTGAACCCTCAATATCTCTGAGGTATGTTTGTAGACATATATAATTTTTAAGCACTAATAGCAAGATTTTATATACTCACAATCAGTAAATGGAAACATAGTGTTTTTCAAAACTTCCCTGTTTTCCAAGAGTGATTCATGACTAGATTTCCTTTGTGAAGACACTTTTCAAATTAACAGAAAGTGGAAACCCTGTTACAGGAAGAAATCTCTTAGCTATTTGATGTGTAATTTCCAGTCTTTCCAAGAAAGCATTTTTATACACACATTTCTGTAAAGATTTCATTTTGTTTTGTTTTCATGAAAGCAGGATTCTGTATTAACATATTTTCTGTAACATCTTTTTCACTAGGCATGAATCTTGGAAATTTGTCCATATTAGTGTACATATCTTTTTTTTTTTTTTTGTCTTTTGTCCTTTTAGGGCCGCACTCAAGGCATATGGGGGTTCCTAGGCTAGGGGTCTAATTGGAGCTATAGCTGCCAGCCTACGTCAGAACCACAGCTCACGGCAATGCGAGATCCTTAACCCACTGAGCAAGGCCAGGGATCAAACCCGAAACCTCATGGTTACTAGTCGGGATTCGTTTCCGCTATGCCACGACGGGAACTCCTACGTCATTCTTTTTAATTGCTATATAGTAGTCCTTAATATGGACGTAGAGTTTAACCATTTCCTAAGTAATTGGCTGTTTCCAGTTTTTCTACTACCACAAACAATGCTATAGTCGACATCCTTGTGCATGTCTTTTTACATGAGAATATTTCTCTAAATGAGATGCTTGGAGGTGGACTTGCTAGATTAAGGAATGTGGACAGTAGTTAATTAAATATGGCTAAAATGATAAATGCTTTAATGCTACTTCAAAGTGCCTTTTAGCTAAAAGATGATGAGGCTTTCTAAAAGCCAGCAACTCCTGTCTTTGGCAAAAGGATTCTATGCTGCTCAAAATAGTAACCACAGAAATATGAGACAATCTAGCCAAGACCTTTCTCTTTTTTCCTTTGGAAGGTAGCCTTTGAGTCAGGCCACAGTGGTAGTTTCAAATACTCTGTAAAATGACTGTAACCATGTGACGTAATAAAACCTTAAAAACTGTATTTATGAACGTGGTTTATGGACCCCATCCAGATACATGTTTTTGAGGTCGTTTCTAGTGGTTTGGATCACTTATGCAACATCACCAATAAAAGTCTTGCATACAAAAATGCTAGAATCTCTGAAATGGGTTATATTCCATGGTAAAAACTTAGGCATTTTGAGTTTTAATGCGAGTAGTCAAATTGCCCTACTGAAGACTATACCCGATTGATGTTCCCACCAACACCATGTATGAAAATCTATAGATCCTCATCTTCAACAATCTTGGGCATTATCCATGTTTAAAAGTTTTGCCAAAATGATAGACAACAAAAGGTAACCTCATGTTAATTATAACTTTCCTGATTACAAATGAGATGGGTTGGTGACTTTTTTCCTTATGTTTATTAGTCATTTGTGTTTCTTTGAATTGCGTGTTTTCTTTCCCAACTGAATTATTTGGCTTTTTCTAATTGATTAGTAAGGACTTGTGTAATATGCTTTTTTTCCCCTGGTCTTTTGCTAATCTTACAGTTTGTCTATGATGTGTTTTGTTACTGACTTTTGATTTATGTGGATTTTTTTCTTTTTTTTTTTAATGTGGTTTACTCTGTCAGTATTTTCAATTATAGATTTTTGAGAGGGCCTTCTCACTTCCAAATTATAAAATTATCCATCTATATATTTTTTTTTCTTTCTTGTTTTTCACTTGGTTATCTCTCTTTAATTCACCTGGAAGTTATTTTGTACGAAGTAGAAATCTTAACTTTTAAAAAATTTTCTAGATACACGGGCTGTTTTACAAACACCACTTGTTAACCCAGTCATGACACACCTTTATCACATACACAGTTCCCACAGAAGTGTGACTGTTTCCGAAGCATTTATTCTGTTCCATTGATCATTTACTTAACTTGTGCACAATACTACATGCTTATACTAGAAGGATTCTGACAAGTCACTCCCCACAAGATTTTTTTCTCTAATCAAAATTTCCTACATTCTTTATCGTTCACACTTAAATTTTAGAAACTTTTTGTCAAATTGCACAACAAATTTTCCTGGAAATTTTATAGAGCTAAGAAGAAGTAATCATTTCATTATTACACTTTTGCAGTATTTTTCCAAATGATTCTTTTACTGCTGTATTGAAAATCTATCCACTTTTATTTATCTAGTTTGTCTTATTTTACTCTCGTGTTATTTCTAATAGCTTTTTAGCAATTTTCATGAATTTTTTGATAATCATTATTGCATATGAGAGTTTTTCCCTCATTCTAAAATCCATACTTAGTTTCCTATATAGTTAATTGTAATAGCAATCATATTAAATTTTTGTTTTTGTTTTTTACAGCTGCACCTGTGGCATGTGGAAGTTCTCAGGCCAGGGATTGAATCCGAGCTGCAGCTGTGACCTACACTACAGCTGAAGCAATGCTGGATCCTTAACTCACTGCACAAGGCAGAGGATTGAACCCATGCCTCCACAGTGACCTGAGCTGCAGTCAGATTCTTAACCCAAAGCACCACAGTGGTCCATCTCTTTATTGTTAAGGATTTTTCAATAATTTTACCTTTTATGTCTTTGCCGACGACATATACATTTAAGTTTGTTTTGCTGCCATTTTCAAACAGGCAACTGTAAAAGAGAATTGGCCAAAAAAAATCAGTCCTGATAATGACATGGTTTCTGCAATTCACCATCTTAGCAGGGAGTAACCTCCAATCATGTATTTTTGGTGACCTGGACCTGCATGGTGAACATGACACTCCCACTCATAGTTCACACTGCTCTTCAGGGTCTCTCTAGGTCAGTGGCACATGAATTGACTTCACTGGTGCAAAAGCAGTAAAGCCTTTTTAAACAGATCTCTTTTTCCTCGCCTCTTTTTTTTTTTTTTTTTTTTTTTTTTTTTTTTTTTTTTTTTTTTTGTCTTTATGCCATTTCTTGGGCCGCTCTCACGGCATATGGAGGTTCCCAGGCTAGGGATCTAATCGGAGCTGTAGCTGCCAGCCTACGCCAGAGCCACAGCAACACAGTATCCGAGCCGCGTCTGCGAGCTACACCACAGCTCACAGCAACGCCGGATTGTTAACCCACTGAGCAAGGGCAAGGACCGAACCTGCAACCTCATGATTCCTAGTCGGATTCGTTAACCACTGTGCCACGACGGGAACTCCTCCCCTCTCATTTTTAACCTTCAGTTTTACAGTTGTTCATTTGAATAGTTTTTCCTTATTGGGAGAGAGAAAGTATCACTTTCACATTCATAAGAAAAACTGGAAGACCTAAGAGCGCCATACTTCCCTGAACTGTCACTTAATTTTGACTCATAGGAGCTAATAGATAATACAAATATAAAACACCTATCAATTGCTTTACTATCATATGCCCAACAACAGACAAAAATCCTTCTTTTGGAAAACATCGTCTGACTGACCCCTTTCAGAAGGCATCTGGAGGAGGAAAGTAACGAAGCTTTCTCTCTGATGCAGCAAATTCATTCTTACCATGGATTACTTTTTGATTAATTATTAGCATTTCTGTAAGGTTGGTAATGAAAGTACATTTATTACCATTTTTCTCTATTAGCCAGTCTAGGTAAGAATTCAGTGGGTGGAAAGAGATGATGCTATAGCAGCTGAAATAAGTTTGGGGGAGATTATCTGTAGATTTAAAGTAATTGAAATTCCTTTAATTTCTTTTACAACAAATGATTGTGCAGACAGACTTAAAAGTTTGAGAATATATTTATTCTTTATGGTTTAACAAAATATATGTCCACATAGGTATTCTGATATTGATTACTTTAAGGGCCTAATCTTAGATGGGGAATGGGCAGGGGTGGAGCAGGTCTCTTGACGAGAAACATGTTTATGAATCAGAAACATGGTAGGCAGACATTTTTTTAGGTATTCTAAAGCTTTATATAGGTACTCTAAAGCTATATATAGATATAGATATATACTTTTAGGTACTCTAAAGCCACACACACACACACACACACACACACACACACACACACACATATATTTAAAATATTGGATTTATTTATCCAATTTTTAAAGATTTGGACATGTTGACCTTGAGGATAATTCTTAAAAGTATTTTTGTGTTCAGGAATGCATGGTGAACTTAATTACTAAACGGATACCAGTCAGCTTCTACAGTAATTTGTTTCTTTATCTTTTTCTGCAACTAACATACTTTGAATAAAAAGCCCCAAGTTTAAGAATGTTATCTTTATCTTGTACGTTACCATATATATCAGTGGTAGTTTATTTGTTCAGGTTCTACTTTGTGGCAAAGACAGTTTGCCTGGTTCGATTTACAATTTGCTGCTTTTTTCTAATAGAGTTTTTGGCTGCGTGTGGTAAAGACATTTACTGTAGCAACATCTGAGTCAAAAGAGAAATATGACTGGTTCGGATGAGAATATCTTCTAATTTTTCTGTTTGAATTTTAAATGGTTTCTATATTTGGAGGGGCTACTTGAGACTATTTTTATTATGTTTTTTTTTTGTTTTGCAAGATTATTTTTTAAATCTTCCTGTTTTAACTCCACCTTGATGTTGAGTATCAATAAAAGTATCAAGAACCAGACTGAAAGAAACGTCTTCCTTTGCCCCAGGGCTTTTTCACCTTCTATACTTACTTCATATGATGCACGAGGATTTCTGTGACCTTCAGAGTAATTCAAACTGAAGCAATGGCCTATCTTCCCAGGCCTCGCATAAACATAAATTGAAGTTGACTTCTTTTGTGTTTGGAGAAAATATAGCCTCATAGATTATATTGAACCAAATGTGTTTGTTGCTCAAATATACCCATAAACACATACACACTCAATGACAGGGATAAATTTTAACAATACTGAGTTCTTTTTATGTGAAAAGACAGTACTCTAGTCACTTGGCATACTGGCTCATTAAATCCTTAGAGTAATTACCCTATTTCATCGCTGTTAATAGACATCGCTTTTTTTTTCCCCCTCACAATGAACAATTTTAAGATCACAAAGCATCATACAATTATTGAGTGAGTCCCAGCCTGGTGGAGCTATGCTGTAACTATTGAGGAAGCCAGCAATCCTGGGCGGAAGAAGGTGAACTCATCCCAAAGAACCAACTCCCCACTCTCCAGGTTGGCTCAGAAATTAAATAAGAGTTTCTGTTGTGGCTCAACAGGTTAAGAACCTGACTTAGTGTCTGGGAGGATACAGGTTCAATCCCTGGCCTCGCTCAGTGGGTTAATGATCTGGCATTGCTACAAGCTGCTTTGTAGGTTGAAGATGCAGCTTGGATCTGCTGTTGCCATGGTTGTGGCGTAGGCTTGCACTTGCAGCTCCAATTGAACCCCTTGCCCAGGAACTTCCATATGCCACAGTGGTTAACGAATCTGACTAGGAACCATGAGGTTGCGGGTTCGATCCCTGGCCTTGCTCAGTGGGTTAGGGATCCGGCGTTGCCGTAAGCTGTGGTGTAGGTTGCAGACACAGCTCGGATTCCTGCATTGCTGTGGCTGTGGCGTAGGCCGGTAGCTACAGCTCCAACTGGACCCCTGGCCTGGGAACCTCCATATGCCGCAGAAGCGACCCAAGAAATGGCAAAAAGACAAAAAAAAAAGAAGAAAAAAAAAAAAAAGAGGCAGGCAGAGGACATGGTGGGTTTGGGGGTTGCGGGGGGCGTCTGTCCCACGAAGGCCCCATAGGATCCTGCTCCATTACAGTTGTGTGGAAACTCTGCACTGACGCCTTTGGTAACAACAGTAAAACGCTAGTGTCAGAATGTCTTGGTATCTACAAAACACATATTAAGGTATATAAAGTTGCTTTTACTTTCCCCGCTTTCTATAGATGGAGAAGCCAGAGCAGAAGTTACGAGGCTTGTCCACTAACACTCAGCTAGTAAGTGCCAGAGCCAAGAGTTAAGCCCAACCGTCTGGCTCCTGAACTCACACTATCTCTATCACTTGGCGGCGGGAGCAGGCACTGAGTGAAAAAACACAGGGCTGAGTGAACAAAGGAAAAGACGCACTAATGCATGCTGTCCTTGATACGTTAGGTACACCACACAGGACTGTCGTTTGGGGATGCCGAGAGTCGAGTATCTTTAATTTACATACCTCAGTTAAAATTTTAAATTAGTTCAACATAAATTTTAAAAATAAGTGGTATATTTTATAAGGAAACATATCCTATGAAACACTGAGAATATTGGTAAAGATTTATGTGGGAGGGAGGGGAATTGGAGACCCCCAATGAGAGGGGAATGCTTTAATCATTCCTTATACTCACCAAGTCCTTTTCCCTGACTGTTGGCACCAAGACTGGTACATTCCTAGCATTCTTACTCATCCATCCCTTTCCCAGTCCCAGGCAGACAGCACTGTGCCCTGTTGACCCAGGGCCTGGAAAGCCGCTGGAAGCATCCTTCCATTCCCAGCCACTATCAATGGTGTCTCTCATTCATTGACAGAGACCCGCCTGCCATCTCTGGCCCAAATGTTTCATTTTCAAGTTGTAAGCTGAACAATTCTGGAAATCAAAGTAACATTTCTAAGGCTCTGGGGGAACATTTAGTCTGCTGGCAGAAACTCATTTTCTTCTCGACTAAGAAAGATGAATCTTTGATTCTGTTCCTTTACCCAATGTAGCTAGTCTGTTTTTCCAATATACTAACTTTCGGCCTGCCAGAGCACTGCAACAACCTCAAGTGCCTGGAAGAGAAACTAAACTTTCCCAGAAGGCACAGGTCAGCGTGTTTCTCCCTGGGTTCAGATCCTGCTTCTGCCCTTTAATGGTGTCATACTGTCTGATCATTCGTTTGGTGTCTTAGTGTCTTTGTCTGTAAAACAGGGGTACATCACAGGGCTGTTGGGATGACAACACCTGCCACCTGGGTCATAGTAAACAGGCCATGAAATTTAGCTATTGTTAGCTATTGTCATTAAGACACAGTCATCTTTAGCTACATACCCATGTTCTTTTATAATTTACAAAAGAAGAAAATGCTTTCCCTCTCAAAAAACTTTTTCACTTTAACTTTCAATGTCATCTCTTATTTTCTCAAAAATTACTGACAAGGTTTGACTGGAACTTTCATTAGAACTTTAAGATTCTATAATACATATATGCTCTTTGCCTTTTCAACATAAACACTTAACCTTGATAAAAGATTTCACTTTCCTCTTTAAGGTGAAGAAAATCTCTGTGTTAGTTTTCTGCAGTCTATGTTTTAAACTCTGTTACCATTATTAAAAGCAGTATTAAATAGGTTTCATATAATGCCTTTGGCTCTACTAATCAAGTTCATTGAAGCAAAGCAGTCCATGATTCCAAACCACAGTGACCAGAGTGCTTCAATACCTGTCAACTCTCCTTCCTTAATCACCAAGATTAAGAACATCCAAGTATATCCAGGAAACTTGGAACTACAGAAATTCTAAAAATTGATTAAATTGCCTGGAAATGATAGATCCTAAAGAGATCAAACTTTATTACTTTGGAGATTTTCCTTGTGGACTTGGGCATGAAAAATGCAGACTTAATAACTCTGCTATGTGAGTAGAATTATCTCTTTTAGCTTGGCTCACCTAATTCTAAATCCACGTTCTAATATTTTCCTCCTTAATAGTACCATTCCTCTTAAACTCTTTGACTGCATGTATAGGAATCTTTCAAAAATTAGGTCATCATGCAACATTAAGCCTTAATAACTGGATGTACAGGGCATAGAGGCAAATATATCAAATTGCTTTTTCTTAATCACGATTACATTCTGTACAAGAACTTAATGCCAGTATCACCCAGTTTATTAAATCACTCAGCACAACTGGAGAATGTCAAATGAGATAATTGAACTGAAGATATTTTATAAACTGTGAAGGACAGTATAAATGTTAGGTCTCTAATATTAAATTCATAACTTGGAAAAGTGAACAGCACATATATAATCAAAAAGACACTACTTAGATTGAAGCTTCAAAATGTACCTTTCTTGTGTACTGAAAGCTAGTAGCCAGCTATCCCAGAATTTACAGATGTCACAACACAGACAGGACAGAGATAGAGCTATTAGTCTGTTCTTTTGTTTCAGCATTCATTTGCTTAATAACTTTTTATTTTTCTCAAATAATTTATTATAACTATTGACTTCCTAATGGTAAAATAAAATGAAATGGTATAACAAAATAATTCATTTGACATATACTGTCTTTTACTATTTTTTGCATGTTAAGTTGATTCATCTATTGTCAAATCATAATTCTAACTACACTACACTAGTTCTCTGGGAAAGATGCAATGTGCAAATTAATCATGGAGATCTTGAAGAATGGAGAAAAAGAGCCATAATCTGAGCCAAGGAGGCAGAAGTCATTCATTGGTCTCAAGGTGGAATAAGCATGACTCTCCGATGAGCATTAAATAAAACTATTCCTCAAATCAAACACAAGAATGTCAAAGAGCTAGGAAGGGTTCCTTTGACAAGGAAGAAAGGCCAGGGAGGTAGAGAGACATGATGAAGAGTAGCAAAGATATTGGCCAGTGGTTCCTGAACTTACCTACACATTAGAATTGCTAGCAATATTTTTAAAATACTCATGCCTGGCTCTTCTCCCCAAATACTCAAGGCCACAGTCTGAGCAAATGAGCCTACTATGCAAATCACCCAAGCAAAGAACCAGTCCAAGTTTGCCTAAAAGTGTTGCTGGGGTCCCTTCTTCCTTGAGAGAGTTGGTAAATACTAGAGGAACACTTAATTAAGAACATGTCATATGAATTCCAAAGGCAGCAGATTCTGAGATAATTGCCATGCAGAAATTCTATCAGGGAGGGCTTTTGGGATCAATGTTTGTGGAAGAGAAGTGAAAGAAGCCAGATTAGGCAGAAGGAGAAGATGGCAATGCTGACAGGTCAAGCTGTTTTAAATTTACAGTGGTCCTTCCGAGTTATTCCAAATTGAGGCAAGGGCACTGCATCTCTATTGCCCCATGTACATGAGTCACTGAACACATGCCACCCTAGGAGGGTTTTTGATCTAGAGTAATTGAACACTCTTTAGTGGAGGAGATATTGAAAGAAGGCTGTCAGTAGGACTGTCTGCCAGCAACATTCTCAGCTGTGGGGAAGTAAATTCTTCAATTCTCAAGAAATTCTTGGAAGTACACCTAGAATGAAAACATATTAATGTTTTTTTAACTTTAGTAACTTAGCCAATTTATTATGTAGTCTAGTAAAAACTATTTTTTTTGTCTTTCTCTCTTTGTAGGGCCACACCCATGGCATATGGAGGTTCCCAGGCTAGGAGTCCAATCAGAGCCGTAGCCACCAGCCTATGCCAGGGCCACAGCAAAGCGGGATCCGAGCCACATCTGTGACCTAAACAACACTGGATCCTTAACCCACTGAGCGAGGCCAAGGATTGAACCTCATGGATGCCAGTCAGGTTTGTTAACTGCTGAGCCACAACAGGAACTCCAGTAAAAACAAAATTAAATCACCTGGTATAAAAAGTCCTGTTACTGGAAATAAGGCTTTGTGTAGGAAGATAATTTCTTGGGGCTGAGACTCAGTACAAAAGAGGTGAATAAAGAGTATCATATTTAAGGAGTTAGCACTGTGGCTCAGCAGGCAAGGGACTCAACATGGTCTCTGTGAATAGTCAGGTTCCATCCCTGGCTTCACTCAGTGGGTTAAGGATCCAGCATTGCCACAAGCTGCATCTCAGGTTGTAGATGCAGCTCAGATCTGGTGTTGCCGTGGCTGTGATGTAGGCCTACAATTGCAGCTCTGATTTAACCCCTAGCCTGGGAAATTCCATATGCTGCTGATGCAGCTGTAAAAAGAATGAGAGACAGACAGAAAGAAAAAAAGGAGGTAGGGAGGAAGAAAGAATATCATATTTTCAATCCAAAGGAAGGATGTTGGTGGTGGAGGAGGGTAGGAAGAGCATAGTAGGAAAGATGAGAGAAGATACATGATTAAGGGAAGAGATTTAAGATGGCAGAGCAGAAGGACTGGAGCTCAACTTCCATCATAAAAACAACAAAATTACAACCAAATGCTGAACAACCTTCAACCAAATGGACTGGAAACTTTCAAAAAGATATCCTACTTCAGAAGACAAAGAAGAGCCAACATCAAGAGGAAGGAGGGGCAATTACATGATATTAGCAACCCCACACCTCCCAGGTGGGAAGCCAACAAACTGGAAACTGTATCAAAGAGACTCAACTACAGGAGTGAGAGTTCTGAGCTCCACATCAAATCCCCACACCTGGGGATCTGGAATTGGGACAAAGAGCCCCCGGAGCATCTGGTATTGAAGGCCAGTGAGGCTTGTATGCAGGAGCTCCACAGGACTGGGGGAAATGGAGACCCCATTCTTGAAAGGCACACACAGACTTTCATTTGCACTGGGTCCCAGGGCAAAGCAAAGTCTCCATAGGAATCTGGGTCAGACCTGACTGCAGTTCTTGGAGGATCTCCTGGGAAAACAGGGGGTGGCAGTGGTTCTTTCTGGGGGAAGGACATTGGAGGCGAAGCTCTTGGGAAGATTCATCAGCATGCATTTCTCTGGGGGTGGCCATTTTGGGAAAGTCTGGCCCCACCCTCAGCACTGAGAAGCCCCAGGCCAAACAACAATCCAGGTGGGATCACAGCTCCACCCATCAGTAAACAGGCTGCCTAAAGACATCCCCCCAGGCACACAGCCCCCTCTAATCTCACCCACAGACAAAGCCCCTCCCACCAGAGGGATAGGAATCAGCTCCACCTACCAGTGGGCAGGTACCAGTCCCTCCCATCAGGAAGCCTACAGCAAGCCCTGCTTCCAACTTTAGCCACAAGGGGCAGACATAAGAAATAAGAGAGGCTACAACTCTACTGTCTGCAGAAATGACACCATGCCAAAAACTTATAAAAACGAAAAGACAGAGAATTGTAGCTCAGATAAGGGAGAAAGAAAAACCTCCAGAAAAATATCTAAGTAATCTGGAGATTCTCAGCCCCTAGGAAAAAGACTTTAGACTGCTGATGCTGATGATGATGCAAGACATTGGAAACAAACTGGAGGCATAGATTGATAATTTACAGGCAACACTGAGCAAAGAAATATAAGATTTAAAACTTAAGCAAGCAGAAATGCAAAATCCAATAACTGAAATAAAAAATTCATTAGAAGCAACGAATAGCAGAATACAGGAGGCAGAAGAACGAATAAGTGAGGTGGAGGACAGATTAGTGGAAATCACTGATGCTAACAGAAAAGAGAAAAGAAGATGAAAAAGAAATGAAGAGAGTCTCAGAGAACTCTGGGACAATGTTAAATGCACCAGCATCCATATTATAGGGGTGCCAGAAGGAGAAGAGAGAGAGAAAGGGACAGGAAAAAATATTCGAAGAGATAATAGCCAAAAATTTCCCTAACATGGGAAAGGAACCATTCACTCAAATCCAGGAAGTGCAACAAGTACTATATAAAATAAACCCAAGGAGGAACACCTTGAGACACATATTAATCAAACTGACCAAAATTAAAGACAAAGGTAAAATACTGAAAGTGGTTAGGGAAAAGAAACAAATAACACATAAGGGAAACCCAATAAGGTTATCGGCAGATTTTTCAGCAGAAACTCTGCAAACCAGAAGGGAGTGGCATGATAAACTTAACATGATGAAAGGAAAAAACCTCCAACCAAGATTCCTTTTCCCAGCAAGGCTCTCATTCAGATTTGAAAGAGAAATCAAAAGCTTTACAGATAAGCAAAAGCTAAGCTAATTCGGCAACACTAAACCAGCTTTACAACAAATACTAAAGGAACTTCTCTATGCAGAAAAGGCCACAACCAAAAACAAAAATTCCACAAATGACAAGGCTTACCAGTAAAAGCATATATACAGTAAAGATAGGAAATCATCCATGCACAATTATGCTACAAAAATCAGAAATCATGAGGAGGAGGATACAAATTCAGGACACTGGAGATGCACTTGCAATTGAGACTGACAACTTAAAACAAGCTCATACATATATAGACCCCTATATCAAAACTTCAGGGTAACTGCAAACCAAAAATCTACGATTGATACACAAACAAGAAAAATCAACTCAAATACAACACTAAAGAGTCATAAAACCATAAGAGGAGAGAACAAGAGAAGGGATGAAAAAAAGAGCAACAAAAACATATCCGAAACCATTAATAAAATGGCAATAAGAACATACATATCAATAATTACCTTAAATGTCAATGGACTAAATGCCCCAATCGAAAGACACAGACTGGCTGAGTGGATACAAAAACAAGACCTATATATATGCTGTCTTCAAGAGACCTACTTCACTTCTAGGGACACGTATAAATTGAAAGTGAGACGATGGAAGAAAATGTTCCATGCAAACGGAAATCAAAGGAAAGCTGGAGCAGCAATAGTCATGTCAGACAAAATAGACCTTAAAATGAAGAATATTTTAAAAGACAAGGAAGGACATTACATAATGATCAAAGGATCAATCCAAGAAGAAGATATAACAATTTTAAATATTTATCCACCCAACATAGGATCACCACAATGTATAAGGCAACAGCTAACAACCTTAAAAGGAGAAATCAACAATAACACAATACTAGTGGGGGACTTTAACATTCCACTTACAGCAATGGACAGATCATCCAGACAGAAAATCAATAAGGAAACACAGACCCTGAAGGAAGCATTAGACCAGATGGACTTAATAGATATTTATAGGACATTCCATCCAAAAGCAACAGAATGCACATTCTTCTCAAGTGCATTCTTCTCAAGACTGATCACATCCTGGGCTACAAATCAAGCCTTAATTACTTTAAGAAAATTTAAATCATATCAAGCATCTCCTCCAACCACAATGCTGTACGACTGGAAATCAACAAGAAAAAAACTGAAAAAAACACAGACATGTGGAAACTAAACAACATACTACTGAACAACCAATGGATCACTGAAGAAATAAAAAAGGAAATTAAAAAATACCTAGAAGCAAATAACAATGATATGACACTCCAAAACCTATGGGATGCAGCAAAAGCAGTTCTAAGAGGCAAGTTTAGAGCAATACAAGCCTACCTCAGGAAATAAGAAAAAGCTCAAATAAACAACCTAACTTTACATCTAAAGCAGCTCGAGAGAGAAGAACAGACAGGACACGAAGTTAGTAGAAGGAAAGAAATCATAAAGATCAGAGCAGAAATCAATGAAATAGAAATGAAGAAAACCATAGAGAAGATTAATGAAACTAAAAGCTGGTTAAAAGATCAACAAAATTTATAAATCCTTAGCCAGACTTATCAAGAAAAAAAAGAGAAAGGAGTCAAATCAATACAATTAGAAATGAAAAGGGAGAAGTAACAACTGACATCACAGAAACACAAAGGATCTTAAGAGTTGACTACATGCAACTCTACGCCAATAAAATGGAAAACCTAGAAGAAATGGATAAATTCTTAAAAAAAGCACAATCTTCCAAGACTAATCCAAGATGAAATAGAAAGATTAATGGACCAATCACAAGTACTGAAATTGAAACTCTGATTAAAAAACTTCCAACAAACAAAAGTTCAGGACCAGATGGCTTCACAGGTGAATTCTAGCAAACATTTAGAGAAGAGCTAAAACACCGACCCTTCTGAAATTATTCCCAAAAATTGCAGAGGAAGGAACACTCCCAAACTCATTCTATGAGGCCACCATCACCCTGATACCAAAACCAGACAAAGATACCACACAAAAAGAAAACTACAGGCCAATTTCACTGATGAACATAGATGCAAAAATCCTCAACAAAATACTAGCAAACTGAATCCAACAATACATTTAAAGGACTGTACATCATGTTCAAATGGGATTTATCCCATGGATGCAAGGATTCTTCAATATCTACAAATCAATCAGTGTGATACACCACATTAACAAACTGAAGAATAAAAACCATATGACCCTCTCAATAGATGCAGAAAAAAATCTTTGACAAAAATCCAACACCCATTTATGATAAAAACCCTTCAGAAAGTGGGCATAGAGGGAATGTCCCTCAACATAATAAAGGCCAAATATGACAAACCCACAGCTAACATCATTCTCAACAGTGAAAAGCTGAAAGAATTCCCACTGAGATCAGGAGTAAGACAAGGATGTCTGCTCTCACCACTACTCCTCAACATAGTTTTGGAAGTCCTAGCCACGGCAATCAGAGAAGTAAAAGAAGTAAACGGAATCCAAGTTGGAAAAGAAGAAGTAAAACTCTCACTGTTTGCAGACAACATGATACTATACCTAGAGAATCCTAAAGATGCTACCAGAAAACTGTTAGAACTCATCAATGAATTTGGCAAAGTTGCAGGATGCAAAATTAATGCATTTTAGTTAGTATATAGAAATTGACTGCATTTCTATATACTAACAATGTAAAATCAGAAACAGAAATTACGAAGCAATCCTGTTTACCATTGCATCAAAAAGAATAAAATACTTAGGAATAAACCTACCTAAAAAGACAAAAGACCTGTACCCTGAGACCTACAAGATGCTGTTGAAAGAAATCAAAGACGACACAAACCGATGGAAAGACATATCATGCTCTTGGATTGGAAGAGTCTATATTATCAAAATGACTATACTACCCAAGGCAATCTACAGATTCAATGCAATCCCTATCAAATTACCCCAGGACATTTTACACAGAATTAGAACAAAATATTTTAAAGTTTGTTTGGAAGCACAAAAGACCCAGAATAGCCAAAGACATCCTGAAAAAGAAAAATGGAGCTGGAGGAATCAGGCTCCCTGACTTCAGGCTATATCACACAGCTACAGTCATCAAAACCGTATGGTACTGGCACAAAGACAGAAATATAGATCAGTGGAACAAGATAGAAAGCCCTAAATTAAACCTATGCACCTAGACCCAACTAATCTATGACAAAAGAGGCTAGAATATACAACGGAGAAAAGACAGCCCCTTCAATAAGTGGTGCTGGGAAAACTGGACACCACACATAAAAGAATGAAATTAGAACACTTCCTAACACCATACACAGAAATAAACTCAAAATGGATTAAAGACCTAGATATAAGATCAGATACTATAAAACTCTTAAAGGAAAACATAGGCCAAACATTCTCTGACATAAACGACAGCAATATCTTCTCAGATCCACCTCTTAGAGTAATGACAATAAAAACAAACAAATGGGACTTAATTAAACTTAACATTTCTACATAGTAAAGGAAACCCTAAACAAAACAAAAAGACAACCCACAGAATGGGAGAAAAAATTTTAAATTAATTGACTGACAAGGGGTTAATCTCTGAAATTTATAAACATCTCCTACTGCTCAATACCTAAAAAACAAATGACCCCATCAAAAAATGGGCAGGAGATCCAAACAGACAATTCTCCAAAGAAGACATACAGATGGTCAAAAAACACATGAAAAGATGTTCAACATCACTCATTATTAGAAAAATGAAAATCTAAACCACTATGAGGTACCACCTTACACCAGCCAGAATGGCCATTGTTGAGAAGTCTACAAACAGTAAATGCTGGAGAGGATGTGGAGAAATGTGAACCCTTTTACACTGCTGGTGGGAATGTAAATTGGTGCAACCACTGTGGAAAACTATATGGAGATTCCTCAAGAAACTAAAAATAGCATTACCATTTGATCCAGCAATCCCACTCCTGGGCACCTCTCCAGAGAAAAACATGACTCGAAAAGATACCTGTACTCCAATGTTCATTGCAGCACTATCTGCAATAGCCAAGACATGGAAACAACCTATGTGGTCCATTGACAGAGGAGTGGATCAAGAAGATGTGGTACATATACACAATGGAATATTACTCAGCCATTAAAAGGAAAAAGAAATAACGTCATTTGTAGCAACATGGATGGACCTAGAAATTATCATGCTAAGTGAAGTCAGTCAGACAATGAGACACCAACATCAAATGCTTTCACTTACATGTGGAATCTAAAAAAAGGACACAAAGAACTTTGTAGAACAGATACTGACACACAGACTTTGAAAAACTTATGGTTTCCAAATGAGATAGGTTGGGAGGTGGGGGGATGTACTGAGGGTTTGGGATGGAAATGCTATAAAATTTGATTGTGATGATTGTTCTACAACTATAAATGTAATAAAATTCATTGAGTAATTAAAAAAAGGAAAAGGAAGAAAAACTAATGGAAAAGGAAGTAAAAGATATATGATAGATAGCACTGGGAAAAAATTAATTTTTTTTTTTTTTTTTGTCTTTTTGCTATTTCTTTGGGCCGCTTCCGCGGCATATGGAGGTTCCCAGGCTAGGGGTCTAATCGGAGCTGTAGCCACAGGCCTACGCCAGAGCCACAGCAATGCAGGATCTGAGCCGCGTCTGCAACCTACACCACAGCTCACGGCAACGCCAGATCGTTAACCCACTGAGCAAGCGCAAGGACCGAACCCGCAACCTCATGGTTCCTAGTCGGATTCGTTAACCACTGCGCCACGACGGGAACTCCGGAAAAAATTAATATTTTTGATAGTTAATTTCACTTTGTTTGCACTCTCATGTATAAACTATCCCCTCTGTTTCCACCAAAAAAGACATCTAGGAGGGTTTGAGGATTTTGCTTTGTTTTTTGTCAACTTGTGTCTTTCTGGTGTTTTGCGGAAATCAGGTGAAGATACAGCAAAAATACTGATACATTGTGGGGGAAGGTGACAGATTGAAATAGAAATAATGGAGCTCTTGAGGACACCGAAACCTCAGAAGACATCTAAAATTGCAGTTATTTTTATTACCTCCAGTGTTTGCCCATAGCAATTAGCTTATATGTGCCTGCATGCTTGCTTTGGAGGCTGCAAGGAAGAAACTACAGGGAAAGTCATTAGGCTACTGTACAGACCAGGGAGGAGAGAAAGTTCAATAAATAAACATGGTGGGAAATAAAGGATGTATTTTCAAATATACACAGAAAGGAAAGTCACCTGATCCACAAGGCCCACAAATATTCTCCTGAGAAATGGAGGTAAGTTCCCTGTGTAAACCTCTAAAGGTATATTTCTATAATTTACAGTTCTATGCAGATTGTAAATACTATGCCCCCTGGGTTTTTGAATTCCTTGTTAAAATGTTTTTGCTTTCCTTCAAATATCCTAGTTTAGCTAATAAAATTTGCATGTACCTACATAGACCAATTGATAGGTGTACATGCCTTAAATTCTATCAGATTATACATAGGGAAGTTTAGATATGGGATTGCACTGTACTGGTCAATGCTGCACAGGGAACTAATTAAAAAAAATTCCTAAAGGTCTGATTCCTCAAGATAAAGTTAATATTCTGAAAGTAATAAAGTATATTTTGTTAAATAAAAGGGCACAGCAGATAACTCTTACTTAATAGACATAAGCTGCATCTTCCAGAACAAATTTAAATCTTACAGTAATCTCAGAGATTTGGAAAAAAAAAATGCATTTGAAAAAAAATAAACCAAAGTTTATTCATCTTATTCTTCTCTTATGGTTTTTTTAATCACCTCAAGGACATGGGGGTCAGATATAAGAATTTATCATTTACAAATTCATTAGTATATGTGAGAACAAACATGAGCAACAAATATTGACTGTTTAGTCAAATTATATATGTAATTTATGAATACCACAGATGGTTTTCAAAATATATGCCTGTATTGGTAAAGAAGGTAAGAATTTACTGGTGTTTTCGACGTTCCCATTGTGGCTAAGCCGTTAGTGAACCTGACTAGCATCCATGAGGATGTGGGTTTGATCCCTGGCCTTGCTCAGTGGGTTAAGGATCTGGCGGTGCTGTGAGCTGTGGTGTAGGTCACAGAGGAGGTTAAGCTGCTGTGGCTGTGGTGTAAGCTGGCAAATTCAGCTCCGACTGGACCATTAGCCTGGGAACCTCCATATGCCATGGGTGCAGCCCTAGAAAGACCAACAAAAAAAGAGAATTTACTGATGTTTTCAAAGTTAAATGTAAGATGCAACTCTTCATTTACAGGTGATGATTTTTTGACTCGATTATTATGATAATATATTTTTTGATTAACTTAAGCACTGAGCCATTCAACTTAGATCAAAAAGGTTAAAGTGTAATTTTCACAACTTTGACCCCCTACTAATCTCACCATTGTGTTGTGCATTCCATGGACCTTTTAAAATAACTAGGGAACAGAATTTTGAGAGAAAATTGATCATGTGGCTGAAACTATAAGTTATTTTCATGTTATCTAGTGGTACACATCAATGATTATTAGATAAAACACTAAAAATCTATACTAAAAATAACAAAAAGGTAAAGTAGCCTAATGTCGTGATAGTGATAAAATTATCATTTATTTTACATATATCTTACACTTGATGTGCTTTAAATAAATTATCTTACTTGATCCCAACATCAACCTATCTTACAATTGAGTAAACTAATGTTCAAAAACAAACAAAAATAATAAGCAAGTTGTCTAAAATCACATGGTGGATTACAAAGTCTGGAGGAAAACTCGGTGTGTTTAATTCTAAAATCCAGTATTTTTAACCACTACATATTCTTTGAAATAAGTTTTCATTTTAATTATATATTCATAAAAACATGTTTATCTCCAATAAAGCAAAACTTCAGACTTCACTTGTAAATTGTGTATGTTCTGGTAAGATGTCAATCTTTTAATGTATTTGAAAGTTGACCTTATAATTTTAATGTCACTAATGTTCTCAGCAAATAACAGAAGTAGTTCAATGGGAGAGGAGATGAGATAAAGAAAAATACATAATCTATGAAAGAATGAGTGAGAAATAGATTAGTCTGCTTTTAGGACTTTTTAACTATCCAGATTCATAGAATCGGGGATGTCAAATAGTTTAGTGGAAAGTGAAAGATTTTAGAGCTAGAAGTTAGCACACCAGAATTAATTGCCAGTTGCTAATGACTTGACCACATACGAACCACACAAACTCTGTGAGACTGGCCTCCTTATCTGTATCCTGGGCTTAATAACAATGCCTGTCATGTACTTAATTTAAAAGACTATTATGAGAGGCAAAAAGGAAAGGTATATGAAAAATCTTTGTAAAATGTATATGTATATAAATATTAATTTTGATCTTTTAACCTTGACTGGTGATTATCACAGCAGTTGTTCATTATGAATAAGCCTACAAACTTCAGCTTAGTTTTTCAACTCAAGAAAAAGTAATAAAATTTAAAAAATGAAATTAAAATACCTGACCTTCCCTAGATAATCTATTTTCTGCAAATATTATAGTGTGTTTACAGTACAGCAGAATAATATAGTCATTCACATAAATCAAAAGCTTCAGGTTTTAGTGAAGCAATCTTAAAAGGGTTTTGTAAATTAATATTTTAGATGGGGATAAAATATTTTTTAATCTTTAAGAGACAAATCTGGTGGCAAAAGAAACAACAAAACATTAAGGAAATACGTTCCAGTTTGTATTTGAACCTAGAAAGATACTTAGTTGTTGGACAACTAATAAATTGAGATTCTATGCTGGCCAAGCACCATGCCATGCATGAGTCCATAAAATTAATTAAGCCTTGAGGTCTGCCCTCAAGAGTCTTCTGTCCTGACAGGAAGCTAAGTCACATGACTAATCGCTATATGAAGTGGTAACTGTACAGCAGAAATGGACCTGACTCCACTGGAACTGTTGAAAAGAATATATGGCTCTGTTTTGAATTACCTCTTCATTATGGCAATACTTAATATGAGTGTGGAAGGGTAAGTTTCTCCAACCCAAACAGGACAAAAAGAACATTCTAGAAGAGAACAACATAACAAAAACATCAAGGTGAGATTGCAAGGCTCACTTCTAGAACAGTCAAGTCATTTGACAGGACTGTGGAACAGGCTGGAGTGGCAAGGAATTAGGGGTCAGGTTCAGATAATACTCAGCCTGCATCACTCTCTAAAGAATTTGACTTGATCATGCAGAAGAAAAAAAAACCAGTTAACAAAACAGTATGGTTTCAGTATTAAAAAGAGACCTATAGACCAATGGAACAAAATTAGGAGCCCAGAAATAAATCCTCACATGTACAATCAACTGATATTTAACAGGGGAGCAAGAGTACTCAACTTGGAAATGATAGTCTTTCAAATGGTACTGGGACAATCAGATAATCAAATATAAAAGAATGAAATTGGACCTCTATTTTATACCACTCACAAAATTAACTCAAGATGGATTAAAGACTTAAATATAAGACTTAAAACCATAAAACTCCAAGAAGAAACATAGGAAATAACCTCTTTGACATTGGTCTTGACAATGATATTCTGGATGTGACACCAAAAGCCCAGGCAACAAAAGCAAAAACTAAGAAGTAGGATTACATGAAACTAAAAAGCTTTTGCATGACAAAAGAAGCAATTAACAAAGTGAAAAGGGGTTAATATCCAAATACATAAAGAATTAATAAAACTCAGCACCAAAATATCAAACAATGTGATTAGTAAATGCGCAAAGGGACCTAATAGATTTTTTTTTCCCAAAGAGCATACATACTCAAAGAGCACATTTTGTTTCCAAAGAGAACCATGAAAAGGTGTTCAACATTTCAAGTTGTGGAAATGCAGATCAAAAACCACGAATATCACCTCAATCTTATTAGAATGGCTATAATCAAAAAGACAAGATAGTAAGTATGGATGAGGATATGGTGAAAAAAGAACACTTGTGCATTGTTAGTGGGAACATAAATCCATACAGCCACTATGGAAAATAGTATGGAAGTTCCTCAATCATTAAAAATAAGGAACTCCTCAAAACAATAAAGAAAAAATAGAACTACCGTATGATCCATCAATGCCACTTCTGAGTATATATCCAAAGAAAATGAAAACAGAATCTTGAAGAGATAATCTGCACTCTCACATTTATTGCAGCATTAAAACACAGTGGTCAAGATATGCAATCAATTTAAGTGTACATCAGCAGATGAACAGGTAAAAATATGTAATGGAATATTATTCAACATGAGAAAGAAGGAAAGTCTGCCATTTACAACAACATTGGATGGACCTTGAGGGCATTATGTTATGTGAAATAGGTCAGAGAAAGACAAATAGTATATGACTTCACTTATTTGTAGAATCTCAAAAAACTAAACTTGTCAAAACAGATAATAGAATGAATGGTGGTTAAAAGATGCTGATGAGGGATTGGGGAAATAGATGTTGGTCACAATGCACTAACTTCCAGTTATAAGATGAATAAATTCTGGGAATTTAACATAGAGCATGGTGATTATAGTTAATAATACTGTATTATATACCAGAAAGTTACAAAGAGAGTAAATCTTATACCTTCTCACCACAAAAAAAGAAATGGCAATTACAAGACTCAATGAAGATATTAACTAATGTGGTACTCATTTTGCAATACACAAGTGTATCAAATCAACACATTGTACACCTTAAATAACACTTACACAGTATTATATATCAATTTTATCTCAATAAAGCTGGAAAATTAGATTAAATGAAATAAAATGGTTCTCATAAAGTCTTATAGTCAATGACCAAAGGAAGCACACCTGTGTAACTATTTTATATTTTCATTGTATTTTATTGTTAATAGGAGGGTTCAGCACTTAATGTGATTCTTTCATTTAATAAATGTACTATGAAAATTGTTATATGGCCCTTTAAGGGAGATTCTGATTTAGAAAATAACTGATCTTTAGGGCAAGAAAGAGATACCATGCTAAAACTAGAAAGTCCCTGAAAGAAAATTCAACAGTATCAAAGAGACAAGAGACAGACCACTCTAATTCCAGCAGAAAAGGGAATCTATTCCTCCTGGTTGCAGTAATGGAACCTTCACTTGCTTGAAAGGAAATCTGTACATCAAAGCATAAAGGGCACTCAGATTGCTCTCAGAATCTAGTCAGAAGGCAATGGGAGTTAAGTGACACAACCTGCTGGCTTGCTTGATGGACAAAGACACAGACAGCAGCATAAACCTGACCTCAGATGAAAGTAGGTGGAACTTTCATGCGGGCATTAGCATACCTGATATAAGTAATGTAAAATAGAGGGCCTGATTTCTTGGTATATTGTATCTATTATGTGCTTATTAAAATGAAGAAAACATATGCCAGTCAGTCATCATTTTGCCCTTTAATAATTGTGTGAGAAGTATTTCCTGTGTCCTAGCTGACAATATCCTCTCTGGCTTTAATAGACATTATTTCCGTGAAACTATTCACATGAATCTCAGTGAGGTCAAGCTGATCCATCAAAGCTACCTAAAACTATTGGCACTTGCAGATATATGGTGGCATCAAAGTCAACACATTCTGGTAAATTCTTACCCAGGCTTGGAAAGATTTAGTTAAGAACAACTTCAGATTTCTAAGAAAATATACACTGAGGCAAAATGCCATATTGTTTAAATCCCAAACACTTGGCTTGCTTTTTCTAAAACATCCCTTGACTCATCAGTTTCAAAACTTAGTGACTTTGGGTATCCAGGATGGATTAGACTTACAAGATGTTTAACGTCTCAAAGTAAAAACCACTGTATTAGGTCCTAAGACATATCCTTTCTTCTAAGGTAATAAATATTCATCTCTCTTGATCTCTTTACTTCTTTCTAACCTAAGAACTGGAATAGTATGCAAATTCAAACAGATAACCAACAGCAAAATCATAATATTTATAAAATGCTACAGACTTCAAGAATGATATACATTATGATATATTTAGGTCATGGGATTGGCTAAGCAATTATCAGTTCACAATGTTCTTTATATTTTTAGATTAATAGTTGAAAGTGAAGAGGATCTATTTCCATAAAGTATGTATGGATTCGTTGGGTTTATTCTTGACCAAGGCATTCTTTGATTACATGGAAAATTTCTCTTTATCTATGAAGTTGATATTAGATAGGGGGGAAGATGTGCCTTTTTTGTTTAAGTTTCTTCAAGGTTAACTAACACTGGCTTCTCTCCTGTTTAAAGGATATATTAATAAGAATAGCTGAGATTTGAGGTTCAGGTTTTCCATTTTCTCCCCGCAAAAACCCCAGCTCACATAGACTGCACCTTTGACCTTGGCTTCATCAAAACTATGATCTCAGCAATTCATCTATCATCTCTGCCTTTTGACCTAACAAATATGACCACATTACATCAGAGAAGAGCGCCAGGGTGGACAATAAATATTTTAGAGTTACAACTGAATATGAACCTACGTGCTTGCATTTTCAGCAATACTGTTGTCTAGTGCTATTTATTTCTAAAAAAGGAGCAAATATGTTATTTTCTAATAAATGTTCCAAACAGCAAATATTATTAATATCTCCAGACAATAAGTAGTGGGGTCCAGTAAGCATGGTTATAAACCAAAACCAATTCTAGCTTTCTTTATCATTTGAATGATATTCTAGCTTTATCATTTGAGTATCTGATTGTGCATTAGTAAATCCTAAAAATCAGTGAAGAGAACTGATCAACCTAATACCCCACTTCCCTATCTCTTTTGTAAGTCAAAACTTCACGTAAATACGGAGTTCCCGTCGTGGCGCAGTGGTTAACGAATCCGACTAGGAACCATGAGGTTGCGGGTTCGGTCCCTGCCCTTGCTCAGTGGGTTAACGATCTGGCGTTGCCGTGAGCTGTGGTGTAGGTCGCAGACGCGGCTCGGATCCTGCGTTGCTGTGGCTCTGGTGTAGGCTAGTGGCTACAGCTCCGATTGGACCCCTAGCCTGGGAATCTCCGTGTGCCGTGGGAGCGGCCCAAGAAATAGCAACAACAACAACAACAACAGACAAAAAAAAAAAAAAAAAAGACAAAAAAACTTCACGTAAATAATTCGAGAGTTAAAATCAAGGCATCTTGTGTTGGCGTCAACACCCCCCACAATTTATATGTTTTCTAACCAGAGCTTCTGTGTCTGTGCAATGCAATATAGCTTTCAGGCCAGAATGGATGAGGCTAATACCAGTTTGCTCCTGAAAACATGTCACTCGGTGCAAATAAGCTGAAGCTCCAGGAGTTCCCATTGTGGCTCAGTGGTAACAAACCCAACTAGTATCCATGAGGACGCAGGTTCTATCCCTGGCCTCACTCAGTGGGTTAAGGATTCAGTGTTGCCATGAGCTGTGGTGTAGTTCACAGGTCCAGCTCAGATCTCATGTTTCTGTGGATGTGGCATAGGCCAGCAGTTGCAGCTCGGATTGGACCCCTAGCCTGGGAACTTCCATATGCCACAGGTGTGACCCTAAAAAGCAAAAAAAAAAAAAAAAAAAAAAAAAGACTTCAGCTCCATCTTGCTCATCTATCAGTGGGGTCAGTATTAGCCTGGAGTTATCAGATAGCCACTTTCTATCATGTGGGTTGAAAAACAAAGGCAACTGACCTTCACTACAGACTAACCTAGCAACTGCACAGATCCTGAAATCAGAGGGCCTAGGAGACTTCTTGAGACAGGAGTCCTGTGCCTCCTTGGACACATTCTTCAGCACCAATCCCATTACCCTCTATAGTTTCCAAAAGAGACCCCTGAATCCTGGCACTAAATTTGACTCTTTGCTTTAAATGATTCTCTTTTACCTAAAACCAGAGAAGGCCTAAGAAATTTAACTGGTAACCAGGAAGTCTCTAAGAGAAACCAAGCAAGGTTAATTGGTTCATAACCTCCAAAGAGTCTGGCCTAAGAATTTCTTGCAAAAGGCAAAGTAAACTTCATTGAAATGTTTTTAAAGTACAAAATATCACTCAGCAGTGACAAAGACATGATAGAAAAATCCCTAGTAAATTTATACAATAAATCCCCCAAATATATATGCCATGTGAAGAAGGTAAAGCCATATATTAACAGTTCAGGCAGACAGAGACATGTCACTCTGGATGTGGGACAGGTGGGGTTAATTTCTTAGAATAAGCAGATTAACATGAAATATGAATTTGATTCTGATTCATTTGGGGGAGACAAGATCCTGCTTACCTTGAGTCAGAGGTACCATATGGAGACAGGCATCGGCAATGGGAAAAAGGGAGCAGGAGAAGCCACATTTCAAATATCATGAGTTTCAATCTGTTTACCAGTGGTGTCCTAGGTACCTCTAAAGGTCTTTACTTTTCCCCCTGAGTTTTCAGGCTACAGCAAGAATATAAATATGTATTAAGGGGGATAAATGATTCAATGAAGATTTATTCTGCTAAGACAGCCAGAGGCAACTTCATATTTGCATTTTTATTATCACCTCAAAATAAATTACATAAATTCTAAATTATCCATTTGTTTTCCAAAACAATCTTGCAGCAAATTTTGAATTAAAATTTACATTTGAAATTATTAAAGTCAATTTTGGGGGAAATTATTCTCTTCCACCTATGATATTTGGTGGCAACTTAAAATGCTTGTGTTTATAATACTTTTCCAAACTCTATTGACCAGGCAACAAATATTTTCATTTCTAAATTAAAGACGTGTTTTGTTAATGTCTACATTTTAAAAATATAAAATGATTCAATGAAGTATGGCGAGTGAACTGGTTTAGCCTGCTAGCTCAAATGGATCAACCCTCACCTAATCAGAAAATTCAAAGAAACAGAATGTCTTGTCCCTTAAATTATACTGAATAATTGAAGTATGCTTATATTTTAACATTTTCATATATTCATTAAATAGATTGTGATTTTTAATCATTGCCAATTCCATTACTTTATAGGGAAACATAGTTTAGAAATTGTATAGACAGAAATCTTGACCTTCTAAACTGGTGTTTGAAAAAGAAAGTGAGTTGAAAAGATGCTATCAATTCTTAGATCTCAGCTCCAGGAAATTACGTTTCAGCTGCTCACTCACTGTTATTTTTATAAACAAAAAGAAATGGTTATTGCTGGCATAATTATGGGGATGTACTTCAGAAACTGATATGACTACACAGTGAATAAGGCACTACATAAATCAGAACTTTAAAAACAGGAAAATCTGACATGTGTCTTCAAGAGCACTTATGAGCATAGTGCCTTCTCATTGGGAACAACTAGCTTCCATTACTGTTAATATTTTCTCATATAAGATTCTCAGAGAAAGAAACCATTTTTTTAATTATTGGTTACCATTCCCACATTTCTGAGTGTGCACCAGCTCCTTGCAAGTTGAACTAAAAATACTGATTTAAATGTGTATTAAATTTCCTCATAACAAAATAGTGAGCTACTTAAGACCACCTATTACTAGTTTTTAATATTAGAACAAAGGTGATGACAGATGTTGAAATGTTGGTAAGCTATCATTATTCAATTGCTCTTCATATACAGCACAGTACTGCTTTCCTGTATTCTGGTAAAGATTATCTTATGATGCTGCAAAAATTTTTACCTTACTTTTTAATAAAAAATAAACTTCATATTTTAAGTACCTGGTAACAGGATAAAACAAAACAGAAAGAGCTACCATCACCACTTGGAAAGTCTTAAGACCTAAGGACCTGGAACTAATGAGATTGGTAGTGCCAAATCAATTCCTACTGAATAGCAACTCACATCAATTTCCCATTACACATAACACAAGGACAGTTATCTAAAGACAGGTTGAGGACTTTCTGTTGTGGTTCAGAGCTGAGAACCTGAATAGTATCCATGAAGATGTGGATTCTATCCCTGGCCTTGCTCAGTGGGTTAAGGAGCCAGTGTTGCTGCAAGCTGTGGCATAGGTCACAGATGCTGCTCTGATCTGGTGGTGTTATGGCTGTGGCATAGGCTGGCAGCTGCAGCTCTGATTCAGCCCCTAGCCTGGGACCTTCCACATGCCGCAGGTGTGGCCATAGCAAGAGAAAGCAAAACAAAACAGGCTGAAGATAATTGTTCTGTGACATACATTGCTTATCACTTCTTATGATTGAAAAATATTATTTCTTTAGGTCAAAAGTAGCATTAGTGACAGGCAAGCACAACAGCTAAAAGGACAAAATGGAGATGAGATAAGGGAATATTTGCCAAGATTGGACAGTATTTTTAAGCATAAAGAAAAACTGAATTTTAGGTAATTTATCACCACTAACATGACATTAAGGGAAATGCATAAAGTTATTGAAGAAGCAAATAGTGGGTAAAATAAAGGTACAAGAAATAAGCATAGGGAGAGAGATTATACTCTAACCACAGAGCACACACAAAGACTGTAAAATACCTTCAGCTCATTCTGACAAAGTTTCAATTTCCTCAACCAGGAAATAGAGACATTAATAATCATACATATTTTGTAGCATTGTTCTGAGCATTAAATGAGTTTATATGCATGAAGTATTTTGAACAGTACCTTGAATATACAGTAACAACTCAATAGATGTTAGCTCTTATCACTTTAATTCTTGTTATGCTATTTTTTCACGAAAGAGAGAGAGCTTGGAGAGTGACCACTTTCCAATGATTTATCCTTCATTTTCACATCAAAAAGAGATATCATGTAATAGACTATCTTAAGGAATATAAAAAAAATCCATTAAATTGAACAAGTAAACTAAGCAGGGTCAGAGGACACAATATTAATGTTCAAAACTCATTATTTTGTATGTAATAGCAACAATTGGAACATGGAAGTAAAATATAATTCTACTTACACTAGTGACAAAAATGTAAAAGATTTAGGTATAAATTTAACATGATATTCATGATTTCTATAGTAAAAAATCTAAAACATAGTGAAAGTAAAGACCAACGTACATAGGGAGATATACTATATTCATGGGTTGTAAGATAATATTGTTAAGATATCAATTCTTAATCAGTTAGCTAATAATTATATTAGCAAATTTGGGAGGTCTTATACTACTTGACTTCAAGATGTACTATAAAGATAACAATAAAGTCAGTATAGTATTTTTACAGAATAGAACAAACAGATCAATGAAACAAAACAGGCCTACAACAGTCAACTGATTTTCAACAAATTTGCCAAAGCTATTCAATGTGGAAAGAAAAATCTTTTAACTAATGGGGCTACATATAGTTATCGACACACAAAAATGTGAACCTTGACTCACATCTTGCACCATACACAAAAGTTGAATTGAGTTGGATCAAAGACCTAAACACAAATGATAAAATTATACATATTCTAAAGGAAAATAAAAAATATTTTTACAACAGGCAGGCACTGACTTAGATACAGAAAGCAATAACTACAAAATAAAAAAATGATAAATCAGGCTTCATCGAAACTAAAATCTTCTGCTCATCAAAAGATACCATAAAGAAAATAAATAGGCAAATATCAGCCCTGAAGAAAATATTTAAACAAACACTTGTATACAGGATATTTAGCTCTTAGAACTCAATAATTAAATGATCAAAAAAATCAATATATCTTGCAGGAAGATCAGCTATAAAAAAAACAAAGAAAATATTATTATGCAACAAGGTAATTCTATTGTTGGGAGTAATAATAGACAATGTCTCACTTTATTTATTTGTACATCTATTCCACAAAAATTAAGTTAGGCTCTGGGAATACAAAAAAGAACAACACTGCTTCCTAGAGAAGTGACCGAAAGGAATGAGTGAAATTAAATGAGTCAGACCAGAAAACAGGCAATGACAAAGCACTTTTATAAGCACCAATATAAGAGGAAGTGGAGAATACTGCAGAAGAGAAGAGAAGGATTAGCATACTCTGGGCATTAGCAACTCTTATTCCAAGGAAGAAATATCCAAGCTAAGGACCAGGACAGCAAGTTGTTAAGAGGAAGCATGTGGGGTGGAGAGGGGAAGACAGGGTGTAATAAGTTTTCAGACAGATGGAACAGAATGAGCAAAGGAGAGAAAAGAGATGGCACAATGGGCAAACTGGAAATAGGTCAGCATGGAAATTCACACAGGGTCTGTCTGAAAGTGTGGTCCTAGGAACACCTAGGTTATTGGATTATTCGAAGGTAGGGATTATGTTGGCTCTTGTTTGGCAAAGGGAATAAAGGCAGTTCATGTTCTGAAAATACTACACAGTGGTGTCACCAGCAGGTAACTGAGGCATTGTTGGCCACCCTTAAAAATACAGTTCTAATTCATCTCTATGAAGTCTTCTTGCCTTCTCTTCTCTGATAGTGTCTTGCAGATATCTTTATAGAGACATCACATTGCATCATATTTGTTTCCTCACCAAATCCTTAGCATACACTGTGATGTCTCAAAGACTGCTAAAGGTGGGAGTGACAGTTCACTCACCTATGTTAGCAGCTCATTGTAGGGAGCCTGGAACACGGTAGGCATTCAGTAATCAAAACCAGCCCATACCTCATTCCATATAGTGTGTAAGTTACAGATATAGCAACCATATTCCTCTGACCCTTAAGAACAGGCTGATTTTCAAATTCACTGACTTGGTCCCTCTCAATAAGCAATCAAAACATCCCAGAAACTCCAAACGACATCTTTCACAGCCTTTTCAATGCCTTCATGCCTTTCACAATTTGAGTGAACACAATTCTTTGTCCGACCAATTTTTTCATTCAGAGAATGAGTTCACCAAAGCATATGCCATGTTGTCTGCAAGCACCAGTGCCTAAGAGGCAGAAATTAATTGTGAGAATGTTCTGCTCAATTGATAGCGTGCTGGGGTTGCTCAATACTTATTTAAAATATCCACAAGACTTGTTTCTTTGCTTTGACATTTGAACCAGCTATAGAATGTTGGGCAAGTATTTTGATTCCCATACATCTACATGCCAAAGTTGAAAAATAAGGGACCTATTTTTCCTTCAGAATTGTTTCATGCCTGTATCAAAATACCAAGTTACCATGGTGATAGCTACTCTTGTAAATAGGGCAACTCTAACCCCCACCCCCCACCCCACAGAAGCAAATGTAACACAAAAGGGAGGAAAAATAAGCTCTGAAATAGAGAACAAACAGCCTGGGGAAAATCCCCACAGTGAAAGAGATAAAGGCTGTTCCAGATAAAAGTCTTAGAAGGTAACAGCCTGAGCCAAGCCCAAAGGGGTGGGACCTTGAATACGTGTAGCAAGGGGATCGTACAGTAATGACACATGGAGGTTGGGTTTGCCGAGCACGGTAAAAATAAAGTGTTAATAATAACAACCATAACTAACATTCAGTGAAAGCCTATCCTGGACCAAGCACTGTGCTCCATGCTTTAGTGCACAAACTCATTCAATCCTCATAACACTTCTGTGAGGTAGATCAAAAGGCTATTTAAGGACTTAGGCTGGGATTCAAGCTTATGCACTTAACCTCAAAAGCAATGAGGAAGAGATATGAAAATCTAAAGGAGGGACACTGGCTTTATCTTTTAGAAAAGTATGCAGGAGAGAGGAAGTAGCAGAGAAGTCAGGATATGAGACTAGAGTGATCAATAGCCTGGGGTACCTTGGGGGCCCAGGGATGACAGTGGTTGGGGTGGGAGGCTGAGGGAGGGGGGGAAGTTGCAGTCGAAACAGGAGAGTAAAACTTTCTATCAACTGATTCTGGATAGAAACCGGGATCAAGTGCTATGAATGAAATATTAATTCATCTATTCCAACTCTGAAATGGTCTTAATTTTTGGCCTCCCTTAGTTTTGGCTGTGGGCTCTGTGAAGAAAGAAAAGGTAGCTTCCATCTTCTATGCTCTGCACAGTCTAGAAGAGATGGGAACTCTGGGCAGTGCTCCACGGTGGTGGCAGTGCTAAAGTGGCTTCTAGGGAGGCGCCCTAGCCTTGCAGAAACAAAACAGCTTCTCAGAGAGGCCTGAAGTTCCCCTCCAGCACCAGGACAGCAAACCCTAACCAGTTCCCAATGCTTCCAATGCTGTACTGCAAGGACTTATGAAGTACTGTTTGTTTAAATGTCAATATCATAACTAATGCAACAAAAATGAATATTGTTCTGCAAAATAGATCCGTTGGAAGTTCATATGCTCATTTTAATGAAGGTGCCATTTGTGCAAAATCCATTGGAAATGTCTGGTGGAACAGTCACCATCATTTGTCATCATGCCTCATTTTCCTCCCAGACTCCTACTAACCACATTCATCACATATTTTATTCACGATACTGAACCCCACGTAACTTTCTTTTCAAAAATCAAATCCATTGTCAAAGGATTAAGCTTCTCTACTGAAGATTTTCCTGAAAGAGATGTGAACTCTGACAGCAATCCCAAAAGAAGAGCTGTAAAGTATTTTGATCAAGGGTCAGCATCAATGGTAAAGGTGACCTCCAAAAGTGACTGCTTTGCTGTGGTCTGTACTCACAGACATGTAAAATTTGGTAGATTTGAAATAAATCAGCTACTTTCCTCATCAGGCACACCTATTTGATTTTGGTCAATAACTTGGAATAATGAAGTAACAAATTCAAGACTAATTGTCTGTACCTTCCTCATAAAGGATTTTTTTTTTCTTCACGTTGGCTCTATTGTAAAAACTATGGTGTAAATTTAGTTTTTTGAAACTATGGTTAAAGAAAAAAATCTTACTAAGGAAATTCAGACTTGTGTTCATTCAAACACACTTGTGGAATTAAGTACATATTTCCCTACAATTGCATGAAGTTCCCCAAAGAGAGATTTCAATCAGTGATGAAGGTAACCAATTACTTTGATCAGTGAAATCCCTAATAGAGATTTTCTAAGGACAAAGAGAGCACACGTGCTACTGTAGCTCATTGATACTCTGCTGTCCATTTTACTTACCTAGTTTTGTGCAAATTACCTAAATTGTGTGTATATTATTCAAACAAAATTGCCATCTCCTTGAGGGTAAAGCATTACCTATAATAATGCTAAACACCTGGGAAAGAGCTATATTTTACATGTAATTGTTCATAATAAGCAAAACCACAAGTCGATAACCAATGCAAGTCATAAAAGAGAAATGAAGTGTGTTCTTTTCCATTATTACTTTTCCCCTGATTTAAAAAAATATATATAACACATTTTTGGCTTTTCGACAGTTCTTTGCTATTTGATATAAAGAAATTTGACTGATAATAAGACTTACCCCTGGCAAATTTAGCTGGATCAATATTTGCATGATTTAATTTTATCTTAATTGGGTATCTTGAGACTCACTGCAGGGGGATTTTTCTCAGTATGTGCCAATAAGTAGTCTCTTCCATTTTCTCGTCTTAAAATTGTATCCGAAGGCAAATATTCCAACTGTTCCCCTTTCTCCACTGATACCATGCTCAGAACTAAACTGCATTATTGCCAAGATTTTACTATATTCAAATGCAAGCCAGCTCACATTAGGGACCCACAGATGGAGGAGTAAGCAAACCTAACACTTTAAATGGTAACAATGAAAGGCCTTTTTAGGAGTGTTCTGATTTAATGCAATGCAACTTCGAGTCACTACAAAAAGCCTATTTCTAATGTAAACTCTGTTTCTGCTAGATTCTCACATATTTGCATTTATTAAATATATTTCGGTAATTCAAAAGAACTATTATATATATAGAAAGTATAATCATGTTACAATGAACACTCATATATTCATGCCCATTCAAAGAACAATAATACTAAAATTATCATCGAAGTCCCCTGAGCGCCCCTTCTCAATCCATTTTCTCTTTGATACCCTCTGATGCTACCACTGGTCTATATTTTACATTTATCATTCCCTCATGATTTTTAACAGTGTTTCTCAAAATGATGTGACCCTAAATATATAGGAATATAAACTCACTGAAAAGAACAAAAATACTACAGAGTTCCAATGCAGTATAATCTTCATGCAGCTTCCCCTAGAGTTACCATCTTGCATAGCTGAATGACCAAACCTAGGAAGCTAACACTGGAAAAATACTACTAACTACAAACCTTTTCAAATCTCGTCATTTTTTTCAGCAATGCTCTTTTCTGTTTCAGGTTCCAATCCAGGATCTTACGTTGCATTTAGTGTTGTTTAATTTGCATATCTCACTATAATTGAATTTAAATATTTTCCCATATGTTTCATCGCTATTTTTATTCAAATTGTTTATGTCTTTTTCAGAATTTTCCATGAGGATTTGATTCTTTGTCTCTCAATTTTCAAGTTCTTTATAAATTAGGAATTTAGTCCTTTGCCTGTCATGTATGTTGCAAATATTTTCTCCTAGTTGTTCAACTGTCTTTCGATTTTCTTTCGGATATTTTGTGCCACATGGCATTTCAATTTTTATATAGTCAAACTGAATCTTTTCTTTTTTTGCCTCTGTATTTTGAGTCATGGTTAGAAAGTCTTCATCTACTCCGAAGTTAAAGATTAATTTACTTATGTTTTATTCCTGTGTTTGTATGGTTTAATTTTTTGCATGTAAATACCTAAACCATTTGGAGTTTATTTTTATATATGGGGTGAGACATAGATCTACTTGTATCTTATTCCAAGTTGCTAAACAGTTATCTTGGCACCATTTATTATAAAGTCAATCTTGTCTCAGTGATTTGAAATGCCACCTTTATCACATACTGAATTTGTATATGTATTTGAATCTATTTCAGGACTATATATTTTATTCCAATGGTCTGTCTAGTCATGCAGCTGTATCATAATGGTTTAATTATAGACTCTTTAGCAAAGAACAGAGTGGTGCAGTAGAAATGTGCTGAGCCCATAATTACAGAATCTTTAAAATATGTTCCAATGTCTTATAGAGGTAGTTTTCCCTATAGTTTTTCCCTCTTAATGTTTTTCTACATGAGCCTTAGTATCATATCAACTTTAATTGTTAATTTCTTGGTTTTGTTTTGCATTAGTTCAGTTATTTATCACTTTTGTATAGTATTCCATTATAGGATATACTGCAATTTATCCATTCTACTGTTGATGGGCATTCAGATTCTTTTAACTTTATTTTATTTATTTATTTATTTTCTTTTTGCCTTTTCTTGAGCCACTCAGGTGGTATATGGAGGTTCCCAGGCTAGGGGTCTAATCAGAGCCGTAGCCACCGCCTATGCCAGAGCCACAGCAACGTGGGATCTGAGCCTCATCTGCCACCCACACCACAGCTCACGGCAATGCCAGATCCTTAACCCACTGAGCAAGGCCAGGGATCGAACCCGAAACCTCATGGTTCCTAGTCGGATTTGTTAACCACTGTGCCACAACGGGAACACCCTCTTTTAACTTTTTTATTAGCACAGTCTTTACTGTTTTGAACAATTTAGAGTATGCCTTTTATTGCACAAATGCAAGACTTTGCAGAGGATATATATATATACACACACAAGCGGAATTGTGGGGCCAGAGGATATAAAATTTTCAACCTAACTAGGTAATGCCAACTTTCTTTCCAAGGAAGCTAATTCGGTTCATGGTTCCAGTAGTCATAAGAAGAGTGCTTGTTAATTTTGAATCACATAGAATTTTCTAATTATTCTTTTCTTTTTTTCTTGTTTTTTCCTTTGTGGTAAAATATTCATAACATAAAATTTACCATCTTAAATAATTTTAAGTGGGTATTAAATGTATTCTTTTTTTTTTTTTTTTTTTTGTCTTTTTGCCATTTCTTGGGCCACTCTCGCGGCATATGGAGGTTCCCAGGCTAGGGGTCCAATCAGAGCTGTAGCTGCCGGCCTACGCCAGAGCCACAGCAATGCAGGATCCGAGCCGCATCTGCGACCTACACCACAGCTCATGGCAACGCCGGATCCTTAACTCACTGAGCAAGGGCAGGGATCGAACCCGCAACCTCATGGTTCCTAGTCGGATTCGTTAACCACTGCGCCACGACGGGAACTCCTAAATGTATTCTTAAGGAGTTCCTGTTGCAGCTCAGTGGAAATGAGTCTGACTGGTATCCATGAGGATGCAGGTTCGATCCCTGGTCTTGCTTGGTGGGTTAAGGATCCAGCATTGCTATGAACTGTGGTATAGGCTTGGATCCTGCATTGCAGTGGTGTAGGCCAGTGGCTACAGCTCCGATTTGACCCCTAGACTGGGAACCTCCATATGCCATGGGTACAGCCTGAAAAAGACAACAAACAAACAAACAAACAAACAAATAAATAAATAAATAATGTTGTGCAACCATCACCACCATCCATGTAGAGAACTCCTCATTTTGTGAAACAATCCCCACACTGATTAACAGTAACTCCCCATCCCCCGCTATCTCCAGCACCTGGCAACCACAATTATACTTTCTGTTTGTAATTCTGACTACTCTATGCATCTATCTCTCAAAAGTAAAATTATGAAGTATTTGTCATTTTGTGGCTGGTCTATTTCACATAGCCTAATGACCTCAAGTTTCATCCATGTTGTAGCATGTGCCAAAATTTCTTTCTTTTTTAAGACTGGATAATATTCTATTGTATCATATACTACATTTTGTTTATTCATTCGTCAATGGGTACTTGGGTTGTGTTCATGTTTTCGCTACTATGAAAAATGCTGCTTTGAAAATGCGTATAACTATCTTTTTGAGATCCTGCTTTCAATGCCTGTGAGTATATACCTAGAAGAGGGATTTCTGGATCCATGGTAGGTCAACTTTAATTTTTGAGAAAGTGCTACATCATTTTCCAAAGTGGCTCTACCATTTTACATTCTCACTAATAGTGCTCAAAGTTTCCAATGACTCCACATCCTCACCAACACCCCTCCCCTTTTTTGGATAACAGCCATCCTAATGGATGTGAGGTGATATCTCACTGCAGTTTTGATTTGCCTTTACCTAATTATTAGTGATGTTAAGCATCTTTTCCTGTACTCATTGGCCATTTGGATAGGAGAAGGGTTTATTCAAGTCCTTTGTTTTTGTTTTTGTTTTTTAGGACTGCACCCATGGCATTTGGAAGTTCCCAGGCTAGTAGTCCATTCAGAACTGCAGCTGCCAGCCACAGCCACAGTCACAGCCACAGCCACACTGGATCGGAGCTGTGTCTGCGACCTACACCATAGCTCACGGCAATGCTGGATCCTTAACTCACTGAGTGAGGCCAGGGGTTGAACTCGCATCCTCATGCATACTAATTGGGCTCGTAACCTGCTAAGCCATGATGGGAACTACTCCTGTGTCCGTTTTTGAATTGAACTGGGTTGTTTGTTTTTAGCCGTTTAGTTTAAGAAATTTTCCATGTATTCTGGATGTTAATCCCTTCTCAGATATAGGATTTTTATTTTCTTCTTTTTATTCTGTTGATAATGTCTTTTATTTTTGTTAAAATAAAAGCTTAAATACTTAAAAAGTTCAATTTGTCTATTTCTTCTTTTGTTGCCTGTGCCTTTGGTGTCATATCCAAGAAATCATGGCCAAATCCCACATAATGAAACTTTTGCCCTATTTTTCTTTTTGTTCTAAGAGCTTTGTAATTTTAGTTCTTACATTTAGGTCTTTGATTTATTTTGACTTAATTTTTATATATGGTGCTAGATAAGGGTCCAATTTCATCTCTCTCTAAATGCAAAGAGAGAGAGGAAAAAAAAGTAAAGCAAGAACATAACTTGCAAGAACCATGGGCGATTATAAAAGGAATATCATTTACTACACAAAATTGGAATATCATAAGGAAAGAATAGAGTGGAAGAAATATTTGAAATAATAATGGTGCCAAGAACTTCTCAAAATTAATGACAGACAGGAAATCACAGAGCACACCAAGGAGAAAAAATACCAAATAAAGCAAACGAGGCAGATTATATTACATTCAAACCACAGAAAGCCATAGATAAAGAGAAAATATTGTGGTGATGGTTATACAATTCTATCAATTTACTAGATATCCTTGAATCATCCAATTAAACTGGGTAAATGCTATGATATGTAAATTATACCTCAATAAAGCCATTAGAGAAATGAGTCAGTCACTCAGTATTAAAAGCAAGTGTTGGAGTTCCTGCTGCAGCTCAGTCGTAATGAACCCAACTAGTATCCATGAGGATGCAGGTTTAATCCCTAGCCTTGCCTAGTGGGTTAAGGATTCGGCATTTCCATGAGGGTAGGAAAGGTCGCATAGGTCGCAGTCCCTGCTCAGATCCTGCATTGCTGTGGCTGTGGTGTAGACTGACAGCTACAGCTCTAATTCGACCCCTAGCCTGGGAACTTCCATATGCCAAGGGTTAGGCCCTAAAATGATAATAAATAAAAGCAAGTGTTGATGTTGAGGCGGAGAAACAACATGTATCTACATCAGGGAATCATTTCATATTTTTCTGCAGCAATCAAGATTCTGAGGAGATAAATTAAAAAGAAGCCCCATCAGAACTCTGACCTGGGTGAGGGAATGTAAAAATAAATCAGCATTTTGTCTCTTTCTATTCCACAGCCCAACTTTGAATCTGAGTCTGTTTCAACCACATGTCTTTCCCTTATTCTTTCAACCACACACATGTATATTTTCTGGTCCCAGCTTTTTAAAAAAGATGTGGGAGGGGTTACCATGGCATGGAGTCAGATGCAAAATCAGCCCTAAACCCCCAGGTACAAGAGTCCACTCCACAGATATGACTTCCATAGGATTCATCTCTCTTTAAAATATACGTGATTTTTCTGTTTCTCATCAGTGCTTCCTCCTCTCTTGCAGAGTAAAAAACACAACTTTCAGAGCAAAATAGCTTCACTGACATTTTCCCTCTGATGCAATGCTTATCTGCTTCCCTCTGAAGGCTTCTCATTGGGTTTATCTGTCTTCCGCTTTTAACAGTTTCTGATCTGATTATTGTTATTTGTACAGCCCTGAAGCCTTTTAATCTCTACAGGTGGAGATCCATTATAAGGGCTGGTTGCTAGAGAAAAACATGATTTTTAAAAAGACTTTCGTCCTTCAATGGTAATCAGCACAAAAATGCATCCTGCTTCTTCCCACATTAACCTTTGTTGCCATCAGGGATATTTTCACAGTCTTGGGTTTTCTAATCCGGTAATTAGTTAGAACAATTTTATTAGTTTAAAAAAAAAGGCAGTGAGAGGAGAAAAAAAAAAAAAAAGGCAGTGAGAGAGGACACAATCCTGATTTAGGAATGAGGAAATCCATTCCAAGTTAAGTCTCTGACTCTGTGTAACCCTGGCTGGACAGATCATGTCAGGCATTTTGGTTTGACAGCCTAAGGACCTCTGAAGCATTTGGGGGTTGACCTGGTGAGGTTCACATCCATGCAACAAAAACAAGTTCTGCAGGAAAGAGTAACTGAAACTATTTCATCGAAATTGTATACCCCATCCAGACAAAAGGGGCAAAGAGCAAAAGATTCTTAGGAAGTTGGTTTGGTAAATTTCTCCTTGGGGCACAGTGAGCCGTTATCCAAATGGCTGGTCCACAGGACCACTTGCCCTGCTTCTAATCACCTGCTCAGAATAGACCAAACTCCACTGCCACGATCATAAAGGGATGTGGATAGAAGTGGTTTTTTTCTTCCTTGTTTTAACAGAGCAGGAAGAAGAAATGGGCTGGGAAGAGTACTGGGTTCAATCAAGGAATTACACTGATCAAGAGAGAAATGCCCAGAAGAGAAAAGGAGGAAACGGAAACTTTCTCATGGATTCAACAGCACTGAATAAATGCATGTGAATAAATAAACTGTGTCCCCAGGCTGTGAGCAAACTTGTATCATTCAGTTTTATCTCCCTCTTTGGGGACACTCTTTCCTATGTCCTTTACCAATGGTGGAGATCTTAAAATCTAAGATTTCTATGACCTTAGAAATGTCCCTGAACCTATAAATGTGATGTCAAAGTATTGGACTTTCTCTAGAAAGTACATTTCTATTGCATTTTTATAAAGCAAACTGACTCATGTTCTATTCCTTCGATGGCTTTCATGGAATTTTGGAGTCAGACAATTTTGATGAAACATACTTTTTTTTTTTTTTTTTTTTTTGCTTTTTTGGGCGGCACCCATGGCATATGGAAATTCCCAGGCTAGGGGTCAAATCAGAGCTGTAGCTGCTGACCTAAACCACAGCCACAGCAATACACCATGCCTGCGACCATGGCTATTTTCTTCTACAGCTCACAACAATGCCAAATCTTTAACCCACTGGAGGAAGGCCAGAGACTGAACCTGCATCCTTATAGACACTAGTTGGGTTTATTTCCGCTGTGCCACAATGGGAAATCCTTGGTGAAACATACTTAAAAAAAAAAAAATGTAACATAGGATTTCCCATTGTAGCTCAGTGGGTTGAGAACCCAATTAGTCTCCTGAGGATGCAGGTTGGATCCCTGGCCTTGCTCAGTGGTTAAGGATCTGGTATTCCAACAAGCTCTGGCGTAGGTCTAAGATGCTGCTTGGATCCAGTGTTGCTGTGGCTGCTGTGTAGTTCAGCAGGGGAACCCTAGGCAGGGAACTCCATATGCTGCAGGTTCGGCCTTGAGAAAAAAAGAAAAAACAAGGTAACATAAGCATAAAGTAGATGCCAAAAAAAAAGTGAACACCACAACAAAAACCAAAACAAAATAGTATCTATCCAATTACAATCTCAATTAGAATTGCAGAGTAATTTTATTTGAGCCACAGTTTTTAATAATTCCAAAGAGAAATTTCTGTTACTTGGGGCCAGTCATAAAGGGACTGAGTTTTTTCACCTTGAAAGTGGGTATAATAATTCCTTTCTTGATTATTATGAATATTAAATTATGAACTATATTTAAATGTCAACGTTGGTGCCTGGCATATAAATCACAGTTTGCGCTTTTGTTTTCTGTACCTTAATTTATTATATTGCAAACTGGAATTGCTTTTAGAACCTGTTTTAAAATTTTTGTGGGCTGAGGGCATGATAAATAATGGGAAATATTGATAAAATCATCACAGGACACATTGAGAATTAATAGATTGCTTGCATACTTTGAAGTCTAGTAAAGAGTGAGCCTGGTGAAAGCTTGTGATTACTGCCACAAGGAGATGCATGACTGCAGGAAGAAACATTTGGCCAGGTCATTTGCCTGGCCCGTAGGTCAGAAAGCCACAACACACGGTGACATCAGTTTCTAGTTCTGTGTGAGTTGACCCAGCAAGCTGCGACTATTCAAGCTGACCACATTTTACAATCCTGGGGCAATTTGTTCACCAAATGGCCTCAAAGTCATAAACCCCTTCAGAGTAAGAATACACAAGTCTTTCAAAAGAGACAGAAGTACCTACCAAGGGTGATGGTGTTTGTCTCTAAACATCATTGGGAGGGCCTGTGCAACATTTCCAGATCATAAGATGGGCAAATGATGTTAGAAAATGGGGATACAGAACTGATGGTGCATGTTTAGGACAGCATCAGAGAACAGTTCTGCGTCCTTGGGTAGGTCTTTGCTTTCCTCAGGCAGCCATTGTGAGGACAGATTTCCTAATCTCCAAGTGGTTCTGAGGACCCAGGAACCAGCCTGTGGGTATGGAGCTTATCTATTACAGCTTTTTTTTCATCAAGTAGCATTTTTGCTCATCAAACACTGAGGTATATCCATGGACTCTTACGCAATGATACGGTTCTTTCGACTTTGTTGTCATTTTCTCACATGCCAAACACTGCATGGTACTAGGCTGTTCCACCTGGGTTTCTGACTGTGGACGGTGATTTTCTTCACCGTATTTCAGATCATTTCCTCAGGTGATTGGGGCTCCTGAGATTCTCTTAGGTACTCCTTGAGCTCCATGAAAAGCATCTGTTAGAAGTCTTTGTTCTTTAATTAATCAAAGATGTTCCAGGCAATCAAATATCATTTAGTATTCCTATTATGATATTGCACATATGTGCCATAAATAGGAAAATAAATCTGAGTTGCAGACCTTATTATATTCAGTTAGTGCTTTTTTGAAAAAGTAATCAGTGGCTTATATTTTCAAGATTTTTTTTCTCTTTAATTGTGGATCCTAGCCTTTATTTTTAGCATAAAGTTGTTAGCGAGGCTATTCCTTACAGAGCATGGCTATTTTCTTCTATTCAACAAATGATTCCAAGTTGCACAGTTTCTCAGTGTTAAAATTGTCAATCTATCCTATGGTGTCCAAGCCATAAAGTATTATTTGGCAGCAGAGAAGTCAAAATACACACATACCCACTCTTGGACTCAGGTCTGTGTGAGAGGCTGTCATAATTAGGAAAAGCTTGCTTGTTAAATTCATACCAAACTCCCATAAGAGGCAGTGGTCAATAACCCAGACATTTGCTTGAGTCTAACAGAGGCCAAGGAGAAAATTAATCATGTGTTCTCCCAAACAAACTGCTAGCATATTTGTTTCACAAAACCAAAGACTAAATGTCCTATTAAAGGATATGTGAAATAAATGAAGATAAGAGGATTGAAAAATATCTACTAGATCAGCCAATCTTTCCTCTCTTTACTTTAGCTTTCATTACACTGTGAGATTCTCTGTGCATCCACAGTGCCTAGTAGAGCCTGGCATATCGTCGAGGACCCATAAAAGACTGTTGAGTGAATGAGAGAGAGCACAGCTTTCATCTTAAAAAAATGTAATGTTGGGCTTTCTCCTATTGCTATTCTCAAGCATCTATCCTTAATTACCACATGGGGGTGTTGATGGATATATGTACGAGGACTTCAACTGTAATAGTTTCTTTGGTTGAAAAGTCTCTATAGATTATCTATCTAAATGTGTGGGATGCAGAAATAAATATGGCAGGATGCTCAGCCTTCAGGGAATAGGTTCATGATTTCTTTCTTTTCATATCTAGGAAGATGACAAAAGGAAATTAATTTCTTGGTTAAAAATTTTTAAATGTCACTTAGATGGGTCTAAAAGATACAGGTGTAATAAAAATATCAGTGAAAGAGTCATCATGAATTTATGAAGTTAATAAATACAATCAAATGCCAGATTCTGGTAACTCAGCGATCGCCTCTGAGTTTCAGATAGGCATTTCAGGACTCGCCAGTTTCTAGGTCCTTCTCCATTTCAGGAAACTTTTCTTTAAGGATACTAGAATATTTTCATACTTGCTCACATTTCTCCCATTTTCTAGAATAGTTTGTGGATAACAATATTTATTGTGCTAGTTTTTCTTGGATGTAGTTTCAGAGAACAGTCAAGATTGATGTATGTGGGAAGAGAATAATACCTTCCACCCTTGAAAGCATCATCAATTTCCAGGCTAACTTTAGCGGTGGAGGATTGTGCTATGGACAGAAGACTCTTAGTTGCTGGGACACACTCCATCCTGACCCTTTGTGTCCTACATTCCTTTGATGGTCTCTTCTATAGGTGGGGGTAAAAAAGATTTCTGCTTTTTGTCTTTTTGCTGAGTGAGAAAAGAACTCCATATTATTATAGCTCCAAGTTTGGCAGCATAAAACCTAGCCTAACAATGTCTGTAACTTGTGATACTGGAAGGTTCTGCATATCAAAAATACCAGATCAGGGAGTTCCCATTTTGGTGCAGCGGAAATCAATCTGACTAGTATGCATGAGGATATGGGTTCGATCCCTGGCCTCATTCAGTGGGTTAAGGATCTGTCATTACCATGAGCTGTGGTGTAGGTTGCATACATGGCTTAGATCCTGCATTGCTGTGGCTGTGGCGTAGGCCTGCTCCTATCCTGGAAGCTTTCATATGCCGAAGGTGTGGCCCTAATAGGCAAAAAACAAAAGAACAAACAAAAACCAAACCAAACCAAAAAACGGGATCGATTTTTTTCAACTTACCCCCATACAGGAAGTTAGAGAATTGGAATGGGAGCATTGAAACAGGAGTCTAGGTATTTATATGCTGTAAAAACTCCCTAGGTGATTCTTTTTTGTTTGTTTGTTTTTGTTTTTGTCTTTTGTCTTTTTAGGGCCGCACCCGTAGCATATGGAGGTTTCCAGGCTAGGGGTTGAATAGGAGCTGTTGCTGCTGGCCTATGCCAGAGCCATAGCAATGCCAGATCCAAGCCATGTCTGTGACCTACACCACAGCTCATGGCAACATCAGATCTTTAACCCACTGAATAAGGCCAGGGATCGAACCCACAACCTCATGGTTCCTAGTTGGATTTGTTTCCGCTGTGCCATGATGGGAACTCCCCCAGGTGATTCTTATTTGACTGAATTTCTAAGCCCCAAGAACCACTCTCTAGATGCAATAAGGCCTCAAGATCAAAATGAAAAGAGTGCATTAAAGAAATCATATTTAGAATCAACTTATGATCTACAATATTGTTTGTAGTCCAACTTAACAAATTTATAACAGAATCACACACCCACCTGAGCTGATCTAATTGCTTGTTCTGCTGTCCACAGTTCCATGGCACATCATGTACCAAGGCCAAGGCCTGAGTAGCAGTAGTAGATCTCAGTGAAAATCTAATTTGAGGGACAGTGGTAGCGATGCTGAGGCCAAGGCAAACCAACCCTCTATTTTTCATTCTCTAATAATTTTCTCAGAAAACCACCTTTAGGTATATAATTTATCTTGCTTAGTTTAGGCTCAAAAGTGAATTTGATAAAGGCTTCAGTGAAATTCAGTACATTTTAAAGTTATGCTGCTGTGATCAGCTGACTTTGCTTTGCTTCAAGAATATACCAGCAGGATTTGCTTTAGAATATAGCATGAGATATATATGGTTTTATTTCAGCCCCGAATGTTTGTTTTGAATATCCAACTTATGTGGACTATTACTTAGTGGTTAACGAAATTGTAATAAAAATATTTCTTGTTTACTGAGATGCTCAAAGCATGTTACAGAAATGACCTAATGAATTTTTCCCTCCACTCAGAAAAATAGATGAATAGTGGGTGTTTCTTCCTTAATTTAATCATGATGTCTTCCATACAGAAGCCATAAGAGGTTTGGTGAAAAGTACCATTCGACCATTGCAAAGCCCAACAGTTTAGCCCGAAAGTTTTACAAATAGAAAAGAAGACAGACCTTGAAACTACATTTTTGTCACTGAAGCATAACTGGGGTTTTACTGTTGGATAGTTTGAGCTACTCAGAGTAAAGACATCTTTATATTCAAATACCTGTTATACCATCAGATACTTGATAAAACCACACACAAATAAAAATCAATCAAACAACCCTTGGCTTGATATTATCAAGTCTGTTTCAAACAGGAAGGCCTAAATATTCTTTGCCATTCCTAGGTGTGCCAATCAACCAAGCAGAATGCCAAGGTTAGAATTTGGGGGGAAATATTCTGGAGTGGTCATTGCTCAGCAAAGTTTTAATATGTTATGCCAATTCAGTGGTGGAACCACCTTTCAAAAAGCCTACCACTAAAAGCTAGCTAATTACATTTCTTCTGTTTATTTGATTAAAAAAATACTATGAAAAGTAAGAGGTAACATTCTCATGTTTCTGTTCATTGTTTATGTTCAGATGTCTATAAATTTGTGGTTAATGGGATGACGGAAAATGGGGCTAGCCAGGGGCAGAAAATATGCAATGACTTCTTCAAAGCAAAAGGTATTTTCTGTGACAAAGAATAAATGTAGAGTATTTCTTTTAAAAAAATTTTAAAATGTACTTATTAATTTTTTTTTCTGACTGCACCCGAGGCGTGAAGTTCCCTCCCAGCTACAGCTGTGACCTATGCCACAACCGCAGCAATGCTGGATCCTTTCACCCACTGCATCAAGCTGGGGACTGAACCTGCACTTCTGTAGCACCCAAGCCACTACAGTCAGATTCTGAACCCACTGCACCACAATGGTAACTCCCAATAAAGTAAGTCTCTGCCTCTCTTTCTCCGAGTTTACCTTGCTCTCCTCCACCACCACTCCCTCTGCCATCACTCCAATACCCAGCTCCAAGCTCCCTAGCCTTGGCATCCATGTCCCCTTCCCTTTATTCAAGAGCAGGGAAGACTCTGGCTCTAGAGTAACTCGACATACAAAGAGTAGATTAGGTTAGACTGGAGTTTTTTGTGTTTGAATATCTTGGCTTCTAACTTCATTTTGTGAAACTCTTAAAAAGTAAAATGAAATATATTTATTCCTAGTAAAACATACGTTTATTTATTTCCAGTCTAACTAATATGCTCATGAGATAAGGGTGTCGGACTGGAGGGAGGAATCTGGTGATGGTGTCTAAACAGACATTATTCCTGCCTGAAATTATCTTTCTTGCAACAAGTAAATTCTAAAAGTATAATCCTGATGAGTACATTTCTGAGAAAATCATCTGGTTAAGGGTTGCTTTAATATATATATTTTTATTTTATTGTTTGAGCCTCTAAATACTTGACTATTGTAACTTTTGCTGCTTTTCTCACTAGCGTACATCTTAAGGATCCAAAATATGAGATTTTACATTTCATGGCATCAAATACAATGTCTGAAGTTTGGGGAGCACTAAAATATGGCAATTAGGAAAAATAACTAGATCCCACCCATTGATATTCCTGGCTAAAGTGTTTGACCAGCCTAGTCTACTTATAATTAATTCAATTAATATATTTGACACCAAGAGGTGGTGAGCACAGTGCAAGGAACTGATGAAATGAGAGAAAAGTAAAAAGACATCAATCTTGCCATCTACAGTTTACATGATAAAGGGAAGAAAGAATAAAATGATAGAAAGAATAAAATATTGGGAGAGCACTGAACAAAAGCAATGATTTTTGCTTGCAAGAGCTCATGGAGAATAAATCAATTACCTCAGCTTAATTGCATAAATCTTTTGCATGGCAATTACATGCCTGGGTCTGTGTCAGGTGCTGGAGCTATCAGGGTCTATAAGCCACCGTGGAAGGCTCTCATAGTCTAACCAGGAAACAGAGAGATAAACAAATAAACAACTAAACAGGCATGAATGGAAGCACAGAGAACATGGTCCATCTTTAGAAATTACACATAGGTTTCTATGCCTGGGTTGTAAATTGAAAGAAGACATGGTTGGAAATGTCACTCTGGGCCAGATGAGAGGCAACCTTTAACATCATGCAAAGGACTTGAACATTCAAGTGGTACGTTTTATGATTGGCCATATCTAGCATTAGAGTAACTCCAAAATATTTATGCATACCCCTATCATAAGACCTATCACGAGATATTCTGTGTTTAACTCAGTTTATTTTGCTATATTCTAAATGCCTTCAAGGTAATCAAAATATGTCCATTACCATACCACATCCATAGCAGGTATAATGTAAATATTGTTTGAACTTAATTGATGATCTGAACACATAATGTTAGAACATAACGACAGCATGTTAGAATGTAAACAGTCCAGAGGAACACCCAAAAGGTTTAAATTAGGATTGGATGATGAGGGCAGGGAGATACTAACCCTATTGGTAAATCTGCTAAAGAGTTACCTCTGAAAATTGAACGATTCAAGAGGGATTTTGTGCAGCTTGTGCATTAAGATGAATAGGACATGGAGTACATTTCCACCTAACTTTTAGTCTTCACAGGAGGAAGTCCTTGCTCTCATTTCTGGTGATAGTAGAAGAAAATGTTTTTTATTTATTTATTTATTTATTTTTTAAGGAATTATAGAGGGAGTTCCCATTGTGGTTCAGTGGGTTAAGAACCCAACAGTGTTGGCAGTTGCCATAGTTTGCAGATGCGACTCAGATCTGGTGTTTCTGTGGCTGTGTCGTAGACCGGCAGCTGCAGTTCCAATTTCACCCCTAGCCTGGGAACTTCCATATGCCACAGGTGCAGCCCTAAAAAAAAAAAAAAAAAAAAAAAAAAAAAAAAAATCATAGGGAAAATGAAAATTAATACAGTTTGGAAATGTTTAGAATACTATTTTAGGAGGTACAAAAAAGACATACTCTCTAGATTAAATGCATCCTTGAGTTTATTTAGTTCTTCTAGGCCTACTAATAATCCAGAATATATCCAAACATGTCATCAGGATTAATGTCTATTGAGTACTAACTATGTTCTTGTCACTGCACAGGCAGTTTACTTACATTCTTCCCCCCTTTGGGATGGGGAGCAAGGTCCTTCTACAGAAAGCATTTCTTCTACAGAAAGCTTTCATGGGAGGAATGGCCCTGCCTCCTTCCACCTGACCTGGTGGGCATGTCACACTAGTCTCCTGCATATACCTGTCATTTCTCCCTCTGCCCTCTTCCCCATTCCTGGTCCTACTTCTCACCCTCCAAGCTCACTATGGGGGATATACTCACCTCCCAGGTGAAGGCTATGGATTCTCTCTCAATAAAGTGAATTTGAATGGGCATACCCAAGGGCCCTAGGGACTGAAGCTGAATATTCTCACTCCAGGAGTGTACAGGGTGATCTGTGGTTCCGCCCGCTGAGATCATCAAAGCTACATCAGCAGCTGGCCTCCCCAAAGCCTGACTATTGCTTTTTTTGATTCTTTGAGTCCCTGTAGGTTACAAAATCCTCTTCCCCCTTCTGGCTTAGTCAGATTTTACCCTTCTAAACAGAAGAACCATTTGGCCTATATACTTGCAGGAATAGAATGGTTAAACGAAGTCACACAACCTAAGATTTTTATGGAAAACTACATTTTTAGAGACAGTTCTATTGTTTGCTGATGCATGGGATTATTTGTTTTAATGTGGTCATCTTATTCTTTCATTCCTTTAGTTAAACCAACTCCAGTGCCAGAAATGAAAGGATTGCCTTTGGCCACCTTGATAAAACACTCTAATAGTCATTTTAAATGTATAAATTGAAACCCAGTATAAAATTCTGATTACCCTTTCTGGTGAACTCTGGAGTGGCAAGTTTATATCTAAACTGGGATTGTTTGCATTTGAGAGGATTTTGTTCCACTTCTCTGGTGTCCTCAAAACACCATTTCTTTTTTACCACTTTACATTAAAAACTCAAGGCCACTTTTTTCATTCCCCAAAGTTTTCCTGAATAATGTACTTTATTTGAAATAGGCCCTTAGCTTAGGACAAAGGTTGATATAGATACTGAAGAGTGTTGACTAATTCTTCCATTTTTGTTCTTGTGAATCAGCAAATGCATTTCTGATTATGACCCTTAAATCAAAAGTGAATGTTGGAGAAATTAAATGCCATTAATAATTCAGCAAGTAACATGCATAATTTTATCCTTCTTTACAAGATAACATGCTGACATTGCTGTATTCAGTAAAGCTGATTTAAATAGGTATGATTACAGAGGGCCTGCATTTAAGGAACTGTTAATACTTCTCTTTACCTTCAGAAAAAAATATACTGGATTATTTTTTTTCTTCTAACACAGAATGTTATTTCTGATATTGGAAGTACCCAAGGATTCTGAAAGAGATATAAATTTAACAAATGACTTTGGCATCATCTTTTTCATTGCATGCTCCTTACCCTGTTCTTAGAACACAAAGGACGTGGAGCGATAGATGTACTTTTGTGACAAATCTCTGCTGAATACCAGGAGTAGCTGAAAAGAAATTCATAGAAAATTTGCTGGATAACCATTCTAATTCCCCCTCCATTTGTCTAGAGAATTTTTGGTAAAGGGAATTGTTAACTGAATAAATAAAACATGATTACTCAATACCTCCTGCCCAATTTTTCTTTCACTGGGCTCACAATTGTTTTCATTCATTCCCCAAAGTCTCTATTATTAAAAAGATGAGTAAACTGCAGATTGAAGCTCATTAGAGGCATCTAAGCACAAAGAAAAGGAATAATTTCACATTTCTGAGAACAATTGTATTGCCTCTAGAGTGAGTGTTACTTGAACATAAATATCATTTCAATTCAATGGAAGTTAGGTACAAGCAAGTAGCATTATTGTGTTTAGAAATCTAGAGGCAAATAAAACATCATACTTAGATGCAATTCCCTCCCTTTTGATGGGATATTATCTTAGCAGTAGCTTTCATTATAACCACTCAGAAATATTTTTTTCTTTTGTGCCTTTATAAAAATAAAGGGATTATGAGATAGCTTTTAAAGGGAATTTGATTATAAATTAAAATTTGTAAAATTTGGGAAGTTCACATTATCTATGTTGCTGCGACCAGCACTGCAGGGCAACAGGGAACCTGGAGGGGGTACAGCCCGGTATAACAAAACACACAAGACTCTTTTACCGTTAGAAAGTGGGGGACCAGGAGGCACTCTGTTCTGCAGAACAAAGGTGCCTAGGGTTTAGCCCACAAGCCTTTTTTTTTTTTTTTTCAGACCACAAGACTTTTATTAGGGAAGATGATGTATGTAGTTTAAGGAATAAAATCAGGGTTGTGCTTTTGCACATGCGCCAAGTTTGCTTTTTGCAGAGTTCAGCAGTTCATTGGTCTCCAACACTATGTAATTTGCTTTGATCAAGGATACTGTCATGGAGGAGTTCCTGTTGTGGCACAGCAGGTTACAAACCTGATTAGTATCCATGAGGATTCAGGTTTGATCTCTAGCCTTGCTCAGTGAGTCAAGGATCCAGTGTTACCGTGAGCTGTGATGTAGGTTGCAGACTCGGCTTGGATCTGGCATTGCTATAGTTGTGGTATAGGCCAGCGGCTACAACTCCGATTCAACCTCTAACTTGGGAAATTCCATATGCTTCAGGTGCAGCCCTAAAAAAGCGAAAAAAAAAAAAAGATACTGTCATCAGACAATATTTTAAAAGTTATAAAGTTTTATTTTTTCTCAATAGACACAACACTTCAAAACCAAAGTAAAACTTCTCAACTATCTAATATATGGAACTACCTTATTTGAACTTTTGTTCGGGAGAAATTAATTATTTTGTGAGTGAATCTTAGATCAACTAAATTGTTTTTATGAAGTTACTTGCTGGACTTTAAGAAATTGTGTGCAGGAGTTCCTGTCGTGCTGCAGCAGAAACAAATCTGATTAGGAACCATGAGGTTGCGGGTTTGATCCCTGGCTTCGCTCAGTGGGTTAAGGATCTAGCATTGCCGTGAGCTGTGGTGTAGGTCACAGATGTGGCTCGGATCTGGTGTTGCTGTGGCTGTGGCTGTGGTGTAGGCCGGTGGCTACAGCTCAGATTCAACCCCTAGCCTGGGAACCTCCATACGCCGTGGGTGCAGCCCGAAAAAGACAAAAAGACAAAAAAAAAAAAAAAAAAAAAAAAAAATTGTGTGCATAAGAAATAGCCTACAAAGCTTAAGGATTGAGTTTATGCTTAAGAATTCTTTACAAACAGTGTATTCCCAGAGTCATCACTTCTTTTCCTAAGTGAAAAGGATATATTTCTTTAGCTAATCATCTTCTTTTTTTTTTTTTTTTTTTTTGTTTGCTTTTTAGGGCCACACCAGCAGTATATGGAGGTTCCCAAGCTAGGGGTCCAATTGAAACTACAGCTGCCTGCCTACGCCACAACCAAAGCAACACCAGATCCAAGCTGTATCTACGACCTAAACCTCAGCTCATGGCAACGCTGGATCCTTAACCACTGAGTGAGGCTGGGGATCAAACCTGCAACATCTGAATTTATTAACCGCTGACCCACGATGGCAACTCCTGGCTATTTTTTTTTTATCATTTATTTATATATATATTTTTTCTACTGTACAGCATGGTGACCTAGTTACACATACATGTATATGTTCTATTTTCACACATTACATGTTCCATCATATTTGACTAGATAGAGTCCCCAGTGCTACAGAGCAGGATCCCATTGCTAATCCATCCTGAAGGCTACATTCTGCATCTATTCACCCCAAGCTCCCAGTCCCTCCTACTCCCTCCCCCTCCCCCTTGGCAACCACAAGTCCTTTCTCCAAGTCCATGATTTTCTTTTCTGAGGAAAGGTTCCTTTGTGCCATATATTAGATTCCAGATATAAGTGATATCATACAGTATTTGTCTTTCTCTTTCTGACTGACTTCACTCAGTATGAGTCTCTAGTTCCATCCATGTTGCTGCAAATGGCATTAGTTTGTTCTTTTTTACGGCTGAGTAGTATTCCATTGTGTATATATACCACATCTTCCTAATCCAATCATCTGTCAATGGACATTTGAGTTAATTCCATGTCTTGGCTATTGTGAACAGTGCTGCAATGAACATGCGGGTGCATGTGTCTTTTTTAAGGAAATTTTGTCCAGATCTATGCCCAAGAGTGGGATTGCTGGATCATATGGTAGGTCTATGTATAGTTTTCTAAGATACCTCCATACTGTTCTCCATAGCAGTTGTACCATCTTACTTTCCCACCAACAGTGCACAAGGGTTCCCTTTTCTCCACACCCTCTCCAGCATTTGCTATTTGTGGACTTATTAATGATGGCCTTTCTGTCTGGTGTGAAGTGGTATCTCATGGTAGTTTTGATTTGCATTTCTCTAATAATCAGTGATGTTGAGCATTGTTTCAAGTGCTTGTTGGCAATCTGTATATCTTCCTTGGAGAAATGTTTATTCAGGTCCTTTGCCCATCTTTCAATTGGGCTAATTATTTTTAATGACAATAATACAGTGTTGGGTTTGATAAATGTTCACATTTACTTCTTTGGACTAAATACAAAGCGTGTGAGAGTTAAGTGGGAATGCAGGGAATTTTAGCCTGGGGGTGGTTAATAATGAAACACCTACTGGTTGTTCAGCACCGCAGTTCACCAAGGACCTCTGTGGTGATCTCCTTCCTTATATCATTTAATTGTTTCAACGACTTGATGAGGAATATGAATTTATGAGCAAAACATAAAGCAACTAATAAAGCTGTTTGGTTTACAAGTGGCAGAGCTGTATTTTAATCTGACTCTAGAACATGTTCTCTTAACTGCTTAACTCTCTTAACTGTTCTCTTAACTCTTAATTAATAGATCAATTTTACCTTTGGCAGTCTGTGCTTCATTTTCTCTGGTTTATCCTCCACCTTTGATAACTGTGTCATACTCTTCCTGTCACAGTTCCAGAGTATAATAAAAGATGGCCCATGATAGCATCAGCTAACACTTACTGAGTCTTAACGGTACTTCTAGCATTGTTCTAAATGCTTTATTATCCCTATTTTAAGTCAGAGAACAGAGCATTAATGTAATATGGCTAAGGAGGAAGACTAGAAGGAAGCTGTGAGGTACTGCCTTGTGGCCCCTCAAAATCTGTATGTTGAAATCCTAACCCCCAGGATCATGGAATGTGATTTTCCTTGAAGATAGGACTTTTAAAGGAGTGATTAAGCTAGGCTTTAATCCAATATGACTGATGTCCTTGCAGGAAGAAGAAATTTGGACTCAGACAAGAACGGAGGAAAGACCATGTGAGAACACAGGTAAGCAGGCATTATTTATAAGTCAAAGATCAAGGCCTCTGAGAAACTAACCTTGCCCACAGCTTGATCTCAGACTTCCAGCCTCCAGAATTGTGAGAAAATAAATTTCCATTGTTTAAACACCCAGTCTGAGAAACTTTTTTGATGGCAGTCCTAGTAAGCTAATACAGAAGCCTACATTAAGCATTTAGGGTCACGTGGAAAATACATTTATTCCACAACGCCTATGACTAGCATTGATTGGAGAAGATATCTAAATAGGCAGAATGGTTATTCAGGTGTATTAGGTCAACTGCATTCCAAGCTCTTGCAACTTAGGAGAAACAGAAAAATAATAAAATCTAGGACTTTTCTTTTTTGCTTTTTTAAGGTCGCACCTGTGGCAGATGGAAGTTTCCAGGCTAGGGGTTGAATCAGAGCTATTGCTGCTAGTCTACACCATAGCCATAGCAACACCAGATCCAAGCTGCGTCTGCAACCAACACCACAGCTGACTGAGCAAGGCTAGGGATCGAACTCACAACCTCATGGATCCTAGTCAGGTTCGTTAACAGCTGAGCCACGAAGGGAACTCCTAGGACATTTCTTATATCTGCTGACCGGTAAAGACTACCAAGTGTTTTGGTGCTTAGATCAAAGAAGAAAATGCCTATAAGATTAAAATCAATGAATGGGTAACAATAAGTTACTAATAAAAAGATAAAAAGCCCCATAAACATTGAATCATCAATGAGAATCAATGCCAAAAAAGGAAGAATTTAACAAACGAGAAATGCTTTATAAGAAGACATGAGATAAAAACTTTTGTTGTTATCATTTGTTTCAAGAAGGGTCACTGCTTTAATAGATTGAATTGAACTCGGAGAAAATACTCTCCCTTCCTTTGCCCTGTTCATTATTTTAATGCATGGCCACTAGCACTCCTAAGGGCTGAATTTTCAAGGGGACTTTCCAGAGTTACTTGAAAACTTTGTGTCATGGTTCTGTTTTTTTCTTTTTCCCTTTGGTAGGAAGTAAGATAATTAACTTTTATCTGCCTTTAACTTGTGCAGTTTTTAAAAGAGCAGAGAATATTTCACCTGTGACATTTTCCATTTAGCTATCATCACCTCAGAGTAGTGAATTCCAAAGAGTGTCACCAAACCCTAGGTTCCTAGGCTATTAATAGAAATTGTATCTACTTACTTAGAACTCACTTTTGAGAAATTTGGGTTGTAAAACTAACTTGCACTGCCATACCAATAAAAGTTCTTTCTTTTAAATATCTAAAATGACAAAATCAACAGTTTTAGTAACTTTCTAAAATTATTCTTAAATTCCTTTTTAGTCTATATGAAGATGAAAAGTCAACTGACTAGAAGAACCTCAGAGGTAAATCAATTAACTCAATTAAGTATAAAGTTTAAAGGATCTGAACTGACAGATTTAATTTATAGCCAGCAAATAATAAGGATGTTAATAATGATGAGCATTTGCTGAGAATTTACTAGGTTTCAGGCCATGAACTGTAACTTCTTAGAGGTTTTATGTGCTAATGTACATTGTAAAATTTCGATAGTAGAATATGAACCCTCTCAAAATTATTTTACCACGGAGACCCTTCTTTTCATGAGCACATAGTAAGAACAGTGCTTGGAAGAGAACAACTTGGGAAAAACTGTCTTAAGCTCACATTTGTCCTTATATAGTTAATATCAGCTTTAAATTGACTATCTGCTCATTAATTTTTTAATCAATTACTAATTTATGGATTCCAGGTTTGGTGTTCTACCTAGACTAGTTTATTTGATAATTTTTTTTACTTAAAAATTTAAAATTAAACTTATATATGAAAAATCTTGAAGGAAATATAAGGAGTTTTTAAAAACTGATCGCAATATGGGAGATTCCTAAACTGAAAAGTAATGGAAGAAATCACACACACACAAAAACAAACAAACAAACTAAAAAACCCACCAAAAAAACTCAACAGATTTGCCCTTGTAAAAAAAAAATAAAGCATGTGTCACTCTCAGCTGATAAACTTGCCTTGTTTTATTAAGAAAACAGAAGGTCTGAGTTCCCACTTGAGTTCCCAGGCTCAGTGGGTTAAGAACCTCACACAGTGTCCAAGAGGATGAAGGTTTGATCCTTGGCCTCACTCAGTGGGTTAAAGCTCTGGCGTTAGTAGGTCACAGATGCAGCTTGGATCTGGTGTTGCTGTGGCATAGGCCTCAGCTGTAGCTTAGATTCAGCCCCTAGCCCGGGGAACTTCCATATTCTGAGGTGTGGCCCTAAAAAAAAAAAAAAAAAGAAAGAAAAGAAAGAAAGAAAAGAAAGAAAAGAAAGAAAAGAAAGAAAAGAAAGAAAAGAAAGAAAAGAAAGAAAAAGAAAGAAAAAGAAAGAAAAGAAAGAAAAAGAAAGAAAGAAAGAAAGAAAGAAAGAAAGAAAGAAAGAAAGAAGGAAAGAAAGAAAGAAAAAGAAAATAGAAGCCAATCAGAAGGAAATTCTCAGGTTTCCATCATTATATCAACACATTTACCAGCATCTATGTCCATATCTTCCCCACCCCTAGTCATGTCACTAGGAATAAGCCATCATAGTTCCATCTAAAGTCAATTCCTCCATTTGACTACTACATCCTAGGGTCTCTTTTAAACTCAGTATTTTGTTCCATTAAATCAACACAGAAACCAGCTGTGTTAGTCTCCTCTCAAATATGTCTTTTATCTAGTTTCTCATCCAGCTACCACTGCTCCCCTTTGAGCAAAATTCAATGAAGGGTCTGTCTCCAATTCCTTCCCTCCTATTTTTCTCTCAAACTCATTTAAGACACTTTCACTCAAAACTCTTCCTGCAAAGGTGATCATAATCATGGCACGTGTGAACCTTAGTCTTGTCTCATCCAAACACTCACCAGCATTTGCCCTATTGATTATTCTCTCCTCTTGAAACTACCTCTCTCTCTACATTGCAGGAATCTTCTATCTTTTCTCCTCCAAAATGGCCACTTCTCAGACTCTTCTGCTGGTTGGCATTTTCCAGAGCTCAGACTTTGTTCCTTTTCTCTTTTACATTGACAGTCACTCCCTGAATGATCTCATTTGTCTCATGACTTTTTTTTTTTTTTTCAGTTGACTGTCTTCATGTCCATTTCATCCTTATACTGGCTCAAGCCAAAAATTGTAAGGGTCATCACTGACTTGTTTTTACCTTTTAAAACCTGGCCTGAGTAAATCAAATATTTCTTAATGTATATCTAGAGTCTGACGATTCTAAATCACTACCACCCTATTCAATCCCTTGTTTGGATTATTGCAGGAGCCTCCTAACAATGGTACTGCTTCCACCTATTTATAATACAGCACCCAGAATGAGCCTATACATCAAATCATGGCACTTATGTACGTAAATTTTGCAATGATTCATTTCTCATTCAAAGTGCATGGCAAAGTCTAAGAACGGTGTACTAGATTTTTCATTATCTGGGTCCCCATAACCTCTCTAATGGTATCTCAACCTCAATTAAGTCCAGTCACATCAGTACCTCTGTACTCTTTTTAAAACATAACTGGTATATCTCATCTGTTGAGGCTGCACTTGCTCTTTCTCTTGTGTGGCTAGCCCCACTCCTCCTTCAAGGTTCTGCACAGTCATCCCCCATGACCACCCTACTGAAAGCTGCAGTCACCATCATGAGCATATTTTATTTCCTCTGTGTCACTTTGTATCCATAGCATCATTACCTTTTAACATAATATCAGTTATTTTTTTAAATCAGTTTTTCGTCTCTTTCCTTGAACTAGAATATAAACTTTATAAAGTCCAGGGTATTTGTTTTTTTTTTAGCTTTACAAAGACCAGATTTTTGACTAGTTTGTTCATTTCTATATCAGAGGGCTCAGGACAGTGTGCAACCCATAGCAAGATTTTAATAAATATTTTATGAATGAATGTCAAAAGGCACTCTGGACAAAATTAAAACAGAAGTAAAAATTGGGGAAATGTCTTAAAAGTTATCACTTATTATTATATGTGAGATCTAGTTTATTTAAAAACCAATAAAAATACTAACATCTTTTAAAAAATGAGCAATCATATAGGAAATGATTAGTCACAGAAATAAAGTATATGTACAAAACCATGCACTTTCAGCATATAAAGAATGCAGATTACAATAATGAAAATTTTTCATGAATTTGGCAGAGATAAAATTTTTAATAGTAAATTACATTAAGTTTATGAAGAAATGGATCCCCTGGTAGACTTTTGATGGGCATTAATAGTCCTTTAAACAATTTTGGAATATATGTAAAATAGCCTGTAATACATGGTCCTTAAAAGTTTTGACCACAGAAGACTTTGAGATTTATCTTAATAGAGACATCTATCAATGTATAAGAGAAAAACAAACAAACATACAAGCCACCTAAACATCTACAATGGGGGAACCGTTTAAACTATAACTATATATTATATAGCTATTAAAAATGTGCTTTATATTTACTATGATGAGATAAAAGCTTTTATAGCAATAACCTTGACCTTGAATCTACCCATAAATCCAATCCTAAATTTAACTCTTACTCACAAGCTAAATATAGAATACAATCACAATCACAATTTTCCAAGAGAAATCCAAATGTCTACAGGTAGATATAAAATTGGAAGGAAATGTGATAGCATTTTAACAATGGTTTGTAGCACTATTGTAGCTCTAGGAGTCAATCTTATTTTCCTAATTCTCCAAAAGTTAACATAGCACTCTCCATAGTTAACATTGCCTTTTAGGGCCACACCCATGGCATATGGATGTTCCCAGGCTACGGGTTGAATCGGAGCCACAGCTGCCAGCCTATACCACAGCCACGGCAACACCAGATCCAAGCTGTGTCTGCAACCTACAGCACAGCTCACTGCAACGCAGGATCCTTAACCCACTGACTGAGGCCAGGGATCGAACCCATGTCCTCGTGGATATTAGTCAGGTTCATTTCCACTGTGCCACAACAGGAACTCCAAAACAGCAAGTATTTCTGATAATCATTCAAAACCAACACAGCTTAAATAGTCTCAATAAAAGTATAGTTTTTCGTACATTTTCCTAGTCAGCTGTAGATGGTCTTCTGTCTCTCTGCAGAGTATCTGCTTACAACACACTTCTATGTATTGATGTACTGATTGTACCAAGTGGAATTTAAATTTCCCTCAGTGGATAGGGCAGGTATCTTGTGAAACCAAAGCTGCCAGTATCTACATCTAATTTTTAATTAAGTACAGGAATTTCTAGCCAGTACCAGCTGTTATCATGTTTCTTCAATTCTGTGCCTTGATAAATAGCTCAAGGAATGTTACATAAAAAAAATGTAACCATGCAAAAATCTTCTCACTTTTAAAATAAGCTTTGGAAATAAAACCCCTCTGAATTCCCACTTTCTTGCAAAGCTGTGACTGGATGCTTGTTGAGAATAACCAACACCCACCCACGGCCACCACACACACATACACACACACACACCCTAAATATTTTTTCTTCCATAACATCCTTTAGATATCATACTAAAGCACTTTCCAAATATTAACGAAAACTCTTGAAGAAAGTACAGTTGTTATTACCCCCATTTTACTTCTGAAGAAACACCTCTCAGTAGAGTTGTTCATTTTCGGACTTTCAGATCCTTGATCTAGCTCATGGCTGATTTAACGGCTTGGATTCCTGCTACTATTTGCTTCTAATCTGAAGTTGCCAATCTCATTCCTATTATTTCAAGGTATTGAGAGTTTTCTGAAAGTTATGCAATGACTCAGGAGTGGGGATTTGCAAGTAAGATGTTCTGATAATGTTTCTCATAACTGTAAGGGTAGCCAAGCACAGTTGAGAAGTATCTGCTCTCCGCTACAAATGCATACTGCTGTCCTTTTTGAAGAGTCTTCAGGTAAACTGAGCTGGGTAAAAAAAAAAAGGTGACTAAAATCTGCTTTTAAGTTGCTATAAAACAAATAGACGGATAGATAGATAAAGTTAGTTCATTTAACCAAAATGTATTAAGCACTTATACATGTTTTTAAAACTCTTCCCATCATGAAAACAGAGGTTCGAAGTCTATGGGTAAAACCTGAATACATTTCAGTTAGAATATATAAGCAGAGAAAGAGCTGCATGTTTAAAACTGGATTGTAAGACTATACATTTTGGAAAATCTCTCCAGTGCTACAGGGGTGTTGTAAAGCTACGGGAAACAGGGGGCTTGCTGAGAAGAGGGTTTATTTCACACATGTGTCCTAGCCAGGCAGTTTCGGGGACAGACACATTGTCCAAAGGATTTTTCTAAGATAAGAGGCAAAGGGGCTATTCCTGGGTTCTACACTGCTTCCCTCATATGGTTGAAATATAGGAACTTGTGATGTTTACATTTAACCCTGCCCACATTTAGCTTCCTAGCCAGATACATAGAGATATTCCTCTTGTTCACCAAAGTTTTTCCTAGGGCCTACCATATATCACACATTTCATGTTGGCAAATAATATCAATATCATCACTTAAAGTAACATGGGGGCAATCCCTAAAATCTATGCTAGGTAAATAACAAGACCACCATGTTGGCTTTTAGGGGGGAAAAAAACCAACACAAAAAGATAAAGGAACAGACAGAAAACATAATCTGTTCTTGGCTTTCATTCTTTCATGTATGGAGTGCCCACTGTACAAGCAGAACTATGCTGAATGCTGTGAACATAATGCTCAGAAAATCTAATGTGGTCTCTGCTCTACCAGAGCTTAAAAGATAGGACGATAAGGCATTTAATTAAATGAGTATACACATATACAAACTGGTATCAGGAAAAAGTTGAGGCTGCTGAGAGTGAATACAGTAGGGGACTGACCTTGCTGGACGGTCAGGAAAGGCTTCCTTGAACTGAGATCTGAATGGTGAGTAGGGTTCACTCAGTGAGGGATATCGGAACCTTCAGGCAAAGTATGAGAAGCAGAAGCAAAAGCTGCGATGGTGGGTGGGTTGGTAGGATGGGGAGGGGAACGTGATGAAGGCTGGGAAAATGAATGAAGGCCAGTGGGAATAAGGCACTGAGGACAGTGAAAGGATGGTTTGAGATGTGCTGGGGGCGTGGGAGGGGGATGTGGGGGGAGGTTAGGGGAGGACTGCGAGGCCATAATAATAGGAGGCCACCCGTGTGTTTTAAGAGGCAAGGAGTAGGGAAGAGGAGAGGGTAGAGGAACAGAGGTTGTGGTGATTGCCATATGATTCATTTTGAAAATATCCCTCTGACTCCAGCACGAGGACAGACTCAAGTAAGAGTGGAGTGGTAAGAGTTTATGGTGATCCATCAGGAGGGTGTTTGAAATTCAGGGTGAACTGTAATGGTGGCTAGAACTGGGTGGTAGCAGAGATAAAATGAATCCTTTGAAGACTCCTGGGAATTTCACTACTAGATCTTCAAAATAAAAATTTCGAAATTTATATAAGCAATGAAATTCTGGAAGAAAAAATGTCATGTTCATGTGACCGATAGTAGCAGTTTACTTACACAATAAAGTAATTCTTGTCATCCTTTGGAAAGATTGATTATTAGGAACTACCTACAAAATATGACAAATTCAATAAGACAATGGGCCCAGATGGGCTTTCAGCTTAATTTTGACAAAGTTATGCCTGACATGCACAGTTGTTTTTGTTTTTTTCTTATAGTTTTTAATGATCCTTTGAAAGTTGGAAAGTTGCCAGAGTCAATAAGAAAGGCCATAGTGAAGCTACCCAAGAAGCTAAGCCAAATTGAGTTTTAAATCGTGCATACTGCCTGAGTTATTTTATTTTGGTTTAACTACCAACAATAGCATACTAACATGAAATTATTACTGAAATCATGGGTACTAGGAAAAGCAGTTTTCTTTAAAAGAATAACATTCCTTTTAATATGTGCTGTTTTGGTTGCCCTGTTGAATTTTGGTGACAATCAGGAAGATTTTGACTGAATTGCTAAAGATTAGACTGAGGCTTTGTGAGAGAGGCATATTAGTATCATGAACTTTAAAAATGAATTAACATTATAATAAAAAATAATGTAAAAAGAAAAAAAAACCCTATAATCACATTTTTCTAATACCAAACTGTTTTCATCTAGGCATGTTTTATTTAAAAGTTATGCACTAATGTAATCATAGTAAAGAGATAATTGAGGTTAGGTAGCATTATATAATAAATGTATTCCCATATTGCTATATCATCTTGAACAATTTTAATGGCATTATATTCTATAAATTCAGTGGTCTGCAATGGACTTAACTATCCTTTTATTGGACACACACGTTTTTATTTTCCAGTTTAATATTAATGTAATAGCTTGCTCTGAGTATCATGATGTATGTTGTATCATTCTTTCTTTCATAATTTTAAAAAACAATACATTCCAATAACTTTAAAATCTTGGCAAAATGATAAAAACATTATCAGAAATGTTGAGCTATGTTCTCTACTCTCTAACTTAAAATGCTATTAGGAAGACATGTTATGAGTACATAACAGGGTTGGATGTGATTATTTTTAAGTTTTAACAATTTAACAGAGAGAGAGTGATACAGCATTTTCATTTTCATCTCTTTGATGAGAGAAGGCTACTCTTTTTCAGAAGTTTGCCTACAATCTGAATGTCCCCTGTGGGATGACCAGGATGACCATAGCCATAGCCTTCTTCAATTTATCTGTTGGTGATGTTTTTAATTTATATGAACTTATCTTGCAGGATAAGCACTGAGATGAAAAACATGAAATAATACCCTTTTTTTTTTCTTGAATATTTTCCCCTTTAAAACGTCTCCTGTATCCCTCTCAGTAATGTGGTGCACTGGTGGGAACTTCTCCGTCCCCAGTCTAGCCTGCATGGTCTTCTGATCAATATGACCCCTTTTTAGTCTCCCTGGGCCTCTAACTTTCCTCAGGGTCCCATAATTAATCTCAGGAAGAATAAACAAATGTTATCAATACAAAACGAGGGAGGAAAGGTTTTGTGCAAGTTTGGGGAAAAAAGAGCAAGAGGTGTGTGTGGAATATAAATGGAGCTTGTGAAACACCAAGGGCTTTGCTCCCAGGAAAGGGTGATACATACAGAGAACTGAAACCTCCTCCCAAGCAGTGTTGTTCAAAGCCATCTGCTGTTTTGTCTACACTGAAAATCTGTTGTTTAGTTTAGCCACCTTCATTCACCTTAGCTAGATCTCCTGAATAACTTACCCCATCTTCTACATTAGCACTTGTTGCTTCACCTTGCACTTTGATATTATATTTTATTTATTTATTTATTTATTGTCTTTTTTGCTATTTCTTGGGGCGCTGCCGCGGCATATGGAGGTTCCCAGGCTAGGGGTCCAACATGAGCTGTAGCCGCCGGCCTATGCCAGAGCCACAGCAATGCGGGATCCGAGCCGCATCTGCAACCTACACCACAGCTCACGGCAATGCCAGATCGTTAACCCACTGAGCAAGGGCAGGGACCGAACCCGCAACCTCATGGTTCCTAGTCAGATTCGTTAACCACTGCGCCACGACGGGAACTCCGCACTTTGATATTATAAAGATAATATTTTTCCTTAAACTTCATGAAGCAGTCTCTGCTAGCTTCAGCCTTTTCTTCCACATTTTCCTCATCTCTCTCAGCCTTCATAGAATTGAGGAGAGCTAGGACCTTGCTCTGGATCAGCCAAAGGAATGTTTGGCTAATTTGATCTTCTATCCAGATTACTCAAATGTTCTCCGTATCAGCAATAACGCTGCTTGACTTTCTTATCATTTGTGTGTTCACTGGAGTAGCACTTCTAATTTCCTTCAAGAACTTTTCCTTTGCATTTTCCACCTGGCTAATTATTTGGTGCAAGTGACCTAGATTTCAGCCTAATTTGGTTTCTGACATGCCTTCCCTCCTCAGCTTAATCACTTCCGGTTTTTGATTTAAAGTGAGAGATGTGTGACTCTTCCTTTCACTTGAGCACTTAGAGGCCCTTTTAGGGTTATTAATTGCCCTAATTTCAATATTGTTTGGTCTCAGGGAATAGGAAGATCTGAGGAGAGGGAGACAGTTGGGGGAATGGCCAGTCAGTGGCACAATTAGATCCGCAACATTTATCAATTATATTCACTATCTTATATCAGCATGGTTAATGCCACCCCAAAACAATTATAATAATAACACCGAAGATCACAGATCATGGAGTTCCCATCATGGCTCAGTGGAAAAAAATCTGACTAGTATCCATGAGGGGGCAGGTTTGGTCCCTGGCCTTGCTCAGTGGGTTAAGGATCCAGCATTGCTATGAGCTGTGGTGCAGACTGCAGATGCGGCTTGGATACTGTGTTGCTGTGGCTGTGGCATAGGCCAGAGGCTACAGCTCCGATTTGACATTTGACCCCTAACCTGGGAACCTCCATATGCTGCAGGTATGGCCCTAAAAAGACAAAAAAAAAAAAAAAAAAAAAAAACACAAAAACCACAGATCACTGCAATAAATACGATAATAATAGAAAAGTGGGAATTATCAAAATGTGACACAGACACATAAAGTGAACAAATGTTGTTGAAAAAACATCACCAAAAGACTTGCTTGATGCAGGGTTGCCACAAACTTTCAACTTAAAAAACACAGTATCTGTGAAGCACAGTAAAGCAAAGCATGATTAAATAAGGTATGTATATAATGGGATAGGATTAGATGAGCAGTGATGTGTTTTTCTAAACATAAAATTCAGGGCTTCTACCTTGTATTTTTTAATTTTCTTTTTAAGGCCACACCTATGGCATATGGAAGTTCCCAGGCTAGGGGTCAAATCTGACCTGCAGCTGCAGGCCTACACCACAGCCATGGCAAAGCCAGATCTGAGCCACATCTGTGACCTATGCCACAGCTTGCAGCAACGCTGGATCCTTAATCCACTGAGCAAGGTCAGGGATTGAACTCCTATCTTCACGGACACTATGTTGGTTCTTAACCCGCTGAGCACACAACAGGAAGTCCACTATCATGTATTCATTGAATTTTGAAATAATGTGATTGCTTCATAAACAAAAGTGACAATTAAGTAGGATTTTTTTTTTTACTGTGATTATTTTATTTTTTCAGTGTTTTTTTTTTTTTTTTTTTTTTTCAGTTTTTGAAAAATACCTGGAAGAAAATCTTTCAGGAACATTAAGTGGGCTAAATAAAAAATAGATTTGTGTGCATTCAGAGATGACATCATAAATGATTGGATTATATATTGATACATCACTTCTTTGCTTTGCACTTTTAACCCACTCATCTTCAGCATTCATAGGCTTTAGCACTGAGCATACTAAGTGTGAATCCACATACTCTTTTAAAGAAGATCCTACTTGCAGTATTCAGAGAGTTATAAATCTTATCTCTGGAGGGGAACATGATATAATCATCTCCTTTCCTATGCTTTAGTTCACTACAGGATTCACTTATTAATCTTTCGGGTTCTATTCTAAAATAGCAATGTTTGTAGATTCCGAAGTTATTCTCTCATTTGTCATGAACTCAAATTGTTTCTTTCTCTCATACTTTTAAGATGTGGCTCAGTAATAGCCATCTTCAGACCAGGAGTCACTGAAGACTTAGGGGAATTTTCTCTGGGCAGAACAGATGTGTGCAGAGAAGGGCACTGGGGCCATGTGCTCAAAGAAACCAATCAGAGAGTTCATGTTCACCATGAATCTAGGACCCATGGCTTTAATGAAATGTCTTGGTACTTCATTTCTCATTCAAAAATCAAGTGCATAGCCAATTCTTGCTGGGTCACTGTAACTTTTCTATCAGACTGGGTAAAAGCTATTTCCCAATGTTAAGAAAAAGTGAACATTCAAAATACTCCCAGGTTGTGCCTTTTTCCTACTTAGATCTTTGCAGTAGACTCTGAATGGAACTAAGATATGTTGAAGATTTTTGAGTCTTCAGCTCAGCCTGTATAAAGAAGTCTTATTTTTTTCTCTGAGGGACTTGGGTATACTATTTCTTTAAATAGAATATAGAATATATAGAGAATATAGCCTTTTAATAATACCAAAAACTTCTCTCAAAATAACTAGCTTCACCACTTCTAGGACAGATATATTTTGAAAGGAGATGAACCAAAAATCAAATCTACGTTAATTCTAATGGCAACTCCCCACTAGTACCTCTACCCAGATAGGAAAGCACTTCCACCCCCTCCTCATCTGACCATATCAACTGTTAGAACACTTAGAGATTATACGTATGTACTGGACACACAGTACTTCACACACTCAGCGTAGTGCATGCAAGTTAGAAAAGCTTCTACTGCACTCAGACCCCGAGCAATTGGTTTCATAATGTAAAGTGTAATGTCACCACCAGACAGTGTTGGGTCACCAACTGTGTGCTTTACAAGCCTGTTCTAGTTTCTGGAGTTCAAGAAAAAAGGCACACACAGAAAAAAAAAAAGTCTGGGAATGTGATTCAAGATTCGTTAAAAATATGTAAAATAAAACAAAGTCTCTGGTCTTTCTAAGCAGCAGTGGCAGGTTCTGACGTGGGTCTGAAGGTGGCAGAGGAAGGCCAGGGCTGCAGGATGTTTAACAACTGTTTCTACATCACCCAAAGGGGCAGCTGGGACACAGACTGGTGAGTGAATCTGACAGCTACTTTAAATATCTCTAAAGAGGATGGCAGAAAGAAGTGGCATGACCTGGATACCTTCAAGATTACAAGTAATTAATAGAATGTGGTCTAACCCAACCCTCAGTTTTGGCTTCCAAAAGTAATTGTGAATTTGTTTTTCTGAATTATTAAGAAATAACCCATATCATTTTGGACTTGAGTGGAACTTTAGAGGTTCTTTTTTTTTTTTTTTTTTTTACCAATCCAACTGTTAAAGGTTGAATTCCATCCCTCTAAATTTTATATGTTGAAGTCCAAACCCTCCAACACTTCAGAATGTGACCTTATTAGAAAACAGGGTTATGGCAGAGGTGATTGGTTAAGATGAGTACATATTAGCATGGGCCTTAATCCAATGTGACTGCTGTCCTCATAAAAAGAGAAAATTTGTGTAGAGAGACAAATATGCACATAGAGAAGTCGATGTGAAGACACCGGGACAAGACAACCATCCACAAACCAAGGAAAAAGACCTGGAAGAGATCCTTCCTTCACAGTCCTCAGAGGGACCAGCCCTACTGACATCTTGATTTCACATTTCTGGCTTCCAGAATGGGAGACAATACATTTTCTCTAAGTCACCCAGTTTGTGGCACTTTGTTATAGCAACCCTAACAGGCAGATATGCAGATACACACACACACTTTTCATTTCTTTTTACTGCGCCTGTGGCATCTTATATGAAAGTTCCCAGGCTAAGGGTTGAGTCTGAGCTGCAAGTGCAGGCCTACACCACAGTTCGTGGCAAGACCGGATCCCTAACCCACTGAGCAAGGCCAGGGATTGAACCTGCATCCTCATGGACATTATGTTGGGTTCCTAACCTGCCAAACAACAATGGTAACTCCAATATAATATATATTAATATAGGTATTAATATAAATATGTATTTTAATAGTTAAAGGAATTCTTACAGAAGTAGAGGCAGTAGCTGAAATGGCATGTGTAGATATGAGGAGAGCAGGTAGTAGAGTCTGTATCTAGAGATTTAGATCAGGCCCTTCCCACATCACACGGCCTCACAGACAATCCCCTTCATCTGGTGCTCAGGCCCCATCCAAACCTGCTTTCAACAAAATTTCTTAGTAGATAACAGCAACCAAAAGTGTCTACTCGGATGTACTGAATTTCGGAGAATTACTTGGGAGCAATTTATGTCACTGTTTGGATCTTTTTATCTCCTTTCAAAAAAAGATACTCCTTAGAGACCAATATTTTTTATTCACATTTTTCTGGGGTCTTGTAGAGATACTCTTTTCTCTGGTTGAGCCATAAAAAAACTGGGTTCATCATGCACCTAGCTATATAGCCAAGTTTAAATCTGAATTATAGTCATTTGCACCTGTTACCTAGTTGAAAGAACCAAACTGTACTCCATTCCTGTGGAGAAAAGAATAGCTATTCCCTTTGCCTAGAGGACACAAAACTTAAGAACTTGAACCAAAGGTAGGAGCAGTAATTGGAGCAACAGTAGCCAGCTGGCAGAAACAGAAACTCGTTTCAATTCTGACCCACTCAGAGATACTTTGCGTTAGTGTGTTTTGGTGTTTATAGAAAACCCAGAGGCTATTCATTTTAAAGCTCTTGATGAAAACCAGACTCACCAGAGTAATAATACTGATGAGCACAAATGTTCTTCCAGTTGAAACTTTGCTGATAAAGATTAACCTTCTCTCCTTAGAAAAATATCAAGAAAAACGGTTCACAGAGAAGACTAAGGCATCACTGGGATCCAGGAAGGTCTCAATGAAGCTTGTAAGCCTTATAATTACTCTATTAGGAATTACCTGGGGGAAGAGATATCATTTCTTTAATTGAACCAACATGGCTTTTTGGCCTGTGTATATTCTTTACAATAAAATAATCCCCAATCTGATAAATATTTGCTATCAGCATATGATAAGCCCTGATGGATACTGAGAGGTGAGAGGCTGGTGCATTTGTAAAAGGAGCAGGGAGTAATCAGAGGAAAGGGATGGGCATGCCTCACTGAGCAAATTACATTTTCCAGCCAATACTGGGCCTATCAAATATCTCCGTGCGAAAGAACATGCACTTCGTGCGAGCTGGCCATCCTGGCAAAGAGCAGAATGTTCCCTCCAGGATTTATTTATGGCTAAATCAATTGTACCTTAAAGGGATAGTTTTTCAGACAGTTTTGCTCTTGTAGGAGGGTTCATGTGGCAGTGGCCATCCTGCAACCGGAGAAGCAAGGTGGTTTAAGGTCCTTCAAATCCAGGTCATAGATAATGTTATTCTCCTTTCTCCCATTTCCTAATGCTGTGCAATTTAGATGGCTTGGGATTTCTAATCATTAAGGATCCAATCTGCATCAGGATGAGGTAGTTATCTGAGCCATGGAAATATTCTTGCTTCAGGTGACAGAGGTCATCTGCTTCTGATCTTTTGTTATGTGCTTGGGGTGTGGGGTGGGGGCAGGGGGGTGGTTGATACAATTACACACTGCTGTTTTCCTTTGTTGTTGTTTTAAGAATTTCATCCAGTCAAGGGAGGTCACTTGGGAGACAGAAATTGTGTGTTCCAGAAAGGTGCTTGTAAGACCAAACTCACATCTCTACCTGTGCCTTGTTTAATGCACCCTTGGAGGGATAAAAAGCAAGAAAGACCAAAAGCGTGGCTGCTTCTTGATTTTCAGTTGTAGCAAATCAGCGGCAAAGCAGGAAAGGTAGAGGAATCCTGGGCAGACACAAGATAGCCCAGCTTCAAAGGAAGTCATGGGCAGCTGGGAGCCAGAGCAGCTGCTGGGGCAGTTGGGCAGGCTGCACTCAGGAAGGACATGGCTTCTCATGAGTGAAAGTTCTGGGCTGACCAAGAATTCCTCAGTCAAAGCCAAACTCTGGAAATAGCTGCAGTTGCAGATCAAAGGACTTTTACATGTGCACAGCACAGAAGGCAGATGCTGTGGTTTTTGCAGTCTTGTCATCATCTTCTGTCAAGGAGCATATACAAAGAAAAAGGAAAGATATGTTTTCTTGCTTTTAGTTTAGCGTAGTTTTATTTTCTGTGGAAGAGAAATGGGATGATGGTTGTTGCCAGTACCTATTTGGGAATTATAAGAAGTGGTTTGGTCCATAAGGTTAAAAAAAAGTTAGTGTAACCTCAATAGCTCTACACTGGGGGAGTTTAACTGAACCCCACAGACAATGAGTATTAGCTGGACACACACATGCCTGTACGCTTGCCTGCTTACACACATCCAGGATACCCTGTAAAGCCAAGAGCAGCAGAAAGACCCACCTGGAAGGGCTGAGGCAGTGGAATGAGCCTACTCCCAGGAGAAACAACCATGTTAGGTTTGAGTCTAACTAGGAATTAGGCTTCTCAAGAAGAAGCATGTTAAAGAAATGACTGGAAACACCCCTGAATACACTTGGGACTCAGCCTCCATGTATGCCCTTGTCAAGATATGTCCGCAATGAGAATGGCCTCCCTAGAAGTCACACCTTTGCACAGTGTACAACCACAGCATCCTTACATGGCAAGCCTGAAAATGGTCCTCATTTGTCTCTTAGCCATGATTCAGGATAGACATTTTATGGAAGAAATGCCTTAAGATGAATGTAGAACCAGGGAAAGAAAGGAAAAATTCCTTCTTTCATGGTGATGGTGTGCTGTTATAATCTAAATGGTTATTTTTTTTTTTTTCCCTGCCAGAGAGTGATATACTCTTATGCCCACTTATTCTTTTTTATCTCCCTAGACCCGGTGCCTGGAACTGGGCCAGTGCAAAAATCTACTGAGTGAAAGAATTCCATGAATTGTGATAGAAAAATAATCAGATTAAATTGGTAATTTTGAATGAATACCATGTGGTCTTCTTGACAAAAATGAACTGTCATATCTCCTATGTCATAACCAGGAAAACACTAAAGCTTTGGTCTGTCTAAAGTTTTGGTCTGTCTTTTAAGAGAACCTTAAGAAGTCAGGAGTCACAGAGTTGTCTCTAAAAGGAAATACCCTCTTAAGTGACCACTTTAAAGGATCCTTAAGTGGCTTCCAGTAATAGAAGACAACATTCACAGTTAAATACAAGTCTCCAAAATGATGGGTTGTTTCCGGGTCTGTTTGTCTGGAAGCAGTTTCACCGTGGTGGTTTGCATTTCTAATTGTTTAATGGGGAAATGTATCCTTTAGGTCCAAACAAAAAAAACTAGAAATACCCATGTTGTGGTGTTGGGCTTAGTAACTGCATAATTAGGATGTAAATCAGCATTTCAGATCTGATGACAGTGTTTTCTAGACAGGCATGATTAGAGGGCATGAGGAATTTGGAATGCTACCCTTTGGACAATATAATTATTTTTCTCTGGTTTACCCTGCTATCTGGACCACACCCAAAACTATCAGTTCATATATTCAATAAATGATCATTGTTTATGGTACCTGCTTTGTGAAAAGTTTCATAGTAAGCCCTAGCTGTTGTGTTGGTCTTGAGAGACAGTGTCTCTGAATATTACCGTGCTTTATGTATTCCTAAGGGCACTTTTATCTATATTTGATTGTGGCTTCTGTGTTCACTTCAGAAGCTAACCCCACCATAAAATCATACTCCACTAGAAAAGAGCTTTATTTTAGGGCTATGTTAAGATCTCTCAGTGGAAATGTGTAGTAGCATATTGTACAATTGGGTCTGATCCTCAGAGGAAAGTTTGGGAATAAAACTATGGGTAGAGACCTACTCTATTTTGCTTTTATTATTTTTCTTCCCCCCCTCCCCAACAAATATATGTTTATCATTCAGTATGTGGATTAAGTATTGAACAAAAACAGTCATGACCTCTGCCCTCTTAGCGTTTACAATATGGCATGGAAGGTGGACATGACACAAATAATGTCAAGTGTGAGGAGTGTTACAAGAGGGTAAGAATAAGATTCCATAAGCAAGTTACAAGGGAGCTGAATTTAGTGCTCTGAGGAGAGAGTGTCACAGGAGACCTGTGTATTTGGGAAGAGTAACTTTTTAGCAAAGACCACAATGAGCTTCCAGGATGAGAACGACATTGTTCCCTGCTTTTGTAAGTGAATCCCACTTTTTTGCTCAGGTGGTAGGTGGGGCTGCTTTGAAAGCAGGGAAGATAAGGCCATGTAGGGTAAGTCGGGCAGTGCCACACTCTCAGGGGCACTCACTTGTTTTCCTGAAGCCAGGAAGACTTGAGAAGGTTCTGATTGATAAGACAGAAAGGGAAATCTGCTGGTTGGGCCAACAAAGAGGAGGGGAAGTGTTAGCCTCTGCTTATCTTTCTTGTCTGGGACACTGACTGGTGTCAGGTCTTGTGACAGGAGTGTTCCAGCCATCCAGTGGCCGGGGGAAGGCCACACGCCCTGACATCACTGGCCTGCTTGATTGTTTATCTCCAGATTCTAGTCAGATGAGCTATTTATTGATCAAGCCATTGTTATTATGAATGCCTGAAAGCCTTTAGAAACCAGGTGAAGGAGCACTGAGGAAGTTAAATAGTCATGAATGAAGGCCCAGAGGTAAAAGACCATGTGGTCTAATGACAAATTCAATGTAATGGAGGGTTCCTGCCAAGTTTTTGGCAATATGATAAAAATGGAAAATTGTAAACTACAAAATAACTGATGCTGGGTGCATAAATGCTCCTCCTTCTTTTGCTCTTCTTCCTTTTTTCTTTCTTTCTTTTCCCTTCTTCACACTCTTCTCCTTTATCTCCCTCCCTCATTCTCCTTCTCCTCTCATTTCTCCTATCCTTCCTCTTTTGCTCTACCTCTCACTTCTTCCTCTCCTCTTTCCCCCTCCTGAACCTGGGCTCTGGAGAAATTAAGATAAATCCCAGGGCAAAAGCTGAATGAGCTGTGGACCAGAGTGACAAGCAAAGCTAGAGCTGCCCTGAGTGTATTTGTCTGCATGAGGGACTTACAGTAATTGGCATTGCCAGCTGGTAAGGCCAGGAGATAAGATTTTGGAACTTTTCAAGGTAGGAGTTATAAATGAGACCTGGCACAAAGCTAAGCCCTTCATAGGGTCCCATCCTCTGTGAGCAGTTGGTTGGAAAAAACTTTGCCTCCTGGCAAAGAGATATTTGTATGAACCAAAGGATTTGTAATCAGGCATGGGCTCCTCACACAACTTGGGAGATTACATTACCCTGTTTGGGTATTATGGAAGAATCTCAAGATAAGAAAGTAATTTCAAGTGGACTCAAACTGTCATGCCTGAGGGCAGTTGGTGGAACTCAAATTGACACTGGAAGAACAAGCTATCAAGCCAGTGCCTCCAAATCCACAGATTCATATCATTCAAATATAAATGCACAGCCCTAAGTCATTTGGACCAGAAATGAGGCACTGTAGTCCCTAAGGACTTGAGGTGCTAGAATAAAGCACACAGAAATATAGAATTTTTTAAATGTTTAAAAAAAAATTAAAAGGGAGTAAAAATCAGGACAAAGGAAAAAGAAGGACCAGGAAAGTCTGAAAAAGAACCAATAGAAATCTGTAAACAATGTAATCACTGCAATGATAATGTTGATAAATGTAGTAAGCATTTATCACCTGGAGAAAGAATTAGTGAATCAGAGCCATGATTCTCAGCCTTCAATGTATATGGCACTCACCCAGGAGACTTGTTAAAAAACATATTCTGATTCTGTAGGCCTGAAGTGGGACCCAAAAGCTTGCATTTTTACTAAGCTCTCAGGTGATGCCCGTTCTTTGAGGAGCAAGGAAATAGAAGATAGATTTGAAAAATGTGACCCAGTGAGACAAAGAGAGAAAATACCTCTCTGAACAGCAGGAATAATAACAGAAAGAATATGGCTAAATCAATATTTGAAAAGATAATAGCTGAAAAATTTCTAAACCTAATGAAAGACATGATCCTGCAGATTAAGGAAACCACACCCAAGGAAGGAAGGAAGGAAGGGATGGAGGGAGGAATGGGGAGAGAGAGAGAAAGAGAGGGAAAAAAACCCTTATTTTTGAATATTGCCAATTATCAACAAAAGGGAAGATCTTAAAATCAGCCAAAGAGGACAAAAAAGTTACCCACAAAGAAACAACAATTAAATCGATGTTAGACTTTTCAACAGTACCAAAGGTGTTCCTGTCATGGCTCAGTGGTAATGAACCTGACTAGTATTCATGAGGGCATAGGTTTGATCCCTGGCCTCACTCAGTGGGTTAAGGATGCGGTGTTGCCCTGAGCTGTGCTGTAGGTTGCAGACATGGCTCAGATCCAGCGCTGCTGTGGCACAGGCTGGCAGCTGCAGCTCCAATTTGACCCCTAGTCTGGGAAATTCCATATGCCGCAGGTGTGGCCCTAAAAACAAACAAATAAAAACAGTACCAACAGATGTGGGATGATATTTTCTAGCACTGAAAGAGAGAAAAAATAATCTTAACAACCAAGGTTTGTGTATGCATCTCAAATATCCTTCAGGAAGAAGGATAAATAAAATTGTTTTTCAGACAAGCAAAAACAGAGTTTATGACCAATTCCCACTCCAAATCTAGTGATTCGCAAAGTGTGGTCACTGTTGACATCAGCATCACCTGGGAACCTGTGAGAAATGCAAATGTTCAGGCCCCACCTCAAACCTATGAATCAGAAACACTGTGGTGGGTTCTAGGTTGCTGTATCCAGCTTTCCAGGTGTTTTGATGCTGTTCCAATTGCAGAATCACTGCTCTAATAAATGAGGCAGGGAATACAAGATCTCTGAGGGAAGGTCTGAGACATAAAATGGAATCTTTATCAAATGGTACACTTTAGGTTAAGCTAAACCAACACTGACTGAGTCAAACAATAATAGCATCAAATTTGGAAGTAAAAATAAGATAGAACTAAAATATTGAACAACACAAAAAATAAGATAGGCCAGGGATGATTGTGGTTAAAATGTCCCCTTCATTCAAGAGGACAGAAATTAGATACATTTTTCCTGACAGGTATAGTGTGACAATAATAACTATTCAACAACGTGATCTAGGAGTTCCTGTAGCGGCTCAGTGGAAACCAATCTGACTAGTATCCATGAGGACGCAGGTTCACTCGCTCAGTGGGTTAAGGATCTGGCATTGCCATGAGCAGATGCAACATGGATCTGGTGGTGTTGTGGCTGTGTCTAGGCAGGCAGCTGTAACTCCGATTTGACCCTTAGCCTGGGAACCTCCATATGCCCCTGGTGTGGCCCTAAAAAGACAAAAACAAATAAATAAAAACCCCAATGTGATCTAGATGTCAGTGGTAGTAATGATATCTACAATGTTTTGTTTAAAAATATTATAAATTATATTTTTCTAATGCTTTCCAATATATTATGTTGTTCAACCTCTGTAAAAACACTGTTAAATGATTAGATGAAATACCTAAGCCTTTAAATTAGATGCAGAAACTAAGGGAGGCTATGTGGTGGTGGTCACAGAGATAGAATCCAAGTATTTTGATTCCACAGCTTCATCCTGGCTTTTCCTATTATTGAACTGCTATCTCTTATCATTAATAAAAATTTGATGCAAGCATGCTCTTTTGTAGAAAAACATCTTTGAAAAAAAATTTCAAAAAATCTTTGTGTCTTCTTTTATACAGTACAAACAGAAGAGAAGCTCATTAAAAAAAAAAAAAAAACCATTATCTTGAAAAAAAGCTAAATTCTCCTCTGTACATATGCTTAAATGATATATGACCTTGTTCTTTCCAGAGAAATAGACTCAGAAGGAGAAGATAGAATGACAGCATTTTTTTCCCCCAATGTGAAGTCTAAGTGTCTCGGAAAAAGTTTCTAATAATAATAATCTTTTAGAGATAAGATTGGTTTCCATCAGTCAAATAGAGTGGAGAATATAAATGACAGAGTTAATCAAGGGCATCTGCTTTGGAGTGTTTCTCGAAGGGCCTTGCATGGATCCTGCAGGCTGGCTGGTGATGATTATGCTGTGAAGTAAGCACTGGTCTCTTTGCCTGCAAACTATTGCAAAGAATAAACAGGTGGTCCTCCTTTCATACCCATTGGAGACAATACCCATTGGAGACAATACACGTCTGCATTTGAGGCTGGCCATTACCAGAGCCCCTGGCCTTATATAATGCTGCAGAATTTTCTACAATCTCTATCTATAATTAGATTTACATTTTAAAGCTAAAAGATCTTTTGATTTTAAAATTTACAAAGGGTCAAAACCTGGTGAGTCATTTGTGGATTTTTTTTTTTTTCCCGTAATAATTCAAGGAATTTTCCAACTAAAACAAATGCCAGGATGAATTTTTTGGCCTTCTGTAACACCTTTCATGTAAAGGTCTTCATGTGCATTGCAGACACAAGCTCATTAGCTTCCTGACAGCCTTGGGAAATAGGTAAGTGCTCTCAGATGTGGAAACTGAGGTTTGAGGAGATTAACATGTAGTGAATGCTGGGCCATCTTGGATTCAAATCAGAAGCCCAGCATCTTTCCTTGGAACAGAGATTTTTATTTTTATCGGACTTCATAGTTACATGTTTTAGATTGCTCAGTATAGTTTGAAGTGACTCAAATATGGAAACATTCATTATATCCTTTGGGAGATGCTTTTGATCTTGTGGAGGGCTTTTTCTGTCTAACTGGTTATATATATTTTGATTCAGTAACTCTCATTCCATCTATTTTTCCCCCTATGGGAAGGAACTGGGTTTTCTTTTCAGTCTCTCTCTTTCATTTAGCTTAATAATTTTGGAGACATATTCAGTTGTTTCAGTGTATACTGTGGAACACCTACTATATGCTCATTTCTATGGTAATCTGTATATACCAAGATGAGTAAGACAGTCTTTTCTGCATTGAAAAGAGGCATGAGGTAAAATCTGTAAATGGGGTAGGAATTAAGGGATTGGGAGGTAAATAACCATGGCTCAAAGTAGGCTATAGAAGTACATTTTCCAGGAGAACAGGACTGGAAGTGTGAATTTCTCTCTATCTTTGCACAGGGGATGGGGGAGGCTACTTCACTGCTCTGGACCTTGCAAATGCCGTTTAGAGTAACAACAATAAAATGGCTCTAAGGCTGTCCCAGAATGGAGTGTAGGCATGGACCCAAGACTCCTAACAACCTGAGTTCTAGCCTTTCACTGCTGGTTAAAAGAAGGAAAAAACAGAAAAAAACCTTAGGAAGAAGGCAGATGAACATCTGTATGGCTCAGTCTTGGCTGCTGATATGCTGTTTGTCTAAGTCTACAAGATGTGTGCACAGCAGAGTTAGTGGAGCCAAGAATTTGTTTATTCATTAAATATTCATTGATGGACCAACTCTGTTTCATGAAGCTTATATTTTCCTGAACGGGTATAGGAAATACATAATAAAGAGGCAATATAAATTCAGATGGTGATAACTGCTGCTACGAACTGATTATTAGTGTCCCCTCAAAATTCATATGCTCTAATATAATGCGATGTGATGGTATTAGGAGGTAGGCGATTTAGGAGGTCCTTAGGTCACAAGGGAGGAGCCCTCATGAATGGGATCAGTGCTCTTAAAAGAGACCTTAGAGAGCCCCCTTTTCTATCATGTGACTTTGTCTTTTTTTTTTTTTTGTCTTTTTCCAGGTCCGCACCCGTGGCAAACGGAGGGGTCTAATTGCAGCTGTTGCTGCTGGCCTACACCACAGCCAGGTCCAAGCTGCATCTGTGACCTACACCACAGCTCACAGCAACACTGGATGCTTAACCCACTAAGAGAGGCCAGGGATCGAACCTGCAAACCTCATGGTTCCTAGTCAGATTCGCTTCCACTGCACCATGATGGGAAATCCCCCTGTGACATTGTAGTGAGAAAAAGGGCTGTCAGTGAGGAAGCAAGTCTCATTGGACACAGAATCTGCTGGTGCCACAATCCTGCACTTCCCAGACTCCAGAAGTGTAAGAAATATACGTTTGTGGTTTATAAGCTACCCAATGTCTGATATTTTGTTTTAGCAGCCTGAACTGAGACAACTGCTATAAAGGAAATAAAATACAATGATGTGATAGTAATTTAGGTTGGGGGGTGGTGTTTGTTTTCCATAGGACAGGAAGTGATTTTTTAGTTCAGACCTAAATAGTAAGGAACTAGCTATACAAGGTCCCAGGGAAGCAATAATCCAGCAAAGATAACAGTCCCCAGAGAGGCCTTAAAATGGGAGCAAACTTAGTATGTTTAAGGAATAGGAAGAATCTGCACTACATCTGGGGTGGAGTGAGGGAAGAAATAGTATGATACAGTGGGGCTGAGACAATACAGGGGCTGTGGTAAAATACTTGGATAATATTCCTAGGCTGGTGGAAAGCGACTGAAGTGTTTTGAGCAAGGGGATGACATGAGTTTTAAGTAACCTGATCTAAAAAAGAAAAGATCTTTCCAAAAATGGCTATACTACCTAAGGCAATATACAAATTCAATGCAATCCCTATCAAATTACCAAGGACATTTTTCACAGAACTTGAACAAAATATTTGAACGTTTGTTTGGAAGCACAGAAGACCCAGAATAGCCAAAGACATCCTGAAAAAGAAAAATAGAGCTGGAGGAATCAGGCTCCTGAACTTTAGACTATATTACAAAGCAACAATCATATAAACTGTATCGTACTGGCAGAAAGACAGAAATATAGATCAGTGGAACAGGATAGAAAGCCCAGAATCAAACCCACGCACCTACAGCCAACTCATCTATGACAAAGGAGGCAAGAATATACAATGGAGAAAAGACAGCTTGTTCAATAAGTGGTGCTGGGAAAACTGGACAGCCACATGGAAAAGAATGAAAGTAGAACACTCCCTAACACCATACACAAAAATAAACTCGAAATGGATGAAAGACCTAGATATAAGACCAGACACTATCAAACTCTTAGAGGAAAACATAGGTCAAACACTCTCTGACATAAATGACAGCAACATCTTCTCAGATCTACCTCTTAGAGTATTGACAGTAAAAACAAAAATAAACAAATGGGACCTAATCAAACTTAAAAGTTTCTGCACAGCAAAGGAAACCCGAAACAACACGAAAAGACAACCCACAGAATGGGAGAAAATCTTTGCAAGTGAATCAACTGACAAGGGATTCACCTCCAAAATTTATAAACACCTTCTGCAGCTCCATTCCAAAAAAACAAACAACCCCATCAAAAAATGGGCAGAAGATCTAAACAGACAATTCTCCAAAGAAGACATACAGACGGCCAAGAAACACATGAAAAGATGTTCAACATCACTCATTCTTAGAGAAATGCAAATCAAAACCACTCTGAGGTACCACCTTACACCAGCCAGAATGGCCATCATCAAAAAGTCTACAAACAAGAAGTGCTAGAGAGGGTGTGGAGAAAAAGGAACCCTAGTACACTGTTGGTGGGATTGTAAATTGGTGCCACCACTGTGGAAAGCAGTATGGAGATGCCTCCGAAAGCTAAGCATAGAACTACCATTTGATCCAGCAATCCCCCCACTTCTGGGCATCTACCCAGAGAAAACCACAACTCGCAAAGACACATGTACTCCGATGTTTACTACAGCACTATTTGCAATAGCCAAGACATGGAAACAACCTAAATGTCCATCAACAGAGGAGTGGAACAAGAAGATGTGGTACATATACACAATGGAATATTACCTGTGTGTGGTTATAGGAGAGGAAGCTTGCCTTTTCTGCTCTAGGACTTGGTTAGCAGATCAAAAGCATAGGAAGGTATTACTGTGGGAGCTTCTTCAGAGAAGGACTGCTGCTCTGACGAAGTTTTCCTTGATCTGAGATCTGACAGATAAATAGGGGGTAGGTGACTGTCATAGTTAAAGTCCCCAAAGATATGTCCAAGTGTGTGGAGTATATCTGGAAGGTGGAAGGCATTCATTTCATGATGGAGGCCTATGTATAGTTTCATTAGATTCTCCCAAGAACTTTATAAAAGCAGTATTAAAATTCCCATTTACAGATGAGTATATTGGAAGTCTTTTTTTTTTTTTTAAATCATATACTGTCTCCCCAGTATGCCTTGCTACTGCGTTTCTTGAATTCCAGGTTGTTATACTCACTGCCTAGTTATACCCACCGATGAAAACTTGCTTGAACAACTTTGCTATGGGCACAACATGTACTCAGTATCTCCAGGGCAGGGAGAATGAAGTAAAAACTTCCAGATTTGCCCAGAATGGGTAAATTAGAAATAAGTCTACAGTGCTCCTGGCAGAAGGCTCAGCAAATCCCAGGGTAATTAGCACACCCAGCCAATTCCTTTCCATGAGCCAGAAATAAAGAATGTCATTGTAGATTTTGGGTTGGGGGGGTGGGTCTCTCATGGTTCTTTGTCCCCACCCTCCATCCTGGTTAATGTCTAATGGGGCCATTTCTGTCCTAAATTGCCAGCGGCAGACAAGTCAGAGCGGGAAATAGAGTTAAACAGTCAATGCCATAGTTCTCGGGTTTTCAAAAGTTTTACCTCCAAATGAATTGATGTCATTGTTCCTTTTTCTAGTGGAAGGAGAGAATGAGTTGCTTTTTCCATGCCCTTCCTGCCCTTCTTGAGGGTTTTTTTTTTTTTTCCCCTTTTTCTGTCCTAGCACCAATTCAGGCATGTAGATATAATACAGTTTTGTTGATAGAACATTCAGACAGAGAGGGAGTTCCCGTTGTGGCTCGGAGGTTAACGAATCTGACTAGGAACCATGAGGTTGTGGGTTCAATCCCTGGTCTTGCTCAGTGGGTTAAGAATCTGGCATTGCTGTGGCTGTAGCGTAGGCTGGTGGCTATAGCTCCAATTAGACCCCTGGCCTGGGAACCTCCATTTGCCGTGGGTGCAGCCCTAGAAAAGACAAAACAAAACAAAACAAAAAACATTTAGACAGAGAAACAAGGATGCTGAATTCCTTTCCTGGTTCCTGCTCTGACCACTGAAATAGGAGGGGAGATAATCTGTCTCCTTTTGCTGATTAGGAAATTGAGGTAAGGAGAGAGAGATTTAGTGATGGAATGAGTGACAACATTGGCAGTGATTTGTTCATGGACTTGGGCAAATCATTTCCTCTTTGAGGGCCTTAATTTTTCAGATGTGGATTAGAAAATTAAAAAAAAAAAACTGAGCAACTTCATCACAGAGGTGGGATGGAGAATAAGTTTGAGCAATGGCAACAGTAATTAATGTTTCCATTAACACCACTGCCATTATCCTGCCAGTCTTCTTTTACAATTTGCCTTTAAGAAAGAAACAACAGCTCTTAATGGAAAGATATATCTTTGGAGGCAGACAGCTCTGGGTTGGCATCTCAACCCTGCACCTTTCACCTTATCCACTGGATGAGATGAATTTCTCAGCCCCCCATCCCCACCCTTTTCTGGAGATGATAAAAGCTATCCCAAAAGGCTTGTTGGGGAAATGTGAAAATTAACAGGCATATCCCTGACAATAACTACATAGGTACATTTGACCTAAATCAGATTAGCTAATTATGTATACTTCCTCTAGGTCCTCTGAATCTGGTTTATATTTAGTTTGAGCAAAGAATCTCTTATTTATATGACTTACACAGATATGACTCTGGGGATTGTTTATACTGTTCTAGAAGGAGATTTCAGAGCTGAGACACAAGTTGTTTCTTTATCCTTGGGCATAGGCTAGAGGCCCAGAATTGTCCTGTGTGTACTCAGAAGCAAATGGGTGACTACATGCGGGGCTAACTCCTCGTACATGAAGTCAAGAGAGAAAGCCTTTCCATATATGGGGCCATTTTTAAAGTATCCAGTGTGTGTGCTAGATTCAGGCTCACATTTACTATTTAACACATTCTCCTGGCCATGTAAGTAGAGTCATATCCTGCTGGGGGATTAAATCCCAATCTATTTTTATAAGGCTGTGCTGTGGCCAGTGGAGTAGAACAGCCAGACAGGAATCATGCTTAAATGTCATATGTTGCTTCTAAGAATCCTAAAAAGTAGCATTACTTGAATCATTCCTATTTAGTTACTTGGCATTGACACTTTCCTTTTGAGGATGCTTAGAGCTTTTCTTCTGCTCTGGCCTTTTAAACTATCTAATCAGCTTTTCCCCAGGCTCAAGCCAGTTAGCACTGATTTGAAACTAGAAGTATCTAAGGCACTGCTCATTGGTACCAGCCACCAACCAAGCAACTACTTTCAGGCTTTCTAAACTAATGATTTACATAAGTGATGTGGTGAAGCACTGGAGGAATAATTTATTTTAGTTACAATTATCAGTCATACTGGTTGGTTGAGGATCAACCCAAATAGAAGCCAAATAACTTTCCAATTTGGAGCTAGATATGTCATCCTATATACAAAGTAATAGGCTCTTGTGGTCTTATAAATTCAAACTAAATTACACTAGCATTAGAAGAATCACGTCACCCTGGCTCACTCCGCCCTCCAGAGCATGGACACAGAAAAAGAGAAACCACCAGAAGCTGAGCTGATCATGTCTTTGAGGAAAAAGACACATCCAAGTGTTTCTGTGCCGGGGGAATTAGGAACCCTGCAGTTATAGCAGTTTGACTACAGTCTCATTGGATCTTATAAATAAAACAAGTGCAGACCAAGTCAGTGCCTGGACAGCAGATGCAGAATCTCCTGGGGAGATGCAGTAAGTAGTGCTAGGAATCCAACCAGCACTTCTCCCTTTGCACTGATAATAAATCAGTACCTAGTAGGAGACAAGAGGTTGCCTTTTAATGCATTCTTCTCTTTCCCCAGCTTCTTTGTATATGGTCCACAAAAATGACTTCTGCCTTCACCTATCTTTGGAGAGGAGTTGCTTATTCCTCCCCCAAATAAAATTCACCTATTTTTTCATCACCTATCACAGAAATAAATTAGACACATTCTCTTTATGGTGGTGGCTACAAAGATGTGAAATGTATTATGACTTCTTTTTTAGTTTCTCCGAGGAGATGATAGAGTTTAAAAGCGAATGGATTAATCTGCAAAAATATAGGTAATAAAATTCTTTTGATTGTAAGATTTTAGAAATATATATGAAAGTGCAAGTATTGGCTCCAGTAGTCCATCTTGCTTTTGCACATTGAAAGTTCATGGTGTAGGTACGTAAGTCCCCATTCACCTGCCCCTTGTTCTAATCATGAATGTACTACTCTAGTTGGAATTCTGAAAGTTCCTGATATTTTAATTCTTATTTTTCATAGAAAAAATAGTTAACCGCATCCTCTATACCTTTACTTGTGAAGATTATTTGAACAGGGTTTCAGTGTATCACTGCATATTTAATGTCATGTCTTCCTAGCTATGCCTCGTATAACCAGTTTCTAATTTCAGCCTCTGCTTAGTTAAAACACTTTGTCGAACTACCCTATCACATATTTTTTTTTTTCTCACACACATCATTTCATCCTCACTCCTGAAAAATCTGTTAGTGGCAATTCCAATACTGGCAATGGAAAAGTGAAAAAAAAAAACTTTAAAAAGGGAAAACTGAATCTGAATGTCATCACTGCAAAAATGAAACATTGATGTAACATGCTCAGTGAAAGGGCATGTTACATCCCAGAAATGTGTGGGTTGTTTAGCAAAGAATCATTACACAAAGGTTAAGTGATGTGTCAGTCATTAAAACAAAAGGATTCATTAAAATATTTATTGCAAGAGATATTCCTCCAATACTCTGAAGCCTAGTTTGTGTATAATTAATGAACTGAGAGAAAGATTCTGGAGCAGAGAAACATAAAGTGTGAAGAACTACTGCCAGTTGAGGTTCAATAAAAATGAAGAGAACATAATCTTTGGAATGACAATGTTCTTCACTTGGAAAATGTAATTTCATTTTTAGACTTTTTTTGAAACTTATCTACTATATAAAGTACTGGGTGTGGTTATATCATGAAATAGCTTTAGTTGATGTCAGATATGTTAATAGCATATTTGCACTGGAAGGACATCAGAGATGTAACAAACCAGGTCAAGAATGGCCTCTCGGAGGCCATCACCTCTAAGCTGAGACCTGAATGTTGAGAAGGTAAAAGGGGTAAATTTCCCAGCAGAGTAAGCATCGACTGTCACAAAGACCAGTGGGGATCCTGGAGTGTTGGAGGGATTGAAAGAGGTCTACAGCTGAGTCTAAAAAAATGAGAAGGAAATTGGGGAGATGTGAGCTAAAGTGGAGACAGGGGCCATCTGGGTGTAATCTGGTAGAGAAAAATGGATGCAGTTAGGTCTAGGTCTTATTTTACTTAATTCTGAAATATATAATTTGGGCCAGCAATACTTTTATAGAAATAGAATTTTTATGTCCAATTAAGCACTCAATTTCAATATTTTAACCTCCTGTTTTAAGAACCACTGCTATCTTCTCACTGATTTATTGATTCACTTACATAGCATTACATGTGAGCTGAGTCAAAAATAAGTAAAACCGTCACTGCTTTCAAGATAAATGATGCCAGAGTGTAGTGGCGTGGGCTGGAGGGTAGGAGGTGGAGGATGGACTGTGGACCAGTAGACTAAGGAGGTGAGATTTGGGAAAAGGATATGCAATATTACATCACCAATATCATGAAAACTTCTCATGGCAAAAACAAGCAAATGTGCAGATTCCTGTCCTCCCTCTCTCTTACCAGCAGAAGGCTTGGGCTTTTGCAACTATTTATTTGGGGGCATTTCCCGGTTCCTCTGGGTATTAGGGGACATGAGAACAGGAAGTGGCCCATGAAAGGGACTCCCTATTAATAGGTTGCTTTACACAGTTCCAGGGGGACCACTCACACTATATGCCAAGTACATGGAACTGCCTTTGACATCATTCTTAGAGAATGGGAAGTATCAGAAGTTTGCAGGACTGACTTCCATGCTCCTCCCTTTTTTAAGGACACTCTTCAATAGTCATTGGGCACCATACCTGGGCCAAGTTCATTGGTGAAGAGTGTGTTTACAGAGTCCCGTTTTGTTAATTAGGAAGAATAGTCTTAACACTGATTTCTTATGTTCTGGAATTCCCGCTCAGTTCTCTGAGTTTGGTTTCTTCCCACTCAAATTTACTCATTTTGAGGAAACAGAGCTCTTCTGTTTAGCTGGGGACAGAGACACACACACGCTCCCTGAATTCTCTTTTCTCACATCAAGACTTGCCTAGTTTACTCTGCAGAATAACATGCTTTCCTGGTTGACTGAGACTTTCTTTAGTTGGTACACTTCTCCCTTCCCTAACAAACAAAATCTTCTACCCACTGGTGGGCTTTCTTCCAGTCTTTCTCTCCTGGATCACAAATGAATATTTACAACCACATTTTTAAACATAAATTATATATAATATTCATAAATGGCCCTCTTTAACAGCCAAGCGAAGTGTGCTATTCAACAGAAGAATATTTATAATACTTCCCCTGTTGGTGCTGGCACCCGCAAACAGAGCTTGACCTTACTTTAGGAAATTGCCTACCAATTTTATGAACTTCATTATACTATTTTCAACTTTTGTAGTTTTAATTATTTGTCTTGAGATTTTGCAGAATTTGTGCATTTTATTAAAATCTATCCATATAAATAGGGACTGGTTGGAATAAAGTTAGACGTCTGAGAATGATGTATAGGAGAAGATTCTTTGGGGTGGGGGTTATGGTTAGGTCGTAGCACTACTGGGACAGTCCAGGTTGGATGCCTCAGGGACTAGAACTGAGGTGTAAACTTTAACTATGGAGAGAAGATACAATGGAAAAAATATATAGGTTAGGTAAAACTGGAAATGAACCAGTTATGTTGATGTTTGGAATGAATCCAAGTGAATCAAAAGATAAACTACTATAAACAAGAACATGGTACCTGGACGAAAGAATTCAAGGATAGGAGGGAAAGCGACACGTTCAGATTTTCTGGGTTCACCTTGAGCTGTTAGTAGGAAACAAAGCTTTGAGGGCTGCCTGGGAGCCCATGCCCATCCAAGCATCATTCTCTCTTCCTTTCTTCCCCCTGCTCTTCTTTCCTATCTCCTTCTTCACAACTTCCTTTTCTGGAGAGCCCTCAAAAAGGGGTGAGGCTGTGCCTGCTCTGGCTTTTATTTCAGTTGGAGAAAAGTGCCTTTACCAGGGCCAGCTGCCAGCTGCATCAGTTTGGGTTTGCCTGCACACAATTCAATATTTGGGATTAGAGCTCAAGAGAGAAGTCAGAACTAATAGATACTTGGAAGTCAGATAATTGAGTAAATACAGTTTCCCAGAAGACAGAGAATGGAGAGGGAGGCTAAATAGAGAACTCTAGGGGTCAGAAGCAGGGAGCCAGACCAAAGGTGAGGTCAGGGAAGAAGCGGTTATAAGGAATAAAACAAATGGGATGAACAATGCCAGGGAGGAAAGATTTAGGGGAAGAGAGGCTGATCAGCAGTGTGATGTTGCAGAAAGAAAGGATCCTAGAAGAGGTAAGTTAATTTGGTAACAAGAGGAAAAGTGGTGTCGATTAATGGATGAAAGGTGGGATTTTGGCAGGGCAGCTGAACGCAAACTGTAGGGTGGAAAGAGGGGCCAGGTGTTGGCTATAGTGAGTGAAGAAGAAATAACGACGGAAACTGGCTTGGGGAATAAATAAGGAAAGTGTTAAGTTTTAGACACATAATCTTACAGAGCATTTTATGGCTAGGTGGAAATATCCAAGAGAAAAGAAGAGTTTTAATATGCAAGGGAGAGTGGGAAGTGTTGTAAGATACACATACACACACACACCCCATCTTCCAATAGCCCATATAATGTCTAGACAAAAGTGCCTCCCCAGAGGATGTAGGATGTGACCTCTCACTAGAGTAAATGGCTTGGTGAATACAAAAATGAGGGCTTCATTTCAGCCCCTACATGCAAACTGCAACCCACACAGAGATACAAAGCACAACTCTCCCTAAACCACCTGCTGCATGTAGGCTTAGAAAAAACTCCCCATGCCCACTCCACATGCTTTGTCCTCTCTGCTCAGTCCCTTTCCTCACTCTGCTCAGGATGCATTTCTTATTTATAGCCAGAAAATCAGTTAGTCAATGTCTGAGGCTGTACTCCCTCTGAATACTCCCTCCCCAGAGTCCACAGAAGCATCCATGCAGGAAAGTCCCTACTGAAATGAGTGGCGCCCAGTAATCCCAGGATGAAGTTCACTTATCCTTGGTTGATGCACCCAGTCATCTTTCCCACTGCCGCTGCTCTCTGGGACTGAAGCATAATTTTGTGGTGTTGTTATGTTTTAAAAACTTAACACATTTTTTTTTTTTCAATTTGAGTAGGTAGGTAGCTTATAGTTAGAAACACAGTTTCAACACTGTATGCCAGAAACAGGGATAACTGATTTTTTTCGTTTGTGCTTGGAAACGAAAGGGGGAAAAACAAAAAGTAAAGTTAGTTGTGGATATTATTTCCTTTCCTTGGGAGGACACAGCCATTGCATGTTAATTTTTTTTAAATGTCTTTGCTTTCTTACTTGGAGATATATTTTTAGTAATTTCTGCAGAGATTTTTTGAGAGGAAATTTTCCATGGTAATGCATCTGGGGGACAGTGATCTGGATAAACATCCACCAGGGAATTTAGCAAAGATTCTGCCAACAAAGGTGGCAGGAGGGAGCCCTGGAGCTCCCTGGCTCTAAATAGGAAGGCCACTTTCCGGGCCCCTCTACTGTCTCTGTGTCATCATTTGTAAGAATAAAAAAAGAGGCTTCAAAACCATGAGCTATACTGCTTGCCTTACATGCCTCCCCTCTAGACTTACGCCAGCATTTACCCTGAGAGCATGTTTATCCCGTTATGTCTCCCATCCCTGTTTACATCAGTCACCACGGAAGCTGAGGACCCCATATCATCCCTCATTCCCCCAATTCTAATCCCTTCTGCCCCCACTCCCTGCACAACCTATCCTTTTCACCATCAATTACCATACTGTATTTGTTTGTCTTTTTCCCACATGAGAGTGTAAGCCAGAACTTTGGTCTGTTTTGCTCATGGACATATCTGTGTTTTGGAACTGTGCTGGGCACATTGTAAGCACTCCATAAATATTGAGTTCCTGAATGAAAATAAAGCAAAAAACAAACAAAGAAAAAAAAAACAAAAAAAAAATGAAGAAAAGAGCATTTGAATTTGACCTAGACTTGTATGAGCTGTATGAAAGACTAAATATGAACTCAAGGATTGTGAGCCTGAGTCAGTGGTTGGTAACAGGAGGGGCTGCAGATAATAGGCAAAGGAGTTTCCATTGTGGCTCAGCAGATTATCAACCTGATCAGTATATATGAGGATCTAGGTTCGATCCTTGGCCTCACTCAGTGGGTTAAGTAAGCCAGCGTTGCCCTGCAGCATAGGTTGCAGATGCGGCTTGGATCCCCTTGTTGCCACGGCTGTGGATAGGCTGGCAGCTACATCTCTGATTTGACCCCTAGCCTGGGAACTTCCATATGCCACAGGAGAGGCCTCAAAAAGAAAAAGATAATAGGCAAAAACACTAGGTCTCTTTTCGTAGAAATTAATTTCACATGAGTGGCCATCTTATTGCTTTGCTACAGGTAGAATATTGTTTAAAACAATAAAAAATATCTTCAAAGTTCTTGACTAGCAGCTGCTATCTACATGATTTCTTTTTAGGCTTTTTTAGGGCCAGACTTGTGGCACATGGAAGCCCCAAGCCAGGGGTCAAATCAGAGCTGTAGCCAATGCCACAGCCACAGCAATGCAGGATCTGAACCGCACCTGTTACCTGCACTACAGCTAACAGCCAGATCCTTAACCCATTGAATGAGGCCAGGGATTGAACCCACGTCCTCATGGATACCAGTCAGGTTGAGTCACGACGGGAACTCCTATATGATGGTTTTTCCGGCATGAAGGTAGAATGTATCAGCATTTGTTTAGGTCAACATTTGCCTTCATGGAAGTTGAACTAATTTAAACAAAATGCAGAAACAGTAGAAGCTCCCAGCATATGGCTGGGGCTCGTCAAATGTCTTTAGGGAGAGCAGAGGTACTCAGGCCTGGGCAAATGTGAAGTAGGCACACTCTCTTCTCTACTTCAACTCTGTGTGGCTGTTCTCATTCTACTTCTGTCCATTAGTTTGTCCTGCTGTGTTCTCCCCATCCTGAAAGGGCTGTTCACAGACAACCCACCTTCTCCCTCCACTCTTTTCCCTCTGAAATATAATTACATGACTTTTAGACTCTGTTCCTGCAGAACCCTGCTTTCTCTGTAGAAGTAAGTGACATGGACTTCATTGGACAAAAGAATCCTATTGCTTGATAGATCATAGTTTCCAAGAACTTAACAATCCCTACAACAAGTTAAAATGATCAGGTATTTTAAAGGCCTCTAAGAAATGATGCTGGGGTCAGAAATTTCAGGCAGTGTGGCAAGACACTGATGTAGGTATTTGAGAGTGACTAAATTCTGGTTTAAGAATCAAAAACCTCACTGAAAAATCCCAAAGGGCTGTGTAGATCCAGAGACCATTTTTTTTTTTTTAAGAAGGGGTGAAATAATCTTTTCATCTATGGTAAAAGATGTGAGCAGGACAGTGAGGCATACTTATGTGCAGTGTAACACAGTATGATTTTCATGCATTCTATCTGAATATGAGAAATTACTGGTTTTAATGTCAGATCTGCTCATCGTCCGACACATCAGGAAGAAACTGAGCATGTGTTGGATGTCTTAAGATGAATGTTTTGTGATTTTTCTGTTGCTGAAAGAATCAATGCGTGGAAGACACCCCGAGATAGATAGTCACCTGGGAATGTCAGTTTGGATCTAATTTTCCATAGTTTTTGTGATGTGGGGATGGTAGAGTGAATATCAATATTCAGGGAAATTCTGTGGATTCATGATCTGCCCCTGAAGCACGAAGGAACCTCGGCACACAAATTACACACAAGAACATCTAGGTTATACTCCTCTCTGCAGCAGATGAATAAAAAAGTGGAAATATATTTTATTTCACATTACTGCACAGTAAATCAGTAAACACTTCATTTATTTATTTTCATTTTCAGCTGACCCGAGGCATATGGAGTGCCCAGGCCAGGGATCAGATTTGACCTATAACTGCAGCAGCATCAGATATTTAGCCCACTGTGCTGGGCCGGGGATTGACCCTGCGACCCAGTGCTGAAGAGATACTGCCAGTCCCATTGCACCACAATAGGAATTCCTAGGCTTTCTTTTTGTTTTGTTTTGTTTTGTTTTTAAATCCAAATTGGTTTTACTAATGTATCATAATGTTTCTGAATGCCTAACATATTTTAAATACAAAGGGTATTTCAGATGTCAAGATTTCCTAGGTCACAGTTAGGGTTCACAAATGGAAAATACAAGGGGGAAGCCTACAGGGAGAGTGGAGATAGGATAGAGAAAAAAAATGAGAGAATAAATCATTCCGAGTAACTTTTAAGTGTTAGGTACATTCTCATATATTCTTTGAATCTCCAAAACAGGACTATATGAAGGAGGTGTGGTCAGAACCCAGGATTTTGATTAGAACCCAGGCTTCCTACCTGATTATCAGAGGCAATGTCAACCTTTAAGCTGCCCATCTCCCTGCCTTTGCTCTGCCTCTTTCCCAAGCAGCCCATCACATGATGCTTTAGGAGAACAGAGCTGGACTCCAGGGAACTTAGAATTTCCTCTGCTCAAAAACAAGTATTTATTGAGAAAAGTGATGATTGCTTTAAAAATCATCTCTATCTTCCAATTGTTTTAAAAACATTTTCAACAGTTTTTATCCAGAAACTCTTATGAGAGCTATAAAAGTTGACTTACATGTCCTAAGTTCCCTAAACTCTTATTATTTTCACTAAAAACCTGCCCTGCTGGAGGAGAGGTGGCGAGTTACATCCAGAAGCCCCTATTTATATTTCTTCTACTTAATTTAAAAAATTACAGTTCAAAAAAACAATGGAACTTTGAGTGAAATAGGAATTCTGTAGTACAAAATTCATTTTTTTTTTTTTTTTGTCTTTTCTAGGGCTGCACCTGGGGCACATGGAGGTTCCCAGGCTAGGAGACTAATTGGAGCTGTAGTTTCCAGCCTACACCACAGCCACAGCAACACCAGATCCGAGCTGCGTCTGTGACCTACACCATAGCTCACAGCCACAGTGGATCCTTAACCCACTGAGCGAGGCCAGGGATTGAAGCTGCAACCTCATGGGTCCTAGTCAGATCCATTAACCACATTCCACGACGGAAACCCCCAAAATTCATTATTTTGTAATTACAAGTAGGGAATGAAGGTGTTAACAGACATTTACTATGGTTTTAGTTCATATTTCTAGTTTTTGTCTAAATTGGCAGTCAAGAAACATTCAAGAGGAAAACTGCCACTTTGTTGAATGATCCCCTCTTATACCTGATGACACTGCACCAGAGAACAAACGATACCTACATCCTTATTAAATTTAACCAATTATTTGTTACTTGAATTGAGGGTATCTGTTTTCAACTTTGAGTCTAGATCAGTGATTCCTGGGTCGCTGCATGCAAATCTAAGTTATTTTTCTAAAACATCTTCCCAGGTGATTCTGATGTGAAGTCAAGTTGAGAAGAAGACTAGCAAGTCGAGCTACGGAATGAGGTGTTGAGGGCTAAAGTAAAACCCGATGAAGGTGGCTAAAGAAAGGAGACCAGACTGTACGAAACTGGAACCCCTTCCAGGAGGGGTCATTGCTAAACAGGCACAGAGGAATTGCTAGGGAGAAGAGCATGAATAGCTGGGGGAATGAGGACATCCTGGATATTTAAAAGGAGGTGAGAAGGCTAATCTTACTGACTTCTAGGAGTAGAAGAAAATATTAGAGAAAAGGGAGAGTGCATTTCACTCTGTCTGACACATAGTAGGTGCTCAATAAATACCTGGTGATTGAATAAACAGGTGGACCAACCTATGGAGGGACTTAAGAGCCAAATAAAATAATGTACACTTCTTACTGTATATTTCCAGGAACTAGCATACATTAGAAACTCCACAAATATCTGTTCAAATGTTGATTTGCTAATCTTCCTTGCACATAGTATGCACTGATTAAATGGTTGATATTATTCAAATTATGAGTATCATTAGTTGAATACCTTTATCTTTCAGATGGAAAAATTCAATGATTGGTTTCTATTATAAGACAGTTTCTATTTTAGTCTGATGGAATAGTATGAAGACACCATTTCATTTAAAGACATTCTATAATGTTCCAAGAGGAAATTTTATAGAAAGAGCATTACATTGCTAGCTAGAGAATTAGAGCACATATGATAAAATCAATTAGGAAACATAAAAACAATGAAGCATTTCAGTATTCAATTAAGGTTACCTTCTATGGACCAGACACTCTTTGAACCAAACCAGAAATTTCTGCTCTTATAGGGCTTACATTCTAATTGGAAGAGCAGAAAATAAAAACAAACATATAGTCCTTTAGAATCCCGTAAATGGTAAGGAGAAAAAAAAGGGCATGAAAAGGCAGCAGGAAGTATTGGGGGAGTCATGAGAAATTCCGGTTTCAAGAACAGTGGGCAAGAAAGATCTTGCTGAAAAGTGGAACATTTGGGTTAAGACCTGAAAGAATACCTCCCACTCCCCGTCCCTTAGCAAGAATATATTGTACAACAGGGTGAATATAGCCAATACTTTGTAGTAACTGTAAATTGAAAGTAACCTTTCAAAGTTGTACAAAAAATTAAAAAGTAAATAGTCCAACTGCTACAAAACAATATAACCCTGAAAGAGTGATGTAGCAAGTCCTGAGGATGTGGCTATGGGGGGAGCACATTTCAGGCAGTGGAAACTGCACATGTGAAGGCCCTAAGGCAACAGTGTGCCTATCATTTTCTAGGAGCAGCAAAGAGGTCAGTATATGTGCAACGGATGAGGAAAAAAAGGGGCAGGAGATACTCTCAGAGAAGTTAACTTAAGACTCTGTACATTATGGGAAAGACTTTGGCTTTTCCCTTGAATGATATGGGAAGCCGCCAGGGGGGTTGAAACAGTATTATGGTCCTGAGTTGGAATGCTCCTGGCAGCCACATACCTCTCCATGAAGCTGTCCACGATTTTATTAACTAGAATTTATTGATCCATCCTGGGTTCTCACTGTATATACTTCTGTTGGAGTACCAATCTTTCCTTTATTTTTGATAAAAATAGGTACAATTTTCCTTCTCCCTGCAGTGGGTTACAAATATCTTGAGTACCTTGTCCCTATCTATATGTTCAGCGACATCAGATGTAGTGTACATTTTCCAAATATTTGTTGTCCTTATAACTTTTCAACTTTCACACAAGTGCAGAACTAGTGATATGGACCATGATTCACTGACAGGACTGAATAAAACTTGTGCAACATTTGAAAGTTTTTACCTTGTATGACTTATTTTTGAGCAACAAATTGATGTGCCATTCCATTGGTGCCCCCAAACAACCATGTCACAATCTAGTTTTCACTTACAATTATTGGAAACAAATTTGCAATTCCTTTAGAATTCCTTCTGAGAACAATAGCACTTGAATTAGTCTTATGGGTGTGATGTGAGGGTATTGAAAGGCCCCATTTGGAGCTCCCTCCTGCCTCCCCTGGTTAAGGAATCTGGCATTGTCACTGCTGTGGTTCTGGTTACAGCTGTGGTGCTGGTTTGATCCCTTGACAGGGGACTTCTGCATATTGCAGGTGAGGCAGAAAAAAAAAAAAAAAAAAAAAAGCCCCACTTTTCCTAAAATATTTCCGCTGTAAAGACTGCCTCCTCACTACCCCTACCAGATACCAGATCCTTCATCTTTCAGTTTCCCTCTCAGGAGCAATTTTATTCTTATTCCTTATTCCGCAAAGGAAAGAATGTTGCTCTTAGCAAGTTTCTATAGAACACAGGCAGATATTAAGTAGCTGGAATCTGAGCACAGCCTAGTGAAGGCCATGCTAAAAATTTTGCTGTACTTGCACTTTTCTTAATGAGCTGAAAGCAGAACCAGAGTTTTATCTGTCTATCCATCCATCTATCCCTCCATCCAACTATCATCCATCTATGAATAAGAAGGCCTCTAACTTTTCCAGCTACTAATAACATAGCAAGCACCTGTCTTCTGCATGAATATCTACTGGATAAAATTATTCCATCAGTTTTGATAATAGGGAATCACAGGACTCTGCCCAGGGACTGGCTCTTCTGATTTGAAAGTAAATGTCTTAACCTCCCTCACTCTGGCATTTATTTTCCATAAACAGTGCTGGCTTTGCCCCTGCATTCTTGTAGCAGCAGGAGACCATTATCCTGTGAGAATGTTCTCTCTCCTTTCACATTATCTTTTAATTATTGCCCTCTTTTCAATAGACAATGCCTTTAGGAATTTTCATGTAATTTCCCCCCTCCATTCCTCCTCTGACTTGTACTGCCACAGGAGAGGATTTGGGTATTAACCCCAGAAAGTCCAGAATAATGAATCTCGTAGACAGTTGGCTCAGTATCCAAGGAATCCTTTGAGAGGGGGCTGAGAGGCTGTGAGCAACGTGCAAGGCAAAGGCTTGGGAACTAAAAAATTTGCATTGAAGCCTTCAAGGGAAAGAGGAAAGAACAATGGAAATCTCAAGGCTGACGGAGAAGGGGGACAGAAGATTTAGTTTTTCCCACATGCCAGTCTCTCAAGACCATCCCTCTCATTTATTTATTTGGAAGAAAAGGTTTCATCCCTCCCACTAACAAAAATAGCCTTCGCTATGTAAATCCCATCTCTGCTGTTTCGTTGAGCCTGTAGCCAGCCAGATGAAAACAATGACTGCAAAAAATGGAGAACTCCCTTGATGCATCTTAATGGCTGTTTGTTAACTTCAAAGTGACCATTTAAATGCTAACCCTATGAAGCAAGTAATCCAAAACATAAGCACCCAGTTTGAATCATTAGCATTTAATTATCTACCTTTTTTTTTCGGTTGTTAATTTATAATGAAGGGTAGAGTCATCATATATGTGTATATACACACGTTTTTAAAAACACTCTAGGACAGCTTTATGTTTAGACATAAATGCTTCTCTTATTATTTATGAATCCACGAGGCCCTCTGTTAAGGTTACCATTTTCTACAGAGGCACATACAAAACCTATTAAGAGATTTCAAACCTTACCCCCCCACACACACCTCACTCCTCGTGCTCAAGGGATCCATGTAATTCTGTTCAATTTGTCATCAATATATATTGACTGCAATTGCGATGTCATGTAACAGAACATTGAGCTCTGAAACTGCAAATGTTTCTGGCAGTGAAAGAGTGGGCTGAAGTTTTTCCATTTCTTTGAAAATACAGGAAAAAAAGAGAAATTCCTGGTGCTTTTTCAACATAATATATAAAGGTCACCGACAATAGCCCACCTATAGATGCTGATGTGTGACATTTAAACTGAATACAAGGAAAGCATGATAAGCATTAAAAAGAACTAGCTGCTTTCAAGATAATGCTGTTTACCAAATCATTTCTCTTCTGGGAAAAAATTAAACGTACCATTCCATTTTATGTCTCAGCTATTGCTCAAGAAATATACATATACAGTGTCTTTGAGAATGTGAATAAAGAATAGAATGTCTATTACTGATATTTAATTCACTGATTCATAAATAAGTTTTAAAATGTGGCCTGGGCTGTCCAAACTGGCACCTGGGGAAATATTATTTGGGACGTATTTTCAATTGTTTAGGTGAAACAAAATGAGGTGTTTATGTTGAACAGTTGAAAAAAAACAGTCATTTAGAAACTTGTTCTATTTTTGCCCAATATAGGATACAACGCGACTGGATTGATTTCTCTCTGCAACATCTAATTGTTTAACAGAATTTTTGAAATTAACCCCTGTTTTAGCATTATGTTGTGAGAGGTTAATAGAGTAGGTTAAGCAGAAATTCCCCAATTGAACCCTTGCCCCATTAAGGCTCCCAAGGAACTGCTGAGATCAGGTAGATGCCTAGAATCTGTGGGATGAGTGAAAGGAAAAGGAAGAGGAACAGAAGGATCTAGATTCCTGGGTTCACTAGTCTGAATGAGAATCTACTTTTGCAGTTCTGTTAGGGAACCATGGACTGAAACCGCCTGCCCTGGTCAACGGTGAAAATAACCACTTGCACAAGTTGTCTGACAAGAGGAGGTCCCGAAACTAATAAGCTGCCGCCAAACCCAACCAAAAAAATCTGGGAGGGTCTGAAGGAGGGCGGAAGACCCTAGCCTGTAACCCATCCTGACAAACCTCCCAGAACCCCTCGCATTGGAATCCGTTCCACTGAAAAATGCACTGGCCACTGGAAGGGCACTGAGTCAGACCAAATATGGGTAGGAGCAGGACGACTGATGGGAGCTAACCCAGAAAGCTAACCCCACCTTGATAAACTTGAAAATTGCGGCCGGCTGGGAGGCAGAGCAACCCTCCCATTTCCCTTACCTGCAGCTTTCCCTCCCGCGCTCCTTTCTGATGAGGTCTTTGGCTTTGTCTGCACAGGCGTCTCCTCGGGCAGTTCACCTCCGGGTGTTAGAAGGGGTCCCAGGGCAACAGTTCGAAAGTGAAATCAGGCGAAGACCCTTTGCCCCTAAAGCAGAAATTCTCAATGTTTGCTGCCCATTGCAACACCTTTTAAATATCACTCTCGCCACCCGGCATCTGAGGCCAATTTAATCAGCATCAAGCGGGCGAGGACCCGGGCTCACTTAGCGCCTCGGGTTCGCCAAGTGTTTCCACTGAGTGGCTGGGCTCGGGAATCAAGAATCGCGAGATCCGTGGGCTTCATAAGGGGAGGGGCCGGTAAGCGCGAGCGTTTGTTGCCCTTGAGTCTCTAGAAGGCTCCAGAGCAGGGACAAAGGGTAGACCCACCTGCTGACTCTGGGAGGAAGGAAGTGCCATTTTCACCTCTTCCAGGCAGGTAGGTCCTGAGCACACAGACGTGGGGAGAGTGGGGTCATGGGGTTGCCTGTTTCACCCACTAGGGAGGGGAAGAGTGTTTCCATGAGTAGTTGTGCACACAAAGGTATGGAAGCCAGGCCTTAGGGTCTCACACCATTCATTTCACTCTTAATGGAAGTGGCCAGGCCTGCTGAGAATGGTTTCCACACAAGTAACACCGGCTGCTTTTGAATTACAGAACTGAAAGCCACTCACACTTCTCCATTTCTAGTGTAGCATCGCGACCTAAACGGATTCATTAAAATCCATTTGCATTTTTGCCTATGGGTCTCAGCTAGTTTAGGCCACAACTTAATGACTTGAAAGGAGTTCCACGAGGAAGTATTATTTCTCTAGGAGTTTTTAGGAGACCCAGGCAGTATTTCAAACACACACCCCTATCAATTTGATGGGGGGGGGGGAAAGAGGAGAAAACTAGCACTGGTCTAGAGTTGTTTTCACTTAACCCTCACATACAACACTGTAAGACTTATATGTAACCCACCTTACATATAAGATCTTTGAGCTTAGAAATTAAATTGGGTGACTTTAAAATTGGTTAGACACGGAGTTCCTGTCGTGGCTCAGTGGTAACGAACCGAACGAGCATCCATGAGGATGCAGTTGGAGGCCTGGTCTTGCTCAGGGGGTTAAGCATCTGGCGTGGCAGTGGCTGTGGTGTAGGCCTGTAGCTACAGCTCGGCTTGGACCCCTAGCCTGGGAACATCCATATGCTACAGGTGCAGCCCTAAAAAGACAATAAAATAAAGTAAAATTTGTAAATATTAAAACAGTTGACTTATAGATTAACTGGAAGGAGGTCATTGATAGTAAGCCATTGGTTTCCTCTCTTGCTTTCAGTATTATTATTATTATTACTGCTTTTTAGGGCAGCACCGTGGCATATGGAAGTTCCCAGGCTAGGGGTCGAATTGGAGCCACAGCCATGCGGGATCTGCAGCGCGTTTGCCACCTACACCACAGCTCATGCCAACGCTGGATCCTTTAACCACTGAGCGAGGCCAAGGATCGAACCCACATCCTAATGGATTCGTTTCTGCTTTGCCACAATGGGAACTCCCGTTTTTTTGTTTTTGAGGGTTTTTTTTTGTTTGTTTTTGCTTGTTTTGCTTACAGTATTACTCAATCCAAAGCTATGAGTCATATTTAACATCTTGGAAAATATATTTGGGTTAGCTGGAATGATGGTCCATGACCAGGAGACTGAAACTTAACCATGATTAAATATACTCCGCTACATGTACATTAAAGAAAATCACTTTAGGGATAGGGAGAAACCCGAAGATAGCAATTCTTATTAAAAAATTTTTAATATTGCTTGAGTTCCTTATTCACCATGGGTTATCAAAGAAAATAATGGTATTTTACACTATTTTGAAATGTAATACATTTTAAAATTGGTTAATACACTCAAAACACTTTGCATGGTAATTAGCCAGTGTAAATGGCTAAATTATTATCAACTGTGGTTATTGAGTCTGATCTTAACTAGAGGAAGTCCTTCGATTGATTGAGACTCATGTCTCATTTTCGTATGCTAAACGTTTACTACATACTTTACATGGATAATCTCTTATCCTAACTGTAACCTGGTGATAAGGGGAATAATATAATTCCCATTTTACAGATGAGAAAACAGCTGCAGACATGTTAAGAAACTTGTACCAGGTCATTTGGCTGGTAAGTTGTGGAGCCGAGTTTCAAACCTGGGCAGACTTGGGGGTTGATTGGTTCCTAAGGTTCTGAAACTTGGGTCATTTTGAACATTCAGATTCCATAATTATGTGCTTTGACCAAATACATGACTTCTATCTCATAGCTGTACCTATTTACTTATACTGCTACTCATTAGCATGATAAAAAACATGTTAATATTCTAATTTAGTGAGTGGGCCCTAGTGGACTAGAAGACTTGGCTTCCAAACATTCGTAAATGTAAGATGTATCCAGTAGTATTTTCTGCATTTCAGAATGAAGAAAAGCTTTGCTTTTTTTTCCTTGTTAGGAAATATTATACACACACTCGCATACCCCTGACCTTTTTATGATTACTTCTCCTGTTGGATATATTGTCAATTTGTTGTTGTCATATCTATGAGGGTTTCAGAAAGATGGTTTTTAATTAATTTCAACTTCTTAATGAAATATGACTCTGAGGAACCCTGAGTCCTTTTGCCTAATATTCCCTCCCTTCCTCATATCCCTATTTGCCATTGACTCCTAGGTCCCAGGCAATGTTCTAGACATGGGCTTTTACCAGGTTGAACAAAAGGCAACCCTCCCTGCCCTTGGAGAGCTCAAATTCTGTTTCTGCCTTCTCCCACTCTTAGGCTTTTGCTCCTCTCAAACCACAGTTGGGGGTGAAAATCTTTGTTCTTGTCTGCAGTTTCTTTTGTGAGACTGTGTAACATAATCTCACCTATTCTTTTACTTACAGACATCTTGGTCTCTCCTAGTTTCAAACTGTCTCTTTAAGTTAAATTTGGTCTCATTTGGAAGTATTCTATCTTGGGAGGATGTAAACCCAGTCAGGTTTGGATTTTTCCCTTCATCCTTCTGCTGGGATACTTCTAGCTTCCCAAATAGCTACAACCAGGTATCTAATCTACTTCAGGAGGAACTGAAACTCAGATACCAGGTGTGAGAAGAGTGAATTACCAGGGGCAAGAAATTCTAGATTGAAGCAGATTGTAGAATTGAGCCAAATGGAATTCAAATCCTCATCACATTGTATACTTGAATTGAACTTTGTCATTTTGTTGCCAAAACCTTCCTAGTAGTGTCTTTTCTGTATTATGTGGTCGTATAAAATTCCGTGTTAATTTTAGGGGAAAAACACCGTGAAATGCCACTCTGGGACGTCATGCTCAGAATTGTTACAGAGGAATGGCATTCCACAAGCTCCTCAACAGACATGAGTCACTGGAATAGCAAAATGTCTTATACTGATAAAATTTAAATTTCTAAATCTAATAACATAAGGCTAGTAGGAACTTTAATGTTTTAACTGTATAATAAAATGAATATATTTGTAATTCTCTTTTGAGGCCTTATGCAAACCTTCTGTGTGCCCTAAGTGTGATTTGAGAGTAGCCCTTTTTGCAGCTGGTACCACTGATCCTGTGCAGGAGCAGCAGGTTGAATTATTAGTGTAGTGGGGGAAAAGGAGCATATAATATGAAATGGATAACTGTGGTGGCATTTTTTTTTTTTTTAAGTTTTTTCCCCCATGCCATCCTTGAGCTTTAAGACGTGGCTGTGGCATGATGTGGACAAAGGCTGCTCAGCTCTGCTGGGGACCCTCTGAAAGACACTAGTATGGGTTGTTCCATTAAGGGATGAGGAAGCAGGCCGACACCTCTTGTTTCCTCTTGGTTGAATGTGGCTCCGGGAGCGTGAACTCTGGGCTGCCCCACTCGCTCCTTAACCTCCAGGGATGTGGGAAACTCTCAGCATGTATGAGAGCTCTTAAAGATGACCCCTGAGGAGTATGAGTGAGCACTGGGCAAGGGCACCAATTAGGCAATTAAGTCAAATCAATTCAGGAGTGAATACTGATTAGTAACTAATGCACAGGTGGGTACTATGCTCATTTGCCAGGACTGCTATAACAAAATACTACAGCTTGGGTCAGCTTAAACTAGAGAAACTTCTTTTGTGTTTTAGGGGCTGAAAGTCCAAGACAAAGGGGTTGGCAGGGTTGGTCTCTTGAGTCTTCTCTCCTTGGTTTGCAAATGGCTCTTTTTTCCCTGTGTCCTCACATGGCTTTTCATTCTGGCAAAAGCATCCCTGGTGTCTCCCCTATGTCTCTTCCTAATCTCTTGATTAGGGCCCACCCTAAAGGCCTCCGTCTACCTTAATTACCTCTTCGAAGGCCCTGTTTCCAATTAATATCACATTCTGAGGTGCCAGGGGTAAGGACTTCAACATATGAATTTTGAGGAAACACAAATTGGTCCATACCAGGTACTATTAGATGCATAAAAGAAATACAAGATTATCCAAATATTAAGAGTAGCTTGTGTAATATGGGTCACTGCAGAAGGATATTGGTCACTTTTTCTGTGCAATGGACTATTTCTTGATTTCTCTTGAGAGTGTTGGAAATTAAATTTATAAACTGAATGGCACCTTTTCTAGTTCCTTTCACCTGTTTTGGGAACTCATATACCTGTGCACAAAATTGGAAGACTTTTTCCAATAAGAAACTAAACACCATAGGAAATAGAATATTGACACTTTTGAATTCCTCCAAAGAAAAATCCAGTTTATATCCTGATTATCTTACGAGTAAAATCTAGGGTCTCAAAAATTGGTCAAAACCCAGAGCATAAGATCAGAGCATCAGATTAGATTTTTAGTGCCTCATTGTATAGTACATATATTGAAGGACCATGAGATATTTGAGGAAAGCTTCTAACAGGGCAACCAATCAAAACAAAAGCACTAGAGAAAATTGGCAGTGACACAGGCAATGCAGAGAGCATTTTAAAAAATTTATACAAATATCTGAGATAAGAGACTGATCAAATCTAAAAAATCCTGAAATAGGAAAAATGATCAAAAAAGGAAATGAACAATAGAATTGGAACAATGAGACAATGTATCAATCAGGACATCCAGTATCTACCAGTCAGTCTGTAAAGAGAGAACAGAAGAAAATGGGGAGAAAATTAGCACACAAATAATAACTTCCCAATGGTGAAGAGCACACAGAGCAAATGCTAAAATGAATAAAAAGACGCCTATGCAGGACTATTTTTCAGTATTAAAACACTAAAGATGAGAGCTTACGAGAAAACTAAAAAAAGGGCGAATGCAGTAAATTGGGAGAGTCTGTGGCATTGAATCTGGAAGATAGGAAAGACTCTGGCGATACCTTCCAGTTCTGTTGAGAAGTGATTTTTAACCTGGGATTCAGTTGTAGTCCCAATCAAGCTGACATTCAAATGTGAAAAAGAGGACATCGGTGAACATGCAAGAACTCCAAATGTTCACCTCCCTGGATCCTTTCTCAGGAAGCTGCTGAAAACAAGCCAAGAAAAGACCACGAGGTGGGGGTCAAGAAAGGATGCCTCCAACACAGTGAAAAATGTGGTAGAGAAATCTCAGAACCAGTGCACGCTCTAGGAGAAAGTTCTATAGGAAAAAAGAGTATATCTGATATATTGGTGTAGGAAGTCATATTGAGGTTAATTTTCCTGAGCTGTTGGAATATTGAGCAGTTACTGCTTCTAAAAGAGAAGTATACAAGAAACACTGTCAACTGTAAATTACTGATTTAAAAGAACCCCTACATTTACAAAGTAATAGTAATGTAAAGAATATTATCGATTTAGGTACTACCGAGATAAATCTCATTTGGAAGATGAGGCAATAGGAGCTAGAGATGGTAGTTTAAGAAAACTAAATCCTCAATGAAAGGAATGTCTAACATTGGTAAACTAAGAAATTGAAGTCTGTGCATCTTATTCAGTAATACAGAGATAAATAGCAGTTTGCTAAGATACAGCAAAGTGGTGGCACAGCCAGGAAACTGCTATTTTCATAAGATTTTTCATATTACTTTCTATATGAACTGTGTATATGTAAATATGTAAAACTAATGTATAAAGGAAACAAAAATAACAATGTATATGTTTAAAAATGTGTAGTTTAATCAGTTCATTTAATAAGTATACATTTTTATAGTTGTATACAGATTTTAAGAATTATGGGAGTTGTCGTCGTGGCTCAGCAGAAATGAATCCTACTAGGAACCATGAGGTTGCAGGTTCCATCTCTGGCTTTGCTTAGTGGGTTAAGGATCCGATGTTGCCATGAGCTGTGGTGTAGGTTGCAGATGTGGCTCAGATCCTGTGTTGCTGTGGCTTTGGTATAGGCCAGCGGCTACAGCTCTGATTCAACCCCTAGCCTGGGAACCTCCATTTGCCGTGGGTGCAGCCCTAAAGAGACAAAGAATTATGTAGCTATGAAGATGTGCTAACATAGCATTATTTATTTGTGCCAACACTGTACTAAGAACTTTACATTTTCTTATTTTTATGATAATACTTTAAGAGATTTTAATACCCCATTTAAAAGACAATCTGTGAGTTCCCTAGTGGCCTCGCAGTTGGGAACTTGGTGTTGTTACTGCTGCAGCTTGGGTTTGATCCCCTGGCTCCAGAACTTCCACATGTACCAGGTATAGCCAAAAAAAAAAAAAAAAAAAAAAAAAAGAGGGCAATCGGAACCTAAGAGAGAGGTATATCTTGGCCAAAGTCACAGAGCAGTACACAGTATAGTCATTGTCAAACTTTACACAGCATCTGAATGACCTAAAAGATTTTTAAAAATTTTTATTATTTTTAATAATTATTTCCAAATACAGTTTTTTTCTACTGTAAGCATGGTGACCCAATTACACATACATGTACATATTCTATTTTCACACATTATCATGCTCCATCATAAGTGACTAGACATAATTCCCAGTGCTACACAGCAGGATCTCATTGCTAATCCATTCCAAAGGCAATAGTTTGCATCTGTTAACCACAAGCTCTGAATCCACCCAACTCCCTGCCTCCCCTTTGGCAACCACAAGTCTATTCTCCAAGTCCATGATTTTCTTTTCTGTGGAAAGGTTCATTTGTGCCTTATATTAGATTCCACATATAAGTGATATCATATGGTATTTGTCTTTCTCTTTCTGACTCACTCACTCAGGATGAGAGTCTCTAGTACTATTCATGTTGCTGTCAGTGGCATCATTTAATTCTTTTTTATGGCTGAGTAGTATTCCATTGTGTATATATATCACATCTTCCTAATCCATTCATCTGTCGATGGACATTTAGGTGGTTTCCATGTCTTGGCTATTGTGAATAGTGCTGCAACAGACATGCAGGTGCATGTGTCTTTTTTAAGGAGAATTCTGTCTGGATATATGCTCAAGAGTGGGATTGCTGGGCCGTATGTTAGTTCTTTGTATAGATTTCTAAAGTATCTCCATACTGATCTCCATAGTGGTTGTACCAGCTTATATTCCCACCAACAGTGCACACCCTTTTCTCCACACCCTCTCCAGCGTTTGTTATTTGCGGACTTATTAATGACTTATTAATGGCCATTCTGACTGGTGTGAGGTAGTATCTCATGGTAGTTTTGATTTGCATTTCTCTAAAAATCAGGGATGTTGGGCATTTTTTCATGTGCTCATTGGCAATCTGTATATCTTCCTTGGAGAAATGTCTGTTCAGGTCTTTTGCCCATTTTTCCATTGGGTTGTTGGCTTTTTTGCTGTTGAGTTGTATAAGTTGCTTGTATATTCTAGAGGTTAAGTTCTTGTCAGTTTCATCTTTGAAACTATTTTCTCCCATTCTGTAAGTTGTCTTTTTGGTTTCCTTTGCTGTGCAAAAGCTTGTCAGTTCAATCAGGTCCCACTGGTTTATTTTTGCTTTGATTTCTGTTGCTTTGGGAGACTGACCTGAGAAAACATTTGTAAGGTTGATGTCAGAGAATGTTTTGCCTATGTTCTCTTCCAGGAGTTTGGTGTCTTGTCTTATATTTAAGTCTTTCAGCCATTTTGAGTTTATTTTGGTGCATGGTGTGAGGGTGTGTTCTAGTTTCATTGATTTACATGCAGCTGTCCAGGTTTCTCAGCAATGCTTGCTGAAAAGACTGTCTTTTTTTCCCCCATTTTAAGTTCTTGCCTCCTTTGTCAAAGATTAATTGACATAGGTGTCTGGGTTTATTTCTGGGTTCTCTATTCTGTTCCATTGGCCTGTATGTCTGTTTTGGTACCAGTACCACCCTGTCTTGATGACTGTGGCTTTGTCATATTGCCTGAAATCTGGGAGAGTTATACCTCCTGCTTGGTTTTTGTTCCTCAGAATTGCTTTGGCAATTCTGGGTCTTTGGTGGTTCCATATAAATTTTTGGATTGTTTGTTCTAGGTCTGTGAAAAATGTCATGTGTAATTTGATAGGGATTGCATCAAATCTGTAGATTGCTTTGGGCAGTATGGCCATTTTTACAGTATTAATTTTTCCAACCCCGAAGCATGGGATATCTTTCCATTTCTTTGTCTTCTTTAATTTCCTTGATTAATGTTTTAGTTCTCAGCATATAAGTCCTTTACCTCCTTGGTCAGGTGTATTTTCAGGTATTTGGTTTTTTGGGGAGTGCCATTTTAAAAGGTATTGTATTTTTGTATTCCTTTTCTGATATTTCATTGTTAGTATACAGAAATGCAACTAATTTCTGAATGTTAATCTTATATCCTGCTACTTTGCTGAATTTGTTAATCAGTTCGAGTAGTTTTTGAGTTGTGTCCTCAGGGTTTTCTATATACAGTATCATTTCATCTGCATACAGTGACAGTTTTAGCTCTTCTGTTCCTATTTGGATGCCTTTTATTTCTTTTGTTTGTCTGATTGCTGTGATACATGATAACTGCAGTGGTTTGCCCCCGCCACCTGTAGACCATGCATGAAGAAACCTATCTCACTTAGCCCACATATGAGGTGTTGGAAAGGATGCTCCTAGTTGGAGGATCCTGGGAAGTGACAGAGATCAGGTGTGTTGGTACTGCCCAAAACGTTTGGCAGTGGCAACAGCAGGGTGGGTGTGTTCCCGGGAGTACAAGAGCACCAACAGGTGGTGTTCAGTCACAGTGTCCCCTTCTGTGGTGCCCTTTAGGTGAATGGGACTGCAAGTGATTTTTGTTCAAATATATCCAATGGCAGTGGGCCTCACACACCTCTGGAATCAGGGATAACTGTGGTGGTTTGCCCCTCCCTCCTGCAGACCACACAAGAAGCACCCTGTCCCACTTAGCCCATGCAGGGAGGTGCTACACCAGTTGCTCCTAGTTGTAGAGTCTTGGGAAAGGACTGTGACCAGGTGTCTGGGGGTCACCCAGAGCATTTGGCAGTGGCAGCTACAGGATGGATGTGTTCTCAGGGGAGTGAGAGCAACAGCATATGGTGCTTGGTTGCAGTGCCCTCTTTTTTTCTTTTTTGGCAACTCCTGAGGTGACTGGGGTCGCTGGTAGAACCCACTCACAAGCCCCCAGTGGTGGCAAGCCACGCCTCCCCCTGTCCTCTGAGATGACCGCTGCAGTCTGTCTCTGCCACTTGTGGATCGTGCAAGAGGCACCACATCGCACTTAGCCCCCTTGTGCCCTTAGCCCACACATAGGTGCCTGGCCATCAGTGGCCTGCACAAGAAGTGCCTAATCTCCCTTAAATGAGCAAGAGGCTTCTTGTCGCCTGAAGCCTCTGCAGAGCACCCCCCACCCTCTAAGCCCTTGAGCATGTGCACACTCCAGCGCAGGGAGTTTCCTATGGTGGTCCCCGTGTCCTCCTCTCCCCTCCCCAGCAATGGCACCTTGCCTCTCCTGCAGGTCAGGACCCTCTCCCGGGTTTCCTCTGTAGTAGTGTTCCCCTTTTTAGCCTGTGGCACACCGCTCCTTAGCCCCTCATGCCATCCCCAGTTCTCTCCCTGGGACTGACCTCTGGAGCCTGAGTCTCAGCGCACAGCCCCCACCCGAGTGTCTCAGGCTGTGATGTCCAGGTGGTTCAGATGGTCTGTGCAGCTCTCTCTGCTTTGCTGTTCTCAGTCTAGCTGCTACGCTTTTCTCGGTGACTTTGAGGTCCTGCCAACTCAGCCGATCTTTTGTCAGTTAGGTGGCTTCCTACCTAGGTTAAGTAGGTTAAGTTAATTCTTACTATATTCTACATTTTTTTTCAATAAAAAATTTATTTATTTTTAAATTACTCAAATGAATTTATCACATCTGTAGTTGTATAATGATCATAACAATCTGATTTCACAGGATTTCCATCCCACAGACCAAGCACATCCCCCCACCCCCAAACTGTCTCCTACGGAGAACATGAGTGTTTCAATGTCTGTGAGTCAGCATCTGTTCTGCAAAGAAGTTCAGTCTGTCCTTTTTTCAGATTCCACATGTCAGTGAAAGCATTTGATGTTGGTGTCTCATTATATGGCTGACTTCACTTAGCATGATAGTTTCTAGGTCCATCCATCTTGCTAAAAATGCTGGTATTTCATTCTTTTAATGGCTGAGTAATATTCCACTGTGTATATGTACCACATCTCCTTGTTCCACTCCTCTGTTGATGGACATTTAGGTTGTTTCCATGTCTTGACTATTGCAAATAGTGCTGTAGTAAACATCGGAGTACGTGTGTCTTTGCGAGTTGTGGTTTTCTCTGGGTAGATGCCCAGAAGTGGGGGGATTGCTGGATCAAATGGTAGTTCTATGCTTAGCTTTCGGAGGCATCTCCATACTGCTTTCCACAGTGGTGGCACCAATTTACAATCCCACCAACAGTGTACTAGGGTTCCTTTTTCTCCACACCCTCTCTAGCACTTCTTGTTTGTAGACTTTTTGATGATGGCCATTCTGGCTGGTGTAAGGTGGTACCTCAGAGTGGTTTTGATTTGCATTTCTCTAAGAATGAGTGATGTTGAACATCTTTTCATGTGTTTCTTGGCCGTCTGTATGTCTTCTTTGGAGAATTGTCTGTTTAGATCTTCTGCCCATTTTTTGATGGGGTTGTTTGTTTTTTTGGAATGGAGCTGCAGAAGGTGTTTATAAATTTTGGAGGTGAATCCCTTCTCAGTTGATTCACTTGCAAAGATTTTCTCCCATTCTGAAAGACTTTTTAAAACATACATTGCTTGGGAGTTCCCGTTGTGGCTCAGTGGATTACAAACCCAACTAGTATCCATGAAGATGGGGGTTTGAGCTCAGTGGGTTAAGTATCTGGCATCGTTGTGAGTTGTGGTATAGGTTGCAGTTGTGGCTTGGATTCTCTGTTGCTATGCCTTAGGCTGGCAGCTGCAGCTCCAATTTGACCCCTAGCCTGGGAACTTCCATATACCATAGATGTGGCCCTGAAAAGCAAACGGAAACATACATGGCTGGGTCTTACCCTCACATTGTTTCATAAACCTGGGATGGGCTCAAAAGAAAATTGCTGGGTGGTGCTGATGCTCCTGGTTCAAGGACCAGTTTGAGCATAGTTGAACTTGAATGAGTGAAATTGGAAAGTGAAATGGGGTTTGTCTGACTCCAGTCAGTTACACAGTGCTTCTTATCTAAACCCACACAGACTAGGGAGTGCTGACTGAATTGAAGTACAAGTTCAGGAAAGAATTTGCCTCAGAGAGCTTCGTTGGGGAATGAACAGAGCCATTTGAAAGCAGACTCTTAAGCCAAGAACTCCAGATGGCAAAGAACCTCTGAACACCATAAAAAATCGTTTGATCTCATTCCCTTATAGAAGTTAGGTGTTTTGGGAGTTCCCATCGTGGCTCAGCGGAAGCAAATCTGACTAGTATCCATGCAGATGAAGGTTTGATCCCTGGCCTCACTCATTGGGTTAAGGATCCGGTATTGCCATGAGCTGTGGTGTAGGTCTCAGACACAGCTCAGATCTGGTGTTGCTGTGGCTGTGGTATGGGCCAGTGGCTATAGCTCTGATTCAACCCCTAGCCTGGGAGCCTCCACATGCCGCAGGTGTGGCCCTAAAAAGACCCCCCCCCAAAAAAAAAGATGTTTTAGCAGACACTACCACTTAAGTCTAACAGACTTAAGCCAATCACAGTTATACTATTCCAGTTGCCAGTGATTGGCAAAGCGTGTGACACAAGTCTAGACAGATCTGAGAGAAGGTCTGGTGGTGGACTTCTCGGAAAGCTTCCTAACAAGACACGTTTAGGAAGAGATGTCTAGATTGATGTCTACAATGGTGGCAACAGTTTTGTGCCCAGGAGAGCTTTTCTGAAGATAAAGCTGCTATCTTATCCAACAGTTGGGTGGCAGGATGGATTCTTGGTGATACTGGGGAACTTGCTGAATTAAGCAAACATGGAACTGTCTTTTTTTGGTATGTGAGCAGATACATTTTCTCTCAGATAGCCAATTTAGGTGCTTGAATCTGTAACATCCTAAGTGCTTGCAGCTTAGCATCCTAAGTTCTATCATATGTATCTACATATGATATAACAAGAATGTCAGTGACGGCCAGACTGAGGAGCAACTTGGCGGGAAAAATGAGGGAGCAGGACGTTTAGCCAGGTGGATCAGACTGAGCAGCAAGGCCTGACTGCAGTATTTGCTGGTATAGTGTAAGTGTAGGTGTAATGCTATACTTCCTCCTCCCTGCCACTGCCATAGCTTCCCCTGGAATAACTGTGCTCTTTGCAAAGGAGGGACATACAATAATGTAATTTAATATGAAACCACAGTGTAATATAATGCAGTGTTTTAATAAGACATTATTTTAATGGTCTAATGTATGTTACGATACATAACAAGAAGTCTAAGTATTTATGTGGAGAGTGTTAACTGGTCTAAGGTGACCTATTAGGTAGGTAGACCATTTGTCATGGGCAGCATATCCTGTTAGTTGTTACTGCATAGCACCCTGACCCCAAATCTAATGGCTTAAAATAACAACCAGTTATATGTTTCATGTCTCTGCAGGTCAGCAATAAAATAAAGGTTGCCCCCCCCCCCCCGGGGATTCTGATACTGGCTGGGCTGCCTCACGCACCTGTGGGGAGCCGCAGGCCAGGTGGGTGGCCCTACCCCTGGCAGTAGGCTGGATGTCACCTGGGCTGACAGAGGGACTGGTCCATGTGGTCTCTCAGCTCGCAGCTAGTTAGTTGAGCTTCCATTCTTGGTGGTTATAGAGGGCTGAGAGTGCACAGTAAGTAAGGCATATGCCACCTTTGTTACATTCTGTTTGCCAAAGCAAACTGCAAGGCAAGCCCAGGTTCAAGGGACAGGGAAATAGATTCCATCTCTTAATGAAAATATCATGGATAAAAGAAGGAAGGGTTGGAGAGATGGCATCATTTTCATAAGTGGTCTGCCATACCTTTCTATTAGAAGTCTGAGCAGAGAAGCATCTGGAGAGACAGGCAATGATCGGATTGAAGCAGACGTGTGGGCAACAGCTCTGATTGGGAGGTAAAATAACCATTGGGTGATGGACCAGTTAGCTTTGACTTTCTGAAGTGTTGGGGCAGCATCTGGACAAGGAAAGCTATGCCTCATAGTTAAACTTCCCTATAGGAGGGCAGGCAGCTCAGGCCGTGCTGGGTGCTTTGTCCGGAAGTCTGTGCGTTCTCATCATGGCACAGCAGAAACAAATCCGACTAGGAGCCATGAGGTTGCGGGTTTGATCTCTGACCTTGCTCAATGGGTTAAGGATCCGTTGTTGCTGTGAGCTGTGGTACAGTTTACAGATGTGGCTTGGATCTGGCGCGGCTGTGACATAGACTGGAAGCTATAGCTCCAATTAGACCCCTAGCCTGGGAACCTCCATATGCCACAGGTGCGGCCCTAAAAAACAAACAAAAATGGGGAGAAAGGGAAGAACATGTAAACCTCTTTTTAAATACCTGGGCAACACTCAAGGTGATTTCCAGGTAAATAGGTGGAGACTATGCCAAGGGAGGGGCAGTGGGATTGAGGCTGGGTTGCAGGAGCTGGGAGCCAAGGTGATTTCAATGTGTCACATTTATACCTGCTACTTGTCTTATAGAGATATAGTAATTACTCCTAGGAAATAGGCAGCATGGTTCTGATGCCAGTCCTTTTCATGAGTTAGCCCAGGCCTGAATCTCTGTCAAGGACCTGCCTGGCTGCTGCTTGTTGGCCCTTCTGGTTCCAGGTTGTCCCCCTCTTCAGGACATCCATGACATTTGCATAGAAACAGTAGTTGCCTTGCATCAGATTGTCTCCTAGTTGTATCAATTTCCCAGCCTCCTTAAGCTGAAGATTTCAGTACAAAGTTGACTTTTTATATTTCCAGTGATCCCTATTTCTGATGATGTGTTGATTTGTGGGACCTGAACTGAAGGAGTTGGGACTTTTTCTATAAAGTGTATTCCTTAGGAAATACCACTGTATTTCCATGTAAGAATCATGGCCATCTTCTGGTCTCTGTCCTGATTTTTCTCTTACGTGCCATGGTTGTGGGAAGTGTTGTAGTTCATCTTATTCTTGGATGTCTGGAGAGAAGCTCCCACCAATGGGTCCTGACAGCCTTCTTCACTGTACAAAATCGCTGACTTTTTATATTTTGTCAAACACTTGTATTCTTTCTTCCATTCTTTACCCTCTTTTCCTGTTTAACTATATTTGACCAATTGGAGATTACACTTAGAATTTAGCTGAGGTAACTAGCGTATGTGAACTGATAAAATAATTACAAAGTAATTACATTGTGTTGATGGGAAAGCATGTTAGAGGGACATCTCTGGGGGTTGTCTTTGTGGAAAAAGGTAGGAGGAGAGCAGGGTGAACATCATAGATAAATTCTCAACTTAGAAGACTGAGAATGATGTCTTAAAGTTTTAGAAGGTATTAAATGTGTACACATATTAAATATAAAATGTAAATTAAAACCTCAGATCTTATTCTATTTCTAGAAGAAATGTGAATTTAACAACGAAACACAGCTCATTCCTAGATTAATAGAGATGAAAGATTAATAGTTTACTTATAAAATATATATTTTTTACCACAGTAGCAGAAGTTTCTGTGCACAAGTTTTTCAAGTAGTAAATTATTTACTAAGTATTTAATAAATATTCCTTGGTATTAAAAATATTTCAGGCTGGCCTATTTTTTGATAGGAGCAGTTTTGAGAGAGATGGCACTTAGGGAGACCATTCAATCAGCAAAGGTACTTTCTCTTAGGGAGACCCTTCAATCAGCAAAGGTCTTTTCTCCTCCTCTTAGGTTTTGTATCAAATCAAATCCTGTTTCAGAAGTTCTAGGAATGTAGTTCATGAATGTGAACAGTTTAATGTATGAAAATTACAGAGTCATAACATATTTATGTTAGAATGTATATTTAGATGATGGATGGACAGACAGGTGACATTCAGATAGATGCAGGCCCATTTCTGTGAAAGCCCCAGGATGGTAGCAGAGGAGGGTCAGTGAATGTTAAACTTCCCTGGGGGCTGAGGGAGTGCCCAGAGAAAATTGCCTGTGTTAAGGAAGGCTCATATATCAAGACATGTTGCCTGGAGAATGATAAAGATAGATGGGATACCCCGCTCTGGCAGAAGCTTCAAGAGCTGGGACCAAAATGCCAGGTTGCCAGTCCCCCTTGCTGTGGTCCCAGGACATTCAATACTGTGGGTAAATTTGTAGGCAACTGGAGGAGGACTGTCCACCCTTGTGTGTTGATGTAGTCCTTCATCCACCTGTGTCCCCGGTTCTCCAGGTGGTCCAGAGCTCCCTGCCCAGCTCCTTCCCTCTTCTTTCTATAGTTTTAGCTTTCTGTTAAATTGAGGGAGGAGGGGGAAGGGAATAGCCATAAATACCATCTTAAAAAGCCAGAAATCTCTGCCTTTCTCTTGATCCTTTCCTAAAACTAGACAAATGTATTGTTTACTAGGAAGAAAGTTGGAAGGAATTAATATTTTGAAATTCAAATCCATCATTGATACTCCAAATATTATATACATGTTATGAAAATTTTGCATGAGATACAACAGCACATTTTTTACAGTAAAACTTTTATTTTTCTCTGTTCGTGATTTTCTAACCTTATCCATGTTTTAACAGTCTCCAGTTTTTACCCCCTGGTGTAGAGATCTTTATTCATTGAAGAGTATATTTTTTTTTTTTTTTTTTTGTCTTTTGTCTTTTTTTTTGTTGTTGTTGTTGTTGTTGTTATTGTTGCTATTTCTTGGGCTGCTCCCGCGGCATATGGAGGTTCCCAGGCTAGGGGTTGAATCGGAGCTGTAGCCACCGGCCTACGCCAGAGCCACAGCAACGCGGGATCCGAGCCGCGTCTGCAACCTACACCACAGCTCACGGCAACGCCGGATCATTAACTCACTGAGCAAGGGCAGGGACCGAACCCGCAACCTCATGGTTCCTAGTCGGATTCGTTAACCACTGCGCCACGACGGGAACTCCTGAAGAGTATATTTTACCTGAATTGACACAGCCCTTTTCAAGCTTGCCTTCAGTAAATTCACAGTTAATTTCTAAATGTGTTGCTTGTGTTTCACTTAAAGATTGCAAAAGATTGGTCATGTTATACAGAAGTTATGTTTGCCATGAAGTATCACTATAGGAAAAGTTACCTTTTTTAAACTTGAAAAAAGTTTTGTTTGTAGCTTTCAAGTTTTTTTAATCAGTTTTGTTTGCTTTTCTTTTTTTTTTTTTTTTTTTTGTCTTTTTGCCTTTTCTAGGGCCACTCCCACGGAGGTTCCCAGGCTAGGGGTCGAATCGGAGCTGTAGCCGCTGGCCTATGCCAGAGCCACAGCAACTCGGGATCCGAGCCACATCTGCAGCCTACACCACAGCTCACGGCAACACCGGATCCTTAACCCACTGATGGAGGCCAGGGATCGAACCCGCAACCTCATGGTTCCTAGTCGGATTCGTTAACCACTGCCCCACGACGGGAACTCCTGCTTCTCTTTATTTGCCTCCTAGGGCTCTTGATTATGAACACTTTTAAAATATGGCTCATGAAGCATTAGCCATTATTTGGGGAATGTTACTTTTCAACTCTATTACTCTCCTCAAAGAAATGACTCAAGTTGGATTACACTCTAGGGTATTAAATTATGAATAGTTCCTGAGGTTTCACACTTCCTCTTTCTCTTATTATCTTTGACATGAACCTCCTGTAGCTGAATAACTGTAGTTTGAGATAGTAATAGAAACTTTAGGTTCACAGTCCTCTAATTGCCTACCAAAATCGAAGTGCTGAAAACTGACAAATTTTTCATAACTCATTTGGTAGCATCCTGACCTGTTCTGAGATCATTTAGGGGTAAAACCAAACCTGAAATGACATGAGACTATTTATAATCTTGTCTTTAATCCTACTGAGTATAAATATTTATGTGCTTCACTGAAGAAATAAGATGTTTGCTTATGGGGTGCTATTCCAGATGCTGTCAGGAATTAGCTATTTCTATAAAATATACATCTTTGTATATTTCTAAAATCTGACTTCTGAGTTCTAAGATATGTCTGGTCCCAAGTATCAAACAGTGTTTTCAAAAAACAAAACAAAAACCAGACTTTCGTATGAATGTAAAATGAACACATGGCAAAGATTTTATTCAACTCATTAATTGATCAGGAAGTCAGTAAGATGGTAAGCCTGGTCCAAAGGAAAACATGAGAAAGATTTATACAGTCAGGCAGTCAAAGGAGTGCTAAAATAAATGTGTGACTAGATTAAAAAATGATTAACGGCTTACAAAGGAAAAACTTTTTTACATAGAAGGACTCTACAAATTATGTAATTTCAAAGTATTTGTATTCTGATTTAATATTAAATAATACTAATATTAAAGTCAAAATGCATAGGTGCATTATCCAAGATATTTACATAATTCTTAGTTAAACAGTGACTTTGAAAGGACGTGCGGTTATCCTTAAGCTTCATTTCTAAGTTTGGGAGATTTTTTTTCTGAACTTCTCTCCAACCCCTACTATGACCAGGAATAACTTCTAAAGCTTATTCTTGAGAACAACAAATTAGCTTTATTTAATTTTGGCTTGATTGTTGACATAGGTGCAGCAAGAGGTGTAAATTCATACACAAGTCTCTTCCAGCATATAGTCTTTTGCAAACTAAGATGAGAAAATGGACTTCTACATGGAAATTTTCTAAAGGAATTTTGCCTTGGACTTTTATAAGCTTCTGTCAACTGAAAAAAATTAGCAACGTGAGAGTTGTGGGTTAAGTTTTATTTGGGGCCTAGAGAGACCTATAGCCCAGGAGACAGCCTCTTAGCTCTGAGGAACTGATGGGAAGAGGTGGGGGAGGTCAGTCTATGCATGCTTTTAGTGAAGGGGGCAGGTACATGAAGTCAGGCACACATTTTGGCAGAAGGTTGCTCCTGGTCATGGGGAGCAGATGTCTATTAATGATTTTAGTGCTTTTCTAGATATGAGAAAATGCAAGGAATCGAGTTTGTAAAATCTTCTCCTGAAACTTTCTCCTAAAACTATCTGAGGGTAGGTTCTTTCAGTTTTCCCCAAAGCATAGAGTGCCTCAATCTTGATCTCTGCCCTGAACTTCTCTCAGGTTATGTTGAAGATCAGTAACTTTAGTGTCTTGTAACTTCATTCTCGTAGAACCAGATTGGTGGGCAACAGCTTTTAGCTGGCATCTCAATTACTTTGTATCTGAAGTCGAGGAAGCCAAGGCTAAGAAATTTCATGCCATTTCACCTGCACTACCTATAGGTTGAGGTGAAGTCTCATAGACATGCCCAGTGTTTTAGAAGGTTCTGCCTATCAGGAAGTGACCTTTCTTACCACTGTGGGGCTGGACCCTCCTAAGCAGTAGAATAGGTTTGGGGGCAGCTTTCCTAGGAGGGATTGGCAAGCATTATTATCTCCACGTGTCAAGAATGATTTTCATTTTTAAATTTGTAGTTTTTGATGCTCATTACACCATATCAAGTATTCTTAAATATGACACTCTAGGTATGGTTGTGGTTACACAAGTCATACACTAGTAAGGAGGGAGAACTAACTCCTTATTAGGAGAGAATGTATGAAAATAGCCATGTTTTCATTAAAAGGAGAGAAAATAAATATTTTCATTACCCATAAGGAGACTATAAAAATCATTTGAATTCTGAGGGTTAATAAGAATCGGGTATCATTTGTCAAATGTTTCTGCAAAAACAGTGTCATTAATTTGAGAGCGCTTTTCTCATACAGTGATAGTGATTAGAAAGTAGAACACTAAAACACAAAGCTATTCCCAAATAAATAACTGCAGTTAAATTTCTCTCATTGGTTCATTTAGTTGTAATTAATTTTTAACTTTAGTTAAATCGTATGTTTTCAGGGCCAAAAGAATCTTCCACATCCTATCTTCAGGAATAATTAGCTGTCAAAGTGATGTCATCTTTAAACTCCAAAGCCTGATATGTGAGTCTTGGCGTTAATCTCTGGTATAGATCTTTCTAGGAGTAGCTCAGCCCCACATTCTTTGTTGAGGATACAAGCTCTTGCCATAGCTTATAGCAGAGTGTTCAGGCAGGCATCAAGGTAAGGCAGAAATCTGTTGAGCCCAGATGCTGTGATTAATTTATTATAGTAGCCAGTAATGTAAAAATACAAGAGATTAAAATTCTCTTGTTGCAATAAAATGCATCAATATTTTTAATTTTACCAATGCTGCTTCTGAGAGTACGGATATATATATATACAGAAGATTGAGGGGATTAACAAATTTCTAGGGCCTTTTCAGTCACTTCTGTGAGGCAGTGGCTTTCAGGCTTTGTCAGGCACTGTTATCACATGAAGGGCTTGTGTAAGACTCAGTTTGCTATTCTCTCCTCTCCCGGGAAATTTCTCATTCAGGAGGTCTCAGGTGGGGCTCTGGAATGATATTTCTAATATGAGGGGACAAATCTTTCATCTGTCCTTCTAGGTTCTTCTGGCTGGTCAAAGAATTGAATTAACATGAGGCAAATTAACAGGAGAAAGTCATGTTGAACTACATGTGTACCAGGCAGGGGTTCCATTGAAGCTTATGTGCCATCTGAGAGAAGAGGGTAGGGATCTGCAACCCAAAGAAAAGGGAGGCAGTTCACAGGGATGGGGAAACAAACATTGGCCAGTGCCATAGAGGGACAGTGGGACCAGAGACTGGTCTCCAGTCCCTGCTGACCTCCCCCAACCTCAGCTTGCCTGTAATCTTTGTAGGTGTCTTGGGTGACAGGGCTCTGCCTGGACCAGGCCCTTTACATAAATTTTCTTTTAGATAGTTGGGAGAGGTAAAAACTTCCTGAGTTGCCTATTTCTTAAAAATAATTGGCCTACGGGAGTTCCCATCATGGCGCAGTGGTTAACAAATCCAACTAGGAACCGTGAGCTTGTGGGTTCGATCCCTGCCCTTGCTCAGTGGTTAAGGAACCGGCATTGCCGTGAGCTGTGGTGTAGGTTGCAGACGCGGCTCGGATCTGACATTGCTGTGGCTCTGGCGTAGGCCGGTGGCTGCAGCTCCGATTGGACCCCTAGCTTGGGAACCTCCATATGCCGCGGGAGGGGCCCAAGAAATAGCAAAAAGACAAAAAAAAGACAAAAAAAAAAAAATTGGCCTAAAATAACCTTCATGCCCAAGAGACACATTTTAGCGGTGGCAATGTTGTTCTCCGTGAACAAGGTCTCCAGTAATGCTGCTGCCGGTCTTGGGCCCACACTGTGAGAAATAATGTAAATGCTGTAGTCTCAAACATTTTTATTACTATATATCCTGGTCTTACTCATCCTTTGACAATTTACGCAATAGTGTTGAGCTAAGTGAGAAATAACAGAGCATCCCAAACATGCCTTGTCATTTCTAGGGTCCTTTTTTCTAAGGCACAAAGACACTTTTTTTCCCTAACTGGAGGCTGAATAGGAAACCACAAAGTTAGTTTTAAATGACTGGAAAAAAAATCTGGAAATGTCTTTCTAAATGTGAGTTTTGATCTTGAAGCCCAAACTAAGAATTGTTAGATTTCTCACCTGTTAGGATCTATAAATTCTTGAGGTGAAACACTTGACTACTTCCTTAATCAAGGTATAATATTACAGTATTTCAAAGAGCATGTAGTAGAAGGTAACATGACCACAGTGGATTGTGGTGTGGGGTTCCAGTTCACGGAAGGACCCAGCCATCAGGATGCAGCTTCAGGCTTTCAGCTCCCAAAGGGTTTTGCTGATCTTCACAGAGTTGACTTATCTAAGTGTTCTCCTTTTCATAGCGGCTCATATCCAGTGATTGCAGGTGGAAAGGCCTCACCATTTTGGTCCAGCTATGGATACTCTGAGCCGCATATGGACATGTCAGTGCTCCTACAGGGTTGCCTAAGTGTTTTGGGGCCTGCACACATTAACTTCTGTGCCAGGTCTCTACTCTGCTTCCATCCCGCCACTGTCCATTTGCTGATGCAGAACCCAGCCTCTGACTTCAGCACTTTTACAAGCACATAAACTTTGTCCTTTATTATTTTTTTTTAAGTCAAGGACACGAAGTAACAGATAGGATTCCATATTCACCAGGATAATTTTCTATTTGGACAGGTTACATCAAAGAGTAAATATTTGATATCCATTGTTAAGACTAAATATTTCAAGACTAGTTATCATTTTAATAGAGAGAAAGCCAAGTTCTAGTTCATATTGATAGAATATCTGGCAGTAAAGCGTTCTCAAATTAGCTTATGAATAAGCCCATCAAAACTAAGCAAACTGACAAAATTTTGACGTATTTTCAGACTCAGGTATTGTAAACCAAGGTAAATAAAATCCAGTTTTTTCTAAATGACTAAAACTTGCTATGCAAACTCAAATTTTGTTTTCCACTGTGCTCTTTCGTATTCTGGAATAAGCTGACACTTTCCTTTAGAATAATACTACTCTGATTTTCCTGGAAAAATGAAATTGCATCCCATTACCTTGCATATTCAGTTCTATTTTTCTGCTGCTCAATGCTCCAAATAAACTAACTTCTATTTTGTTGAGAGTTAGGTAATTGATAATTCCCTATCACACAGTTTAGCAAACAAACAGGCAAAACTCAGTCCCTATAGCCACACATAGCAGCTTTATACCCTCTTAAAGTGGCAAGAATAAGCATGTCTAATAACATCCAAAGTTACCACCATTCTCTAGAAACTATAGAGTGAAAGAAACTAAAGATACATATATTAAACCCATGTTTGGGCTTCAGTATTGTTTTACCTAGGAATTATCTAGCTATCTAAAGATTATCCAGTAATTTACTCTAAAATTAATCAAAGATTTTTTATCTCACAAAGGATCTAGGAAATTATTTTTAAGCTGAAACTCTATGGAACATAGTCACTGTTTATATCAAAAAGCTTATCAGAATTTAATTTTAGTTGAATATATTTTTATAATCTTAAAAATGTATAAGTAGTGTAAGCTTGTTCAATAATTGAGTGTAAGAAGTTTGAGAAATTCATGAAATCAAAATCTAATCTTTTAAATGTATTCTTATATAATACTGAACTCTCATATAATCATGGGGAAGATACATCACTGTTTTCATAACCCAAACTATCAAAGCAGTTTGACTTTTCCAGTGGTTCATCTTGATTGTGTGAACTTGGATTCTTACATAAGTGTGCTTTGGGGCTAGTGACTTGTTTTATCTTTAAAGGCTATCACATTTAAAATTCAGGGGGGAGTTTTGGGAATGGTATTAATTTCTAAACTGACACAAAACAGAGCCCTTTTACTTTGAGACTTTGCTATTTATTAATAACTTAGCAAGATAGGACAATATTTCAGATTTACCTGGTAAGAGGTTACGACTTTTTCTCAATCTTAGATGCACAGACACAGACTTCACCTAAACTCTGAACCACAGGTCAAAACAGAAACACAAACTCTTTCTCTCTCTAAGAGCTGTTTTCCTTTTTAAAGTGTTCTAAATATTTTCTTAATTGATGCGAGCATTAAGAGACATAAAATAGTCTTCCCCCTCTCTTTGACAGAGGCCAGAAACCCATATCTCAATACAGAAAACCACACTGTCAGACTACAAAACCAAAAACACTGCCACCAGTGGAATGTAACGTATTGGTCATGCACAAACTAAAGTCAGAACTGAATGTGGCCAAGAACCAGAAACAAGATCAGCAAAGTCTCCTGCTGCTTGAGATTGGCTGTGGGAGCCAAGGGAAGGGGTGTCTGGACTTAAACAGCACAAAAAACTGTACTTCTTGATCAGTGTGGTTTACTTGGCTTGGCAGATAAGTGCGTTTGAGCATCTCAGTAAGACCTCCAAGACTGACAAAGCAGTTCTCAAAAAATTGAACACAACTCTCATACAAACATAAAATAAACACGTTAATGCTCTTGTGCAACCTACTGCTTAATGCAGAAACCACTAAGATGGTAAGACAGGCTCAAGATAACTCAAGAAGTGGAGTGAGATAAAAAATAATTGAATTTGCTTGTAGATGCAAACCTGGTTAATGCATTACAGGGCACAGCACTCTAACTTCTGGTATTACTTTTCCTATGGGTAGCAAGCGATAAGTTTACATGTAACTTCACAATGCCTAATCTCTAGTTAAACATTTAAAAAAAGCAGGTACTGTCCTTTATGTACTTAAATATTCCTTGGGTGAGCCAGTTAAACAATAGGGTTGAAATGACGTACAGTCATCCTAATTTCTAAATTTTGGTCACTCTAAGTTTCTTATAAGAGACTGGATCTGAATTTGGCAACTTTTGGCTCTCTCATTATTCAATCATCTTCTATAACACATGTTGGTTTATGAATCTGTAAAGTTTTTCTTTTTCCCAGCATGATACTTCTGTTGTCAAAATAAAAGGAACTCAAAATTGTCAGCATAGTTTGATCCATTCAGTACTTAAAACACTTAAGATTCCAATACAGTGGTTTTCAAAGGCTGTTCCATGGAGCAACTTCTTTGGAATCACCTGGGGTACTTGTTAAAAACCAACTCCTTGTGGGAGTTCCTGTTGTGGTTCAGTGGTTAATGAATCTGACTAGGAACCATGAGGTTGCAGGTTCGATCCCTGGCCTTGCTCAGTGGGTTAAGGATCCTGCATTGCTGTGCGCTGTGGTGTAGGTTGCAGACGCAGCTCGGATCCCGCGTTGCTGTGGCTCTGGTGTAAGCTGGCGGCTATAGCTCTGATTAGACCCCTAGCCTGGCAACCTCCATATGCTGCAGGAGTGGTCCTAGAAATGGCAAAAAGACCAAAAAAAAAAAAAAAACAAAAAACAAAAAAAACTGAAAAAACCAACTCCTTGCAAGACGTCAGGCCTAGTGAAGATAAATCTCTAGGGGTGGGGCCTGGGAATGTGCATTGTAAAAGTTTTTCTATGTGATTCTTAGGCCCACTAATAGTGACTTGTCTAGGGGGAAAGAAAGATGCCTGACTAAAATAAGTTAATACCAAGAAAGGCCCAGGAAAACAGACCTAAGTCATTTTGTACCTCCAGGGATCAAGTCACTGTTTGAGGAAAAGGAGTAGTTGTTGACAGACTATTCCAGGGTTAAAATGGTGTGTGTATGTAAGGGGCCTCATATTCACTAAGGTATTGGTGTTACTGAACAGTATTTACATGATTTTAAGTGTGATACCAAAAGCTCTTGTTGGTTTACAGTCTCTAACTTAACCTCCCTATTAAGTTGATAGTGATCTTTTGCAGCTGAACAAAACCTTGGCCTCAAAGGAAAGGGTGAATTTGTCACAAAATGTGTGTACTGTGGGAGAAAGAGGACGCTCTTTAAGAAAGGTACTGGTAGCCTCATCCTTTCACTGTATCTTCTTTGCTGCCTGTATACATAAATCTGAACCATCGCATTTTGTGGTTTTTTTTGTTGTTGTTTTTTTTGTTTTGGTTTTTTTTAGGGCCACACCTGTGGCATATGGAAGTTCCCAGGCCAGGGGTGGAATCGGAGCTGTGGTTGCTGGCCTCTGCCACAGCCATAGCCATAGCTATGCCAGATCCAAGCCATGTCTGTGACATACACCACAGCTCATGGTAATGCCAGATTCTTAACCCACTGAGCAAAGCCAGGGATTGAACCTGCATCCTCATGAATGCTAGTCAGTTGTTTCCACTGAGCCACGACGGAAGCTCCATACATTTTGTGTTTCAATGGAAAATCTCTGGAAGCTATCCTAGAACCAAATGCTTGATATTTTTATGAAAATAAGTTTATTGTAGCTAGCAATTTATTGCTTTAGGTATATAATCTCTTATTATATGGTCTGTATCAGAAATAGGTATCTGCTAAATTATTAATAGCTAAAATATTCAGAAACTGAACTAGAGTTCTCAGCTTTTGGTTCACTGGGGTGGGTGTGAATATGTATCTGTTGAGGAGGATGGCAGAGAGGGAAGAATACATGTTAATGTTGAACCAAGAGAATTAAGAATTGGAAAAAAAATAGTGGCTAATCTTATTACTTATCCCATGTCATTTTAAAACTTTTTTTTCTTCTGCCTGGGGTGTTCCCATTGTGGCTCTGGAGGTAAAGGACCCAATGTTGTCTCTGTGAGGATGCAGGTTTGCTCCTTGGCCTCACTCAGTGGGTTAAGGATCCGGTGTTGCCTCAAGATGTGACTTGGATCCAGTGTGGCTGTGGTGCAGGCCTCAGCTGCAGCTCCGATTTGACCCCTAGCCCAGGAACTTGCATGTCCCACAGGTGTGGCCATAAAAAAGGAGGAAAAAAAAAGGTTTTTTTCCTGGCCGATACTTTAGCAATAGTATCAAAATGATTGCAGATAGTGTTTTGAGATTTTTTTTTTTATTCTATTCTTTTAAATACTTATTTTCTTTGAAACGTTTCTAATGCCTTTCCTTTAAAATCACTTTATCAGCAGGCACAGAAACAAATGAAAATGACTAGGGAAAGTGTCTTCAGCGGGAATTGAAATTTGGTACAAGAAAGAGAGTTACAGGAGATAGAAATCTTGCCACTGAACTATCAAAGTTGTCCTGAGTTTTATGGGCTTTGACGTGCTTTTCCTGCTGGAGCTGATCGATAATAGATTGAAGGGCAGCAGAACTTCTAGGGGCTTAGTGGTTTCCTTTTAGCCACTTGTCAGGTATCTACCTGCTTATGGACATGTGGGAGCCCTGAAACCCATGCACTTGACAGCACATCTCCCTTCACGCTTCTAGCAGCTTCTGCAGAGCACAAGGCTCCAAAGATGGCAGATCTTTAACATAAGATTGAAAAAGAAGAAAAGATATTATTGTCATAGCTGCCTTTAGACCTGAGTGAGAGAAATCCCATTTTAGAAGGCCGTGTCTTAGACGGCCTTGCCCAGGCCCTCCCAGCTGTGCCCCTGTCCAGAGGATAAGTCTCTGGGCCAGAGGGATGTAGCCACCAGCTCTCCCACCACGTCCCTGTTCTAGAATTTTTTTATGAGTGAGAACTCCTACCCCTTAAAAAATTTTTTTTTCTATTTGTGGATGACCAGTATTTTCTATAAAATGCAAAATTCTACTCTGGGTATAGATGTTGCAGTAAATGTCAGATTGCTATGAAAGGATCTAAATGCTTCCTTTTCCCTGTCTGTACTTTATGCAGACTTATAGTTCAAGGACCAGGTTCAAAGACTTGTACTTTTTTTTAAATTTAAATTTTATTTTATATTGATGTATAGTTGATGTACAGTGTTATGCTCATTTCATGTGTATAGCAAAGTGATTGTCATACTCTTTCAGATTATTTTCCCATGTGTTATTACAGAATACTATGTAGAGTTCCTTGTGCTATACAGCAGTTCCTTGTTGAATGTTTGACATATAGTACTATGTATCTGTTAATCTTGAACTCCTAATTATCCCTCCCTAACCTTTCCCCATTGGTAGCCATAAATTTGTCTTCAAGCCTGTGAGTCTGTTTAGTAAATAAGTATTTGTATCATTTTTTAGATTCCACATATAAGTGACATACATATTTGTGTTTCTCTGCAAAAACTATTCTTTGAATAGTACCTTGTAGACCATGTGTGGTCCTCAGAATCCTCTACCCAAAGGGACCTGAGCTTGTTTCTGGGATCTGTTTAGAACTTTTCCCTAAATCCATACTCTGGAGGCAGATCACACTGCCAGTGGCCGAGAGACGGCTGTGTGGGGGTGTGGATGTATGGAATGGGGTGACCACATATGCGCCTGTGTCAGGCCTCTTGCAGTGTGGGACAGAGCTGGGCTTGGAGGAGTGTTTTTGAAGGGAAGGAGGGGTTGGGTAAAACAGGGTGCCATGCTATGAACCAAGGAATCTTAAATTTGAATCTGGCCTTGTAGTCATTATAAAATATATTTATCAAGGCAGGAGTGTAGAACGTGTTTTATTTAATAGCTTGTTAGATTGATTTACTACTTCTAACATTTAGACATATGGTATGTGGCTTTTTCATTTGTATTCTTGTCCAAGGCCTTACAAATGCTGAAGGCAGGGCTGGTTATGGTCCAGATGCCTACTTGCCAGATAACAAAGGCCTTTTTTATAAACTTAGATACTATTAATTATTGCCATCATTTAACAGTCCTTAGAGGAGCTCCATTTTTCTCTAGAGGTTCTATACTTTTAAGACTATAGGCTTTAGGGTTGATATGGATCTGAGCTTTTCTACTTTCGTATGTCGTATGAAAAACTTAGGCAAGGTACTTAAACTTCCTGATTCTTAGTTTATTCATCTGTAAAATAGACATGATAATTTACCCTCTATCACGTAGGGTTGTGTGAGATTAAACTAGTAATGTTTTAAAAGTTCCCAGTGCATAGAAGATAAATGGTATAGCTGCTGTTTTTGTGAAAAGTTATTCACTCTTGAAGCTATCTGGGAGCTCTGGTTATAATCCCACTTTTCCAGATGTGACTTTAGAGTTGGGCATGCTGGGGATATATGCCAAGAAGTGGTTTGTAGATCCATAACCCTTTTCACCAAGACTGATGAAAATCTGGTCCTCTGTTGAATATGGGAACCAATCATAAGGAGAGACAAACTTCTGTCAATTTCAGAGTTTTCCAACTCTGGGAAATTTAATTTTTTTGAGTTTGAGGGTCTTTTCTAACTTTTACTTGGATAATATGCTCCTGATGAAAATCCTCTACCTAGTCTAGTCTTGGCCTAGCTTTTGAATTGGGATTAAATTTTAACAAACTCTCAATTGTATATGCTTATGTTACCACAGAATGTTATATCAGGCATTATAAATAATTCCTAGGCAATATTTAGAATGGCTGCAAGCCATCTTTAGAATTGGTTGAGAATTATTTACAATAGCCTCCTTACACACTTTGCCTGTTATATGTTCACTATATATTCTTCTTAAAATTCTTAAAGCAAAGAGGCTACCATTGCTACCCAGGGCTTTATCCTGTGCCAAGTCAAGAGTGGTGGTATACATTTTTGTTTTTCCTGTCCAAATGCTAAATGAACTTACGGTTTCTTGAACTCTCCGTGGTCTAATTTGCCTCCAGGTTATGGCCCATGGCATTTCTTCCGTATGGAGACCCTTTCTTTTCTTTTTTCCTTCATGTCCACACTTGCCCATCTCTTTGTTCATTCTTACTGTTCTGGTCTAAGTGTCTCCTTCAAGCCCCTTGTGCTTATCTCTGCTTTATTTACTGGTGGGTCTTTATCACTGAACCTAGAGCTCATCAAGAATAGAAACTGGTTTTTTCCTCTGTGACCAGGAGTAATGGTAAACATCTTTAATATGTGATCATACATATTAACAAGCTTGGGCAGCCAATGGGATGGGACCCTGGAGGCTCTCCCTGGGCCAGGGTAAAGGAGAAATTGTGAAAGATTTTCAAATGGACCAAAATGATTTGTAAGTGTCTTCACTGGAACATTCATGATATAGAGAACATTTCTTCTAGGCTGAGTCTATGAAGTTTCAACCATTTATTGTCTTTGTGCTATCTTACAACCCTGCAGAGAGAGACATTAGTTTACAGAATTTAATTTGCATGTTAGTAACATGAAAATAATTCTTTAGACTTGCAAAAAATCTTAGAGTTGTTTGGTAGATATTCGGTTGACTTCTCTTCCCCACTGTGGAAGAAGTCAGTGTTGCACCTATTAAGCAAATTAATTTTCACAAACCTGATGGGCTTATGTATTTGTCTGGTCTTTGAATTTTACTTTGAACTGGTTGTAACACCTTTTCAGTTTCTCTTGTTTGCCTCGTTAATTAGAGTTAAATAAAACCTCTGACAGGTGTTTAAGTCTGTACGCAAGTCATTTTAACTTTTAAAATTGTCATTAAAGTGGAAATCTTCCATGGATGTTATTTGAAGAAAAACACCTAACAGAAAACAAAGCTTGTGCTCTCATGAAAGAACGAAGGTTCTTTTTAGTAGTGTTACCTTTGTTTATATTTAAGTGCTTTATTATCACTTTGATTAAATGGGTAATTAAGTATTCTTTCTCTCAGTCACCTGTATGAGGTTCTATATTAATCAGATGTGTATACATTTCCTCTATGGACTTTTCCCCCCTTGCCTTCCAAAGCTCTAATTCTAAATAGAAGAAAAGAAAATCTTTTTGAGAATATCTTTTACACCTGAAACCACCTTTGGGAATTCCCAAATCTCTGTGAAGTAAGTGATTTGTTCTTATAAAATGATGCTAGAAATAATTACGTTTGTCTAGTGAGTTGCCAAATCAGAAGACATGCTTAGAGTTCCCAGGGCTAAGCAAGTTTTATGGGAAGTTCCTAGAGATTGGTTAGCACCCTTCTTGCCCATAAACCAGACAGTGCTCAGAATCCTGGTAATAGTTTGCTTGATAATATTAGGCAACAACTGGTATAGAGTTCCCAGTTCCCAGTTGGTTATTATTTAAATGCTTGCTTGGAACAAGCTTCTTTTCCCCCCAGTTTTGTTGAGATACAGCTGACATATAACATCGAGTAAGTTTAAGGTGTACAGTGTGATGATTAGATACATATATTTTGTAAAACAGTTATCACAGTAAGGCTAGTTGACACATCCATCACCTCAAGAAACTTTTTTTGTAGTGAGAATATTTAAGATTTATGTTTTTGATGACTCTCCACTATATGACACGGCATTGTTAACTGTAGTCACTGTGCTCTATGTATTAGATGCCTAGAACTTACGCATCTTATAACTGGAAGTTTATACCCTTTGATCAACAAACATCTCCTCATTTTTCCCATCCTCTAGTCCCTGGCAACCACTGTTCTACTCTTTCTATGTGTTTGGTACTTTTTTAGATACCACATACAAGTGAGATCATATAGCAGTTGTCCTTTGGATTAACTTATTTCACTTAGTGTAATACTCTGAAGGTCCATCCATGTTGTCACAAATGGCAGAACTTTTTTTTTTTTTTAATAGATGAATAGTGCATCCTTTTATAATTGTATTTCTCACCAGGGCCACATGATAGACAATAATATACAGGAAACTGTACATCTGCCAAATGTTCCATAGGATTGTGCATTCCTATAACTTCCCATTCTTCCAACAAAGAATTATAGTTGCACACCTAGCATTTCTCTGCTTCCTTCTAGAATGCTTGTTGCTTAATTTTAATATTATTCACTGTGAACTATGCTATTCATGTATTTTCTTTATTTTCTTACAGATTAACTTCCAATTTTCATAAATTTAAATTTAGAAATAATGAGGTAGGCATAGACACTAATGTGGTATTTAAGTAATATTTTAAAAAATCATTCTTTTCTATCCCTATAATGACATTGTAATAATTAACTTATTTCCATTTATTTCATTTACTAACACTATTGGCTCATTTAAACTGCTTCCAACATGGAAATTTAGAGGATGGTGAAATCAAAAAATTCAAATACTTTTTAAGAAAGTATTGAAATTATCAATGAAAGAGAATAAAATAACTAGGAATAAACCTAAAGAGACAAAAGACTTGTACTCTGAAAACAGTTAGGACTGACAAAGTAAATCAAAGATGGTTTCTTTATCCATCAGGTACATAGAGGTTGTTTCCATGTCTTGGCTATTGTGAACAATGCTGCCGTGAACATTGTGGTGCAGATATCTTTTCAAGGCAGTGATTTCGCTTCCTTCACATAAATACGCAGAAGTGGGATTACTTGATCATGTGGTAGTTCTATATTCAATGTTTTAAGGAGCCTTCCTACTGTTTCCCATAGTGACTGTACCAGTTGACATTCCCAGCAACAATACTCAAGGGTTCCCTTTTTTTCACATCCTTGCTAACAGTTAATCACTTGTCTTTTTGATAACTTCTTTCATTTGAATCTAGTATCCTCTAGGCCAGTGACTCTCAGTTGGCGGTACACTTTAGACTTACCCAGAGAGTCTTATAAAAATATAGACGCCTAGACCTTACTCCAGTGTTACTGAATTTCTTGATATTCTTAATGTATATAACTCAGGATTATTGTATATCTCAAGACTTTTTTCCTCTATAAAAATCATATCCATGCATTTATAAATCAGATGTGACATTTGAAAATTGGCTAAATCATTACCTTTAGAAATATTTCATCTACATTTTTGGAATGGTTTTATATCTTATATGTACAGAAGCAACTGCATTTCCTTGTCAGCTACTTTATTATGAACTCACATCAGATCTTTCACTTTTGAAAATTATCAGTAATAAATAATCATACCTCTTTCACATTTCTTTCCTCCATGGATAGTTTTAATTTTACTCTTATTTCTACCTGAATTAGTAGAGTTTGTCAGTTTGTGCCTTCAAACAAGGGTTGTCTTGGCCCCCTGGTGTACCAGGTACTTCAACCTATTGCTTCTTCTATGGATAGACTCTTGGATACAGAAGGCATTTCTTGCCAGTGGGCTGTCTGAATCTTCAGACTCTTTAGTCCAGAAGCAGAGGGCTTCCCAAGTCTGCTAGCCCCCGACCTTCCAGGACACAATTCCATGGGGTGAAGTGAACTGATGTGGAAATTTTTATTATGGGTATTTGTTTAGAATACTGTTGATAAGTCTTAATATTTTCTTTCCTAGTTATGTAAGCATCCTTCTTTTAAAAAACTCTTTAGCTATCTGCAACTAACATTTTTTTTAGTAGACTAAACAAAAATGCAGCATTCTCAAATGATAGGTGATTGTCACTAATTCCTGCCCCATCACTTCTACTGGAAATCAGAAACTATCACTGAATCTTATTACTGTTCATGGCAATATAGTTAATGGCATAGGTTCAGTAAGACTCTGACCTCCTTAGTCCTAGGAGTTAATTGAAAAAATTGAGTGTTCATCCAAAGCTTTTCTTGAAATGTCTTATTTGATACTGGTTCTTAATTTAATTAGGTATGACAGTCACTTTTAAGAAAACTGACAGATTTACTTAGAGCTTTTTCATGGCGCCAGTGCCTATGAAAGCTTCTCAGGGAGACTGGCCCAGAAGCTGGCTTACTGGGGCCTGGTCTTACAGGTGGTGAGGAAGCTACCTGTAGGGAAGCCAGGGGCCTTGAAGAAAAAGGGGTTCAATGCATACTTACAGGTGCTAAAGGTGAATTTGGTGAAGAGTTTTTTGGGCTTGGTTTCCTAGACTTGGGATAGCACATGGTAGCACCTTAAAGTCCAATCTGAAAGTCCTAAGGAGAAAACTTGCCAACAGTTTGTGATTATTCCATACTGTAGATCTCTGGATTTCCAAAGCCAACTTGAGAAAGCCTCTTCATGCTGTGGGGAAGGAGAAATTTCCCCTCTTTCCCCCTCTTAGTTCTTCTGGCTGGCAATTAAAATCACATAAGGCAGTTTAACAGGAAGAAAATCAAATTTATGATGTGCATGGGGAATGCACATAGGATGAATTCCAAAGACAGCAAGGCAATGTGAAATATATTCTGGACTAACGAGAAAGAGGTAGGGGTCTGAAGCTTCAAGGGGAAGTAAGGTAATTCATAGGAGCAAAAAAAAAAAAAAGGTTAATATTTGGTAAACAAATGTTTGTTGGGCCATCTAGAGATGGTGGGATACAGAGAAGACTTTGTTTAAATGGACTTTTACATGGTTATCTATGGTGATAGCCTTTTCCTAGGACAGGCCTCCTTTCTTAAGTTCTTTTAGGCAGTAAGGGGAAGTTCAAAGGTTCTTCCTGAGACTTTTGAGCTTTGATTGTTTTCAGCTTAAAATAATCCATGTGCCAGAGTGGCGCATCTTAGGGTGGCATGTCCCAGCCCCATAAGTGCACCTATGCAAATAATAAGCCAAATCTAATGAGTCCCCTCTTACACACACACACACACACACACACACACACACACACACACACACACACACACACAGAAGATAATAGCTAAAAAGTTGTAACAGACTTTTAATTAGGCCAAAAGATTTTCAAGTATCTTCAGTGGAAATTTTGTGCATCCCTTTCAGAGTTAACCTGATTCTGTGAGGTTTGCGCTTTTAATTGAGTTATTTTACAACTCTAGAGATAACTAGGTGAAGTTAACTCTATAGATGTTAACTTGTATAATACTGATATTATAACATGTTTTATCTATAGATAAGCAATACATTTTTTGTGCTACAGATAATTCAGTTGACATATGTCTCCATTGTAAAAGAAGCCCGTTTTGTATCCCTTAAGCAAATGTGTTTCAACATTTCTGATGGGCATACATATGTCTAGTCTGGTCTTGGAATTCTTCTTTGAGGTGCTTATGACAGCTTTTCCAGTTCCCTCATTAATTAACAAGTTAAATCTTTGATACAGTTGGTGTTGTAGCTGTATAAGAGTCATCATGGTTATACCTTATTCTGAAAAATTATCCTTTAACTATGAGTAAGCCTTCCTGCTGTGAGATAACAAGGCATCCCCTGGTGTTTGAGGAAGGGGCTCAATGGGGAGCTTAAGGGAGTTGCTATTAATCAACTGGTGAAAAACTTTAGCAGCTTAAGAACTGGTCTGTCTGTCTGAGCACCTGCCTAAGTGTCAGCCCTGGTTATATCCCAGTGTTTATATAGTTACCTTGAGTAGGTGCTGCAAACACTGAATTCTGTCACAGATAGGAAAAAAAAAAAAAGTAGGTGATTGGATGGTTGATACTTATGTTCAGATTTGCTGTTGATTCCACAGTTCTACATGACAACTAGAATAAAAAACACAAAAATAAAGCTTTTTTTTTTTTTTTTCCTGAGGCAGAGTTGGTAGCTTAGACAGCTGAGAAAGTTTTGGAATTCTAACCACTAGATTACCAGGGAACTTCTGCTTCTGATTAAAAATGACAAGTAACATTAAAGGAGCCTGTACTATGTGCTTAGCCTTATTATAAGAATGTTATTCATATTTAATCCTAAATAGACCTAAGAACAAGGCGCTCTTTATAATCCATCTTTAAGGTGAGAAAAGGGAGGCACAGTGCTGTTAACCTGCTCAGGTTATACAGCCAATTGTAGTTTAAAGACATCAGTTCTCCTTTTAACATTAGATCCAATTTATTCAACTGGTCTTGTGAGCAGAATCTTGCATGCAGTTCTTATGACAGTCTTATAAAAGCGGTGATAATTGTTTTTAATCACATTTTGCAGATAAGAAAACTGAGGCTAAATTGTCATACATTTGAGATTTACCATTCATTGTACCGTATTCTCTGCTGGCTTAGTCCCTGTTCTTGTCTACTTTTGTTACATGCTTGCCTCATTTTAATCTGTGTGACTGCTCGAACCTGGGAGCATGTGGTTTCAGGTGCTGTGTGTCTCCACCTCTGTTCCCTTCTTGGTGGAGAAGGAGCACCTGCCATAAGAGATGCTGCTATATGCTCCTGAGGGCACTTGGGAAACTGTCCAGTTAGGAGTTACTGCCCTGGTTTATGGAAAATAATAGCTGGCCAAATAGAACTATTACAGAGGTAAACTACAGATAAATGTGTTTTTTGAGGGGTCATACACTCTTTTCCTTTGCCTGGCCACTCAATATATTAATTAGCTTTAAAGGGGTCCTTGTCCTTTGCCCTTGTTACCAGTTTCCAGCACACTCCGTCCATTCCACCCCCTCCTGCCTTCTGGCAGAATGAGACGTGCAGCTCTGCTGTCCCCAAGCCAATCTTGGTGGCGCTCCATAATGACTTTAGCGGTGTGTTCTTGGCTGCCTCAAGCTTGATTTCAGCTGGTTTTTGTTCACTCAGTGGCAGATTGTTAAATAACATGTGTTCCTTAGGCACTGAGTTCCTCATCCATGTGGCATCTGACATTTTTGTTGCTGCTTGTCACAAACTTCACAGCTTCTATAGTTGGAATCCTTGGCTATTAGTTCAGCATTGACGTAAGCTGGGTCTTCACTCTGACACTTGGAGATGTTGCCAGCCCTTGGAGTCAGATCAGTCAATGTGCGAAATAGGTTGGTTGGTTGTTTCTTGTAGCCACTGTGTGCTCTGCAGCGGGAGCTGGGTTCCTCTTATTGGCATAGGAACCCAGAAACCCCAGCCCTGCTGCTGGAGGGAATGTGGGGAGGAAACCCCCACCCTACCCCCTTGTAGTCCAGCCTCTTACTTCCAGTATTTGAATGTAATGCAGACCCTCTCATTCCAGCAAGTGGGGGAACTGATGACAGTGGTCAAAGCTTACAAACGTCCAGTTTTAAGGTAAATAAGTATGTATGGAGATGTAACATACAAGGGGATGACCATAGCTTAAAAAGCTGCTGTATGGTGTATTTGAGAGTTGCTATAAGATAAAAATACTGTTTCTTATCACAAAGAAAACATTTTTATAACTATGAGTTGATGTTACTTTATTGTGATTGTTTTGCAGTACATGTCCTGTCATGCTGTGCACCTTGAACCTACACAGTAGGTCAATTGTATCTCAAAACTAGAAGAAAAATAGAATATTTTAAGAGGATTAAACTTACCCCTTCTCTCTGTATCTTTTTCGTCGTGTGTGTGTGTCTCCACACCTACAACATATGGAAGTTTCTGGGCCAGGGGATTGACTCTGAGCCACAGCCATTAGCTATGCTGGATCTTTAACCCAATGTGCCTCCACCAGGACCTGAGCCACTGCAGTCGGATTCTTAACCCACTGCGCCACAGCGGGAGGTCCTGAGTCTTCTCTTAACCCCCGTTTCTATTAATTACAGTCCTTTCCCCATTCATTCCTTCTCAAAACCTGTAACTGGTTTCTCTTTGCATACTTGATATCTGAGTGTAAGCCCTGCCAATTGATTTCAGCCTCTCTCTGGCACCCATTTCTATCTTGCTTACTCTTCCCTTCAGATGTTCTGTGTTCAGTTCTGCAGTGCTAATGGCTGTTTCTTCAAGAATTACGTATAGGCAGGACTCTGCACCCCTACATTTTCATACAGTTTCACAAGGAAAGGGGGTGGTCCCAGACAGAGTGTTCCCTTTATTACTAATTAGGGCTTGAGTTTCAAAACTCTGGCAGCTCTCTTCTGTTTGTGTTTCAAAGACAATTCTCCCCCACCCCTCTCTCTATGACCTAAACAATATATAGCTTAAACCTCATGGTTCAGCTTTTTCTTCCCTGAAGCTTACTTGGTCTTTTTTTTTTTTTTTTTAAAAAAAAGGGAAGTTTGCTCTCCAAGCTGGAGGAATTTCACACATTGAAATTCTACTAAATCTCTGCTAATCCAATGAATTCAAGTATGAGTCATATTATTTTAAAAGGTGCTTTAAACCCTTTCATGCCTCCCACCAGTTCTTCCTCCCTGCTAAGGCAACCCTAACCTCTGCCCTTCTGGATTCCATTTTGTCCTTGACCTCTCTCCACAGAGGTTACTTTGGTGGACTGATAATGACTCAAGTTGGATTCAGCCTTCCTGCCGCCTCCTCATCCCTCCTGTGCTCCCTCCTCCACACTCTAGGCCACTGTCAGAATTGGCTTCTTAAAATGTCAAGTCACTGTACCTACTTAGTGGCATCAAAAGCTGCTAATTACCTCAGAATCATGGCAGCATTTCCCAGGCTCTCCTGTGGTCCTCTGCTCACCCACCAGTTCCACTGGACTGAGTCCCAGAGGTTGGCTGCTGCATTATCCAGCAGCTTCTCTCTCAGGATTCATGCCTTCATGTCTGGTAAAGTGGCTTTGTGCTCTGGTGGGGGCAAACACAAAAAGATTTAATCTTTATTCAATCATCACTTTAAACCAGTTTCTGCTGACTCACTCTTTCATCCCCTGATATTTGGAACAGCCATCTCTATTAAAATCCAGACCAATCTAGTTTAGAACTCAAGTATCAGGCCTGCCATTGCTAGTGCAGGATTGATTCTTGGCTCCAGAGATGCCCAGCCGTGTGGGAAGGGATGTGGCCTCCTTATCACGTCCCCCCCCCCCCCGCCTTCTCCAGCTCCCCTGGGGTCCTGCACAGGGAGGAGAAAGCAAGGGAGCAGACAGGGGAGAGTTCTCTGCAGCTGACCCATCCTCTCTTGGCTGTTCCCTGTGATGTCATTCACATGCTGCCCTCCACGTGAATGACATGTAGGGGCCTCCAACTGCAAAATCCCTTCCTGGGAGGCAAGGTGACAGCCACCTTCAGAGGTCCTGTGAAGTGTGAGAAGGATTCACCTCTTAGGTGGACGTCTGAGCCTCTTTGCAGCCCTGGGAACCATACCCCAAAGACAGTCATTAACCTCGACTGGCAGGCAGGAGACCACCTGTGTCCATGGAATAATTTGACTGTTATTGGAGTCATCTCTCCATTCAGAATGGCAACTGAGGAAAGAATTCTTAGAAAGTGGTCTCAGAGTCATGCTTTAGGTGCACATCTAAGATGCATTTGATGCCTTTGCTCTCATCTTTGGCTGAGATAAGTTGACTGAGAGGACTTTGGAAGAGAGTGACTGGGCACAGAGTAACTCTTCCTTTGTGCAGGAGAAAACTGTCCTCCCGCTTTAGAACTCTCAGAGAAAACCAACCACTGGGATCCTGATGACTCTTGCCTTAGGGTTCAGAGGGATTTGCTCAGATCCCTGGATTTTCTCTTCCATTCTCTCACTCCCCAAAGGCAGGTTTTGCTTTTTATCATGTAGTGGAAACAATCTCCACCACCACCACCCCCACCCCTTGCCCTGCCCCTGTCTTGCAGATTGCTGATGCTACCCCAGGTGGGCTGAGGTTCCCATAGAGTAGAATCAATCAGACTTGGGACCTTCTGGGGCCCCACCAAGTCCTGGTAGTATGTGTGTGCATGTGTGTGTTTAAAATTTATGATAAAAGTTAGCAGGCAATAAACTTGGCCTTTATTTTTGTTTTTATTTGTCTTTTGTCTTTTAGGGATGCACCTGAGGTATGTGGAGGTTGGAGGTTCCCAGGCCAGGGGTGGAATCGAACCCTAGCTGCAGGCCTACACCACAGCCACAGAAACACAGGATCTGAGCCAAGTCTGTGACGTATACCATAGCTCACGGCAACACTGGATCCTTAACCCACTGAGCAAGGCCAGGGATTGAACCTGCATCCTCATGGATGCCAGTAAGATTCATTTCTGCTGAGCCATGATGGGAACCTCCCAAACTTGCCCTTTTTTTGATGTACAATTGTAGCATTTCTCACATGGAAGTATTCATATAGCCGCCCCCACAATTATAATAAAATTGTAGTACATAGTTCCATCCAACCAAAAAACACTCTTGTTCTTTGCATTCCTGGTCACATATTCCCCCACCCTAATCCGCGGCAACCATTGATCTGTCATCAGTCACTATAGTTTTATCTTTTCAAGATTGTCATACCGTTGCAGTCACATAGCATGTGACATATTGAAACTGGTGTTTTTTTACTCAGCATATCTTTGAGAAACATCCAACTTGTGTGTATCAGTAGTTTTTTAAATTGACATATAATTGACATATAACATTAGTTCAGATGAATAACACAATTATTCAATGTAAGTGTATATCAGAATATGGTAACAACAGTAAGTTACATTCATCACCACACAGTTAAACTTTTTTTCTTGTGATAAAAACTTGTAAGTTTTACTCTTTTAGCAACTTTCATATATACAACACAGAATTATAAACTCTAGTCATCATGCTGTGAATTGCATCCCCAGGGCTTATTTTATGACTGGAAGATTGTGGTTTTTGACCCCCTTTCCCCATTTTTACTCATTCCCACTTCTGGCAATGACCCCACCCATCTGTTCTGAGTTTGGGCCTTTTTTTAAAAGTTACGTATAATTGCGATTTAAACAGTGTTTGTCTTTCTCTGACTTAACTTAGCATAATGCCCTCAAGGTCCATCCAATTGTCACAAATGGTAGGATTACATTCTTCTTAATGGCTGGGTAATATTCCGTCACATGTGTATTTTTCTCCAAATTTTTTTTTATCTACTCAACTATCCATGGACACTTGGGTTGCTTCTATATAATACTGCAGTGAACGTAGTAGTCCAGATATTTTTTGAATTGGCGTTTTTGTTTTCTTCAAATAAATACCCAGAGTGGAATTGCTACATCATTTGATAGTTCTATTTTTAATTTTTTGGAGGAAGCTCCATGCTGTTTTCCATATTTTCTACCTGTATCAGTAGTTTATTCCTGTTTACTACTGAGTAACATTCCATGGTATGGTAAATTTCCTGGTACTGCTTTTAGGACTCTGCCTGATCTTTCTGGGGCTAGATCCTGATTTTCCTCTGAACTCAGTATTGATCTTGCTCAGAAATAGTTACTGCTGATCCCAGGTGGGGATATTTTATACCAACTGCTAGTTTTGCCTCATCTTCATTGGAGCAGCAAATACAGCCAATGTGTGTTTTGTTCTGTCTCTTTCTATAACTTTCTTTCAAATAGAATGTGATTTTTGCTCTCGAGTTTAATGCTTGTTCAGGGTAAGTTCTCAAGGAACTGTGCTGTGGAACACATGTGAGGTTGCTGTCTCTGAAGCTTAATGGGAATTTTTAGGGCTCTGAAAAGGGTTGTATTTAACTGAGTCTTTTGTAGCTTAGGACAAGGGTTCTGATTGTACAGTATTCAACTCTCACTCATCCCAAATTCTCTTCCTAAGCTCCAGGGTTTTCAACAACTGTCCCTCCGATGAAACTCTATGGGACCTAGTTGCAGGAGATTTTGGAATAATGAAATGTATAGTAGTGTCTTGGTTTAAAGCACTTTGTGTATGTAGCCTCATTTGCTATTTATTGCAACATTGTGATGGAGGAAGGAGAGACTGGAACTAACATTTACTCAGAGCCTGGTATGTGCCAGGCACTTTAGAAGCATCTCACTGACTTTTCTAGAACTTTCCAGATGAGTAACCCACAGCTCAGAGAAGTTGAGTGAATTGCCTAAAGACAGCCAGTAAATGGTAGGTTCAGGATTTAAGCTCAGGTTTTTCAAACACCTTCCATGCTGTCCTCTGTTTAAAAACAAAACCAGAAGGTAATTTAAGAAGGGAGAGAGATACAATTTATACAATTTATAATGTGCCTGTATTAGTTTCTTAGGGTTCCTGTAACAAAGTACCAGGCACTGGGTGGTGTAATAGAATAGAAATCAGTTGTCTCAGAGTTCTGGAGGCTAGGAGTCCAAAATTAAGATGTTGGCAAGACCACTCCTTCTGAAATGTGCAGTAAACCTTCCATTCCTCTCCTTACTGCCTGCTGGTTTTCTTGTAGTATTTGGTGTTCTTGTTCGGCAGCTGCATAACTCCTATCTGCCCTGTTCGCAATATGGCCTTTCCCCTGTGTCCATCTTCACACAGCCAGGGGCACCAGTCCTGTTGGATTAGGGGCCCACTCTACTCCAGTATGACTACATCTTAACCAGTTACATTGGCAATGACTATTTCAAATAAGGTCACATTCTGAAATATTGAAGGTTAGATATTAAACGTATTTTTTTCAGGGAACACAGTTCACAAATAGTAGTACCTGTTGTGTATCAGGGCTCTGCTAGGTACAAGGACAATAACATGATGGAAAAAACTCTTCTTATTCAAAAAATATTTTATCTGCTCAAATTTGGCTCAGTCTCCAGAGCACCTCATCAGAGTAATCATAATTTAATGTGTAAAGATACTTTTCCACAAGAGTCCTACTAGGAATTATAATGTTCATAGTCAAGTACAAACTTTGTAACTGAGCAAAGAGTTGAATTGAAAAGTGTGTTTGTCATTGTGACTTTGTAGTTCTCAGATTTTATTGTCTAGATCTCTGGACCTCTTTAATTTTTTTCTTTTTTTGGCCATGGCCATGGCATGTGGAAGTTCCCAGGCCAGGGACCAAACCTACCCCACAGCAACCTGAGCCACAGCAATGACAGCACCAGATCCTTAACCCACTGAGTCACTAGGATACTCTGCTTTGTTATTCCTGATCAGTAACATTCAAAATAGCAATTAGTAAATTGTTATTATGTCTGGAATTCTTTTGCTTTATTTTTTTCCTGCAACATCCATATTGAAGCTGTTGAGCATTGCCTTAGTTTTCTGTAAATGAGAACAGAGTGGAGAGCACTCCACAGGGACTTCCTATCACATATCTCAATGGTTGTCTGAGATTTTTTTTTAAAAAATCCATTTAATTTTTCAGTGACAATGCTATTTTAAAAACCATTTTTTACCCCACAAATCATATTATGGGCATTCTCCATATAATGGAAAGTTAATTGGTTACTACTTTCTAAAATTCCACTTTCCTCTAAACACATTTTTGTAAACTATCCCATGTGACCTGTTGCCGTGTTGAATTTGAAATTCTAACTCACTTAGACAAGGATCATGTCTAATATGGTTGGTTTACTTGTCAGTCTCAATAAATACTTAAAAATCGCACACAACTATAAATTTTGTACTTACAGTACTTCTTCCCATTTTTAAACATAACCAGCCACACACTGTTTTTAAAGATACCAGTAAAGAATATGCTTGAGTGCATTAAGAACACATGATATGTTTGACAGAAAATTCAGGATATGAATATGGGAAAGAAAGTAGTCCATGAAATCCCAAGTTTTTGTTTTTTGTTTTTTTTTTAATTGATGAAACCACTTTTAAAATAGCTAATCACGTAGTCCTTTCTATTAACATATAACCATACTGCTTGTTTTACCACTTGTCCTTGTAGCAGAATCATTGGAAGCAAATGTAGGATATTTTACATCAGACCAATTTTATAACCATTCTCTATCTCTTGGTTTGGACAGAACCTTCTCCTATGTGGTAATAGAATGTCATAGTACATTACCAGTGTTTTGTTTTGTTTTTTGGAATTTCTGGAGATGAGGATATTGCCATTTATGAAACATTTTTTTAGGTGATTTTAAGCAAGAAAGCTATTTTTTGAAGATGCATTCAAAAGAATGACATAGAAATAAGAATTTCAACATCTTAATGTTTTATTTGGAAGTTTAATCTTTTAACTAATATTACTCTGTTTGGCTAATTGTACTACATAATACTAAGCCAGAATTGCAAAACACTAGGCTTCAGTATTTGATTCATCAGAAGCTCTTAGAGACAGTAATGGAAGCACAAGGTGGTGGTTGAGAGCTCAGACCCTGGAGCCACACTGCCAACCCTAATCATTTGACCTTGGACCACAGTCTCCCCTTCTGAGGATTACATTAAATAAGTTCTCAGAGCAATGCTTTACAGGTTTTACAGTTATTCTTCCAGGCTTAGTTTGGTATTGTATTAGCTATGTGATCTTGGGCAAATCCTTTAACCTTTCTTAGGTTTATTATTCACATTCCACATAACTCACAAGCTTTTCATGAAGAGTAGATACTTTATGAATAAATCCATTGTGCACGTAGCTTTTAAATGTGCCAGGCTATCTATCTATGTACTCTTGAGTGTTAGATTCAAGGTACCTTAGTGACTAAAAGTGATTCACATGTCCTAAGTTCTTAAAAACCTATCATTCTCTGGGAGTTGTTTAGACACTGGGGGCATTGAACATGTTTGTTGATATTATTGCATATGTGATACTGAAGTATATCCAACTATTTTCTGTTTTAATTTAAGTCATAATCATTGAGTAGTTGTGCATCAAATCATAAAGCACCAAAGTAAAAATAAACCAAGATGAAGAAAACATGATTTGTGACCTGCAGTATCATCATTCCCGACTCATGACTCAGGGAAACTGGTTGCTGCTAGTAAAATAGCAATCTGGGTTATATAAATCTCAGCCATGCTAGGACTAGGTGTTTAGAGCTTCCAATTCAAAGACTACATTGCACATCATTATGCCTTCACTGTGGGCTGGAAAGTAATAGAGTGCAAAGTATAGCCTCAAGTTTTATTAAAAAGAAAGAGTTAAACTATATTTTGTAGTTTTCTGTGAAGTTCATGAGAACTCCCTACATCCTTAGGAATGATTTAGGGACATTCTGTGGCTTACTGATCTGGTGTGATAATATCAAGTTCAAAATGTAATTTTTACCATTGGTGCAGGTAGTAATTTCAAGAGTACTCTAACCTTGTTTTGTGTTTCTGTATAGCCTGACTCATTCACTTTTGGGTTTCCTGGTTCATTATGTGATCATCATTCCATATGGTGCTGTTATCTTCCAGCTCATATTTTCATCAGCCAGCACTAGCTTGTTGCCCATTTAATGATGCAGAAATTCAAATTCATGGATGGCAGTTTCAGATGTTAAAATACCATTGCAAATTTACCTAAGGAAAATGAGTAAAAGAGCATTTTTGCATTCAGAGCAAAATGAGACTTTATGCTAAGAAAGAATTCTTGGTGTCTTGTACTTATACCATATAAAAACATCACCCAATTATAGACCGTCTGAAATATATAAATACCTTAGGCTCCTTGGTCTACTATGAATTGAATTAAAATACAGAGGAATGTATTTTTAACTCCAGGCACATGTGTTGGGGTTACCAAACTGCCATAGACCTTTCATTTGTCAAAATGATTCGTTTCAGAAAGAACAAACAGATTTTCTCATGTATCCAAGAACTTGCACCTGCCCCTGCCCAATTTTTAAACCTCAAAAACACACTAAGTTCTCTTAATTCCATCCATGATCTTCATGCTTTAAACCTCTGACACATGCTATATGACTTCCTTAAGTGGAGATGGTGGAATCCAACGCATGTGTTTAGTCGTTTAGTTATTTAGTTATTTCTGTGGCTTAATGACAATCCAGGACCACATCAAGCTGAGGCACTTGGTCACTGAGCTGAATTCCAAACCTTGTTTAAGAAGGCTATGAATCTCGAGATAAGCAGCCTAGATATGGAGTCCTGGAGCAATGTGACTGTTGCTCGTTGCCTTTGAAACAATTAACAACTGATGCTGCGGTTATAGCATCCTTCCCAGATACAGGAAGGTTGCCCTTTTTTTTTTTTTTTTTTTTTTTTTTTGGCAGGCTGGCGAGATGTTCTGATGATTTCTCAGTGGGAGTCTTTTCAGAAACAGGCAAATGTGGTTTCTATAAATTGGCTTCCTATCTTAGCATTCTCATTCCTTCTATCCAGGAATTAAACTTTTTCACACAGTAGGTTGTATTACTTGCATGTGTTAACATTTGCTGTGGTTCCTTTGTGGCATTGAAAATGAATTCTTACTGCTTAGTTGAGTCTTTGCTTCAGCTATTTGCTGCTATAGCCAGGCAATATCTAAGAGTGCTAGAAAGAGGAGTCCAGGGTTGATAAAGTGGAGTTGCCATAGAGTAAATAGATACTTTGTTTTCTTCAAAAACCAATGCCCACCCTTGGTTACTTAAATAATTAGTTGCAGATGTTTTACAAATGACTTTTCAAAAATAAGTTATGGTTAAAAAAAAAAAAAAGGCTTATGTATCTTGAATTGAATTGGCCATTGGGGCCATTTTTGGTTCTTTTTCTGTTTCCATGGTGCTGTTTACAGACAGCTCAGGTGCTATAATAGGAATTCATAGTTTTTATTTATAATGCAGAACCATGCTTCTAAATATTTCCATATGCTTAAATGATTTGCAACATATAATATGTGCTTATTTATCAATGTAAAAAATCCATATACTTGTCCCTGGAACATAAATACGAGCAGAAAAAATATCATTGATCCTTATTTCTCAGCTGCTGTATTATCTAAAGGCTAAAATTAAATCTAGTGGCTAGGAAAGGAACTGGCTATAACAGTTCTTAATTTCTGCCTCTATCACTGACTTGATGAAATACGTGATATCGACCACATATCTTCTGTGCCTTTCTTTTTCTCTGGATGGCAAGCACCATCCCATTCCTTGCAGGTCAGCAGCAGATTTAATTAAGCCTGGGAAAGTAGCTGGATGCTTGGCCTGGAGTCACTGGGCAAATAAGAACTTCAATTTATCCATTAGATATACCAACCACCAAGCCAAGTGGCATTGCTTTGCTCATTCTCATCTCTGCTGCATTCTTCTCTCATCCAAATTTCAGAAATGCTTACTGAAAGGGAAAAAAGGAAGAAAAATGTTTCTTTATGAAATCTACAAGACTACTGTTTGTGTATATGGATATAACTTGCTCCCCAATGTCATAGTCCAGCATCTTGGAGTGACCATCTAAGGAATGAGAGGAGCTGCCAAAGATAATAGATTTTAGAATATAAATGATTTTTAGGGGGACGTGTACAATATGGGTGTGGGCTTTTTCACAGCTCAGTTTGGGCTGAGTTCATGGTGACAGTGTCACCTGGCAGTCCATGACTGTATTCTCTCTGTGTACTGGTCAAGAACATTTCATTCCATGTAGCATTTATAAACTCTGCTCTGATGTCACATTATCTTTCCAAAATGTCAGTTAAGCATAAATCAACACAAGGAGACAGGCTCTCTTTCTCTCCTTGGGAACTGCTGATCTTAGGTCCCATAATTCTGGATGGAATGAGAATGAGCCTCTTGTGGCAGAAATGAGAATGAGTCAGCAATTGAGCTTGGAATGTTCCATTGTGCAGCTGATGCATTTCACAGTTCTGCCCGAAGCCACACTCAGAATAGTTTCTTCATCCACTCTTTTGGAAGAAAAGGCAAGCAGGAGTTTTAGTATTTCCAAAAATTTCATTGTCCTCTTTCTCACTGAATGTGTGAATCTGATTCAGCAGCCTTCTCTCCAGTGTCTTTGTGCCATTGGGAGTTCACATCTGAAGATGTCCACAGACATCTCAGAGCAGACTTTCTTCAGGTCTCCAGATCACTGCATAGGTTTCCTCCAAATACCAAGCTTCATACTCACCTTGTCTGGACTCAGTCACTTCCCTGTGAGAGTCATGCTTTGTTGCTTGCTTCCAAAGTTTCAAGCACTGATGGTTAAATTCTTCTTTTCCTTTATCCTCTGAACTGTTCCTTTCCAGATCATCTCATTTGTTTTCTAGCACTCTGAATTCATTTTTAATCTGTAGGTTTCTTTGTGATCCTTATGTTTAGTGGGTTTTGTTTATACCCACAAATCAAACATCTCTTTGTAGAAATTCTGCCACCGCTAAATATAGCATGTTAGAGCATGTAGTCAATACAAAATGACTTAGCTTGAAAGGGAATAACAGTGTGGAAAGATGAAGGCTACATGGCTCTCTACTAAGGAGCCACCCAAGGTGCTGTGATGTTATGGTATTGCTTTAGCCACCATCTACCTCTCTATTGTGATGATCATTGTTTTGGAGGCCTGGAAAGGCTGACTCATGCTAATCAAAATTACAGGATCCTCAGAGTTCTCTGGTGCAGCAGGTTAAGGATCTGGCATTGTCACTACTGTGGTGAGGGTTTAATCCCTGGCCTGCTGTGAGTACACCCCCCCCCAAATTATATGATCCTAAAGCATGTAAATAATAATGAGCCTTTAAAATGGGGAGATGAATACAATATATCAGAATCCCTGAGAGGCGAGCTAAACTAGAGTTGCTTAATAAAGAGGACAGCCTAAAGACTTGTTTTACCATGAATGTTTTGAACTTTTGTTGCATCATCAGTCATTATGGATTATATCACTATAGGAACCAAAATGTATGTCTTGCATAAGATTTGATAATGAGGTCATCTCCAGGCCTCAGTCGTTCTACCTTAACCTGGAGGCTGTCTTCCTTCTGTTCAGTTTTTGTCCAGAATACGCTCTTGCTTTTATTTATTTATTTATTTATTTATTTATTTTGTCTTTTTGCTATTTCTTGGGCCGCTCCCGCGGCATATGGAGGTTCCCAGGCCATATGGTCAAATCGGAGCAGTAGCCGCCGGCCTACACCAGGGCCACAGCAACGCGGGATCCGAGCCATGTCTGCAACCCACACCACAGCTCATGGCAACGCCGGATCATCAACCCACTGAGCAAGGGCAGGGACCGAACCCGCAACCTCATGGTTCCTAGTCGGATTAGTCAACCACAGCGCCATGATGGGAACTCCCGCTCTTGCTTTTAAAATTACAAACATCTTCCAAATTTGCTTTCCTTCTATTAAATTTCAGTCTTCCTACATTGTTGAGATACAGATTTAGAGAGAATTGCCTGGGTTATTCCTACAAAGGCTAATTCTATGCATTTTATATGGCTTTTTCTAGTTTAGTACCTAATATTCCACCCTTGGTTCATATGGGTAAGTGGCTGATTCTTTATGCATCCATGGTCCACCAACACAAAATACTTACTATAATAATTGTTTCATCATTCACAGATTGACAAAGCATGTATACTTTTCAACCAGTTTATCCATAAATAGTTCATTCCAAAATAGGAAAATGCAAGGATTTTATGCAAATACTTGACAGTAGTGAAATTGAGGAGTATAGATGTTCAGCTATAAGTATATAAATCAGTCATGAATTATTAGTCAAATAATCTTGCATTGTATGGGAATTCTCTTCACTCTATCCTGTCTGCTGTTTAGTGGAAATCTATACTGACAAGGATTCACTGTTTAATGGAATGATCTGTTTGTTGAGGTGACCATAGACTTAGAAAATCCTTCTGACTAAAGTTGTTGGTAACTGATTCTTATGAGAGTAGTCTTCCATGCTTCTCATAATCATTATCCTTCACTCAGCCACCTTTAGTTTTTCCAATGTCCTTAATAACATCTAGAATGATCAGGTATATAATTTGGTCCAGAGGTTCCATATTTGCTTTCAAAACTCCACTGCTTCTCTTTTTTTTTTTTTTCTTTTGTCTTTTTGTCTTTTGCTGTTGTTGTTGTTGCTATTTCTTGGGCCGCTCCTGTGGCATATGGAGGTTCCCAGGCTAGGGGTTGAATCGGAGCTGTAGCCACCGGCCTACGCCAGAGGCACAGCAAGGCAGGATCCGAGCCGCGTCTGCAACCTCCACCACAGCTCACGGCAACGCCAGATCGTTAACCCACTGAGCAAGGGCAGGGACCGAACCCGCAACCTCATGGTTCCTAGTCGGATTCGTTAACCACTGCGCCACGACGGGAACTCCCAAAACTCCACTACTTCTTAATGCCCGTGTCACACTATTAGCTCACAATAAGATTGCTATAAACTAAAACCAAAGATGCTTTTTACAAATTGTACTGACAAACCAAGTCTCCCTATCCTGTGATTGCACCAAAAGTTCTGTTAATTCTAAGTGAAGAACTTTCCACGTATCCTAGTTGTGTCATTTTGTTGTGTGGGTTCGGGCTTTCATTCTCTCAAGCCCCTTTTGAATTCTTATTTGTGTAATGTACTTATCTATTATAATGCAATGAGAAAAAAAAAAATCCCAAACCCAAAACCAACCTTAAAGCCCCAGATAGGCCTTGTATATCTCCATATAAGGCACTGATAGAAAATACATTCTAAAAGACCAGATATTAGATCTGATGTCACAACATAGGGTTGTATTTCTTAATTCATCCAAGTGTTCATGGGAGTCTAATATGTACCAGACATTGTATTAGAGCCTTGTGAATACATGATGAATAAAAAGACTAAGCTTTAGCTCTTATGAAACCGATATTTTAGTGGAGGAGATTGAGTATAAAGAAAAGATGGTAGGAAATAAATGGGGGTAGCAAAGAGAATGATAGGAATGGGTAGGTGGCCATCCAGTTTAGAAACAGTTTCTCAATAGGTGACATTTAATACTAATGCCTTCAGTTTCAGAAGGATTCGACTGTTCAAAGAGCTGGGAGAACATTCCAGGCTGAATGAACAGCAAATGCAAGCAGGAAGGAAAGAACTCGGTTAAGAATAGAAAGTCTCTAGCATGGAGCTTAGGTTTCTTTTTCTTTCTGGATGGCCAGTTGCTTTTGAATAATTGATTAATTAGTATGGTTAGGTGGGTTGTTGACTAGTATCCAATCCATGTTTGTCTGTGGTGTTCATGAGAGTACCATAAAGGGTCAGATGTAGTGGCAGAATCCTGACATATTTGATAGTTTTTTTTTCTGATGTATGAGTCAAAATCGACACAATTCCTTTAGGGTTTGATCTTAGTGAACTGTGGTAGCTTATTTGTTCAGGTCTCCTAAACCCCTTGTTTTTGGATCCTTGATAGAATTTAGCAGGGATTTGAGTCAAGTTCAACAGTCGGTAATTTCTAGAATTTGTTTCTGAAATTTGGGTCAAGATGTTTTGCATCTTCCTTCTATTCAGATTTCTTCTGTCCCCCCGATTGTGCAAGATGGTCACAAATAGTTCTTCATGGAACTTACAAGGTGGTTCAGCACTTGGCAATATCATTCATTCTGTTTCGAGTAACTAGATTTTTCTTTCTCACTAGGAATATATCAGGATTTGTTTTGGTTCATTAATACTTTAAGTTTGGAGGTGTTTTCCTTAATTAAGAAAAAGGAATCAGAACATCACTTAGCCACTCTGTCCCCTCTGTCTCATCTGGATGCTTCACTTTGTGGGTCCCAGTGGTTCACTTCATGGCTGCCCTGCCTGAGCCAGTGCCCTCTAGCTTGCTTTGAGCAGAGCTAACCTATGATATCAAATGTAAGTCCTTTTATTTTAGTTAATTTTTTAAGCCACCAACAAGGACCTTTATCCAGAGCAATTGGAATGCGCAGTGAAGCAGTGGTCACCCTGGTGTGGTTGCTCAACATCCAGCCTATGCCTCCCAGGGCGTGGAGAGAGCCATGTGGAACAGGGTTTTCAGGCTCTTGAGTTTCCCAGGTGTTTCCTTCCTTTGGTCTTTAAAAGGCTTCCAGGGTGTTTAGAGTGAACAGAGCTCTATAGGAAAGAAAATCCATATTCCCGGGAATTCCAACACCCAAAAGCATCTTAAGGATTCTCAGAATTGAGAAGTGGCTGTTTGGACTTTGTTCCATGCCAAGCTATCCCAGGTGGTAGGCCAACATGTGAAATGGGTGAGAAAAAAACCCCAGAAAACTCATGAAAATAAGAACCACCAATATAAGCCCTTTTAAAGATAGCCGTTAGCATTTTTTGGACAGAAATATTTTATTTGTGCAAATAGGATTTTTAAATTAATTCCCAGGTTATTTGTCCTCAGAAAAACAGGGAAAAAATACATATATACTTTCTTTGCCTGCTTCTGCTGACAAGGGCAGCCCATAATATGGAGAGAGAAATTAAAAGGAGAGAAGTGGCATTGTACTTCCTTGTCAAAGCAGACGAAAGACCTGGTGGCAGTATATAAGTGTGTGGAATTCATCTCCTGTGTAACCATAGGAGCCGGCACTGACTTGCTATGACTGTTCACTGTCAGAGATTCTCTGCAAAAGTGCGTACCCTTTCTTACCTTTGTGGTTACATCTGAGTGAGGCAAATCTACAAAACAAAGCTTAGAATGTTAGAATGTCTAAGGTATTTCATTAAAAGGTAAAAATGAAGATGGCCCTGAGTCACTTAAATTGTCTGGCCCCTGGTTTTCTCATCTGTAAAATTAAGAGGCTGGGGAGGTCGTCTCTGAGACTCCTTCCAGCTACAATATGCTGTGATTGTCTGAAAATTGTCTTACTCCTGAATAGGAAGTTTGATCTTCTTTATGGAGATTGAAGCAGGGCAATGATCTTTCTCTTTCATTCTTCAGCAATCTTATGTGCAACTTTTAACATAAGGCACTAGACAATTGGATCAATTTTCCTTGGGATTTTCAAAGAACTTGAGAAAATACATTCCACTTAGCTGTTAACAACCCCTCTATGGCAGATGAGGCAGCATTATGCTGGATGTTAAAAAGGACCATGCAGCAGCATGGATAGAACTAGAGATTCTCATACTAAGTGAAGTAAGTCAGACAGAGAAAGGCAAATACCATATGATATCATTTACATGTGGAATCTAAAATATGGTGCAAATGAATCTCTCTACAGAACAGAAACAAACTCATTGGTGTAGAATAGAGAACAGAGTTGTGGTTGGGGAGGGGGAGAAAGTGGGATGGACTGGGAGTTTGGGGTTAGTAGATGCAAACTATTACATTTAGAATGGATAAGCAATGAAGTCCTGAACAGGGAACTATATCCAATCACTTGTGATGGAACATGATGGAAAGTATGAGAAAAAAAGAATGTGTGTGTATGTATGTATATGTGTGTATATATATATATATATATAAAAACTGGGTCACTTTGCTATATAGCAAAAATTGACAGAACATTTTAAATCAACTATAATAAAAAATTTTTGTTTTAAAAAAAAAAAAAACCCAAAAAACCAAGACTTAAGTGATCTCTCCTGGGCCATGTTCCTCCATTGAGCAGTTTTTATAAGGCTACATTCAGTTTCTTGCAGCCAGAGTTCCCATTGTGGCTTAGCAGATTAAGAACCTGACTGGTAGCCACGAGCATTTGGGTTCAATCCTTTGCCTTGCTCAGTGGGTTAAGTACCCGGCATTGCCAAAAGCTGTGGTGTAGGTTGCAGACATGGTTTGGATCTGGTATGGCTGTAGTGTAGGCTGATGGCTGCAGTTCAGACTCAACCCCTAACCCGGGAACTTCCATATGCCGCAGGTGTGGCCCTAAAACAAAACAACCCCAACAAAACAAATCTAGAGTTTCTTGGCAGCCGCATACCTTGAGAAGCTGTTCCTTAAATCTTCAGTATTCTCTGTTGCCCAGTTTGAATAACAACTTTCTTTGCAGCATCTTATCTGCATATAATATGGTAAATAATAAGTAATTTTAAGCCTTGTAAAATTTTAGGAACATCTTTGAATAAATACAGTGCTAACCTTTTTTCAGATATTGTTTTAAGTTGGAGTACTCTTATTTTGTCCAGAGGGAAAACAAATTGCCACCAGCATCAATTCCAATGGGATTTCATATACTTTTTAAATCCAGAGGTAATAGAAATAAATACAGTCATAAAATGTATATCAGGTAAGCCAGACATTAAGCTAAAAGTAGGAGTTCTTTTGTGGCACAGTGGGTTAAGGATCTGGTGTTGCTGGCTCGGGAACTTTCTACATGCTGCAGGTGCAGATTAAAAAAAGAATAAAAGTATTTTTCCCCAGTCTTTTTTACAGCCTCCTCAATTTTTATGGGGTATTTGGTTAAACATCATCACTCAGGGTATTCCTGATATGGAATAAGTATTAAGATTAAATTTCAAAAGAAAATATTCAGTCTTCATATTTATACCAAGGCACAGAGAAAAATGTATGAGAGAATAATTAATGGTTGTGTCTGGCTGTATTCTTGTTTGAGGAAGGAGGGAAGAAAATGGACAATGAAGAAACTTTCCCCCCCTGTTTTTTTAATTCTGTTCATCAAATACTGTATCTAATTTTTAGATACCTGTTTCTTTTGAGTTTCAACGAATCATGGTATTATATTTGAATCCTGAGAAGTAATTTGCAGGTTTCATAAATCTCAGTAACAGAACCTAATGCTTGGTAGTTGGGTAGTACTGAAACAGGTTAAAAAGGTTATTTTAATTCATTTGATTAGATAAATTGACATTAATGCCTTAAATGTTCTAGAATGCAAATGGAAGTCTAGACTTAATGAATTCAGAGATTCTGATCTGTGTTCACTTGCAACAGAGGATGATTATTTTGTCTATTTTCTTCTTTCCCTTTATTTAAAAAAATTTTTGATATTAAATTCTTGAAAAAGCAGTACTGTGAACATGCATTTTTTGCTACGACATAAAGTAATGTGGGCTGCCCACCAAGCGTGTGTTTGTTGTGTGTATGAGCACGCACACACATCCTTATTGCTGCCACCTTCACTCTGAAACTCTTAGGACTGCATTTCCTGTGAGGCAGATGAGGCGGGTGGACGATGAGAGAAGAATTTGGGTCCTAGCATGAAACCCACAGCATTTCCTACTGCAACACAGACACACGTTGTTGAACTTTCTCCTCCTTAGCTGGCTACGAACACAATGCGTTACTTGTTATTCTCCTTAATTCTCCAAGAAGGAAAAGCGATGCCCTTGACCAATTTAATAGGGAACAATCCTTGTCTGTTGAGGAAAAGCACTTGGGGGGGAGGGTGTTTCTTGCACACCACCAGTCTCTGCATTCTGCCAAAGCATAACATCCCTGGAACTGTCCCTCAATAGACTGAGTCCACAGAATTCTGAAGGGCAGCTCACGGGCCTTCTGAGGCCTCAGACTGTAATTCTAACAGGGAAGTGATTCTTTTCATAAATAAACTGTTTTGTACTTCCATTCAATGTGAAATTCATTTCATTTAATTGTTGTGAAAACTTATCTCAAGAATTGTCCATATCTAATTTTCACATTTTCTCCCAGAAAGCATCTGTTGCATACAGGTGCTTTTGAACATGTTATTTTTTTTCCTCTTTCTATCTGGGAACAGTTGGTATTACCTTTATTGGGGCGTCAGTGTTAACATTTGTGTGTGTGTATGGTGTGATAAGTGCAGTGCACTGCCAAAGTGAGGAACTTTAGGGTCAGGTGTTCTAGCTGGGTAGCACTTTCTGGTATTTGTGCTGGTATCTGTGAAGTTCTAAAGGGAGTTGTGATGAATACTCCCAGGCACAGGGAGTGATGGGGGTGAGAATGGGTCCCCTGAAAGGGCCTTGGAACATGACATTTTCTCCCATGATTTTCTATAATTACAAAACCCCCAGTTCTGCTCAGTAATACAATGTATCCTGAAAAGGATACTTGCTTTCTTATCTCTGTTGTATGGCACAGAAGGAAACAGGGACTCTGAGGCATCTTTAAATCTGTTATCAAACAATATTTAAACTGAAACATTTTAGAATGGGAAGAAAGGATTGCCTTGTTGGAGAAGAAAAAATTTTTTTCTAGATCATACATCACTTAGGTAAAAAGGAAACTTTTATTGCTCTGTTTACTTTTGAATATTTAGAGGATGCTAAGTTTTGGTGTTTTGAATGGTTGCTGTAATGTTAACCATTTTAGGAACTGATTCTACCCAGATATTAACTGGTTACAACTGCTGCTAGATTTTGCTGAGTTTATTTTTAACCAGTGATAAAGGACAATTTCATGATAATGTGGCCTGACACTGGTCCTGACTTTTTTTTCTGAGCTATGAAATAATTCCATCCCAAATTAGGTATCTGAGGAGGAAAAATTAAGAATACAAGTGAAAAATTCCTATTCCATTACAAGTCCAGGGATGGATTGTTATGCATTTCCTTAAATTACATCGTGTGTCCACCACTACTTCAAATTCCTAATTGGTGCCTCTACTCAGAATTAATGGGAATGGAATGAACAAATGAATTAAGACTGTTGGGGGTCTGGGTTACTTCAGAGACACAAAGACTAGTGACTCAGAGAGGCAGGTGTCAGAGAACAGGAAGTAGCCTGGCCATCTGCCAGAAGAGCCTAGGTGGTGGAGGCGGCTATCCAAAGCTGGGCTCCAAAGAAGAACCCCTGGGGTTTGATAGATTTTCAGGAAGTTGTCTCCTCTGCTGACAGGAAGTTGTCTCCTCTGCTTAAAAGGGAAGATTCCCATTTCTAGTGCAAATGAAGAAGAGGCAAGCTGTGGCTCTCCAGTCATGCCCGCCCACCTCTCCTAGCTCATACATTCTTGGCTCCCTTTCTGGTGGTCACCATCACTGCCAGAGGATCGGGTGCTCCTGCTGGCTTGTCCTGCTGCCCACAGCCTGGAATCTTGAGACCTTCCTCTCATGGTGAAATGGGAGATGACACCAGGTCTGAAACTAGAATTGCAAAGGAGACACTGACTCATGAAAGAGTCATGAACATAACCCCCGGTGTATCAGGTACTGGGAATATGGTGTGAACCTGGCAGGGATGGCCCCCTACCCACACAGAGCTTACAGCTTGACCTTGTGCAGCAGAGTTAGCTCAAGTCTCAGCTTGAGTGACCTCATCTATATAAATTAGCATAATAGTGACAGTGCCACATGCTGTTGTGAAAATGTATATAAAGCCCCTAGTCCAGTGTCTGGCTCTTAGATGATCAATAGAAGCTTTTTGTTCTTCATCTACTTAGCTTGAAACTTTATATGTATAGAAACTTTTGAAAAAACAATGGACAGATGGTCAGCTGCACATTCCTTGTCCATATAATCAGCCCTCTAACACCTTTATCATTCAGCAACTCCCCCTTTATCCACCGTGTGTTTCCTTTTGGTGATGATTTCATTCCTCTTCCAAGGTTGTCCTTGATCTTTTTAACCTAATTCCACCCACAGACCATATGTTGAAGGGTGGAGGGGTACAGGAGAGGCGCTGAGATTTGTTCTTCATCCTGCACCTGCCCGGGGCTGGGTCTGCCTATATATAGATAGAAATGAGCAGCAGGCATCTCTGAAATGTCATACCAAGGGAACAGGCAGGTCCCTTTGCTCTGTATGGGAGTATGCAGAGGAGTATCAATAGATGGGCACAGCAGTGTCAAAGCCCTGTACAGTGACTCTAGCCCTGCTCTCTCCATCTGTGCCTATTCTGAGCTGCTTGTGATTCTAGGGCTATGTTCAAAGCCAGCCTGGGGGCAGGGTGCTATGAGAGATCTTGCAGCTGCCTTTACAATTGAATAGCCTCCAGAGTCTACCTGACTTGGTTCAGGCCCACCTCCACCATGTACAAGCTGTGTTACCTGTGGCTAGGCCATCATCAAGGAGAGCCCAGCTCTCCCAATCTTTAAAACAGAATGTGAGTGATAACCCTCTCTCTCATAATAATGCCCAGCACAATAAGTAGGAACTTCATTCTTTGGCTCAGGTCAAAAGTTTTGTAGTCATTCTTAATTTTCATCTTGCTCTCCTGCCTCTGATCTCTAGCTATCAGCATATCCTTTTCTTTGTTTGGAATAGATGAAGAATCCAAAGTCAGTCATGTCTCTCCTTCCATTCCTAGGGCATCTTTTCTGAGAGGCTTGCTCGGGTCATCCTGTATCACATCCATTTGTCTTCCCTTTTCTCCTAAGTTACCTTGTCCGTGGGACTTCAAACATAGTATGTATGTCTGTTTTCTCTGTACCCCACTAGATGATAAGCTCCCTGAGAACAGGGATTTTTAATGTTCTGTTTACTGCTGTATCCTCATCAATTGGTGTATTGTCTGCCACTAAATCATTCCTGTGAGAATCCATGTCAAAGCAAGCATTTAACCCTCTGATTAATCTAGAAAATATATGTAAACCACCTAGCAGAGTACATCAGTGTCATGCAATTTGAATCACAGGGAGCTTTTTTGTTACTCTTCAGCAACACTAACTTCAAATTCTAGGCTACTGCATGAGAATCTCCCAAAGGACAAGTTGCTAAATCTTTTAGAATAGAGAAAAAAATATCAAGCTGATTGTATCAAAAGCAGTGTACAGGGCTTGCTTGCATAGAAATCTGTGACACTGACGCATGGCTGTGACTGCTTGATAGCAGTGTTTTTGAACACCTGGTTGCTAATGACCAGCATCAGAATCACCTGGGATGCATATTAACTGCAGATACCTAAGACCCAAGCCCAGATCTTCATGTGAGAACTGATTTATAGCCATGCTTTGTACATTGCTCTTGTTGGGACATTTACATTGACGGCAGTATCCCATTTCGCCAGGTGTCAGTATATACTGAGTATCTAGTAAGTAGCCCCAGGAACCAGGTGCTGAATCAAGAAAAATGGTACCATGCTTGAAGTTATCTAACATACATGGATTGGTTGGACATACCAGTACTGGATGGATCAGAATGCAAATATTAAATGTACACCTGAACTTGAAGTTGAGTATTACTGTAACCTGAGCAGATAAAGATGGTTGGGAGAATGTAAGGATTGGGGTTCTCTCTGTAAAGGAAGAGACAAGGCAGTAGGCCTCTAGCTGGATATGTCAGAACTGTCTGATCCAGGAGAGGCAGAGGGTCATGATGGAAAATTAGAAACTCTATTATGCATCTATTTTTATCAATCTTATAGACACAGATCTACCTAGGAAAATCTTTTTAAAAGGAGAATGCAGAGCAGTGTGGTATGATCTGTAAGAATTGTCCAAATGCCCAGAATCTGTACTTTCCTCACATAGTATATAATGATATTGACTTCTATTAAACTATAATCAGTGTCATTTTAGTGATGGTAAAAGAGAATTAGCATTACTAATTCCAGACTTAGAATTCTGAAAATATTTTCATTGCTTTAATAAAATATAGGAAAGAAAGAGTATTATCAGTGTGTAAATTGATATTTTCACTAGAATTCACTAGGAGTTACCTAGGTGGATGGAGACTTCAGCCAAGGTCACTAAAATCCACAGGCCCAAGCAAGGCTTGTAGTGAGATGACTTTGGGTTCCATTACTTGGTGATGAAATGAGATAAAATGTGACTCTTAATAGCAGCAAGTTACTTTTCTGAGAATATTGAAAATTAATATGACTTATTTGAGTAACTTCTGATAAAAGAAACTAATCTTCGAAGTGAAAGATTGAATGACTTAAATTTTTATTAAATATGCTAATCTGGGGTGATTTCTTACTACAGCCGTCCCTGCTTCATTGTGCTTGTCATATGTTTCCAAGATAGACTCTAAACCATGCCCTTGATTCGACCTTATCATTTCAAATTCATAAAATGTAGCCCTCCAATTCCTTTTTCATCACCAGTGCACACTCAGCTTGGCAGGATAGTAACAGTTATATTCTTCTACTTGTCATAGTACTTGGGGGAGTGTCTCCACCTAATTTCATAGGGTATTTGGAACCCTGAAAATGAATTTCTCATAATTTGGCTGGAATGAGTATCTGTATGGAATTTTGGCAGCTGAACAGAAGACTGAACTATAGCCTTACGTGGGTGTCTTCTATTTATTACTATAGGATTAAAAAAACAAAAAACAAAAAAAACCTCCAAAGCAAAAGCAGCTTCAGTATTTCTGTCTGGTAAGAGCTAAGGGACAGTGTTATGTTGAAATGGGGAGAGCCTTAGAAAGCTGTACTTTGAATAGCAAGTACTGTATTGACAGAACATTTGTCTCATATCTGAACAGCTCTGCTTCTGAGACTAAATTAAATTTATGAACCACAAAAATTATTTGAGTATCTCCTCCATTCCAAACATATAAAGGCTCATTAGTGAGAGATTTGTTTGTGGGAATATATGTTGTGAGAGTATCTGACTTAGAGCACACCCTGTTTGACTTTGGTTGTGACAAAGGTTTCTTGGCCAATATGGCTGAGAACACTACCTGGTTTTATTGCCATTGTTGTAGTGCTGTTGGACTGGGGCATGGACCACACATGCATGCCTGTGCCAGAAATGTGAAATTGAGTATTAGTGTAAATGGAAGTGCCTAAAGTGTTACGAATCATAGTCTCCATGTATCAGTGGGTTGATACTCTAAATTAATAACATTTTAGGATTTAGACTGCTATAAATTAGCAGCTTGAGAAATCTGATGCGCTGTTAGTGATTTCCATCAACGTAGTCATTGTTAGAATCATGTGTCTTATATAATCTCTAGCAAAATGAAGAAGTAAATTCTTTTTTTTTTTTTGGTGGGGCATATGGAAGTTCCCAGGCTAGAGGTTGAATCAGAGCTGCATCTGTGACCTATACCACAGCTCGTGGCAATGTTGCATCCTTAACCCACGGAGCGAGGTCAGGGATCGAACCCATATCATTATGGATACTAGTCGGGTTCATTACCACTGAGCCACAATGGGAACTCTGAAGAAAGTAAATTCTTTAGTCTAAATTCTATTTGATGGCCTTTTGGGTCTTATTTCATGTAGTTTGGTAATTTTAGTGTGTTCTCTGCCAGGGAAGTTGTAACATAGCAAGTGCCAAAGTTGACAGGATCAGTGAAACAAGGGGTGTGTTACTTGAGATTGCCTGGAGCAACATGTTTATGCCCCAAGCTTTACTCCCAACTAAAATGGGGTTTCTTGGATTCAAATTTTTATCCATCATACTTGTAAATGGTATATTTTAGTGCAAACTTGTCCAATGCTGTTAGATTATTTTGGCTTACGGAGTAAAATGACATTTGTTTAAAAAAATAAAACAAAACTTTGTTTTTGTTTTTCACCATATTGTGACCCTGTAATACTGTTTTTAATATTGGGAAAATAAGATTTTCTGTTGATCAAACTGCTGAAAATACGTGTCAGCAAAAGAATATTCTATGAACCATGAAGAAAGTTGTCAAAATTCACACCATGGCCTAATTAAGCATTTTCTCCAAACATTCCTCAAAGCTCTACAGTATTTGTAAATTGTCTGTTACTTAGTAATAGAATTACTCATAGGAATTACCTCTTTAATATAGTTATGATAAGTAAGTCTTATGGAGGATATAATTATGAAAATATCATTCTTTTGAACTTTCAGTGAAGTCATGTTCCTAATACTGATATTAACTGGTGTAAGGTAGAAGTATAGCATGATAAGGATGCTTGATAAAGGCTTAAGGAAGGTAGAGATCATTTTACTATTATGCTTGTATAAATAAAAACTTGGTAGTAAAATACATATTAAATACCATAGGTCAGCTTGTAATTTAGAGAAACCCGGAACTGAAGAAATAATGAAGTATCTTCTCTGCAATATAAGTAATATTTTTTATTCCAAACTATCTGGGTTTTTTTGTATCTTTGTCTTATGTATTATATTTGATTTTATTTTCAAAGCCAGGCAGCCCTGTGATTGTGTGTTTTAAAATTAAATATAGTATTTAGCTTAATAGGATGGAAAATATACTTCATTGTACCTGTACTGTTCCCACAGTGTCTAAGTCGTAAAAAAATAGTAATTTCTTGAAGTTAATTATCCTTTACATGGATAATCACAATACTGAAAAAAAGCTATTAGGTTTATATTAGGAAAACACTAGCCTCTCAGAGTCTTGTGGGCTTAAGACTAGAAACATATTACAGGGACCCTAAGGCTAAAAGAAACTCTAGAAGGAAGGGCAGAGATTTGAGCTGTAGACTAATTAACCCTCAAATGACTCCATTTACACAAAGCGAATTTTATGGAAATCTCTAGGAGCATGGTGGTTGCTCGCTAAAGCTATGAAGATACTCAGACCTGAAACTCTCCTTCTATAGCTTTCTCCTTTCCTTGAAGCTCTTGAAAAGAATGTTTAGAATAGAGAAAGGCAGTGAGATGACTGTGATTATCTTTCAAGTCAGAATAGTCTGCTTTTGTAAGCTTGTAATTGACCTTTACAGTATGTGTGTGTGTTTACTATGCAAGAGCCTTCATAAATTTCTTGTTTTCCTTAGAAAATATAGCCTTTTATTTGTTATGCTGTTTAATTACTGTATATTTGTTATAGTTGCTAGAGTAAATATGTGCAATCATATAATTAAATTAGATCAGTAATTATGTGTGATTGTGATATAAAAATTTCTACTAAGCTTTATCGAATGAAATGTCCTAAACATACACATCACATTCAAATCTCAGTAGATGACTTTGCTAATTTGTTCTTTTTCTAAACCATGGAATGATTACTGTGCTTTCTGTGTTTTTTTAAAAATTTACCTTTTATGTAATATGTAAGCTTGAATACATGTGTTCTCACTGGGTCCCTCTGGAATATTGCTTATTTAAGGTTCAACTTTGGCCATTTGTGGAATTGAATGGTCAGGAGAAGGTGGTAGGTGGTGCCTCAGGGTACTGCTTACTTAGCTGCTTGACAGACGTCCTGGGGAACAATAAGAGGTGGGTTGACTGGAAGACTAAGGAAGATAAGCTTAAAGTGTGCAAACACCTTCCAAGGCCAGGAAAGGGACCCCACCCAGGTCTTAGCAAGGTTGTGGAGTTGGTTTAAAAAAAAAAAAAAAAAAAAATTTCTTTTCCAGTCTCTTTTCCTTTCCATGTTTTCTCCCTCACGTTGAGTGGTATCTGGTGGCTGCAGTCATTTTAGATTATCTAAGGTATAGCTGAGTTGGGAATATGTGTTAGACTGATGGGATATGGTGGTTTCATTTATGTGGAGTACAGCTGAATGAATGCTAACTGTCTTGGCATCACAGTGGCTTCTAAGAATATGCCTACTGTGCCAGCTGACCTGGCATCTTGACACAGAAAGGTGCTAGGTGATTTGAAAAGATGTTTTGGGATGTTTTAATAAAACACGAGAAATTAGACCTGATTTAGATGTATATAATGAATCCCTTTTGTCATCTTCAAAGTTATTTATTAAAGAAAGGAAAGAAATTTTAAATTTTAAAAATGCATAAATATGAACCAAAGTGATAAATGAAGGTGAGTGATGAAATAGAAATTATGCTAACATTGAGCATCTGATTATAATAAATTTTCAGAGCATAGCAAAAGCAAAAGTAATAGGAAGTGATAGTTAAGGGTTTGGTGTTGTCACAGCTGTGGCTTGGGTTCGACCCTTGGCCTGGGAACTTGCACATGGCACAAGTGTGTCCCCTCCTTCAGTGATAAATTTCTAACAGAAGTGATGAATAGGTCCTTGCATTAAATCATACGAGTGAGTGACATACGAACCCTTTGGGGAAACATAATTTCTTGACTTAATGCACAGTGGGAATAATAAAGATAACAAAACTCATGTTTTTGCATTGAGGTTATCAATGACAAACTAGTTAAGTTGAAGTTAAAATTAGTCACAGCATATAGCAGAAATTAGCATAACATTGTAAATCATTGTATATGCTCTAATAAAATAGAAAATTAGTCATGGCAGAGGAAAATGCAAAGTGTTCATATGTAAAAGGAATTTTTTTCAAATTTGACAACTACCGTAAAAAACATAGGGGTAATGATTTGAGAAGCTAAAAATAGCTTTTAAAAACTGTTAATAATAAAATTCTTAACTAGAACAAAGATTGGCAATCTGTGATCTATTGTCTAATGATTTTTATATTTTTAGTTGACTGGGGGGAAACATTTCATGATGTGAAAGTTACATAAAATTCAAAATTCAGGGTCCAAAACTAAGTTTTACTGTAACACAGCCATGCTCATTCATGTATGCATTATCTTTTACTGATTTTTATGCTGTGACAGAGACTGTATAGTGTGAAGACTAAAATACTATCTAGCCCTTTATAGAAAGTTTGCTAACTTCTGATGGTAGAGGGAAAGATTGACTAAATTCTTGTCATATAAATATTATAAAATCTTTGTCATATAAAGAGGTGATCAAAGAGTATGAAGCCAAAATAGGTAAGAAAAATAGTATTATGTGGGTGAAATAGATATTTCTAAGCATATCTTGTGATCCTTCTGAATTTTATGATGTGGTGTTTGTCAGTCCTTCTTTTAGCTTAAGATAACTTTTCTCATTCTAAGTGTTCACTTTCATTTCTAGCTTTTATTTGTAATTTAATCTTTTTCTTAAACATCACCCTCTCAAATTATTTAAATACCAGGTCTAAGAAAACTGGATACAATAGTATATAGTAAACTACATTTTCTCAACTGGAGCTTGAATGAATTTCTCATATTATGTGTCTGTACTATTAATAAACATCATACATTAGATTGGAATTAGTTTGTAGAGGGCAAACAAGCATCTCAGGTGAAATAAAGAAAAAAATTCTGCTAAATGTTTTACCTTATTAAAACTTGACCCCCTGCTTAAAACATTCTCAAATATTGTTCCTAAACAGTGGAAACTGCTGGTTTGAGTCTTGGAATGGCACATTATTGCTCAGAGGGATTTATTATGACTAGGTTTAAAATGGAAATGCCAACAGGTTTAATTACGGTCCCACTGCAGAGGGCACAGCATATTAACATTATTGCATGAAAAAAATACCAGTCTGTTCTATGACTATGTTGAGCACCTTTAATATTTTCATTTGCATTTATAAAAACTCCTTTAAATTTGTCATGAAAGCTAAATAAGACTTTGTAGAGAAATGCCCTCTTAAGATCTTTCAGTTTGAAACACCTTATTTTAGAAAAGGTGATAAGAGAATGTGGAGAGAACTATGGTTATTGATACAGATCAAATGAGCTTATCATTCTCCACTATGACCTTTCTGATTATCATACTTGACCCACTTTTATGGGGGCAAATAGTATTAAAATGGGCTAAACATTCAGCTGTTAGGCATTTAAGAGAAATGTAGTTATACATGTTTAAATGACTCGAGACATTGCCATAATAAAGCTAGATGGAGTCATTGGTTAAGATATTTGGGGCCAATTTTTTTTTTCTTCTCCCTTTTTTAAGTGTCTATACATGGCAGAACCAAAAACTTTCATACAAATGTTTTTTCTGCCTTCTAAAAATTTGATTCAGTGCTCCATTAGAAAGTATTTTTATCTGAGCTTTAGTTTCCTTCAAGACCTCAGATGGTTATGAATGTCCTAAACTGGTCCATGACAAAGACTGGCAAAGACTTTATCTTTTTCTAAAATCTAGCATGGCTTCTAGCTGCTTAAGTCTGTGTCCCTAGGATGACCCCAGCTCCCAGCTTTTTTTTTTTTTTTTCCCCTCCTGGAAAAGCTTGCAATTAGAAGTCCTTTCTCTGACTTTTGAGTAGATGGAACTCTTCTACTCCTTAAAATTGACTCCTCAAGGATCTGGGAGTGGTTTCTTTAAAATGAAAACATCCAGAGAGAGAACTCTGTCTCAATTCCTAGGCTCTGAAGGAAGACAGGCCAGACTTTGGGCACCTTGCTCTGTTTTGTGCCATTATATCTCCTAGCATAGAGAGATGAGATGTTCGTTTCTCTTTTGAATAAGGGCTAATTAGCAAATGCAGATGGCCTGCTCCATGGACCTCCTTCTCCACCCATTACTGCCCTTTGGTGTCTTTCCTCTAGCACACCCTAGCATTGAAAAAGTCTCCTGCCTTGGGTTTCAGTAGGTTGAGCTCAGATTACAATGTGTTCTCTCCTCTATTGCACTAGTCATTACTGAATAAATCTGTCTTTATTACTTTAAGCTAGCCTCCAGCTTTATCACTGACACTACATCCATTCCAGACATACTAGAATGATGCTATGTAACTTTTTATTTCTTAATGTTAGAATCATAAGGGTCTTAGACCACATTCTATTTCCTTCTCTTTTACATTGAAGATATTGGTATTTAGAAAGAGGAAGCGAAGCGTGGGTTAGTAACTCTGGAGCTGATACCGGAAGCCAGTGTTCCTGACTATCCCCTCTAATGTTTCCTTCCGTTGCCAGGTCCCTGGTTTGGGGACTGAGTTTCACTTTGTGTGAAGTCACTTTTTTAATGGAAGAAGCGAGTATGGGGTTGATGCTCTACCAGCTTCTGAGATAAAAAGCTTTATTTTTTAGATTTAAGTGCAAAGTTTTACAGATGTACAATAAAGACATACTTATATCAAAAAAAAGTAATATGAGACTTCTTAAACTAAGCAGTAAAATGCAATAATTTGAACAATTTAATGTCCACCGATTTAGATATTCCTTTTTACCCCTCATATTGAGGTTAGGATGAAATGGAGATTTAGTTCAAGAGTATAGAAATTGTTAGTTATTAGAGGTGTTTTAATTCTCAGCTGTAATTCCAAGACTCAAACACAATTGCTCTATACATTTTCTTTATGTTACTCCCTTTTCATGAGTTTCATATTCCTTAAGAACAAAACGTTGTTTGATATATTCAGCATCAGCAGTGGGGTAGATTTAAAATTCTTTGGTTCTCTTATCTTCATTATAAATTTGAGAAAGCAAACAAAGTTACTATAAAAGACCTTTGGGGCAAAGAGGAAAAAAAAAAGGAAAAATGAGATTTGAAAATAGAGACGTCTACTCTTGTATCCCTACTTTAAACATGTGAAAATAGGAAATAATGGTCTTCTTGGCAGAGTATTCATTCACAGCTTCTATCTCGACTTTAAATAACTCTTTCTTGGTTACACTCTACATATCTGCAGGCACTGGAGTGATTAGGAGGAAAATAGTGCAACTGCAGTGAAGGACAGAAACCAGCTCGTCTAATGGTTTAGAATTGAGATCAATGATGACACAGTTCAATTACAGCATTAGTTCTTGATGTCAGAGAGGGGTTAAAAATGGATCATAATGACTCTTTTGCAGATAAATTTGGAGCAATTAGAGGCCTGAAAATGTCTCTTTATGTAACTAAAAAAATAATTGCTTTTAAATTATCTGGGCTGCAAAACCTCTTTCTTTTGCATGTTAGAAGCTGTTTTAAAATTCTATCACTTCTCAATTTGGACTTAATCAGTTTCTAAACCACACATTTCAAGTGAAGACAGATATTTTAAGTTTGGACTACAGGCATTTCAAAAGGTTAACAGGTGTAAACATAATGGAAGAGTTAGAAAAAAAAATTATTAAACCTAGCACAATGCCTTGCATACAGGAGCATTAAATAAATGCTTGTTGAACTAAATTTTGTATTCCTTCTCTAGATATAGCTGAAGAGTGCAAACTAGCTAAATATCAGTCATGCCAAACAATCTAGAGCAACTGCACTGTCCCCAAGATACTATCTTTTGTTGGGTACTTAGAGAAGTTGAGTAAACATATGGACTATAGAAGTTGAGTAAACATATGGACTAAGCCAACAAAATTCTTTTATTATAGATTTGGTGGGCTGAGATTGTCATTTTCCAATTTGTTGTCCTCTGAGTTCCCAGCCTAGCCCTTAGAAGTCTGTAGACATGCTGAAACCAGAAACACTGTCATTACTTGTTGTTTTTCCCATTGTTAGGATTATTGAACTGACATGTATATTGCTTTATCTCAATCCATAGATGTATTTTAGGGAGAAAACTTAAATTAGATTGGCTGTTCTTTGAGATGCACAAATGGACAAAAACAGGCTTTGATTCATGGACATTCTGTATAAATTAGCAAAGCTTTCAAAATAGTTATCATGAAATACATCTAGACATTACATATATAAGAAGAAAAGTGTTATCTCCTCCTTCTTCTCTTTGCATGAACCTGGTTATTCTATTTCCTACCCTCTTCTTTCGGACCTTGTTTTCTGTATGGTCTCTATTCTGCAAATTCGTTGCATTTAAATCATCATCAATATGGAGAAAACAGAGAAAGAAAATTGATTTTTGTTTTAAATTGTTCATTGATGCTGTATATTATGTAAGACTGTATTTTTAACAGATATAGGAGTTTTCTCTTTTAAGCTTTGAAATTACATTAATCACCATTTCAGTGACAAATGAATAAGCAGAAATTATATGTAAAAAAGACTTTAATGTTTCTGACATGTTTACAGTCTTAAGTCACATAGGAAGGTATTTTTATTACAGACAAGGAAACTGAAGTTCACAAAATTTAAGTAATTTGCTTATGTTTGCACAGTTAACTAAGTTAACTGGACACTTAAAAGATATTGTTCATAATTTTAAGCACTAAAAATAAGCTAATATATAGATTTCTCATGCTTTGATGTTTACAAAATAAGTATTGGAATTTTTTTAAAACTTTTTAGTGGAATTAATTTGTTCTAAAAATTTTATTGTTGAAGAGTTTTAGAGAGGTCCTTATTACCTATCTCTCTGTATTCACAACACATGTGTCTAGGCTCTTTTTCAAAATTTTATATTTTGATTTTTTAAATTCCTAAGGCTGAGTTTATATACATCAAGATCATCTCAGTTCTTCCTAAAGGCCTGGACCACTTCCTATTGATAAGTAATGTAATCCCGTGAATTTCAGAGCTTAGGTTTGTGACAACTACAAATTGTGGAACCAAATGGACTAATTCAAAATTCCCTTATTTTTTTCCAGAATGATGCTTTCCAAAAGTATAGATCTTCCTTCTTCATTTAGAAAAATCTATAAAAATATCTTCTCCTAGACTCTTAGCATGTTATCTTTAAGGTTTAATGGTATAAATATCAGACAACATAAAAATAACTTCTGATAATTTATCATGTGGAGCTTAATCTTTCACTTGAGGGTTTTTTTATTTTTTTTCTTCTTTTTCCTTTTTATAGCCACACCTGTGGCATATGGAAGTCCTGAGGGCTAAGGGTCAAATAAGAGCTGCAGCTGCAGGCCTTCACCACAGCCACAGCAATGCTGGATCCGAGCTGCACATGAGACCTACACTGAAGCTGATGACAATGCTGGATCCTTAACCCACTGAGCGAGGCCAGGGATTGAACCCACATCCTCACAGACACTATGTCGGGTTTTTAACTGGTTGAGTCACAGTGGGAATTCCTACTTGAGAGTTTAAATTTACTCTCTAACAGAGCTGAAACTGGTCCTTTTAGGTAATTTTAGTTCATGTGTCTATATTTGTACATCAAAACTTCTCTTGTTAGACCAATGGTACTTTGAGTATTTCATTGCTTTTCACTTAAGAGTCAAGGAGGAAATCTTTTAAATTTATGTTGAGTAGCATGACCCTGTGATTTGGAGCCAAGGTACTTGGCATTAGTTCAATTTGGTGAACACTTAGAAGTTATTATACAAGGTACTGGATCTTTAAAAATCAATGGCATATTTACTGTCCTCAAAGATCTCACAGGGTGGTGGAAAAACCAGATTTAAAAATGAGTGTCAGAAGAGCGGGAAGGGAGCTTAAGGAAAGACAGTGGCATCATTAGCCTTCGATGGCATATGGCTCATTAGCCTTTCCAGAGGTGTCCACATGTTCACGCATTGCTTCCTTGTAAGCTGTGGTCATGTTCAGAGGGACATGGAGATTTGCAAGAGTCACACAAGAATGCTTCAATGACATTTTGGTTGCTTGTCTCCCCAAGGCCAGAATGATCACTTGGGCATTCTTTCCTCTTCAAGCTTATAGCTTCTTATAAAGGGAGAAGGAAAGGGAATGGTGATGCTGATTAAATCAGTGGGTGGTATTTTGCAGTTTAATCATCTTCATACCTTTGTGCTACAGGCCTTTAACCGACCTATGAGGGTCCATGAACAGAGATAATATACGATCTCTCCAAGTTTTTTATTATCAAGTCTGGCTCCATTTTCTTTAAGAGGTTGTCATTTGAGTCAATGTACAAGAGGAGAAGTAGGGGTTGAGTTGATGAGGTAGCTGGATTCTGTGTACTAATGCCCAGGGCTCAGTCCACCTCTCTGGCAGCAATTCCACTAAAATCATCTTGCTTTGATATCTTGTCATCTCTATATCATTGAAAGATAATGATATTCATAAAGGACTTCAGAACAAGGTTCTAGGAATAAGGGATGAAGTAAGTGAGACAATGGATAGAACACACCTTAATAGAGGATCCCAGGGCAATATTCAGAATGAATGGAAGAAGTAAATGAAGAAATGGATAGAAAATACTTCATTATCTGGCTTTTGCTGCCCATCATTTTCCAGAGAGACCTGTCTCTCTCCCTCCCTCCCTCCCCTGCCAACACCCTTGACAGATATAACATTCATCTAAGTACAGAACAGCTGCCTGTGAGGATATAACACTCTCACCTCCCACATTATGGCACCAAAGATACAGCTCGTATTCCTAAGGGAAGCTGAATTTGAAAGAAAAAAGAGCCGGTGTGCCACCCCCATAGTTTTCCACTGGACAGAGGAACATGCAGAAACCTAGAAATGTATCAGCTAAGCTGGCTGCACATGCTGACTGAGAGCCTGGGTAGCACAAATGTTTAGCTCAGTGACTGAATGCAGCTGAAAGTCAGTATGTGAGCTGGTGATGCAAATGAGATTTGCTTCTATTATAGCAGCTGTCTCAGCACCTGCCTATTTTAGTAGTTTCAGGTAATACAGCCTTTTGAATATGCCAGAAACATGCCTTGGCCGACCTTCTCATTTTTCTCTTATCTTGGGTCCTAGTCCAGTTAGAAGTCTCTCCTTTAACAGCCTGGGCTCTGAAGGTTAAACGGGGCAATTGAATGCTGTCTCTTTCTTCTCAGAATTCTTGGTATTCTGAGAAACTATAGATGGTCCTTGCAAGTTCATCGAATATAATTTTTAGTATAAACCAGCTGGAGTTGAGTTCAACCTTTGTCATTGGTGCTTTCTCTCTATAGGAATAGCTTATAGCAAAAGTCCCTATTGCATTTCCTATATTTATGATTCAATAGGAATTCAGTAGATTCTGTAGGGGAGAGTTGTCTAGAAATTTTTTGTATTAGATATGATCCAAAAAATCAATGTGAAAACATGGATTTATTCTGCTGGAACATCTCTATATGCTACAAGTCTTTTGAGGGCAAAGATGCTGCTTTACAAATTGTTGAATTCTCCTTATCTAGCCCCATACTTTAAACAGGAAAGATTCTCAATAAATAATTGCTAGTAAAACATATGTGCTTTGGAAGCAATATTTCCTTACTTGGAAGAATGAGCTATCTCAGGAAATTTCAGAAGAGTGAAATATAATACTGAATTTTACAAATCTCTCTTGCACCAAACTCTTCAAATTAGTTTCTTCAGCCTCTTTTAAGAAATATTTGTAAGGAACTATTTGTTCATAAAGTCAGACTCAAATTTCCCTTCAGAATTAATGTAACCTGTTTGGAGAAGATAAGAGTTGAGGATATTTTGCAATTGTGAAATGAAAACTCCATCTGGATTGGCACTTGTCAACCATAGACAGACTGGTTCTTCTTGCATCCTCGACTAAAATTATTAAAGGAAAAACACTACGTAAAGAAAGTCTCTTAAGAATTTTTTTCATGCTGCTTCCCCCTTCCTCCCCTCTCCTTGAAACGATTATTTCTAGAATGATAGAATTATAATACTTTTCTTCCCCCTCCTGCTATCTACACAGTTTTCCCTCCTTTGTATCTCTTAGAATAATATTACTGAGAATTCTGTTTAGGCGTGTGAGCTGAATTTTTCCTGAACTATTTGAAGGAGACTTCGGTGATGCCTTGGTAGCAATGCTATCACAACCTGACATTTTGCTTTTCCCTTCCTCAATTTTCTTTTTCTATTGCTGTAATCCGTTTTTTCCAGCTTGAGAAAAATTTTTCAGGTTAAAGCTAGTGCTTTGACCTAGACACTTGGAGAAGATGAAGGAACAATTTGAGCCACATTGTCCTCTCCTGATATCTTATGGGAGATTGCTGATGAGCTGATTGTGGGCGGGCGTGCATACACACACACAACCCCCATGCGCCCCCAACTCTGGTGACAGGGCCTGTACTATCTTCTTCAACCTAACACTACTTTGGGATTCCCCATCTGATGGACATGGGCACAATGATCTCTTTCATATACAAAGTAGTAATTTCACAGTAAATACTTCAATTATTTATAAATGGAGCTCGGAGACGATGACTAGGAGCTGGGGTATAGAAGCAGCTCTGACTGAGGCGTGGCCTGATAGAACCACATGCCACTTTCAACAGTGCTATTAATATTTACGTGACTTGATTGGCTAGTTTAGATGCAAGTCTTTCCTGGTTTCTGTGGAAGATGCCTCCTCTTCTCACTCACATGTAGTTATAAGCTGATTCTTTTTTTTTTTTCTTCTGTCTTTTTGCTATTTCTTTGGGCCGCTCCCACAGCATATGGAGGTTCCCAGGCTAGGGGTCCAATCAGAGCTGTAGCCCCCGGCCTACACCAGAGCCACAGGAACACGGGATCCAAGCCACGTCTGCAGCCTACACCACAGCTCACAGCAACGCCGGATCCTTAACCCACTGATAGAGGCCAGGGATCGAACCCGCAACCTCATGGTTCCTAGTCAGATTCGTTAACCACTGCGCCACGACGGGAACTCCCAGCTGATTCTTTTATTAGTCAAACTGCTGCGGTAAAGGAAGGTCAGGCCTTTGGCTGAAGAGTGTGCCAAACAGATCCTCTCCATCATGCTTTCTCTACTTTTCCTTCAGGGCTGAAACAGGCCTGAAAGTTGGAAATCTGGAAACTCAAAAGACTGATTTGAGGATGAAGAGTCTGGATTGAACTTTTAACAATAGGTAGTGGCAATAGGTAGTCTGACATAAGGGGAATCATCAAAACAGATCAAGACTCAGGTTAGTGAATTGACATCTTTTAAGAAACATATCCGTATATACAGTCAGACATGAATGTGTCAGATAATCAGCATGTTTAAAGGGCACTGCCTCAAACTCGAGGTCTTGATTGCTTCCTGGTAAATATCAACTCAGTTTTCAGTGAGAATATATTGTATTATAGTCCATAGCAGGATCTTCATAGTACTCCACAGTCTGTTCACAAAGGGAGTGTATGGTATTGCTTCTGAGAGCTCCATGATTTCTCAAGACAACCACAAATGCAGGAAAGTGATAATTCTAGTGCCGATTCAACCATGATGACTCTTTTAGAAAAGGTGATCTGGGTTTGGTTTAGGATCTATTTCCTGCATTGTTTATCCGATGATATCCTTTAGACAGTGGTGGCGTGACAGCTGTATTCTGATAACCTTAAACCTACAAGGTGATAACCATTAGAGGGCAGTACAGGTACATTTTCTTAGCAGGAAACATGCTGGTATCCAAACATTCTTTGCAGGGGTCTTCACGACTAAGGCAGTGGTCTCATCCCCAGGAGAACTTTTTTACCCCTTTCACCATTAAGATAGACTGATAGTGAGAATCCCATGGTCAATAAAATGTCAATACAGGAATACTTTAGCTTTTGTGTAGTTATGATTGTATTAAAAAATTACTCCCTGTAGTACCTTTTGCTGTCTTAACCAAACAGTGACCTTTCTGATTTAATTTTTCATTATTTGTCCCTTTGAGGTAGGGTGTGTGTGTGTGTGTGTGTGTGTGTGTGTGTGTGTGTGTGTTTGTATGTTTGTGCATGTATTTTGGGAAACCGTAAGTAGACAGATGATTTCCTTCCTAATAAAGTCCAAATTCTCAAGTCTTCCATGACCCAGCACTATAACGAAGATAGTTATTGTGGAAAGTATGGGTTGAAACACATACAGAGCTAATGACCTACGGTAATGACAAATCACCTCCTATGTTACCTCATTTATTGGCTATGGATGTCTTGGCTTTTTGCAAGTTGCCAGGGAGAAGAGATCTGGGTAAATAATCTATAATTACAGTAGAGTCGATGAAGATTGATTGGTGAAGGAAAGTTCTATCCTTCGGGATCAAATAACTTTGACTTTACTGATGGATGAGTTACTAGAGGATAAATACAGTGTGGCTTGCTGTACTTTAAAATACTCCCTACCTGCGCATCTTTCTCAGTAGATGAAAGAATGTCTCAGGAGTAGGCATGAGCTCAGCAGCTGAAGGGGTGGAGCATGAAGCCCAGCTGGTGCCCTGGAACTGAGAGTGACCCAGGAGCGCTCCCATTCCACAGGCCAGTGGGCTGGAAACTGGGGTAATGAGGTAATCGGCTCAGTCTTTAAACAACCAAAAGCCGACATCTTTCTCAATTCCTTGCTCTTTTCTCTGATCTCCCAGGGATCTGCTTTCTGCTCAGGCAGGACTTGACAAATGATTCAGAAATGCTGAGTTTGAAAATAGAAACAAAATTTAAATGCTAGAAGGATAAAAAGAATCAAGTTAAACCTGAGGGTAGTTGCAGCTAATCAGCATGTAGGCAGCTTCCTTACACTGAACATAGTGAGTTATTTGCTTTCCTTTTTATGGAGTAGGACTAAGGTAAATGATAGGGAGATTTGATTGGGTGCTGGAGGCTTGGATAAACACCACCAAGGGAAATATAAAAGGTCAAAAGAAATATTTGATGCACTTTCTAGAGATTAAGTGAACGCTTGTTATCACTGAATTAGTTTTTCAATCAGCCACTATGACTCTTGGTCAAGACCAATGTTCTCACTTTTTTCCTATGTATTTTGACACTTTTTACTCTTTCAAGTACTAACAGCTTTGGTTGAACTGTTCCTTGGGGGCTTGACAAACAGTGGAAAACAGAAGGCACAGCTACATGCACACACATGTGCACATATGCAGCATGACTCACTGTAATTGTCACTGCCATTCTCGATCAGCACCATTATTTTTAAACATTTCGTCACATAAACGATGAATTTATTTTATTGTCTTTTTAGGGCTGTACCCATGACATATGGAAGTTCCCAGGCTAGGGATCTAATTGGAGCTGCAGCTGCTGGCCTACAACCACAGCCACAGTAACAGCAACATGGGGTCCAAGCCATGTCTGTAACCTACAACACAGCTCATGTCAAAGCTGTATCAACCCACTGAGTGAGGCCAGGTATTGAACCTGCATCCTCATGGATGTTAGGTTTGTTACCACTGAGCCATGACAGGAACTCCCATATACCATGAATTTACAGTGCATTACTCTGGATGAACGCTGCCATCATCTGTGCTGCTAGAGCTGCCTCAGTGGGTTTGGGAGCCTTTGACTGCAGGTCAACTGCATTCTAGGGAGTACATTTCTCAGGGTGAGAAGTGTGGCTCTGATGTAGCATGGTGATGTGTGACTTTAGAGAATGAGAGAGGCAAGAGTTGATGAGCACTGTAGGCGGCATATTCCTATCCCCAGCCTCTTTTTACAAAGAAGCCTTTAGAGTAGTGCCCACCTGATGATGGTCCTGAGCATCTCACCCCAGTGTATCATTTATAACGCTGGGTGACTTACCTGTTTATTCCTCTCGCCCATTAAACTGAAAATCTCTTTGTAGCCCGAGGCAGGGTATCTGCTGGGGCTGCCGTTACAATGTACCCCAAACTGAGGGGCTTAAACATAGAATTTATTACCAGTTTTGGTGTCCATTTTGGAGGCTAGCTGCTGGAAATTGGCTGTTAGCAGTGTTGGTTCCTTCTGCTGGCTGTGGAAATGAATCTCTTCCAAGCCTCTCCTCTAGCTTCTGATGGTGTGTTGGCCAACTTTGGATGTCCCTGGCTTGTAGGAGCATCATTCCCATCTCTGCCTTCATCTTCATGTGATATTCTCCCTGTATGTTCACACTCTCTTCTCTCTGTACTTGTATGTCACCAAATTTCCCCTTTTTATAAGGACATTGGTCATATTGGATAAGGGCCCCCTACTCCAATCTGACTTCATCCTCATTTATCTAGTTACATCACCTCATCCTCATTTAACTAGCTACATCACCTCATCTTCATTTAACTAGTTACATCTGCAGTAACCCTGCTTTCAGTAAAGTAGTACTCTAAGATACAGAATTAGGACTTCTACATATGGATACTGGGTACGGGGGAAGGGGGGGACACACACAGTTCAACACATAACAGGCAGAAACTTGTTTAATAATGGGAATTTAACTTTTAAAATACAGTCTGACAATTGGTCCTTTATACTTTTGATCTGTTTAGATAAAATATAGTCTGACAATTGGTCCTTTATACTTTTGATCTGTTTAGATAATTTAAAGAGGTATAATAGAAATACTCTTAAGATGCTTTATGGGTTTCTTGAATTTTTCATTGAAACAGTGTATTTTTCTAAGTAGTGTCATTCTACCTGTTTCTTGGAATTAATACAACCAGTTGAGACAATCAGAACATTATTCTGCTCTTGTTCCTTCAGCAGAAGTGTTCTTCAGTTAACACAAACCTCCACGGCATCCCTAACAAGCCCATTATGATGCTTAATAATCCTCAATACCACCAAATTCTCTTTGCCTCTGAATCTCCCAGGCTTCAGGTTAAGTGGCTTCCTCTTGTTCCTCCCTCCGTGAATACAGAGAACAGTTGGCCAGCATGCTTTGTAGAACTCTTTATCTATCTGACAAGCATTATTAGGTTTCCTCTTTACAGTCCATCCAATAAACAAAAAAATCTAACTTTCATTAGATTGTATTCTAACTCTGAATCATCTTTATAGCTCTTGTAAAACCTCTCTAGCACTTCCTGATACTCTTACTTATGTCAGAGTGAGAAATCTCGAGGCAGGTTTGATGCCAGTAGGGTAGGGAAAGACAGGCCATTGTGGATTCAGGTATGTCTGTGCATTTTCTGACAGAGCCTGGGGATAAAGTGGCAAACCTTCTTCTGAATTTCACATTTCTTCTTTTCTGAGCAGTGACCCATCTGTATTTCATTTCTTTGAAATTTACATAATGCTTTCTTTGAGCCTGATACTAGGGCTAGGAGCTGGGCTATAAGAGTCAATGTAATGAGATTCTGTGACAAATATTATAGTCTAGAGTAGCAGATGTCAAATTCACTCAGAATTTGTCCTCAGGACTCTTCACACTCTGAAAAATTATTCAGGATCCCAAATAACTTATATTGATTATATCTAGTTATATTTCTCATATTAGAAAGTAAAACTAAGAAATTTTAAAATACTCATTTAAAAATAACACTAATTTAAATTCATTTCAATAATATGTCTTAAAACATAGTTTTGACATACAGATAAATTTGATGGGAAGAATGACAATTGTTTACCATTTTTGCAGATATGCTTTTAATCCCTGGCTTAATAGAGGATAGCTGAATTCTCTTATCTGTTACTGCATTCCATGTGTTGTAAGATGTTACTTTGATTGGAGTATAAGAAGATACGTAGCAGTGAAAAGGATAAGGCTTTTAATTACTTTTTAGATAATTGTAGATGTTCTTTGATGCTGTATCAGAATGCAACAGATGGCAGTTCCCTAAATGTTAGTTGCAAAGTGGATTTTGAAACCATGTAAATGAACTTTTCATACTCTTACATTAAAGTCCGTTGGTCTATCTTGTACCTTGGGATATTTTACCCATGCATTGGTCATTTGAAAAATAATTAGCTTATTTAGTTATGCAGATTTTCTAAATGTTAACCTAATGTTTCATTATATCTTATAAAAAATTGTATTTATCAACATCATCAGTGATCTTATCTGAAAAAATCTTTATATTGGGGAACTCTCAAAATCATGGTGATATATTTTTCAAATACTAATTTTCACTTGAAAGCTTGAATCTTACTAATTAGAAATATTGTCATTTTTTTTCCCTTGAACTGAGACTCACTTTGTTCATTTTTCATAAAATGTGTGCCAGATACCAAAGTCTGAATAATTAGTTTTTCAATCATTCTTCCAAGTGAAAGTGGAATTCTCTGAAAAAAGTGAGTTCCACCGTCAAACTGTGTACAAGTGCTTTTCCTTGAGACAACTATCATCTACTGGTGTACAGCAGAAGTGTTTTTTGCTTCTCATTTCATCACAGAGACTATGAAAGAGATGTGTACTTAAAAGCTGACATTTAATTGAAATAATTGTTTCTCTTCCATCGGGGAATTCTCAAGTGAAACGGCCATTGCTTTTACACTGAGTATGTGACAGTAAAGAATCTATGGCTTCTAGTGAAGTTGGGAGCCATTGCTTTGATTTGAGCTAAGGTATTAACATTTTTAATCCACCAGCGTGTTTGCTCCGTTAGTTTACATGTGAACACAGTGAGACAGGCAAAGTCTGAGTGTTTCTACTATTTGAAAATAGTTTTGATGTTGAGGACACCATGAAAGAGTCTTGGGGACTTCCAGGGTGTTTTTGGAGACTCACTGAGCTAGTCTGGTCAATAAATAGGCAGTGATAATGTGGGGTAGGCATAGTGAAATGAAGAACTAGGAGAGTCAGGAAAAGATGCTCTGAAGAGATAATATCCAAGGTAAATTCTAGAAGATAAAAATTAGAAGGTGTTAGGAAAATGAATAAAGGATGATCAGAGGAAAAAAAAAACTGTGCAAGAGATGACAGGAAGGTGAGAAAGCATGTTACTTCCCATAATTCTGCAAAAGGTTCATAAAGTCTGCAGAATGTAATGTGAGGGTGATGATATGAAGTGAAGGAGATAGGCAGGGGTCAGTTGTGTAAAGCCACATGTGCTATATGATGATAGAATTGAAGACTTCTTAGCTGTTAAAGTATTCTAAGGAAGAAACCATAGTGGCCTAAATTAAGGCATTGTTATTGGGGTCAGAGAGAGTGTATAGATTAGAGAAACTTTGAAGTAAAAACGAAAGGTCTGAAAGGTTAATTGGATGTCAAGGATAAGGGAGATAGGAGTCAAAGATGACAGCCCAGTTAGTAGTTTGGATGGTACTGATGTAGGGTATGCTGGAGGAGAAGGGAGTTTGGAAATTAGAAAGCTAATGAGTTTGATTTGACATGTTGCTTTTCTCCAGGCCACCCATTAATAGTGATTTTCAGGAAGGGATCTGAGACTTTGCTACAGTGGTGTCATAACATTCTTGCAAGTAAAGTTGGAGCAAAACTTTTGTTTTTCAAAGCATCTTGGAAGCTCAGTGCATTTATTAGCCTGTATTACAAAGACCATGTCCCAGAAAAAAAAAAAAAACTTAGCATTTTTTTCTCAAAATCTGGATACTTGTAATAATGTTGGCTATAACCTATCAATACGAGCAATATCATAAATTCTCAGGTGCTCTGGAGCTCATGAAATGAATTCACATCAAATCATGAAATAGCTGTGAGGTGGGTACTATTATCATGCAGTGCCATGTAGCTTATGTTTAACTTAACTGGGACTTGTTCTACCCAATAGAATACTAGCTCTATGCAAAGTTCTCCTACTGTGGTTTTCTTAGGAGTCTCCAGAGCTTTTTAATATATGACCATGAACAAGTTTGGTCTGGGGACATGGGACCAGCTGTTTTTTTTTTTTTCTTGCCCTAGATGTTGCTACATTCATGTAGCTTGTCAGGTACTAGAGTTGAATTTTCCAAAAGCAGCCTCATCTGCTGAGCTCTGGAAATGTCCTTCTGATTTCCCTTTCCCTGGAAGAGTTGGTATTTCTGCTGGGGTCCCTCACTGACGTTATGAAGGCTTCATGTTGACAGAGCTGTGTGGCATCTGTGGGACTAGTGTCAAATAATTTCTTTCCCACTTGCATGCTATTAGAAGTGTTGCTTGTGTCCCAAATACTTAAGTTAAACCTCTCTTAAAGTTCTGTTCTGGCCAAGGCCCCCTCTGACTCTACATTCAGTTAACGTCCAACCTCCTTTTCTGCAACCCCAGCCCATTATAGGTGGCAGTTTCCCTAAAGTATTTTCTCGACCTTCCTAAAAACTCCTCACCATTTCTTTTCAGTGCTCCTTAATGGTAGACAGAGACAGCTGGAGGTGCTGGCTTCTTCCTGTTTGCAGTGTCCCCAATTGGCTCACATAAACCAGTTAGAAAAGAGCAGTAATGGATGTGGAACATCAGCAGCCCTTCTCCCAGCTTTTTTCTTCACGTGCTTTCCTTTGTTCCTCATTCACGCAGCCAGCTTTACCTTTTTTTTTTTTTTTTTTTTTTTTTTTTTTTTTTTTTTTTTTGTCTGTTTGCTATTTCTTTGGGCTGCTCCCGCAGCATATGGAGGCTCCCAGGCTAGGGGTCGAATCAGAGCTGTAGCCCCCGGCCTACGCCAGAGCCACAGCAACACGGGATCCGAGCTGCGTCTGCAACCTACACCACAGCTCACAGCAACGCCGGATCCTTAACCCACTGATAGAGGCCAGGGATCGAACCCGAAACCTCATGGTTCCTAGTCAGATTCGTTAAACACTGCACCATGATGGGCACTCCAGCTTTACCTTTTGTTTACTTTGAGTGCTCACTTTCTTCCCTGCTTAGGGTTCTGTAGAGAGCCCTGACACCAGTGGTGGGATTCTTTTATTCTGTCAGACTTTCTTGTGGGGACCGTGTGAGCTGGACAGTTTATATATCTCTGATGCCAAGAACGGCTCACTGTAATGAATTCTACTCATATCAGTTCTATGTAAATGGATAACTAAAAAGGAAAAAAAAAAACTTTTTTTTTTGTTTGTTTTTTTGTTTTTTTGCCTTTTCTAGGGCTGCTCCCATGGCATATGGAGGTTCCCAGGCTAGGGGTCTAATTGGAACTGTAGCCGCCGGCCTACACCACAGCCACAGCAATGCCAGATCCGAGCTGCATCTATGAGGTATACCACAGCTCACGGCAACACCGGATCCTTAACCCACTGAGTGAGGCCAGGGATCGAACCCTCAGCCTCATGGTTTTTAGTCGGATTCGTTAACCACTGAGCCACACCAGGAACTCATGAAACTTGATTTAAGGAAACAGAGGAAGTAACTTTTTTTTAATCTTTATATCCAGCATAAATTCATGTCCATTAAAGAGTTTTGTTTTCCACTAGACCACAGGTACTAGTAATATTGATGATTAAGAGTAGCCAGTATTTATCAAGCTATTGCTATGTAATGGGCACTAAGCTAAATGTTTTACATGCATCAGTTTCACTTCTACAACAAATTTAGAAAGAAGTTGTTACTGTGAATCCCTTTTTAAAGGTAGAAAACTGAGGCTGGAAAATTCATGCAACTCCTCCCAGGTCACAGAGTGATTAAATAGAAATGCTGCATGGACTTGAATTCCCCAGTCACCTCTTCCTCTTCTGCCTAAACTTTAAGCTGTGCTGTCTCTCTTTTGACCAAAAAATTGGCAAATAGATGTATATTCATCCATAAGAGGCTAAGAGGCCTGGACAATTATCTGTGACTTTTCATTGATACTTATGAATAGAAAGAGTTGGTACATATTTTCAAAGTTTTAAAAGTAGCTTTAGGATCTCTAAGGAGAGGAGGAAGTAAAAAGACTTTATGTGCTGGTAACACAAGGTATCAGTATGTACATTTTAAATTGCATCACTCTTGTCATTTTTCCTGTGTCCCTCCCACTTTTCTACAACACCATGAAATTTTTCTCCTCCTGCATTTCAGGTTTGTGTATATTGTACAAAGAACTCCCAACAATGTGATACAATAAGCTGATGAAAACTGTCTCCCACCAAAGAAAGAAAAGTAAAATCCCTCTCTCCACCTGGAAACAAGAAGAAAAATCACCTGGTGTCAGAAATGAAAAAAACTCAAAGATAATGCTATCCTGATCTAGTAGAACAGGGGTTGGCAGTCATTTTCTATGAAGGGCCAGGCAGTAAATATTTCAGGCCTTTAGGCCATTATAGTCTCTGTTGTAGCTATGCAATTCTGCCAGTGTAGCTCACAAGCAGTCATAGACAATGCATAAATGAATAAGAGTGACAGTGTTGCAATAAAACGTATTTAAAGAAATAGCAGGCCATTGTTTGCTGCCCCCTATAGTGGAGAATCAAATCCAACATCAGAAGCCCCGCAGCAGTGGAGCTGGAGGTTGAGATTTTAATGCCCAGATAGGGATAGGAGACTGAACCTTGAGCCTGCCTAAGATGGGTAACTGACTGGAACTGAGATAATTGCATAAATTAGTCCTTTGAATGGCCCAACCATTCTTGAACATACCCTTTTAGCTTTGTTGTTGTTGTTTTGTTCACGAACCCATTACACAGAAAACTAGACTGCTTCATCCTCTGGTCCAGGAACGTAGCAAAGAGACTCTGGTTAGATGAGACTCAGGGTTCTTGGTTGCAAACAGTGTTTATCACCCTATTCACTTTAAGCAGAAAAAAATTCCCTGGAGTCTAGAGAGCTGAAATCTGAAGCTACAAGCAGGGTAGAATGCCCATCCCACTGCAGGGCATTGCTGCCAGGCAGCACCTATGATCCTGGATACGATGCCGGAAGCCCCAACACTGCCACTGCTCTTGGACTTGGGGGCCATGTTTGCTAGAATACTTGGTCCCCTTCTCACAGCCACTCTCCCTGTCTCTTATTTTTCAATTGAAGGCATGTGTATATCTCCTTGTTAGAATCCACACTGCTTTGGAATCTAAAGAGATGAAACTTTTCTTCCTCAAGAAAGAGGGACTTAAAATATAGGAAATTAATAAAATATAAGAAAAGTATTCAAGGATATTAGATAGCTACAGATGATTAAAATCCATGAGGATGGAGATTTTAAAAGTGTTCCATGAGAAAGATCATTCTATTCTGTGCCACATGTGGGGGACCAGTCTTGTTATATTTCCTAAGGGGGAAAAAAAGATGTAAGAAGTGTAAAACCCTTGGCTCACTGGCAGAGGTAGACAAACTCCCCCAATATTCTCAAGTGTGTCTTTATAGAGTTAGTGTATTTGAATCAAGATCCAAATCTTGCTTTTAGGGTTTTTTCCAGTTTAACTGAGATACAGTTGGCATATAGCACTGTATAAGTTTAAGGTGTACAGATTAATGATCTGACATACATCATGAAATGATTATCAAAATAAGTTTAGTGGGGAGTTCCCTTCATGGCTCAGTGGTTGAACAACCCACTAGTATCCATGTGCATGGCGGATTTGACCCCCAGCCTCGCTCAGTGGGTTGAGGATCCGGCGTTGCCGTGAGCTGTGGGGTAGGTTGCAGATGCGGCTCGGATCCCTTGTTGCTGTGACAGTGGTGTAGGCTGGCAGCTGCGGCTCCAATTTGAACCCTACCCTGGGAACCTCCATATGCTGTGGGTGCGGCCCTAAAAAGACAAAAGACAAAAAAAAAAAAAGAATTAGTGAGCATCCATCATCTCAGAGATTACCAACTAAATAGGAAAAAAAATTTTCCTTGTGATGAGAACTCTTCAAATTTACTCTTAACAGCTCTCATACATAACATTACAGCTGTGTTCCTCCTGTTTATCATGTTGTGCATTATGCCCCTGGTACATACTAAACTGGAACTTTGGACCTAGTGACTGCCTTCACTCATTCGCCCTCCCTCCACCCTGTGCTTCTGGTAACTACAAATCTAAGAGTGAGTTCGGTTTTAAACTATAATTGACCTACAACACTATCTTCTTAGTTCCTGATACACAACATAGTGATTTGCTATTTCTGTATGTTTCAAAATGATAATCATGGTAAGTCTAGTTGACATCCGTCACTGTACAAAGATGTTACATAGTTATTGACTGTATTCCCCACATTGTACATTTCTTGTGACTCATTTGTTTTGCACCAGAAATTGGTACCTCAATCTTGTGTACCTGTTTCTCTCCTCCTTCCATCTGGCAACTACCAGTTTGTTCTCTGTATCTGTAATTCTGTGTATTTGTTGTTTGTTCACTTGTTTTTTAGATTTAGCATATGTTACTGTCTTTCATTCTCTTATTCTAGCCTTATTGCCCCTCACTTGCTTTTCATTCTTTTGATTTGTTCAAGAAACCAGTTTGATTTTTCAAGTAGAAAGACCCTGACTCTATTCACACTGTTTTTTGTTTAGATTCAGAAGTTTCAGAGGTGGTGCTTTATCCTTCTTCTGTGTTCCAACATAGACACGTAAGTTCTGGAGGTTTTTTTCAGTGATGCCAAGATGGCTTCATGGGTTCAGGTTGTTGTGGCTCATTCATCTGTTATCAAATTACTCATTAACAGTTTACCTGATAGCTTTAATGTTTACGGCATTCACTGTCTGTATCCATTATGTATTTCATGATGGTTTCAAAACAGTGATTTTCTAGGTCTATAATTCTTTGTACGTTCCTGCACCAACCACTTGAAAAACTGTACAGAAAGGAAGTCTTTGATCTTAATCAGTTTTCAGAGTGAGTTGGGGCTCTAGCAGCTTCGTAGGATGACCAGTGTGCTTTATAATTTCCAACATAATTTCTTGGATCTTTAATATTACTTTAAGTGCATAGATTTAAAAGTGTATTTGATGGGCTTCAATACATTTTTTTTTTCTTTGCTCAAATTGTTACACCTTTTGGCCAGTGAAAGCTCCTTCGCTTTTGCCCCTATGATCTTATTATTCTTTGGTAGCCTCCTTACTTTCTGGCCTAATGAGATATCTCAGGCTTATTTTATACATTTCCAAGATTTGTAATAAGAAATTTTCCTGAAGAGGCCTGGTTCTTTGTTGCAGCAGATGGACTGTAGAAGTCTGGGTGATGTCTGTTCATTGCTGCTGGTATGCTATTGCTTCTTGGCTTTTCCAATAGACAAAAGAGGGAAACTTGTGGTTTTTTTTTTTTTTTTTTTTTTTTTTTTTTTTTAAGGAAAAGGATAATGCACTTATATTGATATTTCTAACTTAAAATAAAAGCCTTTTTTAAACTAGTAATTGACTATACATATATTGTATAAAACCAGATGTTGATTTTACCCAGAGATAGTAACAGTAGGCCCAGGAAACAAAAGGAAAGAGATAAGGGCTTAAGAATTCACAATTTAGAAGAGCGTCCTCAGTGACTGCAAGTACCTCAGTAAGGACTGTGAAGCCAACTGCAACATCCAGGTGACATGCTAGTCCCCGTGTCAGTGTCTCTCTAGCCCCTCTGGTCATCTGAAGCTCGTGGCCTAGAAGATTTCTCTGAAAAGGCTCATGGGAACTACTATTACAAGATTTCTTCTAGGTTGATAAGTGTGTGTAGCTTTTACACTTTAAGTTCAGGTTAGTTGCATATTAAATCCTGCAATTATGTTGTCTTTCCTTCAGATTCTTACATTTTTTACTCCATTATTTTCTGGCATAAAAATTAACCCAAAAATTCACAACAAAAATCTTTTTGCCTATCTGATTTTTCCCCCCCAGTAAGCTTCTTGGTTTTGTTGTTTGTGGGCCTAAAGATTTAAAAGAAAAAATCTTTAAAGTCTAATTATTTTATTAGGTAATACTTCAGAGTTCATTCTGGGTTGTTTTTCCCAGATACTGATTGTGCCCTTTCACACACACACATACACACACACACACACACACACACACACACACACACACACACACATAATTGGAGGGGGTAAATTTTCTTAATTTTAGTATTTGTTTTATTCTATTACTCGGATCTCCTCTTCAGTCAGCCCTTTGCATACATGTTGGCTCTTCTTGTCTACCAGCTATTTGCCCCTCCCCCAAATATTTTTTATCCCTTTGTTTTCTTTTGATTATAAATTTTCTCTGCCTTTTACCTCTTACCTCTGGCAAAGAATGATCTGTTTGTTTCCTCTGTATGTTTCATGCCAGAAGTAAATTTTTCTTTTATTCAGGCTTCCTATCTGAAATAAATTTGTATTTCTCATTCTTTCCTTAGTTCTCACCTGTTATCTGAAGTGTTTTAATCCTAACTTGGGTTGTTCTATAAGTTTTAAAATGTGTATGTGAAAAATTTTTTTTTCTTCTTTGAAATGGTTGAATATGATGTTCATTCGTTCGGTAGCTTTATCTTTCCAGAATACTTTCACTATCTGTAGGGACATTTTTCTGTTCCTTCTGGTGTTTGTGTATGTGGCATTTGACATAGCTCTGTTTATTCTTTTTTTGTGTGATACTAGATTTACTGAACTTTCAGGAGGCTGGGGTGGGTCAGGTTAGCTTTTTCAGCTTCACAGGTCTGTACATTCCTTTTTTAAAAAAAACCTTTGTCAAATGTTTACAAATTCAAATTCAGTAAGTATGGCCTCGTGTTTTCTACCTCTCTCCCCTCTTCTCCTTTATCTGTCTTCCTTTATCCTTTACTTCTATGGATTCTGACTTGCCAAATTTGGAACCTATTTTTCCCTGAAAGAGTGACTTATCTGTTTAGTTACCTAAGTACATATTCCCAGAGCCTCAGCTTCTTCAGATGCACACCTTTTGATTACCTGTGAGTTTTCAAAACACTCCCATCTTTATTTTGGCCTGTCAAGCTTTTCAGTAAATACCTATTGATTGATTAGGGCTGCTTTTACTTTCAGGTCCGGCAGACAGTGTGTTCTTTTCCTCTGCTATCTCCTCCACAGATGCCTATAGCCTGTTTTATCCACAGACCTTTCTATTTTTGGGGATTGGGGAGGGGTACTTCGTCAAATAACTTTGTTGTAAATGTTGCCTGTGTATTTTTGGTTTTGCATTTGTAGCTGCACTGACCATTTCTCTGAGGGTATTTGGAGAGATTAAAAGAAAAAATAATACTGCTGCCTCAGTATTCCCCCAAATTCCTTCCAATTCACGTTTACTTTTTTCTTGTTTTTACTTCAATTTTGTGTGCTCTTCTCTTATGCTGAAATTTTGGTTCATGACACTGTTAATATAATTACTACATCTTGAGACATATTTATAATTCCAAAATAATGATAAAACTACTACACTCAGTTTAAGATTTCTTTGCATTTGTTATTTGTATTAAAATAACTTGATACAGTTGTCCTGGCTTACCTAGGACTTTCCTGGTTTTAATATTGAAAGTCTTGTGTATCAAGAAACTTCTCAGTTCTGGGTAAAACCTGTTGGTTATCCTATAGATTTCTAGAAAAGAGTTATGGCCAAAAATCTCTTGAAAATCCATTGGAAATTATTTGGTTTTAAGTGTGATATGCCAATATTTTATATCAGTTAGGCTTACTTTTTTCAGTATTTTAAATATTTTTCTTTTTTACTTTATTTTTTTGTCATTTCCCCAATACAATTTTTTTCTACTGTACCACATGGTGACTCAGTTACACATACATGTATACATTCTCTTTTCTCCCATTATCTTGCTCTGTCATAAGTGACTAGACATAGTTCTCAGTGCTACATAGCAGGATCTCATTGCTAATCCATTCCAAAAGCATCAGTTCGCATCCATTAACCCCAGGCTCCCAATCCATCCCACTCCCTCCTCCTCTCCCTCCCTCTAGACAACCACAAGTCTCTTCTCCAAGTCTATGATTTTCTTTTCTGTGGAAAGGTTCATTTGTGCTGTATATTAGATTCCAGATATAAGTGACTTTATATGGTATTTGTCTTTCTCTTTCTGACTTACTTCACTTAGTATGAGAGCCTCTAGTTCCACTTCACTTAGCATGAGAGTCTCCATGTTGCTGCCAGTGACATTATTTTGTTCTTTTTTATAGCTGAGTAGTATTCCATTGTGTGTGTGTATATATATATATACCACATCTTCCTAATACAATCATCTGTTGATGGACATTTGGGTTGTTTCCATGTCTTGGCTATTGTCAGTTGTGCTGCAGTGGACATGCAGGTGCACGTGTCTTTTTTAAGGAAAATTTTGTCTGGATATATGCCCAAGAGTGGGATTTCAGGGTCATATGGTAGTTCTATGTATAAATTTATAAGGAACCTCCATACTGTTCTCCATAGTGGTTGTGCCAGCTTACATTCCCACCAACAGTGCAGAAGGGTTCCCTTTTCTCCATCCCCTCCAGCATTTGTTATTCGAGGACTTATTAATGATGGCCATTCTGACTGGTGTGAGGTGGTATCTTATGGTAGTTTTGATTTGCATTTCTCTAAGAATCAGGGATGTTGAGCATTTTTTCATGTGCTTGTTGGCCATCTGCGCATCTTCCTTGGATAAATGTCTACTCGGGTCTTTTACCCATTTTTCCATTGGGTTGTTGACTTTTTTGCTGTTGAGTTGTGTAAGTTGCTTGTATATCCTAGAGATTAGGCCTTTGTCAGTTTCATCATTTGAAACTATTTTCTCCCATTCTGTATGTTGTCTTTTTGGTTTCTTTTTGGTTTCCTTTGCTGTGCAAAAGCTTGTCAGTTCGCTTAGGTCCCACTGGTTTATTTTTGCTTTGATTTCTGTTGCTTTGGGAGACTGACCTGAGAAAACATTTGTAAGGTTGATGTCAGAGAATGTTTTGCCTATGTTCTCTTCCAGGAGTTTGATGGTGTCTTGTCTTATATTTAAGTCTTTCAGCCATTTTGAGTTTATTTTGGTGCATGGTGTGAGGGTGTGTCCTAGTTTCATTGATTTACATGTAGCTGTCCAGGTTTCCCAGCAATTGAAAACATTGTGCATGGTCTGCAAGTCAAATTTACAAAACAAGGTACATTTAAAACCCTCATTTCTGACTCTTCCTTTCATGCTGTTCATATCTAGGTGACCACCTTTGTTGGGTTTTTGATTTACCTTCCATTGTTTCTCTTTGAGAATATAAACATATCTTGGTATATTTATATATTTCCCCTTTAAACAGAAATTGGTGTTATTCTTAGCATGCTGTACTTGATATTGTCCCTCACAAATATATACTGGGGAAAATTTTATATCAGTATTTCAGGTTTTATTTATTACCTTTTACAGATAAATGTACTCCATAGTATGATGAACCATAGTCTGTTCAGCCAGTCCTTTGTTGATGACTATTAGGTTGTGTTTAGTCTTTTGCTATTGTGAAGATAGCACAGCAGCTTTCTTCAGATGTCATTTCTCTCTTTTGTCAGTTTGTCACTGGGTTAGAATTCTAAAAATGGGATAGACTGCTGGACTGCTGGGTCAGAAGGGGTGGGTATGGGGGTGTGTGTGTTTAAGTGTATGTGTGTCTGATGTTAACCAAAGTCCTCTTTTTAAGAGTTGTGCCATTTTGAATTTCCACTAACAAGGTATGAAAGTACCTGCTTCATAATGTATCATCAATAGAATACGTTGCTGTACTTTTGAAAATTTAACAATGTATGTGGGAAATGGTACTTCCATCTAATTTTAATTATTCTCTGAATACAAGTGAATTTGAGCATATTTTTCTATGACTTAGGGTCATTCCCATATAATTTATGGCATTTTCTCATTTTTTTCTTTTCTTTTTTTTTTTTTCTTCTCGGCGTTAGAAGCTCTTTATGTAGAAGTAGTAGTAACCCTTCTTGGTATAAGTTGCACTGGCTTAAATGTGGTTCTTGTCAGGTTTAGAAGTTTTCTTACCCCAGGATATCCCAGGTAGAATGGTTGAGAAAGGAGTCGTTCTCATCACTACTTTGAAGGAGTTTGTTCATTAGAGTCAGTTCTGAGGTTATCGGGCATTTCTTCAAGCAAGAGTTTGCTGATCTGGGCATTTCATGTCACTCTTCTCCATGAGAGGCTGATTTCACTCTTCACTCTTCCCTCTCCTGTATCACCCCCACCCTTTCCCCCCATGTCTGTTGTTCTTTTGCTCCTGCCCTGGCCATCTTCTTTGCTTACCACCCTGGCTTTGGCAGGGTCACAGCTTTGAGCTGTCCATGTCCGTGTTGATTAGCTGCCCAGAAAGATGAAGAAACTGAGCACAGAAACAGCGTGGGAACTTTGTTGAACTCAATAAGCTCTTTAACCTCTCTTGGACCTCCTCACTGCTCACAGGACAGCTCCCTTGACCTTTGAGTTGGCCTCTTTGTCATCACCCAAAGATAGCCAGCCTCCTGCTCACACACTTGAACCTGTTCCCAGCTCCTGTGTGCAGCCTCTATAGTAGATACACTTGTTAATGTGAGCCATGGAGGCAGTGCCTTCTTCTCTTGGTTTTGGTGTGAAGCATAATTGCCACTGTCTGCCATTTCTGCCTCTTTGGGCTCCTGTCTTTGCACAAAAAAAAGAAAATGATCATGACTGTCTTCAAAACTCTCTTTTATCTCTCAGATCAGATGCTGAAAAGATGAGGCAAGATCATATTAGTTGCACTTACCTATAAAACTTTGTCTAAGTCAGGTTCCTCCAGATCCATAGAATGAAGGGAGAAATTTTAAGTTACTTTGAGTTAAAAGTTAACCTTTTATCCTCTGTGGTCATCATTTATCTCAGCATTCCTGGCTATTTGATATTTTGAAGTCAGTTTCTTATAAAAGATAAAGCAGGGAAGATTTTGAACCCCATTTTTCATAGTTTTTTTTTCCCTGTGCTTTTTTTTAGGGGGATGGTGTGAGACAAAGAGAAGGAATGTGTAAGTTGTATGACATTAGTTTAATATTTATATAATCATATCTACATAAAATGACATGATGAATAATAAAGACAGTGTGAGTACTTCACGTTGGCCACATCCATGGCTCCCTCCCTACAGGCCTCCTTTGTGGAGGAGAGGAGCACGGAGGCGAAAACCAGGGCAATCAAGCACCACAAACAGCATTCAGGCTCCTCATCCTTATTCCAAGCACAATATCAACATTTATTTTTGCACTGTGACAGGTTTCAGCTAGCTGCTAAGAACAAGGAAATAGCTGTGTAACCCAAGACTCTTAATCACCACAGAACTCAGTTCCTCAGTCTGCAGGAAACTCCATAAACCTATGTGGGTAATTGCCTCTTGAAATTTGTAGGAAAGGGTTTGGGGGCAGCCGGAATTGAGGAACTGGGGGATGGCTGAATTGATGATACCCAGGTAATTTCTGATTAAAATGAGTTTCTTTTAGAAACCAAGATTTCCTGGGGAAATACTCATGTGAAGGCTAGTCACTCTGGGAGAGATGACTGCTCTTCCAGACAACAGAGCCCTTCTTTACTTTGTGGGTCAGTGAAGAGAATGGAAGGTTCTGTAGGCTGGATACTGCCTACCCTGAGTTTCTTGAAGCTTGCATGAATAAGAGCTGATGGATCTAACACCACTCTAATTGCTATAGAACATTTGGAGCCCAATTAAATTGTTTTCTGAGTTATGCAGCTCTTCTTCACAAGAATACTTCCTCATTATTATGAATGAAACCTTGACATGTCTTTGGACAACACTTTATTTGCAAGCTCATGCTGTGGCAGGGGTGCACAATGAAATTTCAGAATCATCTCCCCCTATCATATTCTGAGGTGGGACACTAGGGCCAGTTGACCATTAGAGCCACACAACCTGTCATCTTTGCTAGCCTACTATTCATCAGACTAAAATGCAGGCACAGTGCTTGGAATGCCCGAGCCAAGCAAAGATGGGCAAAATTGCACATCTTTCGTATTTACATTTCAACATATTTTTATGTCAAAATAGTTATCAGCAGGAGAAGCTTTCCCACTGAATGAGATGGTAGTGATTCTTATAAGGCTTAAACTTTTTCTTCCCCCGTGGTATCCAGACAGAGTGTGGGAGGAAGGACTCATTCCCATCACTACTTTGCAGGGGGCTGTTCATTACGGATCCAGTTCTGAGGTTCAAGGCAAAGTATTTGCAAATTGCTACCCACAATGCACAACTAATCCCCAAGAAGTTAATTTTTTTCAGTCTTTCTGTTTTATGATGTTAGGATTATGTTGATGTCATGAAAATTTTAAAATGAAAATTCTTGCCTGCAGAGTAACAACGCTCAAGGAAAACCCAGGAAAGATGAGACTTCCTCATTAGACATTCAGATGAACAATCCAGGCACAGCAAAATAATTCTGAAAAAGAAAAAAGAAAATATGTTTCTAAACAGTACTTGATTATAATCTTCCTAAGATTAAAAAGTTGCTGCTTTTCTTCCTCTTTTGTATTTGAGCTCATTGAAATACACATGTAATTGGAGTGCCACTCTCCACTCAGACTAAAAGAAGAGAAGTGTCTCATGAGGTAGTTTCTTTTTCAATTTAAGTGCTCAAGCAGAGGCTCAGTAACATATCAGAGGTGTTGTGGATGAACTCTAAAAACTCCGAAAATTTTCTATGAAACTACAGCTTTATTAACATTTTCTTACTTTCAAGAGAGTAAAGGGGAGTTAATATTTGGTGGGGGCATCTTCTAAATGGAGGTTGCCTTCCTTACAACATGAAGCACATGCTTCTCCACCATTAGGTTGGAGATTTTAATATTGTTTTAAAAGAATAAAACACCTGCAATATACATATTTGGAAGGTTTTCACCTGTACTATGTTGATTGTTCTCTTACAACCTTATGAGGTGGGGAAGGAAGATGCTTCCATTCCCATCTGTAATGGGAAATACCAGAAAGGCTATGTAACTGACTCCTGGGTACACAGCTGGTTCAATCAGAGTTTGCAGTCTTAAGCAAGGTCAGTAGGGTGGGCAACGAGTGTAATCCACTAGGTTGGCGGTGTCTGTAACAGCTCCTTAATTAAGAAGCTGACTGTTCCAGTTCCCAACTCTTTCTCACCTGTAAAATGCAAATAAATAATAACTACCTGATCTGCTCCAAAGGTTTGTCAAAAATATCTTTTAAGGTAAGCAATGATTTATATGCAGTTTTCTTTAATTGTGATTATGATATGTGTGGGAGTATAAGTTACAACTGTTGTGTACCATAACGATACTAATTGGTAGTTTATAATAGGGTTCATTATGCTAATGTAATTTCATTCACAATTTAAAATTTGCTGTTTATTGAATTCATTTGGTCTCTAGTGATGAAATTAAAATATCCCCAAAATATAGAAAAGTAGAAGAGATAATTTTGAAAAGGCCTTAGTTCCATGTTTATTAATAATTTGGTGGATTTTTACTAGATATAATTTTTAAAATAGCATATTATTTATAATTTAATAGTTTTATATTTTAAATATAACATCATAGTTTACAAAATAATTTTTAATGACCACATATGATTCCATCAAAGTTGTTAATCATTATCTATTTTCTGATTCAATTTTTATTTTCCATTGTATATAATTGATTTACAATGTCATTAGTTTCAGATGTGCAGCAAAGTGATTCAGTTATATGTATTTATTCTTTTTCAAATTATTTTTCCATATTGGGACTAATCTTTTTTGATAGGAATAAAGAAATAGCCAAGATTTATTGAGCATCATTTGTGTGCCAGGCACTAGGTAGATGTTTTCTTCTTTTTTCTTTTTTTTTTAAATGATTTTTATTTTTTCCATTATAGTTGGTTTACAATGCTCTGTCACTTTTCTACTGTATAGCAAGATTACCCAGTCACGCACACATTTATAAATATATACGTGTATATATTCCTCACATTATCCTCCATCATGCTCCATCACAAGTGATTAGATACAGTTCCCAGTGCTATACAGCAACTTCTCATTGCTTACCCATTCCAAAGGGAATAGTTCTCATCTATAACCCCAGATTCCCAGTCCATTCCACTCCCTCCCCCTCCCCCTTGGCAACCACAAGTCTCTTCTCCAAGTCCATGCATTTCTTTTCTGTGGAAAAGTTCATTTGTGCCCTATATCACAGATGTAAGTGACATCGTATGGTATTTGTCTTTCTTTCTCTGACTTACTCCACTTCGTATGAGAGTCTCTAGTTCCATCCATGTTACTGCCAATGGCATTATTTTGTTCTTTTTTATGGCTAGGTAGTATTCCATTATGTACCACATCTTCTTAATCCATTCTTCTGTTGATAGACATTTAGGTTGTTTTCCTTGTCTTGGCTATTGTGAATAGTGCTGCAATGAACTTGCAGGTGCATGTGTCTTTTTCAAGCAAAGTTTTGTCCAGATATATGCCCAAGAGTGGGTCGTATGGTAGTTATATATTTAGTTTTCTGAGGTACCTCCATACTGTTTTCCATCGTTGTTGTACCAATTTAATTTCCACCAGCAGTGTAGGAGGGTTCCCTTTTCCCTCTTTTTTTGTTCTTTTTTGGTGACAGCTTTCTATTTATTTTCACTTAAGATTAGATCTAATGCTAACTATTTTTTATTCGTTTTGCTTTTTAGGGCAGCACCTGCGGCATATGGAAGCTACCAGGCTAGGGGTTGAATGAGAGCTGCAGCTGCCAGTCTCTGCCACAGCCACAGCAACACGGGATCTGAGCCACATCTGCAGCCTACACCACAGCTTGTGGCAATGCCAGACCCTTAACCCATGGAGCAGGGCCAGGGATTGAACCCCACGTCCTCATGGATACTAGTTGGGTTCGTTACCATGGATGCACAACAGGAACTCCTAGTGCAATCTATTCTATATCCACTGGACAAACAAGGTCATACTCTGTAGGGAACTGTATTCAATATTCTGTAATAAACCAAAATGGAAAAGAATATGAAAAAATATGTATAACTGAGTCACTGTCCTGCACCTCAAATTAATACAACATTATAAATCAGCTATACTTCAATAATGTAAATCTACTATACTTCAATAAAGTAATTTTTTAAAAAGATCTAACAAATTAAGGTTCCCAGAGAATGAGGGATTGCTTTACCACTCAAATAAAACATGACTAAGCTCTAAGGATGCCATAGGTTGGATCTGGCCTTAACCAGTGATTGACATTCAGCTTTCAGTAGAGTTGGGTTTCAAATGGAATATGGAATTGTATGGAAAGCTCAGACTTATACTAACTTTATTTTTCCTTGCACTAGAGGGTAGCTTTATATGCTTCTATTGTTTTTATTTATGAGATATTAATACTGTTAGGTCTAAAAGAGAAATGAGGGACAACAGTTCTAACATGGAAAATGAACCAAGCATGGTGTTCCCTGAAGGCCAATAAATGTCCCCTTTAAAAAACTTAGAAAACTTAGTTAATTTAAATGATCACATCTGTGATTCAAAATACATCTGGCCTTACAGAAAACAGCTGGGTCCAGAAGCCAAGCTGGTGAAGGCTGAATACATTGTAGCAGGGAGATAATTGGTCTCAGAAGTAAAGGCTTCCAAAAGCACAGCTATTCAACATTATTTCAAGGAGTGTCTCTGGAGGAAGATTGATCTTGACATGCCATTCTTCTTTCTGTGGTGTCCTCTGACAGTGCATGAAGACAATGACAGTTAGCAGGGGAGTCCAGAGAAAAGCTCCCAGAGCGTCTGCAGGAGATTCATTCCTGTGGCAGACAAAGTCGATCAAGATGTGGACTCTTTGTTCAGTCCACTGGCTTCAAAGCAAGTCCTGACTCTCTGAGCAGAGGAGTAAGACCATTTGAAGAGGCATCAAATGGTTTAGGAAAAGGGTGAACATTTCGCTAGTCCTTTATGCCAAAGGTTCCCAATGCATGGGCTTGGAAGCTCAGGGAAATGGAGTGACTACTGTCAATGCTGGATTTTTTTTTTTATGTCTTCAAGAATGAGTCTTGTGCCCCCCCCCAAGAAAAAGATTATTCAAGGGAGACTTCGGTTTTGAGTAACTTTATTCAACTGAATGTTACTTAAGTAAAACTTGGCTTTTTTCTTTTTTTTGTTTTTCTTTTCTTTTTATTTATTTTTTTATTTTTGTCTTTTTGCCTTTTCTGGGGCCACTCCCACAGCATTTGGAGATTCCCAGGCTAGGGGTCTAATCTGAGCTGTAGCTGCCTGCCTACGCCAGAGCCACAGCAACGCCAGATCTGAACCACGTCTGCGACGTACACCACAGCTCACAGCAACGCCGGATCCTTAACCCATTGAGTGAAGCCAGGGATTGAACCTGCAACCTCATGCTTCCTAGTTGGATTCATTAACCACTGAGCCACGGTGGGAACTCCATGGCTTTTTTCTTATAAGTCTTATTCAATATACAATGGGTACATTTTTGTGGGACACTTTATTAATATTTGGCATCATTTATGGGCTTAGATCATTAACCTTTCACTTTTTTAAGCTGTGCTTGTAGATTTAATATTATTTTGTTTTTTAGTCCAACAAAGTTTCCCAAAATCTTAAGTGATTCTTATAAGTCTAATAAATCTATTTATGAATAAAGTAGATCTTAAGATCCTGTAAATCAAAATGTGTTTCAAATGTGGTCCCTGGGCCAGCAGCATCAATATCACCTGAGATTTGTTAGAAATGCAAATTTCCAGACTCCACTCCAGATCTCCTGAATAAGAAACTGGGCTAGCTGTGTTTTAGCAAGCTCTCCAGGTGAATCTGAAGAATGGGAACATTTGAGAACCAGGGCCTTAAGGTCCTAATGTTATATGCAAATTTATAAGATTTCTAGTTAACATCACAAGTCTAAATAGATCCTTTAATTACAGATTTCCCATCAAAAATCATAACTTACTTTAGAACAATTTAATGTCAAATCCTCTTACACATTATCATTACTTAAGATACCTCGTCTGTAAGTGCTGAATCAAACGTGAAAAGTATATATACTAAAAGGTTTGATTTAATTTCTCCCTGAAGAATTTTACCCTCTAAGGAAATAATTGTGGTTTCGCCACCACGGGAATTAAGTTTTAAATTACATTATTAGTTCCTGAAGATTGCTAATTGACCAAAGATTTCAGTTGAGTGTGAGATCCAAAATTGGTGACATTTAAGGTAGGTCTCCTTATGTAGGAGTTATAACATAAAACCTACAGTTTAATGAAGGGAATGATCACCATCACCCACCACTTGGGTATGAAATAACATACTCCTTGATTTTCAAAGGAAATTACAGTCCACAGCCTCCACCCCTGTAATTCATGGTACCTAGCTTTTGTTAATCAATGTATTCTTTCAATGCTGAATTCTTCCTATTCCTATCTGTCCTATCTGACAGCTGACCTCCATATTTAAATGGCTCCTGATTGAATTCTGTATCACAAAGCTGACACATTTTGCTTTCTAGGGTCCATTTCCATGATAGTGATGAGAGATCTGTGAAGCCTTATGCATCTTACACGTGGTCAGTGAATTACAAACATTTGATTTTGTGCACCTGCAATTAGTTTTCACTCGAGTGGAGATGCTCTTGTACTTCTAAAATATGGTGTTTTCAAGCATATTGATTTTATTGTAGCTTTTTATCATTATGTATTATTTTCATCTATGGGTGCTAAACATACAGCTGAATGGAAATAGTTATTTTCTGTTTAAAGGGTCCTTGTTTGGAAAACACACTGTAAGCAAATAAAAGGAGAGGTGCTCAATGTGAAATGCATTTAGTTATTTGTCTTATTAATTACGATCTAAGAGCTAACACATTTTCTGCCAGAATGAAGTAGTTGAGGCATAGAGGCTGAAAATACAGTGAATTTGGATATAATATGCAGGTCCAAAGGTGATACTGCTAACCTGGCATCAAGAGGATATATTTAGAATGGATTTTGAAGTGGAGTGTTGCAGATGTAATTCTGTCTAGCTTGAGTAATTTCTTAGGTCTATTTATGTGAGCAAACTGCTTATCAACACCTCTACGACCACCATGCAGGGCTTTGCTCATCTAGAATATTGCAGTAGTGCCTGAACAGGTCTCCCTGTCTCCACCCTCACTAACTGCATCCACCCATTTACATGTCCTCCACAGTGATCCCATGAAGCTTTAAATCCTCCAGCGCCTTCCCATCTGGTTCTGAAAGCTGTCTTTTACCATGGCCATTGGTGCCCTCTGTGATGCAACCTTTGTTCTTTCTGATCTCATTGCTTCTTCTCTCTTCTAGCCACCTGATTGGTTTGCTAAACACACCAAACCTATTTTGCCTCAGAGCCTTTGAATTTGCAGTTTCCTCTGCCAGGTAGAGCTTCCATTGGTGCTCACATGACTTCCTCACTCTCTTGACGTCTTTGCTCAATTATTACCTCTTTGATAAAGCCCTTCCCATCCACCTAATTAAAATGGCCAAGTCTGCCTCAGAACTGCCTCTCCCTCTTCCCTGCTCTTTCTCTCTTTCACACACTTACCATCCATCTTTTAATCAGAGGATTGTGTACCTTCTCCTTGTAGATTGTATACTGCATGAGGGCCAGGATTTTTTTTCCTCTGCTGTATCCCCTGTGTTTAAATGGTGCCTACACATATGGTCAGCATGCAGTAAGTAATGGATGAAATAAATGAATGGAATCAAAAAAGGAGGTCTCTTAATATGCATCCTTACCATTTTCCATTGATGGTCCCAGAATATGATCCACAAATTCTGGCTGTAATTCTCCCCAGAGGAATACATCTTCTAATGGATGTGTTGTGAACAGCTCTTATAGAGAGCTGTAGAACTCTATCTTTTGAGAACTGTCTTGAGTCAAAAACAGGGTGGGGCATCAGCTTCATGTGCACAGAAGAAATATAGTTCCCACCTGTAACTCCCATCTAATGACTGGGCCTGGAAGTTGTGCAAAGCTTCTTCTCCAGCACTGTCTCTCCATGCCCTCCGTCCCTAAGTGCCCACTAGGCCCATCCCCAAGACCAAAAGTCAGTTGTGGGGGAGGAAGGGGTCTAGCTCTCTGTCACTCCTTTCCTCCTAGGGACATGCAAAGTCATGGCAGTCTTTAACATTATGGCCTTCTTTACCTTATTGTTGGTTTGGATTTATAATATAGTTTAGGCCAAAACATAATTCCTACCTGTGCTGGATAGTATCTGTGGTTCTCTCAGCACCACACTTGCCTGCTTCCTCACATGGGGGGTTGGAAGGCTGCAAACTACCCCCAACCACCTTTGCTGGATGTCTTCTGGGTGTGTCCTTCTAAGGAAAGGCACTGGGAGGAGATTGTGAAATGAAAAACGGAAAAGCCCTTCTGGAATGCTTCAGGTCCTGGCCTCTGGCAGTGACAACAGTGGCTGAGGTGGCTGTCAGTGGGTGTGGTTTCTTGCATTGTTGTAAGCAATTTAGTAGCCTGTTCTGTTTAATAGTGGTGTGCTTCCATCAAAGTAGTGGCCTGTGTGGGCTCATAGGATCCCATCCAGGAGTGAGGGTGGCTTCCTGATCCTAAATTAACAATGATTATCTCTTTCTTCTACCCCTTTCTTACCTGAAAACTAGGTTCTCCTCTTGGTAGCTGTTGACCTCAAAGACAACCAAGCCAAAGATCTGGAAAGGGAAGGATTTCTTCCTACTTGCAGGAGAACACCAGGGATGTTTCCCAAGGCAGTGTCTCCCTGAACTGCAACATTGAGGAAGTTTTAAGCCAAGGATACATGCATATTCACAGAGGGACTTGAGCAGAGGAGAATTCAGCATAGAATTGGGACAAAGGTCAGTAGGGTCCAAGCTTTAGATGATCGAAGTCAGGAGAGTCACCATCACCATTCTATCCTCCACCTGGGTGGGCCTTCACTCCTGCAAAACTCAAAGGTATACTATGCATATCCCTTGAAGAGGAACTAGGACTCTGCTTTGTCACTTCCCTGTTCTTTGACTGTTTTGCTTTCTCTGTTCCTACATTCCTTTGTTCCCTTAAGATCATTAATTACTGAGACCTGTTCAAGGGCAAGCATTGTGGCTAGGCTTAGATCACAAAATGGTTTAGGCTAAAATGGGTTAAATCATGTCAAGAAAGTCATTGCTGGTTCTCTTTATCTTGGGACCCCCTAACTTACCTGCTTACTCCTTCAACCTCAAAAATTTCAACTCTATAACCAATGTCTTGTCTTTTCTTTTTTTCTTTCTTTTTTTTTTTTTTTTTTGGATTTTTAGGGCTGCACCCATGCCATATGGAAGTTCCTAGGCTAGGGGTCTAATCGGAGCTATAGCTGTCAGCCTACTCCACAGCCATAGCAACGCCAGATCCAAGCTGCATCTGTGACCTACACCATAGCTCTTGGCAATGCCGGACCCTTAACCCACTGAGCGAGGCCAGGGAACGAACCTGCAACCTCACAGTTCCTAGTAGGATTTGTTTCTGCTGAGCCACAATGGTAACTCCACCGATGTCGTTTCTTAACAACTCTCCCTTTTAAGTGCATATAGAGTAGTTTCTCTTTTCCTGATTGGATGCCAGTTCACTATTTGAATCCTAAACACATGGTTTTGCTTGTGTTTTCCAAGTGCATAGATCATAAGAGTATGAGTAGTCTCTAAAATCTGGGAATCACAAAGAGAACCTTTGTGTTGACAGGCGTAGAGGTTGGATATCCTAGGTACTTTTGGCTTTGGTACTAAGTTGGAAGCAGGATGAAAAATGGGGGAAATTGTTAGGTATTAATCAAGTCTTTGATGTTTTGGGCTGAGTATTACAAAAGTTGGTGGCCTCCTAGAGATGGAAGTCTGGCTTCCTGCAAGTCCGATGTATAGTAGACTGGTTTCCTGGGCTTATGATTATAAAGGATTAGTTTACTGGACAGCTGCTGGTGGTCATGGGTCAGAGTTCTGTTTTTATATATGGTGTGGCCATTGTTTTTTAATGTAGTCCATCCCTCAGAATTAATGCTCTTAACTACCCGTATGGTAGTTCTATATTTAGGTCTCTGAGGTACCACCATACTGTCTTCCATAGTGGAAGTACCAATTTGCATTCCCACCAATATGAAGGAGGGTTCCCTTTTCTCCACTTCTTCTCCAGCATTTATTGTTTGTTGACTTGTTAACAATGGTCACTTTAACTGTTATGAGGTGGTACCTTATTGTAGTTTTGATTTACATTTATCTAATAATTAGTGATGTTGAGCATTTTTTCATGTGCCTGCTGGCCATCTCTGTTTTCTTTGGAGAAATGTCTATTTAGGTCTTCTGCCCATTTTTTGATTGGGTTGTTTTTTGTTGTTGTTGGTCATATGAATTATTTGTATATTCAACCCTTGTCGGTTGAATCATTTGCAAATATTTTTCTCCCATTCTGTAGGTCATCTTTTCACTTTTTTAATAGTTTCTTTTGCTGTGCTGAAGATTTTGAGTTTAGTTAGGTCCCATTGGGTTTATTTTTGTTTTTATTGTCATTATTCTGGAAGGCAGATCAAACAAGATGTTGCTGTGATTTATGTCAGAGAATGTTCTGCCTGTGTTTCCCTCTAGGATTTTTATAGTATCTGGCCTTTTAGGTCTTTAATCCATTTCGAGTTTATTTTTATGTATAGTGTTAAAGAATGTTCTAATTTTCATTGTTTTACATGCAGCTGTCCAGTTTCCTCAGCACCACTTTTTGAAGAGACTGTCTTTCCTCCACTGTATGTTCTTGCCTCCTTTGTCATAGATTAGTTGATCATAGGTGCTTGGGTTTATTTCTGGGCTTTCTGTCCCATTCCAGTGATCTATAGTTCTGTTTTTGTGCCAGTACCATATTGTCTTGATGACTATAGCTTTGTAGTGTAGTCTGAAGTCAGGGAGCCTGATTCCTCCAGTTCCTTTTTTTCTTTTCAATACTACTTTGGCTGTTCAGGGTCTTTTGGTTTTCCGTACAAATTTTAAAATATATTGTTCTAGTTTGATAATGTTATTGGTAATTTGATAGGGATTGCATTGACTCTGTAGATTGCCTTAGGCAGTATTGTCATTTTGAGTATATTGAACCTTCTAATCCAAGAGCATGGTATATCTTTGCATCGATTTGTGTCATCTTTGATTTCTATCATCAGCATCTTATAGTTTTCAGAGTACAGGTGTTTTGTCTCTTTAGGTAGGTTTATTCCTAGGTATTCTTTTTGATGTGATGGTAAATGGGTTTCCCTAATTTCTCTAGTTTTGATCTCATATTTGCTAATTTTATATCATATTTGTCAATGAGTGATTTCCTACTTTTATATTATCTTGTGTTTACCAGTGAGCTTTTTTTCTTTTGTAATACTGTTTCTAATTGTGGGTTTTCCTTTTCTGCTTAGAGAAGTTCCTATAGTAGTTGATGTAGAGCTGGTTTGGAGGTGCTGAATTCTCTTAGCTTTGGCTTTTCTGAAAAGCTTTTGCTCTCTCCATTAAGTCTGAATGAGAGCTTTGCTGGGTAGAATATTCTTGGGTCTAGGTTTCTCCTCTTCATCACTAAAAATATGTCTTGCCACTCCCTTCTGGCTTGTAGAGTTTCTGCTGAAAAAATCAGTTGTTACCCTTATGGGGTTCCCCTGTATGTGATTTGTTGCTTTTCCCTTGTGACTTTTAGTATTTTTTTCTTTTTATTTAATTTTTGTCGGTTTGATTAGTATGTGTCTTGCTGTGTTTCTCCTTGGGTTTATTTCACATGGAATTCTCTGTGCTTCCTCAACTAGAGTGAGTGTTAGCTTTTCCATATTAGGGAAACTTTTGGCTATAAACTCTTCAAATATTTTCTCTGACCCTTTCTCTCTCTTCTCCTTCTGGAGCCCTATCACTGCAAATGTTGTCCCAGAGGTCTCTTAGACTCCCCTCAGTTATTTTCATTCTTTTTTCTTTATTCTTTTCTGTGGCAGTGATATCCACCACTGTCTTCCATCTCTCTTATTTGTTCTGCTTCTGTTAACCTGATACTTGTTCCTTCTAGTGTACTTTTCATTTCATGTATTGTGTTATTCATCTTTCTCTTTAAATCCTCGAGCTCTTTGTTAAAAATTTAAGTTCTTTATGTGTGTCTCCATTCTTTTTCCAAGATCTTGAATCATCTTTACTATCATCACTCTCAATTCTTTTTCGGACAGTTTGCCCATCTCCTCATTGTTTTGTAGGTTTTATGTGTTTTTGACTTGTTACTTTTTCTGAAAGCATCTTCTTTGTCCATTGCATAATGTTTACCTTTCTGTTTACTGTCCCCTTGACAACAGGTATGTAGATGCAGTAGCAGGTGCCCAGTGCTGGAGTTCTCATGGGTGGTAGTGGTTCATATGCACCCAGAGCATGTGTTGGGAGCAGTGGTATCGCACTCCCTCTCCTGGTGCTGGGCGGCTGCTAAGGATGGGATCTGTGAGGCAGGTGGTAGTGATTCACAGTTCGCAGGATTACTACCAGGTAGCTTTCAGGACTATTTCCTGAAGCAGTTATTCCTGCAGCCCTGCCCTTTGCCAGGAATGCTCTAGGGACTGCTTTCTGTAGCTGCAGGGACAGGGCCACTGTTCTGCAGTTACTGTCCTTGCTTGGCCACTCTAGGGATCTCTTTCTGTAGGCCCAAGGTTGGGGAACTGCTCCCTAACTGCTGCTAAAAAGCTCTCTGTAGCTGTAGGATGTGTAATTCTGGTGGTCCCTCCCCCTGCCTGGCTGCAGGTAGGAGTGCTCTCTGTAGCCCCTGCAGATTGGAATGTGGACTAATGGGCCTCCCCTGGCTCTCTTGGCACAGAACAAGTGTCCCTAACGTGGGCCCTGTAGCTTGTACTTTTCTCCAGCTAGCCAGCATGCTGTTCCAGCAGGGGGCATGCAGTAGTAGCCCACTCTTGGCTCTTTTTGGCACAAATCAGTACCGCTAGCATGAGCTGGTGCAAAGCCATAGGGTGAAGCCATGGAGCTTGTGCCTTTCCTGGACAGCAGTTTGTGGCTCTCCTTGTGTGGGACAGACGTCGCTAGTGCAGAGGCCACTGACAGGAGCTGGGAGCTGTTATTCCCTCAGGTGGTCACTCCACTTGCTCCAAGCTCTCTGTAGCTCTATGTACAGGGCTGTCTGCAGCTTGAGAAAGTGCACTCAGGGAACCAGGCTATAGTGGTGGATCCTGCCCCTTCCCTCCAGCACCCCAAACAATGGCACCTAACCTTGGAGCCCAACTGGGTTGCCTCAGCTTATGCCCTCAAATGTGGTTGCTTTATACTCTAGTCCCTCCGAGCTGTTTCTGCATGGCCAACCCCATTTTATTTCCATGTAGCAAGCCCCAGCTCTCTCTTTGAGAAACTAGAGTTTTAGTTCCTGACACCTGCTGGCACCCACATACAGTTGCCCACAGCACTACCCGTTTGTGGAGGATTGTTTCCATTTTCACTGCTTCACACTGATTGGCTAGAGTTCCTTCTCCATCTTGGCTGATCTTCTCACTGGCAGGGGAACTTCCCAGGGTGCAGGAGCTTCTCCTCTTTCCAGCTCCCTCCTAGGGGGTACAGGTTCTTCCTTTTACTTCTTTTTCTTCTTTCTTTTGTTCTGTCTGGTGTGATGTTTCTCTTGCTCTGTCATAATCTCAAGGTCTTTTGTCAGTTTTTAGCAAATTTTCTGTGCAAATAGTTGCACATATAAATGCATTTTCAATGTATTTGTGGGAGTAGGTGAGCTACTCTGCCATCTTCCTTGTCCTCTCCAGATATTGCTGTCTGTGATGCAGTTCTCAAGATTCCAGGGTGGAAGTGAATTTTATAGCTTCGTAAATCGACAATGTGTTTATTTTTTAGGATAACTATTTTTTAGAATTATATTTGTGGAGTTTGCACAGATTTCCAGGAACCCCTGAACAATGCTGAATATGATCTCTTTGCTAATTTTTTTTTTTAACAAAAGGGGGTGCTTGCATGAAAGTCCCTAAAGAAGAATTAACAACTGCATGAACAAGAATCACACATATGGCTTGGTTGGTGTCCAGAATGGGGCCCCAGAAATGCTCTTTGCATGACGTAATTATAAATGAAAATACATCTGTGGTGAGCAAAAGCGTTTCAGCTCATGCAATTGTTCCTGTGTTACATCGCCATCAGCCGAGAAGTCATTGTTTGTTAAAAATATAATACATTTTCCGCTAAAAAATTCATTGCTTCTACAACTGATTTTCTGTTTTTTTTTTTTTTCAAACCAGCTTTTGGTTTCCTCATGAATTTGCTTTGTACCAGTGGACACAGGATGGGAGAAAGAGAACATGACAGAGTTATTACACAAACCCATTGGCTGTGGCAAAAGGCCAGAATGAAATTTAAACAGTCTTGTTTCCAGATTAACACTGCAAAGCTATCCAGTAGCACTTGCCTTTTTCTCCCTACCTCTTGCTTTCTACCTAAAATGATTTAAATCATCCTCACTTTGTAGAAAGCAACCTCTGAATCCAGGAACCTTCTCTTCTATTGGCACGTTTTATTTATTTTTTAAACTGTCTTTGACTGGACTGACCATTCTTCTCAGCTACTTTCTTGTGATGATGACATAGCACTGGCTCAAGTATTTAAAGCAGTCCTCCCATTTTTTTCCCCCTTCTAGAGACAAAGGTTCATGTCATTTGATATCCTTGAAGCAGATGCAAGTCCTTCAAAAGCACCCAGGAGAGTTGGAGGGACAGGTTTCCCAGCTGATACTGAATGATGCATTTCATGTAAACTCATTCCAAACCATTGGCATCCCTGCAAAAAAGCCCCATGAAATCTCTATCTGGAGGTGGCATGCCTTAAAGAAGTTTAGTTTTTGGCCTGTGTTTTCTGAAAGTATGTATTTTAGGATGATCCTACAACTATGTCTTTGAATTGTCAGATGCCCTTGGGACACGGAAATGCCCAAACACAAGCACATACCATATCTACTGGACATTCAGCATTATTCTGCACATGTGGTGATCAGCTTGTGATGGGAAGGTTTTTCAGCACGCCTCTGTAGTCATTGATATACTCCATTTTTGCTAAGTTGAAATATAAAGGTAGTCATTTTAGGAGCTTCTTAAGAGCCTTTTTACTGTGAGTTCCCTTTCTTTTTTAGACTTGTTTTCCACTTGAACCATGTAGCTTGGTACCTTTATTCCTATAAGAGAGATTCATTCATTGCCCACTGAAGCCTTTTCTAGTTTAAATGGGTAGAGAAAGGGTTTTTCTTTTGACCTTTTAAGCCATAAGGAGGATGCAACCCCTGGAGAGTTTTTGTTCTGTTTTAATTTGGTTAAAGCAAATTTAATTTGGGAAGGCATGAACAAGAAATATTTTAGACTTTGGCTTTCATCACGACCTTGTTGGTGACCCCTGTCCCCTTGCCTTCTAGCTCTCTTTGCCTCTACCTTAAATATAAAGAGAGGCTACAGTATTGACCCACCAAGGGGGCTTGACCTTGCTTTGGAGAATGCAGCAGAATACCCAGGCTGCCAGATTCCTGATGGTCAGGGAGGTCTTGCTGCGGACCAGTTTAAGCTGGCAAGTACATAAGCTTCATTGGGCTATTTCAAAGTTCACCAGCTTTAGTGCTAATCCTCTTAACATATTAGGCCAAATGACTCACATACCATGATGGCAGTGGCATAAAGGCCTCTTCCATTTTTATTTACATTTCTCTGCATGGTAGAATGCAAGCCAATTCACTCTCCTCTGGATGGGATGCCTTCCTCACCATGCCCTGCCCCCAAGGTGTTTGAAATTATTTGAAGGCCAAACTGCTCAGGCTAACTTATTTGAAGATTTCATAATACTGCTTTCCCAAAGCCTTGGAACACTTACAATGTGTTGCCTTGGTGATTCTAGTTTTATTTTTTTTTTTGTTGTTTTTTTTTTTTCTCCTTCTTTTGCAAAGGATAACATCTTGGCTGCAGACAAGGTAAGCATTTCCAGTATGAATGTTTAATGAAGATGAAGTCAGCATGCAGTGTGCTGATTATTTTGCTTTCTAATAAACCCATACTCAGCAATAGTCTTATTACTGCTGTGACTCCTTGCAACAATTTTTCAGCTGCCTCTATACTCAGAAGAAATTTCTTCCAACATTGCTGTTCTTATAATTACATAAAGCATGAAGAAGTCAAGGTTGTGAAGAAGCAATGAGCTAAAAATAACCCCTAAGAACTTTTTTTTCCTAATCTCCAGATACCATGTGTATGTTCATATATGACAGAAACTGAGCAAGACAGAGTAAGCTCTGAGATTACCTGAATGTGTTTCAGATTGCAAGTGGATCTCAGATGTCATGGGTGCTACCAGAAAAAAAAAATCCATCATTGGTAGAAGAAAAATAGTTCTGTAAATAAATAGTTAGGAACCAGGGTGGGTGGTGGGGAGGCAGACTGTTGAAAGGCTAGAAACAGAAAGGCTGAAGTTTACTCTTATAAAATGTCCAAGTGTGACCAGTATGGCCCTAAGGTGCCATTAAGTTTAAAAACTCTGGATACTAGCACATGACAAACAGAATTGTTCTCTGAGGACTTATTATATCCCAGCTGACTAGGTTATGTACATTACAAATCTTTTCTAGACTCCTAAAAGTTACCCACAGTGGTAAACATTACTATGTCCATTTTTTTGTAAAAACCAAGCTTGGAGAATTATCTGTCCCTAGTCACATCGATTATAAATGAAGGATCTGGGATTCATACTCAAGTTTGCTGAACTTCAGAGCCCCTTTGTCTTTTGGTTATGCTGCCTTCTCAAAGCTGGCAGAAACTCCAGTGGGTTTTGATAAATATGGAGAAGTAGCCACAATAATCTACTTTCCTTGCCTCTGTTATCATAAACAATACTTGCTTTGGATGTCAAGTCAGATTAATGCTAGAGTAACAGAGAAATAGTCTACATTTGTTCAGATTCAGAAAACAACTTCTGGTATAAAAGAACAGGCACAGAAATGGAAGTTGAAGTCTTGGAGTATGTGTCACCGTGTTTTTGTTTTTTTTGTTTTTTTTTGTTTTTTTTAGGGTCACATCTCCCGGATATGGTCGTTTCCAGGTCAGGGGTTGAATTGGAGCTGCCACTGTTGGCCAGTGCTACAGCCATAGCAACATCAGATCTGAGCCTTATCTGTGACCTACACCACAGCTCACAGCAACGCTGGATCCTTAATCCACTAAGTAAGGCCATGGATTGAACCTACGTTCTCATGGATACTAGTTGGGTTCATGACCAAGTTTTAAACTCTGTCACCATGTTTTAAAAAACCTCATTTTTACACCTATAGGAAAGTAGAAACAAGACTAAATTGAAATCCAGTCATTTTTAAACAAATTTAAAATCTTGTCAAAAGAGTGGAAGACTCCACATGTCATTGGGAACTCTTCCAACCTCAAATAGGCAACCATAGTTGTCTGATGACCATGATACTCAGTGTTTGTGTTGGAAAATTAAAAGTATCAATTTTAGAGTTCCCGTTGTGGCGTAGCAGAAACAAATCCGACTAGGAACCATGAGGTTGTGGGTTCAATCCCTGGCCTCGCTCAGTGGGTTAAGGATCTGGCATTGCTGTGAGCTGTGGTGTAGCTTGCAGACGCAGCTCAGATCTGGAATTGCTGTGGCTGTAGTGTAGGCCAGTGTCTACAGCTCTGATTAGACCCTTAGCCTGGAAACCTCCATATGCAGCTGGTGCGGCCCTAAAAGAACAAAGGACTAAAAAAAAAAAAAAAGTATCAATTTTAAGGTTTAGAATGCATCTCCTTTTGTGCACAGTCATGAGATGATGCAATGGGAAGAGTCCATTGGCCTTGGAATTAGGTGAGATCCTATCACAGCTCCCTAATATGGAAGATACTTAGCCTCCCTGTGTCTTGGTATTCGTGTCTGTAAATTAAGATTCGTGTCTGTAAATCCCTACCTCAGAAGGTTTAGTGGGACAACATATATAAAATCACTTACGGTTAGTGGCACATGGTAGAAACTAAAAAAGTGTGATCTATCTTTACCTTCCCTTTATGTTTTATTCAAATCTCTCTCATTTCACAGTGAAATTCAATTTATCCTAAGGAAGAGGTGAACAAAAGCAGAATAAGTTGTTCACCATCTTTGTCACGATGATCTTTCAAATGTCTCTGGATGTACAATGTATTCTTGAGTTTCAGATATGTCTTCCCCACTCCTGAACATTTTAAAGATTTCAATATATATCATTTTCACTTTTGAACATTTCCTCTGACTTCTAATGTGTCAGTGATCTGATGATATTAACATAATTATTAATATAATAAGCACATTGACTGTGGATTCACATTGCAGGATTCAAATCTCATATTTAACTTCTAAAATTTCTGTGACCAGGAGAAGTACTTAACCCTCTGTGACTTAGTTTTTCTCATTTGTAAAATTAGGGTAATAATGGTATCTAACTCATTTTTATGAACTAATACTTTTAAAATTCTTGGAAATTATACCTGGGAAGTAATAAGCACCGAGAAGTTTAGCTGTTACTATTGTTATCATTATTTTATATTTAAGAAGGAGAGTTTATCACTCAGGACATTCGTAGGTATTTAAATATTCTGTACATTTAACATCTTGTTTCAACTCACTGCTGCACCTTTATTTGCATATGCCTTTATTTCCATAGGGATGTCGTGGACCATATGTGTAGTTATTTTGTGTGTAGTTTTACATACATCTTGTTATGTCATACATTCTGTTTCACTTGCCTTTTTAATTCATCATTATGTTTCTGAGATTTATTATACATATGTAAGAGGATCTAGTTCATTTCTTTCTGAGTTCCGTAAATGTTTATAGGCATGTAGCTTCTTTTTTATGTTTTCCCTTTGATGTCCGTTTAGGTTGATCTAGCATTTTGCCTTTCCCAGCAAAGCTATGATGAACAACTTTAAATATATTCCTTTGTGTATCTGTATGAAAGCTTCTTGGAAATGTATACCTGGAAATAGGATGACCTAGTTGGAGGACCTATATGTGGTTTCAGTTTCATTTAACACTGCTAGATTGAGTATCTCTTGGAATGTTATTTTGCTAGTCTAGGTTAAATTGATGAAAAATTTCTGGTCTTAACAATTTGCCTGTTTTTCTATTTGGGTTGTCTGCTTCTTGCAGATTGTAAGAATTCCTTATGTATTCTCAATATGAATCCTTTGTCAGTTATGTGAATTGAGAAGCAGTGTGGAATGCCATTGTTAGCACAACGTTAAGGCAAACTGCCCTGGTTCAAACACTAGCTCCCTCATTCACTAGTTTTGTGACTTCGCTCAAATTCCTTAAGCTTTCCGAGGTTCAGTTCCCTCATCTCTAAATTGGGATAGTTCCCATGAAGAACTAAGAGGACTAAATTAGTCAAAGCATGGAAATCACTTAGAACTGAATTTTAATATGCCTTATACAGACATATTCACTTTTTTTTTTTTTTTAACTCTTCTAATTGTTTAACCCTACCCTTACACTCACTCAATTCCCCTCCCTTCTCCTTATGGAATTTTGTGTTCTTTGGATCAAGAACCATGTGTTGGTAGATTTTCTGTTTCCAGGTGCTTAGTAAACAGTCTATCCCATGTGGGAGGTGTTCTTTTAATGTTTACAGAATAAATGAATGGATGGTTGCTTTTGGTGTCATGTTGCCTCTCCCATTACTAAAGTCCCCTTCCATTTCCTTTAGATATAGTTGGATGCCACTGAAGGGCAGGTTACTTTCCTCTCACTATGCCTGCAATTAAATCAGTGGAGGGGCTCCCTTTGGGAATTATAACAGCTTGGCTTTTGAGACATAGTTCCTTATACATTTAAAATTTAACGTTAACAGAACTAGCTGCTTTCCACTTTCCATTACAACAGTCTGCAGATTTAAAGCGTTTATTCTGGTTCCATCATGTGGGTCAGTTTTTGAGGCTTAGATGTCCCTGTGGTATATGAACAGAAAGACATGACTGATCTCTTGGTAAAATTCTCTGAGTAAGGTCCATGGAGACCTACCCAGAGCCCAGGACGAATTGAAGATGGACTTAAGATTAGACAGTCCATCCTGATATATGGATCATTTCTCTTAGTTTTTGTGTAGCTTAAAATCATAGATATATTCAGATTGTCTCAAAAAGTGACCTTGAACTTCAAGATTCTCTGAACTCATATAGGAAAAATGTGTTTCTAACCTTGGCAGTTTCCCTAAACTTGGCATGGAACTTCAATTTTGATGAAAATCAGTAAAGGGTATCTCATAGAACAAAAGGCAGATGATGAAAAGTGTATTTATGTAGTTTTTAAGGGCTGAGAGAATGCTAGGAGGAATGAAAAGAGCAGGCAAAAGGGAAGTGACATTGAATGATAATTAATACAGTTTTACACTGTATCAAAATCTAGCAGTACCTTTTTATGATTCATATACTAAATATTTGGCTGAAACTGAGGATAAATGGAAAAGAAGTAATGTAGAGGGTGTGTTACATATTCTCTAAAAATTGCAAGTGTAACAGAACAGATGTATAGTGAAATATTTGCTAATACTGCTAATGTGTAAATAGAAATTTATGGTTACCTTATTTGTTCTCATATAAGATTATCATTAGTGAATTTTTATTTACTCTCCTTAACCTATGAAATATAAGACTTTCAATGGAGCTGAGCTATAGGAAATGTGAATATAATAGAAAGTCAAGGTTTCCTACATCTTTATTTAATCTATCAGTAGCTTCTGCTTTTTTAGTAGCTCTGTCTTTGACTAAGTTGCTTTAATGAATTTCGCAATTTTTAGCTAATGAGTGGGAATTAGTACTTTGCAACTAACAAATTACCTCATCTAATTTGTTCTGGCTCTCCTTAGGTAAATCACATTAATGTAGTCTGGGTATTATGCTTGGATTGAAGAGCAAAGTTGGGGTTTTCATTGACTATTTTCAACAGACTCAGATCTCCTCTCATCCTTAAAGTGTACAAGCCTTTTTTTTGGCTTGTTAGTAACAAGTGAGGACCAGTCTAGGGATGCATGGACTTCCCCCAGACTTCACCTTTCTTCATGCATTCATTCCTTCATTAAATAGTAATTACTTGACAGGTATAGGATGCTTATTTGGTGCTAGAGATGCAGAGAAGAATAAAATGTGGTCCTGCCCTTAGTGCTGAAAACTGAAAGCAAATAAGAGATAGTAAAACTGTTACTATATTGTGAGTTAAGTGCTCTGGGAATCGTGGGAGAAGATCTGAGAGGCATCCTCGCCTATCCTGAGAGAGGAAGAAGTAATTTAAAAAGTGTTCCTGGGAGAGAAGGGAGTAAACTAGTTTCCAGGAATGAATAGGGATTAGTCACTGGAGGAGTGAGCCAAGAGCATTCCAGGCCTGGGGAGCCATGTATTCAGTGGTTCAGAGATGTAAAACCCAGGTCTGATTTGAGGAAATTACAAATTTCTCAGCATTTATAGTAAGTGGAGAATGTAGATAAAGAAGACCAAGAGAATTTGGAAAGGAACAGGTTGAAAAGGGTATTGCTCATCATGCTCAATTATCTAGACTTAATCTAGAAGACAACAAGGAAACATCCAGGGGCTCTAGGCAAGGGAGTCAGATGGCATTGTTCCCTTTTATTTATGTAACTTAGTGAGGCACTCTGACCATCCTTCCCACAGGAGGGCAGACGGCTTGCTTGTCCTCCTCTATCCATGTTGAAAGGGTGATTATTTTTAACTACTGACAACTGGGCACTACGTAAAATCTGAGGCTCAGGGCAAGATGTGGACAGACAGAGATCCTGAGTGAGAACACTCAGGGCAGGATTGCAGGGTGAGAAGCTGGAAGAGTGGACTTAGGGAGGAGTCACTATGGGAGGAGGGAAGCAGGGGCAAGAGCAGAAGTGAGGAGGTGGAAGTGGATTGGTCAGGGAGAGGAGAAAGCTGTGCCACCAGTCAATGGGGGGAGTTTCAAGGAAGGAGTGGTTGACTGAACATCCAAGGCTGAGGAATTTAAGTGAGACAAAGGCTGAAAAGCATTTCCTTTTACACCCAGACTTAGGAGGCAAGATGGAGCCTCAGGATTGTGTTCACAGTAAGGCTTAGTGTGCAGTGGGCTAAGATAAAGGCATGTGACAGTCCAAGCAGGTCTCTCCTGAACATTAAAGGTGGAATAGGAGCTCTGAAATACAGAGTAAAATGGGATCATGGTAGAGGATTAACCAGTGTGGCAGGAGTTTGAGAATTATAGGGGCCAGAACTATCCTTAGAAGTTTGGGGAAGGTGAGGGGGTGTATATGTGAGGTCTGCCTTCTCTTCTTCCCTCCACTCTGCTTCTGCAGGTGGGCTGGGGCATTTATGCCTGTCTGGTGTAAGAGACATTTGGCATTTATGCCAAGCTGAGCTGAGAAGTGCCTGGGGATGAAGTATTGATATTGTTGATATTGTCCTAGTAAAGGAGTGACTAAAGAGGAAGCAAAGGAAAGAAAAAAGAGAGGCAGTGCCCCAAATGTGGAGGGGACAGGTAAGAAAGGCTTGCTTGAAAAAGATCACAAGTCAGTATGGAGTTAGCATGTAAATGGTTTAATCAGTACTTCGACACCCTAACCAGTTTGATGTGTGTTTTTTTTTTAAACTGAATTGACTAAATTTACTTAGACACCTCGTAAGACACACATTTAAACAACCACAATGATTCTGAAAAAAGAAAAATGAGCCCATCTATATGGTTTTATTGTTCTCGACTATTTAAGGCTTTATCTTTATTGCTGCCAAAACAAGCAGTTAATTTAGTTAATTTAGCCAACCAGCCAGTCATTTCAGGAGGAAAACAAGGCTTTCAGAAGAGTCATGTTTCAAAAGCAAACCCCAAGCCCCAGCTGTTTGGCTGGACTTTCCACTTTTCTATTTGTAATATTGGCATTGAAAGCCAGGGCCCCTGAGGCCTGGAATGGCAGTGAAAGAAAGGCTGTTAAAATGTGAACAGTAGTTGAGGATTAGAGCAAAAAAGATAATCTTGCAATATCTTGTGCTAATACAGTGACTGTTTCTAAAGTGCTTTCTACTTCGTTGTATGATTTCCTATAAAATCATAGGGAGAGACAAGAGGCAGGCATGAGCATTATTTACATTTTGGAGAAGTGGAAACTAGAGCCTCTGAAAATTACATGTTTGGAGCAATTCCAGGCAACACATCATGAGAAGGACCATAAACAAAGCTTGTGTTTTTCAAAATCCTACTTCTGGGCTTCATCTATCATGGCACGTGATCTCTGTGTTGTAACGAAGCAACCTTCCTCTAGCGGCAGGCCCCCGGGGGTACCCGGTGCCTATTTGTTGAAGATGATAACGATGATCATGATAATGATCGTCATCTGGAATGAACAAATGGTAAGTAGCCAAAGGCAGCCAAATGAGAGAGACGTGTTTATGGGATTTTATCGTCAGTCATAATGGTGAGAATGCAAGAGTAATAGGAACATCTAAAGAAGTAGGGACATGTTGGGGGGCAGGCCTCTCTTCATTTCATTTTAGTTAAACTTTGATTTTTATGGCACTAAAATAAATGGGAACGTGTCTTAAAATGAGCCCAAGACAAAAAAGAAAGAAGTGATGACAATTTTGTCGTAAAATTCCAAGTGGGGAATACCCATTAAAACTAAGCATTTTGGGTAACAATCGGCAGATGTGAAAACTCTTCGCCCCTGGGTCATAAGAAAGTGAATGAGTGAATTTGCAAGCAATTCTTTCTCTAACAGTCACATGAGAAAACTTTTGAGGCATTACCAGAAGGCCCCTGGCAAACCATTCACCTGGCATCTGACTAATGGCGGTGTAAACTCTGAGAAGTTATAATGTTGGCTTGAAGACTGCAATGATACGCTTTGCTATTACCATCAACCAAATGATACGCAGTGGGCAACCTTGGTGATGGACTTTCTATTACACATCATCTTTGTTTCCTACCACAGTTGACATTTTTTTCTTTCCTGGCCCACTTTGGAACTAAACCATTCAAGGTTGGAATTGACTTTATCCTTTGAGGTCAGCATAATCTGATCCAAATACAGCACATTGCTGGCTAGAACTTTCTGGTCATTTCTACTTCCCCATAAAATGTTTAATTGGCTCTGTGACTTCAGACAAGTGATAAAGGCACCAGGTCTAACTTTCCTAGTTTAGAAGTTAGGTTCTTTTCAAGTTTAAAAAGATGTGATTTCTTATTTGTTTCAGTTAGGTAGTAAATAACTACATGAATTACTTTAGTCTGAAATGTTATAATTGTACAATAAATCAAGGCAGAAATGACCATAGGGACATTGTTGAGACCAGGGTACTACAGGGACACTTGCTGTGGGATCTCAGCAAGGCGAGAGGCGGTAAGAGAAACAGAGTGAAACCAATAGCACTCCCAGAGCTGCTTGACTTGGAGTGTTAACTGGACGGAGTCACCTGCATGACTGGTGAGTAGACTCAGGAAGCAGATTCTTATCCTGCATCAATATTTCTGAAAATATGTTCTTAAGTTAGAGGACTCTGTATTAATATAAACTTGGAGACATGCTGGATTACATAACAGCGGGGCGGAGTGGGGGGGGAAGCTTCCTTGGAAAGGTTTTCACAGTCCTTGATTGACTAACATGAGTTAAGAACTCCATAAGGCATATTTCTCAGTATTTGGTAGTCCCTAAACTCATCTGAATGTGAAACATTTATTTTTTTTTTCCATGGAGATTCTCAAGGGTTCAATTTTCCAATGAATGTATTTTTACAAACATTCTTGGTAAGAATACTTGGCAAATTCAAGTTCACCCCAGAGTGGGGCCCGAAGGATCCTTTAATGTGAAATCCTGGCATTTATTTGAGACCTGTCCATAACAAGCCCTGAATTTACAATAGATAACTCTAGGGGCAAAACCAGCTTCCAGAATTTATAAGTTGACCTTCAATTTATTTTTTGTTTGTTTGCCTACTTTCCTTTATCTTATCTCCTGAGCAAGGGTTAGTTCAATTTTGACTGAAAGAATATTTTAAAAATGTGTAGCCTCTTGATGTATCTCCCCTTGAGGTCTTACTAATACATTTTCCTCTCTATTCATATAGAATTTCAGAAAATATTTTATCATTGATCTCTTTTATCATAAAATTGACAAACTTTATAACTCAAGCTTTTTGAATTGCAGCAAAAATCATTGATTTATCTAGTTACTGTTGGTTTTTAATCATATTGATAACACATTATACCCTATGTGATAGCCCATGTACTTCATAATGAACAATGTTTCAAATTTCTAATGTTCCCAAAATCAAACCAAATTTCGAGAATTGACCAAAGATGTATATGCTGCTTTATAAATTTTAAAACTTCTTGACTTGAGACCAAACTCATTTTGGAGATAGACAAAACCAAGTAAAAATCTGGAGATCACCAGGTTTTACTTTTTTATCTTCCACTTGAACGTAAAAAGGTTTTCATAGAATGTGCATTGGGGAAAAACACATTTAAATAAAGGAAAGCAGCATTCCTACTAGAGGATGAACCTATTACTACATAGTCCGTCTTCCCCACCATGAGAAGCAGAGAGTCACATATAATCAAGAAAATTTTAATGCTTTTTTCCCCCCTTCTTCAGATAACCAAGAAGAAAAATGTGTAGCTGGAAAAATGACAGTGATTTTCTCAAACTGCTATAAATAGGCATTTGGCAAATACCTCTCATTGCTTTTAAAAATGGATTCCCTGACTAGCATCCATGAGGACACAGGTTCAGTCCCTAGCCTCATTTAGTGGGTTAAGGATCCAGCATTTCTGTGAGCTGTGGTGTGGATCACAGATGTTGCTGTGGTTGTGGTGTAGACCAGTGGCTACAGCTGCTATTTGACCCCTAGCTTAGGAACCTCCATGTGCCGTGAGTGTGGCCCTAAAAAGACCAAAAAAAAAGGGGGGGGGTCATTTTGATGGGTCCTTTAGTATGGGTTTGCTCAGTATACTTCCAATCATTTTGATAGCCTTCAGGGAGACCCTGAGAAATGGCTGAATGAGATTCATTTAATTTGAGCATCAGACTATTGTTAGGTGAGAGCTATTTAGTACACAAGCATCTCTTCATGGTGCTCAGATATAACTTTATTAATGTAAAAAACACTGGGGTAGAGTACAAAAGTGCAAGAGAAACTCATGTTTGTCGGTTTTACAGTTTGTCACATGGTACTAGTACCATATTGATCCTGTCAGATGTAGAAACATCTATGCAAAATGCTTTAAATAATAATAGTAAAATAACAGTTGGGGAGTGGGAAGTGAGGCATGGTTCATTTACCATTTGATACCAGAGAGTGAGAGACTTGAACTAATAACAATACTATTAGAAAATGTATATGTATTAGAAAATTAAATGAGATTTAAAAATTTCTCATTTTAAGAAAAAATGTAGGAGTTCCCATCGTGGCTCAGTGGTTAATGAATCCGACAAGGAACCATGAGGTTGCAGGTTCAATCCCTGGCCTTGCTCGTTGGGTTAAGGAACCGGCGTTGTGGTGAGCTGTGGTGTAGGTTGCAGATGCGGCTCGAATCTAGTGTTGCTGTGTCTGTGGCATAGGCCGGTGGCTATAGCTCCGATTGGACCCTTAGCCTGGGAACCTCCATATGCCTTGGGAGCAGCCCAAGAAATGGCAAAAAGACAAAAAAAAAAAAAAAAAAGGAAAAAATGTAACTGTGTTGATGGAAGTTAACTAGACTTACTGTGGTCATCATTTTGCAGTATACACATATACTGAATCATGTTGTATACCTGAAAATAATAATATATCTCAATTTAAAAAAGAATGCAAAAACTTGATTGCTCTATCACCTCCTCCCCCCTCCTCTGGCATGACAAACATATTTCTGAATTTGAAAGATATTCAAATAATTAATTTAGTGGCCCCAATACTTCTTGCGCTCAGGTCCCTTTGCATTCTCAAAATTTTCAGACCCTAAAAAGGTTGTATTTATGTAGGTTATATATATCAACATTTACAGTGTTAGAAATTAAAACTGAGCCATTGTTAGAATGCAAGAATGCACAAGTACACATTTCATGAGCAATGACATGTCTCATGTGGTTTCTGGAAAACTGCTGGACAGTTGTAAGAGAATGCACATAACACAGGCAAAATATTTTAGTAGTATTAAAATAGTTTTACCTGTGGACACCCAGAAAGAGATTCAGGGCAGCCCCCCCCCCCAGGGGACCCTGGACCACACTTTAGTCATGTATAGCCAAAAGTTCTTTGGACATTCACTGACTATAAATGCTCAGTAAACACTTGTATAATGAATGGACAGTTCCAAGGTTTACCTGCACCACTAAACTTCTCTACTTTATCTCTGAACTTTTGATTACCCACTTTATCTGAAAGCTTGCAAAGTTACACCATTTTAAACATGGATGACTCTTACTCTGTTGCAATCCCAACATCAAAGAGAATGAGAAGAAAACTAGGGGAAGCAAATCAAATGTTTTGACCATAGAGACATAAAAGTAAGTTGATTGCTATTTAGTTCTGTAACATCATTCTCTGAGGAATTCTATATGCTAAAGATTTGTGTAAAGATAGAACAGATACCCTCTTGGACTCAGACCTGTGGTCAAGTGCAGCTAGACATGGAAACCAAGCTGTGGAACTGTTGGAAAGTTTTACTTCTCTAAGTCAATTTATTCCTCTTTAAAAATAAGGGTTGTTATAAAAAAATTAGATGATAGACATGAATAACATCTAGAACCTTTAAAAGATGATATGATTACAGTTGACTTTTGAACAACATGAATTTGAACTGCATAGGTCCACTTAAACACAAATGTTTTCTACAATAAATCCTACAGTATTACAGGATCCACATTAGGTTGAATCCACGTGGAACCAAGGATAAGGAAGCATCAGACAGAAACCCTGGATGATGGAGGAACAGTGGATTGGGAAGGCTGGCTGTAACTTACATGCTAGTATTTTATTGTGAGGAGGGGTTGGCACTCTTTAACTCCCATGTTGTTCAAGGGTCAACTCTATTAATTTATAACTGTTAGTTTTATTCCTCACAGTAATTATGTCAAAAAGTGTTATTTGCATTTACAAAGAGAATACACTAGAAAATAACTCCAAGGATATGGGGAAGAGAAAATGAAATGGGTCCCCAATTCCTTGATGAATTTCAAAGACGGGGGTGAGATGGTAGACATATAATCGGAAGTACCCTGATTATAATAAGAAGAGGCGCAGGGTGATATAGATATGAAGTATGTGTCTTAGAAAAGGACTTTTTGCAGGAGGGCAGAGGTGGAATGCTTTTTAAAAAGCAACGTGGAGACCTAAGATGTTCTAAGACCATTTTATGCACCATGGTTCATGGTGCATAATAAAACAAGAAGCCTGCTTTTGTGTGTCATGGTTTCTTGGTAATTCCTATAGTTAATTATTCCAGAAGTTTTTAGGTAATCACACACAAATAAATTTATAACTGTTGCTGGAACTAGAAAAAAGTTAAGAATAAAATGATTAGAATCCTACTAGTTCTGAGTGAAAGATAAAAACACAGACATTCTATTTTACTTAGTAGTCCCATTTTATTTTTTTAGTCATGAAAATTATATTTTTTCCTTGTAGGTTATATTTTACAATCAAATGCCAAGACACATTAGCTTTATAGAGATATAATTCACATCAAGATATAATAATTCGATGGAAAAGAAAATAAGGCTACCATACATGACTTCAATTTTAAAAACAGCCATTTCCATATATGTCTATAAGAAATGATTTTAGGAATAGTTTGTTTATATGAACTTCATCCTTTATTTTCAAGGAAGGCAACTTTTTTTGAAGAGGATTTCTACTCATTCTTACAAAAAAATTAAAAAATTCAAAATTAACTTTGGCATTGATGAAGTATAATGTTAAAATGAGAAAAGGTGCTGAGAGAAATAATTTAAGACCAATGTAAAATATAAGCCTAGCTATCTATATCACTTTTTATATTTATAGCTAATGTAGAAAAATGTTATTGAGTATGACTGTTTTCATCCTGGTTAAAGATTTCAGGCATGTGTATAATTACAGCTGTCTTTACCCAAGAGCTGAATATTTGGATACTTATCAAAACTCAAAATTGTGAGTTGATTTTGCTCCTTAAATTTAGTTCTTCTATTGATACTGAAAAAAAAAATCTTTTACCAATATACCAGGTTATTCTGAAGATGATATACTTTGAATTCACTAGGTAGCATTGAAATCGAGAACTGTAATTTGTCATACTTGGGAGGGATATGGCACTTAATGAAAAATAGAATTCTGTTGCACAAAAAATGTCTAAAAGCAGGATAAAAAAAGTATTACATGAATTAACTGTGTCCATGTATGCCTACAAATATTTGTATCTGATTCTGAGTTATTCTTGTTTGTACTGATAGTAGTTTCATATTGATTATTGTTGGTGACAGGAGAAGGCAGCAGGCATACATATTTAAGGCAGAACATATATTAAACTTCTGTCATTAGTCTGTATCAGATTACCAAACCCACTTAAGATTTTAGCTGCTGCTATCATATTCTTGCTGAGTAAAAAGTTATCATGACTTGGTTAGAATGCTGTAATAAAAATGAAATTTTAACCCATGAATTTGAAAATTTAAGTGAATTGGAAAAATTCACTAAAATCACAGTTCAACAAAAACTAAAAAATTAAATATAAAAAATCTGAGTAGTACTATATATATATATTAAAGACATAGAACTTACCATTTATAGCATTCCCATAATAAAAATCTCTGGGTTTTTATTATGCAGTTATTCTTTACACATTTTTAAGAAATAAATTACAGTAAAAAATCATCCAGAGAATAGAAAAAGAGGATACATTGCCCAGCTTAGATTGTAAAAATTAGTATAAAGGATACCATCAGTAATTACATGGAATTTTTTCTTATCAATATAGATATAGGATCCTAAACAAAGTATTAGGAAATTAAACTCAATTTAGAGATAATATAAAATGATAATCACCACCAAGTTGAGTTACTTCCAGAACACAAGATTGACTTGATATCTGAAAATCAAATACTATAATTCACTGAAGCAAAATCTTATGATTAACTGATTAGATGCAGACAAGTCACTTAATCATATCTAATATTTGTTTACAATTAAAGCTCAGAGAATCAGCAGTAAAGGAGTAGAGAACTTCTCTAATCAAGTAACAATCCACAAAAGTCCTATCACTATCATCAAACTTAAGAAATATTGAAAACTTTAAGTTCAAGAATAAGAATTACCACTGTAATCACTTCAATTCAGCATTATATGGGAGCTCTTTGCTAGTGCAATAAAGCAAGAAAACAAAATAGAAGATATAAGAATTGGAAAAGAAGACTTAAAACCCACCATTGTTAGGTAGGAAATCCAAAATATTCTATAGACAAACTGTCAGGATTAATAAGTAAATTTAGACATAAGGTCAGTAGTATCTTCAAACAAGCTAACAACAACTAAAAATGAAATAACCATTATTTAACATTAAATTAAGTACCTAGGAATAAATACAATTTTATAAATTTTTGTACACAGAAATCTATAAAACTTTAGAGAAATTAAGGAAGAGTTTAATAAATGTATTGAAAGGGAGTTCCCATTGTGGCTCAGTGGGTTAAGAACCTGACATTGTCTCTTTGAGATTGTGGATTCGACCCCTGGCCTGCCTCAGTGGATTAAGGATAGAGCATTGCTGCAAGATGTGATGTAGGTCACAGATGTGGCTGGGATCTGGTGTTACTGTGGTTGTGTTGTAGGCTTGCAGCTGCAGCTTGGATTCAACCCTCTAGCCTGGGAATTTCCATATACTGCAGGTGCTGCTGTAAAAAAAAAAAAAAAAAAATTCATACATTAAAGAAACCAAATTTCTCCTACTTAATATTAAATCAAATGCAACCCCAATCAAGATTCCAAAAGAATTTTTTATTATTTTTTTTAATTTTTCTGTCTTTTTGCCATTTCTTGGGCTATATCCTGCAGCATATGGAGGTTTTCAGGCTAGGTATGGAATTGGAGCTGTAGCCAGCGGCCTACGCCAGAGCCACAGCAATGCAGGATCCGAGCCACGTCTGCAACCTACACTACAGCTCACGGCAATGCCGGTTCCTTAACCACTGAGCAAGGCCAAGGATCGAACCCACAACCTCATGGTTCCTTGTTGGATCGTTAACCACTGAGCCACGATGGGAACTCCCCAAAAGAATTTTTTAAATAGACATTTTAAAATACATTTAAAAAGTGAGAAGCCCCAAACAGTAAGGACAGTCTTGAAGAATAAAGTTGGACAACTTACACTATTAAATCTCAGAGGACTTTTAAAATATATTTAAGGAGTTCCCGTCGTGGTGCAGTGGTTAACGAATCTGACTAGGAACCATGAGGTTGCGGGTTCGGGTCCCTGCCCTTGCTCAGTGGGTTTACTATCCACGTTGCCGTGAGCTGTGGTGTAGGTTGCAGATGTGGCTCGGATCCCGCATTGCTGTGGCTCTGGTTCTGGCCGGAGGCTGCAACTCCGATTGGACCTATAGCCTGGGAACCTCCATATGCTGAGGGAGTGGCCCAAGAAATAGCAAAAAAAGACCAAAAAAAAAATAATAATAATAAAATAAAAATATATTTAAAAAGTGAGAATCTCCAAACAGTAAGGACAGTCTTGAAGAATAAAGTTGGAAGACTTACACTATTAAATTTCAGGACTTAGAGTTATCACAATTAAAACAGTGTTAAATTGGTTCAGAGAGAACCAAGTAGAACATAGTGAAGTTCAGAAATAGACTCATGTATATGATAACATACAAGCGACTATGATATATGGGGGTAAAGATCTTTTTCAAAAATTTAGTTCTGGACCCATAGGATAATGTGATAAAAAATATTGAATTCTATCTCATACTATATAGGAAAGTCAATTCCAGATGAATTATAGACCTAAATATAAAAGTTTTTAAAATGGCAAAGTTTTGACCTCATTCATCATCAAGAAAATGCAAATCAAATCATTAAGGTAATAGAAAGTATTGGGGAGAAAGTGGCCTTCTCGGGCACTATGCAGGGGGAAGGTAGATAAGTTCCTACCACCTCTTTGGAAAACTAGTAATATCGACTACACACACACATTATATTGTTTTGTAGCGAGCTTTAAAAATAATCAAGTAGTTTGCTATTTATTCTTAGTTTGTTCATAGATATTTTATGGTTTTATTGTGCTCTCGGTGGAACCCATTTTTTTTTTAAACTTCTGATTGCATTTTCTAGTTGGTTATTACTGACTGCACTGTAGGAAAGCTTGATTTTTCTATGTTGATCCTCTTTCTGGCCACGTGTGTTTTTTAGTTGTGTATTTAGGCAGAAACTCTTAGAATCTAAATTAACATTAGCTTTATCTCATCTTTTTATAGTTTTCCACATTATGTTTTTTGGATTATTGCTTTGGCGAGAATCTGTGCTAACATTGCTGAATATTAATGATGATAGCAGCCAAACTATCCTGTGCCTGACAATTCAGTGATGATGTTTCTAATATTATCAAAAATTATGTCTTCAGTAACTATTCTTGATCAGGTTAAGGAAATTTTCTTTTATTCCTAATTTTCTAAGAGCTTTTATTTAGAATGAGTGGTAAACTATATTAAATTCTTTTCTATATCTTTTTATTATAGTTTATTATTAGTAATTTATCACATATATTACCTTATATCCCTTAATGTTGAAAAATATTTTTATTCCTATATTATTCTTTAAATAAATCCCTATGTTCTATTTGAAAATAATGTGTGTGTGTTTTGCATCAGTGCTTATATACTCTTTTTGTGCTTCTCAATTGTTTGTTTCAGCGTCAAGACAATGCTAGGTTTTAAAATGAGTTAAACTTTCCCTCTTTTTCTGTTTTCCATATTAGAAACTATATTTTCCTTAATGATTTTGAAGTTCTTACCCACAAAATCATTGTAACTGATTTTTCTTCAGAAGTACATCTTGTCAGCCTTTGACTATCATTTTTAAAAGATTTTTGTTCGAGTTTATGGAATGTTCTTAGTCAATTTTGATGATGTACTTTTTTTAAAGAAAGAAACAGTGACTTTCTAGATTCTCAAATGTATTGATAAATATTTATATAGTTTAATACTTTTAATCCTCTTTATGAAGATAAAGACTATTATTTATGAGTATCAATATATTTTTTCTCCTTTGATCAGACATATCAAAGTTTATCTTCTTTTAAACAATTGTATTCTTTACAAAGATCCAGAATTTGGTTTTAGTAATGTAGTGTGTGATTCTTTTCCCCTATTATATAATACACACACACATATATTCTGTGCACATTCTAAAATGATACCTGCTCCTTTCTGTACAGTTCCACTTGGAACAGTTCCAGTGAGCTGTTTACCAGTGAGAGTCCTTTATTATTATTGTGCAAAATTTACCTTAAAGTAGAGTGTATGTTTGAAAGAGTATAAAAGCCCAAATGGTTACCATGGCTTGAGATCCTCTTCTCCAGTCACTGAAAGCATTGTATCTCTGGCTAGACCTTGTCCTGTGATACCAGGTCAAAATTTTTACTAATGGCAGATTTCTGCCATATGCTTCTTTTCTCCACTCTTCTATAATTAAACAGAATTACCCAAAACCAACATTCTGTTGTCCACTGAGGCTGGCTGGTCTTGGTTAGAATTATAATTATTTTGCTCCCATCTATTGTGTGACATTCCAAATATCAGAGACCTCAAGAGAGTCAGGACTACGAATAATTCCTCTATATCCATGACTATAAAGCAAGCATTTCATGTGCTATTTGCTCATCTTTTTGGCCCAGTTCATCAAATTTGAATGGCTTTGTATAAATAAACTCTAACATGTAAAATATTTTACTTGAGAAACAGTTCCCTGAACATGTTTGCTCATTCAGTTCTCACTAGGAGAGAGGAACATGAGGGTTGAAATACTTTTGGGAAAACAATGTTTCAAAAGATTCCCTTAGACATAAAGTTAAAGCAGACTATTACATTTCCCTCCCCATCCCCCACCCCCGGTGGCTTGAAGTGCCATGAGCCACTGATATCTAACAATAAATGGAAAAAAAAAATCCTTTGACTCACTGATATTTTACTTTGTTTAGAAATAAAGGGGGAGATGTCCCTCTAACTGCCAGTAGCACTGCTCAAATTCAGAGGCAGGCAGGCAGGCATCTACTTTAGCTGGAAACAAAGCCACCATTTCCTTGATAATTTCAAGTCTCAGATCAAACATTGGTTTGAAGCCTATAGTCATTCTCTTGCTCACTTCCTGATTTACAGCTTTTGGGACAGAGATTGTCCTGCCACAAAGACAGATGGATAAAAAAGTGAAAGCCACCCTATATCGATAATTTTGCTCACAAAGAGCATGTATAAAAGTACTTTGACTGCCAGGAGTTGACTTGTATGCCTAGGTGGTTTACCTTACCTATCATCTTCGTTCATCCTGTGTTTGCTTTATACTCAGTCCTGCCTCTTGTCAGTTTTGCAGAACTAGATTAGGCAGATTGGGCTGCTCCTTTCCACCTGCTCTAAACACACATTAGCTCTGTGCTGCCAAAATAAACTACTTTTTTCTCTTCTGTTCTCTTTGGGTCTCTGTGATTGCTGAAGTTGAGCTGATTTGAGCGACGCAGGAAAGAAAAAGCCACCCCCTGCTCTGCTTTGCAAACTGCCATTCATTTCAGGAAAATAACTCTGCCTGTTGGCTGGAGATCCAGCTGCTTGTCATGTTAGAGCATGTGGCGTCTGCTGCTGAGTCCAGCTGTACAGTCGAGATCAGTGCCCTAAGGACTGAACACAAAAATGCTGTGATCCCTGGCGGTGACAGGGTCTCTGCTAACAAGCCTCTAGACATTCAAGATGAAATGTCATCACCCCAGCACAGCTATCACAGAAGGATGAAACAAAGCATCTAAAGACCTTTAATGGCATCAGAGTCTGGGAAATAAGTGAAGCGTCCTTGGTGTAGTTCCCCATTCTTTAGAGTTGATGTCAATCCTGTGAGCCATTGTGACCCCACTCTCTCACCTTTATCCCCAATTCTCAGAGATGAAAAGATAACTGGTAATAACAACTTTTCCCATGATTGAGCTTAAAGCATTTTTAGATCTCCCTGCCAGTTATCATTCATTACTCCATAAATAATTATTAAATACTATTATATAAAAGTCCCTCTACAAGAAGTTGAAGAAATTAATAGTCAGATTCTCTGTTTTCCTGGAATAGCAGGTAAGAATCTTATTTCAGGTCCCCAGTCTTACTGTGCTGGCTCTAATCCAGTGACTGGTGTCCTTATAGAAAGAGGGGGATTTGGACACAGGCGGAAAGAAAGCCTGTTAAGATGGAGGCTGAGATTGGAGTGAGGTGTCTACATCCACAAGAAACTGGAAAAGAGGCAAAGAATAGACACTTCCTCAGCCCCCAGGAAGAACAAATCATGTTAACACTTTGATTTCAGACTTTGGATGTCCAGAACCATGAGACAGTAAGTTCCTGTTGTTTTAAGCCACCCAGTTTGTGGTGATGTGTGCCTGCAGCCCAAGGAAACGAATACACCTTAGCTACATTTCTTGGACGAGGTTATGAAAGAGGAGCTTTCAAATTGAGAATAGTCTAAAGAAGTTGAGGAAGACACGAAATGCAGTAAGTTGTCAGTACGGAGCACTCAATTGTGATTTACTCCTTTAAAGCTCTGTTAAACTAGTTTCAATCTTATAACAAATAATAAGAGCCAAGTTCTCTTTCGAGATTACTTCTATGAGTAGTGCCACCTGGAGAAGGTTCTGTATGCCAAGCTCAGAAGAGGCATCTGTCAGTTGAAATGCTTTCCTTCCAGTCGATTCCTGTGTTAGAACAGGTATCCTTCAAGCCCCAGCTCCTTTCTGGCTACAGAAAACTATAAGTCACGTGTGCTAGCAGTTGTCTGGAAAATGATGTTATCCTGGCTTTGGATGTGGCTAAGTTTCTACTAGGCCCAGTATTTTTTGGCATTATATAATGTATAAGCAATGAGTGAGTCTTTAAACCATGCCAGGACTAATACATGCAAAGCTTTCCAGCAATTAAAATAGTCACTTTGCAGAGTTCCCCCTGTGGCATAGTGGGTTAGGAATCTGACTGCAGTGGCTCAGGTCGCTGTGGAGATGTGGGGTCAGTCCCCAGCACAGGGCAGTGGGTTAAAGCATTTGGCATTGCTGCAGCTTTGGCTTAGGTCTCAGTTGTGGCTCAGATTCAGTCTCTGGCCCTGGAACTTCCATATGCTGCAGGTGCTGCCATAAAATTAAAAAAAAATTTTAAAAAGTCACTTTGGGAGTTCTCTTGTGGTGCGGTAGGTTAAGGATCCGGTGTTGTCACTGCAGTGGCTTGGGCATGGGTTCGATCCCTGGCCCAGGAACTTCCACATGCCCAAGGTATGGCCAAAGAAAAGCAGTCACTTTGGCACCACACACCTCATCATTGTCTCTGAATATTGCTGGAACTCCTCTTGTGCAGTTTTCTTCAAATCTGGTTAATGAACCACACAAGAAAACCAGCCTCATAAATTTAGTCACACATAATTTTGACCGTTAGGAATGTCACTGTGCTTGATGGATCTTAACTACCTCATCCATCAGAATTGACTTTGAATAACTTTTGACCATTTTCCCAAATCTGCCATCCATGGAGGAATATTTGCTTCCAATGAGCACATTCAAAAGAATAATAGCTTCTAAAATTCCTTTCAAAAGAGTTTTTTGCACAGTGCCTTACAGATGGTTGACGCTCAATATTTTGTGGAATTGTTTTGAATGTACTGTGTGGGTTCTAAAGACATCACTAAAAGAGGAATTCCAGAAACAAAGAAGTATTCTAACAAGTATATAGCTTTCTAACATGGGACAGAAATAATATTCAACTATATATTTAAATTGTAATCCATGTTAAAGATAATATTACTTTATTGCTACATTAGTAAAATGCCTATCTTCTTAAATGTTAGGAGATGCAAATTTATGGAGTTTGCAAATTACAAAGAGCACAGGTACAACTAAGAGCTAAGTTTTGCTTTTGTTTATTTTTTTTTCTTGGATAATGAATAATATAGTGAAGCATGATTTCACAAAAATTTTGTTTTGTTTCATTTTGTTGTTTGGCACCATCTATTCATTTTCTTGTCAAACTGTAACTGTGACTGTAGAGGTTACATTTGTAAAAGCAACAGGAAAGCAGTTAAATTGACACAAAGACTAAAACCACTGGCATTGAGGTAACACACAGGTAGCATGGCTTGTTTTCTTACACCAAGAACACTGTTGGAAAGGGTTCAGAGGAGAAAATTCATTATAACTAAAGCATTAGATGACACGTGTGACTGGATTGTCAACAAAAATGGGACCAAAGATATTTAAACGAAGCATTTTAGTGTTTTAATGTGTGATATATTTTCCTTCAGAAACCTTATCACTTAACCTGGCTCCATGGCCAATGACTCTAACAGATGTAAAATGACAGGTAAAAGGAAAGCTAGTAATTATTTTAAAAAGCGAACATGGAATACTAGTCTTTGAAACTCACTCCGGTTATAGAAATGTAAAATGGTATGGCACTTAGGAAACCATTCAAGGTTTCTCAGAAGGTTTAGAATGGAGTTATCTTGTAACCCAGCAGTTCCACTCCTAGCTGTGTACCTGAGAGAAATGAAAATGTATATCCACACAGAAATGTGTGCACAAATGTTTATAGCAGCATTATTCATAATGTCCAAAAAGTAAAAGTAACCTAAGTGTCAATTAACTGTGAACTGATGAAAATGATGTATCCGTACAATGGAATGTGACTTCGTAATTTAAAAAAATGAAGTACCTATATATGCTACAATGTAGATAAACCCTGAAAACATTTTGCTAAGGGAAAGAAGTAATTCACAAAGGATCACAAATTATATGATTCTATTTGTATGAAATGTTCAAAATAGACAAATCTATAGGGACATAAAACAGATTAGTGATTGCAGGAGGCTGGGGACAGATAAGAAGTTTGGGAAGTGGTTGCTAATGGGTACCTGGTTTCTCTTGGGGGTGATGAAAATGTTCTAAAAGTGATCTCATAATGATTGCACAGCTATGTGAATGTACTATGTGAATTGTACACTTTAAATGTGTGAATCGTATTTATCTCAACAAAACTATTTAAAAAGTGGCTCAAATCTTTTTTGAAAGCCCCAAGCCCTATCTAAAAGGCTTTTCTGCCTAGATACTGGTACCTCTCCCAGGTAAGAAAAGGATGAGATTGAGGAATTCCCTGGTGGTCTAGTGGTTAGGACACGGCACTTTCACGGCTGCAGCCCAGGTTCAATCCCTGGTCTGGGAACTGAGACCCCACATCAACCTGTTGCACACAGTGGCCAAAAAGAGATCAAACTTTCAGTACCTGAGAAAACTCCAGCTTCTACTGCTCCCCCAGCAGTGAGAAGGTTTAATTCAAATTCTCTTTGTCTTATTTTTTCTTTCAGAGCGTATCGTGCTTCCCGTGAGTCGATAGGTGCTACATTTGATGTCTTTCACACAACAGTAGCTCTTAGGAGATCATTCTAGCCTATGGTGTTGCTGAGTTTCCCCAATATCTCAAAAACCTTCTGGCAATGCAGGATTTTTAACCCACTGAGGGAGGCCAGGGATGGAACCTGCATCCTCACTGACACTATGTCAGATTGTTAACCTGCTGAGCCACAACGGGAACTCCATAGGTGAGATAATCTTTGTAAAGAGATCAATACAGTGTCTGGTACACTGTGAAGCTATAAACAAGTGTCACTTCTTAAGGAGTTTATGACTTTATAGAGCAATTACGTTACTGATTCTGTCCACACCTTAAAACAGTCAAATAGCAGGATTATCCAATTATTCTAGCTGTCTTCGTGATAAAGTTGGATCTCCCCACTGTGGATGGATTAGTGAAGACTCAATCATTGATGTTTTATATACCTAAATTAGTTACAAAAACATCAGTTCATTGTTCTCAAGTATATACGTATGTATAATTTCCCTGACCCTTGAGCATTGAGTAGTATGTGTTTTATGGAACTGAAGGACTGGGGCTTTTGTTGTTGTTGTTGTTGTCTCTATTCTGTTGTGAATAGGCATGGAATAATGTTTCATTATTTCAAGTTCCCTGTTCAAAACACCTGTCTTCAAGAAATATTTATATTTGAGGAACAATCCATAATTATGGACTTTTTAAACAAAAGCGTTGCGGGGAGTACCCTGTGGTGCAGTGGGTTAGGGATCCAGGGCTGTCACTGCTGTGGCTCCAGATGCTGCTATGGCCAGTGTTTGATCCCTGGCTGGGCAACTTCCACATCCATGGGTGTGGCCAAAAATAAAATAAAATAGAGCAAAGCACTGAGGATACACTCTATATACTAATATGGAAGTGCTTCGGCATATATTGTTAACCGAAAAAGAAAATGAAGCTCCGAAGCTATGTGATTTGTGTAATAAATTTGGTGTAATTGGGGGGATAGGGGGAAGGTGAATATGTAGTTAAATCTTCAGCTACATGGGAGAAGGACTCTTTAAACCATTTTGCACTTGTGGATTTATTCTTGTGAATGTATTACTTACTCAGAAAGTTAAGCACATACTTTTAATCTCCTCAAAGAGTTTTTGGTTAGTAAAAGTTGAGGAACCATACTCACATTACTTTCTAATCATTAAAGAACAGAGAAAAAAGGGGGATGGTGAATTCCTAGTTGCTACCTAGGACAGTAAATGCAGATGAAGAACCAGTTGTTTTCAATCCCCATATTTATAATTATGAATCTGAGAATAAGAAAATAATATCATCATACACAATGAGAAACCCCATGTGGTGGTGATTAGCCAAGGAGGGAAAACACGGCTGAGCAGCTGCTGTCTGTTGCCCAGGAGAAGAGCATGACCTTGAGACCAGGTGTGCAGAGTTACATTCAAGGAGAGTCAAGTTCAATTATATTCTTCACTGACCACTTTAAACCACAAGATTGATTGTTCATAATTTACGAAAAACAAAGTTTAGAGAAAGTTTGTTTAGCACATTATCTTTGTTATATAGGACATAATGTCTAATTAAACAAGTGCATAATAAACGTCCCTATAAAACTTTTAGTTCATACAAATACATCAAGCAAATCGACTGATGCTATTTTGCACTGAAAAGAAATCAAGATTTTTCTGAAAATGGGGAAAAAAAATTCAGAGCCAGGAATTGTCATGTGCCTTAACAGTACAACAAAACACTTTCCTGTTGTTACATGGTATGATCTTTTTTTCTTTTTACAGCCACACCTGCAGCATGTGGGTTAGGGGTCAAATCAGAGCTGCCACTGAGGACTATGCCACAGTGACATGGGATCTGGACCACAGCTTGCAGCAATGCTGAATCCTTAACCCACTGAGTGAGGCCAGGGATCGAACCCACATGCTCATGGATGCTATACTGAGCCACAATAGGAACTCCATGATTTTTTTTTTTTTAAGGTCGAATATTTACAAAAGTGATTTAGAACAATGTCATTACTTAGTTTCCTCCAAAGGAGAAATAATCTGTAAACTGTAACCTCGTTGGCACTAAATAACATTTGTTAGATTTTGTGTTATCAGGCACTAAATAACATTTGTTAGATTTTGTGTTTGGTTAGTTTTTTTGTTGTGTTTTGTTTTTTTCAGCTCACAGATGATCCAAGTAGAGCCTTATTTGAATTTAGGATGACAAACTCAGCTATACCCATTTGTTTTTCAACAGGGCTGATAGACCACAGCCTGTATGAATAGTGGGAGTATAGCAGATAGTGGGTTAGTTGGTTGAAGTAATTTACAGTTCCATAAGGAGGGCGTTCCTCTTTTCCTTTCAGAAGGAAGATTGGTCCAAAAATAAGAAGCCATCTAGTCAGAGACCTCTTTTTTTTTTTTTTTTTTTTTTTTTTTTTGTAATGATCGCACCTAGGGCATTTTAGTCTGAGACATCTTGTGTCACAGAGTGAATTAAAAGAAAAGCAGAGATTAACCTGAGTTTCCTCCTCTGGCCATCAGGTTACTGGTATGTATGTTCAAGGAAGAAAAGAATTAAGTGAATCACTGGATGGTTTGAGCCCTCAGGCACATCTGCCTGGAGGTTGCTTTTTAGATTTAAGAGAATGTTGTGCAGAAAGTATAAAACTTCAATATAAGTCCCACTTCTACTGCTTCCAGCTGTATGGCCTTGGGCAATCCATTTTATTTAAGCTTTGGTTTTCCCTATTGGTAAAAAGAAGTGATGGGGAGAGGGTAGAGGCAGGTTGCTAGCTTTGATGACCAGACCACAAGGATCCCTTGTACATTCTAAGAGATATATCAGAATATTACCTTATTCTGGTTCTCACACTTGGATGTTGTCCTCGGATTTTAGACCATACAGACCACGTGGCCTCAGGGGTATGGATTTACCCTATTTGGAATTTGACAAATCATGTTTGTTATTCTGGATCTCACCTGAGGGCATGCCTTCCCTAGGCTCCATCCCCCTACAGCATAGGTCTCAAATTCCCCAATCTCCCTGACAACCTTCTGCTCTCTGGCTTGATGTTTTCTACTGAATGAACAATTCAATGTTGGTACTGCAATAGGACCATTTCTAGCTCAACAATTTTATGATTTTTAGTAAAATAGCTCCTTGCCAAAGGAAATATTTTAAGTCTCTTTATTCAGAAATAAATGCATTTATTCCTAAAATTATACCGAGCACAATCACATTTTCAGTGATTCATAGGCATCCAAGATCTTTCAGTGACTTAGTCAACATTATGCATGTCCATTTTCATTGTATGCCTTTGTGGAGGCATTTTGATTATTGCAGTTTACTGCAAATTGGCCTATATCCCTGGGATCAATAAATCTCACTGTTGTTGGTTAGCATTTTATTAAGCCTTTGTGGACTTAGAACTGTTCTTACTGCCTACTCTTGCCTGGAGTTTTTGTATTGACTTCTACTGACTCTTTACCAATTCCTGTAGAGCTTTCAACTCTCTTGCTCTCCAATAATTTATTTATACAGATACTATTGTTGCTATTTTCATCCCTACACTGATTTTTTTACTCCATTCCTTAACCTTAATTCAGCTACTACTATTTTTTTTTTTTTTTTCCTGAAAAGGCTTTATTATATACAGAGAGGAGAGGGCTCAGTCCTTCTTGGCTGCCCCTTTCCTTATGGCTGCCAAGGACACTACTCAGTACCTTTCTCTTCCTCTTGCCATAGATGTATGTCCCCACCCTTTTCTTGATGAACTTGAGGGCTCAACTTGTCCTTGGAGACCTGGAGAAGCATTATGGCCCACACCTCATAAGGCAAAAAGCTGCATAGCTCCCGGAACCTGTCCTCCACCAACTTGCTGTGCTCAGTGAGGTGCCCGAGGCAGCTCTGCCTCAGTTTGCTCACGTTCTTGGTCACCTGTGGCCCTTGCTGAGGCCCACAGGCATGGGAGAGTGCAGAGCCATGGCCTCAAGCTGCCCTGGGGTCCTGAGGGTTGAGATGGCAATGGATCCTCTCTGTTTGGGGCCTCGCTAATTGGCTGATCTGCAATGGCTGCTGATGTGGAAGAGCAACTACTATTTAAATTGATTGATATCCATGAAGTAAGCCGAAGAGTTGAGAACCTGATAGAAGTGCACATGCATATCTTTAGGATTCTCAGGGTAAATTAAATATAGTTGCTCTAGCCTTTTGTACTTATATTAATGCATTGAATTAAAAAATACTGTTAAGCATGACTGTCAGTTTATTTCAACAAACTGTAAATACAACAGTACTTACCTTCCCACAAAATTCTGTATGGTTTCTGAGAAAAATCAGGAGACAGTGATGGCTGTAGACGTAAGCAGAGAAGAGTCACTTTACTGTGTTACCTAATGGACACTAGAAACCTCTTTCCCCAGACATCTCTCCTACAAGTCTTCCAGATGCTGAGTGTTCCCACCACCAGGACTACCTGCTTTGTTAAAGCACCACATTCAGAACATCTCTGTTTTAGGCAGACTCCTTCCTTAGTGAATAAGGCACATTTCCATATAGCCCAACTGAACACATTTTTAGCTATTTATGTGTCAGAGTAGTTAGCTACCTCCTGACTGAAGTTAAGTCTTAGGGAAAAGTATAAAAGACAAAGTATGCTTGAGATTAGTGAAAAGAGAAGAGATAACAAGGAAATAGTTAAATTATGAAATACTGGAGTTCCTAGTGGTTAAGGATCCCGTGTTGTCACTGCTGTGGCTTGGGTCACTTCAGTGGTACAGGTTCGATCCCTGGCCTGAAAACTTGTGCATGTTGTGGGTACAGCCAAAAAAAAGTTACAAAATACAGAATAATAAAATTTGGTGTTGATAGTTATCCAGGCCATAGGATAGTTGTTATTTTGTTTTTATATAAGAGGAACAGAATTAGACTGCAAAACTGATAAAATATGATGGTGACACAGAAAGAAATGAGGAGGTGGGCTGAACCAATAGGTCAAGGCTGGAGAATTGTCCCAAGTCACAAGGAAAGACTTGGAATGCAGGATTAACATGAGTAATCTGAAGAAGGAGACAATAAAACACAGACAAAGAGACAGCAAAATGTGCATGGTTTTTGAGATTCATACCTTTGCTGTGTGGCAGGCTCTGTGGCCGATGTTTTGAATCTTGCCTAGCCAGGGTGGGAAGAGCCTGAGCCGTTCCAGTTGGCCCCTTGCTTCTATTGGCAGATGGTGACAGAGATTGTCAAGGCCACACATAACTGCTGTAGTTACCCTTGTAGTATCTGGATGCATATCAGACTGTGCCCTAGAAACATCATTTCTGCACACATGCTATCTCAATATCTCTAATATGCATCCATCACTTTGGCATCTAAGCTTTTGCTTTCTGGGTTTGTTTTTTTTCTTTTTCAAACAAGGTGCCTCATTAAGATCCTCACAGGAACTGCCAAGAAGACTTGAGAGCATTTCTTTTTGTGGGTCTTAGCAAACAGTCTACCCAAACCCCAGCTGTCCTTTCTGCTGATGGAAACTTTTGTGGCAGAGTGCAAATCACTCAGCAAGTGATTTTAGGGTAGATGTGAAATTTTCTGCTGCACTGCCAAAGGGGGATTTCTCAGAAGCGTATCTCCATGTCAGCCTCCACAGACATCAAGTGGTGCCTGATGGCAGCTCAACTGACACTCACTGCATCTTCTGCTGTTTGTGCTGATGCTTACACAAAGTTTTGGTGTCAGCATCTGGATTGCGTGAGGATAAAGGAAGAGCTCTCTGACCCATCACCTTCTCCTGAGTTCACGAAAGGGCATCAGCAGTTTTGGTTTACCAAGGGATGGATATGGAACCCCAGGGAGAGAAACCCCCTAGCTAAGGGAGGAATTACATTGAGCTGCTTCTGTGTCCTGGCTAACTTAGCTGAATGAACTTTACAGTGCACTTTGGAGACAGGCCATGAGCAGAAGTCAAAGGATAAATTCAAATCTTCAGGCAGAAAGAAGAAAGACAATGAGGAGGATACCTGATCAGGAAAGATGAATAAAAAAGATTCAGAGTTGATAGTTTAATATAGAATAACTTTAGTGGTCGCTTAAATGTAGTAATACTGCCTATGGAATACAATTCAAGTTTGTAGTGGAATGCATTGATTTTTAAGAATATTCCCAGTTCTAAAAAATACTGGTAACCAGAATGAATTTAGAAGACCAGCATGGGAGACCCTGATGGATATTTACCAAATCCCTTTCTTCTTTTTCCTGAGCTCAGAGCTAAGCTGTATTTCTCAGCCTCCCGCGTATGGCACATGAGACTGACTTCCAGGAAACGAAGTGGAAGCAGGAATGGCATATGCTAGCCTCCAGCCAAGCCCATTGCTGCCTCCCTCAAGATAGACTCTATGCTTTTGCCTCTTGATTGGTTGGGAAAAGGATCATCACCTAAGCAACCTTGGAAGCCACAAGTTGGAAGGTGATCCCTGTGGATCATCCTTTGAAAGAGAGGTGCCTGCTGGATAGTAATGCCTAGTTTGGACATGGCATACACAAGAAATAATTTTCTGTTGGGCATGAACCCTTATGCATTTTGGAGGTTGTTACAGCCACTCAACCAATGAGACTTTACTACTGTAACTAATACAGTCCTTGAAATTTTCACATTGGAAAGTCACTCATGTTTTTTCTGTCAGTTTTGGCTCTATCAGAGCCAACCACAGGAACGCTCCAGAATACCACACGGCTACACTACAGTGGTGCAAGTTAAGATGTGTCTAACTAAGGAGACATAAGTAAAATATCAATGAAATATTTTTCTTTCCTGATATATGCAAACCAACTTGAGGCCTTAATGGCAGTGCACTGTGGGCTCTACTCTTTAGGTTACAGTGAGCTGAACATGCAGGAATTATCCACACAATGTCAGTTTCTTATTATCCTGTATTTCTCAGGGGAATGTGCTTCACTCCTTGAGGCAGCCCTTTATGAGAACAAAAATAAATTGCTTTCAGAATAGTTTTGCCTGTTAATAGACACTTGTTTTTAACATACCTTAGAGGGAAGCTCCTTCTGATGTCCAGCTGCTCTGGCCCTTGCCAGCTTGCCATCTTGACCATTCAGGTGATACAGAAGGGGAGGACCATGCTTTCCTAGGTAATCTGAGTGATGGGAGGCAAGCAGCTGCATCTAAAGACTCAGCAGAGATGACAGAAAGTAATCTCTACAGTGGCCCACGTGCTTTGGTGCTCCTTCCAAAGCCAGCAGGTAGCCACAGAGTCAGTGTTTCCAGTGATGCCTGGAGCTAATGATAGGACAGAAGTGGCTCCCTCAAGAACCCAAAGTGAACAAATCCTTGTAGAGCAAAAACCCTTTCTAGGAAAGTTCTTACCTAGCTTTAGACCTGCACAGACTCCCAGACGTGACACAAACATCCAAGACATGGGGTCCAGGAAGTAAATTTCCAAGGAGAGGCATAGGTGTTGAATTATTCTCCTGGACTCTTCACAGCGGTCTTCTCAACCTCACCTGGGACTATCCATTCCCTTCAATGCTTTGTCTGTAGTCTGTCTTTAAATATCTTGGCTCTCCAAAATAGCATTAAGGCACCCCAGAGTTTACATACATATATAAAGGGCTAATACTAAATTCCAAGGCAGAACACATTGAAAATAACAAAGGAAAGAAACATATTAATAAATTTCCAATGCCATCAAAGATGGAGTTCCGTAGACTTGAATGGTTTGTGTTATTCCATTTTTGTTTCCTAGAATCTGTCCTAAAAGATGCTTCACTTGGAAGGCAGCTTCACCTTTTGTGTCTCCCAAGGGCCTCCCCATGATGCTTATCCACGAGTCTGTTGCTTTCCCAGGCAGGGTCTAGAGAAAGGTCCAGTTTAATAATGCCTACATAAAGCCCTTTTCTCTTTTGTAGCGTCTTCTTTATTCTAAGTGTAAATTGCAAGGCTGTTCACAGATTTTCAGGAGTTATTCAAAGCATTGAGTCATTAAAAGATTACCAATTTCCAAACTTTTTTTTTTTTTTTTTTACTTCAGGTAATATGTCCCAGGGTTTGGGGGGGGGGGGTGGGGAGGAATCTCAGTTGTGAAAAGCTGGTTAAAGTTTCCTTTGTAGACCAGTATCTGATCATTTTTTGTAAATATTTCTTTGATATACAAAACAGTAAAAAAAAAGTCTCAACTTGATGGCTAATGTACTCCTGCATTTATTAACTTGAGCTTATCAGTTGAAATATTCTATTCCTTTATGGTGATGACTTATTTTCTTCCTATTTCCATACTGAATTTCTAAGTTCATAAACCATTATTTAAGATTCAGAGATGCCTTATGTGCTCTCATTAAATCTCTTTAGTTTCTCCTATTAGTTTGTGTTCACATTTATGTGCATCCTTTAGTTGTGCCTTTGGGTCCAAAGGCTTCTGTCCTCAGGTTGTGGCTCCACATTAGATTCTGGGAGGTATGAGTCTGTACACTTTGCAGACATTCGGGGAAGCCTCACCACCCCAAGTATCCTCTGCTTTAAAGTCACCCCAAACTCAGGAACATAATTATGTCCAACTCCATGGAGTTGGGGAGATCAGCACCTCCTCCCCAAAATGATGTAGGCTGGTGTTGCCTTCTCATCAGGGACAATGGATTTTCTTCAGCCAAGCTCTTTCCAGCAGTCATTCAGACCCACCTCCATGCTAAGCTTCCACTGGGCCCCCCACAGAGAGAGTTCTGCCCCAGTTCCTCTCTCAGACTTTGGAGGAACCTGGGACCTCTCAAACTCCGGGTCCCCCTCAGAAACGCAATTAGAAGACATTCTGATGATGGGAGCTGAGGGCAGAGGACTGCCATGTAGTCTTATCCTCCTCAACTCTGATTTCTCCTGGGACACATTGTTCCCTCAGACACTTGGCTTGGGGGGCACTAAACCATTCGATGACCTTTCATCCACAGTGCAGGAATTTTGCCCAGATGTTAACAGAAGGATCATCTTGCATGAGGAAGAAAGCATTTCACTTTCCTCTCTCCGGGTTCCTGCCCCACCATCATTCAGAGTATCAGGTGCAGGCAGTTAAGTCATAGAGACAAACTTCTCACCTTGGAGAAACTTACTAGGAAGAGAAAAGGATTTATGGTGATGAGCTTTTCAGAGTCTTCTGAATATGTGGATTCCATGAACAAGCTTCAGTTTCTCTTTGTTCTGTTACAGTGTTCAGAAAGCAATGATCTACTAAGGGGGTGAAACTGTATATATGTAACCGAACTTCCTTGCATATGTCATACAGGATGAAAAACTCTTCTCCTGATCATAATATTACTCCAGAATGTCATTTGATAATACAGGAAGTTCATAAGCCATTAGGATAATGATTCCTAACATGACTTGTCAGTAAAATATGGAAATCATTTCTTGTTACCCATTTGTACTAATTTTATCTTACATTTATTTAGTCAGCAGCAAAGACTTTCAGAGGTGATTGTTTCCCACTGATTAATTCCCAGTTCTAACAGATCACTAGATGATATACAGTAATATTTTCTTAACAGTGCATTTTTAAAGAAGAAAAGATTTATATCTCAGCTGACTCATTTAGGTGGTCTTATAAATGTGAGGGAAATTGCACATTTTGTCACTGGCCTGTTAATAGATATTCAGAGACATTCATGGCCACAGTCACCAATGAACAAAGGAACTCATAACTCCAACATCTCTTATAATTCATTGACCTCCCTTGCCCTTTCCTTCAACCCTGCCTCTGTTCCCCTTCACTCACTCTGGGCTCAGAATTTACCTGTGGCTCTAGAGACTCCCACCATAGCATCTAAATTGTTTTCCGGTTTTTTAAAGTATCGGTGTCCTGTAACCCTTTCTCCCAAGCACCTAGCTAATCAGATTAATTCAGGATACTGGAGTACCTCTGCTCAATTTACTCAGAGTACTTCTAATCAGATATCATAAACTAATTACTGTTGATAGATGGTGGTTCAGTACTCTCAATAGTACTTTCTTTGATTAACTGCAGCAGAACAAATCTGAGGATAATTGTAAGCATTCAGGACTAGTGTGAATGTATTTGCGTGTGGAGATGCAAACAGTGAAAGAAGAGCTGGGAGAAGCATTGAGAGGGTCTTCTCCAGATCTCTCAACCTCTGATCTGCTTCTTTAGAAGTCTAGACTTGCCCATAGTTGTTGCTTTCAGGCTCTTCTCATCATCTGTTCTAAGGCTGCAGTTTTTTCTTTGGTGATAAAGTAATTGCACCATAATGATTTTTCCCTTCCCACAGTTCTTACCAATCACTGTTTGTCAAATTGTGTTTACTATATCCACTGCCCTGATAGTTGCAAGGTTTTTGAGATGGAAGTGCACGAGTAAGAAACCCAGTCCCATTCGCTCAATCACAAATGTAAAGAAGCTTAAAAAAGGTCTTGATACAGAAAAAATTAACATTAAAAATTGGTACACTGTGGAGGCTTTACAAAAGCTTTAACTTCTCCCTCAACCACACTCAGCCATGCAAAGAAAGAATTTTCCCCTTTTCCAGGAGAAAAGAGGCAATTTTAGAAATAGAAAAAAGAGATGATAGGAAGACAGTGGGGAGAAAAATCACATATCATCCTTTTTCCTTCTTCCCTGTCTTTTTCTCTAATGCTCAGTATAAATGGGGGAAAAAAAACTTTTATAAGGGAAGAATTCATGATTCTCAGGAGTATGTCTCTAGTCAGGAAGACACTCTATCTCATTCTAAGCAAGAGTGGCACCCTCAGGAGATAAGAGTTGGATATGATTATGCAAAAGATCCAAGGTCAAAAGAGGAGCATTTACACCTTGTAGGTAATCTTGAGTGGATGTCCTTAGGATCAACTCAGTCTCTTTTTCATAAGCAGAGGGGAAAGGACCCAGAGGTGGCCCTGCTTTGATGGATCCCAGGTGGCGATCCACGCTTCTGTGCCACTGATTGTATACACTGAACTTAAGATGCCACTTCCCAAAAGGCCAGCAGAGATGTCTGGTCACAGACAACCTATCTGTAAGTAGATAAGGAAATATTTAACATGTTTCTCCCCAATTCTTATGAGGGAAAAAGCTACGTACTTACTTACCTTTAATGCTTGGCTGGAGTAATACACTTAATACATAATTAGAACACTAAACTGTCAATTAAATGTGACAAATATTTCTCGGTTAAAATTGTTATGGAACACAAGGTAATCCCAACTGTCATTGAACAATCGTATGAAACTCATCATCCAAAGATGCTTTTCCCTTCAAGGCCTTTCACATGTTAGAATGAAATTCCAAAGGGCTTTATCAGTTAATTAGAAAGCAAATCCTGACAATCCCTGCATGCACAATACTTACAATTTAACCGTGATAACACTAAAGAAAAAAAAAAGTTTGCTGAAATTGAGTTCAATGTCTAACATGACTGCGGTTCACTCTTGATGGATAATAAGGAAAAATGTCACAGGGAGGAAGGTAGCGTAACTGAAATTGTTCCCCAGAGGCTGCCAGGTAAATGTCTGCTGACCTCTGAGATGACTTGACCTTGGTAGGGATATGATATTTTGAAATAAATGACTATTGACCTCTCTGAGTTCTCTTCTGTGGCAGTCTGCACGACAGTCTGCAGACATAGCTCTACCCACAGTGTCCAGGGTTTTTTTGTGTGTGTGTTAAAACATTGATGGGATTGGCTACAATGAAGGAAAAATGCGAAGAGTTTTGAACATTGCCTGGCTTTTCTTCATATTCATGGATAATTGTCTTTATTAGGGAATGACATTGAGAGAATTAATGACAGTGGCATGTTTTTGTGTCCCTTGGAGCTGTGTGAACAAAAAGGAGCAATAATTGGGGAGAGCAGAAGGGAATGAATTCTGGTGCAAAAGCCGACAAGCCAAATACTTCAACTGTAGCCCAAACCTGGACATGCGATCATGAAAGCAGCATCAGTTTCTCTCTGCAGCCTTGGTTCATACAGTCTAAATCTAATAAGCAAGAGGATCCAGAGCTTCAAGACCCACAGCTAAAGTGCAAACAACAGCAGCTTTGCAGGTTGGAAAAGGCACCTTCGTTTGAGTTGAAATGTCTGTTCACCAGCCCCTCATAACTAGCACCAACCTAAGGAATGTGTGGCAGCTGGCTGAGTGATACAGAGCAGCTCAGTACATTAGAATCCCCAAGGAGACTGAAGGCTTCTTGCAGGCACTGTCTTCATTATTATTCCTGGAAGGAAGGTAGAAGTCATAATAAGTATCTCTTACATTCTAGTGATAAAACAACAGCAACAACAAACAGGCCCGAGAAATAAGTTTTCCTAGACAAGGCACTGAGAAAGCAGTGTAGAGTTAATGCCTAAATATAAAAATGGTATTTGTTGGTCCTGGCAGAATGATAAAACATGATGAAGCTTACAAATGTGCACTCAAGGGAAACTACTCATGACATGAATAAGTAAAACCACTCAAGAAAAATAATGAAGGACTAGCAAATGGTCACTGAAAGCTCTAGTCATTTTTTACTTTTAAAAATAACTTTATTTGAAACATCTATGTACCAATTTGCCATTTATGTGAAATATATTAGGCAGTAAAAGTGAGTAAATACTGAAGTGACCGAATTTTAAGGACTGGTTTCTGACTAGAACTTTTCTCTATTTTCAGCATTGTCTGATAGCAGATCCCCTGGTGCCCACCACACTTTGACTTCAAACATAAGTGATGACTTCCTCTCTCAATTCTTAGGCACTTACACTATTTTTATAGAACAGTAGATTTGTTGAAGATAGTGGTTGGCTAATACTCATTTTTGCACCCTTAGAGCACAAGTTAAATGCCTTACACATTGTCAGTACTCAATAAATATTTGTTGAGAGAACAACGAATAAATATGTCTCTAGAAAATATTCCACCGAGATCAACACCAAAAAAAAAAAAAGACAATAAAATATCAAATGACAATGAAGTGACTATAAATTTACCAGGAAAATGTCACATCAATTGAGAAGTACTTTAGTTTTTTCACAGTGGTAATCAGAATAGATCACAAATAACCATGCACCTACGTTACTGTGTGTCTTTATTATTTTTTGTCTGTGTCATTGCCCTCATTGTTTCATTAAATAGGTGTTTACAGTGTGTGATGATATGGTACACCATGATGCACTGTGGCTGGAAATGCCTTTGTTTTCTGCTAGAGTAGGCAAATCAGTTCTGTTGTAGAATACTGTCAGTTTTGTGTATTTTTTGGGGGGGGAGATTTTTTTTTTAGTTAAGGTATAATTGATGGTCAATAGTATATAAGTTTCAGGCGTAAAGTATAGGATTTACAGTTTTTAAAGTTTATACTCTATATTTATTATAAAATATTGGCTATATTCCCTGTGTGTATAATATACCCTTGTAGCATATTTATTTTATACATAGTAGTTTGTATCTCTTAATCCCCTCCCCCTATCTTGGCCCTCTTCCTTCCCTCTCCCCACTGGTAACCACTGATTTGTTCTCTGTATCTGTCTTTTTGTTATATTCACTAGTTTGTTTTACTTTTTTAGATTCCACATATAGGTGATATCACACAGTATTTGTCTTCCTCTGAATTTTTTTAATTTAAAGGCAAAGTCCATTTGCACAAATAGCCCATTCAGATTCCATTATCATTTATAGATTCATTGTAGTGGGTGCTACAATTACCAAATAAAATTGATAGCTAGTTAAATTTAAATTTCCACTTAGTTCTCTCTTTTCTCTCTTTCTCTTTCTCTCTTTCTCTCTCTCTTGTTGAATGTCTGATTTTCTGGAAGAAAGCTACAGGGGACTCACTTTTTTGAGTAATCTACTTCTCTCAAAGCCGCACTGATATGGGCTTAAAGCAGAACTAGCTTTGCAGTGGCTTTTGTAGCATCCTTGAGGAAGAGAGCAGTGGAGCAGAGAGCTCAGTCTGCAAGAAGCATGTTTCTCTGCCCTCCTGCACTTTTCTTTCCATAGGTCTTTATAGGGTCTTTATAGGAAGTTATTTTATTTTTATTTTTTTGTCTTTTCTAGGGCCGCTTCCCGTGGCATATGGAGGGTCCCAGGCTAGGGGTTGAATCGGAGCTGTAGCCACCGGCCGACTCCAGAGCCACAGCAACACGGGATCCGAGCCATGTCTGCGACCTACACCACAGCTCACGGCAATGCCGGCTCCTTAACCCACTGAGCAAGGCCAGGGATCAAACCCGCAACCTCATGGTTCCTAGTTGGATTCGTTAACCACTGTGCCAAGACAGGAACTCCTGTAGGAAGTTATTTTAAATGGATCAGATAAGAAGGAACCATATGTTCCAGTTGAATGATTTTTTTTTTTTTTTTCCAAACTAAAGTGCCCCCTTTCATAATCTTGAAGCAAAAGACTGGCATTTTTTCACAGTTTCGGAAAGGAGAGGCTTGGGAGACAATCTCTGCAGGATAAAGAAGAGGAAAAGACAAATCTGAAAAGGGCATTGGAGGGAAAATCGAGAAGGATCTATGGAGCATGGGTCTTAGGGCCAGCCAGGGCTGGTTTGCTTCATTGCTTCATGGCTTCTAGCAAGTCCCGTAAGTGCTCATAACCACAGTTTTGTCACTTGTAAAAGAACAATTGCTCTATCTATCCTTCAAGATATTTGTGGATATTAAATGAGCTTTATTCTTCCCTGTCATAGGGGAAGTGCTCAGTCAAAAGCATGGGCAGTGATTTCTGGTTATTTTATTTTTTTAATTTATTATTGCAGCAGAAAGAGCAAATACCTCTTGGTGACAGTCAGCTTCCTTTCCTCCAAGTTAAGATAACTCATGCCCACATTTGCTTAATTTCAGTGGCTAGAGGCTTCTTGTTTTGTTATTTTCTAACACGCACAGCACGCAGTTCTTAGTTGGCAACCTGACCCTAAGAGTGAAATCACAAATATCACTCAAGTATCCCCATCATGTGAAGAATGTCTTGGGGGTAAAGAGGAGGAAATGAAGGCAGAGCCAAAGCACAAATTACAAATTCAAACTAAGAAAATGAATGCTTAAGCTTTTAGAGAAAAGATCATTAGATTTCTAGGGGTACATTATATTAAAAGTAACTTGCGAGGAGCTCCCTGGTGGTCTATGGTTGGGACTAGGTGCTTTCACTCCTGTGGCCCAAGTTCGGTGCCTGGTCTGGGAACTGACATCCCACATCAACCCACTGCATGCCACAGCCAAAAACCAAACAAAATAAAACACACAGACACATATACAAGAAAAAAAACAGGAAAAATTGTCTTAAAAATGAGAAAAAAAAGATGATTTGTACAACCAAGCTGATCCTTTATTCCCTCCTCTCACTTCTCACAAATTTTGGGAAGACTCCTAGAGAGACTAAGAAAACCAGTCTCTCTCTCAGACAGTGAATAGCAAATTCCCACATTCACCTTGGTGAAGGGCACCACAGACCATCTTCATGGGGATTCTAAGCTTGCTTTCAGATATTTTCCAACAGACCCTTTAGGAAACAATGCAGGTAAAGTTTCATCCTTCCTCTTGTTTTTTTTACATTCTTTTATTCTTACTCCCCTCTTCCTTTCTTCTTTCTTTTCTTTTTCTTTCTTCCTTTTTTTTTTTTTTTTTGGTTCATAATATATGCACCTTCTAATCACTACCTTTTCAGATCATCAAAATGACTCCCTTGGCCTCTGATGTAGGCTTCTTTTGAACAAAGCACTAAGGATTCTTTGTTTCGCTAGATTCCTGTGTCCATTAGGGTTCAGTGGAGCCTTTGCCAGCAAACAATAGGCTTGATCTGTGGCCTTTCTGCTCAGCTAACCGCACCTCGAATGCTGCCACTGAAAGGCACTGGAGGAGATTCTTATTACCAAAACCCAATTAGCAACAAAAGATTCAACGAAAGGGTTGCACAGACCAGGGAGATTTTCTCCCATGAAGCTATTGATTGTCCCCCTTTCTGTAATCTTTCTACTGACAGAGCAAATAGCTTTGCCTGCCCACCGCACTGCCTACTGATCTTATTGTGAACCGCAAGATGGTCTGGATGTCCTGAGAAGGATGATCTCAAAGCCTGCTTTCTCCTCACTGACTCTAATGAGCTCTCTAACGGCATGGCTTTCATTACACTCCTTTTGTTCTGCCACTGAGAAATGAATTTAAACAGCAGTTATTCAAGAGCTGTGGTGTTTATTGATTGGATAAACACAAGCCTAAGATTTGGTTGCATTCTTCCCTGGCCTGCTAGCTCCCATTTTTGTTTATCCATCGGCCAGCCTAGTTTGCCTCCCACCTGATGGAGGGTGGTTGTGTGGTTGTGGTCTTGCTTTGTGGAGGCAAGCAGGGTAGGGGCTGCAGAATCTTGCCTAGCGTAATCCTACATCTCCTTGAGGTGCAATTCTGAAAACACCCTCAGACATAAATATGGTCCATTTATGGATAAACACAAATGACATCAGAAAGGCTCTGCTTTTCAGGACACTATAGAGAGTTCCACTCAAACAGTGAACCAACTTAATTAAAATCCAGTGAATTTTGTGGTTGAACATAGTACTATAGCATTTTCTAGGTCAAAGGTAATAAATGCTGGCATTTAATGAGATTTGGGATGAAGTTTTTGTTTATAGTTTCAAAGGAATCAGTCAGTTTGGGGAAAAGAGATTATACTTTTTCACCATGTAGAGATAAAAGTGCCACCTGAAATTTCTCTAGAGTAGTAGTCTCTACACTCACTGTAGATTAGATTTACCTGAGATTTTAGTTTAGGGGCCTGTCTCTTGACATTCTGCTTTAATTAGTCTTGGGCGGAGCCTTAGCATTAGTATATTTTTAAAAGGTCTTGGACAACCTTCTTGTGCAGCCAGAGTGAGAACCACTTCCCCACACTTTATCATCCCTGGAAGTCCAAACTCTCTTTCTATTATTAAAAGCGTGTCTATGGCCCTGAGTCGATCTCTTTCAGTTTCACTTTTCCGTGAACTCCTGTGCGCATAAAAATGGAGTAACTAATCTGTCTTCTGCTAGTTTAATTTGCAGACTCCCACAAACTAAATTTAAGAGTGTAAAGTTTTTCTTCCTTGACACAGGGATGCAATGGAAAAATATGATTCAATTCAATGCTAGGAACAGAGTTCTTAAGAACTGGGTGCTATGGACTGAACCGTGTTGTCCCCTCTACCCCCCACCCCCACTTACCCCACCCCCAATTCATATGTTGGAGGCCTAACTCCTGGTGTGATGGTTTTTGGAAATGGGGCTTTGAGAGTTAAAGTTTAGATGAGATCCTGAAAGTAGGGTCCTCATGATGGGATGTGTGTCCTTATAGGCCAAGAACAGAGCGATTACATGCCCCACCCTCTCTCATTCCCTCTCCCCCTACCCTGAGAGGATACAGCAAGAAAAAACCACCTGCAAGGCAGGAAGTGAATTCACACCAGAGCTCCACCATGTTGGCACCCTGACCTTAGACTTCGAGCCCTGGGAAGTATGAGAAATAAATGTCTGTTGTTTAAGCTACCTGGTATATGATATTTTGTTATAGGAGCCCAAGCCGATTAAGACACTGACCTTAAATATAACTGTGATTTATGAGATTATCATAACTTCTTCCAGGCATACTTAACATTGGTGAGACTCAACCAGCACTCAATGATCAGGAGAAGGTGCATAAGAATTGGAAAAGGACTTAATAGGAGGTATTGGGCATTTTGCATGCATTATCAAAATTACTTGTTCTACTTTCAACCTAAGTACATTTCACTTCAAACAACAAACAACTCAAGTCAATAAATATTTATTAGTGCCTACGATGTTTGGACAGGCAGTAAGCTGAGTTGGGGGATACCAAAATGAGTTAGTCATACCTAGTTTATTTATCTGAATTGACTTAATAGTTTACTTAATCACTGAAATGTCTATCTAGATTTCAGATTATTAGGTTTTAAAAATAACTTCAGAAGGCATTCAATATTTAGACCAGAAAGGTTATGATTAGACAAGATGATTTGCCATTTTTATCAATATTTTTCTTTTTAAGAAAGTTGGAAAAATGAATAACTTGTAAAGATGGAAAGTGACTGTCATTCTTGAAAATATGATATATGTGATTTTCAAAAAGTTCACAAGAAATGCTTTTACAGCAGCTGACTAAATTCACACAGGGTTCACGTTGTATCCAAAAGAAAAAGAGAAATAAATATTTGGTAATCACTCCAAAAATTTCACTTTATTATTTTTGTGCCTCTCCAAGTGTGAGGACTGAATGTAATTGCCTGAAGGGCAAATATGACATTGTATTATTAAGTGTCACATGAAGGGCGTTAGGAAATATACAGGCACTTTAGGGAAGCCAGGGAAACATGCGGTTCAGTGTAGGGCAGTAAATGATTTATCAGCTCAGCTGTGTTGTCTTTTAAGTTATTGTCATACATTTCTCTAAGTGCTCAAAGTGGGTACAGTCCCAGTCTGGGACACTTTCTCACCTAGCAGAAGCTAAACAACATTTTTGCAGGATCTTTTGTTAAATTCCTATCACATCACTTAAAGAGAGCGAGAAACAGCCTTGAAAGTTAGTGACACCTTTAAGAAATTATCAATAGTGGTGCCTACCATTCACCTGGCCCTGAGCTAGGTAGGCGCTCTGTGGCTTTCCCCCTGCTTAATCTCGACGACAACTTGGCAGAAGAAGTCCCCATTTACAAAGTAGAAAGTTGAAACTCAAAAAATTTAGGAATTCACCCCAAATCCTACAGTTTATACATGATAGAGACAGAATGTGAATTCTGGCCTTCCTGATTGTCACAAAGCAAGAAAGAGGTTTGCGCTGAAGCAGCCTAAAGTTATAATTTAGGAAGCATATCTAAGGTCCTTTGCTTGATTGATTCGTTGGTTGGTTGATTCATTAATTCATTCAGCAAGCTTACGTTGAGCACCAATTTTCGTTTCAGAAAGCAGCCAAGGTCCTCAAGTGACCAAAGAATCCTCCTCCTAAGGAGGTTAAAGTCCAGGGATTACTCTTGTCTTCAGTATAAACCCTCTCAGAATTCATATTGTACCAAAGCACTTGGTAGTGAGGACCTTCCTACAAAAATTACACTTGTAAGCGAAGGACTTCCTCCATCCAACCTGTTGCATCCTCATTTCCAGGAAGTAATCATTCAGTGTTTCTTTGTGTATTTCCAGGAATGTTCTTGGCACATTGAGAAGTATAGGTAACATATTTTTATGATTTAAAAATAATAGACAAAGTATTGTGCATTTTCTTAAACCCAAATGGGCAAAGAATCAAAGAGATTTTTGTGGGGATTTTATGTATGTTGTTTTACCTTGTTTGCATTATCTAAATTTTCTCAATGACTGCTGGTTGCTGTGATATACTGTGGTTGAGCAGGGGTCCTGCCAGGGGTGCTGATAAATTGGCTGGTGAAGATATAGTTTAGGATGCTTAAAATACCTTCTGCACTTGGACAGATGTTCCTTGATTACAAAACCCCATCTTTGCTATAGTTCTAATTCTTCTAACTCTGTGCTCCAGGCAGCCTTACTCAATTGATAAATAGAAGTTGACAGAAGAGAAAAAAAACTATTTATCATTTGGAATCCAGTTTCTTGCTCTCTAGAAATGCACATTTTCCAAGTATAGATACAGAATTTACAGGCAACTTAGAATTTCATCAGTGTCTTAGAAGAGGAAAAATAAAGTGTTGGAGAGTTCAGAAAAAGGAAAAGAAACATCCATTTCAGTCATTCAGAAATTTGGGCACTGCTGGGATCAGAGGTTACATGTTTTCCATCACCATCAACGATCAAGTTACAAACGATAATATGGTTTGGAATTGAGAGAGAACAGAAGGAGAGGGTAAATATTATAACAGCCTGGACAAAGCTTTTTCAACAAGAAATAGTTAATGTCTGATATGTGCAGATACTGAGATTTTCTGATTTGAAAGGGCTGGTGGCCATCTTTCACTCCATGTCCAGTTAGCTAGACACTGCTGGACATCCACTAGATGCAGGCCTGCAGGTGATGTCTCCTCTGATATTCAAGGATGTTTCATGCATAATATGTTCTAGTTTCTTTACTTCAGAAGGACTTGCTTTGTACAGCATATTTCCAGGAGGGGAAGGACTGCTCTAATGCGATACACTCATTAGAACAAGTCTTTTTATTTATTTATTTTTTCAAGGTAGCAAACTTTGCAAAAATTCATTTTAGAACTGGGCATGTAGTCTTATTTGGCATCTGTCGAGCAGAGGAAAACCAGCTGACCCAGTTGGGAAGCAAATGGAGTGCAGAGGCAATTTTCCTGCTAGACCTGAAAAGCACTTTAAAGGTGCTTAAAAAATGTAGACTATCACTTAGTTGTGAATGACTTTATGCTTATATAGGGAAGGTGCCTGTGAAGCACTTGGAGATCAAGGGGCCAAAGGTCTTTGGATATTGAAAGTGTAAGCGTAGGTCTGCGTGCCTTTGACAGGGTAAGGGGAGATGATCTACAACATTTTTTCAGGTTCCCAAAGAGCCTCTGGCCCAGGAAAAGGCTCTTACCCCCCTTGTTTATCTAGTCCAACTTCCTAGAACAGCAGTGACTTGCTCAAGACTTGGGGCTCACCCACAGCCAGTCTGAAGTGGTTTACTGATGTCTGTGTTAATGATTTTCTATTGAACCACCTTCTATGGCTTCAGCTAATCTTGGAAAATCTGTCATTTCCTTACATAAACTTGTTGCTTTAAAGCACCACTTTTGAACTGCTGTTTGCAGAGACATAAAAGCTCTTCCAGGGTGGGTCCATGGGATTCCCCATCTACGCTTCCAGCAGAGTGGTTGTGCTTTTGTCGATTTTATGTACTGGTGTTCTGAATAAGATTTTTTGGGAAAGATTCAATTCGCCTAGAATAATAACTATTTCTTTCAGGTTTCTAAAGTGACAAATATGGATTAGAGGCCACGGTATTGACACCACTTGGTAGTCTAAGTGACGGAAGTTTCTTAAAGTTGTGTGACATTTAGTTACACAGTGTGCTATGGCAGCCCTGAATAAATAGGGGTCTTTGGGGCATAATTTCCCCCAAGGGTTTTAGAAATTGGAAAACATCTTCCAGGGGCAATTTATTTCAAAACAAACTCTTTCACATCTTATCTACCTATCCTTTTTTGTGACTTTTATAATGTGGGATGTTTAGTCCAGTTTGTGTTGGAAAGTTTATTCTGAAGCTTTGGAAACTTCGCAAAACAGAACTTCTGATAAGAACTTCTTTGCTCATAAAAAAAAAAGCATATGGTAAGAGAAAAAGGTCCTTGGCAACATCTTCCTTTAGATATAAAAAATTGAGATAGTTTCTTGGAAGAAATTTATCATTTTTTTCCAAGTAAAATGAAACAAAATGTCATAGTGATTTGTTTGAATGGCCTTTTAAGTTACCCAAATAAATAATAATCTCTTGAGAGTAGAAGATGCTCTTCTACCAGCCTTTCTCCCCATTCCCACACTTTCTTCCAGTTCTATTGATGTTAAGTCTTGCTCATAAGTCAGAATTAGAGCTAAACATAGAGCTCTTGCGAAACCAAGAAGGCCCATATTTTATACCAGTTCATACTTAGCCCAAGTCCTATTTATTTCTTTATGTATTTATGTATCTTTTATCTTTCAAAAAGTAATTACTGAGTTTTGTAGGATGTAACTTATTTCCTCCTCAGTGACCCAGCTTAGAGCAAGATGGGGTGAAAGAGTTCTGAGTTTATTGGGGAGGAAAACTGAAGTCTGGTTAAGAAAGACATTTCTGAATCCTTTCATGTATTGAAATGGAAGAAAGAAAAATCCCATGGGACTGTCCATGGTTATCTCCTACCTCTCAGAGAATGCATTTTGCATACCGTCATAACTACATACTTCCAAAGCAGTGTATCTGTTCTGTGATCATTTTAATGAAGAAAATTTAATTGAATGCATTCAGCTATAGTGCAGTGAAGATCCAGAAGATATTTCTACCACCTCCTGTAATCTGAAGGAAACATGGAAACTTGGCAAGATGAGCAAGCAGTTGGGACTGCCTGGTAAATTATGAAACACTTGAAAGCCCACAGGTAAGTATCTCTTCAGAGCTGGCAGACATCAAAGGATCATTAATTATTCTCTTCACTGTTGTTTTTCTCTGACAAGCCATCTCAAATCTCATGGGGAAAATGGAGAGACAGGCTGGATACAATGTTCTCAGTGAACCAAGGAATAAGAACAAAAGAGAAAGTCGAATTTGGGCAGTTTTCAATACATCAGGTAACTCTGTAGTTATCTCAGATTCCAAAGTGCTTGAAAGGACTGAGGTTAAAAAAGAACAGCAATTGTCTTGAGGACGATGACAACAACCAGAATGATTAGGCCCACTATACTTGGCTCGGGGAGGTAGTGCCAAGTCTAGTAAGTCTTTTCACATATCTGAGAGACGTGTGTTTCTTAAGAGATATTTCTCCAGAGAACCAAGCAAAGTTACAAAGAGCAAGAGTATGTACCTGTTATAGACACGTTTAAATAAGAAGAACTTTGCACAGTGGTTTCAACTTAAGTTCACTTTAACAGAGGAATTTACTTTTGATACAGAAATGAAAGACGAGTGGGAATCTGTATCAACACTGGTTTCATTCATTCATTCATTCATTTATCATTTACTCTCTGTCAAGTAAATGCTGTGCTGAAGACCCTGATGTGGGTGTTGTGGGTAAATGTAGAAGATGAAGTGCTCATCCTCAAAGAGTTTACAAAATTAGCTACTTGCAAGTGAAAGTGAGTATTTGGGAAAATGAAGAGCCCAGTGATTGTTATTTTCAGGCATAGCATGTTTAAAATAGGGAGCCATATTTTGGGATAGACCATAATGGAAGATAATGTAAGAAAAGGAATGTATATAAATGGGTCATTTTGCTGTACAGCAGAAATTGGCACAGCATTGTAAATCAACAAACTTTAATACAAAAATAAATATAAAAAATCAGTAGCCATAGTAACAAGTTTATGGTTCTACTTGGTATATCATCATAGTTCCTGGAGCTTTGATGGATTTTTGGCTTTTTGCCTTTTCTAGGGCCACTCCTGCAGCACATGGAGGTTCCCAGGTTGGTGGTCTAATGGGAGCTGTAGCCACTGGCCTATGCCAGAGCCACAGCAATGTGGGATCCAAGCTGCGTCTGCAACCTACACCACAGCTCACGGGAATGCCAGATCCTTAACCCACTGAGCAAGGTCAGGGATTGAACCCACAACCTTATGGTTCCTAGTCGGATTCGTTAAACACTGAGCCACAACGGGACTCCTGGGGTAAGATCTTAAGCAAGGTGTTTTTCATCCAGTTACAGAGTTTGTAGTACTCTTTTCTTGTCTGAAGCAAGAAGCATGATTCTCAACATAGTTTCCATTTCTATCGCCTTATAATTGCAGGAAAGGTGGACAAAGTTGGAAAAATTTGATATTTATCTTCGTATCACCTGTAAAAACATTGGTATCATACCTGAGCTTGCACTCTTGTGTTCAGTCAAGTGAAATGAGACCTATGACAGCCTTACACTATGTATCTCCTATGTTTATTCATGTTTCTTTTATAATTTATAACTATAAAATTAGTGATCTTCTGCCAAATTACATACATATTCTATATATGATTCTATAGATGCGAATTTGGGGGATGCTGATTTTATAACACAGAGTTGAAGAATAAGACAAAATAATGGTAACATTTGAAGGCTAGGATTAAGGTCCAGCCTTAACACTTATAAGTCCAGAGCAAAGAAAAATGGTTGTTTATTGTTGTGGTCAAAGTGGAGGCACTGGATAAGCGCATTCTTGGAGTCTTAAGTGGGGAGACCATCCATGTGGACTAGTTGGCACTTAGTGATGAACTTGGCCTCAAACTCAGCGTCTAGCCAGAAAGACTCAAGACATTTAAAATATTGATACTGAGGGAGTTCCCTTGTGGATCAGCTGTTTAAGGATCCTACATTGTCACTGCAGTGGCCCAGGTTGCTGCTGTGACAGGGGTTTGACCCCTGGCCTGGGAACTTCTGCATGCCGCAGGCATGGCCAAAAAAATATTGATACTGGAACAGGTGGACTTACCAGTTTTGATGATGAAACATCTCAATAAAATTTATGTTAACTTATTCTCAGTAAGATTTATATATTAACTTATTCTAAACTGACTTTTGTAATTATACTGAGTATCCCTGCTTGTCTATCTGTATTTGGTTTGTATTCTTTAAGAATGCTTGAAAACTCCTGAAACCAGAACAGAAAGAAAGGGAAGTTCCTGTTGTGACTCAGCAGGTTAAGAACCCACCTAATATCCATAAGGATGAGGATTCAGTCTCTGATCTTGCTCAGTGGGTTAAGGATCCAACATTGCCACAAGCTGTGATATAGATCACAGACATGGCTCGGATCCAGTGTTGCCATGGCTGTGGCAAAGACTGCAAACTGTAGGTCCCCTTGGACCCTTAGCCTGGGAACTTCCATATGCCACAGGTTCAGGCCTAAAAAGAAAGAGTGAGAAAGAGAAAAGGAAGGAAGGGAAGAAGAAAGGAAGAGAGAAGAGAGGGAGGGTGGGAGGAAGGAAAGAAAACAGATATAATGAAGGAAAAATATTTCTGAATAAAAGAAACGTAAACATACACATTGAAAAATGCTCATATTTTAGCTGGGGAGAATGATGAGAAAAGACACTTATGCCTCAAAATCTTGTGATCCTTTATTTCCCCGATTATGAGGAAAAAACTCTTATAGGTAAAACATCTGGATAAAATACCTACAAAGGAACAAAAAAAATCAGATTGATTTATATTTCTCTGCAGTTTGAGATATCAAGGAAAATAGAACTCCACAACTACAGGGCTGGGAAGGGAAAAGTTATGCCACAAGAACTCTATACCCAGATGCTTTAGCTATGGAGGCAAAGAGAAGGCATTCTTTCAGGAAACTTTCCAGAAAAATTAAGACACACCATAGACAAAGGACAAAAGAATCAAAAGCAAAAATTCAGAGTCAGAAGAAATTATTTTGGAACAACATTTAAGTCAGTTAAAAATAAAATTAGGGCAAAAACAGTTCTTACAAATGCTAAAAATTCCAGATTATAATAATAAAAGGAATATGAGGCTATCATAAGGGGACATAAATGTATCCTAAATGCCTAGATTTTTTTTTTTTTGGCAGTATCAAAAGATTGTTTCATACTTGACTTTGAGAACAAAAAAATGCATACCTTTGAAGTCTTATAGTCTCCCATAGAAGTTCTAAAAAGCCAAGAGGATAAATATTTTAGAATCCTTAGATGATAATGCAAATCCCTAAAAAAAAAAAAAATCACAGTTCATGTAACAAAATACAAAATATAAAGAAAATATGAAAGAAGAGTAGAACAATAGAAAAACAATTTTAGAATGAAGTTTAGACATATCAAACACTGTAAGAATAGATAGCTTACCATTCCATAAGACAGAATTAATAGGGTAAGAAAATAAACTCTTACCATATTTTCTTAAGAGAGATGGAGATAAATAACATAAAAATATTAATAATGTAAAAATAGGGAAAGATGTGTAACCAAATATAAAAAGGGAAATACTAGCTAATTGGTTAGTTGGTTGGTTGTGGTCTGGATAAAACTAATTACATTTATTTAATTAGTTAATTTTCTCTTTGGGCCACCCCGCAGCATATGGAGTTCCTGGGCCAGAGATCTACGCCACAGCTGAGGTAATGTCAGATCCTTTAACCCACTGTGCTGGGGCCAGGAATTGAACCTGCATCCTGGCACTGTAGAGACACCGCTTATCCTGTTGCATCAGAGTAGGAACTCCTAATTACATTTTTAAAAAATTATTTATTTTTGGCCATGCCTGTGGCATGAGGCAATTCCCGGGACAGGAATCAAACCTGTGCCACAGCAGCAACCTGAGCCACTGCAGTGACGATGCCAGATCCTTAACTCACAGTACCACTTGGGAACTCCTAAAAAGAATTACTTTTAAGGAAGAAACCAAGAATCTCTGCCTATTTAGTACAAACTAATTTTTAGATATAGATAGGTCTAAAACATGAGGAACGTATTTTCTTTGTAAGAATGCGTGGAATAGTATTTATTAATTGACGATGCTTGTAAATCAGGATAACTCAAGATATGTTATTCTGTTGAGTGGTGTGTTCATTCAAGGGAACCTAGGAGTGCTGTAATCTACTAAAAAGTATGAGTTCATTTCATTCTGGAGATGTTTATATTTGAGGCATAGGCAATTTTGAATCCTCATAAATGCTAAGGGTTTGCATACCCACATACAAATACATACCCATAATGCACTGGGTACCCTAATGTTAAAAATATATATATCCATGTGAATTTCCCAGCCTCCTCTGTTGTCTCACATTTATTTCTTGTAAAAGCTATCCTCCCTAATTTAAATCTAAAGAAACTTTGACAGCTTTCCAAGCAGTTTTCCTATAGAGGCAAATGTTTTTCCTCTTCTTTCTGCCTATATCTGCTTTTTAATAGGAACAAATGATTAAAAGCAAAGCTATTATTGACAGAGATACTAACAACCCAAGACAACAAGAAGCATTAATTATCTTTTTAAAAAGGGTATATGTGGATTAGATAATACATACAGGAATAGGTACATTTTTAATTGGAATAATTGCTATCATTGTAAAGCTGCAGGGGTTGCAGTGTTGCTGAATAAGTGAATTTTAATTCTAAATTAACCAGCTGGGTCAGATGGACAGGTGCAACTGACCATTAATTTCATCCTTAGGGAGAGTAGGACAAGGAGTCAGAGAAAAAAGAATAAACAATAAAGGGTTGCAGGACTTTTAGTCTCTAGGACAAAAAACTCCCTACCCACTTAATTTTCCGGACCAATAGAGGGTGTGCTAGGACTTTTGAAAGTAGATCCTTATGTTCTTTAAGAAATCTCTTCTCATGAGTATGAAATGCTCATACTTGTTTTATAAATGAAGTTATGTGCCTGGTTTTGAGCAGCCAGTTTTATTTTATTTTCATTCATTTATTTTTTTAATTTTTTGTTGTTGTTGTTTTAAGGCCGCACCGACAGCATATGGAGATTCCTAGGCTAGGGGTCAAATCCGAGCTGTAGCTGCTGCCTACGCCTCAGCCACAGCAATGAGGGATCCAAGCCGCATCTGCAACCTACACCACAGCTCATCAAAGTGCCGGATTCTTAACCCACTGAGCAAGGCCAGGAATGGAACTCATATCCTCATGGATCCTAGTCGGGTTCATTAACTGCTGAGCCACAAAGAGAGCTCTGAGCAGCCTGTTTTAAATGTATAAGGTGTATTACCTGCATTTTGATAGTTAAAAATGTGATTGGATCATTCACAAATTCAGAGTTTTGGTTATCTTCACTGGCTGTGAAAAAAAGGTTCAGTGTAAGAGTTCCCATTGTGGCTCAGCGCATTAAGAATCCAACTAGTATCCATGAGGATAAAGGTTCAATCCCTGGCCTCACTCAGTGGTTTAAGGATCTGGCATTTCCCACTTGAGGCTAATGCTGCTGGTCTGAGGATTTACACTTATGAAACCTAGGTTTTCAAACTTTAAGTACACTGGAATGAGGTTGCTGTGGCCTGCAGCTGCAGCTCCAATTTGACCCCTAGCTGCAGGTGTGGCCCTAAAAAGAGAAAAACAAGGTTCAGTGTTTTTATTTTTTTTTTAATTTTTATTTATTTATTTATTTATTTATTTATTTATTTTTTTATTTTTTTATTTTCCCACTGTACAGCAAGGGGGTCAGGTTATCCTTACATGTATACATTACAATTACATTTTTTCCCCACCCTTTGTTCTGTTGCAACATGAGTATCTAGACATAGTTCTCAATGCTATTCAGCAGGATCTCCTTGTAAATCTATTCTAAGTTGTGTCTGATGGGAGGGGGAGGGAGAGGGAGGGATCGGGAGCTTGGGCTTATCAGACACAACTTATCAGGTTCAGTGTTTTTAAACCATCAGCCCCTTCCTCTGCCCAGTAATACATGTTAACATCTAGAATGCAGAACTCCTTCTGTTAAGTTTTTTTTTCCTCTTAATCTTATATTTTATCTTTAACCTGAAATCCGCCTGTGTGGTGTTTGTTAACAGTACCTGCTCTATTTTCTCTCTCTGTGTTTGCTTGTTATGTCTTGGTCTACCCTTTTTTGTACTCAACCTTTCTTTATTCATTTTAAGTGGTTTCAGGTAAACAGTATGTAGTATATTTTGATTTCGACTACCTAGTGATTTATTTTTTTAGTTTTATTTTTTTTAAGGGCCTCATGTGTGGCATATGGAAGTTCCCAGGCCTAGGGGTCAAATCGGAGCTTCAGCTGCCAGCCTACACCACCACCAAAGAAATGTCAGATCCGAGCCATGTCTGCCACATACACTTCAGCTTGTGGCAATGCCAGGTCCTTTATCCCACTTATCCGGGCCAGAAAATGAAAACCACATCCTCATGCATACTTGTCGGGTTAGTTACTGCTGAGCCGTGGTGGGAACTCCTGAGTTATCTTTTTATAAGAGAATTCAGTCAGGTCACATTTAGTGTATGACAGATATTCTTGATTTAATACCTTCTGTCTTACCTTATTATTTATTTTGCATTTCTCCCTCTTATTTTATTTTTCTTGCCCTGAATTCATTTCTGTTTGTTTCATTTTCCCCTTCGTAAGTTGGGAAGTTCTTTATTACTTTCCTATTCTCTAAATGATTTCTTTTCTGTACTTTTAACCAGTCACAAATATCTCTACTGAAATTTGAAAATGCTTTCACTCATTAAGATCTTCTTTTTGCCTTCATTCTCCCTTCCAAATCCTTGATCGTTATGAAATAGTGTAATAGTTTTAATTTTAGAACTAAGTTTATTGATTGAATTATTTATTATTTAATTTCTCTATGTTCTTACTTATTTTTCATTTACTACATCTGTACCATATAATTTTCCTTGTAATACATCCCTTATGTACTCAGAAGCCTCATTATCAATCATATACACATGTTAAATCCTCCAATACAACTTTAATCTGACATTTAATCTCATCTCTCTTCTTTTTTCAATATGTCCTATCATTTTCTCTGTTTTGCTTTTAATAAGTTTGTTCTTTCATTTTTTTTGATTCATAAATTCAGTTGAGACTGCCAAAAAAATTATCTAACATATTGTTCTGTTGCTTATAATAAATACTTTCCATACATTTTCTGGGTATTTACCTTTCCCTTGCTCAGTGACATTTTCTCCCTCAAGCCCTGTTAGCGTTTTTGTTTTGTTTTCTTTTTCCTTTCATTCTCTTTTCTAACAAGGGATCATCTCTCCAGAATCACCGTTTATTAATAGACAGGTTATTTTCCTTGTATTATTTGAATGCCTGTCCAATTCCCTTCTCTAATCTACCACTGAGAAGTTGACCAATGGCTATATTGTTTCTATAGTCTAAATAACATTTATCTTCTGGAGCTCTGCTAGGTCAAAAATAGCATCTTCCTCTTCCTCACCAGTGCATATCTGACATTTGGGATCAATAAAGTGTAAGAAAAGCTTCAGTGACCAATCAGCAGTGTCAACAGTATGTCAACAGTATTTTTAAGCCAGTAAAACTAGATAGGATTTCTTAGGGAGAGAATTTAATATAGGAGTGGAAGAGGACTAGTATCAGACCCATGAAAGACAACGATCTTCTTGGGCTTGTGGAAGAAAAGAGACCAGAGAGAAAGCTTTAGCCTTTTCTACTGTAAATGAAATGTTGTAGAAGAATTAGAACTGGATAAAGTTGATTCTTTCTCAATATATTGAGAATTTTTATAAGTCTTGTGCTTTTCAAATGGAATAGTTATATTGTTATTTCAATAACAATTTAGTTTACATAATGTATAAATATTGATAGATTATTTGGTTAAATGGAAGTGAAATGGACAGAGAATCCAAAATTTAAACATTATATTTATATTATGATCTTGTGGTCTATAAATTAATATTAGTGACTTAAATGCAGATTTTTCTGTTTCATTGGCACTAGTAGTGCTGTTTTAATTTCATATATTTTGTATTTCACACTGGGAAACTAAGTTCAGCCAATATTTCCACATAGTAATATTTTTCAAGGAAGATGTAGATCCATGGGATTTCTTATACATAACTGGTTGGAGGGTAATTTAGCATTATCTCTTGACATTGAATATTCAATTTATCATGACTCAGCAAATTCCACTTTAGAGGAAATTTTCATTAAAGAAAAAAATCTTGCCCATTTACTAAGGAAACATATACAAAAATATCCATAGCAGTAGTTCAAATAGTAAAAACTGGAAACAACTCAAATGCCCATTTATTGGAGAATGGATTAATAAATTGCATATTCACACAGAATATTATCAACAGGCGAGATGAATGGGCTATAGTAACAAATGACACTATAGAAAATTATAGCAACATAATGGTATAGGAAAAAAATGAGTGCCAAAAAATTACATGTAGCATGCTATCCTATTTGTAACATTAAAGAGAACTAAAATTGGAGTTCCCATTGTGGCTCAGTGGTTAATGAACCCGACTAGTACTTTGAGAATGTGGGTTCAATCCCTGGCCTCGCTCAGTGGTCAAGAATCTGGTGTTGTGGCGAGCTGTGGTGTGGGTCACAGATGTGGCTCAGATCCTGCCTTGCTATGGTTGTGACGCAGGTTGGCAGCTACAGCTCTGATTCTACCTGTAGCCTGGGAACTTCCATATACTGTGGGTGTGGCCCTAAGAAGACAAAAGATTTTTAAAAAAAGTAAAAGAACTAAAACTTACAAATGATAACATACACATGCAACAGATTATTTTCAAAGGAAAGCTAGGAAATGATGAACACAGAATTTTGGATGACAGCTATCTTGCTTAGTAGAGCCCAGACGGATGTGGTTTGGGATGAACCATGTAATTATATGCAAGTTATGCTTTACATAATAGCTTTTGTTTTGGGGTAGTGAATTAGCAGATATTTGTTACATTATTAAAAAAAAAAACCCACTAATTGGAGAGCTCCCTTTGTGGCTCAGTGTGTTAAGGACCTGATGTTGTCTCTGTGAGGATGTGGGTTCGATCCCTGGTCCTTCTCAGTGGGATAAGGATCTTGCATTGCCACAAGCTGCGGAGTAGGTCATAGATGCAGCTCAGATCTGGTGGTGTTGCAGCTGTGGCGTAGGCCAGCAACTGCAGCTCCAATTTGACTTCTAGCCTGGGAACCTCCATGTGTTGCAGATGCGGCCCTAAAAATGGGGAAAAAAAAAGCAAGAAAGAAAAACCAACCAAACACTAGTTGAATAAGTAACCAATGAAAAAGCAAGGCGTGTGTGGATCAAGGATATCAGTATCATGGAAGAAAGATTTGATTAACACATACTGTGCATTTGAGGTCAAGTAGGGAAAAATTATTTCAATGCATGGTTTATAATCAAAGCACAAAGGAAAAGTTGCTAATCATGCTCTGTTGTGATTATTAGATAGTGCTACTCTTTTAATGAAATGTAAACTCTCACTGTGTATGCTAGGAGACTGGGGAAAAACACCTCTTGTTCAGAGACACTGCCTTTTCAGATGCAGAAATACTCATTTTAAATAGCTGTGTCGAAATCTAATATAGAAATCATTTTGTTCATTACCTGTTTGCATAAGTTCAGGAAGAGTTCATTTCAATTTGATTTTATTCTCTCTCTAGATGAGAAGTTGTTTTTGAGGTTTATAAAAAAAATGATTGTTAAAACCTGTAAATCATGAATCTTTCAAGGCAGATGTTTGTTGCTTGCTCGTTTCTTTTTTACAATTGTTGCAGGAACAATGTTTTCTTCATTCAGCCTTATCATTGACCCTTTCGTTAATTGGCCATGTTTGTAGGGAATCATTTTGATAACAGTGGCCACTCATCTTATATTTCAGCCTTAACCAGCTATTGGCCTCTGAATTTCCTTGTAGTCCTTGGAGATTACAAACTTTTTTTTTTTTTTTTTAAGCAATGATGTATTTTTGTTCATCTTTTTATTCAGCATTCAGCACAGGGTGCATTCCTTGTGTGTTTATAGCGTAGTGTAAATAAAGGAGCCATTCCAATCAGGAGGCTATTGTATTTCAATAGGCATGTTATATTCATTTATGTTGAAGAGTTACACTCATATCACCAGGAGGATTTATTCTTTGTTGATAGCCATATTCCTGGATCGAAAGCATTTCTGTATTTTATTTTAAAATTATCCATATTCTTTATGTTTGTTTTCTTTGAAAACTTGTTTCCCAGGAACAGAGTACCTCTTGGCAGTTGTGTTATGCCCTATGTTGGTCCCACTGGAAATAATGCTATATTGTTTGTATTACAAAAAGAAGACATTCGTATATATGGTGTTCAAGCTCTTTCTTTGGATATGTTAATATTCACTTGGTGTGTATCAGTAGGGCCTTACTGACTATTAAAATATTAAAATTCTTCTAAACTGGTTGTTGAAAATCCACTTGCCTGAGCCTCTTAAGTACCCTTCTGTTGTTCCAAGACCCTGAGAAGTCCTCTAAGTCTTGCCACCAAATGGTTAATAGCTGCCAAATAATATTTGGTCCAGCTCTGCAGCAATGTCTATTATTATAAAAATTATTATAATAACAATCATGTCATACCAATTGTTAAGTAATTTTGACTATCACCCCTCGATATGGCTTTTTCACAATACAAGTAATGGTTCAAACCTTTATAGGAAAACTGAGGAGTACTTAAATCTTCAAGAAGCAATGTCTAATTAGCAAGGTTAATTTACATTCATAACTATAATCATAGCAATGAATGTAATCCCCAAGGCTTATAAAAATGCATTTTAATAAACTTATTGTAAGTAACACCTATTCTGTCTTCCACGTTATTCAGTAGATCAACACTTCCTTGTATGCATTGCCCAAGAAATACACTGAGACAGAGATTGAAATACAGGCCTGTTGTTGGGGAGGGACAAGGAACACGAGCAAGGAGATTCAGGGAGAGGAGGCAGCCCTTGAAGGAACTGTGTTACCATTCTATGAGAGAAGCTTCATCCCTCAGGGAATCTCTGGGAATGGTTGATCTGTGTGCTTCCGAATTGGGTCGAGGGAGTTGAGGTATTTATACACACACATTGCCAGTCATGGGTTGAGGGCTGCTCCTCAGAATGTTAAATCCCTGGCATTTCTGATCTGTGAGCCCTAAAATGGAGCAGCCTTCTGGAAAAGCCTTCAAACACAGATTACCCAATTCTGGCATGTGGAAGGCCTGCTTCCTGGAGTCGTAGGACTGAGGGATACAGGCTGGGCACTGCTGGCACCTACTGTAATTACTTTATTATCATCAGAGTTAGGTTCCATGTTTTACAGCTCTTGAACTGCTCTTTTAATCTATCCTCATTGAAGATCCATTTTGCCATGACAAAATACAACTTATTTTAGCCTTTTGGGGAGAGATGGAATTGAAACGCTTCTTTTAGAAAGGTCATGTTCCTTAAAATAAAAAGGCTTAGTACATTTGAAGTCTTTGAGGATTTAATTTGCCTTCCAATTTCAAGACTGCCTCTGATGTTCATGCAAGGCTGTATTTATTTCCATCTGTGCAACTATCAATGTGTTCGGGTGGTAACTAGGTGCTTTTATTCTTCCAAATGTTTAAAGACTAGGTGGGTAGAGCTTTGTCTCTTATATACCCCACATATGGATACTGGTCTGCAAAATGACCAGTGATGACAGTGGGTTCATGCAAGCCAACTGTGCAGCCTCATTTTAAGAAGCTCTTCTGGTTTAGCTGATGATAACATACTTCAAAGACCGAAAAAGATATGTTCAGTGATATCTCCAAAGTAATGTAATCTTTTCAATAAATCTGGGTAATACGAAAACACACAAAGAAGAAAATAAAAATCACCTACAATTTTACTCTTTTGACAGTAGCTATTGTCACATCTGTCATATTTCATTCTTTTTTCTACACCTATTTTTACAATATTAATATATATTAATATTTTCTTCATTTTATAACAAAATACGTTTCCCTGGGCTAGTAGCTCTTAGCTTTGGTGTGCCTCAGAATCACCAACAGCCTTCAATTAAACATGGATTTCTGGGCCTCTATCTCTGGGCCTTCTAAAAGGGTGGAATCTTAGAATCTGCAAGTTAGAAAACTTAATAATTTCCCATGTGAGGCTAATGCTGCTGGTCTGAGGATTTACACTTATGGAACCCAGGTTTTCAAACTTTAAATATACTGGAATGAAGGTAACATTCTGTTTTTTTGGTGGGACATGGGTACATGTGTGTTTATTTTGGGAAAATTCACCCAGCTATGAATTTTTATATAAAAGTTCATATTAATAAAACTTTAAGGAAAAATTCTTAAGGGTGTTTATAAGGACTTAATAGTATTTCCTCTATGTATGTGCCATAGTTTGTTTAGTTAACCATGTCCTTAATTTCAGTGTTTTCCAATGAATAGTGTATGGTGTATTTTAATATTAAGGGTGTTACTTTATAGAAATGCAGATTTAAGATAAAAACAAATATGAATATTTTAGCACTGTTGATACACCTTTCCATAATGCTTTCCAACATTAAAATAATTCATATTTCAAACAATTGACATTTTCTTCTTTGTTTTCTGAGTGAGCGATTATCTTCTTTGGCTGAAAGAAGTATGATAATGTTTCTTCATTGTTTAAATGTAGTTTTAATATTTGAAGTGTGATTCAAAGAAGTGATTAACCTGTGTGGTTTCCTTGTACCATGCTTTCAGAACTGTGGGTGACAGTATTCTTTGAAAAATGAAAGTTCTTTGAAAACTTCTACAAAGCTTTGTCCTAGGTAAAATGCTAACGATCAAGTAGTATTTGGTTTTTGGCTTTAATTTTAAGGACTAGAGGCTAATACTGTAAATTGAATAGACCTGATCGTCTTTATGTTCTCCAGAGTACTGATTCTTGTATTGTACTTTGGTCAGAAAAAAAACTGGGAGGTTCTCATTAACTCGTTTCCTTCCTTATTCAAAAATGAAACTACCATTATGTGACACTCAATTCTATTCATAGGGCAATGGCTTGGAGGAATAGGCTTGTAGCTCTGTTGAGTATATTGAGTACATTTAAAAATGAATATGGTCCTTGAGTTTAGCCCTCATTGAACGACAAGTTTTTAAAACTGTCTTTACTAAAAAAATGGGCATTAAGAACAGTCAGATTCTGTTTATCTCTAAATGTGTATTCAACACAAGGCTTTATATTGGACAAAAGCCCTCCAAAGGAGCCTTTCATGTATATATTTGTACATAAAATTTTCCTTGAATTCTTGAACCTAAAGATTAATATCAAATGAAAGATTTTTGATACATTTTTATATGTTCAGAAAGTTACAAATATTGTAATCACTTATTGCTACATCACTCTTTTTTTTTAATCCAATAAAAAAAGTTTTTATAACTCTGAGAAGTAGTTAGCTCTCCCTAGTATTAATTGTGTTTCATAGTGAGAAATTCCAGGTTGGCACTGCTACATTTTTGGGCAGGAAGGAAAAGTGATATGCGTGATGTGAAAATGGAGTTTTAAGAAACTGACACATAATGGGTGCTCAGTGAAATTTTTTTTTAATACAAATACATTACAACTAAAAATGATCACTCTTTAACTGAAACATGTTTCTGAGATAGAAATCAAAAGGCTGGATGGATTACAGTTGCTAGTTTTGTCTGTATCCTTTCTAAATGTTTAGGAGATAAATGATAGGGGTAAAGTTTGAAAATAAGGGGAAAAAAGATAATACAGTATGTTCTTCAGCTTGATTCCTTCATTCCCTTTGATTGGGATGTTTTCCTGTAACTGTTCCACAATCTGAATTTGTTAATAAAAATGGAAAATATTTTACATAGAGGTGTGTATATTTTAGGTATTTAATCATTCTGTGTCCCCCCCACCTCAGCCTTTTTCTTCTCTTTTTATTCATCTTTTCCATGTTATAATAATTAAAATTTGGCAGATGTATCATACAGCTACTATAAAAAGTGATAGAATAAATGCAAAAATGAAAAGAGAGAAATCTGTGTAAGAGCTGCCTTGAGTATTTTATCCTTTTCTTTTGCTCCCAACTACTAGTTTTATTAGAATTTGGAAAAGGTGTTTGATTCAAATTTTACCGTCTCAGAAAGTCTTTAAGAAAAAAAAGGCACTTGTTTTCAATAGTGTATTATTTCATTCAATATAATGCCGATATTATTATATACAATATATTCCAGCAAGAGAGTGATATAGTAGCAAAGTAGAAGTTTATATAGATACCATTAGATGAAATAGACATATAGACCACATTTATATTCATTATATATATATACCACAGTTCCTCTGAAAGCATCACTGAGCATTTCACAGCCAATTACTGGTCTTAAATGTCAGTGAGAGGATGTGTTAATTTTTAAGTGAAACCAAAATGACTTTCTTATCTGAGCAGCCAATGAAATTCTATATCTAAGGGATTTTCTCCTGCAAATGCCAAACTGGATACATTTGCATATGTTCTCTCTGATGTATTAAGAAGTTGGAAATTGCGAGTGACTTTAAAACAATTTGAGAAATTACTTTCATAAGCTGGGTATTTACATCTATGTATGATTATTTGAGTCTTTGATGTTAGGGGATTCCAAAAAAAAAAAAATAATCAAAATTGATTACTGTTTTTTCTTGTCTGTTACTTAAACATAAACTTTAGTTGTTGCTTAGTACTCAAGTTTATAGATGGGTAAACTATAAGGTATAATGATTATTTCTAGACCAAAAATGTAAACAGAATTGAAATTTGGTATATCAGGTAAAGGAATATTATGCTTAAAAGCAAGTAAATCATTTCAGTTTTATTGTCACTTGTGATACTTAAGTTACTGGGGACTTATTAAAACCTACAGAGAGCAAATAACCATATGAATTATTTCCTTTTTTGATTAACTGATTAGCAGCTAAAATTTATAAGCAACAATGGTCTCAACCCCTCTTGACTATAGAAACCATTTATCACTAAGTTGATTCCTTTTGCATTATAGTCAGAGAACCATTAAGCTTCATTATGTACCTTGTTATGTAACCAGGAAATTCACCACATACTTCATATTAGCTTTTGAATAAAATGTGTATTTAAAAAGTGACAATATTCAGGTATGAGAAACATATTCCTAGTAACAGTAAAACATACTGGACTCTTGGTGCATCTCAGGGTTTATTTGTGTGAAAATCTATTTAAATTATTGAACAGATACTAAAATAAATATGTAAAAAACACTATGATAATCATGCAGAGTTGCTTAATACCTATTGCTATTACTGCCCAATTTTTAAATCCCTGTCTTTTCCTGCCCAACCATCTAGTACCACTGCCTCATGCAGTGCCAACCAGGAGTCTGTAAATACATAATATATATTTAAAAGCATCTATAAGTACCTAATTAAATGAGTAGTTTGCTGATGGACAACCATGGTAGGAAAAAAAAAAAAAGCAGCCATAAACAAAAGAATCTGAAATAATTCAGGGAGTGAGTGGACTTCTTTTTTATTTCTTCTGCCAATTCTAGGTATGAACACAAGATAGGGAATGGGTAAAATGAGAAGATATTTCATGCTGGAAATCTCTGATTTCCCTTGACCAGGCAGAGATATATAAAGAGGCACCCCCACATACACAATTTTTCATAGTAAAAAATAACTTCCTTGAATCTGGAATTTATATTTTGATTAACTGTGGCAAAATAAATACATGCAGAAATTATTTATTGACTATCCATGATACGTGAAGACACCTTTCGGAATAAAAAGCAAAGATGGCATTACACAGTTCTCCCTTTTATGTTTTCCTGTAATCATTATGGCTCAGTGAAAACACCACTGTTAGCTTCAAGCAGCTTGAAATAAGCCTTTGATACAGACCCTTCCTATTCATTCTTCTTAATTCTAATATGTTACTTAAGTGTTCAGTGTCCTAACGCTGAACATATAGTGAATTATTGCATCTGGGAGTACAATAAATCTTCATTTATCATGCCTGCTATGCACTAGACGCTATGAACAGGATGAAAAAGGATAAAGGTAAAGCCCTTTTCTCCATATGGTGTTAAACTTACCCTGAGAGGTGTTATGAACTGAGGGCTCAAACCAAACCAAACCAAACAAACCAAATGAGAAGCAACAGGTCTGAAAAAGAACAAAGTCTCTAAAGTTCAGCCCTACTGGTCCTGAAATATGCAATGACTAACAAAGATCTTACCTTCTTTCCATCAAGAGATGGTTTATTCAGATCAATAAACCCACACGTTTATGGAAATGATTTGCACAGCAAATATGAAAGACAGCTCTTGAAACAGCATCCATTGTGGTGATTGCAACTGATCCATTAAGAACCTCTGGGTGTCCACATCAGTCATTTCTAAAGTGTTGCTGTTAAAAAGGAGTCATAAGCTAATGCCTCCTGAGACAGAGTGTGCTTGACCTTGTCTGGAGTTCAGACACTCACCCAAATGGAGAGACGTTGCATTTAGGTAACTACAGGTGAGGTCTGTGTGTTATGACGAGAAAAAACTGTTTACAGAAGAGGCCATTTTTCTGAGTCCAGATATTTTTATGTGCCTGTTTTTAAATAAGGTAGAGAGGAGCCTATTGGTTTTTGCCTTCTGTGGTTTAGCTGAGATCTCCCGTAAAGCACTGAGAACTTCATGGATTTCAGTGATGATTATGTTTTGTGTTTCTCATGTCAGGATTTCAAGCCATTTTATTAAGAACATGAGTGCCCTCACTGGGTGACAATGATGAGCCACTTGGCCCCAAATCCAAGGGAGGCCTCTAGTCAGGGGTTCACATCTCTCATTCAGAGCGTTATGGTCTCTTGTGCCAGACATATGGCGTCAGGATGGTATCACGGCCTCTTCTTTCATTGGCGTTTCCCTTGAGACAATATGATCTCCATTTAAAAAGTGTTTATGAAGTAGAATGAGTCTCCGGGGAGGCAGGTTCTTTGTTTATTTACTGAACCAGAGGATTGTCTTTCCTCTCTATTGTTGCCCTTGCATATTTTGTTGAAAAGGCTGAAGACCTTCATGACTGTGGGCGTTTTCTTTGCTGAACACACCCAACATCAGGCAGAGCCCCTCAGCAGGCAGTGGGCATTCCAAGATTGGCATCTCATCTCTCCACGAAGTCTCTTGAAGATGATATGACTTCAGAGTTTCTTCCTTCTGTGAGCACTCTGAAGGGTGGAGGTGTGAAATCTGGCTTCCCCTAAGGCTCCTGTGTGAGTGTGAGTGTTGGTTTCACAAGCCATCTATGAAAAGGGTGTATGAACAGACTCTACAGATGCTACGTCTAGCTATGTTGTGCCAAAGAAAATGATGGTACTCTGCCACCAGGTTTTCTATTTCAAGACGGCTTATGTATTTTCATGGGTTTAATTTTTTACAAGAGATCTTGTTGCTGCTGCTGCTGCTAACTGACCTAAACTCTGTGGTCAGTAGATGAAAAATGACTCACGTATTCCTTGCTAGCCAAACATCTCAGATTAGTGAAAGGAGTAAAATTCTCAACTTAAGTCATATGTTCACATGGTAAAACATTTTAAAATATGATGTGAATATTTGAAAATAAGTGCAAATAATATCTTCATCTTTAAGATACCTTTATTTGGGAGTTTCAATTGTGGCCAGTAGGTTAAGAACTTGACATTTTTTTTCTGTGAGGATGTGGGTTCAACCCCTGGCCTCACTCAGTGGGTTAAGGATCCGGCATTGCTGCGGCTGTGGCCTAGGCCCCAGCTGCAGCTCTGGTTTGACCCCTGGCCCAGGAACTTCCATATGTTGCAGGTGTGGCTGGAAAAAGAAAAAAGAAATCTTTATTTGGATGCAGGTTGCTTTTTCCCCCTCTCATCTCCCCTGTCTCTCCCAAGGATCACATGTTTATGGGAACTTGACCCTCTGGGTCACACAGAGTGAGATGTCATGTATCACAATCATGAAAGGGCACATCCTTGGCTCCCTTGTCTGTAATTCTAGGGATTCTAGCCCCATCACAGTTTCCCCTTCTCCTTTGGGGCATTTTCAGTAAGTGTCTTAAGAGGGCTGATGAACTAGTTCTCTGTTTGTAAGTGATTTGCAGCATTTTCCTTCCTTCCTATGCTTTTCTTTCCTGTGTCTTCTCAGTCACAGATATGGTCTGGTCCAACACCTTGTTCTGGCCCTGTGTCCGTTCTCTGCCTCAGTGAGTTCCAGCAGTGGCCCTGGACAGAAGTTTGTGCCAGTATCTGATACAGGTGGGCAGTGAGACCATTGTGATGCAATACCTTATATAAGTGAATGGCTTTTTAGATTTGCATCACTGATTAGTGGTATTTCATCTTCCCAGAGCTCAGACATTGGTCCCCGAGAACTAGAACAGAAAACAGGAAGCAAGCTCTAATAATAATCACTCTTTCCTTTGAAGACCAGCCTGGACTCCCCCAGACTAGACTTCTTCCTTTAGGATGAGTTGTTTTCCTAGGAAAGACCTTGTCCTTCAAACATCTCTCAAACATGTTGTAAGTTTCCTTGAAACTCTTTTGATTTCTGGATTTCCCATAATTTCTTTCTCCTCATGCTTCTGTATCATTTGACATTTTTTCTTCCATCTCTCCCTTAAATATGGTTATGTTTCCTGTCTGTCTGTCTGTCCTTCACCCTCTCTCTTCTCATTCTTCTCATACTCTCCCTGGGAAATCTTACCACCCTCACAGTATTACCTCCTGTCTTAGTTTTCAAATCAGTATCAATGATCCAAATCACTGAATGATGGTATCAGACAATGATGATCTCCACAGAACCCCACCTCTCCTTTTGAACATTGCGTGGACGTCTCCATCTCAACAGGCACAAATTTTGGCTATTCACCACTATCCTGCTTTCCCCTCTCTTGGTGTATGATGTTACCAGTCTTTCTTGCAGTTTCACAAGCAAACAGGTTTTGCTTTCTTCCTCTGTGTTTTTTCACATACTAGTCTACCTTCCAGGAATAATTCCCTAGTCAATTTCACTTAGCTAGTACTTTTTTTCATTAGGGTCCTAGCAGAAATGATACTTCTTTCAGAAATCTTTATAGCAAATACAAAGTCTGCACTAGAAATCCCTATTGCAAACTTTTCGTTTCTTTCTTTCCTTCTTTTTTTTTTTTTTTTTTTTTTGCTTTTTAGGGCTGCACCTACAGCATATTGAAGTTCCTGGGCTAGGAGTCAAATAAAAGCAGCAGCTGCTGGCTTACACCACAGCCACAGCAAAAGGGGAACTGAGCTGAGTCTGTGACCTATACCACATGTCACACCAAGCACACCAATGCTGGATCCTTAACCCACTGAGTGAGGCTGGGGATGGAACCTGCCTCCTCATGGATGCCAGTCAGGTTTGTTACCACTGAGCCACAATGGGAACTCCTTTTCTTGACCCTTTTTATTTGTCTGTAATCCCTCTAGACTGTGAGTTCCTTGAGGCTTAGGGCTGTGTCTTATTTATTATTATATTAACAAAGCCTGGAAAATAGAAAAATGTAGATAGAGTATGTGTGTGTATATATATATATATATGTGTATATATATATATATATATATACACAAACTGAATTCATAAAACTAGAACCCTGGGAATCATTCTCTACCCTTCTTGTTTGTTCCACAATGCACCAGGTTCTAGTGATTCAATTTCCTGGATCACTATTGCATCAGTTTCCTTGCCTCCTTCCCCTAATCTGATTTCTTGCCTGGTTATTGCAATGGTTTTCTTGTCTTCCTGCCTCTAGGCATATTCCTCCCAAATTTATCACTTACATTGGCTCCAGAATTATTTTTTAAAATAGAAATCTGATCATGCCACTTACCTACTGAGAATCTTTCTAGGGCCCCCATACCATGTATGCCAAACTACAAAACACAACATACAGGCTGCCCCCTGCTTTGCTCCTTGTTACATTCCCTGTCTCCCACCTCCCAAACACCCACATTACATTGAAGTCCTGCCAGACTTGTCATAGCTCCCCAAATGAGATGTCATATTTACTCCCCTGTGCCTTAAGACAAGCTCTTCCTTCTGCTTACAATATTCAATTTAAAAGTTAACTTTTGGCTCAAGTTTCACTTTTTCAGGCAGGGCTTTCTTGTTTCCTATAGACCAGGTGAGGTGACTCTCCTAGCCGGCCTAGAATCTTCTGCATAATTCTTTATTTTAATGTGGGCTAGAAACTCCAAAGGGTCCTTTGACACTGATATAGATGTACTTTTGAAGGCTAGAAGTGCTGCTGTTACCCAACAGCAATTTTATCTTTCCAACTAAATTTATTTCTTTTGAGATTTTTATGTTGTAAGGCTTAATGCTAAAATCTTCTCCCATATTTCAAGGCTGTTATCCATTACTATTGAATGAATGATTTCAGTCTGCTGAATGTGAAGTATCAAAAAAGAAGAGAGACCCGGTTCTTCTCCCTGGAGCATGTGTCTGTGTTTCCTTTGTAAACGTACTCATTCCTCATAGCTATGCTCTTATAGGCATTTTTCTCTCCTTACACGTTCTCCTGGGATTGCATTCTTGTACCCTTCTGGGAGAGAGAACACCGTGGCACACGGCAGTGTTTTGAGAGCTGCCAGGAGACATAAAAGTGATCTTTCACTGAGCAGTTCTGCCAGGGAGCATCTCCAACAATGTGTTGGGACTCTTATCTGATACACTTCCTTTTAGTGTAAAAAATATGGCCATCTAGTGGACCTCACTTCATTCCATTCATTCATTCATAGCTCCCAAATAATTATAGCATTGCTAGGTGCTGTGGATATAAAAATGAGTGAGCCAGAGCCCTTTTCCCCAGAGAACATACAATTAAGTAGAATAGATGTTTTTAAAAATGCGCAAAGTCCAGTGGTGGACATAAAACATCCCCCGAAGGCGAGCCTGATCAGTCATAAGTAGTAGAAAGAATCAGGAATGGACTACGACAGCTTTGGTTTTGGCCATATTGGGTTGGAAGTGCTCACGTGACATTCAGGTAGAGCTGTTGCACAGGCAGATGGCATTGCAAGCATCAGACTCCAGATGATCCTATCTTGATAATGTAGATTTGGGACTCACCAGTAAAAGAAGATATTTGAAGCTGTGAAAACTAATAAAAGAAGGTTAATGGCAGCAATATTTAAGGGCTATTAGAGGAAAAGGAGCTAGCAAAAGAGAAGCAGGAGTTGGCAATCTCAGAAAGAGCACAAGCTGGGGACATCATTTCAGAAGCCAAAGAAGGATATTGACAAAGAGAAGTATGGCCACCAGTCAGATGCTGCCAAGAGGTAAATAACAAGGCATCAAAAAGAATCCATCAGTTTCAGAATTGAGGGGGTTGTAGTGACCGCTGTCTGAGCAGCGAGAGCAGGTTGTGGGGGCAGAAGCCAGACTGGAGAACCAGTGCAAGGTAAGGAAGTTCAGATGGTGACTGCAGAGTGTTTCTCAAGGATTATGGCTGTGAAAAGAAGAGCCACAAAAGAGAAGTCAGGAAAAGCATGGCTAAAAAATGCCCTTCATGTTAAAAAAAACTTGAGACGTGAGAACGTGTAAATGCTGAGGAGAAGTCAGCAGAGCGGAAGAGATGGAAGATACATGAGAGGAAAGAGCTGATGCTAGCACAGGGTCCCAGAGAGAGAAAAAGATGCTATCACCCTCCCCATTTTATGCATGGGGTTGGGCAGGGGAGCCATTCAAATGGATACACAGGAGCTCACAGATGCCCTTATGAAATCTGTCGAGCCTCTTTCAATTATGTATATGTAGAAACCTTGGCAAATGTGATAAATTTATTTTTTAGTTCACATTAGCAAATAAGAAGAGTAGTCCTCAGAGTGCTACAAAAGCAGTTCCCAACATTCCTTTCTTTAACTAGAACAAATCTCTTTGGTTCTTCTCTTTGATACTGCCGAGATCACTTAACTGTGGCCCTGAGAACATTCAACCTCCTTCACTTCAGTGATCATCCAAAATGAGCTTCAGCTGCATCTTGAGCAGAGCTGAGACTGTCTTTGCAGTTCCTAAATCAGACTGATAATCAGGTCATCACTGCCGTGTTTATTCACTGCTCAAACCTTTCTGATCTTTTCCTCCAACCAGTAGACTGGAATTTATATTCTAAACAAATGTCATGCAAATTCTAATCATCACAAATAGTTTTGTTATTTCTTTATTTTAAAATAAAATCCTTAATTATTTGACCAGCTGGCCATCCCTAGCACGTTACTTAACCAAGGGCTGATTTAATTTGGATGAGTACTTAGTATCTCTAGATTGTGGTAAATAAAATGCTTTCTAAGTGGAGCAGGATGTTGTGTTCTTGTGGATCAATAATATTGTAATGGGAAGCGAAGATTACTTATATTATTGTGCTCACTAGAGGGCAAAGAGTTTTCCTTAGAGCCAGATATCTCTAAGTGACGCTCTTGTGACATAGGAGTGCAGCATTGGGAACAGGTGAGGCTTTGGCTCCTGTTGTTTTCTGGGCTGGAATACTTCTTCAGCATTAAGCCCAGAAGTGTCTTTTCCTGGGATTCCATCTTTGAAACCTTCAGAATGGGGGTGGTGATCCTCCCGTGACCTCACATCTCACCTGCACACGCAGACAACACAGACAGTGCAGTGAAATTGCTACGTTATTATGCACCATCCAACTAGATTGTCTCCTTGGCTATTACAACACCTGGTCTGAGCCCAGGCTCAGGTTTCTATCAGCCATTTAATAACATGTATTAAATGATGAAATGAATGAATGTGCCCAAATCTTTTAATTTTGGTTTGAAAAGTTACAAAAATAATCCGCCGAAAATAGTAAGGGCTAATAAGTTCCCACTGTAATGGGTTTTCTGCTACTTAAAAGCTGTGATTCTCTCAGCACAGCCTATATCAGAAGTCTTCCTATAATCTTGTAGCCTTGGAAAATCCCATATTCTCAGAACACCTGGAGGGGTGGATCCTAGCTCTCAATTTAGTGGATAATTTTCCTTTCCTCCTTTTTAAATTTTCATAGCTTTTTATGCCTTTTTTAATTCTTTCTGGCATTTGCCTTGATCTGAGATGCAATAGCGCTACTTTTAAAAAATCCTATTTTCTTATTGGCTTATAATTTACTTGAAGGGAAGGGGCACATTTATTACCTCCAACAGTGCTTAACACCATGCTTTGCTTATGGGTGGTGAGTAATAAATATGTGTCCTATTGAACTTCATCAGCAACTGTGGCTCAGATGGGGATTTTAGTGGCATAGTGGTAGTTTATGGTGTGGAAGTGGGACCAGTCTTTGCTGAGTAATGGCCCCTCACATCAGCATGGCCCTAGGGCTCTGGCCTCTGCTTGCCAAGGAATGGTAATGATGAGTTAATCCAATCCCAATGCCAGTCAGTCATTTGCTAAGCAGGTCAACATGGCAGTGAGAGAAACTGAACCAAATGGAAAGAACATACAGAGAGAATCAGGTGCTTTCTAAACTAGCACTTTTTGGAGGAAAAAAAATCCTAATAGTCCTTAAATAATAGAACTCCGTTTACAGTTGAGGTTTCTCAGGATGTCTGGATTGTGTGAGATGTGGTGAGATAAGGGTGAATGAAATAAATGAGAAATTTATAGTTTGTTATGACAAAACATATCCATTACAGCCAAATAGATAATCTTATCTGCACGAGTAAGATTAAATAGCCAAATATCTACATATACAAAAAGCGGATGGGATAAGATTTATTCAAATCAATGCTAGGTAATACCTTTGTCACATTATAGTCTTCAGTGTATTTCAAATCTACACAAGAGTGTATTCCACAGCCACAGATGTATTTCAGCAGTGCTTAAAGGATAGCCTAAAATGTGTTAGTTTTTCATCTACTAAAAAAAATGAATCAGTCATCTTATAATATTGTTTAACATCTGTAGAATTTATGAAGCAGAACAAAATAATCTTTTAGTGGATGAAGAGGACAAAGATAAAACATCATTTTCATAAAATGATGATAAACATCAGCCCATCATTTCTCACATTTAATAAATTAAGGTGATTTAGAGAACCGCGGATTAGAAAACATTTCCTGCCAAACACTAATTTTTTAAACTTGAAAATTTTTTTAAGAGGTAACAGTGTTTATATCTTAAATTCTAGTTATGTAGAAAAATTAGTGTTAAAGAAGGATGGATTTCTTAGACTTTGATACTGTGTTAAAAGTACAGAGGAAATTATTAAGAGGGAAGTATTTATGATAAAACTTAAAGTTTAATGATTTCTGTTTTAACGACAGAAAAAAACAGATCTGTGATCGTTGAGTTAATTGTAGCAGATAGGCTCGTGCAAAATTCTTATGAATAAGAACAAATAGTTAATTTCAAAGTCTTACTCTCAGATTATTAATTAATTACCAAGGGGAAAAGCACCTTTATAGCAGAGAAATATGGTGCACAATCCACTAAGTGGGAAAATCTAGCATCATCAATAATGAACGGACACGTGTTTTTTTAGCAAAACTGTTTAAGTCTAATCATTAGGAAACAATAAAGCAAATTCAAATTGAAGGACATTCTTCAAAACAATTATTATATAGTCTTGCAAGATGTCAGTGACACGAGAATAGACCTGAGAGCTATTGTAGGTTAAAGGAGACTAAAGAGGTGTCACGACTCATTGCAATTGTGATCCTTGACTGGCTCCTGTATCCAGAAGACCCAAAAAGCTAGAAAAGGTATTATTGGGCCAACTGGAGAAACTCACAAATATAACAATTGAATTGTGGTTGTAAGTAGAATGTCTTTGTTTTTAGGTGATACAAGTTGAAATATTTGAATTGTCATTATGGCTGCACCTAACAGAGTAATTGGTTAAAAAGAGAAGAGATAAAAAATGCAGCAAAGTGTTAGCAATTAATGAATCTAATCTAAAATATTTATACTTTATGTAAATAATCACTGTGCTATATATTTTTCAATTTCCTATAGGTTCGTCATTTTTCAAAATATAAGGTTAACAGAAATTCTCAATGGTTATCAAACCTAAGTTTGAAGAAGAATTGTCAGGGGTATTTATTAAAAGTATAAATTCCCAGAGTTCTCATCATGGCTCAGTGGAAATGAATCTGACTAGCATCCATGAGGATGCAGGTTCAATCCCTGGCTTCGCCCAGTGGGCTAAGGGTCTGGCGTTGCCGTGAGGTGTGATGTAGGTCGCAGATGCGGCTCAGATCTGGTGTTGCTGTGGCTGTGGTGTAGCCCAGCAGCTATAGCTCCAATTTGACCCCTAGCCTGAGAAACTCCATATGCCACGGCTGCAGCCCTAAAAAGACCAAAAAAAAAAAAAAAAAAAAAAAAAAAAGTAAAATTCCTGAGCTCTACACTTCTGTCTATTCAGTGGAATTGAAGTGGAACAAGAGTTACCTCAGGACACATGAATTAGAAGTATCAGCTTTCTGCAGGGCTATTTGTGAATATACTATTATTCTGTTGACTTGGTCCGATCTATCTATCCCCTCACCAAGCTACCAACAAGACCAGCAGAAATGGGCAGAGGAACACAAATTGGTGTGTCTGGTGGTCTGGACCATAGTGTTGCAAATGAATACAAGTCCGGTGAAGGTTTTAGTCTGCCCATCATTAGTGGGGTGAGGGTACTTTCCCAGTTTTGCACTTGGGCTCTCAACTGCTCGTAGAACTCACGGTTACCAGCAAGTTACTGTCCATCTTTTGGGGAGTGTGATAGAGAAAGCTCTGATGCCAGTAAAACTGGCAGGTGGATATCCTTGGTATTGAGCCAGGTATAACTGATCTGGGTTTTATTAAGCCCTGTAAATTTTTAAAACTTGAGATGTCATTCACACAACATACAATTCACTTTTATATATTATACAAGTTTAACATGATTTTTATTATATTTACGAAGCATCACCACTAACTAATTTCAGGACAGCTTTACCACCTCCCAAAGAAAATCTGTATCTCTTAGTAGTCAAACCCTATTCTTTACTTCCTCCAGCTCCTGGCAAATGTAATTTACTTTTTCTGTATCTATGGATTTGCATCTTCTGGATGTTTCATATAAACAGAATCGTACAATTATGCAGTGTGGATTTCCAGTTTTCCCAACATTATTTGAAAAGACTGTATTTTCTCCATTGAATGGTTTTGGTACACTTGTAAAAAAATCATTTGGTGTTGTACATATGTACTTTTTTTATATCCATTCTATTCCATTGGTCTATATCTGTCTTTATAACAGTACCACACTTTATGCTAGTATTGTAGCTTTGTAATACATTTTTAAAATCAGGAAGTATGAGTTTTCCAATGTCATTCTTCTTTTTCAAGATCCTTTTCAAAGCTTTTCAAGATCCCTTGAGATTCCATATGACTTTTTTGAATTTTTTTTTTTGCCTGCTCCTGCAGAATGCAGAAATTCCAGGACCAGAAACCAAACCTGTGCCACAGCAGCAGCCTGAGCCACAGCAGCGACAGTGTCAGATCCTTAATCCACCTAGCCACCAGGGAACTCCTGAATTTTTTTCTTTCTTTCTTTTTTTTTTTTTGTCTTTTTGCCTTTTCTAGGGCCGCTCCTGTGGCATATGGAGGTTCCCAGGCTAGGGGTTTAATCAGAGCTGTAGCTGCTGTTCTATAACACAGCCACAGCAATGCCAGATCCTTATAAGGATCTGTATAAGAAGAGGCCGCGTCTGTGACCTACACCACAGCTCATGGCAATGCCAGATCCTTAACCCACTGAGCAAGGCCAGGAATAGAACCCACAACCTCATGGTTCCTAGTCAGATTCGTTAACCACTGAGCTATGATGGGATGAATTTTTTTTATTTCTGCAAAGAAAAAAAAATCATTGGGATTTTGGTAGGGATTGCACCGAGTCTATAGATTGCTTTAGGTAGTATTGATAATCCTAACAACTCTTTCAATCTATAGTGTGAGGTATTTTTCATTTATTTATATCTTCTTTAAATTCTTTCAGCAACATTTTATAGCTTGAAGTATATGTTTTTTATCTCCTTGTCTAAGTTTCTTCCTAAGAATCTTATTCTTTTTTCCTTTTGGTGCTGCTGTGGACTGAATGTTTGTGTCACCCAAAATTCATAAGTTGAAACCCTAATGCCCAATGCAATGATATTTAGAGGTAGGGTCTTTGGGAGGTAATTAGGTTTGAAAGATGGAGTCCTCATAATGGAATTAGTTTCTGTATAAGAAGAGACAAGAAAGACCTGTGTTCTTCTCCCTCCAAACTTGACTGTTCTGAGTACACAGCAAGCCATTTGCAAACCAGGAAGAGGGCCCTCACCAGAACCAACCATGCTGGCACTTCAGTCTCAGACTTTTCAGCCTCCCAAATCATGAGAAATAAATATTTGTCCTTCCAGCCACCTAGTCTCTGTTATTTTTGTTATAGCAGCCTGAACTAAGATAGATACCATTGTAAATAATAATGCTATTGTTTTCCTAATTTCCTTTTTGAATTCTTCATTGATATTTATAAAAATGCAACTAATTTTTTTTGTTTTGGTTTGTGTCACTGAATATTATTATTTTTTTCTTTTTGCTGTTCTAGTTGAGTGATTTCTACTACCCTGTCCTCCAGATCACTGATTCATCCTCTGCATCGTCCAACTTGCTGTTGATTCATTCTAGTATATTTTTCATTTCAGTTACGGTATTTTTCAGTTCCTATTTGTTCTTTTTAGTATTTTCTTTTTGTTGAAGTTCTCATTGCATGTATCCATTCTTCTCCAGATTTTAGTGAACATATTTATAACTATTTCTTTGAACTCTTTATGTGGTAAATTACTTACCTTTTTCATTTAGTTTTTTTTTTTTTTTTTCTGAGGTTTGTCTTATCTCTTCATTACAGAGGTATTCCTTTGTCTCTTCATTTGCCTAATTCTCTGTGTTTGTTTCTCTTTATTAGGTATATAAATTGTTTCTTTATTAGGTATATAAATTGTTTCTGAAATTATGTTACTACATCTGAAGTAAATGGTGTCCTGTAGGGCTCAATAGTGCAATCCCCACTGGTCACAAGAGCCAGATGCTCCAGGGGTTTCCCCTGTGTTTCCTCCTATTGTGGTTGGGCTGAGGTTGCTGTGGGTGCACTGTGTGGAGTTGGCCCCCACCCTAACTGGCTATAAAAGTCCTGGCCATGACTGCTGCAGGTACACTGGTGGGCATGGTTGCCCCCAGCCTAGCTGACTTCAAGGCCTGGCCACTACTGCTATGGACATGCTGGTGTGTGAGGCTGCCTTCCAGAGTGGACACTGCTTTGGAGGGAAGCTGGCTGAGGTGTCTTTCCAGAGAGGGGGAGGAGTAAGAATCTCTTTGAAGGGACCAGCTGTTTTGGGCACATTGAGCAGGGCTAGTTCTCAGGGGAATGCTAGGGTAGGGTGCATGGTGTTAGCTACATTGATGGATAATGACAGAACTGTTACCTTCCAGCACCTGGCCAGCTAGGCATCATAAAAATAATGATGCCCATCACTTTTCTGCCTCCAGAGAAACTTCCATTAGATCCCTGCCCCTCTAGCACATGCTTTAAAATTAGTCAATGGATGAAATTCCCATTGTGGTTCAGTGGTAAAGAACTTGACTAGAATCCATGAGGATGAGGGTTTGATCCCTGGCCTCACTCATGGGTTAAATATCCGGCGTTGCCATGAGCAATGGTGTAGGTCACAGGCAAGGCTTGGATCTGGTGTTGCTGGGGCTGTGGTATGGGCTGGCAGCTGCAGCTCCAGTTTGACCCCTAGCTGGGAACTTCCATGTGCTGCAGGTGCAGCCCTAAAAAGCAAAAAAGAAAAAGAAAACTTCTCATATGACCCAGCTGCCTTTTAAGCTGCTGCCTCTATGCTGGGACTCAGAATGAGTGAATCAGAGTGAGCCCTTCAAGAGCAGTATCTTAGTTTCCATGGTTCTCCTGGACATAAGCTCCACTGATTTTCAAAGCCAGATGTTATGGGGGTTCATCTTCTCAGTGCTGGCACCCTGGGCTGGGGAACCCAAAGCAGGGCTTGTTCCCCTCACTCCTCAAGGGGTCCTCTGTGGTTGGTTACAACATCCCTCCCATTTGTGGGTGACTGCCCAGAGGTGTGGGTTCTGATTAGACCACAACTCTACCCTTCTACTATCTTGGCCTCTTTTTATATCCTTATTTATTTTAAAATATATTCTGCTGGCCTTTAGGTCACTTTTAGAGACATTTTTCTTATATGTAGCTGTAGTTTTGGTTTGGGAGGAGGGGAGCTCAGGATTTTCCTGCTCTGCCATCTTATTTGTGTGCTTTAAACCAAAGGGCAATTTATGGTAAGTACTCACTAGTACCTATTATTTTTATCTTCTCACCAGATTTTGGCTCATCCACATGACTAGTTCCAAAATCAGGCAAATGACATTTGAAGTGAACTGATTTAACCCTTTGGCAAATAGGACAGACTTGTAAAAAGAAAAGAAAATCTCATTTTTACCACCTACATTTCTACCTGCACTGTGCAGGATCTATATAATTGATTCTTTCACATTGACTGTTGACAATTTGATTGGTTCTTTGTGACCAACATTAATGACAGAACCCAAAACAATTTGGCCTACAAATATTGAACTTGGTAGTGTTATGAACTGTAACTCACATCAAGCAGCCATATAGCAGTTCAACAACAAACTCATTAGTAGGCTGAGAAAGGAAAATGCCATAGAGAAAAAGCCATTTGAGTGATGGGACAAATTCTTGTAGGTCAAATTCATCTGGAAAATATTCTCTTTCCATCCAGGGTTTCATAAAAATTTTCCAAGGCAACAGTGTAAACTTGGTAATGAATTAGTATAGCCAGGTGGCTGTTACATGAGTTAAAGTTATATAAAAATGGGCTTCAACCATTTAGTACTTCCAGAATTCCCCAGGTTGGGGAAAGAAGAAATAAAGCCCCCAAAATAGAGGTAAGGATAGCAAAAATAAGAGAAATTGAAATGCAGGTGTTTAAATTTGTGTGGCCGACATTGGAAATTTTGTCCTCCAATGATTCTTTGCATAGATACAGGGAAATTGACTAAAAACTGTTATTCTCTTTGACGCCAGAAAAATGACAAAAAACATTCACATCAAAAAGTGACGAGTTTCCTGACCTCAAAAAACATCACAGGCAGTATTGTGTGTCCATGTGCTAACTCCTTAGCAGGTAAAGTAAACAGAATTTGTTTTTTAGAAATTTTTCTTTTTCTCATATAAGAAATAAGAACAGATTATTGCTACTACTACTGGCCTGGCAGGATTTAACTAATCAGCTTCTGAAAGAAAATAGTTCTGGTTTGCATTTTCCAAGTACCACTGAAAAGAGGCTTGTTTATTATAGTAATTATGCTATAAGCATACATTTAAAGAAAACTGCTTTGGGAAATTTGATGAAAATGGGCTTCAAGCTTTCTTTGGACCCTGTGATTTAAGCTTTTTTTTTTAAAAAAAAAAAAAGAAAACAAAAAACAAAAAAACAGGGCAATCTACAGAAACCTGAAGCTGTTAAGTGGCATTTTTCCACCCATCATAATGCATGTTGAGTATTAAGCACTGGTAGATTCTGAAACGAGGAACAAACAGTCTCTTGGACAGCACAGATTGCAGAAATATCCCATAAAGATGCAAGAGTCTGCATTAATCATCTGAGCGGGACAATGGGTGACCTTTTCTAATAAGAACTGGAGCATCTAAAGTGAACATTAAATTTCACTGCAGACCTATTTGCTGTCTATCTGTGGCATTCATCACTGCTGAGATGTAAACGTCCTGAGACTCTGGGAATCTGACAATCATACTTCATGGAGATGGAGAGGGAATGTTCTGAAGAGCCCAGAAAGCTTGTTCAGCCCCCAATTTTGGCAACCTTAGGGCCATTATGGCTTCGTTTCTCTTTCATTATGAAAGCAGAGCAGCTGTTGAGTGAGCAAGGTTAACAAACCTTGGAAAAATATTAAAGTTAATTTGTTTTTAGGGCTTTCCTACACCCAGAAGTTGGAAGAAGATTATTTTATATGCACCCATTAGTCTTTCAATAGTCAAATCTGCAGAGCTACTTATAAGATTTACTCTTTGGGTTTTAAGTAGATATTATCAAGGGTGGGCATCTGTTTAACTGGCATAGGGAGACACTAGGGAGTGCAGAGCTGGCCTAAAAAGTGCTTTGGACTAATGACCTGTTCAGAGACTAGAGAGTCGTGAAATCTCAACTCAACTCCTGACATTTAAAAGCCTTTGAAATTAACTGGTGAATGGGGTTGATGTAGAATCAAAACAACCTGCTGGAGAGAGAAAAAATATAAAAGGTTATTTGGGTGAATTCAAACTTTTAAATTAAAATTAGTAAATTTAAGTTAACTAAATTTGAGTAGGTAGTATGGACATACAACTGGAATGGTTTTAGCACTAGTCACATCTACTTCTTAGCTACCCTAAAGCTGTGTGGTCTTCTCTGAACCTCAGTTTCTTCATCTTGAGATTGTTATAATGAGTGTGGACTGCAGATTTAATTTGGTGATTGAATATATTAGATAAGACCATAAGATTAAATATAATCAAGTCCTAGAGTTGGTGATCTACACAACTGATTTTGAGGGCTGTACAAATAGTCTGAGGGAGCTGCACTTTCCAGAATCTCTAAGAGTCTTTTACATAGAAAAGATAGAGTAGTTTTGGGACTTAATCTTATATGATGAAATGTTGGGACTATAGCAGAGAGGCAATAAGCAAGACTTTTTTTAGACGTTCTTTTCACTGCTATTCAAAATTGTTATTTACCTTTAAATATGAGAGAGGGAGGCAAATATACTTAAAAGTATTTGGATTTACTTTGATACTTGTATTCAAGCTCAATGAACTGAGAGAGGGAAGAGGAACAATTACCAAAAAAAATTGAAAACTAAATGAGGATATGGCATTTTTGAAATTGGAGACCAGAGATAGAGGGTACTCTGCCTTTCCTGGTTCACAAACTTGCTTTGTGTCAGGAGCTGTTTCAGCTGCTTTAACTCCTCTAATTCTCTCCCATTAAGCCTATGAAGTTGATTTTATTAATCCTTCCATTAAAAAAGAGTTTAAACAATTGTCCAAGGTCCCAGGGCAAAGCCAGGTCCAACCAAACCCAGAAGTTGTAGCTCTGAAGTCCACCTTCTCAGTCCCTATACCAAGCTCCCTTTTGCTCACATCTCTGTTCTTAATACAGAGCTAAGTTGCTGCAAAAGAGAATGTGGCCACACTGCTTTGCTTTGTCAGCATTCCCAGGGATACGTAAAAATCACCTTTGTTAACTGGAAGTGAACATGACTAACATTGACAAATACAATCTGCTCTCAACTTGCTGAAATCAATTCATGTAAATTAGCCATTACCACAATGTCTTTAGAAGGAACTCATTCATTAATTTAACAAGTCTTCCTTGAATGCCCACTACATGGCAGGCATTAAGCTAGATATATATATAGAGGTGTATGGTGTGGTAAAGGCCATTTAATGCTCTCACCTGGCTCTGAAAAAAATAGGGTGGTATCTTAAAGTTGAAATATTCTGAATTATCGGGTGTCAAACTCACACTAAAGATACACTTTGGGGGTACCAAACTCCAGGCCTCAGGAAATTGCCTACCTCCACTTATAATAGGAAGTAGCAAAACAAACAAACAAAAAAACATATAGAAGCTTAGATATTGTATACAAATAATGTAGACGTATTCCTGTAAAAGAAAATTGATCAACTCAATTACAAGGGAGGGGTGAGGGATGTTAAAATTAAATTCATGCCTTTCTGATATTTCCACTTTAGGAATAGCACTATTGGAAGGATGGGGGAATGGTTTAAAAAGAAAACAATGGTTTGATACAAACCAATCAATGAAAAATTGTAGAGACATGACAAGTGTGTTGGTCAAAGGTTTTTTTGTACCGTGCCTTCCATGACCTCTGAAAGCAGCATATCAGACACTTGGTTGGAGAAAGAGTGAAGGTTGCAGTTCTATTATATAGTAATTTCATGTCAAAAAGGAATTAATTGTCCAGTCTCTTCATGCTCTTGATAGTTGTGGTCAATGAATTGATCTGACACTGAAAATTAATGCCTGCCATATATTTTGTGTGAAATGATGTTACTATGCTCAAGTTGTCAAGGCAAGCTGTTACCTGCACTGAGAAATCTATCTGAAGCTTAGCTTTTCCAAAATATTGAAAGGTCTAGATATTTTATCCATAACCATACTTTCTGTTCAGTGATGATGTTCTCTGTACCTAGCCAGAAGGCCAACGTTATCTTGAGTTCATGCCCAGGTAAAACATAAATGAGGCTCTTTACAGGTGGCACCTTGAGGGCCTCAAAATTGGAACAACCCATTCACAAAATCTGATGAATGGGCCATGTTATCTCAGACAGAATAATACAGAATAATCCCTTTAGGAATTTAGGAGGTACAAAATTTAAATTTTGCTTAAGTGATTAACACATGACAGACACCCATGTGTCTGGTTAGTTGAATCTTAAAATGGACTCAATGTGGTTTGGGGGGGCAACATAGGCTTATCTGCAAAATGTAGATAATGTCACCCTTGAACAATGTTAGAGATCGATGAGGTAATGTATGGAAAATGAAATTGATTGTTCTAGGGGAAAAAAAAACTCATTTAAAGGCTCATCTAAGTATTCTGGATGTCAGTTTTTACCTGATCTTATTGTTAATGAAGCAAATTAGTGCCATTAAGAAAAAAAGGCAGGAGTTCCCGTCATGGCTCAGTGGTTAACGAATCTGACTAGGAACCATGAGGTTGCGGGTTCGATCCCTGGCCTTGCTCAGTTAAGGATCTGGTGTTGCTGTGAGCTGTGGTGTAGGTTGCAGACGCGGCTCGGTCGGATCCTGGGTTGCTGTGGCTGAGGTGTAGGCCAGCAGCTGTAGCTCCAATTAGACCCCTAGTGTGGGAACTTCATATGCCGCAGTTGTGGCCCTAGAAAAGACAAAAAAAAAAAAAAAAAAAAAAAGATCTGGACAAGATCTTACATTTAAAAAAAGGCAAATTAAATAGTAAGTCCTACATTTGAGAGATAGTAAGGTGATTTTTGGTAGAATTTAGAAGGCAGCTAAGTTGATGTCTTGTTAAAGTATTCAAGAATTTGAAATCTATTGACTGTATTTTACTTTGTTTGTACTTTGCCCTTATTTTGTTTTTGTTGGGAAAACACACAGCTGAAATATATCCTTTTAGATAATAACAATTGCTATTTAATACATATTTATTTATTTATTTATTTATTTATTTTGTCGTTTGTCTTTTGTTGTTGTTGTTGTTGCTATTTCTTGGGCCGCTCCCGCGGCATATGGAGGTTCCCAGGCTAGGGGTTGAATCGGAGCTGTAGCCACTGGCCTACGCCAGAACCACAGCAACGCGGGATCCGCGCCGCGTCTGCAACCTACACCACAGCTCATGGCAACGCCGGATCGTTAACCCACTGAGCAAGGGCAGGAACCAAACCCGCAACCTCATGGTTCCTAGTCGGATTCGTTAACCACTGGGCCACGACGGGAACTCCTTAATACATATTTAATACTCAACATCTATGTAGAATAACAAAGCTTTAAGTTACAAGCCAGGTATTCACATCTTCTTTTGCTCTTGTCTATGAAAGACTTTTAAATATATATACATAGATATATTTTCTTGGCTAGCACAGCTTAAAATGTATTAAAAATTTTTAAGATATTGGTTAATTTTCAAGAGCCATGATTTTCTCCTGTTTGCATTATGCATTTAAAAAATATTTTATGCAAGTTACTACTTCACTAATTACAATTGGCAAGGGATCGAGGGAACTAATAAGGGCATGCAGATTTTCCTTTACAAAATTCTGTTGTTAATAAAAGGGGCAAAGTTACAATGTCAATTGAAGAACTGTTTTCTTTTCCAGACACTTGTTGTTAATGATGAGTTATACTTGAGGAAGACAAATACTGTTCTTCTCTAAAGAACTCATTTTTCCCCCCATGGTGGCATTTTGAAGTCTATGATTTGTCACAACTCTCAGCAGGAAGTATAATGGCCAAGCATGGCTTAACATGTTATTTATTCAAGTAACGTGGTCTCAGTTCTGTGGGTGACAAAAATTCTCAGTCTCTGGTTTGCCCTTGGCCACCGTGTTAGTCAGTGATTACAATGAAAGAATGAAGTTTGGACTTTCAGAGTTGCTTTATTCTGGCTAAAGTTCAGAGTCATCTAGTTCCATCCTGTGGGAAAAGCAATTAGATGTCATCCAGTAAGAAAAACATCACCACCACCAAGGACATTAGTTACTTTCCCATTTAGTAATGGTAGCCTGAGACTCTAAAGAGATCCCTTTTCATGTATGGTGAAAGTTCCCCAGGAAAAAATGTAATATGAAATAAATAGATAAGTTTCCAGATATTTTGGAAGAACACAGCCCAAGTTGTAAACCTTGATGTAAAGAAAATAGTAGCTTTATAGAAATCAGGGATTAGTCCAGAAATTTGCATGAGTATGCCTCAGCCTGCAGGACCGGATATCTGCAGTAGCAGCTGAATGTGGTTCATATGAATGGAAATAAAATCACCAGACTTGAGTTCCTGCCTCTTAGAAGAAAAGCCACTAGAAAGGAACTTTCCCTGACAATGAGCTGTTTGACACAAATACTTTGCCTTGGTTTTATGTGTTGTGTACACCACTTCTTTTGATTTTGTCCGCCTAACCTTTCTCTAAAATCATCCTATATCTTCCAGAAGACTGTGTGTCCTTCAGCCTCAACTTCAAACACTCTAGTTTGAAATGTTAACAGTATTCAACTTTTCCCAAATATTATATTCTAGTTCTGTGTAAAAATTAAAAACCTAAAGTCTTGTCAAAATAGTCCTGAAAAATCTCTTAAATATTTGATGAAGAGTGCAATGACTTGATTTTGTAGATATAGCCTGCAGGCATTAAAAAACCTTCTTCTATTAGTCAGTGTTTCTCTCTCTCTCTCTCTCCTTTATTTTTGGCTGCACTCAATGGCATGTGGAAGTTTTGGGCCAGGGATTGAACCTGTGGCATAGCAGTGACAGCACTGGATCCTTAACCCACTGAGCCACCAGGGAGCTCCTCAGTATTTCTCTTTGACTCTCTCATTATTTAATACTTTTCTCCAGGATTTAAGTAAGTCATCGTCACCCATGTTGCCTGAGCATCTTGATAAAAGTCAGAAAATCCTTAAAATCATTCACACGTTCCTTTCATATGTTTCATCAGTATACACACAACTTTTTAGAGCCTTGATTACCTTAATTCCTAGCAGCATGCAGACACTTGAATGAAATTTTAGAGGAAACTGTCTATACCACTTAAGATGCTATTCGCATTTATTTCTCAATGCTTTTATTATATTTCATTACATCCTTAGAATAAAAAATAGTAAAAACTGTTTAAATTTTGAACACTAACCCCATCCAAGATAGTGTAGTCCTTCCCAACTTTGATTTATCAAATTATAAGGGAACTTATAATTTCCAGTTAAAATAGCAATTCATTTCCTGTGGAATTGAAGGTCCAGGTGTCATCTGTTGAACAAGCCAGTTAATACAGTAGCAAGAGCATAGGGGTCAGATTACCTGGATTCAGTTAAACCTTGGCTCTGCCTTTTCCTATCCAAACAACCTGAAGTTAAATTCCTTACCTTGCCCTGAGGCTTGTTTTTCACATCTTAATAATTATGTTAGCAATATTATCAACTCCATAGGATTACTGGGAAGTTGAATAAGATACTGCACTCAGAAAATCAAATTATTTGTATCAAAAAGTACCCTGCAAATGTTGTTCTTACTGGTTTTGTGTGTGTGTGTTTTGAGCAAGTTAGAGGGAGCCACCAAGGAATAGTAGCAATGTCTCTTCTTGTACCCATGTTTCCTTCTTGTACATGCCTAGTTCAGGGCTCAGGTATTTTGGTAAAGTTGTATTTTGGTAAAGTTGTACATTTGGGTTTGTTTATTAGGTTTTCAAGATGGGACTTGGATAAGGGTGGTGAGGTGCTTTTTACACTTTTAGAATATATTGTCCTTAAAGTGACCAGGACCTCCTAACTGAATTACATATCATTAGCCTGTATTCTTCCACCTCCTCTCCTGTCTTCTTATTTTCTCACAAGTGGAGCACCTCTTGTGTAATATATAACAGACTGGAGTGGGCTAGCTATTCGAATTAGAATGTTGTCTCTAATCCCATCCCTTTTTTATTCTCTACATCAGAGGGATACTTCCTAATCATGACTCCCATACCTGGGGGACATAATACTTGTGATACAGCCTCTCACTTTTTTTGAAACACAGGCGTGATCATCACCCCTGTTGTGAAATCTTCATTCTCTTTTATGTGGTTGTGTCAACTGAAGCCATATTCACTCAAGTCACCCTTGGCTGACTCATAGCTTACCCTAAAACCTGGTTTCAGGTTTTCTCAGAACACTGGATAAGTTGATCATTTCTTCTTTCACAGGCGCACCTTGACCTGCCTCTTGATTACTAGTATTTTCTCTTAGAGTCAGTCTGCAATCTCTTTTTCTCATTGCAGACATCAACACTAATGAGATCATCATCTCCCAAGGCTTTAACTGGCACTTATGCCATGATAACTTCCAAATACTGGTCTTCATGTATTTGCCTGTATTCCCACTTCATTAGACACCTATAACTCAAACAATGCTAAAATCCAAACCTCATTATCTTTCCAAAAAAAAAAAAAAAAGGAAAAGGAAAGAAGAGAAACTTGCCATTTCTCCTGTAATTTCAGTTTCAGTTAGTTATGTCACTTCTCACCCAATCTGGCAAAACAGAAAATTTTAGGAAATCTTAGACTTTCCTTTGCTCCTTTAGTGTCCATATCAAGTCAGCCAGACTTGTCCATTGCCCTTTCACAATGTCTCTAATCCATCCATTCTTTTTGCCACTACTGCCCATGTTCTAGTGTCAGTCTTCATCAACCTCTTTATTCATAGTGTTTTTCAGGGTATCACTTTCTTTTTTTTTTTTTTTTTTTCTTTTGTTGTTGTTGTTGTTGCTATTTCTTGGGCCGCTCCCGCGGCATATGGAGGTTCCCAGGCTAGGGGTCCAATAGGAGCTGTAGCCACCGGCCTACGCCAGAGCCACAGCAACGCGGGATCCGAGCCGTGTCTGCAACCTACACCACAGCTCACGGCAACGCCGGATCCTTAACCCACTGAGCAAGGGCAGGGACCGAACCCGCAACCTCATGGTTCCTAGTCGGATTCGTTAACCACTGCGCCACGACGGGAACGCCTTCATCAACCTCTTAATTGCTACATCTAACACCTCCTGGCCTCTTCCTTCCATCCACCTTCCACGAAGCCACCCAAATAGTCTATTGAAAATGAGATCCAGCCATGTCATTCTTTTTCTGCTTAAAAACAAAAAACTAAACTAATTAAAAACTCATTGAGGAGTTCCCATCGTGGCACATTGGTTAACGAATCCGACTAGGAACCATGAGGTTGCGGGTTCAGTCCCTGGCCTTGCTCAGCGGGTTAAGGATCTGGCATTGCCACGAGCTGTGGTGTAGGTCGCAGACATAGCTTGGATCCCATGTTGCTGTGGCTCTGGCGTAGGCCAGTGGCTACAGCTCCGATTTGACCCCTAGCCTGGGAACCTCCATATGCTGCAGGTGCAGCCCTAAAAAAAAAAGACAAAAAAAAAAAAAAAAAAAAACCAAAAAAAACTCATTGATTACCACTTATCTGAAGAATAAAGACTCACATGAATCTCGGGAGTTCCCATTGTGGTGCAGCAGAAATGAATCTGACTAGTATCCATGAGGATGTGGGTTCAACCCCCAGCCTCGCTCAGTGGGCCAGGGATCTGGTGTTGCCGTGAGCTGTGGTGTAGGTCACAGACATGGCTCGGATCCAAGTTGCTATGACTGTGATGTAGGCCTGCACCTGTAGCTCTGATTCGGCCCTAGCCTGGGAATCTCCATGTGCTGAGGGTGCAGCCCTAAAAAAAGCAAAGAACTAAAAAAATTAAATTAAAAAAAGACTTCACTCACACGAAACTCTTTGTAACTCTCTTGCTGGAGTGAATCCCTCCTTGCCTGATGCTCTCTTAACTCTGTGGGCGTCCCTCAGTAATAGTGATGGTGGTTATCTTTTTTCATAAGCAAAAATGGGAACATGAAATCTTACAAATGTGATTGAGCTTATTTGTAGAACATGACAGAATGTCTGAAGTAGATCATGCCCCAAGTTATCTAGTAGGAAAGGTCACCGGAAAGATGATGTATGTCATATTCAAAGAAAGAGAAATGTATTATTTTTCCCCCCATCTTTGTCCCCACTTTGGTCATTTCTGAACACAAGTGATCTTTATAAATGGGGCCATATCATTCCTCCCCTCAAAACCTTTAATGTTTTCTTGTTCTACTCAGAGCAAACCCTCACATTCTTAGTATGGCCCCAAGACCTTCTATGGTCTTGCTCTTCCATACCTTTCAAACCATGATCATCTGCCACATCCTTCCCTTACACCTCAGCTCCTGTGTCTGGAACAAGTCAAGGATGCTGTGGTCTCAGGGCCTTTGTACATTTTTTCTTTGCCCAGAAATCCTTTTTTCTCGTATCCGTATTGCTTTTTTCTCTACATTCTTCAGATCTCTGTTTATGTATCAATTTAACCTAGAAATCTTCTACCACATCTTCATGTAAGTAGCAACTTCCTCGTTTTGTACCTTTTTTTTTTTTTTGCCATTTCTTGGGCCGCTCCTGTGGCATATGGAGTTTCCCAGGCTAGAGATCTAATCGGAGCTGTAGCCACTGGCCTACGCCACAGCCACAGCCACAGCAACGTGGGATCCGAGCCTCGTCTGCAACCTACACCACAGCTCACAGCAACGCCAGATCCTTAACCCACTGAGCAAGGCCTGGGCTTGAACCCGCAACCTCGTGGTTCCTAGTCGGATTCGCTGACTACTGTGCCACGATGGGAATTCCCATTTTGTACCTCTTTATCTCACTTCCTAGTACTTATCATCTTAGGAACTTCCAATATTTAAATCCAATTTATAGCATTAGAGCATAAGCCCCATTGAGGGCTACAACTTACCTGTTTTTATTTGTTGACAGTTTCCTTAGACCTAGGTAAGTACTAGGAACAATAAATCTTTATCAAATAGACAAGTGGTTAACGTTGTGCATATATAACTAAGTAAGCAAGATTAAGAAAAGGAAAATTCATCACACTTTCTAGCAAAACTACTCAAAACAAATGAAGCAAAACTACTCAAATAACTACTGTTATTTCAGTAATCTGAAGAGAGCGGAACATAGCATTTCACGTCACATTTTGTTTAGAAATAAACATTAATAGTGATTTAACTTTTAGTAAAGGCATTGGCTCCAGAAGGACAGTTAAGCACCTGAGACAGAGAAGCGGATGAAAATTAGTGAGCCTGGAAAACCAAGAGGAATTTAATGGCTAAATCAATATCACTCTTTGATCTTGGCCCCCGATCCACATGGACCTTCCAGTTGACCCCATGAAGATCATTAGGACAGTGTTTACTTTTGCTCTCACTCTTATATGTACTAGTGGTAGTCATGTACAGACTGAAAGTTGGGGAGTTTATAGCTGGGAATTGGCTCTTCCTACAGTTCGAGTGGAATGAACCTGACAGATAACTGGCCAGTGGTTTTCAACCACTTTGCCCCCATAGCCAGATACCCACCAAGCAACATTTTCCTGAGCAACATACTCCCATCACTTGAGTTTCCTGCATGGATAAGATAGCCTAAGGGTTCTGTGTAGTTTCTCACTGCTACCTAATTTCCCCTCTCCAAGACCGTTTCTCCCATCCATTTATACACTTACATCATGAGACTGGAAACTATTTTCTAGATGAAACCGGTCATTTTTCAGATAAGATATTTGAGGCTTACAGAGAATAAAAGACTCATCCAAGATGATGGAGGTAAGAAATTAGAGATTTCAGAAGTCAGAGACTAGGAAACCTCAGTGATTGAGGAAGACATCTTCCCAGCCTTATGTTTATTTCTCTTTTAGTGAGAGACTAAATATACACACACACTGGCCAGACCATATATAAAAATAAAATCCTGACTTACCACCTGCAGTAATCAGCTGAGGAAGCCAAGCAGAACCCCAGCCCAAGAAGTCAGACTGCTGTGTGTAGCAACCAGTCCAGGAGACCACACATAGCCACATGACAGTTGGTCCAAAATGGCTAAGCCATGACAGCTTCCCTAATTTTTGCCTTTTCTTCCAACTTTGAACTAACTAGAGAATACCAAATATGTACCAGTAACCAATCACATAGGATGTTGCATTTCTGTCTAGCCCCCACGTCTCCATGCCAACAGCCTCCAGTCGGGGCCCACCTGAAGTCACCCCTGCTTCCCGGAGAAGGCCTTCCCACTTCTCTGAGGCCTTTATTTTTTTAATTTAAAAAATTTTTTTTATTATTTTTTATAATGATTTTTATTTTTCCATTATATCTGGTCTACAGTGTTCTGTCAATTTTCTGCTATACAGCAAGGTGATCCAATTACACGTACATGTATAGATTCTTTTTTCTCACATTATCATGCTCCATCATAAGTCACCAGACATAGTTCCCAGTGCTACACAGCAGGATCTCATTGCTTATCCATTCCAAAGGCAATAGTTTGTATCTTATTAACCCCAAATTCCCAGTCTATCCCACTCCCTCCCCCTCCCCCTTGGCAACCACAAGTCTATTCTCCAAGTCCATGATTTTCTTTTCTGTGGAAAGGTTCATTTGTCTGTATATTAGATTCCAGATATAAGTGATATCATATGGTATTTGTCTTTCTCTTTCTGACTTGCTTCACTTAGTATGAGAGTCTCTAGTTCCATCCATGTTGCTGCAAATGGCATTAGTTTGTTCTTTTTTATGGCTGAGTAGTGTTCCATTGTGTATATATATATACCACATCCTCCCGAACACAAGTGATGGGGCCTGACCCCCTTGCTAGAGAATACTCTGATGAACTGTCTCTTCTTGCTCTCACGTGGGCGAACTTACTTATTTCCACAGGTCTCCTGGATGACCAGGGGAGACAGTTTGCACTGCCCCTTGCTGCAGACCCAGCCTTTGACCAGGAGTGCCCTGAGAAGGCAGAGAGGAGTCTCTGCCTCACTACTCACAGCTTTTCCTGTCCACACTGATGCGGTAAGTGAGCACTGAGTCTGAACTCTGCTGCCTTTACATTGAATTTCTCAGCTGTTTATTCTCATTTTGGTCTGCGAGGTTTTTTTTGTTTTTTTTTTTTAATTGGTTCCCACTTTGTTGGTGTCTTTGGTGGAATGGATCTTTTTCATCCCTTTTTGCTGTCTTTTTGGTTCCCATTTCACATTGTGCTTGTCTAAGTGATTTTGTTATAAAAGGGGAATTGTAGGGTAGAACAAAGGCAGAGGCCCTTGTTAGAGCTGACCTCACACCCTGGTGAGTTTGTGATTCTTGCTGGACTGGTGTCTACTTGGACAAACTTTGCTGTGGGTCACCAATAAATCCTAACCAAGTAGTTTATCCTAGGAAATTTATTAATGCAAGTTATCATTTTTAATGGGAATTAATTTGGAATTAGAAGAAATTCTCAGTACTAGGCAGATCTGTCTTAAAACACTAAGAATAAAATTGGATTCTAACTTAAAAGCAAGATAAAAACCAATGGTAACATTTTGAGTGATAAAATCTGTAAGACTTGGATAAGACTAAGCAATTAGAATATATTTTTACTTAATTTCATGTATACAAACTATTGTGGGAAAATGATGCTCAAATATTTTTCAAAATGGAAAACATACTAAGATAAATAATATTAAACAGCATCTTGAGGGATGTGTGTTATGTATGTGTGAAGATGAGATTGACATCTTTTTTCCAAACTTTATTGAAATATAATTGATGCATGACACTGTGTAAGTTTAAGATGGACAATGTGATGATTTGATATATTCATAAAATGCAGAATGGTTTTTATGATATGGTTAGTTAGCACATCCATCACGTTACGTAGTTACTGTGAGAGTGTGTGAGTGTGTGTGTGTGTGTGTGTGTGTCTGTGTGTGACTTTCACTTTACGTAGCTACCACGACAGTGTTGTGTGTGTGTGTGTGTGTGTGTGACCATGTGTATGCGGTGAGAACTTTTTTTTTTTATTTTTTCATTTTTTAGGGCCTCACTCATGGCATATGGAGATTCCCAGGCTAGGGGTCGAATCAGAGCTACAGCTGCCAGCGTACACCACAGCCACAGCAACAGGTGATCCGAGCTGTGCCTGCTACCTGTACCACAGCTCACTGCAACGCTGGATTCTTAATGCACTAAGCGAGGCCAAGGATCGAACCTGTGGCCTCATGGATACTAGTCAGATTTGTTTCTGCTGAGCCATGATGGGAACTCTGTATGTAGTGAGAACTTTTAAGATCTACTCTCTTAACAATTTTCAAGCATACAATATAGTGGAGGTTTTTGTATTTTTCTTATTTTAATTGTTAACATTTAATAAAATCTGCTTATTTGGTGCATTTTATATTGGTCATTATTATATTGTTTCATTAGTATACAGTACAGTTTTATTGACTATAGTCACCATGCTATACATCAGATCCCTAGAATGTATTCGCTTGTTCATGTAATAACTCAAAGTTTGTACCTTTTGACCAACTTCCCCATCTTTCCCTCCCCCTGCTCAGCAATGGCCAACCTGCTCTCTGCTTCTTTGAAGTTTTTTTTTTTTTTTTTTAAGTTTACGTAGTAAATGATATTATGTAGTATCTGTCTCTTTCTGACTTATTTCATTTAGCATTTATCCCCACATTTCATCCATGTTTGCAAACGGCAAGATTTCCTTCTTTTTGTGGCTGAATAATATCCTCTTGTGTGTGTGTCACATTTTTTTTTAACCCAGTCATCTCTTGACAGAAAATTAGGTGGTTTCCATGTCTTTGTAGATGAGGACTAAACTCTCTTGAATTCCTACCAGGTCCTGACAGCTGTTGCAGTGCTGTATGACACATTACTCAATGACTTTGTCTTCCATACTTTCATGATTCCATAATGTGTAATGTTTATGACTTTCAAAAAACGTTGCATTATTATTATTATTCCTGGTATTGGAATGCTCTGTGCCAGAGCACCTTGCAGACAAATTTGTCTCACTTAGCAATTCATCCAAGACTGGTTCTGCGTACTTTTTGGTTCTGTCAAGGCACCTTACCTTGTATATGATAGACATTTGTAGATATTTGTTTTTTCTAAATGGAAAGAAACAGAGAAGACAGAAAGACAACTAGAAAACATCCAGCTGTTACCTGTATATTTATTTGATCTTACGCCATGCTGTAGGTCTTGTTATCAGTGTTTTAAAGATGACTAAAAGAAGGATTGGAAAGATTCAGTAACTGGACCAAATCATACAGCTAGTTAGTGGTGGATTGCAGGTGTACAAACTTATTCTGTCTGGCTCCAAAGCCTGCATTCTTCCTGCTTTGCCACACTGCCCATCAAAGCATAAATATAATCACGGTTAGAAATCTGCAGTAGAAGTGATGAAATAGTGTTAACACAAAAGCATTTAAAGAGTAACATCTTGGCAGGAGACTTTTGTTTGAGGTAGAAGAATCCTGGGTTCTTTCTTGCTGGAGCACTTCCTCAAGTTCTGGCTGCTGAAGGAGGAATTCAGCCTAACTGCCTCTCTAGTTAATGAAGTGTGTGCTTCCCTCTACCGGCACAGAGAAAACACTACATCATACTTTGTGTTGGCTCAGCAAGGTTAAGGAGGCAAAGATTCAATTCTTTTCATTGTATTTTCTCTCCGAATAAACTTACTAACTTCAGTCATATCTCATATGACTATGCCACTCCTGTTAATATGTTTAAGGTTTAGCAGAGACACTTAGGAAAACTAAGGCTGTATTTGCATAAATGGAAATCTAGGAGATTAGAAATTGTCAGGTGGGCTAGGGTCAAGGATGCATCAGTCCTTGTTATTTGCTGTTAATATTGCCCTAGATTATAGCTGACTTATGTAAACTTTTGAATCCATTATTCCTTCCTGTGCTATATGAAAAAGACTATTGATTCTCAATAAAGCATTTTAATATTCAGCCATTCATTTAATCATTCATTTATTAAACCAAGACTCCTTAAAGTCTATTTTGTACCACCATGCTAGCCATGAGTAGGTATATGTTAGAATAAGTTAGCAGCAGTGCAGCAGTGAACAAATAATTGCAGTGCAGTTTAAATGATGCTGGGATCTTTATAGAGTGCTGTGTGTTCTCAGAAAGAATGACTCATCTTTGCATAAGTGTGGCAAGGAGACTTTATAGAGGTGTGTTTACACTCCAGGATGGGGAAGGGGTTACATAATGGATAAGAAAGTAGGGGTGATTCAAATCGAGATCTCATGACAAAGATGTAAGGATGAGAAAAAACAGAAGCCAGAACACCCAGTTCTACATGTCGACATGAAGAATATTCAGGGAGTGTGTGAATTAAGTCCATGATGTAAAGAGAACAGTCATGAAGGTGCTAATTTCTCCACATAAGGAGTCTGGATTATGTGTTACCTATATTACATATACAGAGAGAAAGAGGGATGATATTTTAAATCCATGATTCTTCCTTTGGTTCTGTCTTGTTCAGTATAAAGTGAGAAATTTGACCACTGTAAGGGAATCGATGTAAATATCAATTTTACTTTAGACATGGCATGCCCTATGTGATATTTTCTGAAACCTTGAGATTGATGGCCTAATGAAATGGATAACTACTGAATTCCATTCACCACTGTCTTATATAACCATATATTGGCTCTTTAGCATTAAAGTGAATTTGAGAGGAAGACATTTTGTAAGTGTTGCTTGAATAAGATAAACAGCCTTCCTTTGCCAATATCCTCTATTCACTGCTCTTCAGAAAACAAAATTCTCCACTCTGTTTTGTTGGTATAAAACAAATTCCTGGCTACATTTTATCTACTTTATGCCAGTCTGATTTTTTAAATTTACTTTACTTTGTATTATAGAAGTAATATTTATTATACAAATTCAAAAAAAATAGAAAAGTGGTTCAAAATTATTACCTTATACCCAACTCCTAAAGATGCTCTTTTTAAAGTAAGTATGTATTTGCATAGCCCAGGAAGAGAGCAAAACTTTGCTGCTAATGATTTCCCAGGTTATATGTTTTATAGAAAGACTTTAAAATATCTCATTATGTGCTCATATGGTGCCTGACCCAGTAGCACCTATCATTGGTGAATTTGGTGAACCTTCCATGGCCACTGTAATTTGTTGTGATGAACTAATAATCAATAGAAGTTTAAGAGAATACTATCTTTCATACATCTTGTATGGTTACTGATTTATTTTCATCATTAATTAATTTTCTATTTATAGGGAACCAATAAAGTTGTTGCCATGTTACTATATCTAATTAATGAGTTCTTTAAAATTAGTTTTACCTCAACTCTTATTAGAAAACTTTTCAATTAGGCAACAATGTCTTATTGGGTACAGCATGTGGGAAGAAGTGATAGGAAGGAAAGCTTCTTATATTAACTTAAGAATTTACTTGAATTTTATTAGCAGAATTCATTGCCCAAATCCTTGTTTATGAAAACCATTCTCACTTTCTGTATCTCTGGTACTTTTGGCATTATAAGACATACTCAAATTTTATTAATGTACTGTTATTTTTTACATTATGTGTAGCTCATCAATTGTTATTTGAAGCCATGCTTATCTTTTTTAACTTAAAATTTATTTTTATACAGTTTTTAAAGGTTACTTTCAATTTTGTATACAATTTTGAAAGGTTACTTTCCACTTACAGTTATAAAATATTGACTATATTCCCTGTGTTGTACAATACATCACTAAGCCTAACATATACCCAGTAGGTACTGTTTAAGAAGGATCACAAACTCACTTTTGGATAATCACCACTTATTCTTTTACATGCTGACAGCAAAACAAAAAACACTTAGAAATACACCCAAGAATGATGTGCCTTAATTCTTTAGCATTGGTCTCCTTAATTATCCATTAGCAGTTCCAGATGTAACACACTCTTACCTTTATTTTTTTTTATTTTTATTTTTTGCTTTTTAGGGCTGCGCTCTCAGCATATGGGAGTTCGCAGGCTAGGGGTCAAATTGGAGCTACCACTGCTGGCCTCCACCACAGCCACAGCAACATGGGCTCCAAGCCTTATCTGCTCTCACTTTTTAAGGGCACCCTTTCCTAGCTGCCTTTGAGGTAATTGAGCAGCTGACTGGGCAAGCTGACCTTGTAGTCAAATTGCTGTACTATTTAGATATATGAGTACTACCTTGGCCCCCATGGAGCATGCCTCTTTCTACAGCAGTCCTCACTCAGTGGGAGAAAGCTCATAATTCATCTCAAAACAGACGCAAAGCTAGAGATTCAAGTGGAAAGTACTAGCAGGTGTCACCTGCTCCGGGCATTGGGTGGAACCGTGTTCACCTTTTCCACAAAGAACATTCTCCAACCGCCTCACTTGGTTCGAGTAATTATGCTGCTGCATTTTCATTTCTAGAAGCAGGGTAAGCATCAGAGTTCTCTGAGATCAACTGACCTCTGTGGAAAGCCAAGCCCTGTTGGCTTTTCAGATGATTTTGAGTAGGCTTAGTGGTCCTTTGAATGGTAGCAGCCTCTGGTCATGGTTCTGATGTGGATAAATATTGGACAGATGTTAGGCTTATCATTTGATCTTGAGAATATTTCCTGTTTTCCTTGAAATGTGACAAAGCCAAACATCAGATATTTGGGATGACTTTTATTTGCCTCTCCGAGATCCACTCTCTACCCATCTCCATCTTGCTCTCTGTCTTAGGAGGCTGACTTTGTTGGATTGCACCAGTCAGTCTCCATTGCCCTCTGCTTTTCTCTTGGATTTCTGGGAAGAAAGTCAGCCAAAAGACAGAGAACTGGGAGAAAGAGAAGCTCTGTTTTTTATTCCTCAACCCCCCTGCTGGCCCATGGATTGGTAGTGGCTACATTCACTATTGAAGGCCATGGGTACCCTTGCGCTGGGTTTCTGTTATGGCTGGAAGAACCATTCTGTTTTAGTAACTGCTCCTCTCCTTTCCCCTTAGGCCTACAGGAGGCAATGGCCTTCCATAGCCCAGGGTTTCCCCATCCCTTGTAGTTTACCTCAACTCTGCTAAACCTTCGTAAATAGTCTGTGACAGACACACCAAGGATAACTCCTGCCCACCCCCAAATGGGTCATGCTCATGTGTAATCCCCTCTCCTCAAGCACAGATAGACTCTGTGATTTGTTTCTTTTCTTTTCTTTGGGCTACACCTGCGTCATATGGAAATTCCCAGGCCAGGGATTGAATCTGAGCTGCAGCTGCCACCTACGCCACAGCTGCGGCAATGCTGGATCCTTAAGCCACTGTGCTGGGCCAGAGATTGAACCTGAGCCTCAGCAGCAACCCCAGCCACTGCAGATCCTTAACCCTCTGTGCCACAGCAGGCACTCCTGAGATTTGTTTCTAATACAATATTGCAAAGGTGATGAGATGTCCTTCCCTTGATTAGGTTATATTGTATGAGGCTCTACTGGCTGTGAAAAAGCAAACAGTCTAATTGTGAACTGCATGGCAGAGAACTGTGGGTGGTCTCTAGAGCCTTAGGGGATCCTTTAGACAGAAAATGGGACCTCAGTCCTACAACCATAAGGAGATAAATTCTGCGAATAAGTCAAGTGTGCTTGGAAAAGAATCTTTCCTTTGTTCAGGCCTCTGATGAGACCACAGACCCAGGCAACTCCTGGATGATAAACTAGTGAGATCTTAAGCAGAGGACCCACACAAGCTGTGCTCAGAATCCCAGTCTACAGAGACTATGACATGATACATATGTATTATTTTAAGCTACCGAGTTTGTTTCATTTGCTTTGCAGCAATGCAAGACTAATACAGGTCCCTTCATTAAATGCTCTTATGAGAGTGACATATGTTTCTAGGACACTAAATGAAACAGGTAGACCAGGAGTTGACCGTTATTTTTGAGAGAATAAATATTTTAAGTTTGCAGGCTGTAAATGATGTCTATTATATATTCTTTCCCTCTTAGAGTCTCACAACTATTTAAAAAGTTAATAACCATTTTTAGCTCATGGGCTATACAGCAACAAGAGGTCTGCTAGACTTGACACATGGGCTGTAGTTTGCTGACCTCTGTGCTTGACAAATGTATGATACTTGGTGACGAGTATGTCATATGTTTATCATATTGCTATATATTCATTAAACTTATTTCCTTTACTTCCTCAGCACATATCTGGGCAAAATTGCCCCACACATGAAGTATATGGGTAACCATGTGTCTGAATTCTGTCCAGTGGAGTGAGGATGAAAGTGACATAAAGTAATTCCAATACAGGTCATACAAATATCTTGTGCAGATCTCCATACTCATGGATTCTCCACCCATTCACTGGTTGCAGTTAAGGCTCCAAAGTTTTCATGAATGGAAGTGCCAGAGGTGGAGGGGTCCTCGGTCCCCACACCTCATCATGGAAGACTGCCTACTGAACATCTGTGTTTATTATATGAATGAGGAATAAATTTATTGTGGGTTAAGCCATTGATGTTTGGGGATCTGTTTCTTTGTATAGATCTTAAAACTGACAACACCAAAAAGTAGCTCATTCTATTCGTATATTCAGAAGAGAATGTCCCAGAGATCTATTGAGTTGCATCAATAAGGGAAACACTCCTGATTTTATTCTGTGCAGGTGTGGCCTATGGAAATCAGTAAGAGTAAGATTACAACTCAGGTTAATGGAAAAATCCACAAACAAAGACCCAGCAACCCTCAGTCCTGTACTCTTGTTAGGACTTTATGGTCCCTCTGTTTCTGAGGGCTTCCTTCCAGAGAGAATTCCCAAATCTCTGGACATCATACATCTGCTCTCACATAGCAGAGCAAGAGAAAATCAGAGTACCCTCCCTGTCCTGACCCCCACTACACATGCTGGCCCCTCCAGCTTGTGCTTTCCCATGGAACCCCATTTCTAACCCCTCCATCAAGAGCTTCTACTGAATGGCATATAAACACCCTTATAAAATGGATATGAATCTTTAAATTTATTTAAATCTTATTCTTTTACACCCTTTGAAAGGTTGTTCCTATTCAGTACAATAATTTCTCATGCAGGAAAATTCTTGTACTTTGTTTGATCAATTCAGTTGGAACATAGTAGTGGCTTTCTTTCCTGGGCTTGTCTCTTCCCTGTAATGCAAAACGACTTAGTGGTCTGTGGGTTTCTTCTGATGCCTTGGGCTCAGCTATTGACAACAATGCCCTTAGGAGGTTTGGAATCAATAGAAATAGAATAAAAGGACATAGTGCTTTTACACATGGGTTATTGCAACGCATATCTATTTATAGTGAGCTTCATCAATATGGATGATTGCCGTAAGCTACCACATTGTCTTTAGTATTCATCGATTTAAAGCCTTCAAAGAATTCAAATGGCAAGCATATTAAAGAAGAATGTCTGGAACCCAGACTATTCAAATATAAAAGAGTCAATAGAAAGAGACAAAAGTTTCCTAAATAATTAATTACTAGGATCATTGCTAAAGTAACAGACCTCTCTCTTGTCTCTCTCAGTACCCAGGATGGTGTCTCTGCCACAAAGGGAAGGGATAAAGCAGAGGCAGTGCTTGTCCAGTAACACTAGGTGGCAGCAGTGGGTTTTGAGCCAAAGCACTCTCCCTTTTCCAATGGGTAAAGTTTCCATGATTAAGAACCAACCATTTAATTGATGAATAACTAGATTTTGGTTATAAGTGTAGATATGGACTTCCATTTAGTGCCTTTAAAAAAACAATTAAAATATGTCCAAATATTATCAGAGAGTGAGAAAGCAAATTGGCCATACAAAGGGTTATCAGGAATGTGTTGATTAGAGTCTAAAAATTGAATAAAGCATACATAAACTTAGAAGCCTTCCTCTTGCAGAAAATAAATGACTCCTTTAGGAAAAGCAGTGGTTTTACTGAAGACTTGCATTTAAAACATTGGCAATTACTACCAGCTAGACAGTTCTTAGCAATTTGTAATTTGAAAGGGACTGACTTGTCAGCACATGATTGATATTTTGAAAGGTAACGTGAACTTTTTTGTTGATTTATTTTCTATAATGCTACTCAGTATTTTCAAGACTCTGGTTTAAATATCTTTTAACACAAGAGAAACCTATTAATCCTTCTGGAAAGAACTAAATTGTGTGTCAATTTTTGAATCAAGAAATAATACAAGATTAACAATCTGACCTTAGTTACGCATGTAGGGTCAAGACGTAAAGATCAGATATGTTTTCAGATGCTCACAGTTTTACTTAGCATTTATCTGAATAAATGAAAACAGGTTCAAAGTAGTGTTGCCAGCAGACGCAGAATGATGTGGAAGTCTGGCGGGAGTGTGAATTTTAGTTCCAGCTCTGGCTCTTATTTTCTGACCTTGAGTCAATAATGTAGCAATCCTAGATGCCTAGTGTTCATTTTTAAATATGTAAAGTGTATCTGTTGTCTTAATTGATTTCTACATTTTCATCTGGTTTTGTGATCAGCAGATTCCAATTTCTTTGTCCAGTGATCGGTTGGTATATGTGTTTGGCATATAATGCCAAGAACATGTATGTATGTGTGCACGTGCGTGCGCGGGCACGTGTGTGTGTGTGTGTGTGTGTGTATGCTAGAGGATTGGTCCTGGTTTTAAACTCACAGTGAAAACAACATAGCCATAAGTGTTTCCTCTTGTGCAGGAATATACTGTGTATTTATTAATTTACCTTACAAATAGCTCTTGAGAACATTGTGCAAATGCGTATAGTGTTGTATTTAGGAGAAGGAAAGGGGGACAATAACAAGTGATTTCGTTAACAACCACAGAGATGTATTTATGTTTCACCTTTATTTTCTTTACTCTCGCCTGCAAGAAGCAAATCAAGCACTGTTGTGTGAAATCTACAACTGGGAGTGATTTCACTCAAGTCATTAGGTCTTGGCTTAGGCTCCATAGAGATCAGGCACTTCTGATTCTGCTACGAAATAGAAAATATCCCCAGGCCCAGAGAGACAAGGCTGTGGATATTTAATCTATTTAGTGTATATCACACAGAGGGGGATCTAAACATTTCCAAAAATGATGAGCTCAATGTGGCAGCTTTGAGGTCTTCCTTAACTAGAAGTATGTGTTAGTTAAGGGAATAGCACCATCGTTGAGTTAATCATGGTTATGAGGTCATGAGAGAAGGGATGGGAGGACTGGAGTTTATGAGTTTATGGGGGCGGGGCTAAGAGTTCCACGTCTGACAATGACTTTCTTGTGTTGAGTGTTTACTATGTTCCAAGCTCTGTTCTAAGTACTTTATTAATAGTATCTTACATGATGATGTACAAATGAGGAAACTAAGCTGGAGAAGTTTAAGAAACCTTAATGTATTCTTCTATTATTATGAATAATCTATTATTCTGGTAGTAGCTTGCAGAACCAGGATTCAAATCTAGAAAGTCTCAGTTCTGAGCCCAAGTTCTAAACTATCACTTCAGAGAATTGGTCTCAGAGCTGTGTCTTCTGCTGTGCAAACTTCTGGAAGCAACAGTGATGAGACTTTGTGGGAGAATTAATACAATCAACATGTAGTGGTTGCCTCTTAGGTTTGTCAACCTCAGCCTTACTTTGTGTCTTTAAGGAAGAATTGGAGTGTGTATTTCTCTGGAGAACAAGGAGAACAGTCACTGTCAAGAACTCTTGTGGCAGCCTTCTCTGACATAATTGATGGGGAGGTTTCTCGCTCTTTGGTCCATACAACTTGCTTTGAAAATAAACAAAACCCAACAGTTTTGAAGGGCTGTTTCGTTATTTTAGAATGAATCATATGAAAAGGTGTTTCAACATTTTCTCCACAAAAGAATCACATTCCATACCCCTTGCTTTATTTTATTTATTTATTTATTTATTTATTTTGCTTTTTAAGGTCACCTCTGTGGCATATGGAGGTTCCCAGGCTAGCCAGCCTACGCCTCAGCCACAGCAGTGCCAGATCCAGATCCAAGCTGCATCTGCGACCTATAACACAACTCACGGCAACGCCGGATCCTTAACCCTCTGTGAGAGGCCAGGGATCGAACTTGCAACCTCATGGTTCCTGTTGGTTTCAGTTCCCCTGTGCCATGACGGGAATTCCTCCCTTGCTTATGCATGTCTCTTATTACTCATGTGTCCGTCTGTCAATAGATCAGTGTTGTCAAGAAGCTTCTATTTCTCTCCTGTTACTGTTACACCAGAGAGAAGCACAGATAGTGAAAAAAATGGCATAAACTATCACTACGAATAGTTGCTTTCCCCAGTGCCACCTGGTTAAATGTGCAAAAAAGAATAAATTAAATTCGTTGGCTTCTGACAGCATACATATTCCACGGCTGTCAATGGGCTACATTATTTGTAATTCTCAAAGGTGCAGGAGGGAATAATAACAAATTCCCAATTAATGGAGAGTTGCCGACCCACGGGAAACCATGTCATTTGACCAATGATCTCTTCATTGGGGACAAAATAATCTCTTTGGCTTTTATGTACTGTAGAAGTACATTTTTCCTTACCTCCACCAAAAGCTGAATATCACCAGGGATGATCATTTAATTTCACATTTTATTAAAACACTTAATGCAAAGCCATGTTATAACTGAAGGCAAAGCACAGAGCCTGGCGTAAGAAGCTCTTCTTCAGAACATAGTAATGAGAGAATTACCACATTAATCTATGTATAAAGGCCCTTTAGAGACTTTCATGCCTCCCGTGGTTTCATTTTCCGTGGAAATGTGGAGTCAGAAGAGCTTCAAACGAAATGATTCATCGTTAAACATTTCGCTTTTCCAGGTGCTGCTCTGTCAAAATGCTGCTTCCATGGCGGCACGATGTGACACTTTCTTTCAGCTGGGTTCTCCATGGCATCCACCAGCAGAGCCACATCTTGATCTGGTGCAAGCGGAGGCGTCACTTAGCCCATAAATATATTCTAGACAAGCTGAGCCTCCTGTGTTATATAAAGGGATATCCTCCAAGTAGCAACTCCATCATCTGTCTGATAATTGTATCCAATTGATAGATTCTGGCAAATCAAAAGAGCTCTGGGTGGTGATCTTCCAGTGTTCCCCCATATGGCAGCCATCCAATCTGGACTGTCACCAGCCTGTCCAGCTTGTCTTGAAATTTCAAAAAGGGTTGGTAGAAGCTGAGACTAAAATTATTTGCATAAGAGTGTGTGTGCCCCCAAGAGTCTTGCCCTGTTTTCTCTGGTTCCAGAAATCACCCACACAGATCCTAAAGTGAGTTGCAGTGAGATGGGGACAAGTGGGTGAGGAAACAAAGCAGTGTTCATCCAGGGCACCATCTGGATTTTTGTAATCCTGACAGATGCCTCTAGGTGACCAAGGTTTCAGCAGAGAAATTCTGTTATCAAGTCAACAGCCAAAGAGGGGTTAAATGTAAGGAATATCAGAAGTTTGACAACATTTTAAAAATAAAGTCTATGTGGAAATACTTAGCAGCAGTGTTTTAGGGACACAGTACTAAGAAAGCTTTAAGCATCCTCATAAGAGGCTGGAATCAGTACCCTTAGTAACAGAAGACAGGAGACTTTATACATCAGCTACAGCCAAATGCAACCTGCAGTCCAGGCCAGTTACCAAATGGTCCTTATTGCTATTAAAATGGTCACCAGGGAGTTCAAGGACGGGGGCGTCATTTGAAATGGCCTTGGAAAATGTGTTGAAAGAATTGCCTCAAACCATTTTCCCTGGTGCTCATTCTTTGTCCCTGTGCTCTAACACACAGTACATGATAAAATATATCCTGTATATTTATAGTGTGTCCAGAAAATGCCAAAGTGCTCAGGGCTCTGGTATTGTTTTCATTAGAGATGGATAGTTTGGGGAATTCTAAATGTGCCAACTTTTCAAATTTGCCATAGATGGAAAAAAATACCAAAGATACCAGCTTTTACAAATATTTTGTACCATGTGAAGCTCTGGACCAGCTGCTTGTGACTGGAATGAACAAAGGCTCTAGTGTCAAATGCAAACAACAGCACTCCCAGCTCCTAACAGGAAAGCTGGTGGTCATGCTGGTGAAGACCCGGAAAGGAGATTATTCAGCTAAAGTCATCTTTCTTCAACCTCACCAATGCTCGTCAGTAAATCTGAGAAAGAGACTATAGATCTAAATGTTAGTCATCTATACAATTGCAGTATGGCTCATTCTCTCCATCCTAGCCCACGGTTCCCTCTTCTGATCTGTCTGCAGGTTCCAGGAGATGTTCCTTTATTGGTTTTGTCTTTGGAGCCCTTAGCACCCAATGGGCCTCAGCTTTTCTGCTGCCAAAAAGTTTCAGGCAGTGCCTGCCCTCTCCCCTGTCCTTCAATTCTTTTTTTTTCCATGTATGGCCGCACCCAGGCCAGTACTGAACCCAAGCCACAGCTGCAACCTATGCCGCAGCTGTGGCAGTGCTGGATCCTTTAACCCACTGTGTGGGGCTGAGGATCAGACACGAACCTTCTTAATGACCCAAGCTGATGCCATTGAATGCTTAACCCACTGTGCCACAACAGGAACTCCTGGCCTTTGCTTTTCACTTGAAAACCATCACATCAAATCACAAGGAGAGCGACCCACGCTCTGTGGTTTTGCACCCTCCTGCAGTTCTTCTATCAAATAGACTTTATAAGAATCCAAGCCAGTGCCTTTCAGATCTTCCCCGACTGCCTGTGAAATCAGTCTTCTAAGGCTTTCAAGCCAAAAACATAGAGTCATCATCACTTCCAGGTAAGAGGCTGGATGACTGGATAACCACACCCAAGCCTAATTTGTTAGGCAGTGATGGCAGAATACCCCCTTGTCATTTTTCTTTAAGCAGAGAACATGTAGTTATCCTTTTCTCAGCATGCAATAATAGAAGGATGATCATACCTACTTGTGGTCATGGCAGAAAAACGAGGATGGGAGAATAACGATGCCCCCTTAGTTATAATGTGGTGTTTTTATTGTCTTTGAGAAACACATATGTATCACCCAGTTTGTACCTGGTACCATGTCAGACACTGGAAGTACACAAAGGCATAAGACATACCCTCTCTTGTTCAAGGAGTATGCAGTTTAGTGGGGGAGCTAGATGCCTAAATGCAGAAGACAGGATGGTGTCCTGAGAGCTATGATGGTGGTGGCCATGCCCGGGGTGTTATGACAGGGACATACGCAAACTGGGAGCTTCAGGAAAAGTTTATGGAAGGGAAGACACCTGAGCTGAAAATTGCATAATGAACAACGTTGATCAAAGAGGGGATCTGGATCTGGGTCGAGGAGCGGTGACTCCGTGAAGAAGAAGGGATGTTAATAAAGTAAGGAGGAGAGGAATTCAAGGTCAGGGAAGCAGAAGCGAGAGAGTCGATGACAAGTTTTGGAGACAATGAATAGTTGTGCCTGGGGCCCTGTAGCATGCATTACGGTGGCTGGTAGGGACAGCGAGGATGGGAGGCCAGCGGAGCGCTGACTTGAAGGGCTCTGGATGCCTTGGTGTGAAGGGAGTTGTGGGCTGACGTGAAGGTTCTAAGGAGCCAGTGAAGAATGTTGTCTGGAGGAGAAACATGATCTTGTTTATTTCAGAAGATCATGCTGCCCTTGAAATGGACTGTGGCCTAAGTGCAGCGGGACTTAGAGTTGAGTTGGGGACAAAGAGTGGAGGAAACCTTACATGACATTTAAAGACAAATATACCTTTGAGCCTCCTTTTAACTATTACTTAGTTTAGGATTTTCAAATTTGTGCATACATGTTTTTAAGAAAAATGCATCCACAGAGGCATTCATATTTTTTTTTTTTTTAAATTTCCCCACAAGACAAAATTAAGCCAGGGATGGGAAAGATTTTGCCTAAGATTCTCAGTCTTAATGTGATGATGACTGCTGTGATCCTAGAGAAATGTGCTCTGTGACCCTACCAATGAAAATGATTCACCATCTTACGTCTTCCAGGTCTAGGAGGTGCTATGAGATGTATATACACTGCATCCAGTTAAGTTAACAGATCAGATTGTATTGGCTTCTTGATCAACATGTGCCGAACTTACTGTCTAGATCTAAATTCAGATGGAAGTATTTTTCTTTATCACTTAAATCTGAGCTAACATTGGTAGCTGTGTTAAAAGAATCACGAAAGTGGGTTGTGCCTGCAAAATCAGCAAAATGACCATTTAAAAGTTCATTCAATGACCCTGGCTTTCTTAGGTGGCAAACTTGATTGATTTGTTGAGTGTTCTGAATTGGCCATAAGCACAATACTACATTACCCTTTTACATCAGGGGACTCATGGTCTAAGCTTATGGGTTTTTTTTTTTTTTTTTTTTTTGGACATGTTTTGATTCTTTTATTGGAAGCATGTAATTTAGTACTAGTGCCTATAACAAATGCTACTCCTCAGGTTCTTTTTTTTCCCATATCTATATTTTTAAATTTTTTAATTATAGTTTATTTACAATGTTCTGTCAATTTCTGCTGTACAGCGAAGTGACCCGGTTATATATGCATCATATATACATATACATTCTTTTTCTCACATTATCCTCCATCATATTCCATCGCAAGTGACTAGATATAGTTTCCTGTGCTATACAGCAGGATCTCATTGCCTATCCACTCCAAATGCAGTAGTTTACATCTACCAACCCCAAACTCCCAGTCCATCCCACTCCCTGCTCCCTCATCCCCTGCCTTGGCAACTAAGCTTATAGTTATTATTTCCAGGGCTGTATCATCAAGTGCAAAGTTCAGCAATCAGTGTAAATGTGGTAGTCATAGTAGATGTCAGGTATTTTTGGTTCATCAGTACATGATTTCCTCTTTCTAATAGCCTCTCTATTTCCTTTGGGGAGCTTACCTTTCCTCCCCATGTGTCATCTTGGAAGGCCAGTGACTGAGGTATCCTTTCCTCTTGCTGAGGAAGCTGACAGGGCTTTGAAAGCTCTTTGTGACTGATTTCTCTCACTGCTCTGTTGGGGAAAATGGTGTAAATTTGTGACCTCATCTGAACCAGTTGATCCGCTCACCCCCAATTTTGGATCCCAGTAGAGATTCCCTGTTGGAAGGAGCATTTGGAGGAGAATGATCCCAGTGTTAAAGCTGGGTAAAACTGGGGGGCTGTTTTCACTTCAGACACCCTTTCCAGCACCCTCATTCTCATATGTGCTGAAGCAGTCATTCAGTATTCCCTTTCAATCTCAGAGCCCCCTCACACCGTTCTGGTCATCTCCCTTTTTGCTTAGATAAGCTGTGTGTGTTTTCTGTTGCTTGTCATCAAAGAGTCCTAACTGATAGAATGGTAGGTAAGGAATAATTTGCTTTTCACAAAAGCTAAAGGAATTGCTCATGACTCACACAAACTCTAACGACATGCTTATGAATTATGGAAGACTATTCGCTCCATTTTATAATGGAGGCAAATAATGTACTAAGAAATTCAGGAATCTGGTTTATGTCATGGAGCTCATCAGTATTATGAATAAAAAAGAATAAAATAGAGACCCATTCACTCCTAATGCTGCCAATAATTGGCAGTGTGACCTTGAGTAGGTTACTTAATCTTTCTTGGCTTCCATTTCTTCAACTGTAAAATTAGAGGGTTGGGTCAGATAATCTTTAAGACCTCTTCCACCTCAGTCATTTGCTTTTTCATCTCAGGGTCTTTTCTGCAGGCTTCTGCTCTGTGGTTGGAGACCCCAGTCTGTGGACAGAATACATCAATAGCTAAGATCCGGTCTTAGTAAAATACATTTTAATTCACCTGTGAAAGCAAGATATGATAATAGAGTTCTCATTTACATTTCCTTAGGCTCTACAGCTGTCTCTCCCTAATATTTAAGTTTTACTTCTTTTCCCAGTTAGAAATTTTGAGACGTCTTAACTGTTACTACTGTTTTTGTCAATGGACTCATCGGCAGTCTGAACAGAACTCAGAATGAGCCCTTTTGGCTTTTCCTAGTGGTATATGAGTATTAAACATAGTGGGAGACAAAAATACACTGGGGTCAGTGTTTCACTAATATTCACATATGTTCTTACTTCTCAGGAATGTCACCCTTATGCTTACCATCTTAATAGTCAGCATTATAATTTTTTAAATATCAACTTAATGAATATGTTCATTTCATTGTATTGTCCAACCCCAGACTCTATGAAGAGCATATTTTCTAAAAATAAATTCCTCTGTTGTCAATGTATACGTATCATTAATATGATTGTCTATTTTTTTTCTGTTCTGTACAAGGGAAGCAAATGAGAGAAATAAGTGAAGTAAAATTACAAAATATTTAATTGGAAGAGTTGTTATCAGGCATTTGATCACCTGTTTCACTCAAAAAGTGATGAAATCACAGATGAAAGTTTTCAAAATGGTTTTTGATATCAAATTCCTCTGATGTTTTGAAGCACTCAGCTGGAGAATGAGTGGCTGCTAATTATAAGTGATTTACTCATTCTTCAATGGTAATATCCAGAAAAGTTTGAGGAAATCCTATATACATAAAAAAGTATTGAATTATACTTAAAAGCTCATTAAAAAAAAAACTCAGTCTAAGATGCATATTACTTTTTATAATGAATAGTTAATAGTTTTTATGTACTATTTTTTGAATTTGTTGTTTCAGAAAAAGCATAAACCATTATATACATGTGTATATATACAATACACATACACACAAAAAATACACTTGAGAATGTATTAATTATGATAAGCAATTAATCATAACTGGCCACGAATGCTTACCATGGCTCAGCTATTAAAATTTCAGAAAGAATGATTTAAAGGAATTAAAGTATCCTATTTATAGTTTTCATACTGAATTCTAGAAAAGTAAACAAAGTTTACCGGGTCTTATATTAATTTTAGTTAGTCTCATGTATCAAAGAACCCAAATCTCATATTCATTTAATGTGTGAAGAACAATTTAGGAGCTTACAAAACAGAATAATCTACATGTAAATGGAGGTATGGGTGAAGCTTCATCCAAGCAAGGCTCAGAGCTCCCTAGTTTCTCCCTCCCTATTTAGGTGGTGCTTTCCTGGTTAATGGTTTCAAGAGGGCTGGCAGTAGCTCTGAAACTACATGCTTAGATCCAGAGGTGAAAACCATGAGACACTTCTTGTAGACTGAGTGAAGATACCACTGTGACTTGATGGCTCTGATAGGTCACATATCCAAGGATGTAAAGATGTGATTGGCAAGATTTGGCTCACCTGCCTTTCCCCTGAGCTGGGGAAATATAAACTCTAGTGAAAGTACACCGCATAGGGGCAGGGTGGACCTGTAGGGGAGAATACGGAGGAGTGACTAGACGCTAGACAAGGAGGAAAACAATTCTATCCACCCTCCCCCCCGTTATGTTATCCCTCTTTTCATGAAAACATGCGGCTGCCAAAGCTCAATAATCCACATCCTGTTTTGAGCTCTTGTGTCTCATTTGAGGAACTCCTTCACCTTCGGTTCCAAGGTATTGATTATTGACTAGACTTGTAAGTTTAGTCGTAGTTTACTCTGTTGTTCTGAGCTCACTGTTTGCTTGCAGATTTTCCAAAATGCACTCCAACATTGAAGTCATAAAAGTAAGGTACGTAAACTTTGAGAATGCAAGGAAAACATTGTATCAGGTACTTTTACATAGAGAGTTTTAAGGGTGCTTGTTTATAGATTCTTTTTTTATCTTTATTATATAATGATATTTATTTTTTTTCCATTATAGCTAGTTTCCAGTGTTCTCTCAATATTCTACTGTACAACATGGAGACCCAGTTACACATACATGTATACATTCTTTTTTCTCACATTATCAGGCTCCATCATAAGTTATTAGACAGGGTTCTCAGTGCTACACAGCAGAATCTCATTGCTAATTCATTTCAAAAGCGATAGTTTGCATCTATTAAACCCAAGCTCCCAAATCATCCCACTCTCTCCACCTCCCCCCTGGCAACCCCAAGTCTCTTCTCCAAGTCCATGATGTATTTTTCTGTGGAAAGGTTCATTTCTGTCATATATTAGATTTCAGATATAAGTGACATCATATGGTATTTGCCTTTCTCTTTCTGACTTCATTCAGTATGAGAGTCCCTAGTTCCATCCATCCATGCTGCTGAAAATGGCATTATTTTGTTCTTTTTGTGGCTGAGTAATATTCTATTGTGTATATATAACCCATTCTTAATGTCCATATACACTTTATCCCAGGATGGATTTTCCTGAGAACAGGACTATATTTATGTTGCCCCTTTCCTGCTTCAGAAAAGGAAGGCAAACATCTCACCCTTTGTGCTAGGGTGGTTAGCTCTGTGCTATTAAAACTTCCTAGACATCTGGGATTTCCCATCATGGCTCAGTGGTTAATGAACCTGACTGGTATCCATGAGGACATGGGTTTGATCCCTAGCTTTGCTCAGTGGATTAAAGATCCAGCGTTGCCATGAGCTGTGGAGTAAATCGCAGATGCAACTCGGATCTGGCTTTGCTGTGGCTGTGGTGTAGGCTGTCAGCTATAGCTCTGATTCCACCTCTAGCCTGGGAACCTCCATATGCCCTGGGTGCATCCCTAAAAAGACAAAAACTTATAAACAAACTTCCTAGACATCAAAACAGTCATATTTTGAAAAGTTGGAGATACCTCTATATTGATGACTTAAAATATCTTAAACTTACCTGGCTTTCTGTCCTTCCTTTTTTACTTATATCTCTCTTTTTAAAAAAGTTTATTGGAGTATAGTTGATTTACAGTGTTGTATTAGTTTCAGGTGTACAGCAAATTGAATCAGTTATACATAACACATATTCACACATAGACACTCTATATAAAGTAGATAACTAACAAGGGCTTACTGTATAGCATAGGGAGGTGTACTCAATGTTCTGTAATACCCTACATGGGAGAAAGAATTACCATATATATAAATATATTATTTATTTCTCTTAAAAGAGGGGTTTACCCTGCCTTAGAATGTTCAGAATTCTGAAAAACCAAAGCAGTATAAATCATGATGTTAATTAAAAAAAAAAAACCCAAAATGTTTTCTGGGGTTATTTTGTTCTGCCAGAACACATTAGATTAAAACCCACTGATAAAATATTTACATTAATTTTTCTCAAATTCTGTGGACATTATTTAATAAAGTAGTTGAAACTCTTATTAAAACTATAATGTTATTTAATAGGGTAGTCAAACGTATTTTTACCAAAACATGAAATATTTATTCCATTAGAATAAATTTTCATGTTTTACCTTACTAAAATCCATTTTCTCTCCTTCCAAATAACAACAAAAAATTTAGTCAAACTCATGTTGTAAAATTTTAAGGACAACTTAAAATGGGTTAGAGGCACATCATGTTTCAAAACTTGTAAGAGGCTTTACGAGTTAAAATATTTGAAAGCTACTGTTCCAAAACATAGAGACATGAGTCTGGAAGCCATCTGTAGATTTAGCATGAATGTGGAGTGGGCACCTCCTGGTCTAGACCAAATTAGGAGGTATCACTCTGGCCTTCTTTTTTTTAATTTTTAAAATTTTTATTTTTTTTCCATTATAGCTGGTTTATAGTGTTCTATCAATTTTCTACTGTACAGCAAGCATGGTGACTCAGTCACACATACCTGTATACATTCCTTTTTCTCACATTATCATTTTTCACCATAAGTGACTAGATATAGTCCCCAGGGCTATACAGCAGGATCTCATTGCTTATCCATTTCAAAGGCAATAGTTTTCATTAATTAACTCCAAATTCCCAATCCATCTCACTCCCTCCCCTCCCTCTCCCCCTTGGCAACCACAAGTCTGTTCTCCATGTCCACTATTTTCTTTCTATGGAAAGGTTCATTTTGCTGTATGTTAGATTCCAGATATAAGTGATATCATACGATATTTGTCTTTCTCTTTCTGACTTACTTCACTTAGTATGAGAGTCTCTAGTTCCATCCATGTTGCTATGAATGGCATTATTTAATTCTTTTTTATGGCTGAGTAGTATTCCATTGTGCATATATACCACATCTTCTTAATCCATTCATCTATCAATGGACATTGGCCTTCTTTTTTATTTATTTTTTCCTCAGGGTCCAGGAGTTTTGCTTCTCCAGAGTCCCTTTTGCTCCTGTCTTCAAGAACCCTTAAAATTTCCTGATGTTTTCATATATTTCTTCTTATCCAAAACAATACACATGCAATTCCAAGTAGGTCTTCCCATTGGGGAGTTGATAATTTAATCAGATGGTGCAATGGAGTGATGTTATGTGTGAAAATACTGTTTTCATCAAATAGTAGGTTGGGTTTTAATGAGAAGGAATATTTTCTGAAACAAATTCTGCAACTTGGAGAAATTCTCATGACTGTGGTAGTTCAAATAGTGAAGAATTGGGGGTGGTATGCTTAATCATATCTTTAGAGTTATTTTATCTATGTAAGCAAGAAGCTCAGCTTGAGAAATAGTAGATGACCATTACATATGAACTACAAAATACATAGATCTGTTATTAAAATAATCTAATATACAGTACAAATGAACAGACTTGTGGTTGCCAAGGGCGAGTCGAGGGGTGGGGGTGGGGAGTGGGAGGCAGTGGGATGGATTGGGAATATGGGGTTAATAGAAGCAAACTGTTGCCTTTGGAATGGATAAGCTGTAAGATCCTGCTGTATAGCCCTGGGAACTATATCTAGTCACTTATGATGGAGCATGATAATGTGAGAAAAAAGAATGTATACAGGTATGTGTGACTGGGTCACCCTGCTGTACAGTAGAAAATTGACAGAACACTGTAAACCAGCTATAATGGAAAAGATAAAAATCATTATAAAATTTAATGATGATGATCTGGAGATCCCTCTGTGGCACAACAGGATCAGCAGTGTTTCTGGAGCACTGGGACACAGGTTCAATCCCCAGACCTGAGTTAAGGATTCAGCATTGCCACAGCTGTGCTGTAGGTTGCAAGTGCAGTTCAGATCTGATCTCTGTCCACAGGGAGGCCAAAAGAGAAAAAAAAATGATGAGCAATAATGCAATTTTTATTGGGTATAAAGTTTTTATGAATATAGTATGGTCTTCAGGAAAAGTCACCACGGAGATTTCCAGTTATTTTTTAAATAGATGGAGCCCACAGACTCAAAAAGATTACTTCTACCCTCTCCAAGAAAAAAATTTAGAAAATAGAATTGAATTCTGTCAACTTAAAAGTTTTTTTTTCCCCCCTCCAATTGCATGCTCTCATGTCTCCTGTGCTGTGAATATTTGTATCCCCTCCAAATTCCTATGTTGAAATCCTAACCCCCAAAGGTGATGGTATTAGTTGGTGGGGCCTTTGGAAAGCGCTTAAGTCATGAGGTTGGAACCTCAGGAGTGGGAAGAGTGCCCTATGAAAGAGGATCCAGATCCACTTGTGCCACTTGAGAATACACTTCTGGTCTCCAGTCCAGAAGAGGGCCCTCAGGTGACCAAGCTAGCATCCTTATCTCAAACTTCCAGCCTCTAGAACTGTGAGAAATAAATTTCTGGTTATAAGCTACCCATTCTGTAATATTTTGTTACAGCAGCCCAAATGGATTAAGGCAATGTCACTTCACTAAACATCTATGTTTATAGAGGTTATAGTCTTTATCTTAGGCTTAAGCATATCTATGGAGAGAACTTTCTGGATCATCATGCAACTGGCTAGTATCTTTGCCCATCCTATCAATTTACTTAACCATTCTGTATAAGAGAAGTGTGAATGAGACCCTGCACTGAGACCCAACATATTTTAAATTATCCAGATGCTTGGAATTACATCGTTAAGGCCTCAGGATATTTAATTGGACTTTAAAAATTGTCTATTTTGGCACCATGTAAACACACACAGAGTATGGGTGAAAATGTGTGCCTATGCTGTTGATAACATATTCTCAGAACAAGACTGTGTAAAAGGAACAGATCATCTTTTAATTCTAGCCATGATATAGTAAAAAGCACTTCAAGCCTTTTCTTATAGGCTATCATGGAATAGCATTCTTCTCTATTTGGATTTGAAGGTGATGACAATTTTTTATTAATCCTAGTCATAAATTATATCTGAAAAATATTCCTTTTAGACTTAAAAAACCTACCCCAAACCAAACCCAGTACAAAAACTAACTCTTTTTCAAAGTATTGTGTTGATCATCTTGGTCTGTACAAGTCTAGTTGCTATAAGTAACATGTGAAAACCGCCTGAAAGGATTGCCTGCTACCCACTTGATGGACTCCCCTTCCTTTGGCATCTTGGTTCCATCAGGAAATCATAAGGGAAATAAAATCATGATGCAGTGCATCCTCTGGGTGGCTTCTGTAAAACATGAGAATTAAGTGAGAGCCAAGACTATTCGGAAGTCAGTAACGTTCCTTCCCTGACCCACACCGTAATCAACACAAGTTCCAGATGACATTTAAATATTTAAAAAATGAAATTGCAAAACTGTTTCCTAAAAGAAAATGTGAGTGCTTATTTATGTGGTTCTGGGTGGGAAGATCAGCGTAAGCATACAAAAAAGGGAGAAATTGTAATGAAAAAGAGTGAGAGATGGACCTGAAGTACACATGGGTGTGCATCTCACAAACATGGACACACACACATACAACATGTACACACACGCAGCTACTGGGTGTTAAAAAGCCATCTAAAAAAAGGCAAAGAGAAACTGAGGAGAATTGCAAATGGGCAGTGTATTCATATTTGCAGCTCATCTTTTGTGGTCCAAGGGAAATAAGACAAAAATCTCCCCAAGTGTGCAATTCTTAAAAATAAAAAGAAGTGACCCATAGAAAGGAAAACATTATGGTATTTCTAATTATCCAATTGTAGGCCAAAAAAAGACCTAAATTATTACATAAAATCTGGCCCTCAAAGGCCAAAAATGATTTTCATTATTGATATGAAAAATGTGTGTTTTGAATTGCAAATGAGCAACTGGGCGATATGCTCCAGGAGGCTTAAATGTGGGCCTCCTCATGGCCCAGCCCTTCCATGCCTATGAATGTATCACTGTGAAGTATTCATAGCCAAGGGCCCAAATGGGAATATAAAGCAGAACACTGTTAAAGATTCTTTAACAGTGTTGTACAACTGATCAAAAATAACTTTTCAATATCTACATGGACTTCTGTGTTGTTTTTTAAAACTATATTGAATAGTTTTTATTTATTTACAGTTATGTGGTACATATTACGCTAGATGCTTTTTGGAAAGACTAACACATTTGATCCTAATGACAGTTCTGGGACGTGAGACAGTTACTATATTTATCCTTCTTTGGCAGATGAGAAAACTAAGGTCCAGAGCGTTAATTGACAGGTCCAAGGTCACACAACCAGGATATGTATATGATGGAGATGGTCCACCTGACCATGCAGTATTCTCTGAATGGGTTACCTTCTATTAATATTTGAGTAGTTGCATGTTTTAGTTCCTAGGGTTACAGTATCCAAGTTATGCTGATAGAATATGATGTAATAAACATTGCTTCTGAATTCATTCTCCTTCTGATCAAGGGCTGAATTTCAGTACCTACCCTTCTGTGAGGGTGCAGAGAGGAGACAGCCTTGGAAATATTCCACCATAAAAGCCATTTCGAAGGATATGCAGACTCCATTTTATATCATCCTTGGACAGTGCTCATGCTGTATAAATCTCTTCCTCTCTAAGTGATTTTCCACTATGTACATGTAAAGCAGTCCATTTCAATACAAATATAATGTATACATACAGATATTTCCCATCCTCTGTGCTTTGAGTGCCATCTTTCACTCTGAGCCAAAGAATTAGAAAGCAGCAGACTGTTCTGTACCTTTTTGACCAATGAGTTTTAGTGCAAATTCTCTCACCCAATAACTAGTCTAAAGTGCTTTACAGAACTGTGCTGTGCTGTGTGGTATATATTGTGCTCTGACCTCAATTTTATCTTGACCAGAAGTTCTGACACACCTACCTACAGCTGACACAGAATGAGCAAATGTTAGTGCCAGCCAGCCCTGTCCCCAAAGAAAGGGAAATTTCTGTATCTCTGTGCATATTAAAGTGAAAGGATATGTGTGGGGGCTGGGTGAGGGGGTGAATAGGATGGACCATAGCCCAAGGTAGAGAAAACAGAAGACCAAGATCAGCAGATAGTGAAGGATTGATGAAAATCCATTGACATCATGAAGGGCAGCCTAAACATCACGCAACCTGTGAAGCTTAACTAACGTTTGGATGGATGGTGAGGGGAGGGTTATGCCTTCAGGGAAATTGAAAGGAAAGGAAAATCAGTTGTTAATTGGGTTACTCTTCCACTTTCAATTTCCATTTTCCTATTTGAATCCACTCCCCTATGTCTTCCTGTTAATAGTGCATTGGGTTCTTGGTACCAAGAAGAGGGGATTCTATTCAAGTATTTTCATCAGTTTGAATTTAGATAGATACCTTTTTAGTCTTTGAAAGGCCTAAGAATAAAGCTTTGGTTTTAATACAGACTTACCTCCATTACTGATCAAACTAATGTTCACAATCAAACTCTTGATCTCCACTTAGTTACACCCACAGGCTGAAAAAAAGATGGTTTCATAAAGATGTGGCCTTTCTCCAGAGCAGTGTTCCCCAAATTTGTGTTCCTGGGAAGCAGTCCCCAAAAGTGTTACGAAAGAAAAATAGCTAAGTTTCCTCAGTTAAAACATATTTCAGAAAAAGTTGAGGTGAATAAAATCCCTCAGTGTTCTTTACTCTTGGATTGGTCAACAACTTATTTCTGTGAATATATCTTAGACATTTCTAAAAGGGGGCTATGTTATGATACAGAGTTTCCCAGGGAGCACTGACCATAAGAACTCTGTTTAAAGGGTGCACACAGACCATCTCCTGCAGCTGGAGCGCTTCAGAGTCACATGAGGAATGCTGCTCTGGGGCATAGCCAAGCCACTTCTTTGGATTCTTGCTGTGCCCTCATCTTTCTCTTTTTTATTTTTTATTTTTGCATTTCCCTCTCATCTCTTTCATGGCAAATTGTTAATAGATGAACTCTCTGCCAAGGGTTGGTTACTCTGCTTAAAAGTTTTCTGTGTAATTTGAGTGAAAGTGTCATAGATTTTTTAAAAGTTTGCTTTTCCATTATAAAACAATTCATGCTGATCAGAAAAATATTTTAACATGAGGAAAGTCCAGACAATTATGAACATGCGTTGTATCCCATCTATAGAAAATGTGCTTGCATTTTAGTTATTTCTTCCATTTAAAAAACTCCTATCTAAATCATGGACTTGGAGAAGAGACTTGTGGTTGCCTGATGGGAGGGGGAGGGAGTGGGAGGGATCGGAAGCTTGGGCTTATCAGACACAACCTAGAATAGATTTATAAGGAGATCCTGCTGAATAGCATTGAGAACTATGTCTAGATACTCATGTCGCAACAGAAGAAAGGGTGGGGGAAAAAACTGTAACTGCAATGTATACATCTAAGGATGACCTGACCCCCTTGCTGTACAGTGGGAAAATAAAAAAAAAAAAAAAATGAACCACAAATAAAATACAGAAATCAAAAAAAAAAAAAAAACTCCTATCTGTTATTATAAAAAGGTATCATTATAATTATGCTATATTATTTTTATCTTTATTTCAAGATAAAAATAGCATAGCATTTTATAGCTATGCTATAGCTATAGTATAATATGGCTATAATATAATAGCATAACACCATAGCATTATCAGGTTTCAGTTAGATTACAAACTCTGTGCAAATGTAATAGAATAAGGTCCAAACTATTTACTTAATTAAAGCCATCAAGCCTTCTGTGTCTTGTCTCCTGCTTGCAGCTCCAGTGGGAGATCCTAGCCTCCTCCTTTCTAATGACCCTTTGAGCACACTTATGTCCTTGGTAGTTTTCACATTACAACTTAAGCACTTGCTTTTGTTCTTCTGGAATCTTGTTATCCTACATCTGTGCAAAGTGTATTCTTTTTGATCATAGAAGTTAATAATAATCACACAGGCTGGCAATATTGATTTTTTTGTACCCCAGGATTCTAGTTTGTCTGTTATACTTAAGAAGTGAAATTTTTGTTTTTTGTTGGTGTTATACTGTCATTGTACCAAAAAAAAATAATCTGAAATTTGAATCATTGATATTTTGAAATCCAGACCAAAAATTTAGTTATTCCATTTATATGAAAAGGAAACGAAGCTACATGTGCACTCTGCCTCCACATCTGCATGTGACAATGGCTTGTGGTGGTGCAGAGATTCTATTGCAGTAATAACTCACACTTGAGGCGTTGCTGCAGTTGCCATGTAGCTCACAACTACAGCTCAGATCTGATCCTGGGCTGGGAACTCCATATGCTGTGGGGCAGCCAAAAAAGGAAAAAAAAAAAAAAAAAAAAAAAAAAAGCTCTTCAAAGATTTCCAGAAAGAGGTAGGATTATTAAAAGAGTCAAAAGAAAATATTTGAAATGGTCACAGAATCCCTTCTCACTGTCTTCTTCCTTAGTGGATAGTGAAAATTAACTTTGAAAAATTTGCAAACAAATGATCTTTGGTACAAAATGATGAGAGCATCATCAATAAGATTTGTTTTTTAGTAAATATGTTACATAATGTTACTTTTGAAATTTTCAGGATTAATTAAAATTTTCATTCTTTGAAGTGTTTGGTTTGTTTTTAAGCAATAGTTTCCTACTAGTAATAGTATTGGTTAATAATTAATATTATGATGATAATTCTTCTTTGACCTCTGAATCTGTGAATGTGTGGGTTAGTTGATGTCAAACATAGCTGTACATTTTATTGAAATCAGTAAATATTTAGCATCATAGATTTTTATTTTATGAAAGCTGAATTTATTTATTTTGCAAAATATCAGTAAATAAGTATTATGGAAAATAAATGACGAACTATCAGGGTACTGCTTTTTCAGAATTGCATTCACTAATCACTATTTTGGTCTTTAATCAAAGGTCCCCATCTCAGAAAGCCCTTTCTAGCTATTCTGTCTAAAACAGACTATTCCAAGCTCCCACACCAGGCCATTCAGTACCTCACTTCCTTAATTTTCCTGCCATGTACTAACTATTCTGAAATAGTATTATGTATTTTTTAATCTATTTATTATGCAACATCCCTCAAATGAGTATAAGCTTCCTAAGAGTAGAGATTTTTCTGTTTGTGTCCCTAATACTTAGAAAAATGCTTTGCATGCAGTAGGTGATTTGTAAATATATGTTAAATGAATGTGGTAATAAATGAATTGAAGTTTTTGCAAACGTAATAATGATCATGGTGACAATATGAGTTGCTACGACTTGGGGATTATTAGTATTGATACTTAGATGTGTGTCTGTTACTTTTAAGTTTGGTGTTATTAAGATTTAATCTCATTTTTAAAATTACTGGATCAAAAATAATGAATGTACTAAAATGACCAGAAATTCATTTCAAAATTGCTCTTCAGGAAGAACACACCGATTTACATTTCTACCTATGAGTCATTCTCACTTTACTGTATGACTTTCCAACTTCTGTTCATAGGCTTCCGTCTCTGCCAGGATTGGTCTCTCTTGGCTTTCTTTCTTTCTTTCTTTCAACTGATGGTATTAGATCTTTCTTTGCTTTTTTTTTTTTTTTTGTCTTTTTTTAGGGCCGCACCCTTGACATATGCAGGTTTCCAGGCCAGGGGTCCAGTTGGAGCTGCAGCTGCTGGTCTACACCACGACACCACAACGTGGGATCCGAGCCACGTCTGTGATCTACGCCACAGCTCACGGCAATGCCTGATCCTCAAATCCTCAACCCACCCAGCGAGTCCAGGGATGGAATCTGGCATCCTCATGGATGCTAGTCAGATTTGTTTTTGTGGCTGAGCCACAATGGGAACTCCATATCTTTCTTTCCTAAAAACCATAGTGCCCCTTGTTACACAAGTAGATTTGAGAAAACATCTTGAAGCACCATTGTTTATTTCCTTAAAATTCAAAGGTGCTTAAAAAGATATGCTCCATAAAATTTTGTTGTAGTAGATGATCTTAAAGATTAAAAACAAAATTTACCGAAAATTCATTAGTGTCTTCATATACTTGGAATCATGACTATGAACAGAATATCTACATGCCTTTCATAGGATGAAGTTGAAGTTTATGTTTTCGTCTAGTTTATATACCAGCAAATTGTTTTATGGTGATTTATATAATCGTTAACATTTTGAATTTTGCAGTATACAAAGAAAACAATCCTCTAGGTTTTGTTAACAAATTGCTTGTCAAAATGCATGTGCATTTGGCCACAGAGACATATTTTTTCTTTCTTCTTAATTTTTTAAAAATACCTGCATTTATTTATTTATTTATTTATTTACTGGTGGCTAATTGACGTGGAGTGCTGTGTATACATCTGAATAGTAGCACCTTTAGCTCCATAGGCTTTTATCCCAGACATCTGATAATAATTACTGCATAAGTAAATTCATAACACCAGGCAGTTAGAAGCAGCCTAATTGCAACAATTAATTTGTAGACTTACCTAATTAAATTTCCCTAGCCAGAATATGTTGTCTGCATACATCAAAGTTTACAAAGGAGGAGTAACAGAGCAGAATAAAAAATGACAGAGTCCCTAATAGAGTCCCTTGAGAGGAACTTCTAAGGTTAAAATAAAAATCTATCAATGTTGAACAAGAAAATATGCAGTTCAGCTGAAATGATGGATGGTTCTGCTAACCTTCATGCAAAACGATCCTGACACATATTATTATTGAAATAGAAATGAGCATATCTTTGTCTACCTTATTGCCTTTATAAAGTGGATGAAATGGTCTGAGAGTCTGAAAATTCTTTTTTATGTTGTACTTGGGAACATTAAGACAATCCTGATCTCTTTCTTCCTCTGGAGACTTCCGTAGCTACTTGTTTATCTGCTTTCTTGCCTGTTGTAAGGACTGAGTAATTGCACAAATGCAAGGCGAGGAGAGAAAACTGCATAGCCTGCATCTTTTGCTAGCTTGAAAGTGCTTGCCCTGGCACTGGGGGACAAGGGAAGATTCATGTTTCCCAGTCTTGTGGGTGACATATACAAGAACAAATGACAATTATAATGTCATACTATTTTTAAAAATAGGGAAAGAAAAAATAATTCAGTGGCTAAAAGGACATAACACAAGTCAGCTTAACTGGGGAATAAAACCATGAAAACTTTTCTGTAAGCTTTTTTTTTCTTTGCAAAAGCCTTTGCTTTTATTTTTGTCTTTATCACTCACGTTGGTAGCTATTGCTCCTTTTAATCTCCTTGGAATTTATTAATATGTAAGGGACTCTCACTTTCAAATTTACTATTCAAATTTGTATTACCATCATCTCTCCCCATGGGGTGATTGGTTCCAGGACCCCCACAGATACCAAAACCCAAGGATACTCAAGTGCTTTATATAAAAAGGTGTATTTGCATATAACCTACGCATATCTGCACATCCTTATACTTTAAATCATCTCCAGATTACTTCTAATACCTAATACAATGTAAATGCTATGTAAATAGTTGTAAATACAATGTAAATGCTATGTAAATAGTTACCAGACAGGACAAATTCAAGTTTTCTTATTTGAAACTTTCTAGAAGTATTTTTCCAAATCTTTTCAATGCAAGGTTAGTTGAATCTTTGGATGTGGAGCCTTCAGATACAGAGAGCCAACTGTACAACAATTCCATATCCCTCTCACTACCCTTCCTAAACCCAGGTGCCTTCTTGCCCTGCACCATCATGACTGTCTATTGTCATCACCTCCTACCACTCTCCTTCCCATTCCCGATCCATGGCTGGTGACAAGTGCCTTCTGCTGTATGAACGCAGAGCTCCTGGGCCAGTGCCAAAGGGGGCAGGCTGCACATAGGGGTCCCCAGTTCCTATCTCTACTCTGCTGGTGGTGATGGGTTTAGTCCACATGACTGACTGCTAAGAGATGATGCCTTCAGTGGGAAGTCTTCCAGTGGCCTTTTCTCAGTGCCCCACTGTTGTCACAAAACAACTACCTCTTACTTTTGAGAAATGGGATGGGTTTCCTTACTAAAATAATAAGTTCATTTAGAAGGGCATCTGAGCAGGGTTATTGTTAATAAAGAAAATCTCATTATAGCATTGTTGTTGGAAAATATTACTATAGCATTGGAACATGCCTCTTATTCTGTCTTGATCTCTCTCTCTGGAAATGTTGGTAGGAACAAAAGGCAGGCAAGATAGGCTACATCTTGTTGCTGAAATTCAGCCTCTGTCTGCCAGTGCCAAATTAAAATGCAGAAACAGAGTTTTGGGTAAAGGAGAAAAAAAATAGCTTTATTGCTTTGCCAGGCAAAGCAGGCTAATGCCCTCCATCCCCCACTGGAAAGAATTGTGAGGAGTTTTACAGTAAAAAGAGAAAAACAGGTTTTCAGATAGGAATCAGGATCGGGACAAACATGCATTCTTCTTTCTTTGGGGGAACTTAGTCATCAAAGCTGGAGTCAGGATATCTCTGCATGATCATGGTGGTGGTCTTTTGGGTGATTGCCTAGAATAACAGTACCTGTGAAAAGGGCATATTGATCAGAGTGAACAAACTAGGAAAGTTCCTGAAAAACATCATGTGCTAATAACCTTTAACTCACAGGCAGTTGTGCTCAGGGTACCTACTCTTTAGCTTAGGGTGCAGTTAAGCCAGGGAGAAGGACAAGGAAAGACTCTAAGCTATCTTTGACTGTTCCTCCCTTGTCTTTGTATCCCCTCCCTTCCCTGATCATCAACTGTCTGAACCTTCCCTAGGAACTCAGCGAAGGTCATGGTGGCTGGACGAGGCCGTTTCCTAAGAACAAGAAATGGGGGCACAGAAAGGCTTTTGCACCCAGGAGCCCCACAGGGCTGTACTTGGTCTCAATCTGACTTTCTTTATAGACATTTACATTAAAGCTTCAATATCAAACAGAGGAATAGATAACACCAAATGAAAATTCAGAAACCGTGTCAGAGGGCAAAGTCTGTGACTTCTATATCTTCACTTATTGTGGGATGTCCTTTTCCACTTCATGAAGAAAAATGTAAATTCCTAACTTTGAGATAGAGACCTTTACAAGGAAATGTATTGACTTCAAATCTTTTATTGATGTCATCCCTCTCGCTTTATTTTCTCTTGCATATTTTTAAACCAATAGGAGCCTTTAAATGCCAAATGAAACACTTCCCATGAAATTGTAACAGCCTTCTCTCCATTTTCTTGAGGGAAGTGTAGTTTCAACAGTTTTGTCTAGAAAAATTACCTTTGCTTACACCAGGTTCTATTTATGTCTCATACCCAACATGGAGTGACAATGCGGTGAGCAAAGATGGGTGAATACAGGGTAATAAGAAAACCAGAAAATTCCTATTAATTTTTTGTCAGAATATTAGTTTGTCTTCACCATTTTATTTTACACGTAGATTCCCAGAGAATGAGTTGTACTCAAATTCAAATGCAAGTGTCACATCATGTAAATTAGAGTTGATCTTTGATCCTATGTAATAATGGATTATTACCACCCTTTGAAAAAGTGGAGCATTAGGAGCTTTCAATCCATGAGCCTGGGACATGTTATTGGATTTATATATCTGATTCAAATAAATTTGACTTTGAAATGTGTCTGCCATAAGAAGGGTCTACATAGAGAATTCAGGTCAAAATAAAGTAAAAGTAAATCCTATCTTCTGATGTGAATCAAATTAGAAAACTCTCAGAACAATAGGACGAAAGAAAGATAATGAAGTTTGGGTAATGGAATCAACCAGGAAAGCACTCCTGTCCTTTGACCTCTCCCTGAACACTCCCTCCTTTTGGCTTTTGTGACACCACACCCTCCTTCTCTGCTTATTCTCAGTAAACTTTACTGTCTTGGTCTGTTTTGCTTGGATCACATCAAGAATTTGTCCCAGGCTTCTTTTCTTGTTTTATTCCAGTGACTCTCCAAGGGAGGTCTCTGATGGGAACACCAACATCACCTGACACTTGCTAGAAATGCAGATTTCAGGCCTAATTCCAGGATCTCAAGCCCTATGTAAGTCAGATACTCTGGAGATCCTGTTGCGGCTCCGTGGGTTGAGAACCCAGTGCTGTCTCTCTGAGGATGGGGTTCAATCCCTGGCCTCACTCAGTGGGTTAAGGATCTGGAATTGCTGCAAGCTGCAGCAGAGGTCACAGAGACAGCTTGGATCCTGTGTTGCCATGGCTGTGGTATAGGCTGGTAGCTTTGAGCCTTAGGTGGGAACTTCCATTTGCTGCAGGTGCAGCCATAAAAAAAAAAAACAAAACTCAGAAACTCTGCAAGTGAGGCTCAACAACAATATATGTTTTCTTAGACCTTCTGGATGATTCTGAATGCACACTCAAATTTGAGAGCCTCTACTGTGTTCTCTTCTGAGGCTTTTTGATCCACAATTCTGGACTTCAAGTGAGAGACTGCATTTTCCAAGGCTACGAACCTATCTCCTGTCTCATAAGAACAAGGTGGTAGACAACTAGGTGGTATACAATGATGCAATGATGAGACTTCCTCTTCTCTTTACATTTTAAGTACAGTGTCTACATGCAGTTATAAAAATTGTCAATCAGTGGGTTTTCTAGGCTGGATCTAATTGGATCTAATACAAGAAAAAAGGAACAACTTGCAAGATGTGAGAAATGCAGAAGCCAGTTCCAATGGATTTCCTATTGGATCTTTATTTTCTATCCCAAACAATAATTAATTATATTGTCTACCTTGGTTTCAGCCTTCTGCTTATATGATTCTTTTCCTATCTTTATGTCTTGGCAGAGCTTTTCTCCCTACCAGTCCCCCTCTTTTGGGGGCTTACAACTAAATGTTTATTTAAAAGGAGAAAGTTGTTTTGATCCTTTTTAAAAATCTGTTTTAGGACAGAAATAAATGGGACTCTATCATAAATCTACTGCCGCATTTGAGGTGAATGTAATTGGTGGTTTTTCTCTCTGATTTTTAATAGCAATGTCAGAGAGCAGGTTTATTTAGTGAGAAATTCATCACAGGGACTTTGTGTACATTACAGTTCTACTGGTGGCAATTTGTGAATTTATCTTTGGGGAGGATTCTGCATAGATCTCAATGTGACATACCTAATTACAACAACGTATGCTAATTATATGTGTTTCTGGTGAAACAAAACCCAGACAACAAACGCTTAATTGTAAGATGGGTGATAGGGGTCATATCAGATCCATAATTTGATCAAGAGTCTTCCAGAACACTGACATAAGCCTTTAATATGAATCCTTACTGAAATACTCTTAACTACTCTCACTGAAATACAGGGACATATTCTGGACTGATTTGGTGTCCAGTACATTCCTTTCATAGAAAAACCTTACAAGTATTCCTCTTCCCCCCGCCACAAAGTTAGAACAAATGGGTTTCAAGGTGCACTGGGCCAGTCTCTCAGTTCCTGCCATCAAAGTGGACAGGGCTGCTGAGTCAGCCCTCAAGCCTTTGCTCCATTTCCTTGCCCATACCTGAGGGGTGGGCAGTAATTTCTGACAGCTCACCTGCAGGCTATACCAGGAGGAAAAGGGCAAAAATGGGTGGGCCAGGCCAATCCCCACAGGCTTATCTGCTCAAAATGTGGTTCAGATGGCCACTTGGGCTTGGCTAGATTGCCTTTCCACTTCATTCTGCTATTGAATAAGGCAATAAGCAATGCAAATACTGTGCATAAGATTACAGGCGCAAGAGGACCCTTTCCTCAGGGCCCCCCTTGCTTCTCAGGGAGAAATGCTGGGATGGCTGTGATCTCAAGAGCTTTCATGGAATGGAGAGTCCATCTGATCTAAAGAGCTCAGAGCCATTGAAGACAATTTGGGGGCAGCTCCCTGGTGGCACAGTGGGTTAAGGACTGGTGTTGTCACTGCTGTGGCTTGGGTTGCTGCTGTGGTACAAGCTTGACCCCTGGCCTTAGAACTTCTATATGCTGGGGTGTGGCAAAAAAATATATATAATAAATAACAATTTTGAGGTGTGGAAGAAGGTGGTCCAGGGGAACTACATCACCTCATTTCACCTGGACTTAATATCTGTGTCTTGTCCTTCTCACCTCCTGTCCTATCATAGATATGAATTTATGCGATGGATTTTTTTTGGGGGGGGTCATCATCCCTATTTGAAGTTTCAGTGCAGCAGACAAAGCCATAACACAGAAATAAAATATTTTGTGGATACCAAGTGAGGTAGACATAGAAAGAAAGGGGAAATAGATTTTTGGAATATTAATTTATGATTTATGATATGTGATAAAGAGCCATTGACAAAGTCTTTCTCCATCAGTTTTCAGGAAATAGTGAAATAAGTATAAGGTAGATGGAAACTATATGTTATATTGTTCATATTATATATTTCAGGACATGTGTGCTCTGGTTAGAAGAAGGGGACAAGGTAAGACAGCCACTGCATATTTTTGTGGCCTGTCCAGAAAGGCACCAGCAGATTGTCCCATTGAAGTGTTCACTTGGTTAGGATTGCATATGAATGTTGATTTTTTTTTTATTCAAAAGTCTCAGGCTTTCAGTAACTAGTGGCATCTTGCTTTTTCTTTTCACAAGTTCCTTTTGACTACAAGTGTGTACAACAGTTATTAATTCATCTGCTCTATTCAGATACATTTGAAGCCAATGTATCCTTTTCCCCTTTGCTTTTAAATGAAAAGAAACTAAAACTGAAAAGAAATCTTTCATCTCACTACCTTTCCCTTGAATGTGAGAGCTAGGCTTGAACTAGCTTTCTGCCACTTGTAACTTCTTGTGGAGTTGTTGAGTAGGGTTTCTCACAAAGCAAGGCAAAGTATTTTGCTTTTAGGGAATAAAGAAAGATTTTTTTTTTTTAAATACCATTCATCATCAAGTAGATTTCCATTAGCACAGTGGTCAGTTTCATTACCTAGTATGAATACCTCTATTATGTGCTAGAAGCACCCTTTCTCCTTTCAGAACTATATTGAAAATAATTTGATGTCAATTTCCATGGTGATAGAAAAGAAGAACATCACTTGGAACCCTAACAAACACATATATCTGAATTATTATGAAACACAGAGTTGGTTCTTTTGTGTCAAGAGTTCTCTGGTTTTTGTTGTTATTATTATTTCATTACCTGAGAAGAAAACAATGTTCAAAAAATGTAAGGCCATTATTGAGTTGCCTCCTTTTTAATATTTTGCTGGTAAACCATTTTTTTTTTTTTTTGCAGGAGATAGTATTTCAAAAGAAGCATCTTAATTCTGCTTCTGTGAAAATTTTAATAAAACTCTTTCTTGGTAGAAGGAGCTACATGTAAGGCATCAATATCTAATATTCCCTTTGTATTGCCAAATGCCACCATCTAATTGTTTTTATTGTTTATGAGGCAGAGAAGCTGTTGGCTAAATATTCTATTGATATAACGTCCTGGTCTTCATTTTCATCTGCTATGTGTATCCATGTGTCATCACATGTTAAACCTATGCAAGAATGAGCCTTTTTGGTGCATTTGGTACTCTGTGTGAGGGATGTAATTAACCTGGTTTGCTTTTTCTGGGTTCTAGAATCAGGCCAACCACTGTCAGAGAGGAGGCTCCCGACCCAGAGAGGTTCTACATCACAATTTGAAGAACTTTAGAGAGTCAGGACCTCCGAATAGAGAATTAGTTGAACAAGAATGAGCTCACACTGTGGGTTTACTGTATATGTTACCTTATTTAATACAACATACCTGCACTAGTCAAATAAAATCCCAATTACTCATTACAAAAGAACTCATAAGAACCTGATACCCATAGTTAGGTGTTTCTAAAGCCTCTGTTTCCATCATATGCCTGTTCTGGTCCTCTGCTTTCATTATTCTTTTATTATAGCCTTCCTGCCTACAACCCACACCAATCTCTATTAAAATGGCTTACTGTTCGTATCTGGATTTTTCATTTTAATTTGCAGAAATTCATTAACTCCTCTTTCTGCAACGATCTCTTTCACCTATGTGTCTGAAGAGTTTCGACTTTGTGCCATGTTTCTTCCACACACTGTCAGTCTTAGTTGCTGAGGAAGGTCTAGATGTTAAGGAACCAAAACTTGGGTCCACTTGCCCATGCACAGTAAAGCCAGTCTATTGATGAAGGAAGGCGCCATACATACAAAGAGGGGGGACAGCTAATGCTCAAAAAGCCCCAACTCCTTGATGAGTTTCAGCAAGACAGTTTTAAAAGCAAGGCAAAGGAGAATAGTCCCAACATACATCAGCTGGTGCACAATTCTCTGATTGGTTGATGGTGAGGTAAAGTAAAAAGGTGATACATTGTTGCAGATATTTCCTGGTTCTATTCAGACTCCAGAGGGGATGTGTTAATTTCATTTGGTGGGGGTTTTAGCACTTGCAAAACAGCTCAGGAAATGTGCATCAGATATTATTATTTAGGTACTTCAGAGAGGAGCTAAAGCAAAGGATATGGGGGAGGGGTCTGTGCTTGGAAGGCCCCATAGGGTCCTGCTCAATTACAGAGAGCTGGCTTTTTCTCCACTTGCTACCAGCCCTTTCACCTCTTCATTGTGGTTACAGAAGGTATTTCCTTATCTTTAAGTTTTCTCCAAGTTGGACATGATTTAGAAATAATTGTAAAATCAGAGAGAGATTGTGTTCTTATGGTCCTCTGCCTCTGAGATCTGAGATCTACTTCCACTTCATTAACCCGGGTAATGGATCATTTTGCTGTCTTAAGCATGCTGTCCTTGCCCCATGTAATGATACGTGGAATGTGGATAGAGTTGGACCTTTGACTTATATGGAGAGGGTGAGAGAATATAGCCCACTTTGTTAAAGACTTAGGAGAGGGAAGATGTTTATGTGGCAGAAATTAAAAAAACTTAAAACTGCATATTAAATATTCTTCTTCAAACATCTCTTAACTACCCTGCCACTTGAGATTTTTCCCTAATCTGTCATCATTTATTTCCTATTTCTTCAATTTCCCTAGATTCCTCCTCTCCAAATTCTTCTCAGTCTATTTGGCAGAACAGTTTCTTTCTGCTCTCAAATTTGATCGCAGGATTTCCCACACCCACCACAGTGTCCAAGTAAATGTAAGGACCATCTACTTCATTAATAATAACACCAAAGCCTTGAAGGAACTTGAAATTTCATTTTATAGGAATATAGCTCTGACTTTATATCTAATTTTCACTCAGTTTTACTGGGTTATACTCTGTTTTTAGTCTACATTGATATGATTAAATCTGCACCATTATATTTAATTTGTGGTATTTTATTTTGAAAAGTACTTGACTAAACTAAAGTTAGAAGAAGAGAAAGTCCTTAAACATCACACATAGGAGACAATGACCATAACTGAGATTTAGTCATCTAAAAACAAAAGCAGAAACAAAAAGCAACTGGGTGAATGGGAGAAAAAAATCAGTGTATTTATTTATTAGAAGTATTTCTACAGAAAGTATTTCAATGTTCCACCCCTTTTTGAGTGATTACAAATGTGAAACACATGCACTAATTGTATACTCACCTAAACTGTTTGGTGGCACTTTTGCTACAATTAATTCATGTAAGTTTTCCTTCTAAAAAGGTAACTGATTGTGAATGGAAATAAAATCTTATAGTGAGAGCACAGCTGGCCCACATCTCTACCACCACCTTTCCCAGCAGAGTTACATGAAATTCTTCCTTTGTCGCAGAAACTCGGGGTGACTTTCAAAAGAGTGGACATGAAAAGCTGCCCATGAATTTTGTGTTCAGCTCTTTAGGAGAAACAGCTGCTGAAGTTCACCCAGAGTTTGCCATGAATGTGTACGTGACTGAACCTTCCAGAGTCATGCAGTTTGCATAATTTGGATTCTCTCAAGATGGGTATTTGATAGCATGATCATGGGTCCAATTTCATGATTATCCCAAGAGAAATGCTGAGTAGCATTTAATTTATTTTGGGAAAGGGAAGGTAATCTACTGTGTGTGTCTTGAGCACCTGCCAGGTCTTCTGTCAGAGGCCAAATTGCCTCAGCCAGCTGTTGTAGCCTTCCAAAGCATTTTGAACCCTGTGTTGGCCATACCTCACTACCGATCATTACCTCTGGCAGAAACCCTGCAGGAGAGACGTGACCTTAGGGCAGGCTCACTCCTAATGACATCTGAGTCTGTAGAAGTGAAGTCTACTTCACTCCTGGGTCACTATTTGAGCCTAGCTAACTAACCCCAGAGTCAGTCCAGTTGTAACAATAAATGTGGGACATCTATTTTATTTTCCCCCAAATTATAATCTTTATATTTGTTGGCAAGCTTCCTCCACAACATAGACAGCAGGCTTAAATAGTTTTGGAAAAATCAATTTCTTTGGATACACACTTCTTCTCTATGTACTCCTGCCCTTTATACTTCATAAATGACCAATCCTCAATAATGAACTTAATTTGAATATGGTTTGAGAAATTGAGTGTAGAATTTCGTATTCATGAAAGATAAATTTAAGTATCTCTAAAACCAAAGACAAAATGGTTTTTAAATAAGGCTACTGTACTCTTTCTAGAAACTCCTGTCTAAAGGTCTTTGGGAAAGTGCCTTGGAGATAGCCATTCCTTCAAAAACTAGTTATTGAGTATCTGTTATATATCAGACAATTTTCTAGGTACTAGAAATACAAAGATGAATATGATAGGTGGATGCTAGGGTAGGGGCCAGTCGTTTCTGGGTGAGACAGCCAAAAAGCAAGTTAAAAGACAGACAAAAAATGTTCATTTAATCAGTGCCATGAAGGGAACAAACAAGGGGCTGAGAGGGAGATGGACTGAAGTCATTCTAGGAATGTTTTATAAAGACCCAAAGGAAAAAGAAGAAGAAAGGAGACATATGGTGGTGGACCCAAAGGAACTGAAGGGAGATTGGAACAAGAGGCTGTTAGTTGTTAGAGGTCAAGTTATGTGTGGATTTATAGATCAAAGCCAAGAGATGGATCATATTCTAATTACAATGATTATCCAACAAATGTGGGGGTTTCGTGAGGTTATGACCCAATTTTTGTTTTTAAAATGCCATTTTTTCCCATCTATGAGTTGAAGAGTTTGGAGGTGGTAAAAGGGAATAAGAAAAGAAGTGGGGAGACTAGTCAAAAGATTTCTGCAGGAATCCAGAAATGAGTAAATGATGGGGTGACTTAATGTGGTAACTGTGGGAATGAGCAAAATACTTCAGACACATTTTGAAGGTAGTTTTTAAAGAAATGCCTGATCAATCCAATGTAGGGGGCATGGTTTCTGCTGAAATAATGTGGTAGGAAACAGAAAAAAGATAAGAAGGCTGGATGTTATTTTGAAAACAGTAGTTTTACTCTAATCAGTCTATAGACTACAGTTGTTATTGGGCAAAAGTCCATGTGCCCAACACACTGTGAGGCCAAACAATATCAAAAAGTTAGAGTTTAGAGCAAAGAAAGGTTTATTCCAGGGCCCTGCAAGGAAATGGATGTTTCGTTCTCCAAAAAGCTAGGAACTCCCTGAAAGCTTTCAGGAAAGCCCTTTTAAAAAGCAAGGTAAGTGATATCATATGGTATTTGTCTTTCTCTTTCTGACTTACTTCACTCAGTATGAGAGTCTCTAGTTCCATCCATGTTGCTGCAAATGGCTTTATTTTGTTCTTTTTTTATGGCTGAGTAGTATTCCATTGTGTATATATACCACATCTTCCTAATGGCTATTGTGAATAGTGCTAAGAATGTGTATGTGTATGTATAACTGGGTCACCATGCTGTACAGTAGAAAATTGACAGAACACTGTAAACCACCTATAATGGAAAAAATAAAAATCATTATACAAACTAAAAATAAAAGCAAGGTGAGGGAGGGGCATGGTTAGTTGTTGTGTTTTCTTGGTGTCGAATCCTCTGTTCTTGTAGCTGTCCACATAAGTCAGGTCAAGGTCAGGTCATGATCTTGTTATTCTCTGTTCAGGTCAGAGGCTATTCTGTGTATTTTAAGCTATAGACAACATTCTGTAACAAAAGATGCAGAACATGACTAAGCATAGGCAATAGAACACAAAAGTTAAAGTAAGGTTAAAATAAAACGGAAAGACCTAATATGGATCAGCTTTGTTCTTCCCTATTTCACAATTGTGCATATTTATTTCTCAGACATGGAGGGTGACATGAGGGTCTAAATAGGGAAAGGAAAGAATTGAATGCAGCGTGTCTTTGCTGGAAGGACAGAAAGCACAGTTTTAAAGAACATCTGCTTTATTTTAGGCAGTGACAGAGATACTCTCCTTGACCTAACTCAAGTTAGGTTCCTTTGAATCTTCAAGCTTCCAACCTCAGGCTCATATTTGGCCCTCTCTAGCCTAGTTTTACCAAGAATCCTGCTGGGTCAGTTTATCAAATAACCCCCATCCTTGGTATTTCATCCCCCAGCCTGTCTTCAGCAAGAATCCTGTTGAGTTGGTCTAACAAGAATCCCTCTAGCCTTGAGGTTTCCTCTTAATAATTTTCCAGCCACTGACCTCACCCTTCACCTTGGCTATAAATCTCCACTGGTCCTGCTGTAGTCGGGGTTGAGCCCAGACTCTCCCAGCTACAGCAGACCACCCCCTGCAACCCCACTGCAGTGGTTTCCCTGAGTAGTATCTTAACCTCTTCAACAAAGTGCCGCAAATAATTTTTTTCCTTAACACTGGAGAAGAAACAAACAAAACCAGTCAGGGAAGAATAAGAAAGGGTAGCAAAAGTGGATAGATTGGAAAACTAAAAGTGAGTGGATATTTTTAAATAGCCAGAGGAGGCAAGCAGAAGGAAATGATAACCAAGAACCTTTAGCAGTGATAGGGATGGAGTAGGCACAGGTAGTTGTGGAAGTCCCAATAAAGGATCATAAATAGAGAGGGAAATCTAGGGGATGTTGGGAGATCATTGTAAGTTAATAAATTGCCCCCAAAACCATCAGAACAAGTCAGGCTTGCTTGACTAGTGGAGGCACAAGACATTGGGTGGGGAGATGGGATGAGGCTGGCATTCAGATTCAGACCAAGGGCAGGAGTTTGAGGACTGCCCTTCTGCTGATTTGAATATACACCTTACCGGATGGGATACCAAGGAGGAGCTACTACTCTAAGAAAGAGGAAGAGATGGTCTTTTCTGATCCCCACTCCCCTTGGATGATAAATCTGTGGCCCACTGGATCCTCGGGACAGAGCCTCCTTGCCTGCCCACTTGTATCTCTCACAAGCGTCCTGTCTTAATAAATCTATTTCTTGCCTATCACTTTGACTCTCACTGAATTCCTTCAGTTCGGAGACATGAAGAACCTGAACCTCAGTAAGTCCAGACATAGGGTGAGTGATTCTAATTTAAAACATGGGTTCAAGTCCCAGTCTGGGTTTAGACTGGGTTCCAGTCCCAGCATGTGGGTTCAAATCCCAGCATGTGGGTTCAAATCCCAGCGTGCGTTATGACTAGGTTCAGGTGGTTAGTGCTGTCAGTTTCAGTGGGAGCGGTCCAACAAGGCTCACAGGAGAGAAGTCTCAACATTTCCTCTGAAGCATTTGTTCACCTTCCTACATCTCAGAAGAAGAAAAGGAAAAGTCTCTTGCTCCAGAGACCTTCCCTTCCCTTCTCTCCCAGGCACATAGGTTGTTTTCCTACTAAAAGGATGTTTCTCTTTGAAATCCCACAAATCCCCACCTTGACAACAATTGTGGTTACATTTGTTTACCTGAGGAAGCACCTGCCAATTTGTGTCTTCTTACAAGAACCTGCAATGGATGCGTGTGCATCCTTGGGAGGAAATGAAAACAACTCTTCTAGACCAGACAGCATGCTGAGTTCATTACTATTGTCGTTTCAATGACACTTATATTTGAATTATGCCTAAAGCTCTTGATTATTTCGAATGCATCTTTTCAGTGTCATGTAAAGCAGATCAATCTGAAACCTTCCCCCCAAACACTACACAGATCTATTAGAGGGTATATGTAATATAAACCCAGATGATGCTAGATCTTGATTGAATATGATATTTTTCATTTCAGATTTAATCTCTCAAGGATTCTGATATTAATCTGAATGCAGATTAATGTTCAGTGTGTGAAAATGGTTAATGTGTTGACAATTTAAAATCCATGCATGTTACTTTAGCACTGTTTGTCCCCTGAATCAGATGTTTATGAGTATACTAGCAAATATTAATTCCTCAAATAGTTTCACTGTGGAAAAATTTGTCACACTCCAAATGGCCCCAAAGGGACTTCTTTAAAAACATGTAGCTTAGGTGAAGTGGTTCTTAGCTCCTCTGTAATATTTTCTTTCTCTTCCTCCAGAATATTGGTGGCAAATCTGTCATGAAGAGGACTGGAGTACAGGATATAATTTCAGTATCTTTGGGCTCTGGCATTAGGTTATTCATCTAGGAGTCATCAAAAGGGTTAAGAATCTCTCAGTGACCAAATGGTCTTTGATATTGGAATTGCAGATGGCTCGCTGACAGTGTGATCAAGCCATTTCATCAGGCAGACCACTGAACTTGCACCAGAAGCCTTCTTCACATAATGCCCTCCCATAGCTGTCAATCAATTCTCCAGGGTTTTGCGCACTTGAATAGAAATAATACCCAACCACAGCATTTATCATCAGGCCTCAAGTACTTATCAAGCATGAGTATTCTTTATCACTGAATCAGGATGAGCCCATAAAATAATTTGTTAGAGAAAAAAAGTATCTTTTGTCCTTTGGGTCTTGAACAGACAGGAAAAGCTTTCTTGCAATCATCCACAGTTAAACCAGTGCCTCCAGGTAAATCAGAAATAGAACTTTTGTAGATGACAAAGGATAGTTAGATCTCTGAAACAAATGTGTCAAAATGAAAATTTGGGTTCTAGGATCTATTTTTCAGTTTCAGAACTTGGAGCAAATGACAGTAATGATATTGAAAACTTTTCCAGACTCTGATACCCTAAGATCTTCCTGGTCTATTCATATTTATCTGTTAATGGTAAACCCTCTAAAACACAAAACACAAACACTCTCCAAACAACCAAACACTTCTCTCACAAGGACTATGCAAACAGAAATTTGACGATGATAAACAAAATTAGAAGCAGGTACAGAGAGAATCTGGGAAAATGCAAATATACTTTTAATCTTCTTATAACAACATCTCTTGTCAGGTATTTTTCATAGGCAAATTTCAGTTATACCTTGAAAAAAACAGTGGCTTTCTCTCTTCGTCATTTATCTTCTATACTTGATTTCTCTTCTGTATTTCTACTACTTTGGTACTTCAATTTATTTTCTAGGCTTTGGCTTCATGGCTTTTAACACAATCAACTGAATGGCTGTGTGGGTGGGTGGGTGCATTGGTGTGGGTATTCAGGTGTGTGTAAGTAGGTGAAAGCATGTTGATCTCTTTTAAGTGGCAGTATTAATGTGATCACGTACAACAGGAGTCTGCTGGCTCTATGAAATTAAGGAGGGGCAGCAATTTCTTGTTCTCCAAGAACACTCACATGGAATTTCTTCTCAAATTCTAAAAGCAAACATAGAATAACATCTTGTGCATGCTGTGTTTGGAAATTCTTCCACACTGGCTGGGTTGCAATTTATTTTTTCTGCCAGCTGAGTTGCCCTCACTCCTTCTCATTCCTATTGTTTACTTAGAGGAATCTGCCAAAAAGAGATGCGGTTTGCATCCACAAATGGCAAAAATAAATTAATTAGGTGCTTGGGGAGATAATTATGTAAATATACTTCAAGAAGTCCATACACGGTTATAAGATAACTTAGCTACTCCTGGGTTTGAATCTATACGCAGTCCCAGTTACAGGACTCAAGTCTAAGGAAAAATTGTAAATAAATAATTTTAAAGTTTAAAGTTTACATAGTTATGTAATGTTTGAAGGTGTTTGAAATCATTTACCACAATCAGGGATTTTTCAATGTTTCTAACTTAGCAGCAGAGAAAAGTACATATGAATCCTTGGGTAATTCAGGGTATAGTCTGTTGCTCCCTGACTCAAGCATGAAATTTCTTGGAAGTCCTGTGGTTTCTCCTAAATATTCATGAGCATTTTACTTTATATACATGTGATATACATGTTAATTTCAGCACAGAACTAATACATTCCCCATCTCCTTGAATAAAATGATCCTGAACGATAGACCAACTTTATTCTGTGGCCGCCACTAGCTATGGAGCTCATGACAATATCATCAGGGTGGCCTCCAAGTTAAGAGACATGTAGGGATCTGGCTAGTTTGTCACAAGAGCCCCTCTCATAACTAGGTAGGTAGCTCTTGTTACCTGTAATTTACAGGGGCAGGAACCAAGGCTCAGAAGTTATAAGTAACCTGGTAGAGGTAAATTGTCATCTCCGGATGATTACAAGCCCCACTGCTCCTGTAGTGCCTAGTGCTGCTGAGCTGCCTGAATCAATAAACTTCTATCCTCAGTGCTTTCAATGGAGCCCCAAATAAAACCCCTGCTGTCATCACCTCTCTGCTTCCCCACCCCCTCACCTCAGCCCAAGAACTTTAGAGACATATAAGACTGATATTTCTCAGCAGGACTATGTTTGCTATAAATAAACTCTGAAAAAATGTCACCAACAAATGATAATTTTCTGGGTGAGGAGCATGGATAAAAGGAAACATGCAAACATGGGCCTTTTCCTTACAAGTTCCTTCACTTGCTAAGTCCCCATTTACTCACTCACACACTCTCTAAAATCATAGGCACCACATTCTATGGGCTGTACTGTGAGAATTAGATGCCATCTACAGACAAATCACAGTCAGATTTAGTTGTTCTCTCTTCTTTGTTTACTTATGTCTTTTTCATGGACCATTGAGTGGGCTAGAGAACTAATTACAAAAGATGGTACAGTACAAATAGCTCTTTCATTGAGTTATGCCCAGAGTTTTATGAGAAGCCAGAGAGAATGTATCAAAATGAGGATGATCAGTCAGGGAGGACTTCTGAGAGTGGTGGTCAGTGGGCTGAAATTTGAGGGATGTATAGGAGTTGGCTAAATAGCCATGGGTGCAGAGAGGGAGAAAGCATGAATGGGTCAGGGAAGGCAAACTGGTTTCCTCACGCTGTTACCTCTGATCCCATGATGGATTTATTCAAAAGAAATAAGGTGGATTTAGAGACCTGGGCCAGCCTCTGTTTAAAAGAGCTTCCAAATTGAGCTGTGATGTCTGCCAGGGTGCGAGGAGAATGCCAAGTGTTCCCCACATTAGCACTGTTCTCAACAGATTGTTGGAAGTGAAACAGAAAAATTCAGGTTTAATTATTGTGACTTGTGGTAAGCATGGAAAGAAGGAAGCCTGATAAATCACCACATTGGAAAGATAACAGCAGAATCAATGGGAGAAAGTTATACATTTGCCCATTTTTTTGTGTATTCTTATCTCTTCTCATTTAATGGAAGAAAGATGTGATTTTATTTTTCCTAGGAGATTCTAAAAATCTTTTTGTTCTTATTTGCACATTTATTTATCTACTTGCCGCCTTGGTCACAGTGCCGTTTTTCTTATCTTTACAAAGTATTTTCAGAAAGCTGAGATATGGGCAGACTATGATCTATTTGTTAATGTATTATCCATGAGGATGGTTTGAATCTATTTTATCTAAACCTGCGCCATCTATTCAACTTTTGAGTTTGCATAAAAAATATACTTCTCTTGCCCTTAGAATACATGACATTTTATCAAAAGTGACCTATGTGCTCCTGTATGTTTCTCCTGGAATGATGCCCCCTGGGTTTCCCGTAACAAAGAACTTCAAGCTTCTGAGGAGAAGTTAATGTTCTTTCTTTTGAAGACTGTGAGTTTGTGAGATCACACACTAGGTAACTGAAACCTGAAACATCATAAAGGTATTTTCAAAACTCAGGCATTCTGTGAATGAGACATGAAATGAATTTCATGCCCATCAGCTCCCTGGAGCCTTGTCACAATAGATAAGGCCAAACTGAAGGATGCAGCATCACTTCTCTTGGGCTACTGAGCAGCAGAGTTAATAACTGAATCATAATTTCACTCCAGGACACAGAAGCTGCTACATCCTGTCCTCTTTTGATCCTTTTATCCGTAATACCTAAAGTAGAAATAATTTTAAATCGGGCCAAATGATGAAGACATCTCTATATGCTCTCCTGTAATTTGACTTAAGCACTTATTCAATATCCCTTCCTCTGGGTGGGCTTCTCAAATTAATCCCACCATCTGATTACCTTCCCATTTCATTTACATGGTACACTGATTATATTAATGATCCCAATTCTTCATCCCCTTGTCCCACCCCATAATGGACATGCTCTGTAATATGACTTAAGGGTCCTCAGCCTTCAGGGTGTATATTTCCCTGACCCTTGATTCTGAGTTGGGCCATGTGATTTAATTTGATCCCTGCATATTCAACAGTTGTGATTCAAGTAGAGGCTGGTAAAATTGCCTGCTATTTCCATCTCCTCTTTTCTCCTCTGGCTGTGTCATGAGAACACATCCAGGCTAGCCTGCTGGAGGAGAGACACATGTCCCTACTGCCCCAGCTGCCAGCAAGCCAACCATCAGACATCATTATTGTGACAACAAGCCACAGATGACCACAGATGCACAATCAACCCTAGCCGAGCCCAGCTCACATCTGCCGAGCACTGTAGACCCATGAGTTAAATACGTGTTTACTATCTGATGCTTGGTACATAGCTATAGTGTGACCATATATGTGATGACAATTTCTGCTGTTTCTTTATATTTATATTATGCTTTCTAATTTATAGCATACTTCTGTCACATGTGCTAAATTTATTCCATGATCCTCCCCTGTCCCCACCAGCTTTATTTAAAGAACTTTCTCTCTGAGACCCTAGAAGAGGCTACCACATGGTCCTCCACTCCCTTCTGCCAATATAATGATTTGGACTAAGATTGTGTGCATGCTTCAAGGACAAACAAACCACTGTCTGGCTGGCAGCTAACCAGATTCTGTATCTATTCTGAAGAAAGGAATTTGAACTAAGGCAGCTGAGATGCTTGTGAAGAGGCATTGACAGAGAGATTGGGGATGATTTCCATGGCAGACAATGTACATGGTTCATAGTTAGATCAAGCAGTTTGCAAAAGAAAACCCAATATGCAGAAGGAAGCAGAGATGAGAGAGCTTGTAGCCCTATGAAAGACAGCAAAGGTGACCTTGCTCCTTGTGGCTCTCTGGTCCCCAACTTCAGTTTTCATGGGTTCTACCTCTGAGTCTAAGAGATTCCCTTTCATTTTCAGTAACCAGCCAAACTTCACTCCCTCTACTTCTTTTTAAATTAACACTATTTTTTAGAAGCATTAGGTGACAGAAAAATGCAAAGATATTACAGGTGGATCCCTATAAATCCTGCACCCATTTTTTCCTATTATTAATATCTTACATTGGTGTGGTGCATTTGTTAAAATGAGTCAGCCAATATTGATACAGTACCTACTTAATTCAAATTTCCTTAGTTTTTCACCCAGTTTTTTTTCCTCTTCTGGGATCCCATCCAGGACACCATATTGTATTTGGTCATCATGTTTCCTTCGGCTCTTCTTAGCTGTAACAGCTTCTCAGATTTTCCTTGTTTTAGATGATCTTAACATTTTTGAAGAATACTAGTCAGATATTTTGTAGAACATATCTAAGGGGGACTTGTCTGCGTTTTTCTTCGTGATTACACTAGTCATGCATTTTTGAGAGGAGGACCGTAGAGGCAAAGAGCCATTTTCATGACATCATATCAAAGGTACATCTGTCAACAAGACTCATCATTGATGATGTTGACCTTGATAACCTGGGTGAGATTGTGTTTGTCAGATTTCTCTACTGTAAACTTACTTTTTTTCTGCTCTTTTCATATTGAGTTCTTTAGGAGAAGGTCACTGTGCACAGCCCACATCTAAGAAGTGTGGAGATAATGCTCTCTCTCTTTGAGGGGGAGTATATATTATTTGGAATTCTTCTGCATGGAGGATTTGTCTATTCTTTCCCCAGTATTAATCACTGGAGAGTCATGGATTCTTACCTTATATTTTAGGTTATAATCCAATGCTATGCTATATATTTTATTGCTGAAATTTTTTTTTTCCTTTGGCAAGTGGGGTATTTTTATTTGGCTTTTGTGTCCCTTTGTCGCTTATGGAATTTTTGGACTTTTTTTTTTTTTAGCACTTCCTTACTTTCTGGCACTGCAAGGTGCTCTCTAGTCACTTTTTATTGCAGCAAATTTAGTAGGTTTCTGTTGCTTATGTTCAATGAGCTTGATGAAACATAGATTTACTTAGGTTCAGTTTAATATCCTTGCAGTGAACCTATTTTCTTTCACCTACTTATACTCCATTCAATGTGCATGTGGGCATTTGTTCACTATGTGAGTATTTCTATGTAAATTTGGGGTGAAGGTAGGGAGGCTGGCAGGAAGGAGTGAATCATGGTGAAATAAAGGAATAAAGACAAGAGTTAAGAAAGAGTGACTTCCAACAGCCTAAATGCCCATCTACAGAAGAGTGGATAAAGAAGATGTGGTATATATGCACAATGAAATATTACCCAGCCATTAAAAGGAAAGAAATAACGGCATTTGCAGCAACATGGATGGATCATGCTAAGTGAAGTAAGTCAGACAATGAGACACCTTGTCAAATGCTATCACTCACCTGTGGAATCTGAAAAAAGCACACAGTGAACTTCTTTGCAGAACAGATACTGACTCACAGACTTTGACAAACTTGTGGTTTCCAGATTGGGGGGTAGGGGATGTACTGAGGGTTTGGGATGGAAATGCTATAAAATTTGGTTGTGATGATCATTGTGCAACTATAAATGTAATAAAATTCATGGAGTAATAAAAATTAAAAAAAAGAAAGTGTCACTTCTGGAAGACCCAAGAGAAAAGTGAGTGAAGGACAAAGGTCTTCTCGCTCTTTTCTACTTGCTTGCCAAAGAACATAGATGTATCTCACCATAGATTTCTAAGACAACTTATACTTCATACTAATTATGACTTCAAAACTACCTATATTTATAATATTTTAATTTCTTTATTAATAGCATAGAAAAATAAAATTATGCTAAAATACGTGGAAATAACAATACAATGTTATTTCTTAGAATAAGTGGAGCAGGACCTACTTCATAATAGCCCAAAGGGAGATGATTCACACAGAAGAATAATGATGGATATTATGTGCTCTACTCCACTCAATGCTTTAAAGTATTGAAATACTAATTTTAATACTGAAATACTAATTTTAATACCAGATGGTGACACAGGTCATTCTCAACTTCATTCTCCCTCTTAAGAAGAATAATTAGTAACTCTTCATAGACAAAATACCATTGTGAAAAATCCCAGAACATAGGGGCAATGCTGAAGCACATGTTTAGACCATGGAGACTAAGAAGGACCATATTAGAAGGTTTAGAAGCGAAGTTTCATGTTGATTCCATCATCCAACCCCCCCAGGCTTGTACACACGAGGGCAGCCCAGGGTCTGTGATTTCTCCAGTGGGAAAAGAGAGCCCAAGGTGGACATCCAGCTCCTGAAGTATTATAGGACACTTTCCCAGAGGCCCATTTGGGTCTTGCTTCATGGGGACATTGGGGCATCTTCTGGACTCAACCGCCAGAAATCAGGTGGAGGTGAAGAGAGGGGGAGGAGCAAGGCTTTCAGCAAGCAGAGTTAAGATCTGGGCTGACTGCATTCCTGCTTGCAGCTATGCCAGCATAGATTTCCCAGCCAGTGGCTCTGCCCATCTTCAGAGCCAAGCCGGTAGTCAGAGAGCTGAGTTGGCAGTTCTGGCTAATTTGAGTCCTCATTCAACAGACTATATTGGCCACAGAATCCATACTATGGACTATCTGGGCAAGGAAGCAGGTTCAAAGCCTGACTTAATTTTTGAACATAACCTCTAGCTCTGCCTCACTAGAAGTGAGAACACAGATGCCTGACAGTCAAAGAACACATCCTATAGTCTGCTTGGACTGGTGAGCAAGATTTCAGCTGTTATCTGGAGAAGTAGACCTTGCCAAGACTTCTGAATGTATTTCTGAGTAATAGATTCTGTCTTCTCTATGTTTTACAGCTTCCTGTCACCAGTAGAACAAACCCACATCCATTAAAAAACTGATTTCAAAATGCACATAACAGAAGTTCCCATTGTAGCTCAGTGGGTTATGAACCCGGCTAGTATCCATGTGGGTACAGGTTCGATCCCTGGCCTTGCTCGGTGGGTTAAGGATCTGGTGTTGCTGTGAACTGTGGTGTAGATTGTAGATATGGCTTTGATCTGGCATTGCTGTGGCTGTGGCATAGACTGGAAGTTGCTGCTCTAATCTGATCCCCAGCCCAGGAACTTCCGTATGGCAAGGTGTGACCCTAAAAAACAAAAACAGAACAAACCAAAATACACACAGTGTATCTTGAGCATTTACAAGCTTTAATGAACTGAGATGTTATGGCCTTTCCATTGCTATCTCTTCCGTTGATAGTGAAAAAAGTGAGGATTAAAAAAATAGGAGAAAATATGATCAAATTTGAAAGTAAAGCAATTTTGAGAGTTCCTGTCATGGGGCGGTGGAAATGAATCTGATGAGGAACCATTAGATTGAGGGTTCGTTCGATCTCTAGTCTTACTCAGTGGGTTAGGGATCTATCATTGCCATAAGCTGTGGTGTAGGTTGCAGACACAGCTCAGATCCAGCATTGCTGTGGCTGTGGCATAGGCTAGCAGCTATAGCTCTGATTAGACCCCTAGCCTGGGAACGTCCATATGCATGGGTACAGCCCTAAAAAGGAAAAAAAAAAGAAAAAAAAAAAAGAGACTGTGAAGGGGTAGAGCAATTTTGACTAATCTTGCTGGAACGAAATTCTGCTGATCTCAGGCCAGTGGCTTTTTTCTCTAAAATATGTATTCTCCAAACGAAGTATTTGGGAATCTCATTACAATTGCTGGTGGGAACTAGGGCTTTACTTTCCATGCCATGGATCCAGGATGATTTTAGATAGCAATTTAAGCTACAAACTGGCAGTATAATTTACTTATTTTATAATGTTTAACATATGACAGCTATCCCATCCCCAATACAAATCCCTCCCAGTCTCCTTTCAAGTAACTTATATTTCACAATGAACAGCTATATTTTTTCGCTGTGGCATATGAAATTCTCAGGCCAGGGATCAGACTCAAGCTGCAGTTGCAACCTACACCATAGCTGCAGCGACTCTGGATCCTTAACCATCTGTGCTGGGCTGGGGATCAAATTACGTCCCAGTGCTCCAGAGATGCTGCTGATCCCATTGCACCACAGCAAAAACTCTAGCTATAGTATTTAACAGAAACAACTCAAGGGGAATCTTCTAGGGTTAATCTATATAAGGAATAAGAAAAAAACTCTCTCCATCTCTAGTTGCCTTGTGTTAGAAGTAGAGAGGAACAAAGAAAATTCCCATTTTATAATGTAAACAATGTTGGGCAATGTAGCAATGTTATTTCTTGGTATATTGACTTGTAAAGCTTGACTCTTAGAATCTTATCCATGGATAATGTAATGTCCTATATTCTGAAATCTGAGTGAGAATAACATTGCTAATGATTTAATGATGAATTAAGTAACATGACTTTATTCTCTATACTCTGACTTTGGTAGGAGAACTCCCTATATACACTACCAGAGATGATGTTTAAACTAATTCAAAGTGTGAAAAGTTATCAGTGTCTCTGGGATTTAATCAAAGTATATGTTGGTTAAAATCATGTAAAAAAATATCCTGTACTTATTGAGAGATCATGACAGATGAAGTGTTCAATCACTGGTGTTAAATTTTGATCATAAAAAGAATGCAGTTGAGACAAATCCCTTGTACAAAATAAAAGCCCAGAATTTGTACCATTAAATCTTCCATATAGGAGGGAATGCAAATTCCTTGGGAAAAAACTTTATGTCTTACGTTCTTTGCATCAAGGTCAGGGATTGACCAAGAGTCAGAGCTCAATAAATATGTGTTGAGCTCTGACATATATCTGGCGTATTGTTTTCTCTCTTCTTTTATCAAATTTTATTTCTTAGTTATTTTATTTATTTCTTAGTTAATTTTATTCAGTTCCCCTTTTTCAATTTACTTTATTTGGTGTCATCAAAGCAGCAAAGGAAGGATGCTAAATTTGAGTCTATTTGTATCCATTACCCCAAAACAGAAAAATAATTTCAAAGAACTGAATAAAGTTGGGAAATACATAATAGATAACTAATAAAATAACTTATTAAACAACTAGTTAGATAACTATTATATTGTAACAACCAAATTGTGGTAGCACTTCTCTTCCCTGTACTCCCAGAATCTCTCACTCTAGAAGCTTTCCTCTGGTTTCAGAGTCCCATTTGTCTCTCACAAAGGTATGACTCCTTGTAAGATTTTTGCTTTTTTTTTAACCTTTAAAGAACACATCAAAACCATCAAATAATATGGTATCAGAGGTCAACTGCTTCTCAGATATGCTTTACTGCAGCTGAGAAACAGCAAATATTTACTAAATCCTCAACTGGTGATCTTGTATTAGCAACTTAAATGATTACTTATCAAACTAATAGAAAAAGTAAAAAGAGAAAACTTCTTTGTGTGGTCAGAAAAATAATGTGTTGGTTCCGTTGCTCAAGTTAATGTTATTTTTCTTTTTAATCTGCCCCTCTTCTCATCTCTTCTGCTTTTCTCCTTTAAAGAGGACCCAAAATAAAGTTACAAAGAAAGAAATAGTTTACCGTTGCACCATTCTATCACTTCTCTATTGCCTTCCTCATTTTCTGACTCTGTCCTTCACCTCCGAGTCAAGGTTCCACTTTAGAAGGGACTTACTAGCAAATGGAATCCCAAAGAAAGTCTAATGCCTTCAGCTTGTCAGCTGATTCAGCTACATATATGCAGAAACAGCATTTATGTTAATTGCATGTAAAATCACATTTTCTGCTGTAAGTGTATACCTAATTTGTACTTTGATGTGCTTAAATCTTGGAAAAAATGAACAGTGACCACTCCTCAGTCTCTTTTGCTGGCTCCTTTTCCTATTCTGACTCCAAGAGTTAGCATAATCCAAGGATCTGCTCTTTATTTTTATTTTTTTCATTTTCTTCTCTATTTTTATTTCAGTACCATCAGCCCTGTGCAACAGAATTTTCTATGATGGTGTAAATGGTCTTTGTCTGTGTTGTCCAATATGAGCCTCTAGCCACATGTCCCTTTCTGAACTTGAAATGTGACTGGTGTATCTGAGAAGTTGAAGGTTTCATTTTATTCCATAGGGACATATAGCTAGTGGCTACCATATTGGACAGTGTAGCAGGGTGATTTCATCCAGTCTCATGGCTTTGAAAACCATCTCTTGGCTGATTTTATAACCAAATCTTATCTCAAATATTGCCACTTCTTATCACCATAATTTTGGTTACTGTAGTTCAAGCAACCATAGTTGTTTTCAGCATAGCATCCTAACTGGTCTTCTTGCCACCGTCTTGCCCTTCCTACAATACATGGTTCACAGAGTTGACAGAGGGACCCCTTGAAATATAGGTAATAGATATCATATCACAGTCTTGCTCAAAATCCTTGTATTGATTTAACATTGCTAATATAAAAATCATCACAATCTAGAGTTCCTTATAACAACACAGATTTATTACCTTACGTTTTGAAAATCAGAGCTCCAACACAGGTCTCACCAGGCTATAATCTAGGTGCTAGTAGGGCTGCATAACTCTCAGAAGCCTCTAGGAAATAATCCATTTCTTTGTCCTTTCAGGCATTTACAGGCCACCCACATTCCTTGATCTTCGATTCCTTTCATCTCAAAGCCAGCACCATAGCATCATTTGGACCTATGCTTGTCATCTCTTTCACTGACCATAGTTGAGGAAAGTTTTTTGATTTTAAGGTCTCATGAGATTCATCTGGCCCAACCTGATAACCCAGGATAATTTCCATATTTCAAAATACTTAATTTAACCCTTTCCCATTTAAGGTAACATTTTCACAGGTTCTGGAGATTAGGATGTAGACCTCTTGGGAAGGACATTGTTTTGATTATTTCAGCCCACCACTTCCATGACCTGATCCTTCTCTGACTCTTTGAACTCTTCCTACCATGCTTCCTGCTCTTCATTCTTACTGCTTCACAGTACTCTAATCAACATTTCCTTCTCAGAGCCTTTCCCCTAGGTTGACTCTTCTTCCTGAACTTTTTCCTGTCTTATCAGGGATCTGTTCAACTGTCACTTCCTTAAAGACGCATTCACTAACCATCTTGACGGAAAAAAACAGGACAAACAAATAAAACCCTCCTACCCAGATCAAGCTCTCAAGACTTAGCTTTTACTATTTTTCGTCGTAGAACATATCATTATCTGATATCATGTTAGATATCAATTTTTGTGTTTATACATTATTTTTCTCACCAATAAGATGTAAGCTGTGGAAAAACAGGAATCCTATCTTCTAGTTCATTACTGAATCCCTAGTTCAGTCTATGGCCATACCACCCTGAATAAACTCCATCTCGTCTGAATTCGTAGTACCTAGAACAGTGTAGACACAGTAAATATTTGTCAAATGAGTGGATAATTGAATAGTATTAATGCATAATATTTTCATAGTAATGGAACTTGATTTAGTAATTCTGACCACATTCAGCAAATGCTAATAAAGTCCTAATAGTAGTATGTAAAAAGATATACTCATCCATGGAAACCTATATCCATTTTGACCATTATCAAGCTGAATTCTTAAGCTAGGTTAACTCTATTGATATAATTTAGAGAGAGGATATTATAACCTCATGATTGCCCTTGAAGGAAGAAACTATATTTGCTTACTGTGCCATGCAATAATAAATTATATCTTACGAGAACAAAATAATTCTAATGAAAGCAAATGGGGTAAATGCATTACATATTAAAACTAAATTTTTCCTTATTTTCAAGAGTAAATTTAACATCCATTTCACTGATTAAAACTGTATACTAGATCAATGCAGAAGTCCCCAAATCCTCATTAAGACCTGTACATGGATTAATGCACTAATTGTTACCATGACAATTTACAAAGCCTATAATTGTCAGGCAAAGTCTGGCTTTTCTCTATTAAATATTTATAAAGAGTAATAAGATGTTTTCATACTTCTGCAACTTCATGTTATACCAAATATTCTATATTCTGGATTACATATTATGAAGTTGAAAAATTTAAATTTAAATTAGGTGTGGAATAGTTATCTGTTACTGGGCGTTGAAACATTTACAAGAGCCGTTACCAGACTGTATGCAGTGGTCTTGAATAGATCTGTTTTAGTGATTGCTTCCCTTGACCCGCTTGATAACTTCTGGTCTGAGCTGCACATTTTCTTCAAGGATTAGAAAGTCAGTTAGGAACATTGTGTCAGGTTCACGCAATTTATTCCACATGTAATGAGAAATGTGAGTAGGTGTGGAGTGAAAAGCCAGGAGAAATTGGCAGTGAGTGATCCTGGTGTTCATTTCTGAAATGGAAAAAGAAATAATGGTTATTTTTCATAAAAACACAAAAAGGCAATAGCCAATTAAAAATAGAAAATGAAATATTGCCATTAATACCTCCCACCTGTGTATCGCCACGTGTCTCCTTATCACTTTTATGAAAGTTCAGATTGGCACACGAATTTGCTAATAATACGGTCAGTAGCTTAAGTTACCACACCAGTGTCTTTTTTGCTTGTGACAGATGTGGCTTATGCTACTTGTCGCAAAGTAATTACTTAATTGTACTCCCTTTATCTCTGAAAGATGTCCTGATATGGATGATTAATTGTATACTCACCTAACACTTGCCCGTGTATATTACAAAATCACACCAGTTAAACAGTGTTTCCAAGAAAAAAGACTTTTAAATAATTATCGATGTAAAAATAATAACAGTACAGCTTACATTTCCATGCAGTTATCAATTGGCTTATCAATTGGCTTGAAATGCTAATGGATTTTGCAAATATAGAAGTTAAATTCTAGAATTATTGCTTTAGAGAAAATTTATGGTAAACATCCATGTATCATGTTAGGGATGTTATAATTCCCATAAACACACACACATAAATATAATTTTAGAAGGAAGGTCCAAGATGTTTATATACTGGGGACTTGGACATGCATATCCTTGCCTAGAAATATGGTAGGACAGGCCTGCCTCTGGAGTAACTGCCATTTTCATGAAGAACGTAGAAAACTTTATGAGTCTAATGAAGGCGTGAAAACATAAAAATACAAAGGCTCATAAACTTTGTCAAAGGAGAATGGACCCATTCAGTGTGATTATATGTGAGTGTAAGTATGAATATATGTATCTTCCTCACATCTGACTCAAGTGCAATTAAGGGTGGAGAGTGATCAGGTATTGATAATTTAACAAATTCTAAGAATGATAATACTTAAGCTTTCTTCTTTGCTCCCCTCCTTTCTGCCTATACCTATTTTATCCATGTATAATATAAAATATATTTTACTGACAATCAACCAAGCCTTCCAGATTGTTCCCACCTAGAAATCACACTCTTATCTAAATACATAGAACTTACCACATATACCTAAAGCTTGTAAATTAATCCTATATACACTTATGATAACCTTATATTTTACCTTGTCAATAACTTATGTATAACTACTGTATATGGAATGATGGTCATGAGGGCCTTGCTGTCTAGCACAGGGAACTCTAAATATTCTATGATAACTTACATGGGAAAAGAATTTGAAAATATATATCTGAATCACTTTGTTGTACAGCAGAAGTTAACACAACAGTGTAAATCAACTTCAATAGAACCTTAAAGAATGAAAAAAAATCCTTATGTGTGTATGTGTGTAAAACTAGTTTTAAAAATAGAGTGTAAGGTTCTTTTGATCAAAATCATGTTTGGTCTTGATTCTACATACTGCATACTTGATACCTTCATACTACATGCTAACACAAAAAGTGATTAGTGTGTATTTGTTGATTAAGTTTAATTAGTGCTAGAACACTCTAAGAAGTTGTGAACCAAAATCAGAAGACTTGTATTCTAGTTTCAGTTATCATCCTTGGACAAATCAATCCTTTTTGTTTTCCTGTCTGTGTATAAGTTAGTGTATAATGTAGCAGTGTAAGAATGCAGATAGGAAAACTTGGAAAGACACTTCTAAGATGGCTTATAAGCCTTGCTGTTTTTCTCCCTAAGTCTCATTCCATGAAGAGATGCTGTGCCCACAGCAGAGCCTGGGGACCCATTCTCCTATGGCCAAGATGGCAAATCCAGATGCTCCAGTATAATCTTATGGGCAGCTTGTGACTAGGGCTGCAGCACTGTAGCAACCTTGCTGTGCAGATAATGGGCTTGCTCCTTTTCAATACAGGAGGGAGTACATTCATTTTCAAGTTGCCATTTAAACTATATTGCTCCAGAAGCTCAATCTTATAAAACGGAGCCAAAGTTTAAAACACAGACACAGTCTGCTAACAAGTAAAGTGTTTACTAAACATGTGAAGTAGGGCTGATCAGGAAACACAGCCCGATGCAGAGTAAAAACACTGAGGCAAATAGCTGTCACTGGATCAATTTATGGATCTAATTAATGTTTCTTTCAATGTGAGAACAGCAAGACATTATAGTCACATAAGGGATATAGATCGCAAGATCAAGTGACACTCTGCTGGCCACACCTTTCCTGTCTTTGATTACTGTTCTTTGTTTCTGCTTTCATTGGCTATGAGATGGTTCTGTCCTCTGTAGACACATTTTTGATATGAATTATCATACTTATAGGGATATTAGATAGTATATAATAGCTTTTAGGTTTGTCTCTGTCATGGAATTATTGTTTGGGGCCATTGCAGTCCTCATTTAAGCAATATGTCAATTCAGCACACTCATTTTGGCTAGCTAGATAAAGTGGGAGAAAATGGTTTATTTGATTTAGAGGAGGGAAGCTCTTGCTGGTAATATCAATGTATATGTACCTGCAGGCTACAAATGGAAGTGGCTGCCCAGGATGAAAGTAACTAGAAAGTCTGAGAAAGCCATGGATCAGAGCTAGACAGATTATTTAGGATCTGGCTGGGTGTGGTATCAAGGCATCAGTCAATAATAACAATTTGGGAATTTACAGAGCTTCGTGTAGCTTAATAAGTATTTTCACATTTTCTCTATAAGGGCAGTGCTCTTATCTCCAGTTTACTAATGAAGAAGTCAGTTCACATAGGATAATGAATTGCCAATGGTTCTAGCTCTGCTACTAACCAGCTTGAGCAAGTAACCTAACCTGCCAGTGTGTCAGACTCTGTAGAAATAAAATGGGGATAATAATAACAATACTTAACTCATACTGATGTTGTGAAAAATAAATGAGTTAACGCATGAAGTGCTAAGAATAGAGTGTGGCATTCAGTAAATCTCAATAAATGTTAGCTAAAGATTGTTCTGATTGTATGAGGAAGGAATAGGATTTAAATATGGGTCGTCTTACTTCAAATACAGAAAAATCCCTGCTATGAGGCAGCTGTTCTTTGAACCAAGGGTCGGAAGTGGAACCAGAGGCCTTTGTGTATGACTTCAGGGAAGGCAGGCAGGCAAGACAAGGTCAAGCTGAAGGTCTAAGCAATAAGGACCAGGTTATCACTATGGGACATAATCTGAGAGAGAGGATCTGCTATTAAGTCAACCTGGTCTTCTCCAGAAACTTGATCTGCTGCCTTTTAGGTCTGGAACTATTTCTCAGGAACAACTAGCCTGAGATCTGTAGCCAGAGGTGAGACGTGGATAACTGCTCATGATATTGCTGCTGCTCATGATATTGTGCCAAGAGTTTGGATGTCACCTAAACTCAGAGAATGGAGAGCTCAGCCATTTCTCCCAATTCTTGGTGACAGAGCAGTATTAAAAAGAAAAAGAAAAAAAATGTGCTTTTAGACTATGCCCTAGAAATTTTGTGGCATATAAAAGATGAAGGTTGGATGAGTCAAATTCATAGTGTGATTGGAAAAATTCCATATACTCTCTGGTTATTAATCCTGGTACATTTAGCCCTCATAGCCTGTTGTCTCTAATATGGGAAATTAAATTTAGATAAAAAGAAGGAACTGTTTCATTATTACAAGTTTCTATATTGCACTCCACTGAAAGTTACTAAAATTTAATAGCTCTGTGATTTTCAGCCAGAGTTACATCTTTGAGTCTCATATCCATCATTGGAAGGGGATTCCTCTTTTAGAGAGTTGTTATAAAATCAAATGTGAAAATACTTTGGAAACTCTATGATATATAATGATTAATTAACTACCAATTTAACATAGGCTTCTTTTCCTGTTTATTCTTTTAGTTTTCTAACCCCAGATTTTCCAAACTCATTGGCTGAAAATGATTGTTGGTCCAACTAGTGATATGAACAGAACTGCCGAAAATGCACCCTATTTCCAGTTTATGGATGACACCAACATACGAAGGTTGGGAGCACTAAAGGCAGAATGACCAGGCAGGAGGGTACTGTTAAAAAGCTACTTTAGAGGAAATGGATCCTCTATAACTGAGATGATGAGGATGTCAGGAGTTGGGAGGAGGAGGAGCTGCATTTGTGAAGAGGTAATGAGTTCAATCTTAGACATGTTCAAAGCCTTGAAGAAGAATCTTAGCGTCACCCCTGATTTATTCATCTCTACTGCCATGTCAAGTCATTTACCAAGCCCTGGATAGTCATCCTTCTGAAATACCTGGCAAAAATCATCTCTCCTTCATTTTGCTGCCAAGACCCTCATCATTTCTAGGCTGACAATTGCCATAGGCTCTTCCCTGGTCTGTCTGCCTTCACTCCCAGCCCTTTTAATTTCCTCAGCTATCCTGTTAGCATTTAAGTTGCTAAATATATATAAAAAAAAATGATTCTTGCTCACTCAGTACACAAATCACAAGCATTCTGAGCCTGTTGCTCTCCCCTTGCTTAGACTTGTTGAACAAAAGATTTCACTTTGGGAGGCATTAGCTCTATGCTGAACTAAATCACTCTTTCCATTCAAATTTTACATGAAAACTCTAGTGCCCCTTGTGATCTCTTTCAAGGGCACATGAAGAAAGTAAATGGTTATTTTGAAATTGTTTCAAAGCCTTCAGGGAAGTGATGTTTGAATACTGTGAAATGTGTAAATAAGATTTACTGAGGAGTTTCCATTGTGGCACAGTGGTAGCAAACCTAACTAGTATCCAGGAGGATGCAGTTCAATCCCTGACCCTACTGGGTTAAGGATCTGGCATTGCTGTGGCTGTGGCTGTGGCACAGGCCAGCAGCTGTAGCTTAGATTTGACCCCACACCTGGGAACTTCCATATGCCATGGGTGCAGCCCTAAAAACCAAAAAAAAAAAAAAGATAAAAGATATGTTGAGTGACTTGCTCTTGGTTTAAATAAAGTTGAACAGGTGTTCATAAAAATTCAAATAAACTTCAGATAACAAAGGGTAAGTTTGGCTTAAATAGTTTTAAAAATTCTACTGAGAAAAAAAATGAAAAAATGAATACGAAACATTCTGGAAAATTATAGAATGACCAAAAAGTATTGTCAACTGCCTCAATGAAAGGCATATATGTATCGTGAATATTTGCAAAGAGAGCACATGAATTATATTTGATTGTGAAATGAAAATGAAATCAGATGAAGGTTCCTGAAGGGAAGTATCTCTGGCAGTGAAGACAGTACTTAAAATTCTACCCATTGGCAATTTCATGTACTCCTAGCGTGCCTAATATCTTTTTTTTTAATACATGAGCTCTTATAAAGTGAATTGTCTTGTATTCTTCCTATGATTTATGAAATCCAGCAGTTGTCAATGGTAAAGTTATGAACAAATAAGGCTGTTGAAGTTCATTTCAATTACTACCCTATAGTTTATGCCTGTATGTCTTGACCTGTATGTCTTGACCTTGTGAAAGTCATTAACTCATGATGAATTTATGAAATTAAATAAGATTGATAAATGAAAGCTACCAGTAACTGTAGAGTGCTCTATATGTAAAGTTATTAGATAAGGACAAATCTCATATGAGCATGTATTTATGTAATATGTATTATATATAACAATAATAATGAGTGTGTGTGTGTGCACAAAAGAGAAAGAGGAGGAGAGGAGAGAAAGAAAATAAGACTATATTCATATTAGCAAAATCAGAAAATTGATGTCCTTTTTTAGTAGAAATATAAAAGAGCAGGAGTCAGGGCAGGATTTAATTGAACTCAGTATAATGATCACAGTATTGCCTTTGGGGTCTTCCAGTCTTTCTCTAGGCTCTTGGATATCACATTCCATTTGTGGACATGTTACACACAACTTGGTCAACCAAGAAGCTTTTGGTCTTAGATAAATTGCTTTAATTCTGTATCACTTATTTCACCAAATTTGAAGTCTTATATAATAGCTACATCACAGCAATAGAATTGGGAGTTTTCCTTTTTCAGAGGTGTCTAGATTTACAGAACCCTATTCATGGAAGAATGCGTCATTCCCATTGCATACATAGAGCAATGAGCAGGAGGTGTTTTTATTGTTGTTTGTTCCTTCTTCCCTGACTTCCCTGTGAGCTCTTTGAGAGCAAGACTTACCTCTTATATCTTTATGATTTCATCAGGAGTGATAGTTAAGAAATGAATATGGAATTCAAAGAAGTCCAGATTTTATCAGAAGGACTTATGTCCATTTTACTCTATAAATTTAGCATAAAAAGTTTAAAAGCAACCCCCCCCCCAATAGCATATGGAGTTCTCAGGCCAGGGATCAGATCTGAGCTGCAGTTGCAACCTACACTTCAGCTACAGCAGTGTGGGCTGCAGCAATGTGGGATCCTTTAAACCTCTGTGCCTAGCTGGAGAGCGAACCTGCGTCTAGGGCTTCAGGCATGCTGCAGATCCTGTTGCACCATAGCAGCAACTCTCAAAGGCAAATTTTACGCAGAACACAAACAATAGCAATTTTTTTTTTCTTGTCTTTTTAGAGCCGTACCTGCAGCATATGAAAGTTCCCAGGCTAGAGGTCAAATCAGAGTTCTAGCTGCTGGCCTATGCCACAGCCACAGCCACAGCAGTGCCAGATCCGAGCCGCGACTATGACCTACACCACAGCTCACAGCAACACCGGATCCTTAACCCACTGAGGGAGGCCAGGATCGAACCTGAGTCCTCATGGGTAGTAGTCAGGTTTGTTACCACTAAGCTGTGATGGGAAATCGAATAGCGGATATTTTTAAAATAAAATTTTATAGCACAAGGCATCTTCTGTAGAGGACTCCATAAGAGTCAGACAGAAAAGTAGCTCAGGGATATACCACGTTGTGGAAGAGGCTTGTCATGACTTAACTTTGAAGTGTGGTTGCTGAATAAAATTAAACTATTCTCCCCAGATCCAGGCATCCTGCAGACTAATTAAAATTTCTAGTCATGACAATAAGGAAACTGAGGCAACTATTTTTTCCAAGCCCTCTTTCCAGGAACAGATGTGTATAGGTCTTTAAGTGGATGGAGTATGGGCCAGAGAAGAACTCAAGGGAAACTTAAAGATGGAGAAGGTAGAAAAAGTATTGAGAGTTTGATAAGAAAGCCCTCCTTGCTGCTCAAATCGTACCACTCCATGTCCTTTGAACAGAAAACTGTACTTGGTCTGATGATCATTTGCCACAAGGACACAGAGTATATTGGATTTACTTCGATCTGTTGATATCTGTTTCCTCAAACTTCACTTCACCCCCCTAGGCACCTAGAAGTCCCAGAGAAAAGCTGAGGTGTTAAACATGGAGACAGAAATATTTTTAAATCCAGCTATGGAGCAGCCCAGCTTGCCTTCCCCACAAGAAGGCAGAAAGGGCTGAACTTTAAATCAAGCTCTGGGGGTGGTGCAAGGGGCTGGCTGTTTAGAATGCCCCAAGGGGTGAAAGATCAATTCAGTTGTGCTGAGCTTTGTCAGCGGTGACTTTCTTTAAGATGCTGACATGGCTCTGGTTGACAGTTTGAAGAAATTTAACTGCTTTGATAAGGTTAAAGGGGGCAGCCAACCACGAATAGAAAACAAAACACAAGGCTGCTTAGAAGCTTGATTGCACACTAGAAAGGGGTTGTCAACTGGCAAAGTTACCAATACCTACTACCCATTTAAGAAAAGACAAAAATGAAGAAATGAAAGCAAAGCAAAGGGAAAAAAAAGAAAAAGCTCTCATTAAAAATAATGCCACTAATTTAGAACATTTATCAATTACTCTGACTGACATTGCAAAAGAAAGTTTGGCTACTGCCACTTAAAGGCACATAATGTCTATTTTGTTTCTAACCTCTTTGAAAAGTATAATGGCACCAATTAAAAACCCACATAGGATCATGGAAGGGAGAACATACTTTATGGATCTGTTCAGAAAAATAATAAAGTCTGTGTTTTCTTCAGAAATATTTTTTTAAAAAAATCTAAAAATAAATAATTACTAATGATGTCTAGGCAATGTAAAAAAATTAGTCCAATAAAATTTAGCAAAATGACTTATACTCTCATTTTTAAAAATCAGCCAAAAAGTATTGGATATATGCCTTGACATTGATCATGGTCACTTAGCTTTAGTTGGAAGCAGCTCAACTTAGTAATGTGGCACAGAACACAGCTTATTAAAGAGGTTATCAAAATAGTCCCCAGAAGCCCACAATAGCTGTTGCATGAAATAATTAAGTATCTGGTTTGATATATTTGTTCACTGTCTTGAAAAAGGAGACTGGGGAGTTCCTATTGTGGCTCAGTGGTTTATGAATCCAACACAATTTCCACGAGGATGCAGGTTCAACCCCTGGCCTCACTCAGTGGGCTAAGGATCCAGCGTTGCCACAAGCTGCAGTGTAGGTTAGAGATGCGGCTCAGATCTGGCATTGCTATGGCTCTGGTGTGGGCCTGCGGCTGCAACTCTGATTCAGCCCTCTAGCCTGGGAAATTCCATTTGCCACAGGTGTGGCCCTAAAAAGAAAGAAAAAGGAAAAAAAAGGAAATGGCACTTGTGGTACTTTTAGTATCTAAATCTTCACTTTTAAAGGACCCATCTGATGGAGTTAGTTATAAAGTATAATCTTTCCAATTTCTGCTTATAGTATTAATGAATAAGTGAATTGTTAATTATTTGAAATCATATAAACTGAGTATTCTATGTAGCCATTATTGTTCTAGATTCTGGTTATAGGGATTTATCAAAGAAAAAAGCAAAAGTGCCTTCTTTCAAAGGAGTTTCAATTGAGAAGATGGGGCTATAGATGGAGGGAATAAAATGAGAGAAAGTATCACTTATAAGCAAATAACCTGGTATGTTAGAAGATGATACATTTTATTGAAGAAAAGGAAAATGTGGGTGGGGGAAAGGTGTGATGCTTGTTGCACCATTAAGTTGAGAAGGCGAGATTTGAATTAAGGCTAGAAGACACACAGTGCAGAAAGGAAACAGTGCGAGGCTCTAAGACCAGAATGTTGGTCTGGAGTGTTCAAGGAAAGCGAGAAGGCTGGGTTGGCAGGAGATTGTGATGGAAATGGAGAAGAGTAGGGAGTCAAGTCAGAGAGGGAATGCGAAGTCAAATTGTGTGTGTTTTGTGTGACTTCGAAAAGACTGATTTGCTCTGATGGAAGTAAGGAATCATTAGAGGATTTTGAGCAGAATTTGTCATGATCTGATGTTTTCAAAAGACCAATCTGCAAGGTACATAGAAGCAGGAAAACCGTTAGGAGGTGATCTCAGCAATCCAGGAGACCTGGCTCAGACCAGGATGGTGGAAATAAATAAATGATAGGAAGTATTCAGATTCTGGATAAATTTTATTTCAGTCTTCCTTTCGAGCTCATTGTCTTGATTTATATAAATTGGCAAAGGTAGACTGAGAATTCCTGTCTGCCCCTCATCTAGCTTCCCCTAATGCTAAAATCTAACCAAAGTATGCTGATCAAAACCAATAAGTTAACATTGATACCTCACTATTAACTAAATTTTAGACATTCTTCAAGCTTCACCAGTTTTTCTAATTTTTAATCCTGTTCCAGGATTCTGCCCAGAATCCCACCTTGTATTTACCTGTTAATTTTTCTTAGTCTTCTCCAATCTGTGACAATCTTAGTCTTTCTTACCTTTTGCAATCTTGTCTCATTGAAAGAATACCAGTGAGCTACTTTGTAAAATGTCCTTTAATGTGAATTCACTATTTTCTCATGATTTGAATGAGTTTATGTATTTTTGTCAAGAGTACCAATGAAATGACATATATCTCTCAGTGCATCATATCAAGGGGTTCATAATATGTCTTATTACTGGTGATGGTAACTTTGATCACTTGGTTAGGGTTATGTCTTCCAGTTTCCTCCACTGTGAAGTTAATACTTTGATACTATGAAGATCTGTTTTGCCTTAAACATCTGTCCATTAATTTTAGTATCCATTGGTGGATCCTGTCTGCAACAATTGTTACTGTGGTGGTTGGCTAATAATGATTTCCCATTTCTTTTTCTTTTTCTTTTTTTTTTCCTTTGTCTTTTTAGGGCCCCACAAGTGGCACATGGAGGTTCCCAGGCTAGGAGTCAAATTGGAGCTGTAGCTGCTGGCCTACACCACAGCCACAACAATGTGGGATCTGAGCCGTGTCTGCAACCTACATCACAGCACATGGCAACACTAGATCCTTAACCCAGTGAGCAAGGCCAAGGATTGAACCTGCATCCTCATGGATGCTAGTCAGATTTGTTTCCACTGAGGCATGATAGGAAATCTTGATTTCCAATTTCTTTTCTACTCTTATTAATTAAAACACTATTATAGGGATTTCTCTTGTGGCACAGCAGGTTAAGGTTCTGGCATTGTCACTGCAGCAGCTTGGGTTGTTGCTGTGGTGCAGGTTCAACTCATGGACTGGGAACTTCCACATGCTGCAGGTGTGGCCAAAAAATGTATATATGGTCATTTTGGCAGCACACACCTCACCATTGCCTCCAAAACTCTGAATATTGCTAGAAATCTTCCTATGTAGTTTTCTTCAAATCTGATTAATGAACCACACAAGAAAACCAGCCTCATATACTTGGAGTCACAGATAATTCTGACTGTTAAGAATGTCACTGTGCTTGATGGATCTCACCCACCTCATCCATCAGAATTGACTTTGAATAAATTTTGACCATTTCCCCAAATAAAATCCACCATCCATGGAGGAATAAAACAAAAAACAAAACAAAACCATAATCAAATGCTATTGTAAGGAAGAGCTGTCTCTTCTCCCCTATGTATTTATTGATTCTATTACTTATTGATGAAGTCATGTATGTTTATCTTATTCTATAGGTTAAAATCGGTGCTGTAATTATTTTGTGCTCAAGTTTTTCAGCTTTGACTATTGGGAGCTTTTTTTCTGGTTGGCAGCTCTGTACTTTCTATAAGCCTGCATTCCTTTTTGATCATGTCCTTATTTCTGGTACTATAAGGTTTTTCAGGCTTATCTTGTATTTGCCCCTACCCTAGCCCAGTAATCAATGAGTTCTCCAAAGAATCCTGTTTTTTTTTTTTTTTTTTTCCCTTGGGAATGGTGTTTAAAAACTATGGTCAGGACAGTAGATAAGCTGGTGTGCTTATTCATTGATCCTGGATTTCACCTTCTAGATCTTCTCAGTGAACAGAGCTGGGTTGCTTTGTGTGTTGGTTTTGAAAATTCTAATGCTTGTCTTATTCTTCAGACTTTAATGGCCCTTCTTCAAGGTCCTTTAATTTTTTTTTTCATTTGACTCTTTTCTTCCTTAGGTATCTTTTAATTTATTCTTTGTGTATCAGATTTTTACCATTTTCTTTCTTCCAGAGTTCAATCAACTCTTTGTTCATTTCTACCAGTTTTTAGTCCATGTGGATGTTTAATTTTTTTGAGTTTCTGGCTCAGGGTAAATACCCATATTCTCAAATGCTGTTTTGAATTTATTTAATTCTGTTTAGAGTGTAGATTTATACTTTGTTTGTTTCAGATTACTTTCCAGGGGAGTTTTCTTCTGTATATTTGTGTGAAATTTAATTTTCTCTCTCACTCTCTCTCTCTTTTTTTTTTCCCCACAAAGTTCTCTGTGGGTTTTACTTTCCTTTTGTTCATTATCATGATATGGAGGTGTTTTACCTCATTCCTAAGTAAGTGATTTTTCTGTTAGTCTTGTAGAGTCTAGGCCCTTAAGTGGGCTTTTGTTTGTACATTTTGTTTTGTTGGAGGGAGAAGTTGTGAATGTTTCAGTGTTCTAGTTCTCTTTCTCCTTGCAGGACTTTACATCTTCCCCCATTCCCTCACCTCCAGCCATCATCACATTTCCAAAAGGCACTCCTCCCTCCCTTATTGTCTTTTCTCCCCCAGAAGCTATGCTTGTGGAAGACTATTGTTTTATATTTTGCCTGTGGTTTTAAATTATATTCAAACCTTAAATCTCTTTAAATTGAACACCTGGAGCTTTATAGATGCTCTGCTTCTTTAAATCATGTCTACTTTGAAATCCCTTTTCTATAATGAGCACTCTGATCTGTCTGGTTACTTTCCTTCATAATTCAGATTTTGTACCAATTTAATCTTTCTGATGTCTATTCCAACACTCACACTTTGCTAGCACCCATCTTTTGTTTTCTTGACAGTTTTCTCTATCTGCCTTTGCTTACTGGAAAGTTTCCTGGCTGGGCAGGAGTGGGCAGAAAAGTGAGGAATTAGAGTTCTGGCTCTTGTTATTTTTTTTTCCTCTTTCTACTCACAGTTATTTTGAAGTTTCATTAATCTCTGTTTTCAAGTCATGGGGAGGGTTATGTTTTATATAGGATGTTTGTACTTGTGAAACTATTTTGTATTGTTTTGGGAGGGAAAGGTAAGAAGTTGATTTATATATAACTTTTGTTTTTCTTTAGCCACCTGGATGATCTCTGAATAAATTTTCAAAGAATAGCCAATGGGATTTCCTTCTAGATTATATGTACAGTATAAGAGAAAGAAGGACTCAAGGGTGATTCTAAGTCTTTTCGCCTACTGGAAAGATAGATTTGCCGTCATTTTGGATCAGCTAAGTCACAGGTTTTCTCAGAACAAAGTCAAAACCAAGATTTTATGATTATTTCTATCAGTGTTATGATATAGTAGGTACATCTGCAGTTCCCTTTTGTTCATATGTATATGATTTGGATTCACTCTAATTTCTTTTTATTTTGAATTTTGTCAGAATGTTTTCCATTCAGGTTTATCTCTACTTTTCATCTTCAGGATACCTGGGTTTCCCCCATCACCACTCCCCCTCCTTTTTTGAGAGATTATTTCTCAAATATATAGAAGATAATCCTCACAATTGGCTTTTCTGTCTGTATCTGTCAGCTTCAGTTAAATATGCTTAATACTAAGCAACCCTAAGAGCTCCGTGTCTTAAATTCAACAAAATATATTTCTCACTCAAGTTACATGTTTATGATGGGTTGAGTGTGGTTTGCTACAGGTGATCTTTGCTCCAGAATCTTGACTGATGGACTAACCTTTTCCAGAAAAGATCCTTTGATGATCTTCTGGAAGAAAGAAGAGAGTGGTGAGACATGTTTCTGCTCAGAAGTGACATGCATATTACATCTCACTTTTCATTGGTGTAATAAGGTCATGTGTCTGGGACTGACATAAATAGAGACAAGAAATGTAATTCTCCAGCAATGAGGACCAGTGGGAGCATGGTGGGTGGACATCAGATGTAGGTGGGCAGAAATCCTAATCTAGTCTACCACACTGTTCTCTTCCATATATTCTCCTAGAATGAACTCTAGTCTGAACTCAGTGCTAGTGTTGTCATGAGATACTTCCAGCTACATCTCCAAGCATGCTGGATTAGCTAGTTTCCTTCTTCAGAAAAACCTGGATGAGATGGATATTTTTGTAACAAGATTTCAGACACATGGCATGACTGCATCCTCGAGTTGATTTGTTTCATTCATTTCTCTTCAGCTTGGTGAAAGAGGACAAGCTAGTTTAATGGCATTTTTCTAGCCTTGGATATCCCCGACTCAGTCTTCTTCTACCAGTGTCTATGCAGTTAGTTACCTGGCCAGTTACTTTTGGAACACAAAAGTTGGAGCAATAAAGGGAAACACTCATAGAACTAAGCACACTTACTTGCAAGTATACTTTAGGTAATCCTCTATTTTCTTAAATCTCATCTGGTAAAAATGGTAGAAAAGTATTACCTTTAGCAAGGTGGACTTAGACAAATACTATTAAACAATTAAATTTAATCAAGTCCCAAGTATTTCTTTGTCTTCAAGGTAGTTTTGAAATCACATAATAGAAGAAGTATGGTATTTCAAAACCTTCCACATCTGCCATTGAGAAGTGTTCTAGGCATTTCATTGGTGCCATAGTATAGATCCTTTATTTTTTTAATCTTTTCCCTGATGCTCATATTATAGTTTGTTTTCCATTCATTCATTCCCAAATCCTGTTGATATCCTGTTATGTCCCAGAGCTTTGTATAAAGTATAAAGGAATCTTTGGTTTTCCTCAATGAGCTTGCGGACTAGTGGCGAGATAAATGTTTATTAAATAAATAATTTTGTAAATAATGGGAGTTCCCGTCGTGGTGCAGCAGAAACGAATCCGACTAGGAACCATGAGATTGCAGGTTCAATCCCTGGTCTTGCTCAGTGGGTTAAGGATGTGGCGTTGCCATGAGCTGTGGTGTGGTTTCCAGACGCGGCTTGGATCCCGCATTGCTGTGGCTGTGGTGTAGGCTGGCAGCTACAGTTCCAATTGGACCCCTGGCCTGGGAACCTCCATATGCCACAAGTGTGGCCCTAAAATGACAAAAGACAAATAATAATAATAATAATAATAATTTTACAAATAGTGAATTATTATTACAAAGAAATGCTCAGCCTACTAGCTGGGAAATTTGAGAGTACACAGATTGCTTAGGGGTGACTCTAAACCAGAAACTTACAAACTAAAATGAAAAAGGTAAAAGAGATTAAAAGTTTCCTATGAATACTCTAGAACACACAGAATTTGGAGACACATTCTCCAAATAGATACTTTATTCACATAGAGAGATGTCTATCATGAAGCTGGCCCATCATAGGCACTTCTGATGATGTCTTACACAAAAAAGCATGTGCTTAATTAGTACCCAAAGCAAATGGCAATGTTAATACAACATTTAAAGCCAAAAATAAAAATAGTCTTTCTCCTGTCTAAGATGTATGAGTTAAAAACTTGGAGATTTTTTGAGTTTGATTCATCACTAGGCCTTTTATTCAAATTATTCAAAAGTTTACAGAGTCAGAAATGTTTCCTGATGAGCTGCATATTGTAGAAGACCTTTCTGTTTCTAGGGGAGTTGTTCATTAACTTGGTTACCTAAAGCAAATAACAACCTCTCTGTTGTCAGTTTTCTCAAGTCTAAAATGAAAGATTAAATTGAATGATCTAAGCTTCCTCCTAGCTATACTTGCTAAAGGCATCAAAGGATTGAAGCATATCGAAAGGCAGCACATGTTATAACCTACATGTGCCTATTGGACTCCATTCTTAAGCAAACCAGGTGTTTGTGCCATGCAATGTTTTTCCTATATTTTTATTCTCACTGTAATTCGCTTAATGTCATTAAAGCAATTAGCATCTATATAAACTGAGCCACTGGCTTAATTATGGTAATATTTAGATGTAAGGTTTATTTTTGTAGTGTCCAAACATAAGTATAACACAAGGTGATGCTTATATGTAAAATTGTAAAGGTATTTAATATATATACATGTGTGTGTGTGTGTGTGTGTGTGTGAGTATATTCAGTTTTCTACATGCAAAGTGTTCTTCATGACCTTACACTTTTCTACTGTAAGATAGTTCTAAGAGTTCCTGTGATGGGTAAAAATAAATAAGTGTGTTTTTTCTAAGAATATCAGGTCACCGCTTACTCAGAAAAATAATTTAACACTTTTAATTTGTATATGGTCACTTGCACACATTGCTAAGCCCCGGGTTATTTTGAATCCATCTGTTGGATACTCAGACATTTCCATCAATCACATAGCAGATGCTGTTCAATCAGAATCTTTGGCTCTATTCCCTGACTTTTGGATGAAATGGAAGGCCAGTGAGGGTTTTTGGAGGCAGTTCTTCAATTTCTAGTAGATCCACTTGTCCATGCAAGGCAACGGCTTGATGCTCTCGTGATATCCCTTCAGCCAGGTTTTTTCATCCACATTGGTGCCAGAAACCTGTGGCTTAAATGGCCCTTCAGTGAGTACTCCCAGGCCAGTCTTTATCACTCCAGACCTTTGGGAATGCTTGTTGATTCAGGAAGCTCCATAACAGGTCTCATCTGACTCACCGCTAAAATTCTAGATTGGACTTGAGCTTAGAATTCTAACAGATCCTCAGGAGAATCTGAGTTCTTCCATAGGGACTTGAAATAGCTCCTGGGTATCTAATTCTGTCCAGAAGCCTGACAAGTTTCCATAGTTCTGGGCATATTCAATTGTTTAAGAATGTATTTATTTTGGCTGATAGTTTTTAAGTAGGTGTATGTATTTATATAGTGCTAAATATTTCTATATGACTTTTCAAATGTAATTCTCACACAGCTGCCTTAAGTTGCTATTTTCAGTATTTTCATTTTGCAGAGAAACTGAGTTTGAGATGAGCTAAGCAACTTGCAAGTAGCTCAGGCTTGCGAGTAGCAGAGTCAGGAACTTAAATCCAGAACTCTGTAACTCGAAAGCTCTAATATAAATCATAAGCTATACTATCCCTATTGGAATTTCAGGCTCTCTCTACCTTTATCCTCTCAGTACAGAAGATGATCAGAAATCTGGAGGCAGATTTAGGGTTACAGGCAGGTCTTTGTTCTCTTGGCTATATTTTTGAATTATACAAAGCCGGATAAAATCCCAGTTTTGTCAATTACTAGATATGCTATACTGTACTTCTCTGTATCTCGAGTTTTTTTATTTGTAAAAAGGGGATGATAGTGCATATCTTGTATACTTATTACCAAGACCACACATGCTAGTGCACATAAAACTCTTGGCAAGTAACTTAGCAAATTGGCGTCGAGCCTGATAAATAAGTACTGATTTCTTTCCTTTTCTTCCCAGATGGCTCAAAGCCAGCTGGACAGAGTCTCATGAGTTCAGGAATCATTTGGAGAACCAGAAGATCCCATGCTTTATCTTTTCCACTTGAGGAACTCTTTGTCAGTATTAAAATCAAATATTACTTTCTGGTGAATCTTTCTCCGATACTTTAAGCAAAGTTAGTTTGGGCTTCCTATGTGTCCTAAGGATTATGATGATTAAACACATGCCAGTTCCTCCACAAGGTGATCTAAGAACAGAATATAGATTATCACACCACCTAGCACATAATAAACACTCAATAAATGAATAAACTCGTAGAGCTGATAGCTTTGTGTGGAGATTTTTCATAGTGGTTTTGACAACATATCACTAAACAATAAATTTTTAGAATCTCAAATTTTAATTCTGTGAGGTATAAAAAAGATAAATGCAAAGAGTTTGAAATCTCTAGTATATCTAGAGATTTTTTAATTGAAAGAGACCCACAGATAGTTCTCTTCATGGAATCAACTTTATGTAAATTATTAAAAGAGGTCTTTCCCATGGTGCAACCCTACTAGCCTTCTAAAGCAGGATGATATACCATCCGAAATTAAATAAATTTATTTTAGCCATTCATATCTAGTAGGATATTCTCTGCAGCCAGAGGATGAGATAGAAATGGTGAAAATTCTTTCTGACCAAGAATATCTTTCTTCTTGGATATTAGAAGCATCAGAGAGCAGGGTCCCCCAAACGTGTCCTTTGAAGGGACACTGCAGAAGGTGCCGTATCTCTAGACATATCCCTATATCTCCTCTTAAAGCTCATCCTTGAGAATGAGCTCAAGTGTAATAGGCAGAGCAGGCAAAAATGTGCTGCTCAGTCTTGAGATAAAGAAATGATTTGACTAGTTCCTTTCCTTATTTGAACTTTATATCTGGAAGCAGCACTTGAGTACTTTGATCCCTTAGATAATCCATGTCCTAAAAGTAATGTAATCAATTAACCTAGTGAAATTGGTATTTCTGACTTTATTAGAAAACAATATGAAGGCATTTCATGATGACTGATGATTAATATTTAGGAAAATGAATGATAGCATCATTCTGAGCTTCAGTTTTCAATATAATATAAATAAGAGGATTGTTAATTATTGTGCTAGGTGATCAATACAAAATGCCAAACAGACAATTCAGTTTTGAAAACTCTTTTGGGAAAGTGAATTACCTGCTTTTTCCCTCTTCATTGACAATTAATCTATTGTGTATGGCTTTGCCTTGAAGCCATGGTGAAAAATATATTTACTTTTACAATTTGGTTCATAAGGAAAATGGCTAGAGGAGTTTCAAAAGAACAGTTGTTTTTCTGTCTCATGGTTAAGATTCTATTCATCTTTCCCTTAAAAGCTGGCACCAATTGATAACATGTATTAAATGGTAATAATTTAAAAGATCAAATATTGGTTTTCTAGGATAGAATTGATGGAGAATGAGGGAAATTATTTTTTACTCTTAATACATTAAAAAAGCTCAAAACACTTAAGTGTACAAATAAGCATCTTATCTTGAATTTAGGATTCAGATGTATCATTGAAAATGAGATATTCTGTGAGTAATAGAAACTCTAGAATAGTGCATTAAAGAAGCAAAGATTTAGTCTCTCACATAGACATCTAGACACAGTCCAGAACAATGCTATTATCATAACAAGTTTATCTTCTTTTTATTCTACCACAATAGCTCATAACATCTATCCTCACCTCCTGGTCTAAGAGGGCTCTGGATATCCAGCCATATTTTTTTAGATTTCATCCTGAAATAAGACAGGTAGGTAGAAGGGGGGAAGGGGAGTCTCCTTTTCCTATGAGAGACATTTTAGGAAGTCAGCTTATGTACAGTTCACCAGGACAGTCACATGCCATTTGGCCTAACTTACTGCAAAGAGAAAAGTGTGGAGATGGAATTAGGAGTCTCTGTCATGGCTACCATAGTTAAAACCAGGGCCCTGGCAGAGTGAAGGAAACAATTAAAACTGCAGCTATTTCTAGGAGCTGATTATGTGCCAAGCATTAAACTAAGCGTTTTATATAATTTTTTCATTTAATGTTTAAAATAACTATATGCAAATGAGGAAAGCAAGGCAAGATGTTAAGTAATTTAACAAGGTCCTACGATAGTGGTGATACCAGATCCAAACCCAGATTATGCCCCACTGTATACTAAAGTAATAGTAGATCGGTAGAACAAAATAGAGAGCATATATAATAATTTAATTTGAAATCAAGTTGTCATCGATTCATTAGGCAAAAATGATTATAAGATTTATGATACTAGGATAATTGGTTTTCTATTTAGGAAAAAGCCAAGGAACATTCTCAACGCACAGCATATCACAAGATTAATGAATTTTTAAAAAACCTAATCTATAAAATAGTTGAGTAAAATGTATATTTGATCTAATTCTGACTCAGCAAGGAACTTCTGACCATATGTGTGAGGAATAAAATGTAAGCGAAAAAATTGACTTTAGAACCACTGTTCAAAAAATAAGAAGAAAAAGTAAAGTTGAACTAGCAAAGATTTAAAATTTTTTAAAATTGTTTTAAAAATTTAAAACAAACAGAATATTCAGAACAAACTTTAATTTTTTAATCCATAAATATTTCATTCAAATCTGAACACACTAAATATTGGCAAAAATCATGAACAATAAACAGTAAATGTAAACACAAATTAATAATAAACATAGGAACACGTTAAACATGAAAAATACTTTTTTAACCTATCAAAAACTCAAAAAATTGAAAAGCTAATTGTAGTTATGTTGCAGTATTCCCATGTCTCCATAGGACTATTCTAACAAAGTAATTGGACATCATACCTCAAGCTTCCTTGAAGAAACCATTTATTTAAACTCAAAACCTTGACCACTTACTTAATCCCTCTTTATGAATCTATTCTAAAGATATAGTGAAAGAGATAAAGATTTATTTCCAACTATATTTATCTGAGCATTGTTTACAGGCACACAATAAGAATAGGTGTGCTCTTTAATGACAACAGAAACAGTATAATGTGGGCAAGCCTACAGCATACAGAGCCAAAAATTGAGTTCTACAACTTACCAGCTGTGAGAGCTTGAGAGAATTGTCTCATCTTTCCATGTTTATTTCCTTAGCTGTAAAATGGGTGTAACAACAACAACAACAATAATAATAATACCTACCTCATGGAGCTGTTCTGAGAGTAAAATATTAAATGTGTGACAATACTTAGAATAGGAATTTGTACAAAGAAAGAGCTGTGTTTCATTTATTATAATTAGTATTATTTATGATTTTTTTGTTAGATATACATGTAGGATGGGCTTTTATTCAGCAAAAATCCCACTGTTCTTAAAATGAATGACATGGCATATCTCTTAATGAAACGTTAAGAAACTATGTACACATTTATATATACATACATATAGAAATACTATGTTCCCATTTTAGTAAAGAATTTATATTTGTAAAGACTGGAAGGAAATTTAAGAAAATGTGGACAGTAGTTGTCTGTGGGACTATAAGTGATGGAATTCACTATTATCAACAGACTCAAGAAGAAAAACCTCAGAGTCATTATAGTAGATACAGAACATGTATTTGGTAAAATCAACATCCATTCATAATAACAACTCTCAGCACTAGATAACTCCAAATTAAAGCCAAAGATACCACTGCTTATATATTAGAATGTCTATATTTAAAATAAAATTACAATATGAGATGCTGGCAAAGATGCGCAGCAACAAAAATGCTCATACGTGACTGGCAGGAAGGCAAAATGCTACAGAAAAACTGTTTGGCAGTTTCTTCAAAAGTTAAATATATACTTACTTTATGACTTAGCAGTTTTCCTCCTGGGTTTTTATCCAGGAGAAATTTATGCCCATGGCCACATGGAAACCTTTATGTAAACATTTATAGCAGCTGTAGTCAAAATATCCAAAAATTCGAAACAATTCACATTCATCTACTGGTGAATGCAGAAACAAATTATGCTACACGCAGTATGAAGTACAAAAAACTGTTAAAAAAAAAAAAGAAAGAAAAGTGTCCTACTGATATACCAAACATCATCTCCAAAGCATTACAAAAAGTGAAAGAAACCAGACCGAAAAAAGGCAAAATACCGCATAATTCCATTATATGTCTTTCTGGGAAAGGCAAAACTATAAGTACAAGGAAACGGACCTGAGGTTACTAGAGGGTGGATGTAGAAGGGATCCACTAGGATGTTCATGGGGAAATCTTTGAGACGATAGAAATGTTTTATATCTTGGCTGATGAGGTGGTTACTTGACTATATACTTTGTCAAATCTCAAGAACTGTACAGCTAAAGAGGTTTACTTTTAGGGGATTCCCGTTGTGGCTAATTGGGTTAAGAATCCGACCAGTATCCATGAGGACACGGGTTCAATCCCTGGCCTTGCTCAGTGGGTTAAGGATCTGGCATTGCCACGAGTGTAGGTTGCAGATGCTGCTTGGATTTGGCATTGCTGTGGCTGCGGGGTAGGCCAGTGGCTATGGCTCCAATTCAACCCCTAGCCTGGGAACTTCCATATGCCGCAGGTGTGGCCCTAAAAAGACAAAACGGGCGGGGGGGGGTTACTTTTACTGTAGGCCAGTTGTACCTCAATAAAACTGATTAAAACCAACATCAACAAACAGAATTGGTAACTATGGAAGCTTTCAGACTGTCATTATCTCCTAAGACCTCAGTAGCACCTGAAATCGTTCTCATAATTATTTCATGCTTTTTCAATATCTCCTCATTGCTATATTTGGGATAGTGGGCAATCAAGGAAGGAAAGGTTTATTTTACTTTAAATCTCCAACATCTGAAATACATCTTTTGTTTCTCCTTCACCACAAGGTCAAGGATTTGAGTCTAATTTCTCTTTTATTGAATCCGACTGGGAACCATTAGGTTGCAGGTTCAATCCTTGGCCTCGCTCAGTGGGTTAAGGATCTGGCGTTGCGGTGATCTGTGGTGTAGGTCGCAGACGTGGCTTGGATCTGGCGTTGCTGTGCCTGTGGCCTAGGCCAGCAGCTACAGTTCCAATTAGACCCCTAGCCTGGAACCTCCATATGCCGGGGGTGTGGCCCTAAAAAGACAAAAGACAAAAAATAATAATAATTTCTCGTTTGTTTAGTGCCGAGTGTATGTTGGAGAAATGTGGTTTTGGTCCCTTGAATAGAATTGATGAAAATCCTGTGGAGTGGTAAATTTTTCACCATCGTTCATCTTAGTTTGCCCATTGATCCTGAATCTTAACATTTTCTTGTTTGGAGTTTTGCAGCTCAGATGACGTGTGGCTTATTTCAGAAAGCCTGATGGTTCTCAGCCTTGAATGTTGATCTTTATTAAGCAGGTGAGGGAGATTCTAATATGCAGATGCCTGGGCTTCTGATTTATAAAATTAATATGAAAATTGACAAGTTTCACCAACTCTCCAGGTAAATCTGCTAAAGGTTCTCCCGGGTCACATTGGAGAGAAAATGCATTGAAGCTGTCAGTAAAATTCAGGAAAGTGATGAAAATCAAGCCATTGTAAAATATAAAGTAATTGCATAAGATAAAAAGATGTAAGAATTCGGAAGTTTTTAAAAATAAAGCTCATTTTTTTTAATATAATGATTTTTTTTCCATTATAGCTGGTTTGCAGTGTTCTGTCAATTTTCTGCTGTACACATACATGTATACATTCCTTTGTCTCACATTATCATGCTCCATCATAAGTGACCAGACATAGTTCCCAGTCCTACGCAGCAGGATCATAAAGCTCATTTTTAAGAATCTTGGTGTTTAATAAGTACAATTATTTATTCTGTTACTCAGTTTAGGTTTATTCTTTGCTAACAGCAAGATCAAATACATAGTCCAAGAATTCTTTATTAAGGCATAAAAACAAATAGTAGTGACCATTTTCAATAAGATGGCTAAGGACCTTAATTTGAAACATAATTTTGCTAAAATTTTAAGTTAGAAGTAGGAATTAGATGGGAAATTACTTCATGAATGCCTCTCTAAATCCATTTTCTATAATTCTGTACTTCAAACGCAGGTAGTGCATTTGTAAAATCCAACTAAGATATGGAACATTGACCCTTAAGGTATCCTTTTCATCTATATTTATATTAAAGAGTGCAACAAAAAGCTTCTTCATTCTAATACTGGGCATTGTTATAGTGTCCATTCAACCTACTAGAAATGCCAGAAACATGTCTTCTCTGATTCTGTAGCAGTTTCTGAGTTCATCATTCCCTTGAACATTTTGAGTTAAGCAAAGCGGGAACTCTAAGAATGAGACTAAACAAGAACCAGAATACTGTGTGTGCCTAACTCGGTGTTCAAAAACTTCCATGGTCTGCGAGGGCCCAGCCAATAGCAGCAGCTCAGAGGGATTCACAGAGCTGGAGACTGGAATCCCCATCTCTGCATGGACAGCAGCTGGGACACCGATTAGGAAAATGGCTTCTCACTTTCTCAGGCTCTGGGCATTGTCATTATTAGGGACACTTGGGTCCACGGTAAAGATGTAGCCATTTAAGGCTCCCACTTCCCAGTCTTAGCATCTTTTGTTTTCAGGGAACGCCTCACACATTGTTTCTAGAGACATCGCCCTTATTTATACTGAAATAAAGCCTCAGGTCGTGAGCAGCATTTGGAGGAGCCCATCATTCGTCTCCCAAGAAGGCCAAAGTGTTCCATCTCAATTGTATAATGGCCTAGAGGTACCCTAGTCAGCCTCATCTCTGCCTAAAGTTTTTCTACTTGTAAATTAAAAAATAAGAGTGTGTAGAGGGTCATAATTCTTCCCTGTACCTATTTTTCCCAGTTACAATAATTTTCTTTGTTTAGCAGAGCAGGAAAATAATATATACAGTGCTCTTGGATAACATATTGAGCTGTCATCGTGAGGCATGTGTGCTGTTGTATATTCAGTAAGGATGGAGGAGAAGCGAAAGTATCCTTATGTGCATAACCATTGTCTGCCCTATTGTAAGTAGCTCACAGTAAAGCACCCCCTCTTATTTGGAGAGAGGCAACATATTCTAGTTAATGTCCAGTTGCTGAACTCAAATCCAATGATGTGGCAACTGCTTTCACACTGTCTTGTGTGAAACCATCTGCCATGATAGCTGCCATTGGTGATGCAGCTACTGTTTTCCTTAAAGGCAACCACCAGGATTCATTTTTGTCTTCCTAATCCTGTAATACCACATATATTATAGCAGGGTTGGGGCATCTTGAACATGTTCTATTGTGTTCAAACCTGGTCATTTCAAGAACTTTTACAAGGTAGAAATTCCCAAGATTATATAGATAGAATTATATAGAGATCTAAAAATCTCTAGTGCATCCTATCAATCAATTCACAATCTCTAGGGCATGGATTCTGATGTGTAGTCAGTTTTGGCAATCGTTTCACTGGGATAGGAAATGTTAACAAGGCTGCCTATTTCTTGACCCACTTCTCACATGTGAACTTTGTCAATCTGATACACTGATACTGAATTGAAATGTCTTTTTTCCTTTAATTTATGTCTATCACTCTGTTACTTTTACCACCAGAGTTAAAGGTTTGGATTATTATAATAGTTATCAGCTCACCTCCTGGCTATTTTTGCCTTCTCCTATACATATTGTCTTTCTGGAATTTATCATAAGCTCATTTGATTGATGGCATAAAACCACTATGTCTACTTGGCTGCCAGAGTCACTTTATTGCCTAGATCAGCTTGTCTCTGCCATGGATATTCTCAGTGTATCCATCCAGGCAAAGCACAAACGAAGGAAAAGGGTATAAGCTCTCCATCCCAGGACCTCAATGCACCACTAATCAGTCAGGATCTAGTCCCTGGGTTGGAAGCAGGACCTGTGAGTAAAAGTCCCGGTTCCGTCACTTACCAGCTTTGTGATCTTAGCCTTCAGTTTCCTCACATAAAAATAGTTACTGAGCAGTGGTTCCCAAACTTGGTTTTTTATCAGAATCCATTAGGTGCCCAGATACCACTGCTAGGCATAAAGAATCAGAATGATCAGATGTGGAAGCTTGGAATTTATATATTTAATAAGCTCCCTGAGTACGTGTTATGCATCCAACTAACCTTTGGCTACCTTTCAGGGACCTTTGATGAGATGACTTTGAGGTCCTGTCCAGATTTACTAATCTACAATGCTAGGTCAAGGAAATAAATAAAGGAAAAATAAAAATGAATAGCATCTAGTTCCATGACTGGCTGTTATTAGACATTTTATTAGTGTAGATTGATTCATTCATAGTGACCATAACAGTAGTGCCATACATTAAATGTGACAGGCACTTTATACCTTTATATCGTGCAAGCTTATAACTATTCTACTAGGTAGCTATTGATATTCTTTTTCTTTCTGAGGTGGCATAGGGGTTTGGCGAGAAGAGAGAAACCACTCATTCTTCTGCCTGTGTGCAGTCATCTTCCAACCCTGGTTACTCCTGTCCAACAACTGATGATTTTAACACCTAGATCACTACATTTTTTTTTCTGCTGATGCTCCTGTCCCCTGGCTTGGTAACTTCCACATTCTGACGGATTATCCAGCCGCCATCATTGCCTCTCAGTTCCTCATTTCATCTCTCCAGGAAACTTTTTCTCTGCCCATTTCAGTCACCCATTTCCATGGTTAAACCCTTGACCTGCCTGTTTCTGATTCCAAAAACTCCATTTCAGCTACACATCCTCTAACCAATTCATTTCCTCTATTATTCCCATTCCAAATCCATCTTCAGCTTCATCAGTATATCATCAATTGACCTTGTGATTTTCTCACCATAAATCATTCCTTTTATTTCCTCCCATAACTCTTTCTCTGACTTAGATTCCATGTTTTATAATTATAATCACTCCTTTACAAATACCTTTCATTCCACTGGATTATCTGAGTAAGCCTGGATTATGCTTAAATGCTACTGTCAGCCTACTCTGCCTGCACTCAAGCAGCTAAATACATATTGCTGTGGCCAAAAAGCATCACTATGCCAACCATTGTCAATGTAAATTCATGACCTGAGATATAAATAGGTCCTTTGTAGTTCTTCTTTAGCTTATTACTATCACCACTCAGCAGGACTACCATTGCACAATTTCTTCTCTTCCTCAAAATATTTACAACTTACAACCCCAACTCAATATCAGCTGTTCACAGTTCATTGAGAAAGAGAAGTGACTGGAGTAACAGACATATTTGTGTCCCCAAATACTTTGCCCCTACAATGATCTCCTCTCTCACACATCATCATTCTTCTTTTCTGGAGAGGAGCTTACAGTCAACCTACAGTTGTGGTGTGGTAGTACCTATCTTTAAAGTGGACAGATGCACAAACACCTATAATGCAGCCCTGTTCAATCCATTACCTCCCCAATTTGCTAATCCTTTTACATTAATTTATATTATATAAAAGTTAATATGTTAACTTTTCAAAGAAAAGTTGGTTATGGTTACTGAATCTATTTATTTAGGTCATGTTCGTTTTTCAAATCATTTCCCATGCTGTTTACTTTCATGACTTCATGGAGATTGTTCTGTGCAAGCTCACTAATGATTTTCTTGCTATCTTTTTTACTTGACTGCTAAGTTCTATGCTGACTATTAAGCACTAAATTATATTTAAAAAAACACATTTTCCCCATTTTCCATGGCATGACACTCTTGCCTTTCATCTCATGGGCTATTCCTTCTCAGTCTCTTCTGGCTTCTGGTTTACTAATATCTCTCCCTCTGATGAAACTTTTAATGCTGTGATGAAGCCAGGCACTTCACACCAACTACATTAAGCAGAAAGAGATATCTTCTTTAAGTGAATGGTTTGATGTATTTAAATTTTTTTTAAATGAACTAAAGAAAGTAACTTTTGTCTGAAAGGACTTCCACATAAAGACTGAGCTTCTAAGAATGCTGCTATTCTCTACCATAATTAGAAAGCTGTAGTTTTTGTTTTTTATTTTTGTCTTTCATCTTTTTAGGGCCAACACCCGCAGCATATGGAGGCTCCCAGGCTAGAGGTCTAATTGGAGCTGTAGCTTCCAGCCTACACCACAGCCATAGCAACACCAGATCTGAGCCGCGTCTGCAACCTATACCACAGCTCACAGCAACACCGGATCCTTAACCCACTGAGCGAGGGCAGGGATTGAACTGGCAACCTCAAGGTTCCTCGTCAGATTTCATTTCCACTGTGCCATGACAGGAACTCCAGGAAGCTATAGTTTTAAGATCTGCTTTCACAGTTGGGCAGCTATCACTATAACTACCAAATCCAGAACTACAGCAATGGCAGTACTCACAAAATAACTGCATGTCCTACCTTGCTCCTCACACATTTCAGTTTTAAACTCCATACTTGTGCAAGTGCATCTGATGGGTGGAACTGAAATACCACCTGGAACCCAGCTGAAGGGAGTGTGGGAGATATACTGAGTGGTTTTTCAGGTTCTGTAGTCCAGGTAGACACATTAGGAGGCGGGGAAGAACACTGTGAGCCAGTCCACTATATTTGCTGCAGTCTCATTCACTTCTCTATACATCCCTAGAGACTGCACCCAGACCCACAATTTTAATATCTATGTGCTAATGACTGGTAAACCCTTATTTCCAGTCTTGAACTCTCCTGGAGTGAGCTTCAGGCACATATCATTTAGTATTTCCACTTAGATGTCTATTACACTATAAACTAAGATCATGAAAAGCCCCTTGATTTGCTCTCCTGTTTCTATCCATTTCTTATGCACCTTACAAAAAAAAAAAACAAAACAAAAACAAAAACAAACAAAAAACATAACATTATAGCCAGTTGCTTCAGCCAGAAATTTTGGGGTTATCTTTGATTTTTTGTCTTCCTTTACTCTCCAAATTCAATCTGCAACCAAGTCCTATTGATTCTTCCTCCTAAACATATCCCAAATCTGTGCTTCTCCCTTTATTTTTCATTATCAGTCCTATTCCAAGCCACCGTCATCTCCTTTCCAGATTCTGCAATTCTTTATAAATAGTCTCCAAGCTCCAGTTCATGTCCCACCACAGTCCCTTTTCTATTCAGGAATGGTAATGTACAAAAATACCTTCTATACGTTTCCTATCAGATTAAAAATGTACCCAGTCTTAGCCTTCTTTATGGATCTCTCCATCATTTGGTCCTCCCTCAGCAATCTGTCCTCATCTCATGTTGCTCTCCTGCTTAAGCACAAGTGCATACTGATTTTCTTACAGTTCTTTGAATATGCCCAACCCATTCTTGCCTGAAGGCATCCATACTAATTATTTCCTCTTCATGAAATGTTTATCTTCTAACTCTTTGTAGCCCCCTGCCCTTTAAAAATTCTTGAATGTCACTCTTCAGAGTGTTTCATGGAAGACTTTCCATTGAATAAGTGTTTATTTAGCTTCTAGAACAGAGACTCAAAAAAATTGACTGAGTTAATAAACTATACCTATGCAGATGAGAACATTGATGCTTGAAAAAATAAAGTTACTCACCCAGCATCCCTTGAACCATGAATGGCACATCTGGAACCAAATTTCAAATATCTCTGACCCTGGGGCTAGTGCTCCTAACTACTATATTCTCCTGCCAGAACTAGACTCTAACTTATTGCTATTGTCCTCCCTTCAAAACCATCCAGCTAGGTAATCTTAAAGAACTCCTTTGATGTCACTACTTTGAAATCTTTACTCGTTCTCCATTGCCTATAGCATAAAACGAAAGCCCCACTTTCTGGCATTTAAAGTCCTTACACAGACTTCATTTCACCTATGAAATATTTTTACCTACCCTATACAAGTCCTGTCCTCTAGTGGCCAGTGTTTGCAATGTTTAAACTTGCTCAGTTGCTTAGTTTTACCTCCCATCTTTGGAATTCTAGTTCTGTTTCCTGAGTCCTAAGTTTTTGCCCCCACTGATGCGATGCGATATTCATTCATTAGCTATTCATTGAGGGCCAACTGTGTGCTAGAGGTTGCCTGAATTCAAGACCCTCTCCTGAGCCAAGGCATTAGTAACAGCTGCGTTCTAGAACCTTACAGGATGCACACCTCCTTGGGGACAACGCCTTGAAGGCAGCTTCTGCTGGCCCACTCTTCTGATGACTCAAATTCTCAATTCATAAATCATGAACTCCCTTGTGGCTTTGAACTTGAAGGTGTCTAAAAATCCGTGGCAAATGGCATAACCAGAAATTATTCCTTTTTCTATCAAAGCTTGTAATGAGTGAATTAAAAAGAAGAGACGTGAAAGAAAACTTCTAAGTGATCTCAAACTTCATCTGTAGAAAGCCACTGCCCTGCTGCGGCAAAGTTTAAGAAATATGTACTTTTAATGAAGTCCCATTAAAAACAGATATACTGTGGAGGGTAGCTTTTATGTATTTCTTTTCACATCATTGCTGATTTCCCAAGGTACTTGTGTTCACAGAAGCTCTCCCTTTTCCTATCAGCTTGCTTCTCCTGCCAAATGCGTTTGTTGAGGCCACAAGGCAAAGATTTAGAGAAATTGCTACCACAGAAGCAAAATGATGACTCAAAAACAGCTTTGTAATTTTGAATCCTGGACAGGGAGAACACTGATTTGAAAAATAGAGAGTTTGCTGCCATTGTTAAGTGAGGAAATTATGTTCAGTAATATAAAGCAAAGAGAAGAAGAGGAAAAGAAAGAATAGTGCATATCCTTTCATTATTTTTTTTAAAATATCACTGATTAGAATTTGAATGTTTATGAGGCTGTTGGGACATTCTTTCCATTGTTTCAAAGAAACTGTAAGACTTTGAATTTTGAAATAGATAAATGACCCCCAACTTCTTATACCTGTGCCGAAGGGGCAGCTGGTTTGTCCATCCGTTTCTGCCTTGAAAGTGTTCCTTCCCATGAGGACTGGATTTCCCACGTGGAGCTGGAGGCACAGGGTTTAATTCTGGTGGCTGACTCCTCAGAAATAAGAATCTCTTTGAGTCCTCCAGTAATTACAGCTAGAAACACCAAATGACTTGTCTCCTGGTTTTCCAGTCAGTGCTTACTGCACAAACTTGGTCATTTTTCTTTACTTTTCTAGGGTTTATTTTTTTAATCCATTAAGTGAAGCAGTACCTGTGTTATGTGACCGTCTTAAGGATTCAATGAACACTATGGCCATCTTCATCAGCTCCATCCTGCTTTTAAGTCGGCCATTTTCTCATAACTTAACTATCTTCCTTAGAGATAGAATCATATTCCTGAAATCCTATCTCTGTATCTTCTTGCTACTTATTTATTATTTTTTGATTAATGTAATTACTGGTTTCCTGAGGTTTCTGTTTATTTTAAGTAAAGTATAGTTGATTTACAGTATTGTGCCAGTTTCTGCTGGACAGCAGTGTGACCCAGTCATTCATATGTATGTGCACATTCTTTTTCTCATATTATCTTCCATCATGCTCTATCTCAAGAGACTGGATACTCTGTTGGACAGTAGGACCTTATTGTTTATTCATTCTAAATGTAATATTTTGTATCTACTACTCACAGTGCATCCCACTCCATTCCCCTCTCCCCCTTAGCAACAATGAGTCTGTCCTCTATGTCTGTGAGTCTGTTTCTGTTTCATAAATAGGTTCATTTGTAGCATATTTTAGATTCCATGTGTAAGTGATATCATATGGTATTTGTCTCTTTCTGACTTACTTCACTTAATATGAGGATCTCTAGTTGCATCCCATGTTGCTGCAAAATGGCATTATTTCACTCTTTTAAGGCTGAGTAGTATTCCATTTACCACATCTTCTTAATCCATTCATCTGCTGATGGACATTTAGGTTGTTTCCATGTAATGGCTATTGCAAATAGTGTGGCAGTGAACATAGTGATGCATATACCTTTTTGAACTATAGTTTTGTCTGGATGTATGCCCAAGAATGAAATTGCTGAATCATATGGTAGTCCTATATTTAGTTTTCTGAGGTACCGCCATACTTTTTTCCATAGTGGTTGTACCAATTTACATTCCCACCAACAGAGCAGGGAATTTACATTCCCTTTTCTCCACACCTTCTCCAGCATTTGTTATTTGTAGACTTATTAATGATGGCCACTCTGACCAGTATGAGGTGGTACCTCATTGGAGTTTTGATTTGCATTTCTCTAATAATTAGTGATGTTGAGCACCTTTTCATGTGCCTTCTTGCCATCCATATGTCTTCTTTGGAGAAATGTCTATTTAGATCTTCTGCCCACTTTTTGATTTGGGTTGTTTGTTTTTTTGCTGTTGACTTGTCTGAGATTTATATTTATTCCTTCTTGGTCCCCTACTCTTGCATAAACATTCTCGATTTGCTTGTTGCTGGATTTCCCAGATGGTCTGCTTGCCTATCAGAACTGCTTTCATGTATTCCTTCATTCCACAATTATTTGATGTCCAGCTTCTCTATAACAGGGCATTAGATTAGGCACAGTAGATACCAAGACAAAAAATGCAGCTCCTGTGCTGAAGGGGAATTTCTGTAAATCATGGTAGATCAGCTCTAGATATCAGGAAGTTTCCAGTGGAGCTTTGAAACAGAAGGTAATGTAATTTGGGAGGAATTTAAAAAATAAAGTTTCTGCTAGTCATCATTTGAATGCCCCCAAAGAGACTAAGTCAAAGGCTTGGGTACAGGTGATATATTTGAAATGTGGTCCCAGGATAAAGAAGAGAGAAGTGAGACAAATGAGACATGGAAGAAGAAAGTCAATAATGGGTGGTTATTGGATGAGGTGACTGAGGCTTGGTCCTGTTTGGAACACTCTGAGGAGCCTTTATAGAATTCAGTGGAGAATTTTCCAACAAAGAAGTAGGGAAGCTGGGGATGTTTATCTACTGGACTGCAGCCCCTCTTTGGTTAAGGAGTGTTCTCTGGGTGTTAAATACCTACCTTGTACTTGATGGAGAAAACTCCCTTTGAGCCAAACAAAGCCCTCAGGCAGAGACAGAAAAAAATGAGGCAGGTCTCTGCAATGGGTATGTGCAAATGGACCCCTGAGGGCTACACATGTACATGGAAACAAGCTGAGAGGACAGAGGGCAGGGCAGCCACCGCAGAATCTGCTGCATACTTTTTATTTTTCAAAGTTTAGTCCTTTGACTGATGTTCTCCAGTTTATATTCTTGCTTACCTAACCACTGCTCCATTATTACTTGAATCTCAGCTCTTACAGAAACAGCTATTTGGTTCTAAACATGCAGACATGGTAGGAGATATTTTACCCTGCATTTCTAACATATAGTTTCTCTTAGTCATAGGTATCAGTGATTTCCCCAGCAGAATCAAAGTTCATGTGCTTTACGTCGGCTGGGATGGAAGAGGCTTCCCATTGTATCCCTCTGCTCCAATAGATATTAACTGGTGGGTTTTTATACTCAGGAGAAGGCAATACATACGGTGATTTTTCCTATATTGACTGGGATAAAACTTCCCTCTGGCCTAAAGGTCTTGAGTAAATTGCACTACTTTTCCTAAAGTGAAAATGTTGTTAATTTATTTTGAAACTGTTTCACTTGTATCAAATGATCTCTTCTCCCTCTTTACTAGAGACACCCAAAATGTGGTGAATTTTATGAAGGCAGTGGCCTTAGATTCCCACCCGACCTCTTTACCACATCCTTTTACTACTACCGAATTCATCTTACTAAAATATGTCCAAAAACAGTCTTCTCATCCTCAAAAATTTTTGCGGTAAGTTCAGACTTTGGCATGATATTCAAAATCCCGGGAGTCTGGTTCCATTTTATATTTCCTTCTTTATGCGCCATTCGATCTATACCCTTCAGTGACTCTTTAATTATGCTGTTCTCATCATTTGGAGATTATACCCTTGCCTGTTGCCACTTACGAAACACTTACGGTCTCAGGCAGGCAGAAGAAAAGCCATATTGATTGCTAGCAAAGCCAGGTCACCAAGTACCACACAGAAAGCTGAGCATATAAATATGAGCAGGGACTGAAACATGGAGAGAATTCTGTTCCATCCTCAATTCCTGCGTGAGTGCAGGAGGACCAAGGAGTGTTGGTCAGCGCTTGAGTGATCTGGGCCCTACGCACCTCTGACACTACCTGAAGAGTAAAGTCTAACACTGAGGAGAAACTTGCTGGAGTAGAATCACAATTGATCAAGACTGAGACCATAGAGCAAAAGAGAGAGAGAGAGAGGAGTTCCAGATAAAAATGATGACGAGGAATTGAACTAGAAGATTCCAGCATGCGTCAGACCATATAACTGAATACTTTACACAGTAGAAGAGGGAATCCCAGATTTGTGAAGCTGAGACATCTATTCTAGCCTTGCCTCCTCTCCTAAAAAAATAAAAATCAAATAATAATAATAAGTTTTTTTCACATGAAAAAAAAAAAAAAAAAACTCATCTAACTTAAGAACAGAAAAGGACCCTAGGAGTTCTCTGTGGCTCAGAGGGTTGTCACTGCTGTGTCTGTGGTTACTGTAGTGGCACAGGTATGATCCCTGGTCAGGGAACTTCTGTATGCCGTGGGCATGGCACCGCCTGACAATAAAGAACCATAGATCGATTTCATCCAGAGTTCTTTAAAGAGAAAATAGAAAGACATCATGCTACAGAACAATTGAAATCCTTGGTCTAATATTTGAATATGACATAAGAGAAATTAAGAAGATGATAGAAATAGTAATTTTGAATACACAGGATAAGCAACAATTAGAAAGTATCAGAAATAAAATAATTAGAGAAATAAATTTTAAAAGAAAAGGAGTTTATATAAAGATCATGTTAAGGCATGTTCCCTCTATGCCCACATTGGTAAGAGTTTTTATCATGAATGGATGTTGGACTTTGTCAAATGTTTTCTCTGCATCTATTGAGATGATAATGTGGTTTTTGACTTTTCTTTTGTTAATGTGGTAAATGATATGTTGATTGATTTGCATATGCTGAACCATCCTTGTGTACCTGGGATGAATCCCACCTGGTCATGGTGTACAATCTTTTTTATATGTTGTTGGATTCAGTTGGCTAAAATTTTGTTGAGAATTTTTATGTCTATATTCATCAAAGACGTTGGCCTATAGTTTTCTTTTTTGGTGGTATCTTTGTCTGGTTTTAGAATTACAGTGATGATGGCATTATAGAATGTCTTTGGGAGTGTGCCTTCTTCTTCAACCTTTTGAAAAAGTTTAAGGAGGATGGGTATAAGCTCCTATTTGTATGTTTGGTAGAATTCACCTGTGAAGCCATCTGGTCCTAGACTTTTATTTGTAGGGAGTGTTTTTATGACATATTCAATTTCGTTTCTAGTGATCAGTCTTCAGTTGATCTGTTTCTTCTTTTTTTTTTTTTTTTTTTTTTTTGTCTTTTTTGCCATTTCTTCGGCCACTCCCACGGCATATGGAGGTTCCCAGGCTAGGGGTCGAATCGGAGCTGTAGCTGCCGGCCTACGCCAGAGCCACAGCAACACAGGATCCAAGCCGTGTCTGCAACCTACACCACAGCTCACGGCAATGCCGGATCGTTAACCCACTGAGCAAGGGCAGGGACTGAACCCGCAACCTCATAGTTCCTAGTCGGATTCGTTAACCACTGCGCCACGACAGGAACTCCCTGTTTCTTCTTGATTCAATTTTGCCAGGCTGTAAGTCTCTAGAAAATTGTCCATTTCGTCTAGGTTGTCAACTTTGTTGGCATACAATTGTTCATAGTATTCTCTCATGGTTTTTTGTGTTTCTGTAGTATCAGTTGTGACTTCTTTTTCATTTCTTTTGTTGTTTATTTGGATTTTTTCTCTCCTCTGCTTGATGAGTCTAGCCAGAGGTTTGTCAATTTTGTTTACCTTTTCAAAGAACCAGCTCTTGGTTTTACTGACTTTTCTGTTTTTTTTAATCTCTATTTTATTGATTTCCTCTTTGATCTTTATGATTTCCTTCCTCTGCTGACCTTAGGTTTTGCTTGTTGTTCTTTTTCTAATTCATTCAGGTGTTGGGTTAAATGTCAATTTGAGATTTTTTTTTTTCTTTTTTGAGGAAGGCCTGTATTGCTATGAACTTCCCTCTGAGCACCGCTTTTGAGGCATCCCATAGATTCTGAGTGGTTGTGTCTTAGTTATCATATGTCTTGAGTTATTTTTTAATTTCCTTCTTGATTTCCTCATTGACCCATTGGTTTTTTTAGTAGCATGTTGTTTAGTCTTCATGTAGTTGGTTTTTTCTCATTTCTTTTCCTGTGGTTGATTTCTAGTTTCATGCCGTTGTGGTCAGAGAAGATAGTTGAAATAATTTCTATATTCTTAAATTTTTTGAGGTTAACTTTGTGCCCCAGAGAAGAATGTATATTCTGATTTTTTGGATGTAGTGTCCTGAAAATATCGATTAAGTCTAACTTTTCTATTGTGTCCTTTAGGATCTCTGTTGCCTTATTGATTTTCTGTCTAGAGGATCTGTCCATTGTTGTGAGTGGTGTGTTAAAGTCTCCTACTATGATTGTATTCCCACCAATTTCTCCTTTTATATCTATTAGTATTTGCTGGAGGTATCTGGGTGTTCCTATATTAGAGTCATATATATTGATGATTGTAATATCCCCTTCTTGAATGGATCCTTTAACCATTAAATTAGTGTCATTCTTTGTCTTTCTTAATGGCCTTCATTTTAAATTCTATTTTGTCTGATATGAGTATTGCAACTCCTGCTTTCCTGTCTTGTCCACTGGCATGAAATATCTTAAATATAAGACAAGATACCATCAAACTCCTGGAGGAGAACAGAGGCAAAACATTCTCTGACATCAACCTTACAAATGTTTTCTCAGGTCAGTCTCCCAAAGCAACAGAAAGCAAAGCAAAGATAAACCAATGGGACATAATCAAACTGACAAGCTTTTGCACAGCAAAGGAAACCAAAAAGAAAACAAAAAGACAACTTACAGAATGGGAGAAAATAGTTACCAATGATGCAACGGACAAGGGCTTAATCTCTAGGATATACAAGCAACTTACACAACTCAACAGCAAAAAAGCCAACAACCCAATGGAAAAATGGGCAAAAGACCTGAACAGACATTTCTCCAAGGAAGATACACAGACGGCCAATAAGCACAGGAAAAAATGCTCAACATTCCTGATCATTAGAGAAATGCAAATCAAAACTACCATGAGATACCACCTCACACCAGTCAGAATGGCCATCATCAATACGTCCACAAATAACAAATGCTGGAGGGGGTGTGGAAAAAAGGGAACCCTCCTGCACTGTTGGTGGGAATGTAAGATGGTACAGCCACTATGGAGAACAGTATGGAGGTACCTTAGAAAGCTATACATAGAACTAGCATATGACCCAGCAGTCCCACTCTTGGGCATATATCCAGACAAAACTTTCCTTGAAAAAGACACACGCACTCGCATGTTCATTGCAGCTCTATTCACAATAGCCAAGACATGGAAGTAACCCAAATGTCCATGACAGACAATTGGATTAGGAAGATATGGTATATATACACAATGGAATACTACTCAGCCATAAAAACAAATGAAATAATGCCACTGGCAGCAACATGGATGGAAGTAGAGACTCTCATCCTGAGTGAAGTACATCAGAAAGAGAAAGACAAATACCATATGATATCACTTATATCTGGAATCTAATATAAGGCACAAATGAACCTTTCCACAGAAAAGAAAATCATGGACTTGCAGAGTAGACTTGTGGTTGCCCAGGGGGAGGGGGAGGGAATGGGTTGGATTGGAAGCTTGGGGTTAATAGATGCAGACTAATTGCTTTTGGAATGGATTAGCAATGAGATCCTACTGTGTAGCACTGTGAACTATGTCTAGTCACTTATGATGGAGCATGATACTGTGAGAAAAATGAATGTATACATGTATGTGTAACTGGGTCACCATGCTGTGCAGTAGAAAAAAAATTGTATTGGGGAAATGACAATAAAAAAAGTCAGAATATTTACCCTAGAGTGTAAAGGCCTTAAATAAAGTATTTCAAGCATCTGGTAGCCAGGGATCCTCCTCCCTACTTTGAGGCACAAACCAAGGGACAACACATGGACCAAACACACTAGAGACTGCAAGCACATAGTGGATAATCAAGCATCTCTGAATCATCATCTCAATCTTTGGATTTCCCTAAGGAAAGAAGATCTGCAGGGCAAACTCAGTAGTGTCAAAGACTCTCACCAGTCCACACCCAGCAGGACATCCACTGAGAAAGTCTAAAAGCAAGCACCTCATTCAGCATATAGAAGGGAAGCACTGGAAGTCATTTCTAAGGAAGCTAAGTTAAGCTGTGTAATAGTTGTAGTCAGTGTTAACCTTCCAAAACAATGAAAACAGCATGTCTAAACATAGATTGGAAAGAAACTATTCTTTATTGAGCACTTGCAAAATGCAGTATTCTTTACTGTATTATTTAATCATAAATCCCATAAGACAGGTATTATTACTCTCCTAATCAGAAGAGGACATTGAGGCTCAGAGAAGTTAAGTTACTTGCTTAAAGTCAGTGAGAAATGAAAAGCTGGTGTTACACACTCCAATTTATTAGTCTCTAAAGTCCATGGTCTTTATATACCATGTTTGACTCCTGAAATAAAAAGAATTGACATTTTAAATAACTTCAACAGGACTTTCTTTGCTCTGTGATAGATGATGAAAAACAAAAATATAAAAGGTAGCATATTTAAAATAAAAAGTTTATTTGAAAAAATTTTAAAGAGATCTATCAACACACAAGAAGGATTTAGATATAAAAGAAAAAATAATGTCAGAAGTGAACATTAAACTACTAGAAACTTAAGAGTGAGCAAACTCCACAGATAGTACCTTAATAAAAATAGATGACTAAAAGAAGTTACATTTCAGACTCAAAAAGAGAGACACTATGAAAGCAAGAGAAAATTTAAAAACTATAAAATACAGACAGAGAAGATCTAGGCACAAAATAGAAATCACCAGGAAAAATCAAAGAAAAAGAGTGGAATAAACACCAGAAATATCAATCAAAAATATCTCCTAGAATTAAAAGAATAGAAATGACAAATGGAAAGGAGTTATTGCATATTCAGGAGTATTGGCCTGGAATGGTCATCATTGATATACACTGTAGTAAAGCTATTGGACTTTAAAGAAAAAGAAAAAAACTCATAAATCGCGTGCACACACATTTATGTAACATACATGTATTTTATATGTAAGAAAAAATATGTTTATATGTAGTCTTATTTGGTCTTTTTTGCACATCCAGTCAAAAGGACCAAGTAACTTATAAAGAAAAGAATAACAGACTTTTGGCTTTTATGCCAGAAAGTAAATGGAGTAGTATATTTAAGATAACCCAGGAAAAAAGATGTAATTCAACCTGATTTTTATGTCATAAAAGCCAAAGACGAGATTATGAGCTTGCAAAATTTCAGAAAATGTTATTCCCATGACACTCTCCAAAAAGTTTGTTTTTAGAGAATAAACTTCAAATAACCCAAATTCTTGGAGTGACACCTGCATAAGGACTGTTGGTAAGCATTAAATATATATTCAGCTGTAGAATTAGGGCTAAATATAATGGTTCTGAGGAAGATGGTTTAGAATAAGATGATTGTGTTCTCCGACAATCAACAAAATATGGGGGAAGTTTGAGGAGAACATGTGAAAAAGTAGAATAGGCTCATAGTCTTACAGGGACTGCTGTGGCTCAGTGGGTTAAGAATCCAACTGCAGCAGCTCAGGTAGCTGTGAATGTGTGGGTTCAGTTCCCCAGCCTGGCACAGTGGGTTAAAGGATCTAGCACTGCTGTAGCTGAGTCTCAGACTCAATCCCTGACCTGGGAACTTTCATATGCCATGCGTGTGCTGTAAAATTAAAAAAAAAGATATCACTTCAAAATAAATGCTGGAGCGAAGAGGGGAGGGGAAAAGGAGTTGCTGGCCAAGTTTATTACTGTTCATGATTGAGAACTGATAAAGGGAGATCCCAGGCCTCCCCCTCAAAGAGAGAATCAGGGATATTGTACAGTATGTTAAATTTTAGAATTCTAAAAATACGTAAAGATATACCATGTCATTTCCAAGACTCTACCCCAAAGGTATGCTGCCAGTATTGTGGAAAAAAAAAAAGCCCACAAGGCCCATTGTCGTAGTACTATGGGTCATAGCAAAGACTGCAAACAACCTAAATTATCATCACTAGGGAACCAGTAGTTGAATAACAGTGATACAGTCACACAGTGAAATACTAAGCAGCTGCAAAGGGAATAAAATGTTAACTTTCAATACTTCTATGGAATGATCACGGGTTATATTACTGAGTAAGCATGCATATTCCAATTTTAGTATCTATAGGAGATTGTATGTGTTTGGTGACAAGATTAAATGCTTGATATCAGTATTTTCTGATCAAGGCCCAAGTTTCTCTGCCTCATATATTGTGGTATCTAATAAAAATACTTTCCTTAACTTGTTAATAAGTTAGATGCTTAGAAAAATATCTGGGCATTTCTAAACCATTAAATCATCAGGCTGATATTATTGGTATAACATTAGCACATTTAGCTTCCCCTTTCTTAGTACCATTTCTACCTTTCATACAAGCTCATCAGACAACAGAGAACCCTAAGGTCTCCGAGTTAACACAATGATTCAAATCCACTTGGACTTACTGTCAGATGTAGAAGAGGGAGCTAGATGTTTTCCAACACCCACTCCCTTCTTACTTGGTAAAAGAATTTAGAGCTGGGCACATGAAACCCCAGCTAAAATGACATTTCTTTATCTTTCTGTGAAGCTAAATGTAGTCATGTGATTAAGTTCTGCCCACTGGGATAGGAATGAATTTTTAGGTGCTATTTCTGGGTTATGTACTTCAAAGGAAAAAGCATGCCTAACCCCCCCACACAGGCCATAATGTGGATGTATTGGCAAGAGCTGAAACATGCATTCTGAACAGTGAAATGCAAGTTCTGGGCTGAGGATGACAGAGCCACAAGAAGGAAGGTGTGTGGGTCTCTGTACATTGTGGTGTCTCCTACTGGCTCTGGACCCAGGCTTTTATGGGTTAGAGAAGGTAACTTCATCTTCTCTAAACTACCATTATTTTGATCTCTCTTGTATAGCAATCAAACTTCCACCCCAACTGATAGATCAGGGAATGATTTCAATTCTGGGAAGAGTAAAGTCAATTTGTTCCCAATTAGCCGTCCTCACAATGGCTTTGATTTTTCTTTTTTTGAAGAAGAGACTAAAAGTTTAAATACTCAAAAAGGTTTAAATAGTTTTATAGTTTGAAAATCTGTGCTAATAGAAACTGCTTATATCTATATATGTAATATCCTTTTGCCCTGGTGCCCTTAATCTTTGATGACTTGCTCTCAAAGCTCTTTCCCAGTTGAGCAAAGGGACAATGTATCAAAAAGTATTGGTTGAAGCAATTTTCAGACACCAGTTTTAATTCCAATTGTATAGCAATATTGCCAATTGGCAGAAGAGCAAAATGAAATCCAGTGTAAACTTTGCCCTAAAAATAATTGTCTAAAATGTTGAAGTTCAAAGAATATGTGAGTAACCTGAGGCCTTAACCATACTTAAAAATTGGAAATGGCAGTTTTAATATGAGGGGGGAAAAGTTTGTGTAATTTTCAGGCTGTGGGAAAGCAATTATTTTCTTTGGTCAGAAAAATTGCACTAGGCAATTTTTCATCCCTGTTTTTCAAGCTAATAGCTTCCAGGTTGTTTCAACAAGCCATCTAACTTTCAAGATAGCAAGCATCAAAATACTGTAATATTTTAATACTTAGCAAAGAGTCAAATGCTTGACAGCTATGGAACTCTGAGGAAGGTGTATCTGAAGTATTTTAAGAATAGGAGTGAGTTATGAACAATTCAACTGTGAGAATACATTTCTCAAAGCAAATTTCAAGGATCACCAGTCAGACTCTCTAGGGCTGGGTCCTAAGGAGTTAAATATTTAAGGAGATCTGGTCACACACACAAGTCGAAGACCAGTGTTTATTCGTGTAAATGTACAAAGGCAAATATATGATACCAATAGTTACCATTCATCAGATATCCATTCTGTGTCTATAACCCTTGCTTGCATGACCTCATTTAATCTTCCTAATATTTCTAAAAGGCAAATGGCAGTTCACTATTTTAAAATTTGCAGATCGAGAGGAGGAAGCCTTGATTAAATGGAAAACTTAAACTTTGGACCCATGTTGCTTCTTGTTGTGATATACACACACATGGGCATTTAAAGTGGCTGACATTAGTCTTTAATAATAATGCCACTGAACAAGTAATCGGATATTTGTAAAGGCTACTTAATCATTGAGTGCTCAAAACCTCTACTTCCTACATATGTAGGTTCTTTCAAGACAAAGAGATGAGGCCTTTCCTCAATGAGCATACATTTTAGATAGATAATGAAAGCATGTAGAGAGTACAAGTAAAATAACAACATAGGACAGCCCAGAAGAGAGATCCTCCATCATGCTGGACTTGAGGTGATGACCATGGTGTACCTAATGTGAAAAGTACAAAGACATCCCAGGTGGTCAATGTTTAACAGTCACTTACATTTTGCAGTCCTTCTCTAAGTCGCTTATACTTCAATCATGAACTCATTTGTCATCCTAATCTTTGAGGCCTCACATGATAATTGTAATGTCATATACAGCGATGCATATACATCTATGCATAAGAAATTACAGTTCCCTGTTAGCTTGGCATCTTGGCAGATCTCAAAGCTAAGTGAGCAATCAACAATTCTGACTTCGTGTTTCACAGATGAAGAAACTGAAGTTGAAGATGTAAGGTGATCATCCAAGGTCACTCAATTTATCCATTATAGTTCAAGGAAATAAAGTTAACTATGGGCAGGAGCTGGAATTGGTTTCCAACCTCTGCTCATTGCTTTTAGTAAGGAAAACTATAAGGGATATATGAATGCACTTGTAATTACAATTTTTTTTTTGGTAGTTAAGTGCCCAGAGAACACTCCTACATAGCATAACTGAGAAATTAAGTTGTGGGGTGGGGTCTTGATCTGCCAAAAAACAGATCATGCTTCAGATGATAGGTTCAGGAGTTCCCTTGTGGCCTAGAGATTAAGTTGTCACTGCTGTGGCTCAAGTTTGATCCCTGGCTTGGGAATTTCCACATGTCATAGGTGCAGCCAAAATATTAGAGGTTCAGTGATTGAGCTGGGTAAATAACTTATCCAACACTTAGTTTCCCCTCCTATAAAATGAAGATAATGGTAGGATTATTTTGAGGAACAAGTGAAATAATAGCGTGAGGCACATGGTACAAATTCATTAAGTCCTAATGTTGTTGTTATTGTTACAGTTTCTTCTAGATGAGCTTTGTGAGTATAACTTTACAGACTTAGAGCACGGAATTTTTTTTTTCTTGGTATTCAAACACAGAACATTGAATGTATGTCCATTACGTTCCCTATTAAATGGATCCCATCCCTCCATATTATTAATATCACCTTAGATCTCAAATTTATCATCCACCTTCTCTTCTATCCCTCTTGGTCTTGTACTATTCACAATTCTGACATATGCCATCTACATCTTTACCCAACTCATTTGGAAAAATGCCAGGTGAAACAGGTAATATTCTCCTTAAATTCCAAACTTATGAGTTGAATTAACTGTATTCCTAAAATCAGCTCTCTTTGGTTAAATCATTCCATCTGTTATAAATTTTTGACCATTTTTACATTGAGTTAACATTGCATTTATTATGCTATTATTTGAGTAATAGTGATTTTTATACATTTCTTAAATTCTCTACTAGACTGTAGCCTCCTTGTTATTAAGGGATATGACTTACTGATCTTTATTATTTATCCATTAAATCCACAGTATGTACCAAAGTACCTTATATATGCACTTGTTCAATAGATGTTTTTTGAGTTAACAGGATGAAAAAAATGATTAAAGCAAAGATGGACCTACCTTTGACTTAAAACTATTATGTCTCAATTGAGCAAAAGGTCACCATCTTTAATGCAGTGTACAGCTCCTGGAAGGGACCAACCCACCTTGGAGATCAATAAAGTGACCGTGATCATAGAAAGGTCATCCTCATATCTATTTCATTTTTCAAGCGTTTTTGCACTCCTCTTTGCCTTCTTCCACCTTAGAGTCCCCTGCTGTGAAGCTTAATTAAACCATGTTTGCAAAGCATATTGAAGTCCTCAGGATAAAGATGCTATGGAATTGTGTTGTGTGCATGGTAATGTGACATCTCTCCTCCCCCCTGGTCCTGTCTGTGAATCCCATGCTCCCAAACGTAAGTGGCAAAGCAGTATATAATCTGAAGTGACGTAAAAAATACAACACATTTCCACAGAGGGCTCCTTATCAGTCCTTATTGGAGTATAATACTGGTAAATTTCTTACACATGAGTAACTTTATGTGGTCGATTTTTAAATAAAAATGTTATAAAGACTTTACAAAAGAATCATGTATTTAGTGCGTTCATGAGTTATGTTTTCTAGATGTATTTCGTGGGCAGAAAATATCATGTCCTTCACATTTTTAATGAAAAGAACCCTTAATAGGGAATGTTAGGATTTTTGAGTACCTCCTATTATTATTTCTGCTGAGTGACCTTGACATTTTAATTGGCTTGCTTTGCATTTTTAGAGCTTTCACCTTGCTTTCCATTTGTTCTTCTCTCCATGGGAGGATAAACCTTCTCACTAGGTCAACTAACACTAAAATATGTATTTATCATTCTCATTAACAAATTGGATTTCTGCTTGGAGCTATAATCATAGAACCAAATATATTTTAAAGTAGAATTTAAAATAATGTCTTTGTGATAACATAGTTTTACTCTTTACCTTAAGTTCAATTGACCCCTGAATAAAATGGGTTTGAGCTGTGTGAGTCTACTCACACACAGATTTTTTTCAACAGCACATACTGTAGTGCTCCACAATACCCAGTTGGTTGAATTCCCAGATGTGGAACTGCAAATCTAGAGGGCCAACTACAAATTATAGGCAGATTTTGGATTCCCAATAGTCCATGACTCTAGCCCCCAAGGGTAACCCCCAATACCCACCCCCATGCTTGTTCAAAGGTCAATCGTACCAAAAATTTTAAATGTTGAATCTAAATTTTACGTGGATATATGTTCCTTCATAGTAAGTCTTGCATTGTGTCTCCACTGTTGAGCACATTTATGCAAATAATTGTTTAGACAATTGGGAAGACGAGTTCAGAAAAATTGGTATATTTTATGTGACAGCAGAACATGGACTTCAAAAATATCTAGTATCATAGAACACAAACTACCAACTTTCAATGCCCAACTAAAATGAAGTATAAAGATTGGGTCTTCTCTTTTTTTCTTGCTTTGTAGAGCCACACCCACGGCATGTGGAGGTTCCCAGGCTAGGGGTCTAATCAGAGCTACAGCTGCCGGCCTACACCACAGCCACAGCAACACAGGATCCAAACCTTGACTGTGACCTACACCTTAGCTCATGGCAACACCAGATCCTTAACCCACTGAGTGAGGCCAGGGGTCAAACCTGCAACCTCATGGATACTAGTCGGGTTCATTTCCGCTGCGCCACAGTGGGAACTCCAAGATTGGGTCTTCTAAATAAAAGTGATGTCTAATGTTCTAGTTATAAAGCTATACAAAACTGAGTCCATATTAACAGACCCAAAACTGAGCTTTCTAAATTTTGCTCTCAAATATTCCAGACCCATCATAGCGCTGAGCTCTGGACAGCTGACTCTCTTAGGAAAGGTAGAGATGCTTATAGGTTTGGGGATAAATTACTGTCTTTTATTTTTTCCTTTTCATTCCAAGTAGAGGAGGTTTGGGCCAAGGTTGAACGCTTAAGCTATTTAAAAAGCATGTCCCTCATGGCTTTGTTTCTCTAAAAGTGTTATATCAGAGGAAGCACAGAAGCCCCGAGAGAAAGAAGACACGGTTCCCCATCCTGGATGGAGACTAGAGCTGATGGCCCCTTAAGTAGTGGTGACCCATTTCAGTCTATAGAAGCACCACAGAGATGTGGCACAACTCAGCAATGCCAGGAAAATGGTGTGCCTGTGAATCACGACTCCTTTTATTCATTCTTAATTCATTCGGCAACATCTACTGAAACTTTCTGTGTGCCAAGCCCTGGTATAGACCCTTGGGATACAGCACAAGACAAATGAAAAATCACTGCTCTTCAGGAACTTATAAACTACCTAGAAAAGATAGATAATAAACAACATTCAAGTTGTTCAAGTGCAGTAATTGTAATTAAAAAAAATAAGGTCAGAGGGATCAAGAGGGGAGGCTGAAAAATTAAAATAGAACCATCACAGTAGGCCTCACTGAGTCCTCATGTCTTTGAAAAGGTGAGATTTTGGTAAGACTTGAAAGAAGCAAGGGCTTAGCTCTGGAGCTGTCTGGAAAGTGGGTGATCCAGGTACAGGGAACAGCTCATTCAAAGGCCCCAAGGCAGGAATGGTCCTGACATTTCTGAGGAAGAGACATGAGGGTGGAGAGGGGCCACATAGGACTGGCCTGAGCATTGACACGATCTTTGTTTTCAAAGCATCCCACTAGTTTTTATGTTGAGAATAGACTTGTTTAGGGGAGTGGTGGAAGGTGGAGCTGCAAAGGTAAAAATCATGAGACTGACCAGTTAGACTAAACCAGGGAAGACATGCTGACAGCTTAAACCATACTTGTAGCAGGGAAGGCAGAGAAAAATGGTTGGATTGTGGATGCTTATGGAAGGTAGGATCCATAAGATTGCTTAATGGCTTGGATATGAGATGAGAGAGAAAGACTACAGTCAAGAGAAAGTAATCAGGAGTTCCCGCTGTGGCTCAGTAAGTTAAGAATCTGACTGCGGTGGCTTGGGTTGCTGCAGAGTTGCAGGTTCAATTCCCAGCACAGTGGATTAAGGATCCAGAGTTGCCACAGCTGTGGCATACGTAGCGACTTCGGCTCAGATTCAATCCCTGGCCCGGAAGAATCCTTATGCTGAGGGTACAACCATTTAAAGAAGAAGAAGAAGAGGAAGAGAATCAAAGGAGTTCCCTAGTGGTGTGGGTAAGGGATCCAGCATTGTCCCTGCTGTGGCTCAGGTCACTGTGGGTTCATTCCCTGGCCCAAGAACATCAAACTTCAGCATGCCATGGGTGTGACAAAAAAAAAAAAAAAAAAAAAAAAAAAAGGAATCAAACCCCTAAGTGGCAGGAGTCTCAGTATCAGGATAAAAAAAAATCCTAGTTTTGTACAGAAGTAGCAATTCTAAGAGGAACACATGATTTAGAAAATGAAGACATCACTGGTCACCCTCAGAGCCCAAGGATAAAAATTTCTCAATTTTCTGGATACCCTAGAAGTCCTCCAAGAAGTTTACATGATCTGAGAGAGAGAGGAGGAGAGACCAGTCATTTAGGTCCATTTCTCTATAATCCATCCAGTGAGATTGTTTAGATAATACATGCTCACACATTTCATAAGGGTGCAGCTTGTCAAATCTCCCACAAATTGGACACACCTGGGAAACAAGGAGCTCTTCACAAGCATCCCATCATCCTCTCTTCTAGCCACCGTTCTGGTCAGTGTAACCACTAGCTTGATTTCTAAGGTCACAGCTTGATTTTGTCCATGTTTCTATGTGTGTGTAACTCCTTTTGTTCAGCATGTTGCTTGTGAATCCCCCATAGTGTTGCTTGTGGTTGTGGTTTGTTCATTCTCTGCAGGGCGCAAGATTGGCAAACTGTTTTCTATCAAAGGCCGAACAATAAATATTTTAGGCTTTGCAGGCCATGTCTCTGGTACACATTCTTCCTTGTCATTGTTATTCATTTCCTTTTGTTGTTGTTGTTTTTATAAGCCCTTTAAAATATAAAATCAATTCTCAGCTCATGGGCCAATAATAAAACAGGCATTGAGCTGGCCTTTGCCAATGGGCCATAATCTACCACATAGACTTGTAATGTGGGTGTATGTCTACATGTTTATCTGTCCTACTGTAAAAGAATATTTAGATAGTTTACAGTATGGAGCTATGGGAGCCCTCTATTGCATGTCTTCCTGGGCATTCATATATACACATTTTTATTGACTATATATCTGGCAGTCGAATTGCTCGGTCATAGGCTGTAACTGTGTATTTACATCTGTGTATTTGTTTTCTACAGAAGAGGTCCACTCAAGCAGCAATGCAAAGTGCTTATATTCTCTGCCCACTTCTATTTGACAGTGTCTTAGACAAGGCGAATGGTGATCTTGGAAGGCAGACAAACCCATGCACGTTGCCCAGATGGATAAAAAGGAGCTTGAGGCCAGTGTGTATGGAAACCATGCAAGAGGGAGAATGCTGAAAAATAGAACATTCCTCTTCTTCTTTGAATTACAAGTTTTGTGCCTTTGCTCTAATCCAAAGCTTCCCAAACTTTAGTCTTTAAGAAACTTCTCTTTGTTGTTGTTGTTGTTGCTCTCTACTTATTTACTTTCTTTAAATATAAATTATCAACTTTCTTCAAATTGACTGAAAACTTTTACTGCCTTTTAGTTTAAAGGAAGATATATATAACTACCATAAATGGAAAATCAGAATCACTAGAACACAAAAAATGTCAATAAAAAGAAGCTCCATGACAATAAAAGCATGTTATTAGGAGCTGTTGCAATACTACTTTCTGACAAGGTCTGGAGCCTGAAATATTTTCTCTTTGTTGCAAGGAGAGATTAGCAAAGGCTAGAGAGGTTTTAAGTCATCTCAGCACCAGAGACCTTGCCCTTGACTCCATCCTGAGGACTTAAGGAATTAAAAGGAAATAGCCTCCACCCAGGACTTAAGGAATTAAAAGGAAATAGCCTCCACCCAGCATGATTTGATTTATTTGTGTATTGATTGGCTGATTGATTTATTTAATAAGCATACATAATACTCACCAGGTGCCAGGCTTATTCTATGTAACTTATAGCCATGAACTCATCTAATCCTCGTAATAACCCTGTGAAGCAGTAACAGCGCTATCCCCAATTTACAGAGGAGGAAAATGAGTCATTAAGAGGTTAAGGGATTTGTTCAAGGTCACATGGTTAAAAAGTAGCAGAGCCAGGGTCAATGAGGAAATTAAGAAGGAAATTAAAAAATGCCTTGAAACAAATGATAATAAAGACACAACCTCTCAAAATCTATGGGATGCTGCAAAAGCAGTGCTCAGAGGGAAATTTATAGCAATACAGGCCTTTCTCAAAAAAGAAGAAAGATCCCAAAATGACAACTTAACCCTCCACCTAAATGAATTAGAAAAAGAACAAAAAAGACCTAAAGTCAGCAGAAGGAAGGAAATTATAAAGATCAAAGAAGAAATCAATAAAATAGAGATTCAAAAAACAATAGAGAAAATTAATAAAACCAAGAGCTGGTTCTTTGAAAAGGTAAACAAAATTGACAAACCCCTGGCCAGACTCACTAAAAAGAGGAGAGAAAGAACCCAAATCACCAAAATTATAAATGAAAAAGGAGAAATCACAACGGATACAGCAGAAATACAAAAAACCATAAGAGAATACTATGAACAACTATATGGCAATAAGTTTGACAATCTGGAAGAAATGGACAATTTTCTAGAATCTTACAGCCTGCCAAAACTGAATCAAGAAGAAACAAACCAACTGAACAGACTGATCACTAGAAATGAAATTGAATGTGTCATAAAAACACTCCCTACAAATAAAAGTCCAGGACTAGATGGCTTCACAGGCGAATTCTATCAAACATATAAAGAGGATCTGGTGCCCATCCTCCTTAAACTCTTTCAAAAGGTTGAAGAAGAAGGAATACTCCCGAAGACATTCTATGATGTCACCATCACCCTCATTCCAAAACCAGACAGAGATACCACCAAAAAAGAAAACTATCGCCCAATATCATTGATGAATATAGATGCAAAAATTCTCAACAAAATCTTAGCCAACCGAATCCAACAACATGTCAAAAAAATTATACACCATGACCAGGTTGGGTTCATCCCAGGTTCACAAGGATGATTCAACATATGCAAATCAATCAACATCATACACCACATTAACAAAAGAAAAGTCAAAAATCATATGATCATCTCAATAGACGCAGAAAAAGCATTTGACAAAGTCCAACATCCATTCATGATCAAAACTCTTACCAAAGTGGGTATAGAGGGAACTTTCCTGAATATAGTCAAAGCCATTTATGATAAACCCACAGCAAATATCATACTCAATGGGGAAAAACTGAAAGCCTTCTCACTCAAATCTGGAAGAAGATAGGGATGCCCACTCTTACCACTGCTCTTCAACATAGTTTTGGAAGTCCTAGCCACAGCAATTAGACAAACAAAAGAAATAAAAGGCATCCATATAGGAAGAGAAGAGATAAAACTGTCACTGTATGCAGAGGACATGATACTATACCTAGAAAACCCTAAGGACTCAACCCCAAAACTCCTTGAACTGAGTAATAAATTCAGCAAAGTAGCAGGATATAAGATTAACATTCAGAAGTCAGTTGCATTTCTGTATACCAGCAATGAAACATTAGAAAAGGAATACAAAAAATACGATACCTTTTAAAATTGCACCTCACAAAATCAAATACCTCGGAATACACCTGACCAAAGAAGTAAAGGACCTATATGCCGAAAACTATAAAACTTTAATCAAAGAAATCAAAGAAGATGTAAAGAAATGGAAAGATATTCCATGTTCCTGGATTGGGAAAATCAATATTGTTAAAATGGCCATCCTACCCAAAGCAATCTACAGATTCAATGCAATCCCTATCAAATTACCCATGACATTGTTCACAGAACTAGAACAAACAACCCAAACATTTATATGGAACAACAAAAGACCCAGAATCGCCAAAGCAATCCTGAGAAACAAAAACCAAGCAGGAGGCATAACTCTCCCAGACTTCAAGAAATACTACAAAGCCACAGTCATCAAAACAGTGTGGTACTGGTATCAAAACAGACAGACAGACCAATGGAACAGAATAGAGAACCTGGAAATAAACCCTGACACCTATGGCTATTTCTTTTTTAATTAAAGAAATTTTTTTATGGCTGCACCTGTGGCATATGAAACTTCTCAGGCCAGGGATTGAATCTGAGCCACAGCTTCAACCTAAGCTGCAGCTGCAGCAATGCTGAATCTTTTATCCCACAATGCCAGGCTGAGGATCAAACCTCCACCTCCACAGCAACCCAAGCCACTGCAGTTGGATTCTTAACCCACTGTGCCACAACGGAAACTCCTCATGGGCTATTTTGAGACATATAAATTGAATTAAAGTAAATTAAAAATAGGACAATTGTTAAATACAAGTTTGCAAGCTGAGATTATTTGATCATATCACTTTGGTAGCTCTCGTTTCACATAGAATAAAATCTAAACACCTTATCTTGTATTATAAAACTACATGATCTGGTCCCTGCCTACCTCTCTAATTTCACATCGGTCTCCTTCTTGAACTCCGATCTTCAGCTACTGTGGCCTTTTAAAAGCTCCTTGCTTATGGCAGGCTTCTTCCTACCACAGGGCCTTTCCACCAGCTGTGCCTTCTGAAATAGGGAATAATCTTACCTTGATCTTCCTATGTTCAGCTCCTCCTCTTCAGTCAGGTGCCAAGTTCAAAATGACCTGCTGTGAGGATCCTTCTCTGCCTGACCTATCTAACTGATTTGGCAGTCACTCTTCTTATCACTGAACTAGAATTCTCCACATGGTACTCATCACTACTGACAATTTAGGGACTGTGTCTGCCTTACTCACTTTTATATTTGCAGCCCCCAGGAAAGTACTTACACATAGTATGTTCTCAAGAATGTTTGTTAATAAGAGGATATGTGAACAAGATGTATCAGCTGTGATGTCTGGCCCTTCCCACCATTTATTAGGGAAATGCCTTCATCAGTGATCACAGCGCACAGCCACCTTGTTACAAAAGTGGACTGCATTGGAAAGATAACTTAAGCTAATAAGAACACGTCTAAAATCAGAGCCAGAAAGCCAAGAGATAATTGCCAGAAGGCAGTGAAGCCTGCATCTGAGAGGTCATGAAACCAGACTGTGGCTGGGGAGACCATGACATAATAGTATAAAATGAAGTGAAAGGATTAGGAGTGGGGAGGGAGGAAACTAGAAGTCAGCAGGGGAAGGCAGCTGGGAGTGAGAGCTAGAAGCATCCCCACTGGGGCAGCTACAAAGCCATAGAGGAGCTACTCCTCCACAAAATGAGACATGCACTGTTGTGACCCCTGGCCTTCAATTTCCATGGGATTCCACTTCGATTCAAAATAAATCACCCTTTTTTGTAGTGGCTTGAACAAATTAGTATTCCTTGTATGCAAATGAAGGCTGACCATAACACTGTGGTAGCCTATGGGTAATTACTTAATCACCCTTGATTCATATTTATTTATTCAACATTAAATCATTTCACTAAAAGCGTTAATTGAACAATGCCATTTCCAACTAACCGGTCTAAGAAACTTTACAACATACCTTTAATAATTAAAATAATAGAGGACACACCAGGGAACTCTATTCAAAATCCTGTGATAAACCATAATGGAAAAGAGTAGGAAAAAGAATGTGTGTATGTATAACTGAGTCACTTTGCTATGCAGTAGAAATTATCACAACATTGTAGATCACCTATATTTCTTTTTTTTTTTTTTTGTCTTTTTTGTTGTTGTTGTTGTTGTTGTTGCTATTTCTTGGGCCGCTCCCGTGGCATATGGAGGTTCCCAGGCCAGGGGTTGAATCGGAGCTGTAGCCACCGGCCTACGCCAGAGCCACAGCAACGCGGGATCTGAGCCGCGTCTGCAACCTACACCACAGCTCACGGCAACTAACCCACTGAGCAAGGGCAGGGACCGAACCCGCAACGTCATAGTTCCTAGTCGGATTCGTTAACCACTGCGCCACGACGGGAACTCCTATTTCAATAAAATTTAAAAAAAATAGAGGGCAGCTGCAATATTTTTGTTTTCTGCAAGCCCTTCCCCTCCTGGCAGTCAGTGGGCACCTTGCATTTTTTCTGTGATAATCTGAAGCCTCCTGCAGAGAACACAGCAGCCTCCTCCTAATCAGGGGCAATCATAAGTGGGATGATTTTGCACCATTTGGCTATAATTAGACCAGCTTTCTTTGTAGTGATTCATTAACATGATACTTGGCTTTCAGAACCAACAAACTCCATCTAAATTCCTCTGGAAAGGAGGGGCAGAATGGACAACTGGAATGAGGACTTAGTAACTAGAACAAGGAAAAAGGAAACAGAAAAGAATATTGCTTGGTTTGCCTTCATCCCCCAAATTGCAAACTGCCAAGCAGACAAAAACAGCAGCCCCTCCGCCTGTGCTCTTGAACAATAACCTTCATTACTCTGCTCCCAGAGGAAAGCTGGCTGACAATTAGACCTTTGCAGAACTGTTGGACTTTCTCACACAATTGTTTTAACCCCAGTGTTTCCTTTCTATTTCAGGAGCAGAGATACTGTATATATGAAATTCAGACATCCTCTTGTTCACTTGGCCATTGTCTCCTGTTGCCTTTAGTGTATGAGGCATATAAATTTTTTTAACTCTTAACAGCCCTAATTGTCATACAGGCAGTATGTAGCCACTGTCATTTCAATATGGAAAACATAGTTATAGTAATAGCAAACAAATTTCTGATTATTGACTGAAATCGATATTTAGGAGGCATTGATTAAGCCCTCAAGTGAAAGCATATTGTAGGTCCTTAAAAGACAAAGGACGATGATAATTTCAACATAGACACTGTGCCTTAAAGGATTGCAAAGTTTTGGAGAAATAAGAGGTTACCGTCGGGAGTTCCCATTGTGGCTCAGTGGGCTATAAACCCAACTAGTATTCATGAGGATGAGAGTCGATTCCTGGCCTTGCTCAGTGGGTTAAGGAACCAGCATTGCAGTGGCTGTGGTGTAGGCTGGATCCCATTCGACCCCTAGCCTGGGAACTTCCATGTGCCACAGGTGCAGCCTTAAAAAAAAAAGAGAGAGAGAGAGAGAGAGATCAGTGTCCATGCTGAAACTTTCCTGGAGTCGAGAAAGTTCTTGAGCTGTAATAGGAATACCAGTAGCTTGGGCATCTTGTTAGAAAGCAAATTCTGATTCAGTAGTTCTTGAACCAGCCCCAAGATTCTGCGGGTCTCACAAGTTCCAGTGGAGGCAATGCTGATAATCAGGGGATGGGCTCTGAATGGCAATGGTCTGTGGAAGTGCTATCCAGTGGTAACATAATGTTAGCCATAAAGGTAGTGTCCTAGTAGTCATGTTAAAGTAAAAAGAATATACAGGATTAGATGAACAAATTTTAATATTATATTTCATTTAACCCTGTATATTTGAAACATCATTTCAAAATATAAACCACATATAAGATGTCAATGAGATATTTTACATTATATTTAACAAATATTTTTATTGAATGAATTTCTTTAAATGCTATAGTGCTTTACAATTTTCAGAAGTTTCGTACATGTGAGTTCATATAATCCCATAATGGATTTTTTGTTTCCCTCTACTCCTATATTGCCTCTCCTCTCTTTCCTCCCCTGACAGGTAAACACCAGTTTGTTCTCTATATCTGTGAATCTGCTTCTTTTTTTGTTATATTCATTCATTTGTTGTATTTTTATAGATTCCACCTACATGTGATATCATACCCTATTTCTTTCTCTGACTTATTTCACTTAGCATAATGGCCTCCAAGTCCATCCCTGTTGCTGCAAATGGCAATATTTTGTTTTTTGTTGTGGCTGAATAGTATTCCATTCCATAGACATGGATATATTCTTTATACATTCATCTGTTGATTAGGTTGCTTCCATACCTTGGCATGATACAGCTGTGAACATCAGGGTGCATATCTCTTTTCAGATTACTTTGTTTGTTTGTTTCTCTCAGATGTATACTCGAGTGGAATTTCTCTGTCATATGGTAGTTCTATTTTTAGTTTTTTGAGGCTCCTCCTACTGTTTGCCACAGTGGCTACATCAATTTACATTTCCACCAACAGTGTAGTAGGATCCCCACATCCTTGCAAACATTTGCTATTTGTGTTCCTTTTGATGATGGCCATTCTGGCAGGTGTGAGGTGATATTTAATTGTAGTTTTGATTTGCGTTTCCCTGATTAACAGGGATGAAAATATTTTTCATGTGCCAGTTGGTCATCAATAATTCTTCTTTGGAAAAATACGCATTCAGTTCTTCTGACCATTTTTTAATTGGATTGTCTGTTTTTTTGATGTTGAGTTGTATGAGTTGTTTATATATGTTGGATATTAACTTACCAATCATATCATTTTCAAATATTTTCTCCCATTCAGTAGGTTGTCTTTTTGTTTTGTCAGTGGTTCCCTTTGCTGTACAAACACTTTTAGTTTAATTGGGTTCCGTGATTTTATTTTTGCTTTTGTTTCCTGTTGTTAGGAGATGGATCCAAAAAATATTGCTGTGACTTATGTCAAGTATTCTGCCTGTGTTTTACTCTAGGAGTTTCATAGTATCCAGTCTTATCTTTGGGTCTTTAATCCATTTTGAATTTATTTTTGTATATAGTATTAGAGAGTGTTCTGATTTCATTCTTTTACAAATTGCTATCCAGTTTTCACAATATCTCTTATTGAAGAGACTCTTTTCTCCATGGTATATTCTTGCCTCCTTTGTCATAGATGCATTGACCATAAGTGAGTAGGTTTATTTCTGGGTTCTCTAGTTTGTGCCATTGATCTATGTGTCTGTTTTTGTGCCAGTACCATACTGTTTTGATTACTGTAGCTTTGCAGTTATATTTCTAATGCTATGCCTTTGAAATCTAGTTTGTACTTTACACTTATAGATCATCTCAATTTGCACTGGCCACATTTCAAATGCTCAAAATAGCTGCATGTGCCTATTGACTACTATACTGGACAGTGTGAGAGCTCCAGGGACAAACATGAACCCATTGTCAGTGAAATCAGTATCAACTTATTCCATTTATTCATTCATTCTTATTTGCTTAATATGTGGTTGACTGGATAAAGAGTAAATAGCTTAGTCTACACCACTTTGAGAAATTCCTTTTTCCAAACCTTTGAAGTTAGATAACATTTAAAGCTCTTGTAATGTTCTTCCCTTAATTCCCACCTCCAAAATTTTTTAGAGTACTTAATTTCATGGTGTAGCTAGTTATCTCCTTTCAACATTAGAAAGTTCAAATACTATGTAATAAAATCTCATTAATTTCAATTTCACAAATTCAAAACGTCTATGAATTCAGACTTGGTCTTATTGCCATTACTCTTACAGTCTGTATTAAGTACACCCAAATTTAATCTACAGTTTCAATCGTATAATTTTAATCTATTTAAGCATTATGGTCCTACCAAATTTTATATCATATACTCATTCATAAATAATCTTCCTCTCTACATTAAGTCCAGTCTGGAAGGATCTCTATTTTCTAGTATTCATTAACCATTAATTGTATGCATATATAACTGTGAGTCAGGAAATGAAATTCAATTTAAGACCTGCTATAAAAGTGATGTTCTCTTCATTTAGGCTGGTCCTCTTTCCAATTGTGTTATTAGAGAGGTTTAATCTCTTCTGAACTTTTTTGTTCCATGTTACATGGATTAGAAAGAAATCTGAAATTGTTTTGAAATGTCTAATAAGTTGACAAACAAAATTTACACACAGTAAAGGTATGGTGTATTTCATGCATTGATTGACTGACTGTAAGGCTGAAGTCAGGAACCTGAGGTTTCTTGACCTTTTCTTATGGCTGCAGTATTCTTTAGAAAACAAATATACAGCAACACAAGAAACTAAATAATAAAGTTTGTGTTTTTAGGACCTTACTGTGTGTGCTCACCAAGAAACTGTTTCTAACCTGAAATCCCATTCCTTAAAAACTAGGTCTTTTAAGTAGACTATAGCCAATAACCAGCTTACCCATCTTCTTGCTTTTGCTCATAGACGTTTTTACATGCTCTTTTATTCATGTGATCTATTTTTGACTGTTGATGTTTTCATCCAGCATGATGGGTCAGTATTATAATTGCTTTTTGGTTTATGCGTCCAGTTCATGAGGTTTATAAAAATCACTTTTCGTCAAGGGGTCTGTTGCTTGGCTGCACTGGAAGATCTCCAGGGTGATGTAGCATTTGAAAGATTTTATTGCTTCCTTTGCTTCTGCTGTGGCTTAATATGTTACATTTTAGAAGTTCATTCTCCTCTCACCTAAGGTATACCCTATTAAATTATCTCATTTTAATTACCTTGTTCCTTTTTTCATCACATTGCCATAATTTCCCTTCATGCTCAATTTATTAGCCACCTTATTGAGGGAAAAAAAAAAAAACCATGCCCTGATCTTTCAGTGCTGCTTCTGAGCACCAGAATTGGAAGGGTCATGGTCAAATTGTTAATGAAGACCAGCTGATGACAAGTTACTTGATTGTGAGTTTGGGGTCCTGCTGAAAGAAGATGAAAAAAATTCATAACTTTAATGTTTTAAAGAGGTAGAATGACCTTATCATAATTGAGAAAGAGGGGTGACATACGCAGAGGGGTGACAACCTGAAAGTCTTCCAAGAGCTATTTCACTTTGCCCATGATATTTTTAATCCAGAGGAGACTGTCACAGAGTTTGTCGCTATGCTAATCTGTTACCTAATAGCTGTAATTTTGACATATCTATTTCTGACAAATGGGCAAATAATCGAAGCTATTTTAATATGATTAATTTGCATCATTTCCTTCATATACACATACATAAATATTTTGTCTATTGGTATTTCCCTCTATTCCATGAGTTGGTGGTGGGTTTTTTTGTTTGTTTGTTTGTTTTCCCCCCACACCCATGGCACATGAAATTCCCAGGCCAGGGAATGAATCCGAACCATACCTGCAAGCTACACTAAAGCTGCAGTAATGTCAGATCCTGTAACCCATTACAGCAGATGGGAAATTGAACCCACATCCTCATAGTGACCTGAGCTGCAGCAGTATGGTTCTTAACCCACCATGCCACAGTGGGAACTCCCTGTTAGTTGTTTTGTTTTGTTTTCTATTTTATGAATGTCTTTTCATTCTCGGGAATTTTTTTCTTCTCAACTAAATCGGATAAAGATTAGTGTATATTTTCCCTATGTTATAGTGTAACTATCATAAATACATATATGCAAAAAGTATTTCTGAAGAATTGTGAAAAACAGAAGCTGTGTATCTGACAGACGTGGGTGGAATTTTGGCCTCCCTGCTTCTTACCTGGGTGATAAGGCTGAATTTTCCTTACTCCTGTGAGCCTCACTGTGCTTATCTGTGAAAGAGAGATAAGCCCTACTGGATACAGCCACCCCTCTCTGCTTGAAAATCTAGGTTCTAGAAACATTGAATTGCTTGCAGTTCTTTACAAACCATATTCTTGTTCTCTTCTAGGCCTTTAAACTGTACCTTCCGCCCAGAATGCTCTCCTCTCTCCCCACCACTTTGCCCCTCACAGGGCCCAGCTGTCTCTTCCTGCAAAAAAGTTTCACTCTGTGCAGGCAACACCTCCCCCCTATTCTGTTTAGCCCTCCAAGTTGGGAGTGGCTACTCTGTATCCCCACATCTCCAGCACCACTACCATTATGGCACCTTAACACCATGCATTTGAAAATGTGTTTATTTGTTGATACCCCTTAACAGCCCGAAACTCAGAAAGCTGAGCGCACCCCTGCCCTATGCATCGCTGCATCCCCTTTGTTTAGCTCAGTGCATGTCACAAAGAAGGCATTCTGTGCCTGTTAAGACCATCCCTCTCCCCCCTAGGCTCCCAGATCTTCCAAGATTCCTGTAAATTTTTCTTCAAATTATTCATTTTTGGTTGAGAGGTCTTCATATGTGTTCTGTGGTTCCTAGGACCATAGATAGTCATGGTACCCCACTCATTTTATCCCTTTTAATCTATCTTCTTATCTATACTGTAAGACTCTTGAAAGCCAGAGTTCCATCTTTTTCATCCTGATATCCTCAGAGCCTTATGTAAGACCTGGCTTAAATTAGACACTCAGCAAAAGCCACTTGACTTGGCAATAATTATTAACAGCTCTCCAGTTAAGGGAAGTTAAATGAGGTTCTGGTTTATAAATATCCAGCATGTTAACTGATAAAGATACTAAACTGTCTATTTGTATATCATATATGGAAATCTCTACATATGAGTTGGTTGAATTCAAAATGAAATTATATTCTTTTCTTTTGTGAAAATGAAGTGTAGTTTTTTGAATGAATATTTAAAAATATTTTTATCTCTAAGCTATCCCTGTTTAAAGGCTGTCTGGAGGCAGCATTTAAAGTTATGAAAGACACTTCACATGTGCTTCCCAAAGATTAACTTCCAACCCAATGATCCATTGTGAGGTCTTACTGCTCAATATAATAGACTCTACCTTATCAGGTCATTTGTTAAAACCATGCCACTTAATTTGGTGCAGTGCCATTTGTAGTTATGATTCAATCTCAGCCAAGCCTTTGGTGTGTTCCTCATTCCTCTTACTCACCTTTACTTAACTCCTTAGATTATTCTGTACAGCAGATAATTCAAACCATCTTCATTGGTTTCAAATTCATAATCACAGTTCAGAGCACTTGTGCTCAGCTGACTTTGCCTCCTACTTCATGATACAATCAATGGCCACTAATGTGAACCTCCACCATTTTTAAACCTCTCTGACTTCCCGTATCATCTTGCTCACTCCCCCTTCTGTCTCCTCCTTGCTGTTTCTCCCTCCATCAAGCTACCATTCCATACTCTCTGTTAATGACAACTTTTCTAACAAACTTTGTATTCATCACTGTAGATAATTCTTTGACTTTTCCCTCATTGAAAAGGTCACCAGTGGCCACTTTATTGGAATAGATGTCAAGCTCTTCTTATTTTACATAAAACCCAACCTTTCCATAGCATAACTTTGGCACCAAATGTGACTTTGAGGCCTTTAGCCTTTGCTCCATGATATCTGCTCCCACCCTCCTCTCCTTGCTCTGCCTACACCCAATATAATGCAACCCCGGTACAAATGATACTTTTCTGCTGCAAATGCAGCATTAAGACTGTGTCTACTGATGTTCCTTCTTATTCTTAAGCACCTTGTGCACAGAAATTCTCTCGCTATTAGTGCTGCAGTATTTGACACCACTGGTTATCCACTTCCTTCTAGAAAAATCCTCCTTGCCTCAAAATGAAGCTCTCTTGTCTTTCTTCTTCAAAATTTTCCTTGCTTTCTCTCCTTCTATAGTTCTTTTTGCTTCTGCTAATCCTCCTATTCAGGGTTTCTTTAAGGATCTGTCCTGGGCTCTTTGCTCTCCTGGGGTACTCTCATTCATTCCTTTGACTCCAATTATCACCTTTGTCTTAATCACTCTTATAATGTCAATTCCAAATCTGACCACACTTTCTTTTTTCAGTTAACCCCTAAATATGCAGAAGTGATTTTTCAAATATAGGATTCTCTAAATGCCTATTAAGATGATTTATGTACCTATGGTTTATTGACAAAAACAAATGAAACATATGTTAGTATGTAGTAATGCTATATATTAATTTAACCTGGTTCTTATCTTTATTCAAGAGCTATTGAGTTGGCACCTAGCATTTTCAAAATCATTTGCACAAAAAATCTGGGATTTTTTGTTTGTTTCAGAAATACCTCTCAAAATAAAGAGATCCGCTTATACTGTGTGGGCTAAATATACAACTGGTGTTTGTTTTCACACAGGCCATGGGAAATGCTGCCTATCTTGAACCACCGCTTACATTATTTAGGCCTGAAAAGAACAGAACTTTGAATATCTGATGGAAAGAAAGCATTCTTTTGATGCTACCACAAAGTTTTCCTTAATTGCTAAATAGGGAACAAATTTCACCCTGGTGATCTTGCTTCAAGATTTCTGATTAATTGCCTCATGGCAATTGTATCCTTTATAGAGAGAAACAAGCCCACTGTCCATGTACATGGAGTGTACAGAGTGGTAATATCAAGGACTCTTACTATGGTTTTTTGTTTGTTTGCTTTTTTGTCTTTTTGCCTTTTTTTCTAGGGCTGCTCTCGCGGCATATGGAGGTACCCAGGCTAGGGGTCTAATCGGATCTGTAACTGCTGGCCTACACCAGAGTCACAGCAACATGGGATCCAAGCCATGTCTGTGACCTACACCACAGTTTACTGCAATGCCAGATCCTTAACCCACTGAGCAAGGCCAGGGGTCACACCCAAAACCTCATGGTTCCTATCGGATTTGTTAACCACTGACCCACAATGGGAACCCCTTACTATGGTTATTGATTAGGTGCTGTGTCAAAGAGCTTTATGTGTGTTCTTATTTAAGCCTCACAATAGTCCCAAGGGGTAGATTCCATTACTATCCTGTTTGACAAATAAGGAAACTGAAATTCAGGGACCGTCAGTAATTATGCTTGAAAGTCATACAGCTAGTAAGTGGAAAAGCCAGGATTTGAATTCATATCTGTCTAATTAGAACAACCTACCTTCTTATCTAGTGTGGTGTAAAGAATATAGAATTGTGTCTAAGTAGGCTCTCATCTTAGCTCTGCCATTATCCAGCTGTGTTACTTTGAGCAAATCACATAAACTCAATGAGCCTTAACATTTACACAGACATTCATCATTAAAGTATGAGCTAGGAGTTCCCATCGTGGTGCAGGAGAAACAAATCTGACCAGGAACCATGAGGTTGCGGGTTTGATCCCTGACTTCGCTCAGTTGGTTAAGGATCTGGTGTTGCCATGAGCTGTGGTGTAGATCACAGATGCGGCTCAAATCTGGCATTGCTGTGGCTGTGGTGTAGGCTGGCAGCTACAGTTCTGATTCGACCCCTAGTCTGGGAACCTCCATATGCTGCGGGTGTGGCCCTAAAAAGCAAAAAAAAAAAAAAAAAAAAAAAAAAAAAAAAAAAAAAAGGATGAACTAAAGCCCCCTGTAATGCCAAGCATTTTTAGCTTTTTTTCTCAACTTTAATTTTTCAGATTCACATAGTAATAGAACAGAATTTCAGGCCAGTATCAATCAGTATCAATAGCATAGATATAAAGAAAAGCTGATTATCACCTCAGAACGAGAATTGATAATACTTACATGCCATTATATTTCAGTCACTTGAGATACATACTGTGTCTTCAGGATTGTGAAAAGCATTAGAAGTATAATAGTGAGCAAAACAGGTAGGGTCTTGAACACATGTACTGTCTTTATCTGAAAACAAAAAGCTAAAAATTATGAGCCCTGTACTTTCTGGTCCAATAATATGCTAATCATTGGCTGTGACCACCTTCCCAGATTATATGCTTAGGATTTCCTCCAAATTTTACTTTGAGTTTCTGGACATATCATCAAAATAAACAAGCAAAACTAATACTGTGGCATTAGAATCATGTTTGGATAATGTCTTCCTGAAAGCAGCATTGACACACTTTTTCTTATTTAACCAGAAAGAGTAATTTTCCTCCTCCTTGCCTCACTGTCTGCATTTAATAATTTCACCTTTGGTGTCTTTGGGTAGCTTTATAATGATGCATTCCCTATACGAATGATTAAAAATTATTAAAAGCACAAAAATGCATGTCACGTAGGAAGTTCATTTCCACCAAACAAATTTAAGTATTTTGATAAAAAGTAATTTTGCAACTGCAATGCATTTTCATTTCTTTCCACAGAAAAATTGCTTAGGTTAAAAAATTATGTATAATGTGTACGAAAATCATCTAAGTTCTCTAGATACGACTTTTTAATTCTTTCATTTTTATTACAGATAGAGGGAAGAAACATGAGATGTTTGTTCCAAAGGAAAATAACATAAGCTCCAAAACTCTTATTATTTTATAAAATATAAAATTACACTCAAGCTAACATTAAGTACAATGTGAAATAGCCACATACAAAACAATACAGAACAAAACGCATAGTATATTTTTTAACTGTTTGGAATGCTAAGAAATTAAAAAAAAAAACTAAATGAGTGGTAAACAATTTGTAAGAATGGATTCCCATGGTTGTTTTCATTCTTGGGAGAATAGGAGAAAGAGAGATAGGAGAAATCACCCCAAATTAATGAAGTCTTACATGTGTGCTGGCATGAGAGATTAGAATAGTGAGGAGGCTGGCCACAGAGAGGGGCAGCAGTTACCTCTTCACTCTTTTCTATGGAACGTTTTTTTAATTTTATTTTTTTAATAGTTAGTTCCCCAATACAATTTTTTTTATTCTACTGTGCAGCATGGTGACCCAGTTACGCATACATGTACACATTCTATTTTCACACATTATCATGCTCCATCATAAGCGAATAGACATAATTCCCAGTGCTACACAGCCGGATCTCATTGCTAATCCATTCCAAAGGCAATTAGTCTGTATCTATTAACCCAAGCTCCCCAACCACCCCACTCCCTCCCCCTCCCCCTGGGCAACCACAAGTCTACTCTACAAGTCCATGATTTTCTTTTCTGTGGAAAGGTTCATTTGTGCCTTATATTAGATTCCAGATATAAGTGATATCATATGGTATTTGTCTTTCTCTTTCTGATGTACTTCACTCAGGATGAGAGTCTCTACTTCCATCCATGTTGCTGCCAGTGGCATTATTTCATTTGTTTTTATGGCTGAGTAGTATTCCATTGTGTATATATACCATATCTTCCTAATCCAATTGTCTGTCATGGACATTTGGGTTACTTCCATGTCTTGGCTATTGTGAATAGAGCTGCAATGAACATGCGAGTGCGTGTGTCTTTTTCAAGGAAAGTTTTGTCTGGATATATGCCCAAGAGTGGGATTGCTGGGTCATATGGTAGTTCTATGTATAGCTTTCTAAGGTACCTCCATACTGTTATCCACAGTGGCTGTACCATCTTACATTCCCACCAACAGTGCAGGAGGGTTCCCTTTTCTCCACACCCCCTCCAGCATTTGTTATTTGTGGACTTATTGATGATGGCCATTCTGACTGGTGTGAGGTGGTATCTCATGGTAGTTTTTTTTTTTTTTTTTGTCTTTTGTCTTTTTTGTTGTTGTTGTTGTTATTGTTGCTATTTCTTGGGCCGCTCCCGCGGCATATGGAGGTTCCCAGGCTAGGGGTCGAATCGGAGCTGTAGCCACCAGCCTACGCCAGAGCCACAGCAACGCGGGATCCGAGCCGCGTCTGCAACCTACACCACAGCTCACGGCAACGCCAGATCGTTAACCCACTGAGCAAGGGCAGGGACCGAACCCGAAACCTCATGGTTCCTAGTCGGATTCATTAACCACTGCGCCACGACGGGAACTCCCTCATGGTAGTTTTGATTTGCATTTCTCTAATGATCAGGGATGTTGAGCATTTTTTCCTGTGCTTATTGGCTGTCTGTGTATCTTCCTTGGAGAAATGTCTGTTCAGGTCTTTTGCCCATTTTTCCATTGGGTTGTTGGCTTTTTTGCTGTTGAGTTGTGTAAGTTGCTTGTATATCCTAGAGATTAAGCCCTTGTCTGTTGCATCATTGGTAACTATTTTCTCCCATTCTGTAAGTTGTCTTTTTGTTTTCTTTTTGGTTTCCTCTGCTGTGCAAAAGCTTGTCAGTTTGATTATGTCCCATTGGTTTATTTTTGCTTTGCTTTCTGTTGCTTTGGGAGACTGACCTGAGAAAACATTTGTAAGGTTGATGTCAGAGAATGTTTTGCCTCTGTTCTCCTCCAGGAGTTTGATGGTAACTTGTCTTATATTTAAGTCTTTACACCATTTTGAGTTTATTTTGGTGCATGGTGTGAGGGTGTGTTCTAGTTTCATTGATTTACATGCAGCTGTCCAGGTTTCCTAGCAATGCTTGCTGAAAAGACTGGCTTTTTCCCATTTTATGTTCTTGCCTCCTTTGTCAAAGATTAATTGACCGCAGGTGTCTGGGTTTTTTTCTGGGTTCTCTCTTCTGTTCCATTGGTCTGTCTGTCTGTTTTGGTACCAGTACCACCCTGTCTTGATGACTGTGGCTTTGTAATATTGTCTGAAGTCTGGGAGAGTTATATGCCTCCTGCTTGGTTTTTGTTCCTCAGAATTGCTTTGGCGATTCTGGGTCTTTTGTGGTTCCATATAAATTTTTGGATTGTTTGTTCTAGTTCTGTGAAAAATGTCATGTGTAATTTGATAGGGATTGCATTGAATCTGTAGATTGCTTTGGGTAGTATGGCCTTTTATGGAACTTTTTTATGGAGCCCTCTGAGGTGCATGAAATTTTCTGCTGAGGATAAGAAAGCATGCTGCCTAAGACTGACTGAGAGTAGAGCAGGAAAGCTGAGAGAGCCTCTCCTACCCCAGGAGCCTGGTGGGATCTGCACTTAATCTATGGGGGGCCAAGGCCTTCTGAAGACTGCAGTGTGGCAGCAGATTTGAGCCTCTCCCATGCTTTCTACCAAGTACCTGACACTGGACCTTCTGTGTACAAGATCACGTCATCTGAAAAGATGACTTTAACTTCTTTCTCTCCAATTTAAATTTCGTTTTGTGATCATTGACCTAGATAGAGTCTTTCATAAAATGCAAAATAGAATTGTTGAGAGCAGACATTCTTTTTGCATTTCTGATCTTGCATTCAGCCTTTCACCATTAACTAGGATGTTAATGGTGGGTTTTGGTAGAGCCACTTTACCAGGTTCAAAAATTCCATTCTGTGCCTAGTTCATGAGTATTTTTATGATGAAGTGTTGTTGAATTTTGTCAGGTGCTTCTCTGAATCTATTGAAATGGTCATGTGATTTTGTTCTTTATTCTACTAATATGGTATATAGCATTAACTGAAAATTGCATGTTAAACCAACCTTGCATTACTAAGCTAAATCCCACTTGTCTTGCTGACTTATTACATGCTCATTATATTTTGTTGAGAATTTTTGTATTTATAGTCATAAGAAATATTTCTCATGATGACATTTTTTCTAGTTTTGGTATCTGCCCTCACAGAATGAGTTCTTTCTCTTCTATTTTGGGGGGAACAGTTTAGTATTAATTTTTTCTTTGTCTTTTGGTCTTTTTTTTTAGGGGTGCCCCCACGGCATATGGAGGTTCCCAGGCTAAGGGTCTAATCAAAGCTGTAGCCACCAGCCTATGCCACAGCCACAGCAATGCCAGATCCGAGCTGCATCTGCGACCTACACCACAGCTCATGGCAACACCAGATCCTTAACCCACTGAGCGAGGCCAAGGATTGAACCCGCAACCTTATGGTTCCTAGTCAGATTTATTTCTGCCACACCACGACGGGAACTCCTAATATCAACTTTTTAAGTTGTATAATTTGAATTTACATGTGTAACTGTGTGGGCCTGAACTTTTTGGATAATTTTATTTCCTAATTCAACCATTATATTTGTTATAGGTCTATTCAGATTTTCTACTGTTTCTTGAGTCAATTTTGGTATTTTGTGTCTTTCTAGGAATATGTTAATTTCACCAAAGTTTTCTAATTCATTGTCATACAAATTTTCATTGTTTTCCTTATAATCTTTTTTTTTCCTCCCTGTTAATTTGCTTATAAAGTTCAGTCTTTCCTTCCTGATTTTATTAAATTTAGTGTTCACACTTTTTTTCTTACTCTTATCTACACTTTTTTTATTCTGTTGACTTTTCAAAGAACAAACTTTTGGTTTCATTGATTTTCCTTTATTGTTTTTATATTCTATACATTCGATTCTACTTTAATATTTGTTAGTTCCTTCCTGCTGCTTTCTTCCTTATTTCCTTCTACTTGTTTTCTTGCATTCCTCTGCAAAGAGTACTAGGGCTCCAATATCTTCAGCCTGATGTGCTTGGGGAAGAGTTTTGCTCCATCAGTAGAGTCTGGGTAGAGAAATGGAACCACTGTCCTTTCAGTTGTACTTGCCTAGAATTAAGTCTTTGCAATGTGGAGGTGGGATACAATGGGCTAGGGAAGTGGGAGCACTGTATTCTTGGTCACATTCATCCAGAGTGGAACTTTTATCAACACTGAGCTGTGGGAGAATGGAAGAAGTTGTGGGCCTCAAGAGTCACAGACTCCTACTGTTCTAACCAAGATTTAGTTGATTTTTTTGAATTTTCTTCTTCATTGATCTATGACTTTAGGACAATTTCCAGAGACTTTAAATGACTAGCATTTTCTTTAAATATTGTTTTTACCAGTTATGGTAGTTTATTTGGAAAAAAGTCTATGGAATTTCTCATGCCATCATTCTGGAAATGACTCTCTTACTGTATATTTACACCCCTGTAATTGTTACTGTTGTTTTATACCATCAACATTCATTTAGATTTACCTATTTTCTCCTACCTTCCATCAAAGATAAGTTTATTTCTGCTGATGAGAACTTTTTTGTATTTACTTCAGTGCAAGTCTGCTTTGTTTTTGTTTGTCCTAACGAGTCTTTATTTCATTACTTCTGTATGACATTTTTGAACTAGATTAGCAAAGAGTTGTTGGCATAACTTTTTTTTGGAACTTTGGTAGTATCATCAGTTGTCTTATGACTTCATTTTCTGTGTTGTGACACTAGATATAAGTCATTATTGCAGCTTTCAAAATAAGTTAACTTTTCTCTAGATTCCTTTTGGGAATTATTTTGTTTTATTTGAATGTTTTTGTGTGTTCATGTATATTTGGTTTTCTTTGTTTTGATCTTGCTTGGAGTTTATAATATTTCCTGAATCTTTGACATGTCCTTCCTCAGTTTTAGCAAACCATTTCTTCAAATATTGCTTATGTCTCCTTTTCTACCACTTTTTCTTCTGGAATTAGAATTCTTTTATTGTAAATTATTTAACTATATACTTTCTTTCATGTATTTTCCATGCTTTTGTTTCTCCTTCATGCTTGATTTTTTTTAAACTGTCTTTTCTTTTTACCTACCCTTTTTATTTGTATCTACTCTGCTGTTAAACCAACTCTCTCCTTTACCCATTGAAACCTTAGAATTGCATTTTTTAATTCTAGAGTTTCCATTAGGTTATTTGTATGACTTTTAGGTCTCTGGCAAGTTCTCAGTAGTGTCCATTGTTTCTTTAAAAGCCTCCATTTGATAACTCCATCATTTGGATTCCCAGTACTTCTGGTCCTAGTATCTATTGTTTCTTATAGTTTTTATTACATTGTATGTAATGAAATATAAGCAAAATAAAAAATCTTTTGTGTGTCTGATATGGACTTGTGTGTAAGAAGTTGCAAAATAGTATAAACCTAGGATAATGTTGTCTTTATCTAGAGAAGGTTTTTATTTGCCATTGGCACACATTTTTTTTACCACTAGCAGTCACAGATCATTTTAATTCAGTTACAGGGGTTGAGATTATTTAAAGCTGGGGTTTATAAATTCAATAATTGGTCTGCTTTTCATTACACTTACCAATAAAATACAGTCTTGACAGAGTCTCAATCCAAAGTCTTGTACATTTATTCAAACTCCCCATTTTTGGAAGACATTGAAGTGCAGTACAGGTATACCTCATTTTATTGTGCTTTGCTTTTTTTTGTACCTTGCATATATTGCATTTTTTTAATAAATTGTGGCAACCCTCAATTGAGAATGTCTACTGCACTATTTTCCCGACAGCATTTGCTCACTACAAAAATCTCTGTGTCACACTTTGGTAATTCTCACAATACTTCAAGCCTTTTCATTATTAGTATATTTGCTATGATCTGTGATCAGTGATCTATGACCTCTGACTATGACAGGTTCATATAATGGTTAGCACTTTTTAGCAATAAAATATTTTTAATCAAAATATACTTTTTTAAGACATAATGCTATTGCACACTTAATAGACTACAGTATAGGTTAAACATAAATTTTATATTATGCTAAATGTAAACGTGATATTTTGTGTGCACCAAAAAATTCATGTTATGCACTTTATTACGATATCTGATTTATTGTAGTGGTTTGGAAGCAAACCACAATATCTCTGAAGTATACCTGTATTTGTTCTATCACAGAAGACTTAAAATTTTCTGTTCAACTCCTCACTATCCCAGGTATTTCTTTTAGAATTAGCAGAAACTTCTTGCAGAAAAGCTGCCCCAAATGTCTGGCTCATTTATCTAGGTTTCCTTCTTCCAAAGAACACAAGACTTATAATTTCTCATGCTTTGTTATCTTTCTATTGTGTTCAATAGAAAACTTATCCATCCATGATTTTTATAACTTATCCATCTTTTCTAGTATTGAGCAGGTAGATTATTTGCAATACATTGTCAGTCATTACCAAATACAGAAGCTCTACAATCTGTTTCCCAAATCAACTTGGGCAATATTTGAAAAACCTAAAAATAAACAAAAAGACCACCAATGGCTTCTCAATACATTTATAATAAAATCCAAATATGCTATCATGTTCTTCAAGGCCCTGTATATAAGACATGGCTATAGTCTGTTGCTTCAGCTTGACTAATCTCTCCTTAAGTCATTAATTTCCACAAGGTTAACCTTTCTGTTCCTCATGTACACCAACTTCCTGTCTCTTGGGCTCTGCATTTATTGTTCATCTTGGAACACTATTACCAGAGCTTTCGACATGATTGTCTTCTATACCTCCTTATCTTTGTTCAAATATTACTTCCACTATATAGCCTAGCCTGCCCTTCCAACTAATGAAGACTTCCTCACTTAGTTACCACCTCCTGCCGCAATGCTTTCTTGATTTGTCTTACAGCATTTATCACAATCTGTAATTACCTTTTTACTAGAATTTTATTTTTATAAGGGCAGAATTTTGTGAGTCACCACTACTTCTTTAGCATTATGAATAATGCCTGACACACAGTAGTGACTCATTAAATATTTATTAAAACAAATGGATTATCAGCCAGGACTGTAAGAACATTCATTAACTTCTCTGACCTTTAGGTTTTCACCTTTCACTTTTAGGCAGGGGTGATTGTAACAGTAATGCCTAGCATGCCTAGTTAATTAAATAATAAACATGAAAGTATCTAATACGTAGAAGACATTCAGTAAATTTATTTTTCTCTTGCTAGTTTACCCTTTTCCTTTCCAAGGAGTTACTAAATGATAAAACAAAGTATCTTTTTGGCATGACCAATTTCCCTGGAGAATATAGTAAGGAGTAATTTCTAATATGATATATTTGTGGAATGGAGGAGAGGGAAGTGTTCAGATTTCTCTGGAAGCATATAGGAATTTGGGTGTTTTTTGAGTGACCACGATTTTTCAAAAAACCTTCTTGCTTCTTGAAAATGTGTTTGTATATGTGAAAAAAAAAAATCAAATGAATGTTTCTTTGATGTAATTTTGGCATTAATTTGTGTATAGTAACAGTATTGGACAGACAGCAAAGTGCTTACCTCTGCTGTAAATCCATTACTGTCTGTCATTTACAGTTCCCCAGTCCCAACCTAATTATATCATTGCTTGGATTTTTATGTCCTAGAAGTGAGGTGTACAGAATTTATATACTGCAAGACTCCTGGCTACATGATGGTTAAATGGTGTGAGTATATGTGGCTGTTTATTAAATATGATTTGACTATGATTTGTACTGTGTTAGTGTTCAGACATTCTGGAAGTTCAATTCCCATGTATCCCATTATTTCTGTTTTTAGGTTTTTAATGAACAAGCATTTCACCAAGTAGATCTCATTAGCAGAGACACAGCAGGATTGGTAGATTCATCCTATACTTCATTCCATGGGGAAACAGTATGGTGGTATTTTGCAGAGGTTGGTGAGGCTACGGTCTGCCGCCACTGAGCTATAGAATGTAAGATAATGCAGACACAAAAAATTATCCTCGATTTTATATATCCATAACATATACAGCCTTGTTCCAGGTGAAATACAATTTGGAAGGATTCAGTTAATTTCATCAAATTGTCTTGGCTGTGTACATCTCACATTAGAATAAGAAATACCTATTTGTTAGGATTTCACACTAAAATTCCATGCATTCTGTTTTGTTTGTAGATAGCACAGTGACTACAAATTCTTTGTGCTTAAATACTTTGTGACCCCATTAGAGAGAGAGCACAGGAAAAAAATATTCAATGTGTCATAAACATAGTCATTATTTCTAGCACATACTGAAAATTACCAGTATCAGCAAGGATATGGAAACCTTCAAATTAAAGTCACAAGATAAAACACAGTAAATAACCACTCTTTCAAAACGAATATGAGGCTATAAATCTAACAAATGTGAAACCAGAATGGTAGACAGACACTGTGAAGTTTAATATAATATGTCTTGAGAATTTCCTCTCAGGTAGACACATAACTTACAACATTTTCATTAGAACATTACAATTAAAAATATTTGAAAATATTGGAGTAGGATATTTGTAATATTGTGAATTGATTTTGTTGTTATTAGTGGGTTTATTAATCTAAAGGTAAATGGTTCTGTCAGAGATGAAAGATAATTTTTAGTTTCATTAGTTCTCTCAGCCACACAAAATTGACAAAAGTGGATGCCTTTGAAAGTTCGTATCATGTAACGTCAGTTATTAATTATTTCTCTTTGTAGGAGAACAACCTTATAATAGTTATTGCTTTGCAGACCACATTTCATTTTCCCAGCGATTAGATTGGCTTGAATTTTTATCACAATTAAACAGATACTTACTTAGGAAGTCATTTGATAGCAATTTATCTCAGGAAAATTTCAGTATGTTTAGACTGTTAGGTGGAATTTCTAATAATTGATAATTAATAAATCTCAAAAGTGGTTGAATTGCTATAGTATTCATCTGTTTATCATCCCTTTATTCATTCATTTCTTCATTCACTAATTCACTGATAATAATATTATCTACCTCTTGAACTTCTTATAATACATGTATAAGGTGTTAGGATAGTACTGGTGCATAATTAGAGCTCAGTAAATGTTAGTTGTTAGTCTTTGTAATAATTTAATTATTGGTTCAGTTGATAATAAGCATACATTAAGAATAGATGGATACTATGTAAAAAACGATCAGTACGGAGTTCCTGTCAGTCGTGCAGGGGAAATGAATCCGACTAGGAACCATGAGGTTGCAGGTTTGATCCCTGGCCTCGCTCAGTGGGTTAAGGACCCAGTGTTACTGTGAGCTGTGGTGTAGGTCAAAGACATGGCTTGGATCTGGCATTGCTGTGACTCTGGCATAGGCTTGCAGCTATAGCTCCAAATAGACCCCTAGCCTGGGAACCTCCATATACTGCAGGTGCAGCCCTAAAAAGACAAACACACACACACACACACACACACACAAGGTCAGTAAAACAAATACGTCCCTGCACCCATGAAACTTATGTTCCAAGGATGAATCAATTAAACAAACATATATTCTGAATGAGATGCTTTCTTATTAATCATGCTACTGAAACCTAAATCTATTAAGTTGTTTTAAAATACCTCTTGTTAGTAAACATGTCTTACTTCCCTAAACACTAAGAATTCTGTGATTTAGCAAAAGCTTAAGAACAGTTTTACACTTCCATAGTCTGTATAACAGAAAGAGCCCTGCAGTGGGAGTTAGGAAAGTTTGTTCCCGGTGGTCTGCAGGGGTCTGCATGACCTCAAGGAGGTTATTTAAACTCAATGGGTCAGGCAAAAGGTAAGGCAAATATCTGAGAAGTGAGGTCCAGGGGTTTGCAGTTGTTAAAACCTCCCAAGTTGCTTCTGAAACACAGCCAGTTGGAGTTAGGGAGATTTCGTGCAACCTTCCCAAGTCATCTATACTGTGACAATTTCAAAAGTAGAATAAATGAATGATGTGGTTCTTGTTTTCTGCCAGAGCGTGGGCATATGAAAGACACACTTAGAAGGTTACAGGTCTTAACATAATTATCACTAATGAACTTTATAAAGTAGACATTATTTGAGATTCATAAAGTCCTCCATTAAATCCAGTTTCCCACCTCCCCAAATCCAATTCATTCTGAGATAGATCAGTCTCTGTATAGGTTTAATGGATGATTTCACAACCTCATCCTTCTAATATCAGGCCGACATTGGTACTGGGCTTTGGCTGTGGGAGGGGCATGAGGTAATTTTGAACTGCAAGGTGCAGTTGAGGCTTTGGAGGAAGACTGTGATAACCAAGGGACAGAGCCAGGGATGTAAGTACTTGGTAGGTAGAGAAGAGAGCTCAAGGTTTGCGGAAGTGATGCTAAATAGAAGGTGAAGATGCTGAATTCATTCATCCCCTCATTTGTCCCACAAATTGTTCTTTGAATTCTGCATTAAGCCAAGCATTTTTGCTAGCCACCAAGATTGCGCAGCCAAAAAGTGATTAGAGTTTATTGGCTAACAACTATTGCCCACTGAATTTATTTTGCCTGATCTCATGACAGTTAATAACTGTTCAGTGCCATTAATAATTATCTTACTTCTGCAATATGATGTATGGTACTTGACTTATTTATTCCAATATTTAGTTCCAGTATACCACCTTCCGGACGTTTGCTAAGTCACATAAATCTCTGTGATTAATTAATTACTTTATCTATTTTTGTATCAATTTACTGTTTATACCTAAAGACATTCATTTAAAAGGTAAAATTAAAATCAGCACCATAAGTGGAAAATTGATACCATTTTTCATAAATGTATGGTAACCATAAAAACAAATGCAATGGAAATTAATCAAAACAAAACAAAATGCTAAGTCCTCTTAGTTGTAGTTTCCTAATCAAAGCTCAAGGATGGCTTTCATAGCATCATTATGGGATATTAGCAATTGTTGGAAAGATGTTAAGATGCACTTTCAACAAATTGTTGCTTTCTTCTTAACCGAAAGCATCTTAAGAAAATATTATCAATTTATCAATGCTAGTTCAATCATGCATTATGTACAATATGTCTGTGTTAAGAAATGCAGACATTTCTTCCCAGAACCTGGGCAAAGAATATTGAGAGAAAAAAATGCATTCACACATGTAGAAAATCCCAAAGAATAAACAACAACAAAATCTCAACTTGGAACTAATAAGTAATTATAGCAAGGTTGCAGCATACAAAATTAATATACAAAAGTCAATTGTTTCTGGAATTCACGCTGTGGCCCAAAAGGATTGGTGGTGTCTTGGGAGTGCTGGGATGCAGGTTCCATCCCTGCTGGCACAGTGGGTTAAGGATCTGGTGTTGCTGCAGCTGTGGCTTAGGTTGCAGCTGTGGCTCAGATCTCCTCCCTGGCCTGGGAATTCCATATGCTGTGGGCAGACAAAAAAGAAAGAAAGAAAGAAAAGTCAATTGTTTCCTATATGAACAGTTAAGATTTGAAACTTAAAACATAGTACTATTTACATCAGTGTACCCAGAAAGGCTGACTTGTGTGTCAATTGTTGGAAGCCAAAACTAACTTTTACAAAGAAAGAACAATCGGAGTGTTTAAATTCCCACTCCAGTTGACAAAAGCTTTTCCAACGCAATGTGCAGCGGATACATGTACTCATACTACGAACAACCTAGAGTGCCTGGTCCACCAATTAGAGCTTCTACTCCATTCTCATAAAAGTAGTGACTCTCTGGGGGTTCTCTTGTGACTCAACAGGTTAAGGATCCGGCATTGTCAGTGCAGCAGCTTGAATCCCTGTGCTGTATGAGCTCAAGCCAGGGAATTTCTGCATGCCAGGGTGGTGGCCAAAAAAAAAAAAAAACAAAAAGGCTCTTCAAGTTCTGGGTTGCATTTATTTGTATCCCTGCACCATTATTTTTTTAAAAGAATAGGGTGCAGAATCAGATTGATGAGAAGGAAGGGGAAGTTTCCTTGTGTGATACATAGTATCTCGGATCCAGAATAGGTGGTGGTTTTCAGGGGGACACTCTGCTTTGGGGGACATTTCTGGCAGTTACACAGTTGGAAGTTGGGAAGCTATTTATATATGGGCTTGGTAAGCTTTTATTTTTCTTTTGATAACAGGCTCTAATTTACACCAGTATTCTTATAATATGGTAATCATAATCACAGCCTATATTTAATGGGTGCTTGTTATGTGCCAGAAATTAAGGGTTGGATTGTCTAATTATTCCTTGAAACTATGGATTGTCCAATTAATCCTCAAAATAACTATAAGAGAGAAGTACTATTATTATTTCCATTTTACAATAAGGAATTTCAAGCTTAGATAGCTTAAGTAACTTGTACAGAATCACAGATTTAAAAAGTGATTTAAATTGATTTAGTCTAATAGTAGAACCCCCAAATCTGAATGTGCTATATACTGTTTCTTCAGGAAGTGGTTCAACTAAGGGGGAGAAAAGTTTAAAAATCAGCCTTGTGTCCTTAAACACCTAATGTAACAAGAAAACAAAGATAATTTGGAGCTCTGGGTAATTCTTACTGGAATACTATTCAGAGTGGAATATTATGCTTACCAGAAGAATCCAGATCAGTATCCATTGTTTTGTGCTTGTTTGCTTGTTTGTTTGTTTGTTTTGTCCATACCCAGCATGCAGAAGTTCCTGGGCCAGGGATTGAACCCATGCCACAGCAACCACTGGAGCCACTGCAGTGATATTGCTGGATCCTTAACCACTGAGCCACAAGAGAACTCCTATTTGAGTATCCAAAGTCAAAACGAAGGGTTTTTTAGGCTGGAAAAATATGCATAGTCACCCCCGTTTTATTTCCAAGAGCCAAAAGAGAAAGGACAGTTTTTTTCTTTCAAATTGATATATGCATAGTCATTGTTTTCCAAGTCACATACACAGGAGCTTTCACTTTTACTAAGTGAATCTTGGCTGAAATGATACTTTGCTTTCTGTTTGATTCTTAGTAACTGAATCCTGGAAAGATTTCCTTGGAGAGAAGAGCAATAATCAGGGACAGAGTAAATGGCTTATCAGGGCATTAGCCTTTTATATCTCTTGATTGATGCAGCATGCCAGGGCGGGAGCTAGGCATTGAGATGCTTTGCTAACTGCCCCTCAAGCGCAGCAGTGGGCTGCAGCTGGTGGAGAGGGAGAGAGAGGGAGAGAGAAACCCAGCAGGGAACCTGCAAGGAAGTGTTCACACCTTGAGCTGCATAGCCTGACCTGGAAGGCAGTGGTGCAAAACACATCAAAAATGCAGGACTGGCCCTGTAAGCTTCTAGAACACAGTTCTAGGCATCTGTGATATGCCTCCTGAACATTTGTATCTCACTATAGGAAGGAGGATGAAACAGCTGCACATGTTGTCTCCAGTGCTGTAAACCTGTCATCAGCCCAGCATTGTTTACATATGGCTACAAGGTCTTTAAGCCCAGGATCCCTTAGCTATACAGCAGGGACAGATATTTACATGACAGCTGTGTCAATTGGAAGTGGCCCTGTGTGCTTGTTTGTTTCACTATGACTCACTACCTCCCCCCTGCCCCAAAGACACAAATCTAATTCTTCCTCTTTTTTAAAATGAGCTCCATGTTAATAATAGAACTGCAGTGCAGATGCTCGAAATGGAAATAGCTGGCATTTCCCTAACAAGACTCATAATTCTGCTAGAAATAATGGATTTCAAGTGAAATAGCTCGAGTCCAAGAAGAGTGGTTATAATTCATGACCAGACGCCCAAATGAAATCAAAATCTGGGAAACATGCAAAGTGCTAATTTTCTACATCAGTAGAATTTATCAAGTTCCTACTGATTAATTTGAACAGGGGTTTGGTTGTTCAATTGATAGAGCTTTGTTTGCCTTGCAAAGACGTCTGAATGACATTGATTCAAATATTATTGCAACTTCCTGGGTTTGAGAAAAGCTTTTAAAAACTGTAAGCCAAAACCCTACGAATCACAAGTAGCTGATATTAAATGTTTTTATTTTTATTTTTATTATTTTTTACCAGTGGAGGGCAAGACTCCTGTTTACTTCACCAGTGAGGGAAATAGCAATACATCTTTGGAGGACAATTACCATGCAATTCTCGAGGAAGTAGAGCTTAATTCATTAATGTTGTTTTAGTTTATTATTAGCTTTTCCAAAGAAAATACTTATTCTATAATAATGACTATTTACAATTAGCTTGGTTGAAAAATAAGCCACTCCTAAAATGCTTACAAATAGTTCAACATCAGTAATATGCCGTAAAAATCTCTTTTCCACTATTTTACGATGTAGAATAGAAAAACATGATCTGGCTGTGGTGGGTTGAGGAATGACCTGTGCCTACCACACCATGATGTCCATGTCCTAATGCTGGAACCTACAAATGATACTTTATATGGCAAAAGGGACCTTGTAGATGTGATTCAATTAAGGATCTTGGGATGAGCAAATCATCCTGGATTATCCTGGCAGATGCTGTGTAACCACAGAGCTCCTTATATGTAGATACAAGAGATCAAAGCGATAGAAGGCTAGAGGTTGATGAAAAGAGAAAATTTTGAAGATACTACAATACTGACTTTGAAGATGGAGAGAGGGACCATGAGTCACGGAATCCATCTCTATGAGTTGAAGATGAAGGAAGAGGTTTTCCTCTTGTTAAGACAAGAGGCCCCAATGGAGTTACTTATGCTAAGATTCATATCCAAACATGACTTAAGTGCAGTTTCAGCAATCTCAGACGTGAAATCTTACCCCAGTCAATCAGGAATCACCAGATCAGCATCAGTCAGGTAACCTTCCTGATATACCACTAAAGAAAAGGAAACTTGCAATCATCATCCCGCTTTCTTGCCTAGTGTAACTTCCTTGTTCCTGCTCCCTCCTGCGTATAAAAATCTTTCATTCTGTATAGCTCCTGGGAGCTCCTTTCTATCTGCTAGATTGGATGCTGCCTGATTCATGAATCCTTGAAGAAAACCGTAAAAAGCTTTAAAGTTTACCCAGTTGAACTTTGTTTAAACACCCCAGAGCCACTTGGAGGAGTGCAGCCCTGCCTCCACTTTGTTTTCAGCCCCAGGGAACCCATTTCAGTTTGAGAACTCTGAAGTAATAAATTTGTGTTTCTTTAAGTGATGAAGTTTGTGGTCAGTTGTTTCAGCAGGTGACAATTAGCAGCTGATACACTGGCATTAACCTGAATCCTTACAGCAATCGATGCCCTTAGATAGTGGAGGAAGTCAGTGTTTCATTAGAACTGCAAGTATTGATTAAGATTTTGTAAATTCAGTTAGCTTAAGACATAAGATTTTTAGTCATTTTAGAGTGGAACACATTCTCCCACTGTGGAGCCCTGTTAGGTGATTTGGGAGTCTGCTAATTAGAGCAGGACTCGTTCCAGAAGCAGGGTGCCTTTGGAATATCCAAAGGGGGCTGAAAAGACCAAGGTAACAAGTGAGCTGTCCAACTATTAGGAAATGATGAAAGGCGATGTAAAATTCGTGTTCTATCATTATATATCATTCATCCAGTTAAGTGTTTCAAATTGTGGATTGATGTTCATGTTTCCAATATATTAATCCACTAAATAGCCATTTGTTCCTTTGTGAAAATTGTGGAGAGATTTCCTCAAAAGCCTAGAACATGTGTTTTGAAATCAGTGAATGGACACACATTCAGGTTCAAATCTCAGCCCTACCATTTACTAACTTTGTGACCTTGATGTGGTAACCCAGTCTCTCTGAGCCTTGGTTTTATCCTCTGGAAATTGGAAAGGAAGCTTTCCTGTTGGCTTATTGTAGTGATTAAATGAGACAAAGATTACCTGCGAACGATTACCTGAGATTCTCAGTAACACATCACCATCTCTAACTCTGGAAACTCTCCACCCACCGCATCTCAGAAAGTCTTGTCATTATACGAAGGTTCGAGATTTAACTTGAAGCTCCAAACCTACACTAAAGTTTCTAGAGGAAGAGTACTAATCCAGCTTGGAAAAGTACCCCTTATCTGCTATTGAGAAATGAAAAATATGATGCCCAGAAATGGAATAAATTAAGTCCATAAAAGCTGTCTTTTTTTCTCTTAGTGGCATCTACCTACTGATTTTTTTTTTCTTTTTCTTAATAACATAAGGCAGTTATTGCTGTGGAAATGTCATTCTTTTCCAGAAAGGCATGGTTTAAAATAATGGCAGCCTTAGTAAGCTTTCAAAATATTGGGGTCTTGGGTGAAAGAAAATCTCTAGGAGTCACCATTCTACCCAGAATGTGGGTTAGAAATCATGATAAATTGTATCTGATTATTTTTTCCTTGGTTAAATCATGTAGTCCTCTAACTTCAAAAATGATTAGGTAATATTCACTACTTATTTATTTCCTAATCACTTATAACTAGGAACCAAAAGAGACTTGAGTGTAAAATTTGTGTTATCTACTAATTAATGATATTGAGTTTTCATTGAACTTGTTTTCAGAACGCGTTGGGACTAGTCATTGTGAAAAGAACAGCGAATCAGAGAAGAATCATCTCCAAATTTAATCTCGCTTCTTCCATTTTATATCTATAGAAACTCTCTCTAATTTCTTCATTCATAAAATTAAAATAAAATTATCTACCTTTCAAAATTGAATTGCAAAACCATCTAGTGTATACTTTATGCACTTTTCAGAGTATTTTCTCTGTTTTTGCTTATAGAATGAAGAGTACAGACTTTAATTCACAAGTCCAGATATGTAAGGAACACAACATGGATTCATTAACTTTTCTAATACTCAGTGTTGAACTCAAGAGTATTTCATTTCTGCTCCCTCAAGGTAGTAGAAATTGCAATTTGAATCTGTCCTCCAGGATCGTTCCTTCCGATGTAACGAAAACTGTTCTTCTAGGAATTAAACTGCATGGGATTCAATCTTGGTTCCACGGGTAATTTTCTCTAAGATCTTGGGCAAGTTATTTTACTTTTTTATGCCTCAAGGTATTCATCTGCAAAGTGGGTATAATAGCAATAAATCCATCATAGGGTTATATGAAGATCAAGTGAATAAAAACAGGAAAACATTGATGGGAGTTTCCGTCATGGCTCAGCGGAAACAGATCTGACTAGGAACCATGAGGATTCAGGTTCGATCTCTGGCCTTGCTCAGTGGGTAAGGACCCGGCATTGCCAGGAACTGTGGTGTAGGTCACAGATGCGGCTCAGATCCCACGTTGCTGTGGCTGTGGTATAGGCTGGCTGTTACAGCTTAGATTCAGACCCTAGCCTGGTAACATCCATCTGCCATGGGTGCGGCCCTAAAAAGACCAAAAAAAAGCAAACATTGAAACATGAAAAACCCATAATGGGACTAACACATCCTGAGCCCTTTAATAATGCTAGCTATTTTTTAAATTATTATTATTATTACTATTACTACTACCAAGTTGGCTTCTCCAAGTTGGAGTGTGGAGGGCATGTGTAGGTCGGCATCTCAGATGTTGATTCTCCATACGGGCCAGCATTCTGTTCCTGAATTTTATGGTGAATTTTGTCATCCCCTGTGTCATCTGGTCTGCTGTACATATGGGAGCTGGGTCCTTCCCCACCTCTCAGGCACACCCTCACTCAGTCCAGAGGGCACATTCAGACTTCCTGAGACCTCATGTGCCTGGACAAGCCAGGCAGCCAGTTCCCCTTGACCCAGATTCTGCTAATGATAACAGTCTCTTTAGATCACCCTAGAGCCAAAGGTTAGGAGGTATTTTCCTATGTAATCTTCAAGAAGCCTTTTTTTTTTTTTTTCTTTTTAGGGCCACATCTGTAGCATATGAAAGTTCCCTGGCTAGAGACTGAATCAAAGCTGCAGCTGCCAGCCTATGCCATAGCCACAGCAACAGCAACACCAGATCAGAGCTGCATCTGCAGTCTACCCTGCACCTTGCAGTATCAGATCCTTCACCCACTGAGTGAGGCCAGGGTTTGAACCTGCATCCTCATGGATACTAGTGGGTTCTTAACCTGGTGAACCACAGCAGGAGCTCCAAGAAGTCCTTATTATTTGTACATTTAAACCTTCAATCAATCTAAAATTGATTTTTGAGTGTGCCCTGAGGTAGAGTGGAGATTAATTTTTTTAAATATGGATACTGAAAGGACTCTGTATCATTTAGAAAAAAATACCAAGTTTTCCCCCATTGCAGTACAATGTAACTACTGTGATAAATTAAGTAATCACATACATGTGGGCTTTCTATTCTATTTCTAGTCTATTGATGTATTTGTCTCTCTTTGCACCAATACGCACTGTTTTAATTGCTATGGTTGTATAGAAAATCTGATACCTGGTAGTGTAAGTCCTCTAGATTTGTTCTTTTTCAGTATTGCCCAGGCCATTCTTAAGCCTTTGGATTTCCCTGTAGATTCTAGAATCAGTGCGTCTATTTGCACACGCATGCACACACACACCACAAAACTGCTGGGAGTTTGATCGTAATTTATCAACTTCGTAAGTCAACCTGGAATATATCTTTGCAATAATGAATCTAAACCATGAATATTATATATATCTCTCCATTTAGTTGGGTCTTTACAATCTCTATAACTTCTGTTGATTTATAGTGTTTTCATTTTATTCCTAAATATTTGATATTTTGGGTACCATATAAAAATGTTAAAATTTCATTGTCTATTTCTGTGAAATTTCTAAAACTGTAGTTGAATTTTGTATAACACCTTATATAAATCAACTGATTAGTTCTAATAGTTGTAGGCTCTTTTTTAATTTTCTGTGCATGCAATCATGTCGATTGCAGTTGATGAGCATTACAAGTTATCCTTTTGAGCCCTTATGCCTTTTATTCCAATTTCTTGCTTTATTGCACTGATTAGGATCTCTAGTACAATGTTAAGTAGAAGATATGTTTTGACATCCTCTTCTAGTTCACTAAAATTGTCTTTTGCTATGCCTGATGTTGTTAAATCATCTATTTAATTTAAGACATTGTTGGAGTTCCTGTCGTGGCACAGCAGAAACAAATCCAACTAGGAACCATGAGGTTGTGGGTTCAATCCCTGGCCTTGCTCAGTGGGTTAAGGATCCGGTGTTGCTGTGAGCTGTGGTGTAGGTCGCAGACGCGGCTCGGATCCTGCGTTGCTGTGGCTCTGGTGTAGGCCAGTGGCTATAGCTCCTATTAGACCCCTAGCCTGGGAGCCTCCATATGCCGTAGGAGCAGCCCTAGGGAAAAAAAAAAAAAAAGACCTTGTTTATTTCAGGCCTGGAATTTATTTATTTTTTAACCCCTTTTTAGGGACACACCCACAGCTGGAGGTTCCCAGGCTAGGGGTTGAATATGAGCTGTAGTCTCTGGCTTATGCCACAACCACAGCAACATGGGATCTGAGCCACATCCGCAACCTACACCACAGCTCATGGCAACACCAAATCCTTAACCCACTGAGGGAGGCCAGGGATTGAACCTGCATTCTCATGGATGCTAGTCAGATTCATTTCCTCTGATCCACGATGGGAACTCTAGGCCTATAATTTCTGTTTGATTATTTTTAAGATTCTAGTTCCTTGATGAAATTATCTTCTCATCTATTTTTAAAAATCATTTTCTCTGTTTTCTGGATCATATTAATCATAGTTCTCAAATCTTTGTCTACTAACTTTACTATCTGGGTATTTGTGAGGTTTTTTTCCCTTGTGTTGGCTAAACAACCATTCTCCTGGCATTTCCAGTAGTTTTTTAAATACAAAATGATAGACATTCTGTATAAAATAACTATATAGGCTACCAATGATTTTTACCTTTTTCCAAAGAGGAATAACAGATTCCTCCTTCTCAGCAGGCAGGATTATGGAGCTAATCACCCTAGCCCAATCAGAAAGCAATTAATCTGGTCTTTTAGTTTTGCTAATAATACATTTACCTCTTGTTCACCTCTGTTCCTAGATTACAGCCTTCCAATGCTTTCAAATAAAGGCCCAGTGCATTTATTGAGGCCCTTTCCTCTGACAGGTTCTGAGCTCTATAATCTTTGTTTTCTCAAAATCATAAAAGGCAGAAATATTTCACTCTGCTTCTCAGGTTTGTGGCTTAGCTTTTTATTCTACCACTCTGTGTACCTTCAGAATTCACCAAATGCTCTGAGAGGGGGAAACTGCCAGATTATGGAGGCCACTCAGCACTCCATTTCTGTCATCCCAGACAACCCCATGAGCCCTTCCAAAGTCTTCCGGGTTCTCTCTGCGCATTAGATCTCTACCTGGACGGATCTTAGATGCTTAGTCTCTGTCCCATACTCAAGGGGGCACATGCCTCCAGGGCAAAAGTCACTACTCATGGCAGTTCTCTCTTCTGTGGAATCTTGACTCTCTCATCCCCTGACACCTATCAGAAGATGACTTTTGTGTTCAATATAGCTTTTCTGTTGTTCTCAGTGTGTGCATTACCTGCCACCAACCAATTCATATAACTAGGAAATAGCAACTTTTAAGGATTTTTGAGAACTACCTTAGACCTGTTTAAAACTAGTTTGTGAAAAAAAAAAAAAAAAAAAAAGCTTCCAGCAAGATACTTCCTATGGAGGAGTGATAAATATGAAATAACCTCAAATTCTAAGGAGCTGGTCTCTGTGAGTGATCACCATAGGAAGTATATCCAGCTGATTGTCATGTGAAGTTGCATTTTTAGTGACTTACTTCAATGCCTGTGTAAAAGTTTTGATGGGGATTGAACTAAAACCTACTTTAGTTTGTCCGTTCTCTACTTATCTCTTAAGGAAGTATGATCCTAAATATGTGTTCCATTTTAATTTAAAATGACTGATTAATATGGATTGCAGTAATTTCATCTGGGGCACAGCCCTCAAATTTTTAGAATGAACTAATTAAAATTATCCAATGCTGTTGATCCCAAAAAAATTCTTTTTTTTTTTTTTGTCTCTTTTGTCTTTTTAGGGCCACACCTGCAGCATATGGAGGTTCCCAGGCTAGGGGTCTAATCAGAGCTACAGCTGCCAGCCTACGCCAGAGCCACAGAAATACCAGAACCACAGAAGTGCCAGATCCGAGCTGTGTCTGCAACCTACACCATAGCTCATGGCAAGGCTGTATCCTTAACCGACTGAGTGAGGCCAGGGATCAAACCCGAAACCTCATGGTTCCTAGTCGGATTCGTTTCCACCTCGCCATGACGGGAACTCTCTGATCTCACACACGTTCTTTTTAAAGAAGTCATTCATTATTAAACATTTTACTCCATTTTATTACCTCCCCCCAAATTCTTCTCTGAGTCACTTTTTGAAGGTCTCAGACAATCTGAAAACCTATTATGCCATCTTTCCTAATCACAGTCAATTGAAACCAACTATTTTTATGTATCATCCTTTTCTTAACTTTGGCATATTTTTACTATTATTTTTGTGTGTGTTCTATGTCCCACCTCTGAGTTTTGATGGGCAGGGGCATTGAATGATGCTGAATATACACATAGGCTGGCTGTCCAAAGCAATTCCCATATAATTCTTTCTCATAGCGTTACATCTGGCATAGTGCTAAGAAGTAAAAGGTAGATTTATAATGCCTATTAATGTCTTTTGAGGAGATAAGTGAGTGTCCATGCAAATGAGGGAATAACACTGATCCTTAAATAAGGTGTTGGTGCAGCCAAATGCTGTGACAGCACTGCCTTTTAGCCTGTTTAAAAGGTGTACCCATCGTGATATGATAAATTCACCCATATTGGGCTATGCCACTTCACTAAAACAGGAAAGGCTATTCATTTGAAATATGGCCATTTGGGAATCTGAAAACATCTTGTTTGGCTTTTAAGGGACAAATCTACCCAGTTTTTACATGCATCCTAAAAGCAGGAGTTTGGCTTCTATCACTATCAGTATTTAGTTTCCATGTATGGGTGACTTTGGCAATGATTAGAGGCACTAGTAACCATGTATCTTTCAGGTTGCATGTTGGGCTGTAAAGTCTTTGGCATCAGACTAGCCTCTAGACACTTATGAAAACACATTACAGCATGGAGGAAATTTGCTCTTGGAATAAGTAGGGATAGGTCTGTCTGACCAGAACATTGTTTAGGGAGTGTTGAATTTATATAAACAAATAGGTCAGTATAATTGGCCTTATCAAACTAGCAAGCCTTATTTTGCATTCATTTTTGTGATAGATTGTGGTAATTTAGGAGCAAAAAAATTAGACTATTTACTTCAAAGTGTCAGGTGTAATTATCACTTAGGGATTTGTCGCTTTTAAGGGTCATAGCGAATACCTAGGACCTGGTATAATTTGTTCTTATCACTGTTGGCATTTTGCTTTGAGACTCTCCAGTGCTTTTATGACCAAATAAAAGGTAACAAATTTATGTCTGCTTCCCCACTTCCCACCCTTTGCCTCCTCCAGGCTTGCTAAATATACTCATCATAGTCCTTTCAGGTAATCTATGGCAGATAGAGATCTAAGACCCTGTCTCAATCGAGCCTCTAATTATAATGATGTTTTAATAGATCACAGGCTGCCTCTACAACACAAATCAGAAGCACAAAGACTTTCCTAAATGACTTATATCTCATCTCCATCTTTAAATTTATGTTTTTACTTCCAATCTGTGAAGTAGTCATCTGCTATTATCATTTAAATATGAATTAATTCAACCAGAGACCCACACTTTCTCTTAGAAGGCATTGCAGCTTAATGAGTAACTATTCATTAGCATGTCTTAAAACTGCACATTATTGACCTGAAAGACAAGGGAACTATAATGACTGATTATGTAAATCCTCAATTGCAGATTGTCACCATATTCCATAATGTCATTAATTTACATTAATGTCAGTCTTTCCTTACCAGGCACTTATTAATTAGCTGTTCCTTGACACATATTCTAATGTAGACTTTTTGTGAGTCGTTAAAGTCCTTTGTGTGGAGACCTCTGTGAAGACCTTCTCGTTTGTGTATAATTGACAAACCAGATGACAGCTTTTATTGTGGATCATAAAACTGCAGCCAATTCACTGGGGCACTGGATTTATGTTTTGAAACCTTTCCTTTTAGGGGGCCTTTTTTGTGGGAAAAAGTTTAAATGCAGGTACATTTTATTTATTAGATGGTCTAAAATATGCCCTTTTCTGCAAGGTCAAGTTCAAAACAAGTTTTCTAACCAAATACACAATAGCTTTTGAAGATTTTATAATCACAGAACCTCCTCAAAGTACTTACCATATTTGAATTCTTTGCAAAAGTCTCACATTTGGGGACAATTTTCTAAAACAGCATTTAAAAAACAGATTTTCCTTGTGTTTGATACATCACCTAACTGAATTCTGCCCTCTGAGTATTCAATGACAGACATCTACTTCCTGGAAAAACCTAGCATCATTTGGATTTGAAATAATGCTTACCAACCAAGGTCCTATGGTCTCAGGTTGCCTCTCTCTCTCTCTTTTAATTTGAACTAATTGCTGTACTAGTAATCACTATCCTTCATTGCTTTATTCATGAAAAATATTTAAGTACCAACCGACTCTACACCAAGTACCACCTAGACTGCAGTAAAACAAAAGAGATAAAAAAGGAAGAGTTAGACACTCAGCATGTAAATCATATAAACCTTTACAAGGTAATAAAGTGGGGAGGGAGGCAAAGGAGGGGGGCATAGGAAGTGAAATAAACACAAAGAGCAGGGTGGGGTGAAGTGAAAATTTAAAATAAGGTGACCATGGAACACATCCTTGAAAATGGGGGTATTGGACAAAAGTTTGAGGAAGATATCTGGAGGAGCAGAGGTCCAGGCAGAGAAAGATGAAAGTCCTAGAACTGTAAGAAGCCTAGAGTGGTAAAGAGTGCTTAAGGAGGTGCCAGGAGTCAGATTCAGAGAAGCAGTGGGAGAGGTTGGCAGAGCATGGAGAATTTTGCAAGCCACTGTAAGATTTCAGCTTTTACTCTGAGATGGGGAGCCCTGGAGTGTTTGGAGCAGAGCAGTAATAGAATCTGAATATATCAGCAGATTCTTTCTGGTTTGCATGTTAAAAATACATCATGGAGGTGGGTGGGTGAACAAAGACAGAAGCCAAGAGAGCTTTTAAGAAAATATTCCAATAATTCAAGCTAGGATCAAGGTGGTAGTAGTTAGTGTGTTGAGAAGAGACCAGATCCTCAAAAGACTTAGAATACCTAATATAATATGTATAATATACTATAGAGTCAAAGTTTACTCATGGGTTCAGTGCTACACACAAAAGAAAGGGAAATCAAGGACAATACAAGTTTGGGGCCTGAGCCACTAGAACGATGTGCTTGCCATTGACTCAGATGGAAAGATCCATCAGAGAAACAATTATGAAGGGATGGAGGTGGAATCAAGAGTTTGTTTTTTAAAATGCTAAGTATATGATTCCCACAAGTTAGTTACTGGAGATGTCCAGAAGTAGTTGACTATCAAAGTCCAGAGTTTGGAGAAGAGATCCAAGCTAAAGGTGTTCATTTGGGCTTTGTTTTGGTTTGGTTTGGTTTGGTTTGGTTTTGTCTTTTTGCCTTTTCTAGGGCTGCTCCTGTGGCATATGGAGGTTCCCAGGCTAGGGGTCTAATCGGAGTTGTAGCCGCCGGCCTACGCCAGAGCCACAGCAACTCGGGATCTGAGCCACGTCTGCAACCTACACCACAGCTCATGGCAACGCCAGATCCTTAACCCACTGAGCAAGGCCAAGGGTCGAACCTTCAACCTCATGGTTCCTGGTCAGATTTGTTAACCACTGAGCCACAACGGGAACTCCAGGTGTTCATTTGGGAATCACGAAGGTGTAGATGGTGTTTAAAATCATAAGACTGAGAAATATCATTAAGGTTGAGAGTAAGAAGCAGAGAAGACCAAGAACTGATCTCTGGTCACTGCAGCAGGAAAAGGCTAGCAGGAATAGGAAGAGCAATAAAGGACACTAAGGAGGAGTGACTGGTGAGGTGGGACAAAAACCAGTAATATGTTGTAGAAACCAAGTGGAGAAAGTGTTTCAAGAGGTAGAATGAACATTACCACAGGAAAAAAAAAAAAAATCATAGACTTGGAGAATAGACTTGTGGCTGCCCATGGGGAGATGGAGGGAGTGGGAGGGATCAGGATCAGGAGCTTGGGGTTAACAGATGCAAACTATTGCTCTTGGAATGGATTTACAATAAGATCCTGCTGTGTAGCATTGAGAACTATGTCTAGATACTTACATCGCAACACAACAATGGGATGAAAAAGTATGTATACATGTATGTGTAGCTTGGTCCCCATGCTGTACAGAGGTGGGAGGGGGGGAGAAAAAGAGGTAGGGAGGGATCAACTATTCTAACACTGCTGTTAAATCAAGTAATAAGGGGATTAAAGATTAGCCATGGGATTAAGTAATGTAGAGTCATTGGTGACCTTGGCAGGAGAGCTTTAGTATAAGGATTGGAATAGAAGTCTGAAGAGAAGTAGGTTTTAGAGCAGGTAGGAGGAGAGGAATTGGAATCTATGATCATTGGCAACTATTTTGAGGAATTTTTTTGGAAAGGGAAGCCTATTCACCAAAATCCAAGATAAGGTTCAGTTGACCACAAGAAAGGGTAGGCCTTTTTTTTTTTTTTTTTTTTTTTTTCTTTTTAGGGCCCCTGCACCTGTAGCACGTGGAAGTTCCCAGGCCAAGGGTCAAACTGGAGCTGCAGCTGAGGCTTATGCCACAGCCATAGCAATACCCTATCTGAGCTGCATCTGTGACCTACTCCACAGCTTGCAGCAACGCTGGATCCTTAGCCCACTGAGTGAGGCCAGGGATTGAACCTGCATCCTCACAGACACTATGTTGGATTCTTAACGCACTAAGCCGCAGTGGGAACTCCAGAAAGGATAGGCCTCTTGAACATGGACATTAATAAAATATTTTTCTTCACTTATTGAGGAGCCCAGGTGTAAGAGGAAGTTCTAACATGGATATTTCTGTTCCTGGTTATTCCCATAACTAAAAGTACAGCTTCTGCACATTTTGGAAGCAACAGAGGCACTTAGATAAGAGAAGATCTAGAAAAATCCTTAAAGAGTTAGAGTCATAGACTTCCTGGATAATCACCCCCTATATGTAAGAGTCAGAGCTCACCATCACTGTAGGTGTTGCAATCATGGTTTGGTTTGATCACTGACTTGTGAAATAACCTTAGTTTTCCTCTCAGGTTCCATTTGTTCCAAATTAAGGATGGCCCAACTAGATGGTTTCCATGGTCCCTTTTGGGGCCAAGATTATTTGATGTCAGAGGTTAATAGCCCTGTAGATTCCTAAATATCATGAACAAACTGCATTTTTACAGAGGCTAATGCTGTTTTCCTAGTAGAGCTGGATCTTAAAATTATGGCAGCTGGAAAACTACTAGTTGAGAGATGTTAAGGAATTCTACATTACAGAGTAGAAGCTTACATTTGTTCTTGGGGAAAACCCTTGATTTGTTTTAGGAGGGCTCCTTTTAGTCCTATTCATAAAGTAAAAGTATCCATTGGCTTTTCTCCCCAAATTGCTGGGAAAGCCCCAAATCAGGGAGGTTATCCAAATGTAGATGCTAACACTAAGGTCCAGAGTATCAGCTTTAAAAGTTACTTTATCATTTTCATTGTATCAGGGCATCCTTGAAGAGATTTTTGCAATGATAACTGTTTTCATCTTCTTTTAACTAGATTAGGAAAGGGCAAAGGGGTTTTCTGGACTTGGGGAAGAGAAGTCATCAACATAAGGTTTCCACTTGTAAGAGATGAGCTGACATTTGCAGTAAGATATAATTTACTGCTGTCTTTTCTTCCTAGAGCCGCCATATTTATATGATCATTGTTATTTTGCCATTCATTCAAAGTTGTGAGAAGCTATCTAATTTGATTTCAAGGGCCATAATACAGTTATATTCAAGTAGTTGTACTTATAAAAAATGCATTATTTTCTAAGTAGATGATATGAAACCTTTGAATTCATTTTTGGCAGTTATTATTTTTATGCCAAAAGAAATATATTAATGAGAAGAAATGGAGATGAAATAAGATTATACCCATGATAGACTGAAGTCAGTCAGCCTCCAAATTCTCAAATTTGGAGAACACTTGACTTCTTGAATAGCCCTATCAATCCAGTTTTGTTCCATGTCATCACTAGAGATTCCCTAGGAAAATGGGGGAGATTGGAGTTCTTCCTAAGAATTTTGATGCTCTAGAACATAAACTCCTTAAGGATACTGTCCTTTAAAATCGCTTTTATAGTCCAAATAATGAAACACAGCTTGGCATCCTGTTTTAATATGTTATCAGGGAAGCACCTGACAATTTGTGGAGCTGGATATAAATCTCTTTTATGGGCTGTCTTCTGAAATATATAGTAAATTATGTTCCAAATCCCTTTGGAACATATTTGATAATTGAATGCAGTGAGATTATCCAATTATAAAGTGGAATTTTGTGAAGATGGGCATTATGATCTGTGTTTATCACTTAATTACTCTTTTTATCATCTATGTATAATCAAGACTGGCCCAAAGATAGATTCCCTCTTCTTCTTTCCCTAAGCTTCCCCCCACAAAAATTAGCTCCATAATCCTACTTACGTCTCCTTATAATAACCTGCCATCTGTTTCTAGTTTTGGTTTCTTCCTAAAAATAAGTTGAAAATAAAATCTAATTCTTCATACACTTATTGCTGATAATAAATGGTTATACCACCTTTTCTGTGGGAGAAAGGCATTGTGCTGAGCCTGCATTCGTAAAGAGATATTAATATGGTTCTCTATTTAAAGGATCTGCAGTTTAATAAAAAGGAGGGGATGATTACAAAGGCAGTATAGGTAAGTGACAAATAAGTTGTGCAAAGACTGCCTCCCAAGATGACATTGTCCAAGTGGAATTTGAGGTCTCAGGTGAGATGGGACTTAGATGTGCTTTGCAGGAAGGATGTAAATACAGCATGATTAGGTGCAATGGTACTTTGATCATAATGATAATGATAGCTAGCGTTGATATTTACCATGTTCTGGATAGTAAGCATTCTCCAAGGATTACCCTATTAAGTCCTCATTACAACATCATGTTTTCAAATTTGTTTATTTATATAGGCTGCAACCACAGCATGCTGAAATTCCCAGGCCAGGGGTCGGCCTATGCCATAGCAGTGACCTGAGCCACAGCAGTGACAACCACGGTATCCTTAACCACTAGGCCACCAGGATGCTCTGAATGAATTTTATTTTCACTCCCATTTTAAAGAAGAAAATATTGAAGGTTATAGAGGTATCTTCCCAAGATTAGCTAGCTAATAAATAATGAATACAAGATAGACTTTCAAGGTAGTGTGACTTCAGATTTGCCTCTGTTCTAGATAGGGAGACCAGAAAATACAAATGATATCTATGTTTGATCCACTAACTATAATTTAGAACTTTTAGCATTTAAACTATGCTCACATTAGTGAGTCAATATCCCTGGATTTTAGCATGATGGCTTTAAAATCAAGGAACTCTGCACTGGGGTTTATTTAATGGGCTGATAAACTGCCAGGATTGTGACTTCATTGTTAAATGTTAGCCTGGAAGTGAAAGATAAGAATGCACATGCTTTGTCTACAGATAAAGCAAGTTGTCATTCAAAGCTGCAAACTATAGCTAAGGAGTTTAAGAACTGAGGGGGACATAAGTTCAAGACCCAGGAGGAGAACATGAGACCAGACAATATGCCAATTAATGGAATTAAACTGAACCGATTTAAAATGAAGTCCCCTCAGGAGACAACGTAAAAGAAAAGGCAGTTAATTCAATAAGGACAAAAGGATAAGCGAGCTAACTATGAAAGGATCAGAATATTTAAAGTTGATAGTGTCTTAAGAATTAAAGAACATTGGCTTGTGATTGCTATGCATTTATTATGCCCCAGTAGCTCGGTCTAATTTGCTCCCCTTCATCCTCTGAACAAATATGCTCATCCTGAAATTCCAGGACAAAAGAAATAATCTTTTTTGTTGCAGTCAAGCTATAAAAGTGATTATGATCAGCAGCCATTCACAGAGGAATAAATAAGGGACCCATCCATCATTCTGGTAAAATTTTCTGTCCATCTGTCATGTTGCATTTCAAAGACCCTTTCCTCATATTTTAGTTGTTTTAAAAGGTGTACTTAGAAAATAAATTTTATACTTGGAAAATCCCCGGTACACTGAGAGTTTAAATGTACAAATGTAATTTCTCTTTTGCTAAGCAGGTTTTAGAGTGCCAACGGCATGGTAGGGGCCAGTTACAGAGAGCAGTGAAGTGAATCTGTATGTCTCTGAAGCAAATAACTGAACACACAAATTTAAGAAATTCTGTTATAGGCTATATTATCTAGAAAGGCAGTTGTTCTGTGTCATTATTCAATTATATATCAACAAATGCGCTGCTAAAGACCAAAGTCAAAAGACTACAGGGAGTAGGTTTAAAATCCTATACAAAGTACGGAGGCACCTGTAGCTGAGCTTTGGTAAATGCCTACTTGGATGGACAGCATTGCCGAGGACACACAGTTCATGGAGGCAAAAACATTATCTGAGGACAGAGGGATATAAACCTAGAAGAACCATTTATGGGAAAGAAGAATTTTTAATCAATGGGTGTCAATGAGGCTGAAACAGTGCAATTATATTGAGTTTCCCCCTCTGATATTTATACTGAAAGACTATAAGGCTTTATAATTATTCTGCAGCTGATAAGTTACACTTTTTTATTTTTCATGAAGCCCCGGTCTACATAGATTTAATCATCTGAAAAATTCAGGAGTTAGACCAATAAATTTTATGATTTCTTTTTTTGGTACAAATGATCTAGATTTTTTTGGCAAATCAACTACACATGTAAATAATTTTCTTTTGTTCTACTTCCCTACACCTTTGTTTACGTATAACTAAAATTACTTTCTTAAAAATGGCAACAAGAATGTTCTTAGTCCATAAAGAAGTGCAGGAGTGCCTTAAAGTCTGAATTCTCTGCTGTAAAACATCTCTTTAAAATGCTTGGTTCAGGGAGTTCCTGTTGTGGCTCAGCAGGTTAAGAAACCAACTCATATTCATGATGATGCAGGTTCAATCCCTGGCCTCGCTCAGTGGGTTAAAGATCCAGCATTGTTGTGAGTTATAGTATAGGTTGAAGATGCAGATCAGATCTGTTGCTGCCTAGGCTGTGGTGTAGGCTGGTGGCTGAGACTCTGATTCAACCCCTAGCCTGGGAACTTACATATGCTGTGGGTGTGGCCATTAAAAGAAATAAATAAATAGATAATAAATAGATTAATAAAATAAAATGTTTGGTCCAAACTGGAGGTGGAGGATGGGGCTTCTATTCTATTAAACAAACAGTCCTGTCTCCCCTGGCTTTTTGCTCGCCATATAGTTTAAGTAACTAGCCATTCAGGTTATTGATAGAAATAAATCATGACAGAATTTCTGACACCTGTTCACTCCAAGGAGTCTTAGCACTTAACTGAGAATAAAAGAGGACACTCTTGGGATTCCTGGCATTCCTAAGAAGAGCTTCTGAAGAAGTCCTTCTCCGGACTGAGCAAGTCTAACATCACCATAGATCTGGTTTCCTAGAAATTTAATAAACAAGTGACCCTTGAACAATATGAGTGTGAGTGGCATGGGTCCACTTATACATGGATATTTTTCAGTGGTAAATACTATTGTACTACAGGGTCTCTGCTTGGTTGAATCCATGGATGCAGAGGAACCCCAGATATGGAGGGCCAATGATAAATTACACTCAGATTAATCTCCTGAGCTGTCCAAGTGTCAACTATACTCTTTATAAGGATGTATGAATTTACACTGAAAGGTTCAACAGTGAGAACCTAGAGAAAAGTTGAGTGAAATATATCTGAAATTTTAATACACACTTGAAACACAGCTTATGCTTGACATAGAGCTATGAACTTCACGGAGCATTCCAAAAGTGAATGCTAATTTTCACATTACCCAGTAGTCACTCCATCTCACAGGTGACATCAGATTAAGAAAAGGGCTTTTTATAACACTGATCTCTGGAAACGTTTAGTTCAACATTTCTCTGCAGCCCAGTAGCACATTGGAATTGGAAGTTATAGTAAACTGATAAAAAAAAAAAAAAAACACTCTACATATTATGTGCCTGACACTGGGGAGCAGACTCAAGATATGATTTTAATCATCCAGAAATCACACAGGTTGTAAGAACCAATAGAAGAGTTCTCTGGTGGCTCAGTGGGTTAAGGATCCAGTGTAATCACTGCTATGGCATGGGTTCCATCCCCGGCCTGGGAACTTCCACATACTCTGAGTGTGGGCCCCCAAAAAGAGCCAATAGGGAAGTGAAGTGGGCAGGAAGAAGTGGTTTCATAAAGACTTGATCTTAACCCAGTGGTTGTTTTGGGGGAAGGTGGGGAGAGGGTAGGTGAATAGTGTATTTCAGATGCTATGTGGAAAGTTTATAGATTTTAGGTAGTGTATTTTAATTAACAGTGTAAATAATAGAAATCCTAGAAGTTAGTGCTGAAAAGGTAGAGAATTATCGTGGGTTTGATTATTCAGATAAGGCTTCATGGGATAGATGTCAGACAAGGTAGAATTAATGGGTTTTAAATAAAATGGGTTTGATGGTTGTGGGGAAAGGAGGCCTTTGAGACAGAAAGCCTTTGAGAAAGGAAGGCAAGGTGGGAGGAATTTGTGCAGAGTGGGGCATGAGGAATATGGCTGTTTCACTGTGCCTATCATTTATCATTCCAATGATGTGTCACTGGTCCAAAGGCTATCAGTGATTCATCTGACCTGTTTACTCTGATAGCCACAGGAACAACTGAACGAGGATCCTTTGATTTGTTGAGAATCGTGGCAGGTAATAAATGATTATTCACTGGAGCCATGCCAGCCCCTTGTTATGCAAATTGCAAATGTAGCAGTGCTGTTCATCCATTGTCTTGGTCAGTGTTGAAAGGTCAACATTCTCTTTTTACACTTGGAGTGGCTAGAGCTGCTTTAATCCCAGAGAAGTTGTCTGCCTTATATTGTATGGTGATTTGTTTATAGTCAGCAAGAAATTATCTTCTAATATAATTCTATAACTGCTGACTATGAAATCTAGTCAACATAAAAGACACTCCCTGACTCCTTCAGCCAAAGAAAATTCTGTGCCATGCAATCACCTGTTTGAGAAAGTCACTAATCTCCTGATGAGAAACTCTTTAGTACCTTGGGTGATGTGATCAGGCCAGGAGGAAAAGAAAGATAATTCTATAAAAAGAGAGCTCAGAAAATTCAGACAAAGGGATCTTCAGCTTTACATCGCCTCTTCATTTCCTACTGCATTTGGAAAGAAGGCTGACAGATGTCTATGTGACATTATTAAAGTGACGTCAAAGATTCAATTTCTCCACTGAATTTATAAACATAATTTAAGTTTCCACAGATTTTTCTATCTTCTGGGCTATTTTTTTCTTTTAATATTCCCTAATAAAATAACTCTAAATTCTCATTCTGCAGGATGAAGAAATTTTGTGCCCTCTCTGAGAATTTTTAAGAAAGAGAATGCTTAGTGCAAAGTGGGTGTCACTTGTCACCTCTCCCTTCAGACTGCCACCCAGGCATTTACCTCCATGTCCTCCTGCTGTCTCCTGACTGCTTTTAATATTGCATTAATTTTTTGGGTCCTGCAAATCCCCACCTTTCATTCCCCTACACACCATTAAATCTAGGCTTTTGTGTTTAAAAAGCTTCAGGAAAGACTTGAGCCTATCATAAGGAAGTTAATAAAAAAGAAAAACTCAAAAACTCAGTTGCCCATATCTTTGCTCCTAAAATTTACTGTCCACATTCTATCAAAGATGGAAAGATGTCTCTCTGGCTGTCTCTCTCTTAGGATCCTAGCCTGTTGGCACTGTGCAGAGCCCCTCTCTTCCCTAGGAATACAGTCTCTCTCTTTTGCTGCCTCTTCCTAGTCCTTGGATCCACCAGAGAAAACTGCATCCTTTCATGTACCTTAAGAAATCTCCTCTGCAGAAGTTCAATTCCCATCCTTACCATGAAGAATATATCTACATTATTTCTGGATGCATTCCTCTTAATTATTTCAATCTCTCTTTCCATACAAAAAATCTGTGATCAAAGTGGGAGTTCCCATGGTGGCTCAGCAGAAATGAACCCGACTAGGATCCATGAGAATGAGGGTCTGATCCCTGGCCTTGCTCAGTGGGTTAAGGATCTGGCATTGCCATGAGCTATGGTGTAGGTCACAGACATGGCTTGGATCTGGTGTTGCTGTGGCTGTGGCATAGGCTGGCAGCTGCAGCTCTGATTTGACCCCTAGCCTGGAAACTTCGTATGCCGCAGGAGGGGCCCTAAAAAGCAAAAAGCTCTAAAATTTTAAAATAAATAAATAAATAAAAAATGAAAGTACATTGCCTCTCCTCAAAAGACTGCCTTCATGAGCTGAAGGCAGAAATGGCTATTGGCATCTTTTGGAGCAGCAATAATTCTTTCAGCTTTGGGCTCAAGATAGAGCCAGAGAACCAGGGAAAGGGCCAGGATGAGTAGGAGGAATATAAAGAGAGACTAGAACACCACATCCCTTGGGTGGGAACTTCTCTCATTTTCTAGGACCTTGTAAACTGGCACCTAAAACTCAAATGTGGCTGAGACTTCTTGGGTCAGCCCAAATGTGATAACCTGAAGACATCTTTCTCTGTTAGAAAAGACATCTGCCGTGGAGGACAAGATCTGTTTTCTGCTCAGAGAAACTCTCAAACCCTTTCTACAAATTCATTGTCAAGTCTTTTTCATCTGGAAATTCATAGCCCTTATATTAAAATAAGAATGTGTCCCTAGCTCTTTCCTCAATTGATGCCCAAGTAATTTACAATACTAATCTGCAAAAATAAAGAACCTTTTGAAATGAAAATAATAGACTTCACTATATTCTATTCTGAAAAGTAGATATATGAGGAGGGAAATTAGGTATATGGAATGAGAAACATTCATCAAAGACATTCCTGCAAATTTCACAGGAATAGTAGACCATTCATTTTCTGGAAAAATTATATTTTAAACACCTCTGTTATACATAGTCAATGAAGTACACTTTTTAAAAAGCCATTTTGCCTTCACCTAAGTGACTGACCTAAAAACAAAGTAAAATATGTATTTGGAAAAGAGAAAAAAAACAAATGTCTGTGTTAAACATTACTTGTTTTATTGTTACTGTTTCTTTTCTGAGCTTATTGTCTTCTAACTACAGTTGTTACATTTAGTGGTGAACACCATAAAAACTCACATGTGGGCATCAAGTTGAGTAAATGGTGTTATTTTGCTGATCTTGGGAGTAAGAAATCTTTTTTTCCTCCCTTTTTTTATAGCTGACCTTTTCAGAAAGAAATTCCTCTTGAGAAGTCCCATTTTAATTTGTTATATTTTTCAAACTACACTGTCACATATGCTTTAATGACACAGTATTTCTTAACACCTAGAAATAAAAGTAACACCATTTCTGTGGTTTTTCACACCCCTGTGGTTATATACACTGAATACAATCTTCATTAGTAACATATCATTTTATATGTTTTCTTTCTAAGGTATTTATATGTAACAGGATGGATCTCATGCTAAACAGAATTTCCTAATTAAAAAACAAAAAACAAAAAACTTTGGAAAGTGCTCTGTTGGACGTTACTTAGGTGGAAAAAAATCTCCTTGGCCAGGAAGGTTAAATGAAGTTCACAAAGGAGCTCTTTTGTGATTCTTAATGTAGGAGTCGGTGGAGTTACACACTACTGTTACTTCATGGGCCATGAAAAAAATTTAGGTTAATACCGAGCTAAAGCAAGGAAATAACATGGGAAGATAAACTTTTTTGTATCTTTTGTTTTTGCTTTTTAAAATGGCAGCATTGGAGTTCCCTTTGTGGCCTGTGGTAACGAATCCAACTAGAATCCGTGAGGATGTGGTTCTATCCCTGGCCATGCTCAGTGGGTTAAGGATCTGGCACTGCCATGAGCTGTGGTGTAGGTCACAGACGTGCCTCAGATCCTGCATTGCTGTAGCCAATGGGTTAAGGATCTGGCACTGTCATGGCTGTGATGTAGGCCAGCAGCTGCAGCTCCATTTGAACCCCTAGCCTGGAAGCTTCCAAATGCTACAGGTGCAGCCCTAAAAAGCAAAAAATAAAAAATAAAAATGAAATAAAATGGCGGCATTGTCCCACATCTGGTAGCACGGAAGTCTTAACCTAGTTCTGTCTCTGTCCCCACATCTTTAAATTTCTCTAGTCCCCAATTTCCACATTAATAAAAGATGTAGATTATGTTGGATAATGCTTAAAATCTTAACTGCCAATCACATCTTTTATAAGGGACTTATATCCAGATTATATAAGGAACTTTTGTAACTTAACAATAAAAAGATGAATGACCCTATTAAAAGTAGGCAAAAGATCTAGATAAACATTTCTCAAAAGAATATATACAAATGGTAAATAAACATTGCTAATGATGCTAGCCATTATTATCCCTTGAGGAAGTACAAATAAAAATCACAATTAGATACCACTCCACATCCACTTCAATGACTGGAGTCAAAAAGACAGTGACAAGTGTTGACGAGGATATGGAGGAATCAAAACCTCACATTGCTGGTGAGAATGTAGAATGGTGCTGCCAGTTTGGAAATAGTTTTGCAATTCTCAGTATGTTAAAAATGGAGCCAATCACATGGCCCAGCAATTCAAATCGTGAGCATGTAATAAGAGAAGTGAAAACATACAACCACACAAACACTAGTTCATAGAAGCATCATTTTTAAGACAGAAGTGGAACCAACCCAATTTTCCATCAACTAATGAATAAGTAAACAAAACATGTTATATCCAAAAAGGGATCAAGTACTGACACAGGCCATAACATGAATGAGCCTTGAAAATATTATGCTTAGGGAAATATTATGCTCACTATAAAGCACATACTATATGATTCTATTTATATAAAAGTCCAAAATAGTCAAGTCTATTGAGAGAGGTATTAGATTAGTTGTCCCTTGGGTCTTGGGAGAAGAGTAGGAGGATAGAAATAGGGATTAACTGCTGATGGGTACAAAATTTCTTTCCGAGGTGATGAATATGTTCTAAAATTCATTATGGTGAAGGTTGGACAGCTTTGAATATACTAAAAAACATAGAGTCATACTTTAAATGGGTGACATATATGGTATTGCAATGAAGCTGTTGTGAAAAGTTCCACTTATCTCTAAAATCTAATTTAAATTATTATTACTAGATATCATTTACATACTTGTCCTTATGAGCTACTTTTATACACTTCCAACAAAATGGACTCTCAAGGTAAATTGGATAAATGTTCCTTTGGAAGGCAATCGATATTTTGTTGTCATTTCTTTTTTATTACTGCTATACCTGTGGCATATGGAAGTTTAGGGGGCTAGGGGTCAAGTCGGAGCTGCAGCTACTGGCCTATGTCACACCACAGCAACACCAAATCCAAGCTGCATCTGCGACCTACAACCCAGCTTTCAGCAACGTCGGATCCCTAACCCCCTGAGCTAGGCCAAGGATCTAACCTGCATCCTCAAAGACGTTATGTCGGGTTCTTAATCCAATAAGCCACAACAAGAACTCTGCAATTGACTTCTTAAAAAAAAAATTTGTCTAATAAATTACTGTACTAGTATCTCAACACCATCTTTGTGTCTAGGTGACACCAGTAAAACTCTTCCTAGAGCAATAGATTTCTATATATTATGATACCTTGGGGACTCTTAGCAATGACAAATCTTTAAAATGTTAATTTCAAGTCCCTGCCATAATCATCACAAGAATGAACATATCAAAAGTGATGAATACAGAAGACTTCCTAAATGCTATTTGAGTGAAAGAATAAGAAATGGGTTTTCATGGATGCACAGAGGATGGATGAAAATGGGAAGGGTGGCATGGTATGAATATCAGATTTTAGTCACTGTGGAGATCCACAGTAAGTGGTAGATCTTAGCTGGTTTCCTTAAATCCAATACTGATCCCTTAAGTTCCAAACAGAAAGAAACTGTAGGCAGGAGTTGTGGCTGAGTGGCAACAAACCCAACTAGTATCCATGAGGATGCAGGTTTGATCCCTGGCCTTGCTCAGTGGGTTAAATATCCAGCATTGCTGTGAGCTGCAGTGTAAGTGGAAGATGTGACTCAGAACTGGCATTGCTATGGCTGTGGTGTAGGCTGGCAGCTGCAGCTCCAACTCCACCCCTAGCCTGGAAACTTCACTATGCTGCATGTGTGGCCTTAAAGAGACCAAAAAAAAAAAAAAACCCTCTAAGCAGAGGCTCAAAGAATGAACTAAATACTGCAATGCAATAGATTTTCCCTGCTGCCCAGGTGATAAATCTGGAAAAAGGTCATGATTTCAGTGTGTCAAATTGTATACGATGTCCCTTTAGCCACTAGTTTTGTGAACTTCATCACACCGAAGACAGCATATTTGTCAGATGTCATAAATCCAAAAAAAGACATCAGCAGTAACGAGGTGCTATCTACCAAGGCTTTCAAGAACAGCAGATTTCAATCAAGTGAGCTGGAGAGAGGGAGAAAATTGAAGGCCCATTACTGGATGTATATGAAACATCCTCTGGGAATTCTCAAACACACTTGAGGCAGGTTGATAGGAACCCAGGTGCTACTTATACAGGTAAGATTTAGGAATGACTATTAACATGGAATAAAAAACGAGGAAGAGGAGTTTCTGTTGTGGCTCATTGGTTATGAACCCAACTAGTATCCATGAGGATGAGGGTTCAATCCCTGGCCTCGTTCTGTGGGTTAAGGATTCGGTGTTGCCATGAGCTATGGTGTAGGTTGCAGACATGGCTTGGATCCTGCATGGCTGTGGCTGTGGCTGTGGCCTGCAGCTGCAGCTCCAATTCAACCCCTAGCCTGGGAACTTCCATATGTCACAGATGTAGCCCTAAAAATCAAAAAAAAAAAAAAAAAAAGAACTAAGAAGAGTCCGGTTAACAAATTAACTTGAAACTTGTTAACTGCAAGTTAACATGGTCACCTCTCACAGTTTTTTGGATACTAATAGAGGATAGAGGACTCCTGGGTCAGAGTTTATTACCCAAAGCAATAGTAGTAGCCAGAGTATCATCTCTCTCTCTCTGTCTCTCATTCCCTCCCTCTCTCCTTCCTGCTTTCTCTTGTGTGTTACCATTTATTGAACCTAAACCCCTTTATTCCCCAAGCAAAAGATCGTTCATAAACTTTGAAAATTATCTTGTGTCTAATATATGCAAATATCCAATGTTTTAATGCTGCCAAAAGAAAATACTAAAACTATGTGCATGTGAGAAAAATGACTAGATAAGTTCAAGATCATAGCAGCACACCAGTTTCCAACAGGCTCATGGTCAGACATCACCCCTGGGCTCCCTACTCCTCATGTATACTGGACTATTCCCATGGTGCTCTGTTTGGGCACCTGCAATATCTCCAGCTCTGGTTCTTCCTCTTGCCACAGCATTTAGAGAGTCAGATCTACAGAGACTTTCAGGGAAAGATAATGCGTGTTAACTACAGTAAGTAGCAAGATATTGATAAAATAGGAAGTACTCCCTCTTTAAGAGATGTGGGTTTTTAGATCCAAACTGTTACATTTGGAGTGGATGGACAACGGGATCCTACTGTACAGCACAGGGAAATGTGGTCACTTTGTTGTACAACAGAAATTGAAGAAACGTTGTAGATTAACTATACTTTAATAAAATTTTTAAAAAGAGAGATGTTTACCTTTTAGGAGCAAAGTGTCTATTTGGTATCAACCAAAGTAATGAGATATGGTTTTGATTTTTTTTTTTTTTTTGGTCTTTTTAGGGCCGAACCTGCAGCATATGGAGGTTCCCAGACTAGGGGTCGAATAGGAGCTGCAGCTGCCAGCCTATGCCACAGCCACAGCAGCAAGGGATGTGAGCCACATCTGCAACCTACACCACAGATCACGGCAACACGGGATCCTTAACCAACTGTGAGAGGCTAGGGATCTAACATGCGTCCTCATGGATGCCAGTCAGATTTGTTTCCACTGAGCCACAATGGGGACTCCTAGTTTTGACATTTTAAACACCCAAAAGTAGGGTAGGTAGGTCAGTGTTTCAGCAAGGGGACCAGTGGACTAGAAATTCTATGTATGTCTTTCCTAACAGAGGCCAGCTCTGACTCTCGACCACTTCGAATGGATTCTGTTAATTTTTGCACTAAGTATCCTGGAAAAGAAATTAGCCTTACTAAAATCAAAATACCAAACTAGATGGAATTTAATCTACCATGATAGTGAAGAGTCATAGTTAAGATTTCAGCAAACAATTTGATTTTTTTTTATCACTCCTGGAGTGGCTTAAAAGGGTTTATGATGAGGATAGTTCAGTTCTGTCCATTTTGTTGGTATGTTTCAAAGTACAATGGCTTAAGAAAATTGCTTTTTTCCCCTTCCCTTCAGGCTTATGTCCTCTGTCCATGGTTTGAAGAAAGACTTCCTTTTTTGGATTTGTTCAGAATTATATTCAGAATAGAGGAACAAACCAGCTGGATTCCCTTTGTATGTCAGAGGTTTACAATCTGAAATGGCAGCATCTAAATGAGACTGTGATATGCACATTGTTCTCAGATAGCTCCCTAGATCCATTTGGAACGTTTTTAATAGGACCCTTTTTTTTCCTGACAGTCGGCCTTCAACAAAGTCAGGATTCACTCACTCCACAGGGGTTTGCATGGCTGTAGGCCATGGATCTAGCTCCTAGGAACATTTCCAATATGACTCATGGTGTTTACTTATGCAGCTGTCGTAAATGGGTGAGTCCTTTCTCTAGGGTCTCATAGAACTCCCATCAGTGTCAATGGGGTTGAAGCTTGTATCCCAAGGGGACCTAAAATTTGGCAACAGCAAGAAGACATTTTAGTTTTCTGTGCTTTGATTTAGGCTTCCTGTGGTGACTTTGATTCCTCTGACAGAATTCCTTTTCTTCGCATTTGTTATGTTTACAGAAAAGTTACTCTGAAGAATGTAAGGCAAGCTGGAGTTTCTCTCTCTGTCTCTCTCTCTGTGTCTCTGTGTTTCTGTCTGTCTCTCTGTGCCTCTGTCTCTTTGTCAGATCACTGCATTTTTATGTGAGATAATTTCCTTCTTGTTTCCTTCGCATTGCTATTTGGGTCAGTATCTCTACTCTTTCTTATTTCTGATTCTCATTCTAGATTCTTACTCCTAGAGAAAAGTGATCTTCATTTTATTCCTTCAAATTTATTTTATAATGACTCAATTCTGTTGGCGTAATGCAGAATTCTTGACTTAACTGCTTTAGGGAGGCAACATATTTTGCTTATTTTTTATTGTAGTAGATGTGCAATATTATGTAAATTACAGGTGTACAATATAATGATTCACAATTTTTAAAGGTTAGACTCCATTTATAGTTATTATTAATTACTGGCTATATTCCCTGTGTTGTACAGTATATCTTTGTAGCTTATTTTATACATAATAATTTGTACTGCTTAGTCCCCTACTCCTATATTTCCCTCTCCCCCTTTCCTTTCCCCTCTGTAACCACTAGTTTGCTCTCTATATCTGAGTCTGCTTCTTTTTTGTTATATTCACTGCTTGATGTCGTTTTTCTTTTTCTTAGGGCCACACCCATGGCATATGGAAGTTCCCAGTCTAGGGGTCAAATCGGAGCTGTAGCTGCTGGCCTACACCACAGCCATAGCAACACCAAATCCAAGCTGTGTCTGTGACCTACACCACAGCTCACAGCAATGCCAGATCCTTAACCTGCTGAGCAAGGCCAGGGATTGAACCCATGTCCTCATGGATACTTGTTGGGTTCCTTACCATTGAGCCACCTCAGGAACTCCCTGTTTGTTGTATTTTTCAGATTCCACATATAAATGATATCGTATAGTATTTGTCTTTCTTTCTCTGACTTTTTCACCTAGCGTAACCAAGTTAATCCATGTAGTTGCAAATGGCAAAATTTCATTCTTTTTTTATGGCTTAGTAGAATTTCATTGTATGTATATGTACATACAATGGACCTGTACAAACAATGGACACTTAGGTTGTAGGGAGGCAGTACACTTTTTGTGAGGGAGGCAGTACATTTTGTCTTGTTTACATAAGCCTCAAAACTATCAGTTAAATGTTTAGAGAACCTGTATCTCAATATTACAAAAAACTAAAAAATTTTGCCTGAACTCAAAAGTTAAATTCTGTGATTTTGACATCATTAGATTCTCATATCTTAGGAAGCTACAAGTTTACATTTGAAGCGTAGCCAAATTATAAATTCTTCCCTCTGTCAAGTCCCTTAGCTTTTTACTTAAGACATTAAAGTTACTAGATCAAGGCTTCTAGTCTAAATTCTATGGAATATACATTCATGGATGCATTTCAAAGGATTGACAGAATCTAATGAACTTGTTTACTTACTTTTATTTATGTACATTTTTCTACGAAGAGGGTTAAAATCTTTCAAAAGGATTTATTACTTTAAAAAATTATTAATCATATCATTAGAATTGTATTCCTAGTTTCTCCTGGGGCTAGCCTTAATTCCAACTTTCCTGAAAAATGGATAACATCTAATGAGATCGGTGAGTCTTTAAAGGGTCTCTTCATCTCACCTCATGCTTTTGCCTCCAGATTAACTACTTCTACACTTCTTAGCAGAGACCCACCAATTACTACACCCAGCCCACCAAAGAGTTCCTGATTGGTAAGACTCATTGTAGAACCACTTCATCTCAAAGCATCAAGGCTGTAACTCTTTGTTCCTCTCTGCCAGAAGCGTGGAGATGCAAGTAAACTCAGGGAGCCATGGCCCTAGTCCATCCCTGCCCAGGAGCAATATAGTCACTGGGTCCATCAATTCACTTTACCCTGAGATGCCCAATGAAAGTTCCAATATTATGCATTTAGCCACAATGGGAACTCCTTAAAAACATTCTGTACCCAGACAACCATTCTGTTTTTCATTTTCAATACAGTATTCAATAAATTACATGAGATATTCAATACTTAATTATAAAAAAGGCTTTGGGTTAGATGATCTTGCCCAACTCTAGGCTCATGTGAGTGTTCTGGGCACACTGAAGGTAGACTAGCCTAAGCTACATTGTTCAGTAGGTTAGGTATACTAAATGCAGTTCAACTCATGATGGGTTTCTCAGGACATAGCACCTTCGTAAATGAAGGAGACTTGTAAAATTAAACCCATTATGACTAATTATAGCTTTACTTACTTTCCAAAAGCTTACCGAGCCTGTGCTTTTTGTCAGCTACATTTTGGTACTCCATGAAATTTGATTGTCCTCACTGATGGTCAGTAAGAGTTCTTAAGACAAGGCTGACTATCTTAGGGTCTTAATACTTTTCTAAGTTTTGATTTGTTACTTTCATTTGCTCTATTATTTGCTGCAAAAAAAATTGCAAAGGAGTTCCCATCATGGCGCAGTGGTTAACGAATCCGACTAAGAACTATGAGGTTACGGGTTCGATCCCTGGCCTTGCTCAGTGGGTTAAGGATCCGGCGTTGCCGTGAGCTGTGGTGTAGGTCACAGAAGCAGCTTGGATCCCACATTGCTGTGGCTGTGGTGTAGGCCGGCAGCTACAGCTCCGATTCGACCCCTAGCCTGGGAACCTCCATATGCCGCGGGAGCGGCCCAAGAAATGGCAAAAAGACAAAAAAAAAAAAAAAAAAAAAAAAAAAAAGAAAAGAAAGAAAGCTCTATGCCAATAAAATAAAAAATAAAATAAAAATTTAAAAAAAATTTGCAAAATCTCTTTGCTGTTTACTAAGTCCCTTATGAACTCAGTATTCCTTGTACCTTTGCTCTTCCATATATTTTTATAGACTTTCTTTCTCTTGCCCCTTCCACACTCTGGTCATCAATTCCTCTGATAGTTCTTCTCTGCTTCTGGGGCTCCAACTCTTTAAAAGGGATCCTATGTTGTTGGTTTTCTCTGTCTGGGTCCTTCTCATCCTATTGCTGCCTTTAGACTCCTGAGGTTGCAGTCATTCATACTAGGTGTGTCTAGCTTGAGTTCTCTATTTTCTATTTTATTTCTAACCATTGATTGGTTTTCTCTGGCAGGAGAGGCTATTTCTCTCACCTTAAGAATCTCCTACTCACAGAAAAAGTCCAACTCCTGATCCTGTCATCAAGAATAATGCCAGTGGATGATTGGCATATGCACACTCTGGTATATGGAATAACTGGCAAACAAGAACCTGCTATATAGCACAGGGAACTCTACCCAATATTCTGTGATAATCTATATAAGGAAATAATCTAAAAAAGAATAGATGTGTGTACATGTATAACTAAATCAATTTATTGTATAGCAGAAATTGTCACAACATTACAAATTATACCTCAATGAGACTTAAAAAAATGAAAAAAAAAAGTACAAAATCAAAGAATAATCCCAAGGCAGTTCCCATGTGGTGCAGAGAGCTAAGGATCCAGCGTGTCACTGCAGTGGCTCAGGTTGCTGCTGTGGTGCAGGTTCAATCCCAGGCCCAGGAATTTCCACATGCTGTGGGCAAGGCCAAAAAAAAGAGAAGAATCTCAGAAAGGAAAAAAATCTGAAGAGTTGCCTACTTTTTTTCTTTTGAGCACTGGAGATTTGCACAGCTCTTACATACTTCGAAGATATCTACTCTCGCTCCTGATTCCTATATGTTTGTGTGTTTGTGTGTGTGTTTATTCTTTGATTCATCATACGCAAATGTGATAGGCAACATACAAGTTTCTGCAGACAGAAGTTGTATGTGTTATGGTCACTGCCCTCAAAGGGCTTATAGGCTAACATGAGAATAATCTTTGCCTTTAACCCTGACTGCTTACTGCGTTAAATTAGATTTGGGTCCTGCAGCACTAATGAGTCACCTTATTGTTGCTGTTTCAGTTTGTAACACTGTTTACATTTACTATGTCAAGAATTACCATCCATAAGAAGATGCTCTGGAAGAACTTTCTTTTTCTTTCATGTTTCATTTTCAGAGCTACAACTGTCAACACTCATTTCCATTCTTGCTTTCTCCCCAGAACCTTTTTCTTCCTCCAAGCTTTCTTATTTTATGAGGGTATTGAAAGACACTTCTCAATCCTTTTCACCTTTTCACCTTCTCTTCAGTCTGAGACACCAGCTTGCATTTGTAGCACGCCACGCAAAGTTGATGAGTGCCTTGGAGAAAAAAGACATGCAGCAAGCCCAGACTGCGTGTACTTCCATCACTCTATTCCCTTGTGCTGTCCTCTGGGAAGAAAAGAGAGCTGCAGTTTTTTGTAACTCCCTCAGAAAATATTTCCTATAAATGCCCAAAACACACTGCCTTTGGTTGATGCCTGTTTATCTCTGGGGTCCTGGGACCATGCTCTCGAAATCAGCCTGGATGCTAGTCCCTATTTCTTTTCACTGAGACTCTATTATTCTGTTAAAATGATAGCCCAAATCACTAATTTACACTCTAGGTGTCTGTCTTTTCAGATACCAAATAGACAAAGACCCTTTACTCAAAATTCCAAAAACATGTATTCATCTGCCTTTTCTGATAATTTTGAAACTGAAAAAAATTCACCAAATACATTCAGTCATGAAACATGAATTATTAATGGATATGCACCTGGTCATGTACCAGACACTGGAATGCAGAGATGCAGAAAGAATGACCTTTGCCCTTCAGAGCCACTCAAGAAAAGTGGAAAGACAAGTACACGAATAGGAAGTTAGGATAAAATTGTTGAATGTCACCCAGGAAAACAAGAGAAGTTTTTCCCCCTGTCTTTCCCATTACTACTATCCAAGTGTGGGAAGAAACATGATATAATGAAAAGTTTTGATGTAATGATAAGCTGGGAAGCATTCAGTTCCAAGTATGAGGTTAATCTAGGTTGTGCTGTTGACTCTCCATAGACCTTAATAAGTCACATCCTCTCTCAGCCAATGTCTTACCTGTAAAATGGGGATAATGACAACTATTTCTCCTTCTTGTCATAGGTTTAAATGTAAACAATGTAAATGTAAGAATGCAAAGCACTTTCCTTTGTATATACCAGATGCCAATTAAATATTAGTGGAGTGAACAGATGAATGTACATCATTGACAGCAGTCTCTGGTGAGCATTTAACGTGTGGCATTGTGTTTAGCGTCATCACATTTGGGTCTCCCATTTCCTAGCTTTGTGATCCTCAGTTTCCTTATCTCTAAAGTGAGGACAATAAAACTTACTCTATAGACATGTCAGAAGAATAGAAAAAAAAAAGATAATCTGCATAAATCAGTTATCATAGTGCCTAGAATATGGTGAATACTCAACAAATATTAATACTTTTGATACCACATACATTTGCCTAAGATTAAAAACATTTTACAGAATAACATCTTTCAACTAGAAATCTAGTAAGACACTTATTTTTTTGTCTCCTTTGCAACAGTTCTCTAGAATATTCCAGGCTATAAGCTAGTCACACAAATAGAATTCCTAATATTTTCAAAGGAAATTGATTATTCCTAGGATTCACTTTTCCCACCAAGCCCAGCGTCAGTCATTGTTATCCTCCCTTAATTTTCATTTACCCCATGGAATCTTTGTGCATTATTTACTATGTCTATTATCTTGATTAATTATTCAAAAATCAAAACAAAAAAAATTTTTGGTTTAGTCTCTCTCTCTCTCTCTAAATTTTTTGAGTTCCAGAATTAAATGTGAAGCTGGGAGTTCCCATCATGGCGCAGTGGAACTGAATCCAACTACGAGGTTGGAACCATGAGGTTGCTGGTTCAATCCTTGGCCTCGTTCAGTGGGTTAAAGATCTGTCATTGCCGTGAGCTGTGGTGTAGATCGCAGATGCAGCTCAGATCTGGTGTTTCTGTGCCTATGATGTAGGCTGGCGGTTACAGCTCCAATTAAACCCCTAGCCTGGGAACCTCCATATGCTGTGGGTGCAGCCCTAAGACAAAAGACAAAAAAAATAATAATAATAATTAAATGTGAAGCTCTCTTGGGTGTTACACATTTTCCTTTCACTTTGGGTTCCCTGAATTGGTGATATTTGTACCAGGGATACGACTTTCCATTTAAATTATTTCCATGAATACTAGCACTTAGTAATGTGAATGCCTCATAGTGCTCTACCAACCGTCTCTAATCTCCTCACCAGAATGAATTCCATGAGGGAAGGTGTTGTGTTATTTACTGATAAAACCCTAGGCCCAAAACAATGCCAGACAAATCACAGATGACTAAAAATACGTTGTTGAATAAAAAAAAGTGTGTTTACAGAAAAGGAGTATGCATAAGCTCCCTGCTGTCTTGTTTAACCATTTGAAAATAATTAATTCATACTTGTGAATTATAGCAGATTTATTAAACTTGGACTAAGCATTTCTAATACATTCTTTACTTAATAAATCATTTGCATGTAGTTAAATTATTGAAATAATAGTAACTTGAAGCATTGCTTTTCTTTCACTACCTGTTTCTGGCATTATATCATGTCCCCAATCCATATTTTTCTAAGATTCCTATTATCTGCTTATCTAGAGCATTTGGTTTTTTTTAAACTTTAAACTTTAAACTATAAAGAATTTTGCTAAAAAATCATTAGAAGATGATCCATTACTTTTTTTGTGTTATATTAATAATGCATGAGTATTTTTGTGGAAAAGGAATTCTACCCCTATAATATGCCCCAAATCAAGACTGTTGATGAGGAAATGCAATAGGTGTGGTAATAGGTAATTGCAAAGCAGTGAATCCAGGCTTTTTAAGTATGAGTATCCTCTTTGAACATAGGTCAGTTACGCTTTTAGAATTCATTCACACATAATGGTAGAATGTACAATGGCATTGGAAAACTATTAACTCAATAATGTTAAAAATGTATGTTATGACTATAATAGTATCTTAATATTTTAAAAATGTAACCAGTCTATACACCAGTCAAGCTCATGAATGTTAAAATCTGTACTGAAAAGCAGTTCACTACAGATGAATCTGCAGGTCATTGTGCTGCAAGTCTGATCTTAACCCAATTCTCTCATGAGAATCATCAGGGGAACTTAAAAAAAAAAGTGGCTGGCTTCATGGGGTCACCTGTGTAGCTCCTCTGATTTGATGCTTGATTTGATGCTTTGTTGTTGCCATCTTGCAATTCTTAATAATTCTAAACCAAAGTACCATGCATTTTCACTTTGTACTTGTTCCTACAAATTATGTAGCCAAGCCCAGGCTGTGATCCAACCCCACAACTAGAATCTAAGGAAGGGGAAGTGATGATGGGAGATGTGTAATCAGTGTTACAATTTGCTTTTAATTTAAAGGCTAAAATGCAATGTGCTTTAAAAAATTTGCATATAATAAAATGCATTGATCTTAAGTGTATATCTATGAGTACTGACAAGTGTTTGCAAATGGTTTTTATATTTGGTTTAGTCAGTCTTTTTATTTTTTTATTTTTATTTTATTTTATTTTATTTTATTTTATTTTTTTGTCTTTTTGCCATTTCTTGGGCCACTCCCACGGCATATGGAGGTTCCCAGGCTAGGGGTCCAATCAGAGCTGCAGCTGCCAGCCTAAGCCAGAGCCACAGCAACGCTAGATCCGAGCCGCTTCTGCAACCTACACCACAGCTCATGGCAACGCCAGATGGTTAGCCCACTGAGCAAGGGCAGTGATCGAACCCGCGACCTCATGGTTCCTAGTCAGATTCGTTAACCACCATGCCATGACGGGAACTCCCAGTCTTTTTATTTTTAGCTAAATTTTTATGTCATTCTGTAGACTGCCCTTTAAGCTTTTGTTGTCCAGTCTTTGGATAAGCAGATTTTTTGAAGAAGTCTAGTTTTTTTCTTTATGGTTAGAGTTTTCATATCTATTGCTTATTTCAAAGTTACAAGGATATCTACATTTTATTTTAGAAAATTTATAGCTTTAGCTTTTCTGTGTAGGTGTATGATCCATCTAATTACTTTTTATTTTTTTGGTAATGGTAAGGGCTGGCAAACTACAGCCTGAAGATTTTATTTTATTTTACTTTATTTTTCTTTCTTTATTTATTTTATTACTCAATGAATTTATTACATTTATAGTTGTACAATGAGCATCGCAATCCAATTTTATAGGATTTCCATCCCACACCCCCAGCACATCCTCCCACCCCCCAAACTGTCTCCTTTGGAAACCAAAAGTTTTTCAAAGTCTGTGAGTCAGTATCTTTTCTGCAAAGAAGTTCATTGTGTCCTTTTTTTCAGATTCCACATGTCAGTGATAACATTTGATGTCGGTGTCCCATTGTCTGACTGACTTCATTCAGCATGGTAATTTCTAAGTCCATCCATGTTGCTAAAGCTGCCATTATTTAGTTCCATCTAATGGCTGAGTAATATTCCATTGTGTATATGTATCATATCTTCTTGATCCACTCCTCTGTCAATGGGCATTTAGGTTGGTTCCATGTCTTGGCTATTGCAAATAGTGCTGCAATGAACATCAAAGTACATGTGTTTTTTCAAGTCATGGTTTTCTCTGGATAGATGCCAAGGAGAGGGATTGCCGGATCAAATGGTAGTTCTATTTTTAGTTTTCTGAGGACTCTCCATACTGTTTTCCTCAGTGGTTGAACCAATTTACAATCCCACCAACAGTGTAATAGGGTTCCCTTTTCTCCACACCCTCTCCAGCACTTACTGTTTGTAGACTTTTTGATGATGACCATTCTGGCTGGTGTAGGGTGTTACCTCATAGTGGTTTTGATTTATATTTCTCTAATAATGAGTGATGTTGAACATCTTTTCATGTGTTTTTTGGCCATCTGTATGTCTTCTTTGGAGAATTGTCTGTTTAGATCTTCTGCCCATTTTTTGATGGGTTTGTTTGGTTTTTTTTTTTTTTTTTGGTATGGAGCTGCAGAAGGTGTTTATAAATTTTGGAGATTAATCCCTTGTCAGTTGATTCATTTGCAAATATTATCTCCCACTCTGTGGATTGTCTTTTCGTTTTGTTTAGGGTTTCCTTTGCTGTGCAGAAACTTTTAAGTTTGATTAGGTCCCATTTGTTTATTTTTGTTTTTACTCTAAGAGATGGATCTGAGAAGATGTTGCTGTCGTTTATGTCAGAGAGTGTTTGGCCTATGTTTTCCTCTAGGAGTTTTATGGTGTCTGGTCTTATATCTAGGTCATTAATCCATTTTGAGTTTATTTTTGTGTATGGTGTTAGAGAGTGTTCTAATTTCATTCTTTTCCATGTGGCTGTCCAGTTTTCCCAGCACCACTTATTGAACAGGCTGTCCTTTCTCCATTGTATATTCTTGCCTCCTTTGCTGTAGATTAGTTGATTGTAGGTGTGTGGGTTTAATTCTGGGCTTTCTATCCTGTTCCACTAATCTATATTTCTGTCTTTGTGCCAGTTTTGATGACTGTTGCTTTGTAGAATAGTCTGAAGTCCGGGAGCCTGATTCCTCCAGGTCCATTTTTCTTTTTCAGGATGTCTTTGGCTATTCTGGGTCTTCCGTGCTTCCAAACAAACTTTAAAATACTTTGTTCAAGTTTTGTGAAAAATGTCCTTGGTAATTTGATAGGGATTGCCTTGAATCTGTAGATTGCTTTAGGTAATATAGTCATTTTGATAATATTGACTCTTCCAATCCAAGAGCATGGTAGGTCTTTCAATCTCTTTGTGTCATCTTTATTTTTTATTTTTTATTTTTTTTTCCTATTTCTTGGGCCGCTCCCACGGCATATGGAGATTCCCAGGCTAGGGGTCGAATCGGAGCTGTAGCCACCGACCTACACCAGAGCCCCAGCAACACAGGATCTGAGCCGCATCTGCAACCTACACCACAGCTCACGGCAATGCCAGATCATTAACCCACTGAGCAAGGGCAGGGACCGAACCTGCAACCTCATGGTTCCTAGTCAGATTCGTTAACCACTGTGCCACGACGGGAACTCCAATCTTTGTGTCATCTTTGATTTCTTTCATCAGTGTCTTATAGTTTTCAGAGTTCAGGTCTTTTGTCTCTTTAGGTAGGTTTACTCCTAGGTATTTTATTCTTTTGGATGATATGGTAAATGGGATTTCTTCCCTAATTCCTCTTTCTGATCTTTCATTGTTAGCATACAGAAAAGCAGTTGATTTGTGTGTATTAATTTTGTATCCCGCTACTTTGCCAAAACCATGGATGAGCTCTAACAGCTTTCTGGTAGAGTCTTTAGGATTCTCTAGGTATAGTATCATTACATCTGCAAATAGTGATAGTTTTCCTTCTTCCTTTCCAGTTTGGATTCCTTTAATTTCTTTTACTTCTCTGATTGCAGTGGCTAGGACTTCCCAAACTATGTTGAATAGTAGTGGTGAGAGCAGACATCCTTGTCTTATTCCTGATCTCAATGGGAATTCTTTCAGCTTTTCACCATTGAGAATGATGTTAGCTGTGGGTTTGTCCTATATGGCATTTATTATGTTGAGGTAGTTTCCCTCTGTGCCCACTTTCTGAAGGGTTATCAGAAATGGGTATTGGATTTTCTCAAAGGCTTTTTCTGTGTCTGTTGGTTTTTATTCTTCAGTTTGTTAATGTGGTGTATCACAATGATTTATTTGTGGATATTGAAGAACACTTGCATCCCTGGGATAAATCCTACTTGACCATGATGTACAATCCTTTTAATGTATTGTTGGATGCAGTTTGCTAGTATTTTGTTGAGGATTTTTGCATCTATGTTCATCAGTGAAATTGGCCTGTAGTTTTCTTTTTTTGTGTGTGGTATCTTTGTCTGGTTTTGGTATCAGGGTGATGGTGGGTCTCATACAATGAGTTTGTGAGTGTCCCTTCCTCGGCAATTTTTTGGAATAGTTTCAGAAGGAGAGGTGTTAGCTCTTCTCTAAATGTTTGCTAGAATTCAGCTATGAAGCCATCTGGTCCTGGACTTTTGTTTGTTGGAAGTTTTTACATCACAGTTTCAATTTCAGTTCTTGTGATGGGTCCATTCATCTTTTCTATTTAATCTTGGTTTAGTCTTGGAAGATTGTACTTTCCTAAGAATTTGTTCATTCCTTCTAGGTTTTCCATTTTATTGGCATATAGTTGCATATAGTAGTCCCTTATGATCCTTTGTATTTCTGTGATGTCTGTTGTTACTTCTCCTTTTTCATTTCTAATTTTATTGATTTGAGTCCTCTCTATTTTTTTTCTTGGTAAGTCTGGCTAAGGGTTTATCAATTTTCTTGATCTTTTCAAAGAACCAGCTTTTCGTTTCATTGATCTTTTCTGTGGTTTTCTTCATTTCTATTTTATTGATTTCTGCTCTGATCTTTATGATTTCTTTCCTTCTACTAACTTTAGGTCTTGTCTGTTCTCTCTCGAGCAGCTTTAGATGTAAAGTTAGCTTGTTCATTTGAGCTTTTTCTTGTTTTCTGAAGTGGGCTTGTAACGCTATAAACTTTCCTCTTAGAAAGGCTTTTGCTGCGTCCCCATACATTTTAGAGTGTTGTATCTTTGTTTGCCATTTGCTTCTAGGTATTTTTAAATTTCTTCTTTGATTTCTTCAGTGATCCATTGGTTGTTTAGTAGCATGTTGTTGAGTCTCCACGTGTTTATGTTTTTTGCAGTTTTTTCCTTGTTGTTGATCTCTAGTTGTATGGCGTTGTGGTTGGAAAAGATGCTTGATATGATTTCAATTTTCTTAAGGTAACTGAGGCTTGATTTGTAGCCCAGGATGTGATCAATCTTAGAGAATGTTCCATGTGCACTTGAGAAGAATGTGCATTCTGTTGCTTTTGGATGGACTGTCCTATGAATATCTGTTAAGTCCATCTGGTCTAATGCTTCCTTCAGGGCCCGTGTTTCCTTATTGATTTTCTGTCTGGATGATCTGTCCATTGCTGCAAGTGGGGTGTTAAAGTCCCCACTATGATTGTGTTATTGTCAATTTCTCCTTTTAAGGTTGTTAGCGGTTGCCTTATATATTGTGGTGAACCTATGTTGGGTACATAGACATTTGAAATCATTATATCTTCTTCTTGGATTGGTCCTTTGATCATTATGTAGTGACCTTCCTTGTCCCTTAAAATATTCTTCATTTTAAAGTCTATTTTGTCTGATATGAGTATTGCTACTCCAGCTTTCTTTTGATCCCCATTTGCATGAAATATTTTCTTCCATCCTCTCACTTTCAATTTGTATGTGTCCCTAGAAGTGAAGTGGGTCTCTTGAAGACAGCATATCTATGGGTCTTGTTTTTGTATCCATTCAGCCAGTCTATGTCTTTTGATTGGGGTGTTTAGTCCATTAACATTTAAGGTAATTATTGATATGTATGTTCTTATTGCCATTTTATTAATTGCTTTGGATTTGTTTTTGTCTCTCTTTTTTCTTCCCATCTTCTCTTGTTCTCTCCTCTTGTGGTTTTATGACTATCTTTAGTGTTGTATTTGAGTTGATTTTTCTTATTTGTTTGTGTATCAATTGTAGATTTTTGGTTTGCAGTTATTCTGAAGTTTTGATATAAGAGTCTATATATATATACACATATATGTATATATATATATATATATATATATATACACATACATATATATGAGATTGTTTTAAGTTGTTGGTGTCTTAATTGTAAGTGCATCTCCAGGGTCCTGCATTTGCACTCTCCTCTGCTCACAATTTCTGATTTTGGTGGCATAATTGTGCATGGATGATTTCATATTTTTACTGTATATATACCTTTACTGATGAGCCTGGCCATTTGTGGTATTTTTGTTTCCTGTTACAGCGTTTTCTTTTCTGCTTAGAGAAGTTCCTTTAGTATTTGTTGTAAAGCTGGTTTAGTGTTGCTGAATTCTCTTAGCTTTTGCTTATCTGTGAAGCCTTTGATTTCTTTTTCAAACCTGAAGGAAAGCCTTGCTGGGTAAACTTGTTGGAGGTTTATTCCCTTTCATCGCATTAAGTATATCATGCCACTCTCTTCTGGCCTTACCAGTCTGTGGGGCTTCCCACCCAGGAGGTATGGGGTTGCTTAAATTGCATAATTGCCTCTCCTACCTCTTTATTTGGCCTTCTATTTGTCTTCTGGAGTAGGATATCTTTTTGAAAGTTTCCAGTCCATTTGGTTGAAGATTGCTCAGCATTTGGTTGTAAACTTTTTGTTTTTAGGAGAGAAGTTGAGCTGCAGTCCTTCTATACTGCCATCTTAATCCCATCTCCCACCATCTCTTTTTAAAATAAAGTTTTATTGTGACACAGTTTCAATCATGATGATATGTACTAACTATGGCTGCTTTTGCTCTAGGACAGAATTCAATAGTTGTAATAGATTTGTATGACCAAAAAAGTTAAAAAGTATTTACTTTATTACCATGTTCTGTACAGAAAAGTTGGGCAAATTCTGGTGTATGACATGAGAAAGTGATAAAGTTTAAATTTCCATATTTATCTGTTTTTTAATCACCATTTATTGAAAATCTTTTTTCCTCTATTGAATCGCCTTGAAAACTGCTAAAAAATGAACCGAACCTGTTGTTACTCAACTCTCTGCTTTGTTCTATTAATCTTTCTGTCTGCCCTTAACACAGTTTTATAGCAAATCATGATATCAGATAGTACAAGCACTCCAATTTAATTTTCCTTTTGCAGAGTTGTATTGGGTATTTGAGTCTCTGTTGTTCCATATAAAATTTATAATCAGATTCAGAATTTTTAAAATTTTAGTCAAATTATTTAAACTAAAAAAAACTTTTCCATTTCTCCTATCCCTAAACCCCTTTGAATCATGAGAATTGCATTAATTTATTGGTTGATTTGGAGGAAATTTTTTTCTTCACAATGTAGTCTCTATTATTCTGTGAACCTGGTGATTATTTATATGAGGTTAAGTCTTTATGCTTCTCAGCAATATTGTTAGTTTTCAGTATAGATTTTGTGCATCTTGTATTAAATTATTCTGAATTATCCTATTTTTTATACTGTAGTAAATGATATTTTAATTTTGTTTTCCAGTGGTTATTTTCCTCTGGGAAATTATTCTAAATTTTGTATATTCTATATTCTAATATAAAAATATATTGATTTTCAACATTTTATGCTACAACATTGTTCAGATTACTTACTAATTCTAGTAAATTTTATAGAATCCTTAAGATTTCTAATGTAAACAAAACATAGGTAAATATAATTTTTAAGCAGAATTTATTTTTACCTATCATCTTTATACTTTTTATTTTATTTTCTTTGCTTATTTTACTGGCTAGTACTTGTGATATAACACTGAGTAAAAGTGATGAGAAAGAACTTTCTTCTTTTTTATGGGAGGAAGAAAGTGTTAAATATTTCACCATTTAGTTTGATTTGGCTATATATATTTCATAGATGGCCTTTATCAGATTGTCAGATTCACCTTTAATCTTAGCTTGCTGTCTTTTCAGGAATAAATTGTGAATTTTTTCAAATGTTTTTGTTTTATCTGTTGAGGTAATTATAAAGTTTTCTCCTTTTCCTCTTAACATGAGGAAAATATAGTGAATGTTTTTTGCACAAACTAATTTTACAATCCTTTAATTGACATAACAAATTATCCTGTTTTAGATATTTTCATCTTCAATTTAATATTTTGTTAATAATTTTTGCATCTATGCCTATGAATAATATCAGCCTATAATTATGATGACCTCATAAAATAAGTTGAGAAGTGCCCCCATCACTTTTATTTTCTGAAATATTTTTTGCAGTATTAATATTATTTCTGCCTTGAATGCCTGAAAGAATTCACCAGTAAACCCAACAAGGCCTGGCGATTTCTCCCCAACAGTTTTTTTCTTTATTATTATAAATTAAAGTTACTTAAGATATAAAGAACTATTCTGTTTTTAATTGCTGTGTCAGAATTGAGAAGTCGTGTTTTTTAAAAAAATTTTCCATTTCACCTGAATTCTTGAATGCATTGGTATAAAGCTTTTAACAAAATCTCCCTTATTGCTTTTAGTGTCCGTAGGATTTGTATTGCTGTTCATATTGTTAACAAGTATTTATCCTTCTTTTCTTATTAGTCTTGCAAAAGTTTTATCAATTTTGTTAAGCTGCTCAAATAATTAAATTTTGACTTAGTTTTTTTATTGTTTGTTTCTATCTGTTCTTCTCTTTATTTTTAACTTCCTTCAATTTAATTTGCTCTTCTTTTTTCTAGATTCTCCATGTATAAACTTAGATTTTTGGTTTCAAAGGATTCTTGTTTAATTATAAATGAATTTAAAGCAAATTTCTAAGTATTGTTCTGGTTGGGTTTCCAAACTTAGATATGTTATGTTTTTGTTATTCAGTTCGAAATATTTTCTATTGTCTTAAAAAATTTTTTCTTTTGTTCATGAGTTATTTAGAAGTTTCTTATTTCAGTTTCAAAAATGTAAGGATTTTCTAGATATTTTATCTTTGTTCTGTTTTAGTCATATAAAATATTCTGTAGTATTTCATTCATTTGAACTTATTGATACTTTTTTATGGTCTATCTTGAAAATTATAAGCAGATACTCCGCAGATGTTGGGTACACCTGTATACATACCCACTAGGTCAAGTTAGTTTATTGTGTTTGCGAATGCTTTGTCTTTACATTTTGGGGGGGTCTGATTTTTCTACTAATTACTGTTTTAAAAGGTTATAAAATTTCCCACTGTAATTATGGATTTTTCTATTTCTCCTTTTAGTTCTGTCAGTATTGTGTATTTTAGAGCTGTATTATTAGGTAATACACATTTAGATTGTAATATCTTTCTAATGAATTGACCATTTTATCAATTAAAAAATGACATTCTTTATCACAAATAATACTCTTTTTCTTGAAACTTACTTTATGTGCCATTAAACCAAACACCCGCTTTCTTATGCTTACTGTTTATATTTACTATTCACTTTGTATGCCCTTTTCTATCTTTTTACTTTCAACCTATCAGTGTCATTAAAGTACATTTCTTGTATTGCACATAGGATTAGGTAGTGCTATTTAAATTGGAGTACTTAGTCAATTTACATTAAATGTGATTGTTGCTATGCTTGGATTAATTTTACCAACATTTTATTTGCTTTCTATTTGCCCTATGTCTTTTCTGCCCTTTTTTCCCCTTCCCCTGTTTTCCTTTATTTCAATATATATAGTTTTAGTATTATACATCATTTTCTCCATTGTGTTTTTAGATATATTTTTTTATATACTTCTTAGTGCTACTTAGGAATCATAATATGCATCCTGAACTTTTCATTGTCTACTTAAAATTAATACTGTATTAGTTTATGCAAAATGAAAGAATCTCTTAACAGTGTAATTTCATCCATCCCTGATTCTTTGTGCTTTCATTGTCAGTATCTTATTTCTGTATACACTTAATAAATGTTATTATTCTTATTTGAAATAGTCTTTTAACTTTTAAAGAAATAAAGACAGTCCTTTATATATGCCCACATATTGACCATTTTCCTTGGTTTTACTTAAGTATAGCTTAATTAAAGTCCTAACAGTGCTAAGTTTATGTCTGATAATATTTGCCCTTTATATATGCCCACATAGTGACCATTTTCCTTGGTTTTACTTAAGTATAACCTAATTAAAGTCCTAACAGTGCTAAGTTTCTGTCTGATAATAATTCAGTCTAAAGAATTTCCTTCAGCATTTCCTTTAGTCCGGGTTTGCTGGCCAAAATTTTCTGAGAAAATAGTTAATTGAATGTCTTTTTGATTACACCTTCATTTTTGAAGGAGAGATTTCTGGCCTTACAACTTTTTTTCTTTTTCCCCAGCACTTTACATATGCTGTTCCACCAGCTTTTAGCTGACATTATGTCTAATGGAAGTTAGCCATCACTTGTATTATTGTTCATCTAGATATGATGTGTATTTTTTCTCTAACTACTCTTAAGATTTTCTGTTCATATTTTGTTTTCAGCAGTTTGACTCTTATATGCCTAGGTATGGTTTTCTTTGTATGCTGAACATTCAGTTGAGACCCCGAAAGGCTATGTAATGAGAATAAGGATCTTCAAGTAAGAATTATCATTTGGGATGAAGAAAATAAACAAAACACTGTAGACCTAGATTAACCAAAGATAAAACCAAACATGAAGTTCAGTAGGCTGTACTAGCTAACCAGCTACCAAAACACAATTCACCACTTTTCTGGCTGGGCCAGACCACTAACTTCTCCCAACAGTACCTGGCCTCTCATGTCTTGGGGTGGCTCTGAGCCGTGCAGCACCTGTTGCCTGCCAAGCCTGCCAGGCTCCCCCTGCACAGGCAGAGAGCAGCTTTCAGTTAGGGTCTTACAGGGAAACCCTATGCCACCCTTTGGGGCCACCATCTGTGTATTCCCCTTCTCTCATGTATCCTGCCCTACAAACCCCAGTTCCTTCAGCAGGAACAATTGTCATCTCCCCTTCCCATCACAAAGCAAGGGATGTCTCTGCTTGGACTGTGCTTCTCTGTGCTGAGACCAGGAAAGTAGTGCTGGCAAAAACTGGGGTAAAACGGACCACATCTCTGCTGTCTTGAGACTCAAATAACACAGTCCTCTGAGTCTGATTATCCAATACACTCAAATGAGTGTCTCCTATACTCTGTCCATTTTTATACTTCTTCACAACAGTGAAATAAGTTCAATACCAGTTATTCCATCATGGCTAGAAATGGAAGCCGTTTTTTTTGTGTGTGCTTTTTTTGGTGTGAAAATGCCTCAAGTGGTTTTTATTGTGTAGCCTAGACAGAGAAGCACCACAATACAGCTCCTGGACAGAGGAGAGGCTGCCGATCCTTTATCAGCTGGGCCCTACAAGGTACCAGGAGGAAGGGTTAGCAGAGAGATGCCTAAGTGAAGGGTATACAGTCTTTATTCCTGGTAGAAACTTTTCAAGAGATATGTTTTTGAGACAGCACAGTGTATGTTGGATACTAGTCTGAGAGTGATGAAGCTTGGGTATTAGCTCCCGGTCAGCCGACAGCTGTTGGGTGGCCGTCATTTCCCTTGCCTTTCCTCATCTGCAAAAGCAGCGAATTAAATTTAGAATACTTACATTTTTCCAGTATCATCTAGAGTCTGAGAACCACAAAATATTAGGCTAGCTAATAATTTCTCTAACCAAGTGGCACACGGGAAGACATAAACAATCATGTTCTCATTACAACAAACAAAAACAAAACGCAGAATTTCTGTTGTGGCTCAGCAGGTTAAAAACTCGACATAGTCTCTATGAGGATGTGGGTTCGATTCCCTGGCCTTGCTCAATGGGTTAAAGATCTAAAGTTGTTGCAAGCTGCGGCAGAGGTGGCAGTTTTGGCTCGGACCCTGCATTGCTGTGGCAGTGGCATAGGCCAGCAGCTGCAGTTTGGATTCTACAGGAACTTCCATGTGCCACAGGTGCAGCCATTAAAAGGGAAACAAACAAGCAAAAAACCTTCATGGAATGAACCCATGTACCTCTAAAAAAAATGACAAGGTATGTTAAAACTAATCATTGGAGCCTATGGAGATTTCAATATACTGTCAAGAACTCTGCTGAATTTCTAGGTTTTCCAAAGCAGGACACCAAATGAATCTCAAATCATTGGGGTGATAGATTCTTTAAAGCACAATTTTCTTTTCTTTCTTTCTTTCCTTTTTTTTTTTTTTTTTTTTTTTTTTTTTGGTGTCTTTTGTCTTTTTAGGGCTCCTCCTGCAGCATATGGAGGTTCGCAGGCTAGGGGACGAATCAGAGCTGTAGCCACCGGCCTACGCCACAGCCACAGCAACAGCAACAGCAGATCCAAGCTGCAACTGTGACCTACACCACAGCTCATGGCAACGCTGGATCCTTAACCCACTGAGCAAAGCCAGGGATCAAACTCGCAACCTCATGGTTCCTAGTCGGATTCGTTTCCACTGTGCCAAGATGGGAACTCCATAAAACACAATTTTCTACTCTCAAACCTGATGTACTATTAAAAGGACAAGTAAATCCATTGATAGACAAATGAAACCATGGCCAGTGAAGAAAAAGGGCTTGTGCAAAATGATTTTTAAACCTTAAACAAACAAATTACTTTGAAAGCACAGCACAGGAGAAGACTTACCACTTAGTCTGAACTCATCACAGCCATGTGCTTTCTTACCAAAGAGGTATCTTGAAATAATAAATTTTTGTTTCCTCTTCATATTCCTATTTCTCATGTTACTTAAGATCTAGTGACTGAATCCTTTCCTTAAGCATTAGACCTGGTTCTTGGGCTCAGCATTCTGAGTGTGGTACTTACTACCAAGGATAAAATAGCCTGGAAAATAAAGCTGGGTAATAGTTTTGGCATATGCTGAATTAAAAAAAAAAAAAGACATGTTTGACTTTTCAGGCATGTCTTTGATGACAAGACTAAGATTCTAATAGAAAGTTTAGGCGTTCCCATTGTGGCTCAGCAGGTTAAGGACCACATTGTTTCTGTGAGAATGATGGTTTGACCCTTGGTCTTGCTCAGTAGGTTAAGGATCTGGTATTGCTACAAGCTGTGACGTAAGTCGAAGATGCAGCTCGGATCTAGTGTTGCTGTGACTGTGGTGTAGGCCTCAGATGCAGTTCCAATTCGACTTCCAGCCCAGGAACTTCCATATGCTGCAAGTGTGGCCAATAAAAAGAAAGAAAAGGTTAAACCTGAGGTTCTGTGTGTCCTTATCCCTTAAAAGATTTGATTTCCAGCCTTTCTTTAACACAACTTGCATACTTCCCATATTACTCCTACTTTCTGAAACTATGATTTTCTCTTTGCTCAGGTTATATTTCCAGTATTGATAAGAAACACATTCAGCTGTCCAAACAAATTCAGCTGGGTTTTCATGTCTTTCAAGAATGAAAACAACACAGAAGGAAATATTTATGGAAATTTATTTTGAGGCTCGTCTTAGTCTGTCTTTAGAGAAAGCCCCTTTGTGTATAAGTAAGGTGAAGGGGGCCTAAATGTGACATAAACTCGATAAACTCATACACATTTTAAGAAAGGCATAAGTGTCAGGGTTAATGACAATTTCGATTCGATATCTGGCAGCATACTATTTACAATAATCATATATCTTGGGAACTTGTAGTTTCATTATAAGAAATAAAAATTGATGTCAGTAGCATATAGAAGCAAATTATGCTCTAATGATTTCCTAATAAAGTAATTTGCTCATAGGTCACAAGGGATACAACCCCCCAAAATTGCTTATGCTGCGGCCAAAGTAATTATTTTTCAACCTTTAAATATTAAGCAAGTTGCCTAAGGCTTCTCATTGCATGCTAAATGAAGGTTCCTTGTCCCACCAAGTTCTTGGAGAATCTGAGTAGGTCAAAGACAGAACATCAGAGATAATTGAATGCACCCAAAATGCAAATGTTTTCCAAGGAGGAGCAGGTTAGGTTTGTTTTTTCCCTGTGGCTGAGTCAACTTTCCACCTGCAGCCCATGTAACAGATTAGGAGATGTGTGCAGATTCCTGTAATTCCAATGCTTGACCAAAGGGGAAGGATCCCTTGGCAGAATCTGTAGAACTTTTACCAAATACCGTCCATCCACCACATTCTCAAAATTTAATCTCAGAGGTGGTCAATGGGAGAATTAAATCAAATGATACATAAGAAAGGGGTTTGACAATTACAAAGCAGTATATAAATCAAAGTTATTATGAAGACACATTTAACTGTAAAAGACGAACTGTTTTAAATACCTAATTATATTTCCCTCTGGGTTTCTAAAAGTCAGCTATCTTGCAGTTGAGGATTAAGACATGGAAACAACCCAAATGTCCATTGACAGATGATTGGATTCAGAAGATGTGCTATGTGTACACAATGCAATACTACTCAGCCATAACAAAGAACAAACTAATGCCATTTGCAGCAACATGGGTGGAACTAGAGACTCTCATACTGAGTGAAATAAGTCAGAAAGAGAAAGACAAATACCATATGATATCACTTATATCTGGAATCTAATATATGGCAAAATGAACCTTTCCACAGAAAAGAAAATCATGGACTTGGAGAATAGACTTTGTGGTTGCCAAGGGGGAGGGAGAGGGAGTGGGCTGGACGGGGTGCTTGGGGTTAATAGATTCAAACTATTGCCTTTGGAATGGATTAGCAATGAGATTCTGCTGGGTAGCACTGGGAACTAATTCTGGTCACTTATGATAGAGCAAGATAATGTGAGAAAAAAGAATGTATACATGTATAACTGGGTCATCATACTGTACAGTAGAAAATTGATAGAACACTGTAAACCAGCTATAATGGAAAAAATCATTATATATATATAAAAAAAGAAATAGTGACTAATTGTATTTTTGGCCAGTCAGGAACATAGAAATTATATTCCTACTCAGTGGACTTTCAGTCAAGCAAACAGATTGATAAATTAAAAGCACTATGAATGCCCCCCTCCCAAAATAAGAGTTCTCTGGTGGCTCAGGGGGTTAAGGATCTGGTGTTGTCACTCCTGCGCTGTGAGTTCTACCCCTAACCCAGGAACTTTTGCATGCTGCAGGCAAGGCCAAAAACAAACAAACAAAACCACTAGGAATGGACATTTATAGCAGTAAAGATTTTTGCACACATTTTTCTTCATTATTATTATTTTTTGCCTTACTTTGAGCTGTTGCTAGAGTTTGTTTTAAAAGGAAAAAAATGAGAAAGGAAGGAAAACTAACAAGGCAGATGGCTTGTCAAATCAGAGACAGGAAGCCTTTCCAAAAACAGAATAAAGAACATGGGATCTAAATGTTCATTGTGGGTCTACTGCAGTCCCTTTGCATGTAAAAACAGAACATTGCTGTAGTTTATCCATGAACTGTTCTTCCTTTCCTAGGGGGCAAGTGTGTTTGCTATACATTTTCTATACCCGTAAGGAGTGCTGGGCTTTTGCCAGTAGTACATTTCCCATTTTTCTGGGAAAATGGACTCCTTGGCAGGTAGAACGCAGCTCGTGCTAACTCAAAGTTATGCCAGGGAGTTCCTGTTGTGGCTCAGTGGTTATGAACCCGACTGTTATTCATCCAAGAGGATGCAGGTTTGATCCCTGGCCTTACTCAGTGGGTTAAGGATCTGGATCTGCAGTATAAGTTGCTGAGCTGGATCCTGAGTTGCTGTGGCTGTGGCGTAAGCCGGCAGCTGCAGCTCTGATTTGACCCCTAGCCTGGGAACTTAAATATGCCTCCAGTGTGGGACTAAAAAGCAAAAAAAAGCGAGGTGGGGGAGGAGAAGTTATGCCTGGGTGCTAAGACATGCCCCACTCTGGATAGCATTGCTGTAAGACAGTGGAAAAAGCATAAACTTGGAAGTCAGATCCATCTGGGTTCAAAAATGACCAATTCTAACACTAGGTTGGCTTATTCATGGGGAAATGAATTCACCTCTTAAGTCTTGGTTTTCTGATAAATAAAATATAATGACAGTAACAGTATCTTGCAAAGTTTTATTCAGAGTTGAAGATTAGCAAAGTATGTTAAATTGATGCAACTTAATAGCTCTCTCCCCGGAGTCCTACATGCCTCCCCTGCCATGAAGGGTTTTGTATGTTTTCTCAGTGCCCACTCCAACCTTATCCCATAGGAAATACTGTCTTTTAAAAAAAAAAAATGGGAGCACCGAGGCTCTGCTAAGTTTATCTAGCTCCTTAAGTAGAAGAGTCGGCCGGAGGAGCTTGTGTGGTCCAGAGCTTGTGCTGATAATGTCACAGTAGGAGGTTAGCCCAAGAGCACAGAAATGTTGCTGGAAAAGAGAAACCTTCTTTTTTATACCTTCAGTGACTCCACCCACTTTATCTTTTGAACCAATGGACTCCCTTTTGGGAAGGAGGGAAGGAGTGGATTATATAGGGCTTTTTCTGGACTGCTTCCACCCCTTTTCTGATGGAGAAGAAGTGAGAAGGTGGTCTCCATAGTCTTTTGAAAGGCTAAGATTTTTGACAGCTATGAAAGAAAAAAAGAATAATTCCTTTTTTATAAGGAATAAAGGAAAAAGATTAAATGAAAAAACTTCTTGGCTATGACATATGAGAGTTTACTGAAAACAGTAGTAGCTTTAACTGATTGATGGGTTCTGCAGGTAAACAATTACTTCTCTCAAAGTGTCTGAGTCAGTCCTATCTAAGGCAAGGATATCAACTAACTTAAATAACGTTAGTGCGGTAAGTGAGGGACAGAGTCCCTTAGTTGATCCATCCTGTATTTTTAACAGGATATATCAGTAAAATATCCAAATTGCAAAGCTTGCCAGATGTTTGTGAGAACTCCAAACAGAGCAAAAGTTTTGCCCTTTTGAAATCTGAAAACACAGACCTTGGTGCTTCTCGAGCAACTTTTTGATTCAGGATGAGAAGACTGAATTACATGAGAAACGCCTGGAGATGGAAGACTTGATGTGAGGCTGGATACCTGTTTTATTCCCTGTCTTTCCCCACTCCACTCCTTGTTCACTACACCCTGGGTAAGCCAGAAGCTGGAAGCATTACTAAGTTTGGGAACACAGTGCTAGTCAGATTTTCTTTCCATCACACCCACCATCTGATGCTTCTCCTTTACCTCACTGTCTGCCTGCATCTCCTTTTGGGGGCCCCTGGCTTTCACCCTTTCCTGTTTTTCTCCTCTGTTTGATATTCTGTTTCCCTACCAACCTTTTTCATGCTATCCTCTTTTCTCTCTCTCCCTTTATCTGTGATCTCTTAGCTTGTTCTTTCTCTATAGACATCATTTAAAAAGTCATCTACATCTCAAGAAACTTTTTCAAGAATAAAATATATCTAACTCTATATTGGTGAGTCTTGGTCCTTTGAGAATCAGATATCAAAGACAAGATGTCAGGAATTAAATACGCAAAAGATGTGTTAGGCAAATGCCAGTGAGAGAAAACAAAGGGGGAACCAGAGGAGACTGGGAAGGATGCTAGCCCACAATGGAGATTGGATCCAGAGAAGAGACAAGGACTTAAGGAAAGTAGATGCTTAAGGTAGAAGCATCTGGTTGGTAGCAGTTCTAAGGAAAATTCAGTAGGTGGGACGCTTGAGTCAGTGTTATTCACCAGAGGAGGCCTCAGTTTATCTGGAAGGAGCCTTAGCATCTCTGCTGTGCTCAGTCACTGGCTAGGAACAGCCCCTGGGAAGCCTCAGTCAGAACGTGGAGATGGATTGCAGAGTATGGAAGCTCGAAGCCATCAGGAAATAACTCTCTGCATATGGAAATTTGCGAGGTGCATTTTCATGGGTGCCATACTACTATTCTTAACAGCTATGGTCTTTGAGAATGTGTGTGTGAGTGTGTATAATAAATACATATATTTATTAATGTAGATCTTACTTTTTGACAAAAGGATGTGGAAAATGGAAGTAAAATAGCCCTGCGGGCCACTTGTCTCTACCTGCTCCAAGAAATTACCTTTAGATCTACATCTGCTAAGCTGATAAAAAAGAGACATAGTTTTCAGCAGGAAAATAGAGTTATTTCAACAAGCTAATGGTAAGGAGTTTTGTGCATATTGCTGTAAATGTCAGCAGCCATCATTACTGCTCTTACATTTTCTTCTAAAGAGAGGTTTGTCTGTTAAATTTCTTTCACAATGTGCATTAGTACAATCACCACAGGAGCCAAAAACCACAACAGCTTGTTAAAATTGTCTTTTATGTGAACAATAGTTTCTGCAAAGCTGTATAAAAATCACCTAAGATATAAAAGTGAACACTAAAGATTGTGTTACTCTTGTGGATTTTGACCATACTGGTTAGAATTAAATGTAAAATTTAATAGCTATTGCTGAATATAATATTTAACTAAAATAAAATATTCTGTATTTCATACCTTCTAAAGACATAAGGCTAATGCTTATGAAAGGGTCATGATAACCAGGAAGCTGGAATTATACATTCTAATCCTCAGCCACTAATAAATTATTCTATATCTTGTCATCTGTTCAGTAGAAGTAGCATATCTAGCAAAAGGAAAGTGAAGAATACAAACATGATACAGAAAGAATTAGGGAAGGAGGACGAGTAAGGTGGTTTAAAGAAACTATTTATAAGATTGATTTCTAAACATTTTCATTCATTTTGTTGACATCCCAGACTTTGACTCTTCCCAGTCTCCCACCCGTGCACTCACATGATAGTCTCAGCATCTTAGTTTTGTGATTTTATCTAAGTACACCAACTATTTCAGTATAAAAAAAAATCAGTAGAAATGAAAAATGAGGGAAAAAAAGTGGACTTTGAATAGGGTATAGTCAGGATTGAGAGGTGGTTTTCTGCCCTGTTTGGAGAAGGTGGTGACAGTTCAGCAAGACCATGGACTCAGTAGCAGTGACGGTGGTCTAGAACCTTTGGGGCTGACACCTATCTGAGTCATAGGTCTCCAAAGAAATAGAACCAAGAGGATGCACATATAGAGAGAAAGACAGAATTGGCTTATAATGATTATGAAGGCTGGAAAGTCCGAAACCAGCCAGATAGACCAGCAAGCTGGAGACCCAGTTTGAGGCTGTCTGCTGTTCCCTTTGTAGGTGAAGTCTGAGGACCGTCTGCTGCAGAATTTTCTCTCGCTCGCAGGAGACCTCTCTTTTTGTTCTATTCAGTCCTTCAACTGATTGTATGAGGCTTACCCACACTTTAAAGAGCGATCTGCTTTACTCATGGTCCTTTGATTTAAATGCTAATCCCATCCTGAAACACCCTCATGGACACACTCAGAATAACATTTGACCAACTATCTGGGTACCCCATGGCTCAGCCAAGCTGACTTATAAAATGAACCATCACACAAACCTTCCAGAGTCCCTAGCTCTGGTAGCAGGAGCGGTGTGCTAAGTGATGTCCAGTCCATCCTGATTCCATGTTAACAGTGAGAATAGGCTCTAGAAGTTGGGCCCTTTTAAAATATTTCAGAAATACATGCCCTCTTCTTAACTAACTAAGTTGTTGAAATTCAAAGTGCATTGTATTTTTGGTCTTTCCTTTATGCAACATTTTCCTGAGGTAAAGCATAGATGAAGTAAATTGCACAAGGATAAGGTGGCTGTGAAATATATGTATCTGTCTCTATGTCTCCAGGTAATCACCACCCCAAACAATATATAGATCATTTTCAACATTCCAGAAGACTCTCTCATTTTCCTTTTCAGGTAATGGACCCCCGAAGAAAACATACCTCTGACTTCTATTACTGAAGCTTCATTTTGCTTTTTCCTTCACATCATAGAAATGCCATCAAGGAAAATTTCCTCTATTAATATCTGGGCTGCCTTCATGTTAAGTCTGAAACTGTAAAAGAACTGTGATTACACCACTTGTGCGATAACAAGTTAGCTTGCTATAGTTTCATATACATCTGTGTGTGTGTTTGGGTGTCTGTATATATGTTTAGACAAATAGAAACAAGACCTTGGGTCAGAGACGCAGATGGCTTGTTACTCACAGCCAAAAGCAGCCAAAGCTACATCTCAGCACATGTTCCCTATGCACCAATCCCCACAAGGTGACAGAATGAGGGCCAGATGTTTACCCGCACCTGCATCGAGTTTGCATCACAAGAGCTAAACCCTGAAAGGATGAGGCTTGGAACTTATTTGCGGAGGCTGGCACATCTCCAGCACATGGCTGCCATCCTCCTGCCAAGAGAGAAAGGCTTTTACTCTACAGTGTAAACCATCTTCTCCCAGGAAAGGGGGAATGCAATTATCATCCTGGAATGAAAGCAAAGGTCTCTGGAAGAACAGAAGGAAATGTTACTAACTTGAATGTCTCTGGAACTTTCTGTCTTTAGAGAGATACTATCTCTAGCTTCTCAGACATGTTCCCAAGGTGTCCCCTATAGTTAGAATGCCCAGGCCATGGAGAAACCCTGGGAAATCCAAGGAAAATTATCTCCCAGCATCGTCCACATTTCCTTGAGATTAATATTTGTGTATGCATGAAGCACTAGTTTATTCTTTCTTTGCTGATATACACAATTACTGCAGTTGGTTTACTTATAAATTAATTGTTGAGCACCTAGCATGTGCCCAGGTGTAATGTTTGGCACCAGAGCTACCATGTCCCTACAACTTTGAATCATGGAATCTAGAGTGAGAGTTTAATGTGAGTTCCATGGATCTCTTAGTGGTTTATGTTTGGTGTTCAGTAGCTCATGATCCCTTCAAATTTCTACTTAAAATTTTGTGTCATGTTATATGCATTTTTCTGGGGAGAAAAGCCTTTGCTTTTATCAGATTTATAAGCATGTCTGTAATTCGAAAGATTAAGAGTTCCTGGCATGGTAATTATATCTCAGCAAGATTCCTTTAGTCTCAGAAGACACTCTGGTTTGGTTTCTTCCAGCCAAATCCAGATCCTAAGCCTCTAATTTCCTAAACTTCTCCCAGGGTCTTACCCTCTCAGCAGAACAGTAGAATTTCCAAGACAAATATGGAAAGAATGATTAAAAAGGTAGTAGGGGAGTTCCCATCATGGCTCAGTGGTTAACGAACCTGACTAGGAACCATGAGGTTTCGGGTTTGATCCCTGGCCTTGCTCAGTGGGTTAAGGATCCAATGTTGCAGTGAGTCCCGAGTTGCTATGGCTGTGGTGTAGGCCAGCAACTGCAGCTCCCATTTGACCCCTAGCCTGGGAACCTCCATATGCCGTGGGTGTGGTCCTAAAAAAAAAAAAGACAAAAGAGAAAAGAAGGAAGGAAGAAAGAAAGAGGTAGTAGCTAACATTGATCAGAATACAGACAAAAGCAGCTCGAATAAGTACATTTACAATTTTTCTGGCTTCTTTTTTTTTTAGTATCTTTGTACAGAAAACACCAATAAAAACACTCAAGACCAAGGCCCAAGACCCACCTGAGTGCTGTATTCTCCCCAGGACTTTATCTGAAAAAAACCTACTGTCCCCAAATGCTCAGGCCTGCCCTTGCCAGTTTGACACGTTTATAGGAAATTTTCCTAAACTGGATACTCACCTGCATGTGTTCAGTCTCTCCTCACCCAGCACAGAAAATAAATTCAACAAATCGACTCTCTAAATCATTTGAATTTTTGCCTTTTTGGAATATTTGCATTTTAACAGGAAAAGTAAGTCTTTGCTGGAGGGAATATATTACTAATGTAAAAATGTGAGGCATTTGTTACAGTCTAGTTGAAGAGGGATTTAAGATGAGTAAGCTTTTCTGTCACAGTGTCCCACGGTGGTTCTCAAATCACATGTCATCATCTCCTTAGATAGGCTTCATAAAATTCTCTACTTTTGTTGAAAAAGTTGCTCTTTGGAACAAAATGTCTGCACACTGAGTTGCCACATGGTGTAGTGACAAGGACACCTAACTAGGCCTTCCAAGAGCTTAGGCCAAAATCTTGATCTGCACTCAGTCCAGCATGACCTTGGACATGTTGATTAATCTCCAAGAGACTCAGTCTGATTATTAGCAATAATATGTGTTATTTCTTTGTCAAGTGAAAGATGTGTTACAAACATGTAATATTATATCACAATCACACCGCAACCACCCCATATGGCCTTACCTGAACCTTAGCTGCTGGTCACAAAAACATTTTGTAAATGTTCAAAACATTTTTGAACACGTTGCTGTGGCTGTGATGTAGTCTGGCAGCTGTAGCTCTGATTAGACCCCTAACCTGGGAACCTCCATGTGCCGCGGGTGCAGCCAAAAAAAGGACAGTGGTCTTATCTTGCATTTGGTCAGAAAGAAAAGCAAACTTAGGGATGAGGGAAGAACTTAACCAAATTGTTCTTTTCTTTAAACTTCCATTCCTACCAAATGTTGTGCAATTTGGGGATAAAAAAGTGAAAAAGAGATGTGCCAATTTTTACAGTTAATACTCCATCATAAATAGCAATCAATTAGAGAATGCAATGAATGTCTTCAGTACTTGAGAAACACAAATGGAAGTAGAGGGTTTAATGTTTCCAAATAGAATGAACTCTATAACTTTCCGTTTCTTTCCTTGGCTTACTCTGATTACATTATTTTTAGCCCAGAGATGATCTAGTTTATTTTCTCCAAAAGTTTAACCTCTTTACAGTCGGCTTGAAATTCTGACATATCAGCATAATGAGAAAAGATTGGGAACCTCAATGTCTAATCGTGACGTCTTTATTAGAAAGTACAAAGTCAACAGAAGACTGAGATTTATTACTCTGAAAGGAGGTAGAATATCCATTTGCTCTTAGATACAGCCCAAGAGATGCCGGCTGGGGAAATTCAAAAGCTCCAGCTGGCAGGCTTTCTAACCTTCCCTTTATACCTGCAACCCCGAAAGTTGATACATGGAGTTTTAAACACCGATGATGCACAGGTTATTTTTTCTTTGCTTCTAAGAGTGAATTGTTCTAAGAGAAGAAGTAAAAAGTACCATGACCCATACAATGCTTTACTAGACTTCCCAATGAAGGTATTGATTCTATTCCATCCTGCAGAAGTTAACTTCCTTTTGTTTAAGGGGAATTGGGAAAAGATTAGCCTGGCATTCCAATTGTGCTTAGTATATTGTAGCCTCTACTGCTGTACATAGAACTTGGAGAGTCAGAACACGTCCACTAGGCCAGTAGGTGTTGTACACTTGTGACTTTTGTGTCATTTTGTAGAATTTGTTAGGTTTCTGAGCTTTCTTAGTTTGGGGACTCTAATATGTAAAGTTTGTAAAACTTAAACAACAAATCTTTATTTCCTTCTTTAATTGATTATTTCCTTTCAGCCCATAATTTTATGGGGTGTTATTTCAAAAAAATTAATATTTAATGTAGGTATACACATGCATATATACTATTTGTCTTTTAAGTAAAGAGCTTCTAGAGCATATATTCTCAATCTCTAGATCCTCTCTTTAATAAATTATGCATATGGGAATGAAGACATTTCAGGCACCCTCTGAAAATTATTCATAGACCAAAAGATCTGTGGTCACCAAGTTGAAAACCATTGTTGTAGAGGAATTGGAATTGTATCAGCTTAAATAGATTAATATCACACCCTAGATAGTGCCAGAGACTCAGTAAGCACTTCATAAAACCTTTTGGAGAAAATAGCAGATAGAATATTTTTTCATTCTCTGCTCTGAAATTACATTTCCCAGTCCTCTCAGAGACACAGTAAGGTAATCAGTTGTCATTCCAAGAGTCCTGCCTTCCATTGCTCAACAGCAAGGAATGAGAGGCACTAAAGTCCATATTTCAGCATTTCATGAATCTGATTGTTATGTGATCTCAGAAGATCCATTAGGTTCTTCTCTTGTATTTCATTTGTGACATTGGATTTGCTAATGCAGGAGACCAAATGAGCTTTAAATGGTTTTAGAAAGGAGTGACAAATATTTTGGTTTTCTTTTAAAATCATTATTCAATTGCTTGCCTCTCTCTTTCTCTCTCTCTTTCTGTGGGTGCACAACAAATTGGTATTGCTAAAATTCTGTAATATGGTAATGAAATACTCTGCTCATGAGAAGAGAAAAAAGGTTTAGTAATTCAACCAAAACAAATAGAATCATCTGAGTTTTATAATATAGTTTTAGCTTTAGATAACCACATCAAATCCTCCTGCTTACTCAAACTCTGATATCATAATTTTATTTTCCTTGTTACTTTGTCATTGAACTATCTTGGCTTTAAATCAAATGAAAAATAAATTTTAGAGTGAGAACAATAAAGTAAGTTGTGCAATTGAGTTTTTTTCTGATTATAGAATATATACACAGATTTACCTCTGTAGTTGAAAAGCTATACAAATAATAAATTTCATCCTTGATGGACTCTAATATTTTTGTCATTAATATAGAAGACAGTCAATCAAGACAGGAGAAAAGGACATTCTATTTTCATGTTGAAACTGCAGCACAGTATTAAAGGTTTCTTGGACTTTGTATAAGCTAAAAGTCTGAACTTTGATTAAGTAATTTATAAGCTAATTCTTTAAAAAATTTGTAATGAGGAAAATATCAAATATATACAAAAGTAGAGAGAATAGTATGACTTTGTCACCCATCTTTAAATTGATTTTGAAATCACTGGTTGAATTATGGTATTCTAGAAAAAGCGTTTACAGTTACTGCACTATTTCATTCCCTTTCTTACTTCCTCTCCCACCTTACTAGAACTGAAGCTAAGTAAATGCCTTTTTACGTAATTTTTTTTTTTTTTTTTTTTTTTGGTCTTTTTAGGGCCACACTTGTGGCATATGGAGGTTCCCATGCTAGGGGTTGAATCGGAGCTATAGCCGCCGTCCTACACCACAGCCATAGCAGCACAGGATCCGAGCCTCGTCTGTGACTACACCACAGCTCATGGCAACACCAGATCCTTAACCCACTGAGTGAGGCTAGGGATCTAACCCGCATCCTCATGGATGCTAGTCAGGTTTGTTAACCACTAAGCCACAGCAGGAACTCCCCTTTTTATGTAAAATTAATAGATGCTCATTAACAAAAGTCAACCAAAAGAAAAGACTAAAACAAACAAACAAAAAGACTCAAGCTAGGCATGCCTGTAGTGGCGCAGTGGTTAACAAATCCGACTAGGAACCATGAGCTTGCGGGTTCGGTCCCTGCCCTTGCTCAGTGGGTTAACGATCCAGCGTTGCCGTGAGCTGTGGTGTAGGTTGCAGACGCAGCTCGGATCCCGCGTTGCTGTGGCTCTGGCGTAGGCCGGTGGCTACAGCTCCGATTCAACCCCTAGCCTGGGAACCTCCATATGCCGCGGAAGCGGCCCAAGAAATAGCAACAACAACAACAACAAAAAGACAAAAAGACAAAAAAAAAAGACTCAAGCTATTCAGAAAAGTACAAAGGAAAAAAACATTTTTAAAACCACACCAATTTCCACCACTTCCAAATTACTGTAGGTACTGTTTTGTGAACAGCATTTTATGCATCTTCTTATAAAGAGATCCGTAGGTAATAGACTAAAAAGTATTATCATACTATACTTACTATTTAAGATGAAAATTACAGAATTTAAAGAAAAAGAAACTGAAGCAAAACTGAAATAATGGTTTAAGAAATAATCCTTAAAATTTCTTTACCTTTTAATATAAAATGTTTTATTTAAAAGCATATATTTCTACTTTAAATAGTATCAATTTTGACTTGAAACCATAATTACCATAATTCTGTATTTAAATTGATTCGCTATTTACCACCAGTTTTTTTGTATAATGTTCTCTCCATATCTGAGTTTTTATTATGCTTCATCTCTTGTCTGCCTGGTATTCATTCTGCTCAAGAATGTTTTGGCCCCTAAATTGTTAACAAAATGGCTAAATTCAAGGAAATGTCCATCTGAAGACACTTTGGACAGGACAAATTATTGGGTCACATTCTCAGAATTTTATAGATATTGTTCTCTGTCCTCGGGAATTGAATGTTGCCTTAGAGACATCTCTAGCCAACCCTACCGTATATTATTTGCTTTTCTCATCACAGGGTCAATTTTTTTTTTCCTGAATTGGTGAAGTACAGCAGCTTTTACAAGCTGTGTCAGATGATTCTGTCTGAATTTTTCAGAGATACAATGTGCCCTTGTCAATTTGCAGATTCACCTTTTTTCCCCCTCAGTTCTGCTATATTTTCATCTGCGATAATGCTTTATAATTCTAACTTCCATTAGTTGTAAACTCTTCTTCAGCCATTATGGGTACACTAGATCTCCTTTTCTTCCATATCTGTCAATTTACAGACAGTAATTGTCTTTCTAGGCTATTATTATTATTGCTATTGTTATTATTATTATCCTAATATGACTTTCATCTTTATCATGGTTTAGTTTTCTCTTATAAATCTGCTGCGTGTTGTACAAGTTCAATTTTTTTCCTCCATCCATTATCTTCTAATTTATTCTTTGCATCCTTTTATCTATTCTCTGAGATCTTTTCAGGAGTTATGCTATTTGTGATTTCTTTGAGACATAAAATTTTGAATGTTTTTGCATTATAAGCATAGCTGTCTCAGTATTTGGTATGTGTGTTTATAGTGTGAGATTGAAAAACTTTCTTATTTCTTTGGAGGTGAAGAGATTTTCTCTTCTATTTCTTCTATTTTTTTTTCTTTTTCATTGCTCACAGAAGGATTTAGGAAAGGAGAGGAGAATTTAGAAAGGTCTTTGCTCAACCATCTTTGACCTAAAGGCTTGTATAGAAGTTTAAGTCCCAAGTCTTATACTGCTTTACTGCTATGAAGACTTCACAGAGAGCCACCCAAATGGAGTGGCTTCCTTTCCCTAGGAATGGGCGATTTCTTAGAATAAACTGCTTGCAGGAGCTAAGAACACAGTATTAATTTTCCAATTCTTCCAACCACCTTCACACCAGAAAGTTGGAGAATGCAATCACTTGCCCTGATACCAGTTGTGTGGCCATGGGTATGGTAGGAAAAAGCACTTTATTATTTTTTTGCCTACATAGAAGAGAAATATGGGGTGTTAGAGACAGTAGCTTTACTGTGTATCTGAAAGACGGCTGATTCTGGCCATTTTGTACCTTGGATAAGTTTTTTTCTATAGAGAGGGCTGAGATATGAGTATACGTCACTTAGGAGATTCTCTCTCTGTTCAAAGGCAAAACAAACAAACAAAGAAACAAAAAAACACCCAAAAGCTTTGTCAGTTCATACAGGCAGTAGGAATAAAGTCTACCTATAAATACTAACTAGATTATAAGTTTTTCAAGTGACTGTATCTTATTTATCTTTGCATTTTCAGTACCTTGCACAGTGTTTGGAAAAAAGTAGATGCATGATATTAAGAATAAAACTGTGATATTTGGATGCATATTTATGATGGGCATTATGTCAATCACTTGATATGAACCACCACATTCAATTCTCACACCAAAAAACCACTTATTACCCTTCTTGATTAGGGAAGTGAGACTCAGGTAAATGCTCAAGAGTACCCTGCTATTAAATAGACAGAGCCAAGATTTTAACCTGGGCTAATTGACCACCAACTATATGAACTTAACCACCAAGAAAGGGATGAAGGGGTTAAGGAAGGAAAGAATAAAGGAAGTGTGAAGAATGATTGATATAAGCAAAATTTTTAAGGTATTAAAGTTTTGTGATACAAAAAGAACAGACAACCTTTGAGCAGCCTGTGGGAACAGTGATTTTGCTGTGGAGACTCTGCTACTAGAGGCAGAGAAATAAACATATAGATCTCAAGACACACACACACACAGAATATCTGTTATGAACCAAATCTGGCCTTCGGATGGTAAGAAGACAATAATGGACATGGGGAAGGTACAGGGACACTATAGTTGCCTTTGCAAGGTCCCATGCTGTTCTTAATGTCTGCCTTCTTCACCACTATCATATTTTGAACATCTAGGCAAAGTGTAAACATGGGATCAATAGTACCCCACCCCACATGGACCATATAACTCTTGAGAACACCACGGTCATCTTGACTGGCCAAGAATAGCTAACTGCAGTAGATCCCAACTGTATTAAGGAAAAGTTTATGGGATGTAGGTTTGATGGGCAGCAAGATCAAAGGACCTCTTAGTCCTTTCCTCAGTTTATTTTCTTCATACCTCTTAGTTGGGACACATGTGGAAGTGTGTATCTGTGTGAGATTCTATAAAACTATAAAAGCTAGGTATCAAAAATTAAGCCTAAACTATAAAGATATGAACCAACAATACTCAATATCCTCCATCTAACCTTGGTGCTAATATTACTTAAAGGCAGAAGCACTCTGTGGGTCAATGCAGTGCTATCCCAGTTAAGGGAAAGCAGCTTAGAGAGTCGAGGGAGGGTACTCTTGGTCTGGGATTCCCTCTATGTAGCTGAGGGACATGATCTTCTTTGGCTTCAATGCCTCGCAGTTTGAGAATTCTGCTTGCCCAATCTACATTTGCCTCACTGGTTCCAAACCCTATATAGAAATAACAAATTGCAGATACTCTTCCGAGGAGTTAGAATAAGTACTAAGCAATTGAAGAGTTTTCTGAGTCCCAGATGTCTCGTCTCCTGATGTGAGCCTGGCACTGCTCAGGTCTTACTCACTATGGCTTTCCACTACATTTTTCCCATAGAAGATCTTTTGATTCTTGGGAGGCAAGGCCCAAGATAGCACCTTGACACTCATAAAGGTTTCCACCTGTGTATTCTTTACATCAGAAAACTCTCCTTTAATTATTCCAGTTGTTCAGATCATCAATCATCTTCAAAGATTAAATTCTTATTTTTCTCATTTCTGTGTTTCTTCTTATTCATAGAGCATCATTCCAACTACCATGATACCAAGGGTATGCCCTTTCTTTTTGCTTTCAATAGGAAATTGTCTCTTGAACAAAATATCAGCACCACAAACCTAACACCTACATCATTTGCAAGTATCTCTACATGTATTGAAGTCACATCCAACAGATTTTTTTGACAACCAAAGCCCAAGAACCATATTCATCAAGTGATTTTTCAATGTTAAGGTATACCACTATTACTAATTATTACTATGTCTTAGAGCTAATGCTAATACTATCTGAGTTCTTGTTTATGGTTAAAATCCTTTGCTCTCTCTCCCTATATTTCTTTTCCTCTTTCATGGACTATCAAAAATTGTATATAACTCTTCATTCATTCCCAAGTGCAGCCAGCTCTGAGATGAAAGAACAAAATACATGGTAGTCCCCTAAATAAATAAGCACTTTAGCTGTAAAGAGGAAAAAAAAAAAAAAACAGAGTATGGCTTATCTAAAGTACAAGAAAATTGAGGGAGTTTTGAAAAGAAGTATTCCAAAAGATGCTGAAGTAAAAAAACCTACAAAACCTTTGATCTATTAAGTCTGTCTCTGGAAGTAAACATCATAGAAATACCTGTACAAGTGCACAAATAAGTGTATAAAAGTAGGAGTATTAATTGCAGCTCTTTCTCAGTGACAACTGGGAGTTAACAAATGTCCATCCCTTTTGGAATAATTCAAAAACTAGGATATACCTAAAGAAAGGGCTTAGTCATTGGATAATATGGAGCATATCTCCATGTACGACAATGGAAGAAGTCCATGAGGCAGGGTTGATTATTTTAAAAAAACAAATTGCAAACCTTAAGTGGAGATATAATCTCATTTTTTATAATTCATGCCTCGTACACAGGAAGGTGCCTATGGTTTTAAATTATTCAAGAAGGATGAAGATGTTTTGTAAATGTAAAAGATTCTTAACATTCATTGTAGGTTTAATGATTTGAGGATTTCTTCAACTGTCTGTGAACATGCACAGATTCTGAAAATGACTCTTGAAAATACCAATGGTAGTTTTTCCAGGGAAGTGGGAGATTAGAAAAATAGACATAAAGAATGATTATTTTAATCTGAAAACTCTAGCCATCGAGTGCATATAGTTAATAAATAAGCTATACGAAAAGCAATACTCCCCAAAAAGAGCTCCTCTATCTCCTCCACCAGTGACCCAGGCATTATATTTTCCTTTATCTCTTCTCATCTCACAGACACATTTTCCTTCCCTGATTTATGAGAATAAAAATTGCAAGACAAACACAGAGAATGAGATGGGATAGATGTTTTTGGACTGCTGTTGAACTTCTATAGTTGGACTTATGCATTTGACATAATACAGGAGGGATAATGCATTTGAATTCTTTGTAGTTGCCTTCCATATGGTAGATAGAGATGTGCAGGACATGTGAGATGGCTGTAGTTATGGCAGCAATGACTTAGACCCAAGTTTGTCTGGTCCCAGAAGAGGTGATGTTATCCATATCAGTTAGAGTCTATCAACATGGTTTAACAATCCTGTGTTAAAACCATTTCCATATACAGCAGCTGTTTCCTCCAATCTGTCCCTCCCCTGTTGTCCCTGTATACGTGTTCATACTCACTTTGGTCCTTATGCTTTGATATCATTTAAGATGGACAAAGGTATTTTATAAATTTAAAGATGATTTTCAAAGGTGGTTTTAAGGTTTAATATTTTAAACATGATTTAAACTGTAGAGGCTTAGTGTTTTCAGTGGCTTAATGCAATAAAATCCACCTGTTATTTTTGGCTGCTTTATTTAGACCATCTGCTCCACAAAGAATGAAAAGCTCAATGATGGATGAAGAACTGTCTATACCTCATGTGTCAATAATTTATTTATTCTCTCTATCCAAGCCTTCAGGTCACTACAAAAGTGTTTATCTATTCATTTTCCGGCACAGGGGAAGCCAATATTTGGTGTTTGGCTTTATTAAAAATCATCACAGGGAATTGTATTTTTTGTTAATTCATGGTTTTCTATTTTCCCTATGTTAAAATAGATTTTAAGGACCCTGATTCTCCCTTCTATGGCAGGTGGAGTATCTGACGAACGGGTGAGTGACAAATCACGTCATTCACAGATCAGGTAGCAATATGAGCATCACATACTCTATCCCTAAACTACAGAGTCCCAGCTAGGGACAAGAAATTACAAAGGTCAGGCACTTTGGTCACCAACTATGTCCACTTGAATGGAATGGTTTTGCAGTCCTTTTCCTCATCTTTTGCAACATGAGATCATCTTACTTTAAGTTCTTTTGCCTGTGAGTCTCTTGAGTTCACTCTCACATCTTTGACCACTTCTAATAACAATAATAATGACAATAATAATAGCAACAATAATAATAACAATAACAGCTTGAATTTACTGAGTGCTTACTAGATTCTCAATCCTATATGAAACACACCTCATATCTATTGCTCACCTTTATGCAGCTCTTCTTTCTTTCTCATCTTAGGCTTTGCCCAAAACTTACTCGTGGGCCTTTTCTTCTGCTTACTCATTCACTTCCTCAATGAAAGCATTTCACACATGGTTCAAAATACCACCTCTATGTGGATGGTGTCTAACAGCATTTCCAGCCTGTCTTAGTCCTTTGGAGCAGCAGTAACAAAATTGTCTAAACTAGATGGCTTGTAAACAAAAGAAATTTATTTCTCACAATTCTGGGTGCTGGAAAGTCCAAGATCATGACGCAGGCAGATTCAGTGCCTGGTAAGAACCAGCTTCCTCACTAAAGCCATCTTCCCACTGTAACCTCACATGGCAAAAGTGATAAGGGAGGTCCCTTTGGCCTCTTATAAGGGCACTCATTCCATTCGTGAGGACTGCAGTCTCATTACCTAATCACCTCTCAAAGGCCTTACCGCAAAGCACCATCACATTGGACATTAGAATTTCAATATAAGAATTGGTGCCTCTGAGGAAGACACAAACCTTCAGACCATAACACAGCCATTGAACTTGAATCTGACTTCCACCTTCTAGCTGCCTATGGAATGTTTTGGGGTTACCAAAATGGAATGAGGATCTACTACTTTTTGAGTGCCTCCCAAATGCCAGGCACTTTTTAGAGATTTTACATGTTTATCTTGTTTAATCTTCACATAAACAGTGTACATCTACTTTAGATTTGGGAATATTTAGATTCAATAATCTAATAAATTCCCTGAGATCCCACTCTTTGCTAAGAAGCACACTGGGACATCATTCAAATGTAATTCTAAAACCCATGACTTTTCTTTTTCTTTCTTTTTTTTTTTTTTTTTTTTTTTTTGAGGGCCACATTCAAGGCATATGGAAGTTCCCTGGCCAGGGGTCGAATCGGAGCTGTAGCTGCTGGCCTATGCCACACCCACAACAACTCGGGATCCAAGCTGCATCTGTGACCTGCACCACAGCTTGTGGCAACACCAGATATTTAACCCACTGAGCGAGGTCAGGGATTGAACCCGCATCCTCATTACTGCTCAGCCACAACAGGAACTCCTAAAACCCATGACTTTTAAAACATTTCATATGATAAATCTCAGATGTAATACTTTCTCCATATCTCTGATTAAGCATTTGCAATTTTCATCCATGTATTGCCAGATCGCCCCTCATGTTTCTTGTTTATCTCCTAGACAACCACCAGCTATGACTTTCATCTAAGTCCTCGGTAACGTCAACCTTAGATCATCTGTTACTTCCCTCCCTACTCTTCATTTCTAACCCATGCAGTATGAAAACTATCCGACTTACTTTCTTGTGACACTATTCTCGTACTGTCATTTCTTGGCTAAAAGTCTATAATTTCACCCATGATCCATTCGTCAAGGTGAAATTATAGACTCGGAGTTTTTTCACCTCCTCTAATCTATCCGTCCAAAATGAGCATGATTTTATTAATTTATTTCGCTCACAACAATCACTTTTAGTGGGTTCTTCACTCACTCTTTTCCACTTCGGGGAATTTCTTTTCTCTTTTTGGCCAGTGCAGGCTTACCCTGGTTCAAAGTTCCAACCCAAGTTCTTTTCATTCAAGAAAGCCATCTCACTTGTCTACAGCCCACAAACATCTTTCTTCTCTAAGTTCCTGGAATATTTTCAGTGTGCTCCATGCCTTTACCTACTGATTTTTATTTGCCTTTCACACTTTGAGTCTCCAGGTATTAGTCAGTAAACTTTTGAGGCAGAGGTCCTCCGTGCTACTTCTTGGAGCTTGGCACATGAACTTGTCATGCATTGTGTGCTCGATAACCACTTTTAGATTAGTTAGCTAGCATAAATTGCGTACTGAGAAGTAACAGTCATCCTGCCACATAGCCCAGAGCCTCCCAGAAAACCTTTATTACAGCCTGTTTGTCCTACAACTGTTTGGAATTCTCCTTTTTTTTTTTTTTTTTTTTTGTCTTTTGTCTTTTGGGGGCTGCACCCTAGGCATATGGAATTTCCCAGGCTAGGGGTGGAATCAGAGCTGTTGCTGCTGGCCTACATCTGAATTCTCCATTTTTGACATCATATATACCTAACAGAAAACAACCAACAATCTTTATTTAGCTCTTTCAGTTTGTTTCTTATCCAATACGGTCTCATGCAAAAAGATAATCAAACTTACAAAGTGCTATCCTTCGGAACTTACCTATGGTAATTTTGAAAACGTAATGTCTATCATTTAAAGAGAGAAGGTACAGAGTTCCCATCATGGTGCAGAGGAAATGAATCCGACTAGGAACCATGAGGTTGCAGGTTTGATCCCTGGCCTCTCTCAGTGGGTTAAGGATCCAGCATTGCCATGAGCTGTGGCGTAGATCACAGATGTGGCTCAGATCCGGTGTTGCTGTGCCTCTGGTATAGGCTGGCAGCAACAGCTTCTATTGGACCCCTAGCCTGGGAACTTCCATATGCTGTGGGTGTGGCCCTAAAAAGACAAAAAATAAAAATAAAGAGAGAAGGTAAGATGAGGCAAACCAAAGTATGTCAGTAGGTTTCTTATCTACAGTCATGATTCTCTCTTCTTTCCAAAGAGCATGCTTACAAAGTATTAGGTGAAGAATTTTAAAAGTCCCCTCCATCCCTGAAATGTAATCTCTTCTGAAATATACTGTAAAGATTTTGAAGAGAAAAAAAATTGAAAAGTATGATGTATTTTAAGTTCTTTAGGGGTTAAGACACCTGAACTATCTCCAAGATAGTGACCTCTCAGAGGTATTTACAGAACCTTGTTGAAGGTGGATGCTGTGACAATAATTAAGGTAAGTGTCTAGGAACTCAGAGCTCAGATGTTCTGATGACTCTTGAGATGCAAGCCAGGTAATGCAACTCACTGAAATATGAGAACAAAGGATGGGGTTTGTAATGAGATTTAGCTTCTCGGCAAGAGCATATGTAGGAAGCATCATTTTAGCTTTCCAGTATTTTAAAATATACTGGCATCATTAGTGCAGGGCCATTTAAGGGTCTATAGAATCCCAATAGAAAAATCAATGACCAGTATAGGATAACACTAAAGTCACATAAAATGGTATGAAATGGACAGCTAATTCCCAGAGATTTGCCATGTGATTTCCATTGTGGCATCCAACAAAAGAATGAATAAGTGGAATTAAAAACTACCAGCACTATCTCTCTGCTCTGTTTGCATTAAAATTGAGGCTACATGTTTGTTATGCTAAGGACATAATCTAAATTGCATGATGACGTAGAAGCATAATAATATAAGTTATATGCCCAAACAAATAGAAAATGTTACTGCTTTAGGTATTTTGTTTTGTTTAATCCAATTCTGACCAATTCTGTGGTATGGGTAATTTGTATCCTAATTTTACAGGTGGGTATATTAAACCTTGGAAAGATTAAATAACTTGCTCAAGGTCAAAGTTTGTAAGAGGTAGAGTCAGAGTTCAGATAATTCTGCAAACTCATTTACTTCCCTCACCATTCCCTGCTTGAGGTTTTGAGAAATCCTAGAGTAAAGAAATCCATTCTGCATTATTTAAAGCAGACTCTACCATACTCATCCAACCAGCGAACCTGTCTTCCACAGAATGCTTTCTAAAACCCAAGACACAACGATCTGTAGCAAATGCTTCAAGGATGCTGCATCAGGAAGATGAATAATTTGGCAGGAATGTCATCTCTCTCTCAATTGAAAAGAACTGCCAAGGTAGTTGATGACAATCCTTTGTGTAGCCAGTGTGCATATTTTGATGCTATGGTTTCCAAAGAGGGTAAATTCCTCTTAGCTTCTAAAATCAGAAATGCACAGAGGCATCTGGCCAAATAAGTCAACTGAAGAAATGATCAAGCAAAAGTCAACAAAATCAATTGCTGGACTCACTCAGGATTCTGCTCATGTCAAGCAAGAGGAATCATGAGGGATCTTTGCTTCTCCAAGGTTGTTCTAGATCTGGATTCTCCCAGTAACTTTTCATCAGGAAGTGTCTACAAAGAAGGCAGGGATATAGTACCTCTGCTAGCTGGAAACCATGACTCTGTATAATCTCTCATGGAAAACCCAGATGACCCCATTGGAACTTGCTTGTTCTTTACTGAAACCTATGAATCTTAGACCAGGAGGTTTCCATGCAGACAATTTGTTGTGGCAACTAGACAGGTTCCCAGCAAAACAGCTACTTTTACATGACTTTAAAAATCAGCTATTACATTTTAAGCTTTTAAAATTAAAAATGAGAGTTCCTCCTCCCATCTTTGGCGCCATCCCATTTCTGACCCATGAGTATGGAAGAGTGAGCAGTGGGAAGAGGGTCAGAGATTAAGTGACGTTTTATGGTAAATACTACGGCTGCTTTAAAATAATCACGTTGCATTTTGACATGGCTACATGACAAATATCTTTTAAGTCAAAATTTCTTTGTTAACAAAAGGTAAGTCAAATTAGCTGAGATAATGTGTTCTCTCTTGAGGCAAGGACGATGTCTATTTATGTTATGTTCCAATGATGTAGTATGGTGTTTCACACCAAATCAGAGTGGTAAGAAAAGCCACTGCCACATCTAGTAACATCAAACCCTAGCCTTGAAACTGTGGATAAAGACCACGAAGAGGGGAAATAGAACCTTGTCTTCTGAACTTTAACCCTCTGACTACACTTTTCCCTTGGGGACATTTCTTTTTCTGCTGTCAACACTCTCCTGGCCTCTGGGGCACTGTTTTCTTCCAGGACGGTTTTTGTTTTGTTTTGTTTTGTTTAACAAAACTGAAAAGGGGCTAAATATTTAAAGAAGACTTTTACTCAAAGTCTTTCTGATAAGAAAGTGGTAAGAGACCCAGAGATAAATATATAAGTCAGTGTAACATGGCTTTCTCATTTTCATCTTTGGAATATCTTCAGAGAAACTTCCTGCCTAAGCTCCTGACCTGCGTCCACAATACAGACACCATTTTCCTAACCGTGCCACTTAAAAACGTCAACTTGAAATTCTTTACAATCCAAGAAAAAGAGATTGAAGTTCTCTTTCTCAATGAGAGCTGCTTTACCAGGTTTAAAAGCTGTGGGAAATAGTCTTTCATTTCCCAAAGACCCGGGAAGAACGGACTGTACTCAGCAAGCACTCAATCCAGGGGGCTGGCTGGCCTACAAATATCTTTGGGTTAAACCATAAAAACCCAAAGGCAGCAAGACAGTGGCTGAAGACAGTGAAATCTACCTGGAGTTCAGTTGCTCAGGAAGCCTGGCTCTTGGGCTGCCTACAGCAAGTGTGTCTGGCTGACTCTTTGCGCCCCACTGGCATGTTTTCTAATACTCTCCTAAGAAGCTCACTACCATGGATTGGCAGATGGAATTGGAGGGTGCTTCAGCAACCTTCCAGATTCTTGAGGGGTTGTTTGTAAAGTAGACTTGGCAGGAAGTGTCACTAAACAATTTATGGGAAGGTTTTTCTGTCTCCTATACCAGGTAATTTAGAGGAAATACTGCACTTTAGGGTATAGTATCCATAGATCTCGTCTACAAGGGTATCATGTTTTTACAGAAGGCCATGGAATGAAGAACAAAGAGGATTGAAATGAACTCTTTCATGCTATGCATTCTTTCCTCAATTAAAAAGGATGTTTTAAAATAGTTCTTGTCCCTTGACCTAAGACTTTTCATTTTTTAAGAATTCATCTTTTGAAATGTACATACAATTGAGGATTTTTTTCCTATAATGAGAGTGCATATTTTACATATATACATATAATAATAGGAAGAACTTGACTATATTCCATACTGTCACTTCCTCTTTGGAATATTACTATGTTTACTGTGGTTTTTTGGGTTTTTTGTCTTCGTCTCTTTCTAGGGCCTCACCCATGGCATATGGAGGTTCCCAGGCTAGGGGTCCAGTCGGAGCTGTAGCTGCCAGCCTACACTACAGCCACAGCAATGCCAGATCCAAGCTGCATCTGCAACCTACACTACAGCTCATGGCAACACCGGATCCTTAACCCACTGAGCGAGGCCAGGGATCGAACCTGCATCCTCATGGATCCTAGTGAGGTTCATTAACCACTAAGCCATGACGGGAATGCCTGTGTTTACTGTGTTTAATTAAAAATAGCTCTTTGAGGTTTAAAAATCTCTTTTGCAAGCTTCTGAAAAGGATTTGAGAAAACAAAGGGATGCAGTTTCTTGAGCAAGTGAGGTTTCTTCAAGGAGGAGGCTCATGGAACAAGGGTAGAGAATGGTTAAGTAATTCTGCCAAGGTCAGTGTCAACTTCAGTAACTTGTTACATATTTTACAGTAAACACTACTCAGGTTGAAGTTGTCCATGATGGCTAAATGGAGGCACTAAATTATCCCCTCTCCAGCTTTATTTGGTAGAGAGGAGGCTGTGTGAACACTCTGGGTCATTCCTCTTTCATCTCTCTCATGTCCTTTACTCCCTCTTTTAGTGTTATATTTCAAAACTAAGTCTTATATTCAAAATTATATTCATGAGCGTTGCAATGAAGCCCTAAACTTCACCTTTATGCTCCCGCCTCATTCATTTTTCTCTCCTTTACTCAGGCTTTTAGGTAGGGAAGTTCCTTCCTGGGTTATACCCTTGGAGATATTCTCTTATCCTTTACCATTTATTTATTTGTTTATTTATTTATTTATTCATTCATTCATTCATTCATTTGCTTTTTAGGGCCACACCCATGACATATGGAATTTCTTAGGCTAGGGGTCAGATTGAAGCTACAGCTGCCAGCCTACACCACAGCCACAGCCACATGGCATCTGAGCTATGTCTGCCACCTACATCACAGGTCACAGCAATACCAGATCCCAGACCCACTGAGTAAGGCCGAGGATTGAACCCATGTCCTCATGAATAATAGTCGAATTCATTTCCTCTGCACCACAATGGGAACTCCTACCCTTCATTTATTGATTTAGCCTGCGTGTAACACAAACCACTTGAAGGAGGGGGCAGATGTTCTCAGGCTATCAAAGGCCCACTCTCTGACCCTGTGCAGGACTTGGCAAGACTGGCCTGGCCATTTCCCTTTCTGAGACCTGATACCCTGAGGCTTAACTAGCTAGCAAGTCCTCCCTGTTTATATAGGTGTCCCACACCAAAGAGTGAGGACTCAGGTGTTCTTTGAGAAGTGACTTTGGTTCCCTAACATAGTCTAGGATCCCAGTATTCCTGGTGGGTCAGGGGAGACGGAGTCTGACCACTGAAGAGGAGGCTGTTTGATGTGATAGGACAGTGACTTGCTGGAGAAGGAAAATGGATATAGGCCATGATTCTCTCTCCTTTGGTAATTCCTAAAAATTCATAAACCCAAGCAGTTTAGTATCTTGCCAGGTCATATTTCAGGAATAATTTATGGATAATGAGCATCCTATTTTGAGAACTTCTGTATTTTTTTTTTTTTTGGATGAGCCCATAGCATATGGACATTTCAGGGCCAGGGATCAAACCTGAGCCATAGCAGTGACCCAAGCCACTGCAGTGACAGTGCCAGATCCTTAACACACTGTGCCACAAGGGAACTCCAAGACTTCTGTATTCTTAATCAGTGGCTTTATACACAGCTCTTTTATTGCTGGGTTTCTCTGGTTTTCTCATCTCTCATCTGAGTCAGGCATCTGGGCTTATTCCTGCAGAGACTACAAATCCCTGAAGTGATGGAATCCTGCCCTTCACGCTCATTCTGTTTCTTGTTTGCTTACATTTGTCAAGTTAAAAAAATCTTCCTCACCCTCTATGGATTTCTGGTTTCTAAAACATTGTCTCAATGGTGTTCTAAGGTAATTAAGAGCTCCTCTGCCACCATCCCAGTGGGTCAAGGACTGTGTAGCTACCCCTAGTGATTCTGATTCCTGCCAGGGAGGACCATTGTGCCATGGTCTTACTATCATTAACACTCTACCTACACCATAATCGGACTGCTGATGGTGTATTTCTCAGCTTGAAAGTGTCACAGTGGCCACTGGAGTGGTGGTTGATAGAACTGTGGTCCAATAACTATGGGTATAAGTTTAGGTCAAGTGCCTGAATGAAAATGTAGGACCTTTGAATTTTTTGTGAATAGTATGGCCCAGGAAACCAATGTGATGCATCCATTTCAAGGCTGTACTTTCATTGTACTTAGTTTTCTGTCATGCATCAAATGTTACTTTGTATTTGTGGATCACAGAAAGGATCGACCATCTTATGGAATGATTAACAAAGGGGAAAAATACCCGTTCTTTCTTTGTGTGGATCACAAAAGATCAACCTTTTGTGCAACTAATACCATAGTAAACACCCATGGGGAAGATTTCATCACACATGGATAGAAAAATAGAGCATGATCAATAAGGCTATGTTGTTATTGACCTGTGAACACTTGGCTAAAGTGAATGCTTCCCTGGCAAATTAAGAAAAAGAGCCAAACACCACAAATGAGAGGTCTAACACCACCCATGCTGAGCTCCCTCTGTGCCTGAGTGGCTCGAGGTGAGCTGGAGTGAGGCAGGGAATGGGGGTGGGGGTGAGAGGGTAGTACCAACAGCCTGATGTCTTTCTGCCTGCACCTGCTTTCACCTGGTCAGTCTTCTGAGAGAATCAACCCTCAACTCTAAGAACCTGCCCTATTTTATAAACAACTAAGAAATTTTGCTACCATCAGGACTCATGGAAACTGAGACCTCAAAGAAATCTAATGTATTTGCCATGGCCTGAGCCCATTGAGAGCCAGGAGCTCTCCACCCAACCCAGAAGCTCTCTTACTCTCTCAGAGTGGATTACGAAGGCGTTTCGCCCTAGTAACCAAAGTATTTCTCCTCCCCATCCCTCCTTCCCTACTAAAGCCTATTTTCACCATCCAGGTTGGGATAGCCTTGAACTTGATGGAGCTTTATGAGAACTGTCTAAAATGTTTTCTTTAGCTTCTGTAATGGACTCTCCATGTAACTGATGGGATATTTTTATGCAGAAGGAATTTTAAATCTATTAAATCAGCATATGTTTATCTTAGCTATTGTCTCTTGGAGTTATTAGTGATTGAGTCCTCTGTATATTTGCATCTGTCTCATAGGGAGAGGAGTTGGTCTTAAAGATTTATTGATGACCTTGTGCTCTTGGTTGATGCTGAATAGCAGGTGTGACTTTAGGGAAGCACATAATGGCTAAGTTCTGAGGTGACCCTGAGTAGGAGCAAAAAACAGGAGCTGAAATCAACCCTCAATCCTTGAACATTTCCTAGAAGCAGTGAGTTCTGAATCAGATTTTAGAAAAATATAATGTGTTCTTTTGCTTCAAAGTATAGCCCACTACAACATGTAGGAGACTAATTCCGATACCATTAAGTAGAAATTGAACAGAAATTGATAAACAAGTCATTTCAATTTTAGTCTTAAAAATGTTCTTCAAATATTTTAAAATCTTTAGTTCCATTAGCATAGAATTGAATGAGCTATGAGTAGGAATATGTAAGTTGCAAAGTTGAAGACAAGAAAGATCTGAAATTGCCAATGTCTTCTTTTTGATTAAACACTTACTTTATGGTTTTTGGAAAAGGAAGCATAATACAGTACTTGACTGAATGCAAATAATTTCTTTGAAATGTAGCTAGCATTTGATATGGAAGACACATTTGCAGTGAGAAAGAAAATAGTATAATGTGTTAATTCAGAACAAGTAAAAGTAGATTCTATCAAACTATCTTGTAATTTAATGTAGCAAATCCATACAAAGTCTTTAACATAGAAGACAAATGGACAGGCCTTGGGACAGCAAAAAATTCTTGTTTCAGATAATAATATATTGTGTAAATTACAAAAAGCAGATCCAGTGTACCAGAAACCCCCTAATAATGCAAATGAGGCATCATCGAATAACTAATATGTAATGTAGTTTGTTTTCAAATGAAGGTACCTACATGTATCAAGGCTGGACTCATGCTACACTACTCATGTCATCTTTAAATTTCCCTATTAAGTGTGATCTAGAATTTGTTAGGAAGAATGTTCCAGTAACCATTCACTGCATGCAGAATAAAATCCAAAGGCCTTATCTTGCTCTCCAGAATGTCTTTGCAAAGTATGCCTTATATAAATGTTCAGCTTTATCTCCCATCAAAACCAGTAAGACCCAATGCTTTCAATGGAGAAGTTGTCTTCATATTCTAGATGATGCTGTACTGTTTGCCAACATCCACACCTTGGTTTGGTTGGTTTGAGCTACATGGCCAGTTTCATCCTTGCTTCTCAATGTCTGCCTTCCAAAAGTTTCCCCTTCATTCTTGGCCAAATTCAAACTCCTTTGGTCTAAAGAGCCTTTGTAGAACTTGTTCGAAGAAATGGCACCTTTTCTCTTATTCCTCTAGCAAATTATTAGCTTCTCTGCCTGACAGCTGACAAATCCAATTAAACTCGGAAGTGCTGTGGATTTTACCTCCTAAGGCAGAAAACACATAGTAGGCATTCAATTCACTTAACATTTGTTGCCTGGCCACCTCTATACTTCTGAAGTGATGCTTTCTTCCTGAAAACTGCCATCACCAACCCGGTCAGGTCCTGATCTTTTCTCATCTAATCACAAAACGAGTCCCCAAACAGGTCCCTCTGCTTCTGGTCCAGCCCTTTTCCACATGGTTATCATAAATATCTCTTGAAAACAGAAACTTAAGTGTGTCCTGCTATTGTAAAAACTGCAGTCCTCTCTCTCAGTCAGATATTGGATTCTACAGGCTTTGTATGACACACAAGCCCCATGATTTGTACTCCCTCCTTTTCCAGTTAATTGTCTGAAACTTCCTTTCATGTGCCTTAAAACCCAGCAATACTGCAGTGTTGCATCTTAGGCAAGTGATGAATTCCTGAAGACTTAGGTAATTTAAAACTTGCATTATTTAATAAAAATGTTCTCATGTGAATGAATGTCAAGTAGGGGGAACATTTTGAAGCAGATATATTTTAACCAATATAGGATATTTTTCCTTTCATAGTCTTCTGCCCAGCAATGCCTCTATTATTATTTCAGAGTATTCTGTCTCTTAAATTTACAGAACACCCAGTAGTGGATTTTTTGGAGTTCTTTGTGACTTTTTATTACATTTAAATTCTGTTTCAAAGTTATGGATTTTTCAGACATTATTTCCAGCCTGAATTTTAGCCTTAGTTCTAGCATTACTATTTAATAAGGATTTCAATTATATTATTATGGAGTATAATGAGATAAATTATAAGGCAGTGGATGCTAAAATTACAGGATGAAAATCCCCAAAAGCATTCACAGGAGTTTGAATGCAGGTAAACAGCAGTGGTCAGACATAGGACAGAAAACATTTCTCTTCACTAGCACAAGCAGTCACATGGCAGGAATAGAAACTGGTCTTTCCATCATTGGCCATTTCATCATATTTCCCCTGGATGTCATTCAAAGCTACACCCAACAGTTGGCTCAAGCAATATTCCAAAGTTGTATGGAATGCAGTTATAAGGGCTCATGAGACACTGCCATTCTTTACAAGCTTGATTATACCGCCCTCTTTCTTGTACTATGAGCACCTGCCTCTAAATCATAGATTTCATTCTCCTTTCCTGGAATCAAGTGTCAGTCCATGAACTTGCTCTTTGCTCTTTATCTCTACTCTTCCTTTAAAGAAGTTCATATAAATCTTTTCAATTATACACCATAATTTCTCATTCAGTCCTATCCGATAGAACTTCTTTATATTCTTTATAGCTGTCACCTCTGAACCTCTCGTTGTTTCATAAAATCTAAGACACTGTCTCTCAAACTTAAAGATGCATAAGTATCATTGGGGAAATTTGATAAAATGTACAGACCATCAGTGTTCTGATTCAGTAGCTTTAGAGTAGAGTCTGGAAATTTTCATCTTAATAAACGTGGCAGGGCATTCTGATGCTGGGTCTCCATGGTGTGCAGACCCCATTCACCACCCCTCAGTGCTTTTGTTGTTGAACACAAGGTCATGTGCGTGATGCACACTGAAACCAATCAAACGAAACGTTGAAGTTTGGAGCAGAGAAATGTTTATTGCAAGGGCTAAGTAAGGAGAACTGGGCAGTTTGCCCTCAAAAAGCCCAAGCTCCTCTGGGATAGTTTGAGGGGAAGTGTTTTTATAGGTGAAATCTGGGGGAAGGGCTGCAGGGTTTGAGAATTTCCTCTGATTGGTTGGTGTTGAGGTAATGGGCAGTACTCTGAGAATCTCAGCTGTCAGCCTTCAGGTTTCTATAGCCTAAAGCGAACTATCCTCCTCCTGGGTGGGGACTTTAATTCCTGTGGAAGAGCTCAGAGATACAGATCAGATTGTTCTGTATACCCCTTGGGGAGGAACCTGTACCCTGCCCCCATCCTGCACTGTTTCTTGACCGCCTTTTCTGTTTCTGCATTTCCTCACTCCTCTAATTAGTAACTGTTTGAATCTGCCCTTTGGACCTCCTTTGGAGGTCTAGGAGGCTGAAATCTTTTCATACAAATAAGAAAGGGGGCTGTGGGAAGGCTTTGGTACCTGGGAGGAGTCCACTGGGTCCTGCTTGGTTTCACTTTTGAGCAGCTTCACCTGGTTCTTTATTCCTGGAATACTTTACATAAAACTTCCTCCCTGTTTTTTTGTGATTTCATTATTTATCTTTAGATTTTTTTCACATTACTCTCAATTCTGTCTGAAGTTGGAAATGTCTTTCAAAATATTAATTTTGTTCCTTTGCCTGAGGATTATCTCCATATTATTATTTGATGACCAACCACTGATATTTGAAGGTGACTTGATGAATATTTTCATGACATTTTGCATGGCATCCCATTCTAGAAAGAACATAGTGACATCCCAGGCTAGTTCCAAAAAAAGAATTTGCAATAACTCCATCACCAGAAAAGATGGTAACTTTCAATTTATACGTCACAAATTTCAAGTTTTCCTGTATGGAAATTGCCTGGTTTTACAAGGGCCATTTCTCCTCATTAGTTGTAAATTCAGCACCATTCCCGTGTACATCCAAATCAGTGCCCTTCAATCCTGGTAATTTTCTAGGCTGGTTGTAAATATTTGTCCCTCATTATGCCTCTGCAATTGGAAATTCTGTCTACTGAATATCTTTATTGTTACGGTATGAAAAGTAATCAAATTCTTAAAGTTTCCTCCTTTGTTTATTGGCAGGAGTAGGGCAGAAACTAGGCGGGGTTTGAGATTGGGTTCTGAATCAATATCCCCGATCATATATCATCCAACACAGATTTCAATCTTGCCTTCCATTTCTCTTATAAGAAGCTACTGGAATCTTGGTGTCTTTGTGGGCAGTTGTCATGATTTCCATTTGAACTCTTGATTCCAGTAGTGCTTCTGTCCCAAATTTTGTGACATTCTCCCATTTTTTTTTTTTAGCACTTTTCATCCCAGTGGTCGTGCAGAATTCCAACTGTGCAGGAAGCATATTTACGCCCTTACCCACTGAATTATAAAGGCTGCTTCTGAATTTATTTTATTATTACCTGACACACCTTCATGACTCAGAGTGTAGCTGGAGAGAACTTTGAGAGACAGACGCATCCAGTAGTGTTTGAGGCCCACTCTACATTTATCATTGTTTTCACATTCACATGCTCCAGGTGACTAAGAACTATTTTATTTAAATCAGTGACATTTAAGCCACCACTTTTATTGCCTCAAGTAATATCCACATCTCGAAAGAAATCCATCAAATCTCAAAAAAATGTTTCACTGTCTTAGAGAAAATGTAATTGAACATGCCTTGTATGCTTCTTTATAGTTGCAAATCCACTTGACCCTCATGTCAGCCTTGCTTGAATACGTGAATAAGATTGCTAACCAGATTTTTTTTTTAATGTGAAACTATTGGGTTGGTTAAGTATTATTCAGTAGTTTGCAATAAAAAATAAAAAGCTACAGAGCTTTTTATTAAAGTTGACAAGTATCAAGTGATCTTCATCCAAGTTCAAGGAAGCATTTTGTTATCATAATAATTAAAGTGGGAATTTAAAGGGTGACAGTTTGCATAAATATGCAAACGGTTTATGCATGTCTTGGCTCTCACTTAAAAGTTCCTGGATGTTTCTAGCCCTTAATTTCCTGTTATACAAAACAGGATAATTGGACTGATTGACCAGTGGTTCTCAAAGATGGCTACCCTCAAATCACTTAAATGATTCCCACTCCAGTACCTTTGTTATGAGTTGAATTGTGTCCCTTCCGAAAGGTGTGTTAAAGTCCTAAACCCTAGGACCTGAAAATGTGAACCTATTTGGAAAATGGGTCATTGTAGGTGTAAATAGGTAAGATGAGGTTACACTGGAGTAGGGTGGGGCCCAATCCAATAGAACTAGTATCATTATAAGATGAGAAGAATGGACTTCCCATTGTGGCTCAGTGATAATGAACCTGACTGGTATCCTTGAGGACGCAGGTTCAATCCCTGGCCTCCCTCAGTGGGTTAAGGATCTTACATTTCCATGAACTGTGGTATGTGTTGCAGACACAGACAGCTGAGATTTGACATTGTGGCTGTGGTGTAGGCTGGCAGCTGCAGCTCCGATTCAACCCCTAGTTTGGGAACTTCCATATGCTGAGGGTGCAACCCTAAAAAGCAAAAAAAAAAAAAGGTGATAAGATCCTCCCAGCCACACACAAGGCTATGTGATGATGGAAGCAGAGATTGGAGTGATGCTTCTGCAAGCCAAGAAATACCACTGCCACCACCAGAAGCTGGGAAGGGGCATGCAAGTATTCCCCTCAGGTTCCAGAGGGAGCGTGGCCCCCGGACACCTTGACGTCAGATTTAGACTCCTTAACTATGAGATAATGAACGTCTACTATTTTAAGCCACCTAGTGTGTGCTACTTTGTTATGGTAGCCGAAGGAACTAAGAAGCTTGAGGAGACAAGGGAATTTGTATTTTGAAACTCCATCCTCCCTGGTGGTGATTCTGCTATATGCAAGGTTTGGGACCACTAGATAAGATAATCTCTAGTTTCTGTCCATATCTCCAATTCCATGATTCAAGGTTACATATGTGTTATAAACAGAAGAAAAAAAAAAGAATACATTACATATTCAATGATGAAATATGGTTGAGAATGACTAGCTCTTCACAACAGTGCCCCATGTTTCCCTCCTACTTATGATAATGAAGCCCTAAATGATGTTCTTCTATAGTTGCTAACCTAGAAGTACAAGGCACTTGAAGGTCAATTCAGTTTCATTTTGACAAACACATCTATTTGAACTTCTTTGCTCTTGGAGATATGAAACATTCAGTTTTTAGTAAGTGTTGGGGTACTGTTTGTGATAGATTTGCCTCATAATGGGCAGTATATCTTCTATGTATAAACATCCAGCACTTTTGCAATTGTCTGTGATGATTGATATTAAACTATCATTTCTTGGTCTGTGGCATCAAGTGCAAACTTATCTTTCATATTTCCAACTCGAGACACTTTCCTCTCCTGCCTGGGTCTGCCCTTGAGACATAATAATGTGTCATGCATGGCCCTGACACAGCATCAGGGATTCACAAGGTGCCTGGAGCTGACAGAGAGCCCTGAATAATGACTGCAGTCTTCCAGAACACACCAGTGGGGCCGCCATCCATAGCTGCACCAGACAACAATGACCCCTCATTCCACAATACATTTTGTTCATCACTCATAGAAGCTGTCCTTCTACATTTTTCTCTTTATTTTGTGTTGTCAACATGGACCACCAGTGGGAATCCTGTAGGAAATGCAATTCTTTGAGGGAAAGAAAAATGCAGAGGAGAAAAAGAAACACTCTTTAGCATTTTTCTCGCTTATAGTATATTATTAAATAGAACAGGAAATATTAGTCAAAAGTAATCAGGCACTTGGGAAACAGAAAGGGAAGCTGTCTTTCATAGTCCTGTCTACTGAAGTGGTTTCAACACACTTAGGGGGAGGGCTCCCAACTTCTGTCTTTATCGAGTGTGTACATACTTGTGTTTGGTCTTCTCTTCCCCAAACTTTCATGGTCTCTGCTCAATCTCATAGGAATGCAAAGATGAGAGAAAACCATCATGGTTATATAATAACTGTTCTTTCTACATCCTTTGCCTCACAAGTGAAGAAGATTTTTTTTTTTAATTTTTAGATCATTGTCACAAATATATTACTTCCTACCTCTTCTATTGGAATTGACAAGATTAGTGCCTGGGCGTTATTCATATTAGTATGATCTGTTTATGAATAGATGACCTCCAGAGTATTGCAAGGTCTCTAAGATGAGGACACAGGTCTAAACCTTTTATTTATGCCCCTGATATTTGTACCTGGCACATAATAGGAACTCAATTTTTTTTTTCACCTGGATTGCTTCCTTGTAGACATAGCTATTCTGGCTTCTAACAACAAAGTGAGGGAGGAACATACAAAATCCTGGGCCAGGACAGTGCTTACTTCAGAATAGTTGAGAATCAAGTGTCAGATGAGGATCAAGACATCAATGCACTGGTTTGGTTTGTAAGATTGGTAGATTATTGGTGGATTATACTATTATGAACATTCTGGAGAGCTAAGGTTAAAAAGGGAGAAGGTCTAAATTGTTTCAAGTATATTGAAACAACATACAACTGGCACAAGTCTAATGTGAAAGGGAATGAACCAATTGGCATAGAAGCAATTGGCACAAGTCTAAGGTGAAAGGGAATGTATAGGAACTTAAAGTCAGAGCAGATCAATGAGCTGTAATTTAAGGCAACAGGCAAGGTGAAAATGCTACAGTCAATCAAAGATCAACATTGGTCTAATAAATGAATTGGGTGATAGGAGGTTGAGAACCCCATTCATTTTCCTTTTCTCAGACAAGGAAACTGAAAATCAGGAAAGCAATATGTCATTTTGGGTAACTAGAGGTAAATGGTTTGGTTAAGAACAAAAAGTACAGAAAGCTTAGATACCTTGTGATATTGGTGGTGGTAGTTGTTGTTTGGTTTTTGTTTTGTTTTGTTTTTTAAGCACACACAAAGAATTTTCCTTTCAGTATTTTATTAAAACTCTCAATTCCAGGTTTTTAGATATTTAATGAAATGGCTAATTACCCAGTTAATAAAAAAAGCCCCAAAGCTAAGGCTCATCTTTAATAAATTGGGCTGGTAAACTATGTTGAAAGAAAAAGTATTCAGAAGATTGAATTTATTCTTGAGCTTTAAGGGAACTCACATATATACTTGAATTTAAACAATAGAGTATGCTGATATTTCTGCTTTAACAAAGATTAATGGACACAATTTAAGACAAATGTTAGTCAACAGTATTACTGGTTCATATACATCAAAGCTCTTCATACTCAAAGGGTCAGTTACTGCCGTCAACAAAAGAGTTTCATCGTAATGTGAAAAACCACCAATGTGGTGCCTTAAATGTAAAAAACTCAGTCCTTATTGAGTGACAGCAGTTTCAACAGTCTCAAGATATGGGAATTAGCCCTTGGCATATTTTAAGACCTGCAAAGATCAGGTGGATTCAGCATTCATTTGACTAAGTACTTGCAAATGTTATGTAGAATAATTATTTAATCACAGAATATCTGCTTACAAAAGCAAAAAGCTATTAGAAGCAACATTAAGATGAATAATTATGATTTGTTACTAGTGTTTTATGGGAGTATAATTTTTATACAGTAAAATGTCAAATCCCAAATGATCAGCCTAATGACCTTTTTCACACGTATACTCCCAAGGAATCATAACTTATGCAAAAAACAGAACCTTTCACTACCTCGAAAATACTTTTGTTATTTTAAAGTGATGCTAAACTGTGAATATTGGGAAGAAAAGTGGGACTATATGCCCCAAATTCTAAAAGAAATTAGTGGGAAAGCAGAATTGAGTTGATAAATATTGGTTTCCCACATCATGTTCAGGTATGTTTCTAACACATATCATGATGGTTTCCCACGTAGCTCAAAGTTACCTAACCACTGTACTCGCTATAATCTGCTAAAATATTTTTAAGACATTTGTATGGTTTTAAACACAGAAATATTATTTGTTCAAGGCAGAGTTTCCCATTGTTTCCTGGAACGCCTGTATTTCTTTATTAAGTCAGCCTCACTCAACATTGATTCCTCTGAAGGTATAGATAATTGCAGTTGAGAGTATGCTAGTGACACCTAGTGCTTATCCACTAAAAATGCCTGCATTTCAGAGAACATTTATTTTCTCTATGGTTAGCTACTGTTAATCAAGTTCTTGTTTATGTGCAGAAAAGTGACAATGATAATCTAAGTGCTATTTCATGCTGTTAAAGACTAAGTGGATAACCTTCCTACATAACCTCTTAACATAATTAAAGCAAACAGATTTGACATTAACACTGTGCATTAAGAGGAAGCACAGAGAATGAGGATCACAGAATGAGAAGCCATATGCTTGAATTGAAATTTTATTCTCCATAAACAGATAGGAATGCCAAAATGTTGTGGCCAATTGGCTTCGTCCACTCATTAGGAACTAGTAGGTGACATGGTCAAACAGAGGTGGGACTTCTGACTAAAATGAAAAAAAGACGTAAAGAAGACTCCTTGTTATTAATGAGTTGGTTCTGAGAAGGTTTGCCATATCTTAGGTCAGATGCTGAAATACAACAAGCCCAGCAGGCAAACAAGCAGGCTTGGACAGTGGGGCTAGTCATTGAAATTGGATAGATGACTGTTAGCATCCTCTCCCTCGCTCCATTCTCAGCTCTCAGTCCCAGTGTGTACAGAATGTTAAAACTAAAATATTTTCTGTCTCCCATCTCCTTGATGTATCAAAATCTTGGTATGCTCTTATAAGCTAAATCAAACTGGGGGTGTGTTAGCAGTTAGTCTTTGGCTGATAGCGGTGGAGCAAAGATGCCCTCTAGGGAGGGAAGGACCAGGCAGACGGTAGAGAGAAAAATGCTAAATTTTTAAAAAATTGTACAAATTTTACCAAAAATAAGCCATCAAACAAAGAAATAATGTAGCTACTTTGACTTTTCTTAGAATTGCCACCATTGGTAAATATTGTCATTAATATTATCTGTCTTTTTTTTCTTTTTTAAAGAGCCACACCTATGGCATATGGGAGTTCCCAGGCTAGGGGTTAGGGATCAAATCAGAGCTATAGCTGCTGGCCTATACCACAGCCACAGCAATGCCAGATCTCAGTGGCATCTGTGATCTACACCACAGCTCACAGCAACACCGGATCCTTAACCCACTGAGGAAGGTCAGGGATTGAACCTGCGTCCTCATGGATACTAGTCAGGTTCATTACTGTTGCACCACCATGGGAACTCCCAGCCAATATTATTATTAAATATCAAGGATGTCCAAGGCACTGTGCTGCCATTGAAACACTTTACAAACATACACACAAAATATTGACATATATGTAATGTATGTAGATTTTATACACACACACACACACACACACACACACACACACATATATATATATTTTTTTTTAACATGTCATGCTTGGTCCTAAATTCTGGAGATAAAGTTATAGAGAGTATAGATAAGATGTCTTTCTCATGAAGCTTACATGCTAGTACCGTGTAATAATGGTAATAATTACAATAACAGATAACTTTGGATAGTGGTAACTAGTGAGAAGGAAAAAGCGAGATGAGATCATGTGATAAAGAGTGATGATAGAGGGCTATGGAAACAAATTTATGCTAAGGTGTCCAGGAAACCTCTCTGAGGAGGTGATGCACGAACAGAGAGCTGAATGCAAAGGCATGTGAAGAGCTGGGGGGACATAAGATGCCAGAAAGTACAAAGGGCCAGAGTCAGGAATAATCTTATTTAAAGAACAGGGAGTTCCCGTCGTGGCACAGTGGTTAATGAATCCAACTAAGAACCACGAGGTTGAGGGTTTGATCCCTGACCTTGCTCAGTGGGTTAAGGATCCGGCGTTGCCATAAGCTGTGGTGTAGGTTGCAGACGCGGCTCGGATCCCGCGTTGCTGTGGCTCTGGCGTAGGCCGGTGGCTACAGCTCCGACTCAACCCCTAACCTGGGAACCTCCATGTGCCATAGGAGCGGCCCAAGAAATGGCAAAAAGACAAAAAAAAAAAAGAACAGAAAGAGGTCCAGTGTGGTAGGAGAGGAGAAGATCGGCTCTGAGAGAAGGACTAGAATGTTTTGCAGGTTGTTCTGGGCTCCATGTTTATGTACCCTCCAAATTCATATGTTGAGTCTCTAGCCCCCAGTGTGATGGAGTTTGGAAATGGGGCCTTTGGGAGGTAATTAAGTGTAGATTAAGTATGAGAGTGGGGCCCCATCATGGAAATCGTGCCCTTGAAGAAGAGAAGGTCTCTCCACTAGCACACACCAAGGAAAGGCCTTGAGAGGACACAGCAGGAATCAGCTGTCTACAAGGCAGGAGGCAGGTTCTCACCAGACACTGAATCTGTCAGCAAATTAATCTTGGATTTCCTGGCCTCTCAAACTGTGAGAAATAAGGGTCTGTTGTTTAGTCCACTGGTGTATGATATTTTGTTACAGCAGTTCAAGAAAACTAAGAACAAGCGATGGTGTGGCATTTGGAATCTAAGGACTGTGGGGAAAGTCACTGGAAATTTTTAGCAAGATATATATATATATATATATATATATATATATATATATAGAGAGAGAGAGAGAGAGAGAGAGAGAGAGAGACATATATATGTGTGTGTATATATGTATATAAAACTGTGGTTACCATGTTCATAATAGATAAACAGGGTAAATAAATACTGGGAGCAAGGAGACCTCATGTAATTTATAATCCATTTAGGAAGGTAGGACACATGTATAACAGAAGCTTAAATTCATAAAGAATACACCCTATGTTATGATCATACACTACTCCACAGCCTTGACACTAATAAACATTTCTTTCCATGGGGACACATATTAGGTGTGCAGAATGCCTTTAAGAAGTGAGCCATGGTAAGTTTGCGGACTTGGAAAAGCTATATTGTGCAGTTTTCCTGTCTTTGGGGACTTCACACTATTACACTCTCTCCAGTCTCATACATCAAGTCACTTGAGGTGTCACCTTACATGATTTAAGGTGGCAAAAGATAAACCCACTCTGTCTCTGGGCTCCACATATTGCATGTTTGAAGGGCAGGCCAATGATTGTTTATTTCCCTGAAAACCTCCACAGCTGGAGATATAATGAGAAATTCCTCTAGCAACTTTGTTCAAAAGCTAACAAAAACTCCCATGCAACATCAAAACTGTGTTATGAATTTTTATGTTTTCTCTTGTATGCCTCAAGTTGAACTTTACTTAAGGACACAAAGTCTAGTTTTTTGTTTGGCTCTTGCTTTTGTTTTTACATAATACATCATTTTGCAGTATTTTAGAACACAACCATGCTTTCCACTCCATTTAAACTTAGCATTTCAATAATTACTGCTGCTTTATTAACACATACGCATGCATGTGCAGACACACAGTTAACACATACAGAAGTTCCAGTACCTCACCATGTGTCATTTATTAGCATATTTTTCTTATTCTGCTGTATAATTAAATGCAATCTCACTCTAGAATGAATGTTAGATTCTCAACTCCTACTTGGAATTCTAGAATGCAAGAACTCTTTCTGACAAGTTGCTCATTTGTTTATTGATTTACTCAACATTACATGCTCAACATGTGACAGATATTTCACTTTGCACGGATGGCAAAACCTAATAGGACATTGTCCCTATCCTCGAAGATGGCACATTCACATGGGGAAGCTTACCAGAGCTGGGACAAAGCTTAGTTACCACTTACCTCTATACAGGAATTGGGGAAAGGTATGGTGGTAGATGGTGGTGATGAATGGTGATGGTGGATAGTGATAATGGATGGTGACGTATGATGGTGATGTTTGGTGGTGGTGTCTTGTGATGATGGTTGTTGGTGATGCTGGCGATGGATAATGGTGATGGTTGGTGGTGGTAGATGGTGGTGATAGATGTTAGTGTTGGACGGTGATGGTGGACTGTCTGATTTATTTAAGTAGGAGTTGTTTTGCATTTGGTTCCATGATTTATCACATATTCCAAACGTTCTCATTCATTCTTTTCATTCTTTGTTCATGTGTCCGTTCACTCCAAAAACATTTGTTCCAAGATTATGCTGGGCAAAAAATACAGAGTGGTGATCATCATGGAGCTTCCAGTCATGCTGTTTCCTTTGGCAGAATGCCTCCCAATCTCTTTAGCACACACCTAACATGTCATTTCTTCTGTGAAGCATTTTTTTGGCTAAGTCAGGAAGCCTCTGTGGGCCCCTCTACTATGCTCTCATAATGCCCTTTATAGCTCTATTACAGTTCTTTCCATTGACTAATTTAGTAGGTTTTGTCATTCAATTTCTCTATGTATTTCTGTCCCTCTATGAGATTTTTAAATCAGGAATGTTGCTTTTCTCCCTCCTCCACATCTCAAAACCAAAGAGCATTTATGGTATGTACTCAGTACACTTGATGTTTACTAAGTGAAATGAAATCTTCTAATGAGAGTTGGTACCTAGGCAGATATTTGGATGATACTTCTCAATGATCTGCTTTTTAACATAGGATAGAGAAATTATTTCCCAACAGTGGGACTTGGCATATTTTTTATTGATTTAACAAATATGTATATTAAGCATCCCATGTGTGCTATACATTGTTCTACAAGCTTTGCAGTGTAAGATTCTTTAAGGTTCATAACAATCCACTAATACTGGACAACCATCACTGTTACTGAGCCAAACTTGGGTCTGCTCACCTGTGAGCAACAAAGCTAAGCTACTGACACCATCACTGGGTTGTGGTGAAAGAAAGTGCAGTGTTTATTGTAAGGTGCCAGACAAGAAGTGCAAGGAAGCTAAATTTCAACAAACCAGAACTCCTTGATGCATTTTAAGGAAACATTTTTAAGGGTAACGTGAGGGAGGGAGGTTGCAGGATGTGTGCGCAGTTCTCTGACTGGTTGATGGTGAGGTAACAGGGTAGTGTCACAGGGGTTAATGTTATTGATCCTCAGACTCCAGCTGGTCTGGGGGCTATGTGCTCATTATCATCATGTCATTAACTTCCACTTGGTGGAGGCTTTGGTAGCTGTAAAACTCAAGAATGTGCCTCAGGTACTATCTATGTACTTCAGGAAGGAACTAAAGATTCTGTGACTGCCCTATGGCTGATTTACTATTTACATTGCTACTAGTTCTCCTGGCCCAACCGCTACTTTCATTACTGCATATTCATATCTTTTCAAATATTAATTCTTTTTTTTTTATTTTCCCACTGTACAGCAAGGGGATCAAGTTATCCTTACATGTATACATTACATTTACATTGTTTTTCCCCACCCTTTGTTGTGTTGCAACATGAGTATCTATACATAGTTCTCAATGCTACTCAGCAGGATCAGACACAACTTAGAATAGATTTACAAATATTAATTCTTAAGTCAAGCTTCTGCAACTTAGAGGAGGCCTGGGGGACTACACCTTTTCCACAAACAAGAGGCAGGCAGAGGACATGCGGTCTGTTTGGGAAAGACCCCACAGGGTCCTGCTCATTTAGAACATCTCCATCATGCAAATTATAATCCTTGAAAAGGAAAGGTTAGATACTTTGTCCAAGGTCCCAGAGTTGATCAGATGCAGATCCCATTGCTTCTTGGCAAACTGGTTCCAGAGTCTATAGTCCTTGATCCTTGCACTCTGCTGGTCCCTCTATCATGCTGGTCTCTTTCATAATGTTGGATCTTGGATCCATTCATTTATTCAGCAAGCCTATCCCTCTCTATGGCCACAGTTTTGTCAAGCCCTCACCTTCAAGTGCTCACATATGTGGAATAGCTTTCTCTTCCTTCCTCTTAAGTTTTAATTTTAGGAATAGCCCCAAGGTGGTTTCTTGGCCCTCTGCTTTTATCGCTTTGCATTGTCTACCTTGGAGCTTATTCTGCCTTTCTAATACATATAGCTTTTGTAATACTAGTTTGTTGTTCAATTCCTCCCATTCAAAGTGTCTCATCTTCTGGTTCTGTATTACCTTTGCAACCCTACATTTCTGTTTTCCTTTTCAAATAGTCTGCCCCAAATATAACTTGCAAACGCAGCACAGAATTTGCTAACCTGGACTCCATGTTCTTGCTTCTTCTTTGCATGTTCTCCACCAGCCTCACTACTCCACCTGTGAAATTGCTACCTCTACCTCTAGGGAGATGAAGCAGTCTCCAAGAAGCTTTTGCTGTCCCTCCCAGCCCTTTGTGATCCTTCCACCTCTCCCTTCTGTGTTTCTGTAATTGTCTGCTCCCTACACCTCTTATTTAGGCAGGACTTTGCAGTGGTTGGGAACACAGGCTTTGCAACCAGCCTACAAGAGTCATAGCCCAGCATTGCAGATTACTTGCTTGGGTAAATTATTTTGTCTCATCCTAAAAATAGGAATAATAGTAGAAAATGCATGAAATAAACACGGGGATGAAAAATTAACTAATGCTGAAATAACTTAAGGTTAAACTTAAGGTCAAATACTGCCTGGCACATTGCATTTAACATGTTAGGGACTATTAGTAATTAATTACATAGATAACCTTGTGTCATTTCTGATGATGAGGTTCAACTCCTAATGTATTTCCTGGTTCTCATCTCACTTTCCATACCTTTCTTTCCTATAGTCTCCTATCACCTTGCTCTTATTAGCTTTTGCCCATTAATACTGTCCTTTCTGATCTGAATACCTGAACCAGATTTAAAACTGAACCCAGTAGATTGGATTTTTTATCTGTGTTTCCTCAGTCTTTCATTTGTTCTGTATTCAAACCAAGTTTTTCTGTTCCTTTGTACTTTCCCATTTGTACAACTGATTCCTTCTTCCCCAGTATCGTCCAGTGTCTTGACCCCATGTAAGTCTCCCTCCCTAACCTCCTGGAGTCCATCCAACTAGATTCTAAGAACATTAAAAAGGAGATCTGTAATTTATCTTGCTTTGTATTCCCCACAGTGCTAAGTATATACTAGATGCTCCCCAAATATTCATTAAATAAACTAATGACACAAAAATAAGGATGTTCATGACTTATTATTATTTTTCAGTTTCCAAGAGAAGACAATTTATAGCAGTGAAATTTGACAGCCATCTATGACAGTCATATTTTAAGTAGGTTCAAAGAGATAATCAGAACAGTTCATTTGGTTTGATAAATAACTGAGAACTTTTTCCTCCTACCAGAAAAGAGGTTTTTTTGTTTGTTTGTTTTTTGTTTTGTTTTGTTTTTTTCATTAGTAGGGAGAGGTTTATTTACTTAAAAGAGTTTTTTTGGTTTTTGTTTTTTTCATTAGTAGGGAGAGGTTTATTTACTTATGGCTCTTGGAAGACAGGAATTTGGTAATTATTCTCAGGCAATTGGAAAATTGATTTGACCCATTTAGGGGTTTAACAATGGGTTTATAATAATTCTTCTCAAAGAGTACAAAAGAACAAGTACATCGATTGATCAATAGTACATTTAAGAAGAAAAGAACTCAAGATCAAGGGAATTTAAAGAGACTGCCCAAGAACAGTATTCAGAGAATTAAATCAGAAGGTATTTCAGAGGTTACAAAAGGAATATATTTGGAAGTGTTTCCTTAACTTTAGGACACCAATTTCAGAGAGGAGCCTCAAAATTCCTTCCTGTTAATGTAAAATCAAAATGACAATCCCACTTAAAACTTCTGGGTCATTGAGAACTTTTTTAACTTAACCCTGTTGTAAGCCTCTGATGTCCATTTGGAGTAATTCTGGGCTCCCACAAAGTATACACTCTTAGCTCTCTCTTGGGGCCAACTAGATTCACAGATGGGGAATGAACCCCAGGAAGCCCCTGACAAAAAGACTTGTGGGTAGAAAGGATGTTACACAGTAAGTGCCACCCAGGGAAAACCAAGACATTGGCCTCCTTTCTGGTTTCTTCCAGAAGAAACTGCAGCAAAATGGGAGAGACTCCTTCCCATGTGTCATGATCCAAGACTTGGCTTGGATCAATACACACCAAATTCCAATTCTAACTGGTCCTGATTTTATCTACCTACATCCCCTTTCTCTCCTGGTGTGATGGGTAACTTTAGTTTTCCAGTAGGGTAGTCAGTTAATGGGTAATTTTTAAAAATAAGTGAATGGGAGTTCTCCTTGTGACTCTGGTTAAGAACCCAACTAGTATTCATGAGGATGTGGGTTCCATCCCTGACCTTGCCCAGTGGGTTAAGGCTCTAGTGTTGCTGTGGCTGTGGTGTAGGCCTACAGCTGCAGTTCCAATTTGACCTCTAGCCCAGGAACTTCTATATGCTGTAGGTACAGCCTTAAAAAGAAAAAAAAAAAAAAAGCAAATGGATTAGTCTTCTCTGACACCCACATGATTATCTTGGGGGATCAGAAGAGTAGGAAAAATGAAACCTGTTGAATTTTCCAATCTATGTAATCTTCAGTTCTCAAAGTCAAAGCCATGGATGGCAGAACAACAACAGAGAAAGAGCCTGGATCTCTGAAAAGTTTGTGGAGCAGAGCTACTCTGGCAGCCCTAAGTCTATGCAAGGAAAAGAAAAGTAAGTTTTATCTGATTTAAACCACTATTGTTGGAGGAATTGGAATGCCCACAGCAATCATCACCACCAATTAACACAAAAAGGCAAAATACTAGATTCTGTAGATAATAAAATACATGTTAGATCCAGCCCTTGCTCTCAGGATTCCTCCAATCTGCTAAGGGAAATCAGATATGTAAGTGAATGAAGGAACTGTAAGAGTCATTCAAACTGCATCTTACAGAGTACAGAAAAAAAATAAATAAAGATTACAGGTACAGAGGGAAAACAAAATAATTCCTTGGTGTGAAAAAGTATAACTTGATGGACAAGATAGTGTGAAATTTGAGTTAATATGTAGTATTAGAAAGGGAAAGAATTTAATGTTTCTGGAACAGATTGAACTAACAGAAATCCTAAGAAGGACCTCTCAGGAGTTCCCTTCATGGCTCAGCAGTTAACGAACCCGAGTAGCATCCGTTCGATCCCTGGCCTCACTCGGTGGATTAAGGATCCCGCGTTTCTGTGGACTGTAGTGTAGGTTGCAGACACATGGCTGTGGCTGTGGTGTAGGCCGGCAGCTGTAGCTCTGATTCGACCCCTAGCCTGGGAACTTCCATGGCAAAAGAAGAAAAGCTATTCAACTTGATGAGAAGTGTGTTAGTAAGTGGTAAGAGCTTTTTTCATGGTTATGAGAACAAAAGCCATATTTCGGGGGTAGGTATTGAATGGTGCAGAAGTAAAAGGAAATAATGTCCACTCAGCTGTCATGAGCAGCATGGTGTTGGGTGATCCCAAAAATGGACAGAGTGATGAAGACTGTGGTGGATGAAAGTAAGAGAGAAAATAAGTACAGGAGGAGCTATTCCTCAAATTCTTATTTCTCTTTTGAACTGTGGATTTTAGTCATCTTTTACCAGTGGCATTCTGGGGTTGTGGGTGGGAATTTGAAGCACTCAAGGAAGGTATCTTCTTAGTATTTGCCTAAGGGTCGATGGGAAGAAAAAGAGAAGTGATTGCTAATGGGTAGGGAGTTTCTTTTTGGAGGTAAAAATGTTCTAAAATTAGCTAGTAAGGAAGAGTCCAAAACTTGATGAATATACTAAAAACCACCAAATCACATACTTTATTTTTTTTAATTTTTATTTATTTATTTTTTGCTTTTTTTAGGGCCACACCTATGGCATATGGAAGTTCCCAGGGTTGGGGTCCAATAGGGGCTGTAGCTGCCAGCCTATGCCACAGCCACAGCAATGCTGTGAGCTCCAAGCCACATCTGTAACCTACACCACAGCTCACAACAACACCAGATTCTTAGCCCAATGAGTGAGGCCAGGGGTCAATTCCACATCCTCATGGATACTAGTTGGGTTCATTACCACTGAGCTACGACAAAAACTGCCGAATCACATAATTTAATAGGGTAAATATTGGTGTTCCCACTGTGGTGCAGTGGGTTAAGGATCCAACTGCAGTAGTTTGGGTCACTGCAGAGGTGCTGGTTCAATCTCCTGACTGGTCCAGTGGGATAAGTATCTACGGCATTGCTGCAGCTGTGGCATAGGTTGCAGCTACAGCTCAGATTTGATCCTTGACCTGGAAACTTCCATAGGCCATGGGTGCAGTCAAAAACACAAACCAAAACAAAACAAAAGGGTAACTATTATGATTATACACATGAATTATATCTCAATAAAGCATTTTTTAATTTTGGCCTTAAAATGATTTTAAGTCAATTACATGACATGTACACTTTCTTATTTGCAAACCCAGCGCAACTGTCCTTACACTGGCCTCCAAGCAATACCAGAAGATTTCTCCTTGAACTTGTGCCTGGCTTCTCAGAGACTTGATTCAACTTTTAGTAATTTATTTTTTCTTCTCTCCCACCCCCGTGCACATTTATTTTCCTTTTTTTGAATTAACCAAATATTAATTTAACACTTTCAACAAAAAATAACCTAAAATTTGACTCAGTAGCTTTAATGCAAAAGAATCCTTCTTATGAAAAACATAGAAAGATTGATGTTGGTGGGCCCCAGCTGGGGGTGACTTAGGCGGGCCTCAGGGCCTTAAAGACAGTAACGCACTACTCTCTCCTCCACTGGTGGTGAACAGCTGTAGGCAGTTAGCATGCAGCCCTGAAGTAGAGCCAAAGGGGAGAGAGAGATGGAGGGAGAGAGGGGTGGGTTTATTTAAATACAATATGCTGCTGATAAGAGATAGCAAGAAGGACTCCCAATAATTGTTTGCTTCAGTTAGCTTTCTACTATTTCTTTTTTTCTTTTTTTTAACGGCTGTACTCAAGGCATGTGGAAATTCCCAGCGGGGATTGAATCTGAGCTGCAGCTGTGACCTATGCCACAGCCATGGCAATGCGAATCTTCTAACCCATTGCACTGGGCCAGAGATTGAACTTGTGCCTCTGCAGCGACCTAAGCCATTGCAATTAGATTTTTAACCTACCACGCCACAGCAGAAACTCCAGCTTTCTACTTTCTGTAGAATTAGAAAGCAATTCAAAAAGACACACCACTAAGATGGTAATAAAATTCCTCCTACGGGTGATAGCAAATGAGGAAGGGATGGAGAATTTGCCTACTGTGTATTAGAAAATCCTAGAATTGAGATTAGTTAAGATTGAAGTTAGCAAAACACTGACAGTCTGTTCAGACCACCACCAACACCCTTGAAGGTAAGATTGAACCTGTCTTTGCTTTTTGCTGAGACATTTCTACACCATCTTTTTGGTCGAAGAATAAGAACCACCTTAGGATGGAAAAGAGCCCTAGGAATGTACCATCCCAGTGGTTCAGAATGTGAGATGTGTGTGTGCACATGCACTGAGCTGGGCATTTGAAATAGTCCTTGCTGTCTAGTATCAGTCTTCTTCAACCCGCCCCCTCTCAATACTACAACTGAACAGGAGCTCTGAACTCCCACCCACCCTAATCGAACTAAAATATCCTGAACTTATGTACAGGAGTTTCTCCACCTTGTGCCTCCTCTCTGAGGTCAGAAATTTTCTTAGTCTTCAGAATTCACTCTGAGGCTCCTTCTCTCCTTAGAAAGCCAAATCTACTCCCCATAGGATTAATTATTTTCCAGGGACCAACAACCTCAAGTTTCTATACCCAGTCTTGATCACTCTTGCTGTGCTTGAAAGGGGTAAGATGTAAGTGCCTATTCAACACTCCGCGTGGATTTCTCCAAGACCACAAACCCACAAAGTCTAGAACAGTTAAACTCATGGATTCTCCTAGGCTAAACCTACTCTCTCTCCGCTTTCTCCCATTTCAGCACATAACCCAAGGCTGGGAGTGATTACTGATTCCTTCTTCTCCTTGACCCCCGAAATCCTATGAGGTCTTCCTCCTGAATCTCTCCCCAGCCCATCAGTTCTCTCCTTCTCCCTCCAGCAGCTGTGGATTTAGCCACCAACATCTCTCTTTAAGGACACTCAAAAAGTCTCTTCAATGGTTTACTGCACCCATTATCACTTTCTTCTAGATCATTCTCTATAATGTAGCCCCGGTTTTCATTTTCGAAATAAGATCTTGTCCCTCTTCCCTGCTGAACACTCTTCTGCAGTTTCCCATTCCTCTTAGGATAGAAAAGACGCAGTCCAAGGCCCTTCACAGGTCCCTTGAGCTCTTGCATGATCAGGCTGCCTCCTATCTTTCCTGCCTTTGCCTGCCCTTCTCCACACATGAGCATTATTGGTCTTTAAAAAAATTCCTCTGATGGGCCATTCTCTTTCTTGCCCCCAGACCGATATATATGCTGGCATATAATTTTTCTCTCTCCCACTTACTTTGCCTTTACTTCTCTAGTGCCTCCTTTATGGTCAACACAAATTTCATTTCCTTCGGGGAGTATTTCTGGACTCCCCAATACAATTTCCTCTCATAGGCTTCCACAGAACATTTCTCCTACAGAGAACTCAATAAAATTGTTTGATGACTCTCTTTCTGACCAGGCGGCAATCTGTCTTGTTCAATGCTATGTATCTAGCAACCGACACATTTTCTGGAAAGCAAAGTGAACGAACGAATAAATGGTTTTAGGAAAACGATTACGGGCTTGACTTAAATTTTTAAATCCATTTTTTTTTCTTCTGGAAGAATAGGCATTATCATCAAAGAATGGCTCAGCTCAAATTTGGTTATCAGATTGGCAGAAAGCAAGGCACTGAAGAAAAGTCACACAACACATAAGTGGCAGAGCAGAAGATAAATGTTAGAAATATAAGACTACTCTGAAAGGGGACCAGTGGATGGTAGATTCCTGAATAAGAAAGTAAAGCAAAAGAGAACACTTAAGGGGGGGGGTGGGAGGGAGAGATGCAGAAATCAACTTTATAGTATCTTGGTGCTAGCTGGGGCTTTAGAGTCAGAAAGACCTGGAGCTGAATCCCAGCTCTGCCATTTACAAGCCAATTAATTAATCTGTCTGAGCCTCTTTACTGTGATTTGGGGATAATAATACTTATTGCATAAAAAGGACGTGAAGCTTACTTTTTTTTTAACTGCAAGAAAATTCTTGGCACATAGAAGGAGTCTGAATTGTTTGTGTCCTTCTTCTCTAACTCTGAGAGTTTCCACTTACATTTGTTTATTTTACATTCAGTTTATGAAACAGTAAACTTTCTGGCATATAATTGTAATGTCAATTGTGTTTCCCACAATACACAATTTTGTGTGGGTCCCACAAGAATACATAAACCAAACCATGTAACTGAATAGAGTATGCTATGCATCCTTGAACAGTATTAGGAAAGCTGGAAATATCAATGGAGAAGGTGAGATGGCCAAAAGATTACCTAGGACAGGATTGAGATCACCCTTCAGGTTGGAGAATCAGAGAGAGTGGTATTCTGAAATGTAGCTGTTGAAGCAGAAGAATGGGAGCTGGCATGGAGGGTGAGGCTGCCAGAGTGGCCGTCGTCACTACCCATCCGAGATGCCACTCAAAGCAAAGGGGAGGGGAGAAGTATTCCTACTTGCCTCCTCCTCCCTCCTTCCAATCTCCCATTGGCCAAACCTAATGTAAGCCATTTGCAGTGACTCCTGGGAAATACCGTGTATGGACTCACATCTCTGAGACTGAAAGCAGAGAGGGGAGAACAGGGCAATGAATCTGAGTGAAAACAGGCAAATGACTGGCATAAACAGCAAAGGAGGGCAATCAGGAGTGATTTACTAGAACTCAGCTACCGAAAAGTACCATTCTGTGACGGTGAATCCCCATCAGACCAACACAGGAAAGATTACACAGAATAGTCATTTCACTCTGTGCTTTACGGAGCAATTTCAAAGGGTAATATGGTGTAATGGAAAGAAAACAAGCTTGGAAGGGGATAGCTGTGGTGTATAAACAACTCAACGGTGAAGGAGGTGTAAACAGAGAGAGCAAGTCTCTTACACTCTTCTTTCTATTCCTCCCTCCAAATAAATAACCACAGTTACCAAATTAGTGAAAACCTTGCAGAAGTTGTTGGTGCTCAGTAGGCAGGTACCCAAGAGGTACATACTTTATAAAACAACAGCAACAACAACATATTGTTCAGGAACTTTTTTTTTTTTTTGTCTTTTTGCCTTCTCTAGGGCCACTCCTGTGGCATATGGAGGTTCCCAGGCTAGGGGTCTAATCGGAGCTGTAGCCTTTAGCCTACGCCAGAGCCATAGCAACGTGGGATCCGAGCCACATCTTCGAGCCACACCACAGCTTATGGCAATGCCAGATCCTTAACCCACTAAGCAAGGCCAGGGATCGAACCCACAACCTCATGGTTCCTAGTCAGATTCGTTAACCACTGAGCCACAACAGGAACTCCCAGGAACTTTTTTCTGCTTATTATATCTTTGTCATCTTTCCATATCACACATATACTGTTGTCTTACTACTTTTAGTGGCATAATATCCTGCTATTTGCTCAGATCATAATTCATTGAACCAAATCCATATTGGGTGTCATTTGTATTGTTTTGAATTGTTTTCTACTAAAAATAAGCTTGGAAATAATACATTTGTATGAATACCTGCAGGATAAAATTCTAGAAGTGGAATTGCTGGGTCAAAGGGTAAGATGTTATACATTTTCATAGATATTACTACAGGACATTCCAAATTTTGTTTGAATTTACATTCTCATTAACAACGAACAGAGAACCTTTCTCCCACACCTTCAACAATAGTGTTGTGATATTCATTTTTAACTACATGAAAAACACACACACAGAAACATAAAAGCATATTTCTATATGTCTATAATTATTGGCTAAGTTTATTTGCATGTCTTTAGCTGTTGATTAAGCTTAACATCTAAAGAGTACTTTAGCGATTTTTTTTCTGTGAAATGCTAACAATTCCTATTCTATGCCAATTTTTCATTCGGTGATTTTTTAATCTACTTACTGTTTTGTAAAATATAATAAACTTAATCCCAAGTCATTAGATGTTGCAACATCTGCCTCATTAATCTTTAGTTTTGGATTTTTTGTATTGTTTGTCATGTACAAAAATACCTCTTACAAACTGTAGAGTCTTGAGCAAGTAAATTTAATTGAATTTGCCGCCAATTAATTTATTCATCTGAAAATGGGTAGCAGTATACTCTTTACCTGTTCATTTTGAGAATATCTGAGATTATGCGTTTAAATTTCCTTTGCCTAAAACAGAAACAGCCACTTTTATTGCTAAATATTCTTTCAAGTTACAATCATCTCATTTGAAATATGTAACAACTTTCAGAATTGTGTATGGAAGATTTTTAACATCCCCGTTTTACAGATTACAATGCTGAGGCTCAGAAAGTTTTTCTGAATTCAAAATCGACACTTATAATGACTTAAGAGATTCACTTCTTGGTCTATAATAAAAAACACAAATGCATTTACCACTTTACCATTCTGTTTTCTAGTGGTTGTATATTGAGGCCAAAAGGAGAGATCTTCCAATATTTATGAAAATAAAATGCTGTAGCAGGACTTTCTTAATAAGTGATTGAGGAGTTCGCACTGTGGTTTGGTGGGATAAGGATCTGGTGTTGCCACTGCAGTAGCGTAGGCCACGGTTGAGGCTTAGACTTTACTCCTGGCATGGGAACTGCCATATGCTGCAGGTGCAGCCCATTAAAAAAAAGAAACAAAAGTGATTGGGGAGTTCCCATTGTGGGGCAGCGGAAATGAACCTGACTAGGAACCATGAGGTTTCAGGTTCGATCCCTGGCCTTGCTCAGTGGGTCAAGGATCCGGCGTTGCCACGAGCTGTGGTGTAGGTCGCAGACAAGGCTCTGATCTGGCGTTGCTGTGGCTGTGGCGTAGGCTGGCAGCATCATCTCTGATTAGACTCCTCGCCTGGGAACCTCCATATGCCACAGGTGCAGCCCTAAAAATGACAAAAAAGAAAAAAAGAAAAAAGTGATTGAGATGGAAGCAAAATAGACTATGTGGGGAGGTGAGGGCTCTTCAAATTTGTTTCAAATTAACATGCTAACTAAGAGGCAAAGACATAGCTTTGTGGCTATGAGTGTGGTAAAAGGGGAGGAAGTGGTTATGAACTCTTTTTTAATGCATTTTATAGCACTGTCTTCCACTCAGCTCTTGGATGCTGATTCAAAAAAAGCCCATTCTGCACACAAATGAAAAGACAATTTTTTTTATTGTGCATAACTCTATTCAGGCAAACCTCATGCATACATATAACTCTAAGAAACAGGGTATTTGAATACAAGGGAAAAAGTTAAATTCCAAAAATATCATGGTAGAATATGCAATAGTATTTTCATAGCCTTTCATCTGCCGTTCTATGAAAGCTACCTGTGACATGAAAGAAATTTTAACAATGAAAGTTGATCATGTAGAAAAAACTAACATACAAATAAAAATGAAAATGCCCAGCATACAGGCCAGATGCAAGTTTAAGCATTTCAAATATCCTAGGGACTTCAGTTCTTCAGTTGCTCTAACAAAATGAAAATGCTTTCAGACACACATGCTTAGAGAGATTATTTCAAGGTTTATAGAGATGTGAAGCTTTTTAATTTTAGAGGCAAGAATGTGAGCCTAAATCAGATGAGACTAATAGCAAGTTCATTACTTCTGAAACCTCATAGAGATGCTAAAGATTTTTCACAATAATTTCAGAAGGAGGTTGGCCTTGTGGCTCAGCATTGGAAAGAAGCACAGCTGGTGAAGAATTTGGAAGGTATGGCCATATATGATAACAAACCGTTAAAAAGAGGAACCACAACTAAGGTGCTATTATGGTTCTCAGATTATCTTTGGAGACAAAAGCACATCTCCACATGGGCCATTGCTGTAATTCTTTCAGAGACAGGTCACCCCGGAGGACCACCTGCATGGTAGATGTTACAACTACAGCTAGAGATTTCTTAAAAAACCAAAGAGAAAAAAAGACAGGACATGACACTTTATTTACTGTAATATTGTTACATAATATAAAGATGGATAGGGAGAGGGAAGAAAGACTGGGGGGGGGAATAAAGTGGAAAGAAATATTAGCAGTAGTTATTTCCCTCCTTAAAATGATATGGAAAGACCTCACTGCTAAGAGCGCAATTTCCCCCAAGATGCTGTAAAGAAGATGATTTTCAAGGATACTAACATCTTTTTAGTGTTTATGGTTATGCATTCACAGATCAAATGTGTATTTTTTGAAATATAACTAACACATTAAAAAAGTTTTAAAATAAAAATTCAAAATATTATTGAACTTACAATAGCCAACACATAGAAACAAACTAAATGTCCATCAAGAGATGAATGGTTAGAAATGTGGTATGGATATAACTGGAATATGACTCAGCCATAAAAAAAGACTGAAATAATGCCATTTACAGCAACATGGATAGACCTAGGGATTGTCATAGACCTAGAGATGTTAAGTGAAGTAAGTCAGACAAAGAAAGACAAATATCATGTGATACTAATATGTGGAATAAAAAAAAGATACAAACTTATTTACAAAACAGAAATAGACTTACAGACATAGAAAACGAATTTATGGTAACTAGAGGGGAAGGGGGGATAGAGAGGAAGATGAGAGAGAAAGGAGTTTGGGATTAACATATGCACATAACGTTAACATGTACACATATACACAACATATACACAGTACTATGTATAAAGTAGATAAACAAGGACCTATTGTACAGCACAAGGAACTATATTCGATAGCTTGAAATAACTTATTATTATTTGCATTTTAGGGCTGCACCCACAGCATATGGAGGTTCCCAGGCTTGAGGTCAGATCGGAGCTGTAGCTGCCGGCCTACACCATAGCCACAGCAACACAGGATACAAACCGTGTCTGAGATCTACACCACAGCTCACGGCAATGCCAGATCCTTAACCCACTGAGCAAGGCCAGGGATCATACCTGTGTCCTCATGGATGCTAGTCAGATTTGTTAACCACTGAGCCATGATGGGAACTCAAGCTTGTAATAACTTATAATGGAAAAGCTGAAAAAGAATACATATATATTATATATAGGTTATATATATCATGTATATAGTTGAATCGCTTTGCTATACACCTAAAACTAACACAACATTGAAAATCAAATATACCTCATTTTTTTAAATGGTTAAAAAGTTTTTTAAAGATTCAAAGCGTTATTGGAAACACATCTTAAGCAATAAACAGCTTGAGGTCCTTGGGTAAAGAAATGTGTTAATGTATTTTTAAAATACCTCTCTTTGGCCAACCATCAGCCTGAATTTGCCAGGAGGCAGAAATATCTGTAAGACAGGGTGAGTGAGGTGTTTCAACATTGACCTGGCCTGGGAAATCTTGAACTGTATCTAGTCTGTGTACACAAATACACCAGCACTTCCCCTTCTGCATCATTACTACCCCTCTAAGCAACCAAGGGCCTTCTAGTTCTGAGGGGATCATCAGTGTCCTGGGCTGCTGAAAGCAGGGTTGTTCACATAAGTATGAGGGCACAGATGGCACTTAGTGGATGGCAAAGTCTCTGGGCAGATGGCGCTTGTTGGATGGCAAGCTGTCAAAGATGGGTAGGAGGTAGGTCCTTCTTTGATGCCAGTGGACACTATGCATAACTGCCGGCTTGATACAAGCAATGCACCAAGCTCCCTGGAATGGAAAAATTTGTGGGTGATTTCTTGACTTCACATGACTTTCAGGAATTGTTGACAAATGTGTGATTATTCAGCTGGAGATGAGCTAGGTCCTGGATGCTGACATCCCTCCAATAAGTGTATCACTCAGGTCTGGGTCACTAGCCTTGGTCCCACTGACTTCTGCTCACAGCAGAGTCTTCTGTCTTCTTCCTTCCTCCTCCAGACTCTTCACCAAGATGATTGTCAAGATAGCCAAGACCTTCAGTTATTCTTCAGGATCTATTCCTTGTGTCCTGACCATATCCTAGTGCTGAATCTGAAAGATTCAGAATTAAGAATTCTTCAAATTAAGAATTTGATTGTTTGATCTCTTATTTCTCCTTTGTTCTTTTCTATAAGGTATTAGTTATAGGACATGGAATTTATGGGATGGAATAGGGCCAGGAACATCACAAGAAACAGAAAAATATAAGGACTGAAAACAACACAATGGCTAATATATATATAAAATATTATCCTGTCCTATACCATTTTAAGAATGTGCTAGTATTTTGTGCAATTAAAACTTAGAGAAAACAGTAAAGACCCTCCCAGTTTAGCTTTGAGCTTCTAACGGATTCTACTTCAAAAGTAGCTTGTACTAATAGTCTTGCTTCAAACCTATAAGCATCCTCATGTGGATATTATGTCAGAAAGAGTTGGATGGAATGAGTTATTTCACATGGTTCTTGTTACAATAAGGCAGTAAGAGAAGAGAGAGTGCTGTACTCTGGATGCATTGTGCTTCAGAAATGAAAAAGAAAGGTTACCTGTAATAGGTATTTCCACCAGAGAGCAATCACAATGACCAGTTGGTTATCATGCTTTTGATAGTTCTTAACTGTGTCTAACTCTCCTGATGAGTTCCTGTCTCAGGCTCACAGATTAATATTAACTCGGGCTGCAACGAGGCAGATTTCTCTTGTTGAGAAGGAGGTATTTTGATCTCTGCACTTTATCATTAAAAGCCTTTCTGAAAACCTATCTTGCAGCATTTTCCAAATCATGTTCCATGGAATCCTGGTATCCAGTGAGATGTAAAAAGGTTTTGCACAGATAAAAGTAATGTGTAGTCAAACTACTCAGTGATATTCTGCAAACTTTACCTCTTATCATAAAGATTCAGAATTCAATTAACATATAAAAGCCTCAGAGAAAACCTACATGAAAGAAACCTGACTAACTTTGATAAACCCAGTATTTCCCAAACTTTGCAAAAACAATCTTGGTTTTATTCATCCAGTATCAATGAGTATTACATGATTCACCTTTTGAGAAAGGCTGCTATGTACAAACGAAGACAACATAATTTTTTTCAGATATTTGATTACACACATCCCTTATAAATAAAGATAGAGTTCATTTCCACTTAGGACAAAAACCATACAATATTCAGAAGCACAAAAATATTTTTTAATCAGGAAAACTTTTTTGCATACTAAATTCAAAACTCCAAGGGATCCTTCATCTGGAACACATTTCTCTGCTGTCTTATGTTGTTTCTGTGTTTGTGATCTCCATACCTCAGGATGCAGGACTGTCATTCCTCTTACTTCTGGTGTCTGCCCCCTGGTGGGTGAGGCTGGTCCAGGACTTGGGCAGGAGTCTCTGGTGGGAGAGTCTGGTTCCTGCCCACTGATGGGTGGAGCTGGGTCTTGGCCCTCTAGTGAGCAGGGCTATGTCAAGAGGTGTGTTTAGAGGTAGCTGAGGGCTCAGGAAAAGTATAGGCAGCCTCTCTGCTGATGGCCATGTTCCCTCTGTAGATTGTTTGGCCTGAAGTGTCCCAGTACTGGAGCCCACAGCTGTTGGGTGGGGCTAGACTTGGTGCCAAAATGGCAACCTTCAGGAGAGCGCACATCAACGAGTACTTCCTGGTACCTCCATCACCAGTGTCCTTTTACCCACAGTGAGTCACAGCCACCCCGTGCCTACCCAGGAGACCCTCTAAGACAAGCAGGTAAGACTTGCCCAAGATCCTATGACGCTGAGGCAGGTGATAGATGGGCTCCAGGATAGACAGCTGTGACTAGCCTTGTATTTACGCTTCCTGAGGCAGGAGATAGGTGGGTTCCAGGGCAAACGTTTGCAACCAGTTACCTATCTATACTTCAAGATAGACATCAACCCTCTTTAAGGTAAGAGACCCAGATAATAGGTAGATTCAGATAAATCAGGAGCAGAGAAGCCACATGCAATTGGATTGTATGATGCTGTATACTCAGAGCAAGATTGTGAAGAGCTGACTCATGAAGCTCCAAGGGCAAGGCAAGCCAATGGACAAGTCAGTCAGGCAGCTGGGAGCCAGGGAAATTCAGCAACTAGAAAGCAAATTAAGGCATTAGATCAAATTCCAGAATCCAGGAAGAATACAAAACTAGAAGATTAGACACAATGTAAGGGGAAAGACATGCAGAAGCAAGCATGCAGGAACAGAGAAACGAGCTGAAGAAGAGACATGTAGCGCTGATAAAAAGACTTTACTACAATGTCTGCTATAACAAATAACTTACAAAAGAAAACTTTCCTTTTCAGACAAATGATGATCATGGGGCTATTGTAAAGTCTAAGGGTAATAGCTGGTTAGTGGTTCATCTGAGCAGGGGAAGAAAAAGAAACAAAGACAAGGGCAGCAATGACATGTTCAGACAGGAATCACCTGAATGTTCAACTGAGTTTGAAGAAAAAAGGATATGACCACTTTTTATGATTGATTTTTCACTTTAGTGGACCTTCTCAGATAGTTTTTGATAATTCCAATTTGACCCTTTTTCATTTGCAAAATAATACTTTATATGGTAGAAATCCATATCAATGCCCAAACATATCTATCATATGTGTCCTTTATAAGAGATGACAAATTAAGTATTAACACATTTATAAGTGCCAGATGCCAGTAGATGCAAATTCGGATAAATATGAAGAACGAAAATCTGAGTTGACATTATTGTACACAAGAATTAAATATTAAGAATTCATCGTACCTTTATAAATGTGGTACAGTTGACTTCAATGAATTGACAGATGCTTTGTTTTTTTAATTTTATTTTTATTTTGATAAAGTTTATTTGTATTTTAGTAAAGCCTTTGATTCTAACTCACAGATTACTATTAACATAAATTCAGAAAGTGTGGTACTTTCCATGTTACTCTTTCCAGGGATTTGAAAGCTGCACATGGCAGGTCATTGCAATGGCTTTGCATTCACCTGAGCAGATATATTGAGTAGTATTTGGCAGGAATTGATTCTAGGGTATCTCCTAGTCATAGCTTTATTGATGTCTTGATCAAAAAATTTATAGTATGTTAACCATATTACCAAAAAGCTTATGTTAGGTGGGTTACAGGATTTTGGCATTAAGCCCAATATGATTTTTATTAAAAGAATATATAACATTTGCAAAAACACAATGAAAATCAACAGAAACATAAGCAGGTAAATTTAGGTAAGGAAAAACAATCTGAAAAGGAATATAGGGTATGGAAATAGTAACCAGTAATATGTATAGAAAAATGATCCATGTCAGCATAGAGATGTATTAATATGATTAACTAATTTTTTTAACTTAAATTTTTATTTATTCATTTATTTGTCTTTTTGCCTTTTCTAGGGCCACACCCTAGACGTTCCCAGGCATATGGATGTTCCCAGGCTAGGGATCTAATCGGAACTGTAGCGGCCGGCCTGTGCCACAGCCACAGCATCTCGGGATCCGAGCTGTGTCTGCAACCTACACCACAGCTCACGGCAACGCCAGATCCTTAACCCACTGAGCAAGGCCAGGGATCGAACCTGAAACCTCATGGTTCTTAGTGGATTTGTTAACCACTGAGCCACGATGGGAACTCCTAAATTTTTATTAAAAGTATAGTTGATTTACAGTATTGTGTTAATTTCTTCTGTACAGCAAAATGATTGATTCAGTTAATATATATATACATATATAAATATATGTATATATATATTTATATTTTCCATTATGTTTTGTCACAGGATATGGAATATAGTTCCCTGTGCTACATAGTAGGACCTTGTTGTTTATCCATCCTATGAGTAATAGTTTTCCTCTGCTAATCCCAAACTCCCAATCCTTCCCTCCTCTGTCCATCCATCACCCCCTGGGAAACTACAGGCCTGTTCTCTATATCTGTGAGTCTGTTTTTGTTTCATAGATATGTTGATTTGTATTGTGTTTTATATTCCACACATAAGTGAAATCACATGGTATTTGTCTTTCTCTTTCTGACTTACTTTGCTTAGAATGAAAATCTTTAGGTCCATCCATGTTGCTGCAAAATATGATTAACTTATAAAGATAATTTCAGAGTCTCTCATCAGAGGATACTGAGAATTTGTTATGAGCAGACCTTGAAGAGAGCGTGGTCAAACATAGGGAGTCATATGAAAGTGACAACTTTTAAAAGGGTGGAGATAAAGACCAATCAATCTAAGAGTGTGCTGATTGGCACATAGTATGTCCTCAATTAGTATCTACTGATGCTTGTAACTGTCTGGATTTAGTGAAGAAGACAGAGGCCATGTCATGCATCCCAGGCATAAAGGGTTTTACTCTAGGAAGTGTGGCCTTAAATAGCTATTGGAACAGCGGGGAGTAAGATCTGGGAAGCCATAATAGTGATTTCAGCCTGAAGGTCCTCCATACCAGTGAGGCAGATGCAGTGAACCTGTCTTGTCCAATCATCCCTTTGCTGCCTTCAGAGGTTAACAGCCATTCCTTTTCTTGCATCTTTAAAATCTTACAAGAGGACTTCTCACCGTAAACTCTGCCTCAGAGCCATGTAAGGAGTGGGATTCTGGAGACTATAATTCTTGCTCTAGAAAAAAGGTGATGGTGTGAGGATGTGATATTCAATCCAACTATATAAATCTAGATTCTATGAAGAAAGGGTAAAATACTTTGTATGTTTAGCCCTAAGAATACAGAATATGACCATTTTTCATAAAATTGTCGACATTTTTTGAAACCAGGTTACAATTCTTAGCTAATTCTGTTTGTAAATGATTGAGTAAGCTATTGCCACAATAGTAGCAAATATCTTAAATATTTCAATGCTACAGTAACACGTGTTATGTCTTACCTGTGTGTCTACAGGTCAGATCAGGCAGCTGCTGATCTTACCCAGGCTTGAGATTTGTTTCCCAGTCAAGGTTTAGATTCAGGTTTCCCCTCATGACCTCATTTTTGGGGTGGGGGGGCAATTTTTAGGGCTGCACCCTTGGCATATGGAAATTCCTAGGCTAGGGGTCAAATTGGAGCTATAGATGCCAGCCTATGCCACAGCCACAGCAATGCAGGATCCGAGCCCTGTCTGCAACGTACACCATAGCTCACAGCAGCACCAGATCCTTAACCCACTGAGCAAGGTCAGGGATCGAACCTGCAACCTCATGGTTCCTAGTTGGATTCGTTTCCACTGTGCTACAACAGGAACTCCTGCATGGCCTCATTTTTAAGAGCTGCCTATGGTAGGCTCTTTAATGTTCCCCTAAAGATGTTCACATCGTACTCCCCAGAAGCTGAATATATTATCCTATATGGCCCAGGGCAATTAGGATTACAGATGGAATTAAAGTTGCTAATCAGCTGACGTAGAGAGGGGGATATTATCCTGCATTATCCTGAATTATCTGGGTGGACCCATTGTAATCACAGGGTCCTTAAAAATAGCAGATGGAGGTAGATGAGATAGAGAACCAGGGAGAGGAAGGCATGAGGAGAACTTGGCTCAGAGTCACTGGCTTTAAAGAGAGAAAAGGGAACCATGAGTTGAGGAGGTGGACACCCTCTAGAAGCAGGAAAGAGCGAGGAAACAGACTCTCCCTAGAGCCTCCAGGGGAATGCAGCCCCACTGAGACATTGACTTTTAGCCCAGGATGACCCATTTTGATTGAGAAAATCATATCAAAGGGGAAAAGACAGACTTTAAAAAAGAGAGATTCTGACAGATAATGATGATAGTAATTCTTAAACTGAGAGGTGTTGAATAAATCAGATTCTGCACACCTGATCCCTAGGAAGCAAGGAAAGGAGGGAGAGAAACTAAGGAAAAATAGAGACTCCTGGAAGAGGTAAGAAGGTGTTTGGTGGCAGTCAGGTAAGAGCTTCATAAAGCAGTTGAGTTTCTCTATCACAATCCTTTTTTCCACTAGGTTTTGTATTAGGGGAAGAAATAAAAGCTTCCTGGCCTCTCCTAATAGCATGCTAATTATATATGTGTGTTCTATATAATGTACATGTCTATGTATAAAGTAGATATATAATGTACATTACAGATATATCTAATTATATAGATATATAACACACATATATCAGTAATATATGTTATGTATACTTTATACATATATATCATGGAATTATAATGTGTATAGATTAAAATATAATATATATTGTAATTTTGCTATATATTACATTATTATAGTATACATTATAAATACATATTCATATTTCATATATGTTTGCAAGAAAGAAAGTCTTCTCAATGAAATTTCTCTAGAGCTATTTCATTTCTCTCCTACACTGTCCTTTGTAAGCAAGGTTTCTGAGAGCTATTTCACCTCAAAGGTTAATTTTTAAAGCTATATTTCAAGGCTTCCATTTATTTTATTTTTAATTTTATTTTATTGCTTATATTTTTGTTTTTTTAGGGCCACATCCTCAGCATATGGTAGTTCCCAGGCTAGGAGTCGAATCAGAGCTGCAGCTGCCGGACTACACCACAGCCACAGCAACATCAGATCCAAGCCGCATCTGTGACCTACACCACAGCTCAAGGCAATGCTGGATGCTTAACCCACTGAACAAGGCCAGAGATTGAACCCACATCCTCACGGATGCTAGTCAGGTTCGTTTCCGCTGAACCACAATGGGAACTCCAAGGCTTCCCTTTTAAAAATGCATCTTCCTTATGAATAAATATTGAGAATGAGGCAGCTGAAGTGATCGGTTACTTTGGGTATGTCCCTGGTCATGGGACATTTCCTCTACAGGATGGAAATTGCCTCTATCTTTCCAAGTGAAGCAATGGAGAGAAGGCTAGATGAGCACGTTGAGATGTTGGGGGAAATTCTGGTCTTTCAATGAGAGGAATAGTCTAAGTAGTTTCCCAGGCTGCAGCGACTGTGATGGAAACCACTGTGCCCAATGCAGAGGGAAGCAGCACCTTGTGCTCCCACCCTACACACAGACTGCTCCTTCATTTGGCAGTTCCCTTGGTACCTTCCTCTACCACATTAGTACTCATTGCAGCATCTCTGCTACATTAGGCATCACCCCTTCTTGACACTCTAGTTTCACATGTTATTGTTCTTGCCAGAGACAGAGGATTTGTTCAGATTGAGGACTATGCTGGACACACAGTGATTGCATGATTGCCACATGAATTAATAATGAATCAACAAGTGATTTTCCATTCCATTCATTTATCTCTGTATGTATGTACACACACACACACACACACACACACACACACACACACACACACACACACACACACAAGTATTTGCCCCTAGAGACCTCGTCCGTCATTTACCATCAATGCTCCTTTTCTGCTGGAATCCTTGTTCACTCTCTGCCTCCCTGGCTCTGGTATAGCTACATCTCCTGTGGGTCTCAACTAGGCTCTCTCTTCAGCTTGCCCGAGAGCAAGATTCAGAAGCTGGAGTGTGTGGGTAAATTACAGGAAAGGGTGGACTCTAATGAAACAATAGCAAAAGTTCTTTTCTTATGGAATCCCCTGGCCTGGATTGGTAACACCCTTTGGCATTTAGGCCCAAGCTGGCATTGAATGGCAGGCCAGGCAATGTATGAATTAGGCTGGGTTCTTGCCTTGGCCCCAGCTGCCTTTCATTCCACCCTGGGCCCTCCCATGGCCAGTCTGTTCAGCAGCTCTCAGAAAACACAAGTTCATTCCCATAAAGGTGCAGAGGACCCCTTCTGAGTGCATTTTGTTGTAAAAGACAAGAGGAGATGCTGAAAAGAGGTAGCTGAGCTGATGGTAGAATTTCAGGATTTAGTGGAGAAGGTGATTTAAACAATGCAGAGTGTTCCCCAGAGTTCTCGTTGTGGCTCAGTGATTAATGAATCCGACTAGGAACCATAAGGTTGCGGGTTTGATCCCTGGCCTCGCTCAGTGCATCAAGGATCTGGCGTTGCTGTGAGCTGTGGTGTAGGTCATAGACTCGGCTCGGATCTGGTGTTGCTCTGGCTGTGGCATAGGCCGGCGGCTACAGCTCTGATTAGACCCCTAGCCTGTGAACCTCCATATGCTGCAGGTGCAGCCCTAAAAAGACAAAAAAAAATAGAGTGTTCCCTCTCATGAACAAACAAATAGATGTACCCATGTACTGCCTCTATTTCAACCCATTTCAAACACGAAGCAGGATTAGCGCTATGCTAAAGTCTGTTTAGTACACTACATCAGAATGCCACAGACTGGGTGGCTTATGAACAACATAAACTTATTTCTTGAGGTTCTGGAGGTTGGAGAGACCAAAATGAAGGCACTGGCAGATTTGGTGTCTGGTGAGGGTGCACTTCCTGTTTATTACCTGGATGTCTTTTCACTGTGTCCTCACAGGTGGAAGGGACAAAGGGGCTCTCTTTCTTTTTTTTTTTTTGTCTTTTTTGTCTTTATAGGGCCGCACCCATGCCATATGGAGGTTCCCAGGCTAAGGCTCGAGTTGGAACTGTAGCTGCTACTCTACACCACAGCCACAGCCATGTGGGATCCAAGCCTCGTCTGTGACCTACACCACACCTCACGGCAACGCTGGGTCTTTAACCCACTGAGCAAGGCCATGGATCAAACCCACATCCTCATGGATACTAGTCAAGTTTGTTAACCACTGAACCACAATGGGAACTCCCAAGGGGGCTTTCTGAGGTCTCTTTTATAAGGGCACTAATCCCATTCACGAGGATTCCATCCTCATGACCTAATCACCTCCCCAAGATTACCACCTCCAAATACTATCACATTGGACATTATTTTTTAACGTATGAATTTTGGCAGGATACAAATATTCAGTCTATGGTACATTTCTTCAAATTTATTGTAAATATCCCACTCACCAAGGTTCCTAAACTGTATGCAGGAAATGGAGGAAGGGTTTTATGTAACCCCAGTGGGCAGCATTTACTTTAAAAGTTCATATCCAACATCCATCCTCAATCCCTCACAAATACACCTTTATCTCTTCTCCACACTCCCCCACCTGCTCTAACAAGACTTTCCAAATACCCAGGATCGACTCTGCACAGGAAACCATGAGGACTTGCTGTTACAATAAAATAGGTTAGACAGTGAGGTAAGAACTGGAAACCTGAGCTTTCTCCTTTGTTTTTATATAAAATTCTTGGTCATCTGTGCATATATAAATGTCTGTTAGGTCAAGAGAGACTCTTTGTGGATATTTATCAGTTGAAATGGTTTCCACAGATTGTTTTCTAGGACCGAAAAAACAGCGATTGCAATTAAAAAGTTATGTTCAAATTCAAGACACATGTTTGAAAGCATGTATAAAAAGGCTCTAGGTTACTGGAATTCTTTCATTGTGGCACACTTAAAATATGCAATCTGCGTATAGCAGTATCAGTTAAAAGGTTAAATTGGAAGTGACTGAAGAGGCTGACTCTTCCAGCTTAGCTCAGAGTGGAGAATTTATTACATAGTCACGATCTCATTTCGTATGCAGGGTAAATAGCCTCATTCAGCATATAATGTTAAGGAGCTTCATGACTTTTCCAGCGGGGTTGGAGAAGTCAACTAAGGGAGTAGAGGAGGCCACTCCATGGAAATAGGCCTCTGACATGCTGTACCCTTGTCGTGTTCACTGCCTATAAGCAAAGGCAAGAGAAGAATAGTGTCCACCAGGGAAGGAGAAATGGCTCCGTTAGAAGCTGGAGGCCCAAAGAACCCTCCACTTCTTCTCCCCCAGAGGTCATGTGGATGAATCCTGTAAGAGACAGCCAGTTCAGGATGTCTGGACGCCAAGAGTGAGAAAGCATAGGAAAGGTAACAATCTGTTCAAAGAACAGAAGCATGTCTTTAACCCTGAGTTGGCCCTCAGCACAGTTGGGAAGCAAGAGAAGGTCATGTTCATTGTACCCACTTTTATTTCTCGGTCCTATGTACAATCTCTTCCTTCCCTCCCAGCATGACTGACTTCTGCTCTGAGTGCTCCCAGCCCAAACTTTGAGTCCAGGAATCTTTTTGCAAATCCTCTGATGGCCTAGGGCCCCTTACAGGTGTGATCTGCCCTTTCCTTCCTTCCAAAGTTTTCATGCTGCCTCTAAAACCATCGTGGTTTATCCTCTCTGGCTCGCCTTCCAATCCCACCTGCTGAGATTTACCTGGCCCTCCTCTCCTCATAGCTTTGCAGGCTTGACTTGACAAGGTGACATGACAAAGAAGCTGACATCTGCAGATGGACTAAAGGGAGAAGCTCAAGGGACCACACAGCCCACAAGGCCATGGTCCCCTCCCCTCCAGAGCAGAATTACATGCTATCAGCGATTTTCTGGAGGCAGTTCTTCTTCTGTGGATTTTTCTCACCAAAAAAATTTCATGAATATTTCTGAGTCAGTGGGTTCTATTTTGATAGGAGAGGAGAAAGGTAATACTTTTGGCCGTTAAGTAATAATAAACGGAGAAACCGCCCTTCTAGGCTAGGAGCTATCTTTCTAAGGCCTGGAGAAGACTCTGCTTTACAGGTCCCAAGATACCAGTAAATATTAAAGATAGAAGTGCCTTCCCCCATGCTTAAACATTAGGAAAATGGCCCAATTTCCCTGAGAAAGAGGTATCTAATGATTTTTTAGGGGCTAAATTTCAAATGTGCCAATATCAAAAAATGATAGTATTAATTTTCCTGGACAGTCACATAGTATTGACATTTAAAGATAATGGAGAAACTTTTAGGGACTAGTTAATTCTGCTAAACTATATCTGTGACTCTGGTTGTAACAACTCTAGTTGCTAATTTTAAAAAGAAGAGGGGTAAAAATGATCTCACATTTACATGCCATTAACCACCGTAATAGGGTAAGAATGAACTTAGGGAGCTCGCAGATTGCAGAGTTACTGCTTTGCTGGTAGACAGGGAACCATAAAAATGCCATGGCCAAGCAAAAATGAGTGAGCCTTTAGTTCGAAGTTCTTTGTGGAGGTTGTCATTGTAATTTCAGTGTCCTGATTTTTGAAAGAGAGTAAACTACAGCATTTTAAGGTCTAATTCATTTTGCTACTTTGGGGCTTTAAGTTATTTTGTACTATGACTTTTGGCTCATGCATTCTTGGCTTATAATAAGCCAAATGTGTAATAGACACAAAGGTAAAACTGAGGCAAGTAGATCTTTATGGAATAGCTTATATTGGTTATTTCAGAGTCTGGGGAATTGACTAGAGAAGAAAACCATTGTTTGGCAAACACTACAATCCAGGGGCTGGTAGATAATCCTTCCCTTAATCTGTATGGAGGGAAAAAATCAGACAGGGAAGAATGCAATAATATGAAGAGCCAGAAAAGCTATTTCCTGAATCTGAAACTAAACATCTTAATTCCAACATGAAGATCATAGTTGATGGCTAATGTATCTTTTTCTGCCGCAGCAAAGTCTAAAAGAAGACAGAAAGACAAAAGCTCTACCCCACTATCTTTCCCCCCAACTGCCCAGCCTTCCCCCCAGCGTTATTTGGAACAGGTAGAAAACTTGGCAGTTTATGGTGTCCTGTTAGAGTTGATATACTTTGAAGGAGCCCAACCCTCTCGCCTGCACCTCTCTGGTGCCATACACATCATTACTTCTTTCCATACTCACTCAGGCATCAAAAGCACAGAAACCAAAGTAGGGAGTAGAACAAAACAGGAAGTTACCCATTAATCCCTCAGAGGTACATTTTGAACGTGGAAAATGCCACAATCAATGCTAAAATGCGTAAATCTTCGGTAGTAGCCGTGAATGTTAGAGATTGTAATTGTTTGTGTGTTCGATTACTTCAGATGACCAGGAAAACAATCCATAGGAAAATTTTAAAAATCCAGCTCAATTCAGCCTGAGCTGTATTATGTGAAAAGCTTTCAGAACTCACGAAAATCATTCCTGAACAGCCTCTACCGTGGCCTCATTTCATCCCCATTTAGGACAAAAAGTCACTAAACATTTTCACATTACTAATGCCTGTCCAATTAGAGTTAACTTTCCAGGCAGGAACAAGAGCCTTTGGATCATTGGGTTTATTATAACCAGTGGAATGTCATGCTTCTCTTTTATGATATTACTGCCAGGAGTTCCCATTGTGGCTCAGCGGTTAATGAACCTGACTAGCATCCATGAGGATGAGGGTCCGATCCCTGGCCTCCATTAGTAGTTTAAGGATCCAGCATTGCCGTGAGCTGTGATGTAGGTCGCAGATGCAGCTCAGATCCTGGTTGCTGTGGTATAGGCCGGTGGCTACAGCTCTGATTGGAACCCTAGCCTGGGAAACTCCATGTGCTGCGAGTGCAGCCCTAAAAAGACAAAAAAGACAAAAAAAAAAAAGATATTACTGCCAAACTCTCATTTCCAAAATCCTAAATGTGATCATTATAATTATTCCCAGTAGTTCAAAGTGAATCTGATCCTTGCAACAGGAAGGAAAACAGAGTTGATTTTTAACCATGTTAACTTGAGTAAAACTCCAACTCCTCTAAGTTCCCTGTTGTGTAAAATGTGGATAATAATACTTTTACACAGCCATACGATGAGCATTAAATGAGAAAAAGCACTTAGTGCACTCTTTGATATAGAGTTAAATCTTGGAGTTCCCACTGTGGCACAGTGGAAACAAATCCGATTGGTAACCATGAGGTTGCTACTTCTATCCTTGGCCTTGCTCAGTGGGTTAAGGATCCAGAGTTGCTGTGAGTTGTGGTGTAGGTCACAGACTTGGCTGAGATCTAGCGTTGCTGTGGCTGTGGTGTAGGCTGTCAGCTGTAGCTCCAATTTGACCCCTAGCCTGGGAACCTCCATATGCCACAAGTTCAGCCTTAAAAAAAGAAAAAAAAAAATCTTAATGAAGTAACAATTATTCTTATTAAAATAAAATAGGCTATGAAATAATTATTTGAGTCCATATATAGTCAAAGCAATATTCAAAAGACAATACATACATACATAGCTTTAAAATCATTATGGCAATACAGAATGGAAATAAATGAACTAAGCATTGTATAAAGATGAAAAAAGAAAAATATGTTTAGGAGTTCCCTGGTAGATCAGCAAGTTAAGGAGCCAACATTTTGATTGTTGTGTATCTGATTACTTCTGTGGCTCGGATTTGATCCTGGACCCCAGAATTTCCAAAGGAAAAATATGTTTAGCATAAAGAGTCAGTAAAAAACTAGATGAAATCATTGCATGAGAAAACAGAAAACTGGAAAAATTAATGTCATTTCTATACTAATACTTTGAAACCTCTCATTAAGTGGAGAAAATATTTTCAAATCCCATCAAACTCAGAAAATGCAATGTACATTAGCATATAAATGGTCATATAAGCAGGTACTGAGGAAATTATAGCAATTACAAGAAAACAGAATAACATTTAACATTAAATTACAAAATATCATCGATATAGATAATTTTCTATAAAAAAAACTCCACAACATCATAACTGATATAAGAAGCCAAAACCTGACTCATTCAAGAACTCTCCCAAGGCCATCTGGTTCTGTCATTTTCCACCATTACTCCTGTAGTCCAGGGGTTGGCAAGATTTTTTTTTGTAAAAAGCCAAAAAAATCAATATCTTAGGCTATGCAAGCCATATTGTCTCTTTTTCAACTGCTCAGTTTCATCACTGTAATGGGAGAACAGCCATAGATACTGTAAATTAATGAACCTGGCTATGCTTCTACAAAACTTTATTGACAAAAACAAGTGGGGGGCCAGATTTGGCCCGTGGGCCAGTCTGTAGACTCTTGATCTCATCCAAGTTACTAACATCGCTCCCCAGAATATATCAGTAGCTTTCCAATTCCTTTTCCTCACTTACTCTGCAAACCAATAACTCCACACTGGTCTTCATACTGCAGAAGGGGAAATCAAATTAGGTCTCAAACTTCTGATTTTCCCTTAGCATTTTCAATGCATTTGCTCTGAGGATAAAGACAGAAATTCATAAGGTAGTTCACAATGCCCTGAATTGTCTGGCCCCCGTCTGCTCCTCATATGGGCTTCCTTGCAGTCCCTTCCATCATCCTCCGTCCTTCTACCAAGGGACTTGAATATGTTTGTTTTCTTGACCTAGGCATTCCTACTCCCCCTCTTCCTTAATTAACATCTCATAGCTTACACCCCAGCTCACATTTCACCTCCTCAGCTAATCATTCTCTGAACTACCTGCCTATTGCAAAACTCCTGGCTTTTCCTAGCACTACCTTATTTGAGATGCAATTTTGTATTCATTTGTTGTAATTGGGTCTCTCTGTGTCTCCCCTCCAGGAGGGCAGAAGACATTTCTGGTCTGTTGGTCGTTTTGTCCTTAATTCCTAACATCACAGCTGGTACATGACAGGAGCTCAGTAATTATTCATCGAATAAGCAAACTAAAGAATATGTAAACAAATCAGCAAATCATGAACCAACTTTCAATGCATCAAATAAATACCTCCCATTAAAGAGTCAAAGGCTAGTCATAAAATGATTTGTTTCAACTCTTTAAGTTCCCAGGCTTACTAAAAACTTCCAGAACATAAGAAAATTGGGAAGACTACCCAATTTATTTTATAAAATGTCAAATTATAAAATTATATTAAAACACAACAAGGAAAGGAAGAGTTGGGGATTTTATTTTCTTTCTTTCTTTCTTTTTTTTTTTTTTCTTCTTAGGGCCACATTTGCGGAACATAGAAATTCCCAGGCTAGGGGTCCAATTGGAGCTGCAGCCACTGGCCTATGCCACAGCCACAGCAATGCCACATCCGAGCCCCATCTGTAACCTACACCACAGCTCATGGCAATGCCAAATCCTTAACCCACTGAGCAAGGCCAGGGATCGAACCTGCATCCTCATGGATACTAGTCAGATTCGTTTCCACTGAGCCATTTTGTGAACTCGGGGATTTTATTTTTATAATATATTTTCTTGAACAGACTCGGCCCAACCATCAGCATGTTTTCAGTTTTCCAGGTGATTTAAAAATGTACCCAAGGCTGACATCCTTACATCCAGGCAGCTTCACCTGGGGGGGAAAAGAGGAAGTTGATGGCTTAGGAGAGCAATGAGTCACTGATCAGATTTACATATTTCGAATAAAGCAAACCTCTAGCCATGTTTTCTTTCGTTATTATTAAACACCATATTTATAAGTGACACTGAGATTACAAGATTAGGATATGTTTTTTATCTCTCCAGTTACTTTGAGAACCAGGAAATGTCAATCCAAGAATAGCTACACAGAGCAATACAACAAAAGAGCCTTAAATTCTAGGCTGGCCTATATACAAATTCATTTTAAAATAAAAGTGATTTAATAAGTCAGTGGCAAAATAATCAATTAGTCAATAAATTGTCCTAGAAAATTTTATAACTATTCAGAAGAAAGTAAAGATCTCTCATACAATGATTTAAGTAAAATCAAGTTAAATATAAAAGAGGAAATTATATGAAGTTTAAATAATAGTGAATATTTATTTCATATCACGTAAAGACTTCCTAAAGCATAAAAGTACTGACAGAAATAACAAGTAAAAATGTCAATGGCTTGTCTATATTAAAAAAAATCCAGGGTTCCCTTTGTGGCTCAGTGGTTAATGATTAGGATTCATGAGGATTCAGGTTCAATCCCTGGCTTCACTCAGTGGGTTAAGGATCCCGTGTTGCATGAACTGTGGTATAGGTTGCAGACATGGCTCGGATCTTGCACTGCTATGGCTGTGGTGTAGGCCTTGAGCTGTAGCTCCAATTCGTCCCCTAGCCTGGGAACCTCCATATGGGGCAGGTGTGGCCCTAAAAAAAAAAGGAAAAAAAAATCCCTGTGATTAAAAGATAAAAGTGATACAATTTTTTAATCAATATGGCAAAGAATTTCTTTAATGTGTAAATAGAGCTTAAAATTTGTTTTAAAAATTATTAAAACAGAGAAAGGACAAGATGGCGGAGGAGTAGGGAGACATGCTCACCCTCTCCCACAAATACAACAAAAAAAAGCACATCTACAGAATAAATGACTCGCACAGAACAGCAACCAATTGATGGCAGAGGAACCTAAACTCCAATAACGGCAAGAAGTTCGTGACATTTTTGGGCAGAACGGGAGAAAAGAGGAGAGTGAGAGAAGGTGAATCCGAGCGGGACGGGCGCTCCCGAAAGGGAACTGTGGAGGAGAAAGGGATCCCGCACCCTGGAAAGTCACCTACGGGGGAAAGATCAAACGAACCGGAGGAATCTCCAGATGCAGAGAAGAGTGTAGCAGTAAGTTGGAGTACAGAAAAGCCGATCAAGAACCCAACGGACCATCTGAACTACGGGCACAGTCACCAAAAATTGAGATGCCTGGGTGGGGGCTGGGCACCGAGACCTCGGCTCCAGAGATTAGTCCCCGGGCTAGGGGGGCAGGGCAGAGCGGAAACTGCTTGGGAGGTCTAGAAACCATTTGACGGGGCAGAGACTGCCTGGGAGACTAGAAAACAAAGCTGTCACAGAGGAAGGGAGCAATACTCTAGGAGCGGGGAAGTGGAAAGCTGCATCAGAGGGAACCTGGGAGAAGAGCCTGGTCTGTGCCCGTGCTGGGGAGGGGAGAGAAGAAGGGGTGGGTCCCCATAGAATACCCCCCACGCCACAGCAAGCTTACAGGCCCGCTAGCTAGCTGAAAGCTGTGCTTCCCAGTGCATCCCCTCCCCCCACCCCCACCACCCCCTACGCTCTCACCGGACCTGGGGCTGCCTGCCATCCAGGAGGGCTGGCCTCAACAATTGCCTGAAGCCTACCACCACAGGGGCTGTCCCTGCACAGGCCTGCTTGCCCTTTGGAGGGGCTACACTTCCGCAGAGCAGCACCAAACACCACCAGCCCCCGAGAAAAGGCCTGCAGCCCAGAAAAGCTAGAACAAGCATAGCCAGGCCGTGAATAGATCGGCCTAATTCTCGGATGGTTTTTCTGAGTCGGGTTGCCCCAGGAGAAGCTTCTTGGGTTTCCAACGGCCCTGCTACCCGCCCAAGCCCCCAGGGGATGCTCTAGTGGACCAGCTGCATAGGACTGCCAGCTCCAGGCAGGACCCCCTGCAGCCCAGAAAAGCTGCAACAAGCCAGGCCGAGTCGGGAAAAGATCTCAGACGGTTTTTCTGAGTTGGGCTGCCCTGGGGAGGAGCCTCTTGGGTCTCCAACGGCCCTGCTACCCGCCCAAGCCCCCAGGGGGTGCCCCACTCCCGTGGAATAGCTGCTCAGCACCACCAGCCCCCTGGAAGAGCCCCTGCAGCCCAGAAAAGCTGCAACAAGCTCGGCCAGACTGTGAAAAGATCCGCCTACATTCTCAGGCTGTCCTTCTGAGTTGGGCTGCCCTAGGGAAGAGCCTCTTAGGTTCTCAGTGACCAAGATAGCTGCTCCAGCCCCCAGGGGGTGATGCACCCCTGAAGAGCAGCTGCCCACCCACCGCCAACCCCCCACAGCCTAAAAACACCAGAGCAAGCTCTGCATGACCAAGTGAAATCTGCTACCATCATGGTGTGGACCTCCCAGTCCTGTCTGCCCTCAGGAAGTCCTCCTTTGCTTCAAAGAAAGACTGTTAGCCCCATCAACACTCCAGAAAAGCCACACTGCCTCAAAAAGGATTGACCAACAACGCCAGCCCTCAGGAAATATTCCATGGCAGTGACAAGGCAAACACTGCCCGATAACGGAGAGTACAACATCCTCAGGAGAAAGAAAACAACAAGCAAGATGAAGAAGCTGAGAAACCACCCCCAGTCAAACCAACAGGAGAACTCACCTAAAACAGTCAACAATGAAACAGATCTCGGCAGTCAGACAGACCTGGAGTTCAAAAGAGAAATAGTGAAAATACTGAAGGAATTAAGAGAAGATATGAACAGTAATGCAGATACCCTCAGAAAGGAACTAGAAAATATAAGGAGGAGCCAAGAAAAACTAGAACATTCATTTGCAGAGATGCAAACTGAACTAGGGGCAGTAAAAACCAGAATGAATGATGCAGAAGAATGAATCAGTGATATGGAAGATAGAATAATGGAAATCACTCAATCTGGTCAACAGACAGAAAACTGAATCAAAAAACTGGAAAGCAATATAAGAGACCTATGGGATAATATAAAGCGGGCCAATCTATGCATAATAGGAATTCCAGAAGGAGTAGAAAAAGATAAGGGAATGGAAAATATATTTGAAGAAATTATCGCTGGAAACTTCCCAAATCTAAAGGATACTGGATTCAAGATACAAGAAGCACAGAGGGCCCCAAACAAACTGAACCCAAACAGACCCACACCAAGACACATCATAATAAAAATGGCAAAAGTTAGTGATAAAGAGAGGATCCTAAAGGCAGCAAGAGAAAAACAGAATGTTACCTACAAGGGAACCCCCATAAGAATATCAGCTGATTTCTCTACAGAAACACTACAGGCCAGGAGGGAATGGCAAGAGATATTTAAAGTGCTCAAAGGAAAAAATATGCAACCTAGAATACTCTATCCAGCAAGAATATCATTTAAAATAGAAGGGGAAATAAAAATTTTTCCCAACAAACAAAAACTTAAAGAATACAGCAACACAAAACCCAGGTTAAAGGAAATATTGAAAGGGCTTCTCTAAACCAAAAAGAAAGGAAGGAAAGGGAAGAAAAAAGAAAAGAAAAAAAAAAAAAAGAAGAAGAAGAGGAAGAACTAGGACTGAGGAAAGCGCAATCAGAGAGCAGTCACTCAAATAAGCCAGCATAGAGATTTAATCATGAACATGCTTCAAACAAAATAAAATTAAAAAGAAAAAAATAAAAAAGAGTCATCAAAACCATAAAATGTGGGCAAGGGATGTTAGGAGGTAAATAACCCTTTTTGTTTGTATGTGTGTCTCTCTTCTTAATTTTAATATAATAATGAAGTGTTTGAACTTACAGGACCATCAGGCTAAAACACACAATTATGGGAAGGGGTTAGCATACTTAAAAAACAGGGCAAACACAAGCCAAAACCAAATATTGCATTTGCAAAAAATGAAAAAAAAAATACACCCAAGCAGATAATAACAGGAAACCATCCAACCAAAAAAAAAAAAGAAAGGAAGAATGGAGAACCATAGAATCAACTGGAACACGAGGTTCAAATGGCAATAAATAATCATCTATCAATTATCACCTTAAATGTCAATGGACTGAATGCCCCAATCAAAAGACACAGACTGGCTGAGTGGATAAAAAGGCAAAAACCTTCAATATGCTGCCTACAAGAAACTCACCTTAGGACAAAAGATACATATAGATTGAAAGTGAAAGGGTGGGGAAAAATATTTCACGCCAGTAGACATGACAGAAAAGCAGGAGTCGCAACGCTCATATCAGACAAAATAGACTTTAAAACAAAAGACATAAAGAAAGACAAAGAAGGACACTATTTAATGATTAAGGGATCCATCCAAGGAGAGGGATGTTACTATCATCAACATATATGCCCCAAATATAGGAGCACCCAGATACATACAACAAATATTAACAAACATAAAGGGAGATATTGATGAGAATACAATCATAGTAGGAGACCTAAATACCCCCCTCACATCAATGGACAGATCCTCTAGACAGAAAACCAATAAAGCAACAGAGATCCTAAAGGAAACAATAGAAAAGTTAGACTTCATTGATATCTTCAGGACACTACATCCAAAAAAATCAGAATACACATTCTTCTCAAATGCTCATGGAACATTCTCAAGAATCGACCACATATTGGGACACAAAGCGAATCTCAATAAATTTAGGAGCGTAGAAATTATCTCAAGTATCTTCTCTGATCACAATGCCATGAAATTAGAAATCAACCATGGGAAAAGCAAAGAGAAAAAACCTACTCCATGGAGACTAAACAACATGCTACTAAAAAACCAATGGGTCAATGAGGAAATCAAGAAGGAAATTAAAAACTACCTTGAAACAAATGATAATGAAGACACAACCTCTCAAAATCTATGGGATGCTGCGAAAGCAGTGCTCAGAGGGAAATTTATAGCAATACAGGCCTTTCTCAAAAAAGAAGAAAGATCCCAAATTGACAACTTAACCCTCCACCTAAACGAAATAGAAAAAGAAGAACAAAAAAGTCCTAAAGTCAGCAGAAGGAAGGAAATTATAAAGATCAAAGAAGAAATCAATAAAATAGAGACTCAAAAAACAATAGAGAAAATTAATAAAACCAAGAGCTGGTTCTTTGAAAAGGTAAACAAAATTGACAAACCCATGGCCAGAATCACTAAAAAGAGGAGAGAAAGAACCCAAATAACCAAAATGATAAATGAAAAAGGAGAAATCACAACGGATACAGCAGAAATACAAAAAACCATAAGAGAATACTATGAACAACTGTATGGCAACAAGTTTGACAATCTGGAAGAAATGGACAATTTTCTAGAATCTTACAGCTTGCCAAAACTGAATCAAGCAGAAACAGACCAACTGAACAGACCGATCACTAGAAATGAAATTGAAGAGGTCATAAAATCACTCCCTACAAATAAAAGTCCAGGACCAGATGGCTTCACAGGTGAATTTTATCAAACATATAAAGAGGAATTGGTGCCCATCCTCCTTAAACTCTTTCAAAAGGTTGAAGAAGAAGGAATACTCCCAAAGACATTCTATGAGGCCACCATCACCCTCATTCCAAAACCAGACAGAGATACCACCAAAAAAGAAAACTATCGCCCAATATCATTGATGAATATAGATGCAAAAATTCTCAACAAAATCTTAGCCAACCGAATCCAACAACATACCAAAAAAATTATACACCATGACCAGGTTGGGTTCATCCCAGGTTCACAAGGATGGTTCAACATACGCAAATCAATCAGCATCATACACCACATTAACAAAAGAAAAGTCAAAAATCATATGATCATCTCAATAGACGCAGAAAAAGCATTTGACAAAGTCCAACATCCATTCATGATCAAAACTCTTACCAAAGTGGGTATAGAGGGAACATTCCTGAATATAATCAAAGCCATTTATGATAAACCCACAGCAAATATAATACTCAATGGGGAAAAACTAAAAGCCTTCTCACTCAAATCTGGAACAAGACAGGGATGCCCACTCTCACCACTGCTCTTCAATATAGTTTTGGAAGTCTTAGCCACAGCAATTAGACAAACAAAAGAAATAAAAGGCATCCATATAGGAAGAGAAGAGATAAAACTGTCACTGTATGCAGAGGACATGATACTATACCTAGAAAACCCTAAGGACTCAACCCCAAAACTCCTTGAACTGATTAATAAATTCAGCAAAGTAGCAGGATATAAGATTAACATTCAGAAGTCAGTTGGATTTCTGAATACCAGCAATGAAACATTAGAAAAGGAATGCAAAAAAAACAATACCTTTTAAAATTGTACCTCACAAAATCAAATACCTCGGAATACACCTGACCAAAGAGGTAAAGGACCTATATGCCGAGAACTATAAAACTTTAATCAAAGAAATCAAAGAAGATGTAAAGAAATGGAAAGATATTCCATGTTCCTGGATTGGGAAAATCAATATTGTAAAAATGGCCATCCTACCCAAAGCAATCTACAGATTCAATGCAATCCCTATCCAATTACCCATGACATTTTTCACAGAACTAGAACAAACAATCCAAACATTTATATGGAACAACAAAAGACCCAGAATCGCCAAAGCAATCCTGAGAAACAAAAACCAAGCAGGAGGCATAACTCTCCCAGACTTCGAGAAATCCTACAAAGCCACAGTCATCAAAACAGTGTGGTACTGGTACCAAAACAGACAGACAGACCAATGGAACAGAATAGAGAATCCGGAAATAAACCCTGACACCTATGGTCAATTAATCTTTGACAAGGGAGGCAAGAACATAAAATGGGAAAAGGAAAGTCTATTCAGCAAGCATTGCTGGGAAACCTGGACAGCTGCATGCAAAGCAATGAAACTAGAACACACCCTCACACCATGCACCAAAATAAACTCCAAATGGCTGAAAGACTTAAATATACGACAGGACACCATCAAACTCCTAGAAGAAAACATAGGCAAAACACTCTCTGACATCAACATCATGAATATTTTCTCAGGTCAGTCTCCCAAAGCAATAGAAATTAGAGCAAAAATAAACCCATGGGACCTCATCAAACTGAAAAGCTTTTGCACAGCAAAGGAAACCCAAAAGAAAACAAAAAGACAACTTACAGAATGGGAGAAAATAGTTTCAAATGATGCAACTGACAAGGGCTTAATCTCTAGTATATATAGGCAACTTATACAACTCAACAGCAAAAAAACCAATCAATCAATGGAAAAATGGGCAAAAGACCTGAACAGACATTTCTCCAAAGAAGATATACAGATGGCCAACAAACACATGAAAAAATGCTCAACATCGCTGATTATAAGAGAAATGCAAATCAAAACTACCATGAGATACCACCTCACACCAGTCAGAATGGCCATCATTAATAAATCCACAAATAACAAGTGCTGGAGGGGCGGTGGAGAAAAGGGAACCCTCCTGCACTGCTGGTGGGAATGTAAACTGGTACAGCCACTATGGAGAACAGTTTGGAGATACCTTAGAAATCTACACATAGAACTTCCATATGATCCTGCAATCCCACTCTTGGGCATCTATCCGGACAAAGCTCTACTTAAAAGAGACACATGCACCCGCATGTTCATTGCAGCACTATTCACAATAGCCAGGACATGGAAACAACCTAAATGTCCATCGACAGAGGACTGGATTTGGAAGAGGTGGTATATATACACAATGGAATACTACTCAGCCATAAAAAAGGATGACATCATGCCACTTGCAGCAACATGGATGGAACTAGAGAATCTCATACTGAGTGAAATGAGCCAGAAAGACAAAGGCAAATCCCATATGATATCACTTATAACTGGAATCTAATATCCAGCACAAATGAACATCTCCTCAGAAAAGAAAATCATGGACTTGGAGAAGAGACTTGTGGTTGCCTGATGGGAGGGGGAGGGAGTGGGAGGGATCGAGAGCTTGGGCTTATCAGACACAACCTAGAATAGATTTACAAGGAGATCCTGCTGAATAGCATTGAGAACTATGTCTAGATACTCATGTTGCAACAGAAGAAAGGGTGGGGGAAAAACTGTAATTGCAATGTATACATGTAAGGATAACCTGACCCCCTTGCTGTACAGTGGGAAAAAAAAAAAAATTATTACAACAGGGGAGTTCCTGTCTTGGCACAGTGGTTAACGAATCTGACTAGGAACCTTGAGGTTGCGGGTTCGATCCCTGACCTTGCTCAGTGGGTTAAGGATCCGGCGTTGCTGTGAGCTGTGGTGCAGGTAGCAGATGCGGCTCGGATCCCACGTTGCTGTGGCTCTGGTGTAGGCCGGTGGCTACAGCTCCAATTAGATCCCTAGCCTGGGAACCTCCATATGCTGTGAGAGCGGCCCAAAAAATGCCAAAAAGACAAAAAAAAAAAAACAAAAACAAACAAAAAATATTAAAACAGGGTAAAACTAGGCAAAGAGCATGATATGAATGAAAAAAAATTTTAATTTTTGACACTCATTGAAAAGAAGACCAATTTTACTAATGTTATAAAAATTGCAAATTTAAACAATAAGAAAAAATCATTTTTCAAGTATAAAACTGGTCTATTTTTTTCTTTCCTTAATGATAATTCTCAGTGTTTAAGAGGGCAAAGTGCAGTGTTTACTTTCATGTATGGTTGGTGCTAATGTAAACTGATAAACCTTGAGGAAAGCATATCAGGAAACAAACAAACAAAAAAAAACCTTAAAAAATTATAATTTTGGCCCAGTTATACCTCTTCTGGGAATTTATTATGTGCAGTGATATTTACTACAGAGTTATTTGTAATAGGGAAACACTGGAACAACCTAAATAATAATAATGTGAGAATGGCCAAAATAAAATAATGTGTTCCTAATGACTTCGTATTACGCATCCATTTAAATTCATGCTACTGAAGTCTACTTCAAGGTCGTGGAAAGATGCCCATGATTGACTCTGTATGTGTGTGCCCCTGTGTGTGTATATGTGTGTGTGTAACATTAACATGCCAACAACAGATCTCTCTGAGTCAAAAAAATAAAATTGATTTTATTCTTTATATAAAATTGCAATTGGTGAAATTTGTCTTTATTTCTCAAATTTCACCAAGGAATCATTTTCCAATCAGAAAAAAAAAGTATTGTAAATTAAAGAAAAATATAAACTTATACCATTTGCCTTTTCTCTCTCTCTCTCTCTCTGTCTTTTTTTTTTTTTTTTTTTTTTTTTTTTTTTTTTTTTTTTGTCTTTTTGCCTTTTCTAGGGCCACTCCTGCGGCATATGGAGGTTCCCCGTCTAGGGGTCTAATCGGAGCTGTAGCCACTGGCTTACACTAGAGCCACAGCAATGTGGGATCTTCGTCTGCAACCTACACCACAGCTCAGGGAAATGCTGGATCCTTAACCCACTGAGCAAAGCCAGGGATCGAACCTCATGGTTCCTAGTCGAATTCGTTAACCACTGTGCCACCATAGGAACTCCTGCCTCTTCTCTTTTAATTCCCTCCTCTACTGGTGTGAATTAGTCCGCAAAAGAGAGAAAATAACAACTGGCAAATTCAGATAACAGTGTGTTTTTTATTTGTATTATATTGTATTATAGTCTTTTTTCTCTTTTTAACATTGAGCTTAAGCTTTGCAGTCCCATGATTGGAAAAGAGACTCTATCATGAATCATGAATATGGGGTACCGATTTTATCAAACAGCAATGTAGTCTAAATGATCAGCTTATTGCAAATAAAGCAAACTTCCAGACGTCTCAAAGCCTCATGTGTCATGAGAAACCCTAAGTTCTAGTATGGGTCAGGAAAATCTAAAGAGGTGAGGATTAGTTTGTATCATTTAACTGAATTCTCTCGATATTTGAAATGTTTTAACGTACACTGTCTTTATAGCATAATATTAGCTATCAGCCTTGCCACTGGACTTCAAATTGTATTTCTATTTATTAACTGTTAGCAGATTTGATTTTGGATTAAATGTCAGAAGAAAACAGGACCTCTTCCCAGCTCCTGTGCCCAGCATTCTTAGAAGACTTATTTAACAACAAATGCCTTATAGGCATCTGGCCATGCTGTTATCTTTCTTGGCACAGTGTATCCATTCCTTGACATCTGTAGCCCTTCACAGGATAATGCAACTTTCTGGGCCAAAACCCTGCCAAGGGGAATGGAACCCTCTGCTTTGGAACCATTTTTTCAATCCAGACCAGATACAGAGCCTAAGAGGACCCTATTTTTAGCTAAAGGATGTGACCCTGTAACTATCTTTGGCTCAGAAGAGTTCCAGACGGAGAGCTGATTAGAAATCCCAGTCCTTGGAAATTAGAATATTTCCCTGGAAGTGCTTAATCTAGGAGATGAATAAAAACAACAATGTCCAGAACAGAGAAGGGAAAAAGAAAAAAAAAAGACCAGCGTTCATTGAGTATTTATTTTAGATTAGGCAATCTTGTGGCAAAAATTTACGCATAACCACTCATTTAATCCCTACAACATCTCTAAGTGTTTGATGTTATTATTATCTCTGTTTCTTTGGTGAAGAAACTGAGGTGTAAACTCAGAAGCGAAAATTAATTGTATTTCTATACAATAGGAAAAAACAATTGAAAATAAAACAATATCATTTTAAATAGTATCATAAAACAAATATTAGGGGTATTTTGACAAAAAATATGTCTATGGTGAAACATAAATACAGCTGAGAAAATTTAAAGTGCTGAATAAGGAGGGAGAGATAACCATGTTCATGGATTGAAACACTCAATATTTTAAGATGTCAATCTTAAAAGCTAACTAGGGGTTAAAATATATCATAATTCCATGGACTACTTTATAGAAATTACAGCAATGATTCTAAAATTTATATCAAAATTCAGAAGACCTAGGTTAGCCAAATCTATAAGACTAAAGTTGAAGAACCAAACTCTCTGATTTTCAAAGCTTACTGCAAACCCACAGTAATCATGAAGATGTTGTAATAGCATAAGGATAGTCAAAAAAAAAAAAAATCAATGCAACAAAATAGCCATTTCAGGTAGAAATCTGCATTTATGGAGTCAGTTTTCTACAGTGCACCAAGGTAATTCAATGAACAAAGACAGAATCTGAGGGCAAGGTCTGGTCTTGTGATTGCAGTTGTGCTAAAACAGGACTCACTACTTCAGCATTTGCACGGGGGAAGCACCAGCTACTCCCTGGGCATGAGGCAGAAGTAGCCTGGGTTCAAACCAGGTCTTCTTGATGGCTTAGCTCATGCTTTTTTTTTTTACCATGTGCTCTACTGCATCCAAAGACAGCCTTGTGATTCGGGGTTGTTATTGAATTAAAATACTGTCATTGACTGGAAACAAGTTATCTTTGTTTTAGATTTCATTTACTAAAAATGTTTAATAACTGCTGCTCTCATCCATGTCACAAAACAAAGCCAAAATATAAGCATAAAGAAAAATCGTGAAACACTGTCTAGGCCATGACACTGCCCAATATCCTCCACATGTGACAAAAAAACATGTGCCTGTTTTTCCTTGGTATTTAATTCTATACCATACATTCTTCACACTGTAGCCAGCACCTCAAATGTCTAATTTTACAACAGGAGATATGCACAAGCCATAATTTTCTATATTTGTTCTTTTGGGGGGAGGTTTCTGTTTTGTTTACTGTAAGAAAATGCTGAGTACATGCATAATCAATGACATGTTTATAAGAATTAAAATGTGTACAGACACCAACTTTGTTCCTTGTCTGTACGAGAAAAATTTCCCCATCAGCACTAGATAACTAGTTGGTTATCTGGAATATGCTTTTGATATGTAACATATTTGCATATGAATGTTGTTTGGTAGCACTTTTTTGTGCGTTTAAAATTTTTTTTTGAGATAATTATAAATTCACATGCAGTTGTAAGACATAATACAAGGAGATCCTGTGTACTCTTTTCTCGATTTCCTCCAATATCACCTTGCAAAACTGTAGTACAATAGCACAAGTAAGACATTGATATAGTCAAGATATGAAATATTTCCTTCACCACAAAGATCCCTCATATCATCCATTATAGACACACCCACTTAGCCACTTCCCTTCCACCCCCATCCTCTCTAAAACCCCAGGCAAACACTAAGTTGTTCCTCATTCCCATAACTTTGTCATTTCAAGAATGTTACATAAGTAGAATCACATATTGTGTAATCTTTCAGGATAGGTTTTTTTTTCCCACTAAGCATAATTCTCTGGAGATTTATTCAAGTGGTTGGGTATATCAATGCTTTGTCCTTTTTATTGATGAGTGGCAGTCCATGGGACAGATGTTCCAGTTTGTTTAACCATTCACCCATCGAAGGACATCTGGATTGTTCCTAGGTTTTGATTATTGTGAATAATGCTGCTATGAACATTAGTGTATGGGTTTTGTGAGAACATAAATTGTTACTTCTCTGTGACAAATGCCCAAAAGCATAGTTGCTGGGTCATATGCTAAGCACATTCTGGTGTGTGAGAAACTGTTCTTCTCTTTTCCAGAGTGGCTATTCCGTTTCACATTCCCACCAGTATTATATGAATGATCCAGTTTCTCTTCATCCTCACCAGTTTTTGGTGTAATCAGAGTCAATCTGATAGGTGAGTAAAATTTCTTTGGAGAAATTGTAAATTGTGTTGTGTTTTGAATTTCAAGTTCTATATGTTCCTTGTTAGTATATAGAAATGTGGTTTTTCTTTTTCTTTTTTGTTTTTTGCATGTGTTAATCTTATAGCCTTTGACATTTCTGAGCTAATATTAATGCTAAGAGGGTTTTTGGTAGACTATTTGGGATTTTCTATGTATACAATCATGACATTTCCAAATAGGGAGGTGGTGTTTCTTCCTTTCTGATCTCGATAACTTATTTCTGTTTATGCCTACTGTTGTAATATTTCTAGTACAATGTGAATAAGAGTAATGAGAGTGGGCATCTTTGCCTTGTTCCTAATCTCAGGAGGAAAATATTCAATCTTTTACCATTGAATATAATGTTAGCTATAGGTTTTAGTGATGTTCTTTATCAAGTTGAGGAAAGTCTCCTCTATTTTTAGTTGGCAGAGAATTTTTTTTATCATGAAACCACACTGAATTTCATTGGATGCTCTTTCTGTCAGTTGATGTGATCGTGTGAGCTTTCTTCTTTAGTCCATGAATAGTGGTTTATATTAATTGTTTCAAGTATTGGACCAGCTGTAAAATGATCCCCACTTGGGGAGTTCCTGTGGTGGCTCAATGGTAACGAACCCAACTAGTATCCATGAGGATGTGTGTTCAATTCCTGGCCTTGCTCAGTGGGTTAAGGATCTGGCATTGCCATGAGCTGTGGTATAGGTTGCAGATATGGCTTGGATCTCGCATTGATGTGCCTGCAGATCTGATTTGACCCCTAGCCTGGGAACTTCCATATGCCACACGTGAGGCCCTAAAAAGCAAAAGCAAAAAAAACCCAAAAAACAAACAAACAAAAAACCCCACTTGGTCATGGTTTATAGTTGTTTTTTTATATGCTCAATTCTATTTTTATGCCTATATTCATAAGGGATATTGACCTTTAGTTTTCTTCTTATTTATGTATTTATGGCACTGCCTTATCTGGTTTCTATATCGAATTAATATTAGCCTCATAATATGAAAAGTAACCCCCTCTTCTCTTTCCTGAAAAGAATTGTACACGATTTGTGTTATTTCTTCTTTCAATGTTTGTAGAATTTTCTATTGAAATTCTCACTGTGAAAAGATTGCTCTACTCAAATATAACTCTTTCTAATAGAAGCAATAGGTCTTTGAAATGTTGGAGTATTTCTCTCTCCTTTTATTAGTTGTGGATCAAAAGAAGCAAGATCCAAGTGCATTGGGCGTCTTAGGGCTATTTCAAAGGGTGAGTATTTATGAGTTCCAAAAGGATGGATCTGAGATTTAGAAGGACCAACAGCAATGCTATTGACCAAGGTATTTGGAGGACCTCTACAAATTTCGCCCATTTAGTCTTAATAATACCACCACTGTATTGGATTAAGCCAGAAAATTGAGGGTAGTAAGCACAGTGAAATTATTGTCAAACCAGCCAAAGAGCAGAGACTTGTCGAAGTACCTGACCAGCAAAATGAGTTCCTCCATCACTAAGAAGTTTGAGAGGCATTCCCCAGGTAGGGATAAGCTTTTCCAAAAGGACCTAAGCCACAAAAAGGCAGTTGCCTATCTACAAGGGAAAGTTTCAGTCTAGTATGAAAACATACAGACTATAACTAAAATATATTCATATCCACGAGACAGGGGAAGTTGTATGAAATCTACTTGGCAGACTTTGATTGGTCCATTATGTAATTTAAAATGGCCAGGATCTATATAAACAGACATCCTTGGATTATATTATGGACAAGTGGGAAAGTTGAAGTAGGCACTTTTTGTGGTCTTGTTAATGTTTTCCCACCAATATTGATTCATGAAGGATATCACTTTGTCACTAGACCAATGTTTCAATGCATGTAGTGTGGTGAGGACTGGGAATTTTAGAGTCACTAGAAGGACCAGGTTGTTATTTGGTCCAAATCAGAGCTTTCTGTCCTTAGCAAACAATTGCTGAATCTCCATCTTCTTTTTCCTTTTTGAGGCTGATTATTGGGCATTTAGCCAGTTTTTTTAAAGTTATCATCTATAGAAATTTTTTTTTTTTACCATGACAGTGTTTTGGCTGCTGTTGGTCCTTTTAAGGGCAGCATTCTTTGCAGAAATATCAGCCATGTAATTTCCCTTATCTTCCAGGGTGTCAAGTTTAGAATACCCCATAATCTCAATAATAGCTAAAGTGGCAGATAAAATTATTGCATCAAATAATTCCTAGACATAGGGGCTGTTTTTAACTTTATTTCCTTTGGATGTAAGGAACCCAACTTCCACAACATTCTAAAGCCATGAGCTACTCCAAAGGCATATCTACTACCAGTATAAATATTGTCAAGTATTTTTTTCTTGGTTAAAGTACAAGCCCATGTAAAAGTGTATAATTCAGGCTGTTGGGCCAAAGTAGCCATTGGTAAAAATATCAACAACCTCTTAAGGATTTGCAGTAGCGTACCCAGTACAATATTTGCCATTATCACCTTTTATATAAGAACCATCATGTGAAGTCAGTGTCATCCAGTGGAATTTCCTGTCGATCAGCCTGAGGAGTCAGAAGCTGGTCTTTTAGCATTAGGCAGGCCTGAGGGGCTTCACTGGTGATGGAGGGGAGAAGAGTAGCTGGGTTAATGTTATTACAATGCCAAAGAATTACCTGAGGAGCAGTTGACAAAAGGGTGTCATAGGAGAGGCAGCTGGCTGAGAAATGTGGGGTCTGATGAGAGTTCAGGAGTGCTTCTACTGTAAAAGGTGCAAAATGGTTAAAATGGTTAAAGACGATCCTAACAACAATTGTCTTGGTGGTTGTAATGGCTCTTAGGCAAAGAGATTATTCCTGTGTCACATGTCCAGTTGCTAGCTATAGTACTCTATGGCTCAGCAGTGTTCCCTGTGTGTTTGTGGGAGTAACCCGAGGGCATTCCTTTGCTTTTCATATAAAAATGAGAGTCTGGGAGTTCCCATCATGACTCGGCGGAAACGAATCTGACTAGTATCCATGAGGAGGCAGGTTCCATCCCTGGCCTCACTCAGTGGGTTGCAGACTCAGCTTGGATCTGGCATTGCTGTGGCTGTGGCATAGGCCAGCGGCTGCAGCTCTGATTCAGTCCCTGGCCTGGGAGTGTCCATATGCTGCAGGTGCAGCCCTAAATAGACAAAAACAAAAAACGAGAGTCTGATAATTGTGGTGTCTAAGGGCGGGGCCAGGGTGTTTGTGTGAGTGTATCAAAATCGCCTTTGAGGCCTTGAAGGCTATGCCATCTGGTTCTTCCCACAAAATTGGATTGGGTTGTTTAGTAAAACATTTAGAGGTTTGGCCATAAGAGAGCATGATAGAATTAATTTCAGCAGTAACCAACTAGGCTGAGAAAACCTCCCAGCTGGCACATAGTTTGGGGTTTGGAGAAACTTCAGGCCCCTTGAGGTCTGTCTGGATCACGGTGTAATTCCTTATTCTGATATGAGATGCCCTATATATTGAACCTGGGTTTAGGCAATTTTTCTTTGGTAACCTTATGTCCCTTTAAGACTATAAACTTTAGCAAGTGTCTTCTTGTGAAGAGGTGAGAAGCAAAGAAGTAAACCCTCTACATATTGCAACAAAGGAGAACCTCTAGGGAACTTTGCATCATCCAGATCAGCCTTCAGGATTTTCTAGAGTTTTTGTGGACTTTTGGGCAGAACCCTGTGGCATGACTGTCCAGGTGAATTGTTTTTCTTCCCAAGTTAATGTGAAAAGGTACTGGCCAGTTTGATCAATGGGAATACTAAACAATACACTGCATAGAAGTTCCCACTGTGGCTCAGTGGGTTAAGAACCCAGCTATATCCATGAGGACGTGGGTTCAATCCCTAAGTTCACTCAGTTAAAGATTTGGCATTGCCCTGAACTGAGGCATAGTTCGCAGATGCAGCTCCAGTCTGGTGTTGCCCTGGCTGTGGCATAGGCAGGCAGCTGCCACTCCAATTCAATCCCTAGCCAGGGAACTTCCATATGCTACAGATGTGGCCCTAAAAAAAGACAAAAAGAAAAAGAAAAAAAGAAAAAATACCCCGCATAAATCAAATATAGTAAAGACTTTGCTTCAGATAGAAATGGATGTCAGTAGCCTATGAGTTAGGAACAAACAACAGAGTGTGGAGGGATGGAAATGTTGCTTATTGCTCAGTAGTCCTGAACAAACCTCATCCCTTAGGTTTTTCTCACTGGTGAAATGGGAGCGCTACAGGGGTATTACCAGAAAAATTAAACCTTTCTAAAGATCTTGAATAAAGCCTGGAGAGCTTCAAATGCAAAGATAAGGTGAGCTTAGATCCAGGAGAAAGACATACCTTCAAACCCAGAATCACTCATAGTACAGTGGGCAACAGTGGCCTTAACTGTGGGTACCATACCTTTTTGTTCACCAGCTCTGAAGCTGTTGGGGGTCTTCTCTGGTTCCCACTTGGGGCACCATAATGTTGGCCTGAAAAACATTGATTGCCAGATATTTCTCCAACAAAGATGGATTTATCAGGATCAGCAGAGAATTGCAGTTCAGAGTCTGCAACCATGGCGAGCCACATGCAAGTTCCTGCAGAAGGGAGGGAAAACACATGTACGTATGTGTGTGTGTGTGTGTGTGTGTGTGTGTGTGTGTGAGTGTGTGTGTGTGTGTGTGTGTGTGTGTGTGTGTGTGTGTGTGTGTGTGTGTGTTGGGGGGAAGAATTCCAGGAGGATTTGGTTAAAAAAAGAGGTGGGTGGGACCATGGCTTTTCATTGGCTGAGTTTTTACTAAGAAAGAAGTCTTTCTTCTTCCCATTGGTCTCTGTTGTGATCAAAGTCATGAGATCGCCCTCTTCTGGTCTTCCACTCTGTTTAACTGAGGTTTCTGTCTATTAATTTTTGTAATAGCATTTCCTTATTATTCTTTTGCAAAGTCTTTAGTGATATTTCCTGCTTCACTCTTGATATCATTAATTTCTGTCTTCTCTCATTTTTCTTTGTCAGTCTTGCTGGGTACTTGTCAATTTTCAGAATTTTTTTCAAAGTGGCAGCTCTTTGTTTCATTGTTGTTTTAATATTTTTCTTTTTAGTTTCATTGATTTCTGATGTTATCTTTATTATCTCCTTTCCTCTGCTTATTTTGAGTTTATTGTGCACTTTTTTTAAGGTTCTTGAAGAAGGACCTTGAATTATTTATTTGAAAAATTTCCTCTTTTCTTTCTGGTATATATATTTGTGCTCTGCATTTCCTTCTCAGCACTGCTTTTGCTGTGTCCCACAAATTCTGATATGTTCTATCTTCATTTTTATTCCATCTAATGTATTTTTTACCTTCCCTTGAGACTTCCTCTTTGACCCATGGCTTATTTATGTGTGCTGTCTTGTTTCCAAGTGTTTGGAGATATTCCTGTTATCTTTCTGTTCTTGATTTCTAGTTTGATTCCACTGTGATTACAGAACATGCTGTATGATAATTAGAGTGTCAGTACTGTCGGTTGCCCTGGCCTGATGAAAGTTTTTCTTGTTGTTGTTGTTGTTTTAATATTCACAAAAACTAGGAGTTTTAAAAGTATTCTCTGTTATCTCAGATGTGGAACTATCGATTCATTTCTAAGCCAGACTACTCCATTGTTTAGGGGGAAAAGGTTAGAGCAAGACCTTAGAATCTTGCATATAAAAGCCGGAGTCCTCTTCTAAACACAGGTATTTGGGACACTGTGATTCGTGAGGGCTGCTCTGTATGACAGATCACATACAACACCGTCCTTATTAAAGGCAAACTTACATTCCTGCAAAGTTTCCAGAAGGAAAAAATTGTGTTCTTATCTAATTCTAGGTTTATAGTGTAAGGAGACTACCGGTTATTTCCTATACGTGTGTTCCTGTTCAAGCAGCAGTTTATAGAAGTCAGTGGCAAGACCTGAATGATGACGGGAAAGTCTGACTTTCATTTCATGCTACCAAAAGGAATATAAACAGGAATTTAGTACAAAAATTGTTGCTGCTCTTCATGCACAGTGGAAAAGTCGATATCTCCTCAAGCCCTGATGCTGAAGAACGATGTCCTTTAGCTGTTGTCCTTGTAAGGGAAAATCACATCCCTGCAGTTGAAGCCTCCCATGATCCTAAACAGAACTGATAATAACACTGTCAGATACTCGAAAAGACACTAACAGTTGGGACCTTGAACCAGAGGGAGGGAAAATCCCCAGGGGCCGGACCTAAAATTTGAGCCAGAAGCAAACACAGAAGTTGCCAATCTGTGGAGGTGGCCCAGCTTCAGCTCTCAAGGCCCACAGGAGCTGGGCCCAGGGGTACGTTACAGACGAGCCTGAACCTGGGCAAAGCATGTGACGACAGAGCCAAGTTCTACTCATTTTCTCTACTACTCATGGCGTATGCGTTGGAGAATTTCAACTATGGCTTTGATCATACACTATTGTAGAAAGTCAGGATATATGTCAGATTGATATTTGGGCGGAATTAAAAAAAAGTAGGGTGCAAATCCCAGTCATCCGCAGCCAGGGCATCACTTCACTTTTAGGGTTCATCTGAGCCAACATAAACCTAAAGGAAATGATCTGAGCATAAATTGGATATTGTGTACCTCTGACTCCAGTGAGGAGGAAGGCCGTTATTGAAAAGGTAACATGGAAGATGTTCCTGGGAAGCAGTGTAAGTAAGGAAACAGGGCTAGAAGAGATAAAAGACTTCTCTCTTTGGGTGACATGGGTTTTGCAAAAAAAAAAAAAAAAATCAAGTATCTTTCAAATTTCTAGAAATGGTGGGAAATAATTTTCTCCTCTTTAAGACGAAAGCTGTTTTATTGATTTACTTCTCTCATACTTTAAATAGATCATTAGAATCTGCAAAAAAATTTGAGGTATAAGGGTTCCAAAGGAAAAGGTTAACTAGTCATGGGAGGAAACCAAAGTGAAAATATCTCAAAAGCTATAGCAAAAAAGCAATGGCAACTGTTAAATTCTCCAAATGATGAGCATTCAACCCTTTTACCATAAATAATTCTTCTAACCAGCATGTTTCATAACTGCCCCTCATTGTGGAGAATGACACATAATTTGGTATCAAATTTTGCTTTTGATAATGAACAATAGGACTGATTACTGTCCGCCTAATTCCAAAAAGTAAAGCTACAGAGAACCTGATGAACATTTGATGGCTCTTTCAGAATTTGACAGTTGAGCTTGCATTGTGTGGACTAAACAGCTCCTGCATGGGGAGAGGAGCAGAGGCTTTTATAAATGCAAATGAATGAGGGTATTGTTAGAATATAAAAGTATCAACCATGTGAGGAGGGGATAAAAATAGAATGCAGAAGTGCCTGGCAGCAACCTCAATCTCAGAAGAAGGAATATACAAAGAAAAATGTGGAAATATTAGTATTAATATTAATGAAATGTAGATTTGGTTAAAATTCCATTCTGCATATACTATGTAGTGTTACCACTACACCTTTTATACGGTGTGTAGAAAATATAATTCTTCAAGACATAGACAGGATTCTGGCTTTGCATATGCTGCACCCTATGCATAGATTATTCTTTTCCTGCACCTTTCGCTGGCGGAGAATCAGTCATAAGTCCAGAGTATTTCCAGTGTCTTCTCCCCAGAATACCCTCTGAGAGATTGAATATATACATGGACAATGGCCAGACCATATATAACAATAGAATTCTAATTCAAAAACTCTTCAATAACCAGCCCAGGAAGCCAACAACAATCTCTCATCCCAAAGTCATGATACAGGCAATGACTGCTGCTTCCTCACCTTTTTTTGGCCTGGCTTCCAGCTTAGGACCAACAAGAGAAAGCCAAATGAGCTCTCCAAACCAATCACATACGATGCTCTGTTTCTAGTTAGCCAGCCTCCAGCTTCCCCAGGCCAACAGCCTCTCATCAGAACATCCCTGAAGCTTTCCCCTTTTTCACACTACAACTTTACCACTTCTCTCTTTGCCTTTGCCCCTCTGCCAAACACAACTGATAGTGGTTAACTCTTTTGCTGTAAGTTCAGAAAAAATAGATTTTCTTTGTCTCCACTCAGTAGTTCTTTTATTCGCATATGTCCCGGCCTTTTCTCTTCCTAACATCAATGTCAAAGGATTTAATTTAAGTCACCTTCACAGCTAGGTCTGGCATATGTCATAGAACTGTAATGTCTCTCATTTTAATAAAAATTCAGTGAAAATTCAACAGATGGTGGAGCCACTCTGTATCTTCATCAGAGAATTTTTTTTTCAACATAATATTCTGTATATATTTTGCTAGATATATAGGTAAGCATTTCTACCTTTGGTGTAACTGCAATACAGTTCTGTCTGTTAGATTTACATTCCCAATTGTTTATTATTAGTATATAGAAATATGATTGATTTTTGTATATCTATTTACATACTATGGTGTTTCTAGACTCACTAATTAACTCAAGGAATTTTGATAGGTTTCTTAAAGTTTTATATTTAATGCCACAAAATATTGTAGTAATTTAGACTTTTTGATGGTATCCTTACTGATTTTCAAAACAGATGTGGGAGTAGCTAATCTAGTCAATTAATTTCAAATACTTGTAGGGCAAAAAATGTCTAATGAAAAGTTCCTTTCCCCTATGTTCCCTTCATTTCTCAAAGGCATTCTTAACCTAGAGTTTCAAAGATATATAATATGTTCATGGAATGGAATGTTCAATGTCCGTGTTATTATCAATATCAGTTATGTCCAAATTGATGTGTAGAGTTAATTCAATCCCAATCAAAATCCCAGAAGATTATTTTGTACATCTCAGCAGGTTTATTCTAAAACATTTGTGGAGTGGCAAGTAAATCAGAATATCAAAAAAAGTTTTTTTCTGAAGAACAAACTTGTAGGACATACATTGCTGGTGGGAATGAAAAATTGTTCAACACTCCAAAAATTAGTTTTTCAGTTTCTAATAAACTTAAATATTGAATTGACATATGACTCAGCACCCCATTCCACAAGGCTAAATTCAAGAGAAGTGAAAACATATTCACACAAAAACATGTATGTGGATGTTTTATCAGCTTTGCTCACAATTGTCAAAACCTGAAAATGATCCAATTTTCCTTATAGTGGTGAATGGACAAAAAAATTATTACGCATCCCTACAGGCGAATACTATCAGCAATAAAAATAACAAACATTCAACAATGTGGATAAATCTCACATGTATCATACTAAGTGAAAGAAGCCAGGCTTGAAAGGCTTCAGATACCTGATTTCACTTACACGACATTCTAGAAAACACAAAACTAAGGTGAACATATCAGTGGTTGCCATGGATTACTGGCAGGGAAGAGATTGACTGCAAAAAAGCAGCCAGAGGACATGTTTTAGAATTGATGAAACTCTTCTGTAGCTTGATCATGATGCAATTATGTGACTCTATGTATTTGCCAGTTCTCATCAAATTTTTTTTAATTGTTATTTCCCCAATACAGTTTTTTTTATTCTACTGTACAGCATGGTGACCCAGTTACACATACATGTACACATTCTATTTTTGCACATTATCATGCTCCATCATAAGTGTCTAGACATAGTTCTCAGTGCTGCATAGCAGGATCTCATTGCTAATCCATTCCAAAGGCAATAGTTTGTATCTATTAACCCCAAGCTCCTCAACCCCTTGCCACTCCCTCCCGCTCCCCCTTGGCAACCACAAGTCTATTTTCCAAGTCCATGATTTTCTTTTCTGTGGAAAGTTTCATTTGTGCCTTAGATTCCAGATATAAGTGATATCATATGGTATTTGTCTTTCTCTTTCTGACTTACTTCACTAAGTATGAGTCTCTAGTTCCATCCATGTTGCTGAAATGGCATTTTGTCCTTTTTATGGCAGAGTAGTATTCCATTGTGTATATATATCACATCTTCCTAATCCAACTGTCTGTCATGGACATTGGGGTTGTTTCCATGTCTTGGCTATTGTGAATAGTGCTGCAATGAACATGCAAGTGTATGTGTCTTTTTCAAAGGAAGTTTTGTCTGGATGTATGCCCAAGAGTGGGATTGCTGGGTCATATGGTAGTTCTATGTATAGATTTCTAAGGTACCTCCATACTGTTCTCCATAGTGGTTGTACCATCTTACATTCCCACCAACAGGACATGAGGGTTCCCTTTTCTTCACACCCCTCCAGCATGTTATTTGTGGACTTATTCATGATGGCCATTCTGACTGGTGTGAGGTGGCATCTCATGGTAGTTTTGATTTGCATTTCTCGAATAATTAGTGATGTTGAGCATTTTTTCCTGTGCCATCTGTATGTCTTCCTTGGAGAAATGTCTATTCAGGTCTTTTGCTCATTTTTCCATTGGGTTGTTGGCTTTTTTGCTGTTAAGTTGTATAACTTGTTCGATTATTCTAGAGATTAAGCCCTTGTCTGTTGCATCATTTGAAACTATTTTCTCCCATTCTGTAAGTTGTCTTTTTGTTTTCTTTTGGGTTTCCTTTGCTGTGCAAAAGCTTGTCAGTTTGATTATGTCCCATTGGTTTATTTTTGCTTTGCTTCCTGTTGCTTTGGGAGACCGACCTGAGAAAACATTTGTAAGGTTATGTCAGAGAATGTTTTGCCTATGTTCTCTTCCAGGAGTTTGATGGTGTCTTGTCTTATATTTAAGTCTTTCAGCCATTTTGAGTTTATTTTCGTGCATGGTGTGAGGGTATGTTCTAGTTTCATTGATTTACATGCAGCAGTCCAGGTTTCCCAGCAATGCTTGCTGAAAAGACTGGCTTTTTCCCATTTTATGTTCTTGCCTCCTTTGTCGAAGATTAATTGACCATAGGTATATTTCTGGGTTTATTTCTTGGTTCTCTGTTCTGTTCCATTGGTCTGTCTGTCTGTTTTGGTACCAGTACCACACTGTCTCGATGACTGTGGCTTTGTAATATTGCCTGAAGTCTGGGAGAGTTATATGCCTCCTGCTTGGTTTTTGTTCCTCAGAAATTGCTTTGGCGATTCTGGGTCTTTTGTGGTTCCATATAAATTTTTGTTCTAGTTCTGTGCAAAAAGTCATGGTAGTTTGATAGGGATTTTGCTGAATCTATAGATTGCTTTGGGTAATATGGCCTTTTTTACAATATTAATTTTTCTAACCCAGGAGCATGGAATATCTTTACATCTTCTTTAATTTCCTTGATTAATGTTTTATAGTTCTCAGCATATAAGTCCTTCACCTCCTTGGTCAGGTGTGTTCCCAGGTATTTGATTTTTTGGGGTGCAATTATAAATAGTATTATGTTTTTGTATTCCTTTTCTGATACTTCATTGTTAGTATATAGAAATGCAACTGATTTCTGAATGTTAATCTTATATCCTGCTACTTTGCTGAATTTGTTGATCAGTTCAGGTAGTTTTGGGGTTGAGTCCTTAGGGTTTTCTATATATATAGTATCAAGTCATATGCATACAGTGACAGTTTTACCTCTTCTCTTCCTATTTGGATGCCTTTTATTTCTTTTGTTTGTCTGATTGCTGTGGCTAGGACTTCCAGTACTATGTTGAATAACAGTGGTGAGAGTGGACATCCTTGTCTTGTTCCAGATTTTAGTGGAAAGGCTTTCAGTTTTTCTCCATCGAGTATTATATTTGCTGTGGGTTTGTCATAAATGGCTTTGATTATGTTCAGGAATGTTCCCTCTGTACCCACTTTGGTAAGAGTTTTGATCATGAATGGATGTTGGACTTTGTCAAATGCTTTCTCTGCACCTACTGAGATGATCATGTGGTTTTTGACTTTTTTTGTTGTTGTTAATATGGTGTATGACGTTGATTGATTTGCATATGTTGAACCATCCTTGTGCACCTGGGATGAATCCCACCTGGTTGTGGTGTACAATCTTTTTTATATGTTGTTACATTCGGATGGCTAAAATTTTGTTGAGAATTTTTGCATCTATATTCATCAAAGACGTTGGCCTATAGTTTTCTTTTTTGGTGGTATCTTTGTCTGGTTTTGGAATTAGGGTGATGGTGGCGTCATAGAATGTCTTTGGGACTATTTCTTCTTCTTCAAACTTTTGCAAAAGTTTAAGGAGGATGGCTATATGTTCCTCTTTGTATGTTTGGTAGAATTCACCTGTGAAGCCATCTGCTCCTGAACTTTTATTTGTATGAAGGGTTTTTATGACATATTCAATTTCATTTCTAGTGATCAGTCTGTTCAGTTGATCCACTTCCTCCTGACTCAGTTTTGGCAGGCTGTAAGTCTCTAGAAAGTTGTCCGTTTCTTCTAGGTTGTCACCTTTGTTGGCATACAATTGATCATAGTATTCTCTCATGATTTTTGTATTTCTGTAGTATCCATTGCGACTTCTCCTTTTTCATTTCTTTTTTTTGTTTGTTTATTTGGATTTTTTCTCTCCTCTTCTTGGTGAGTCTAGCCAGAGGTTTGTCAATTTTGTTTACCTTTTCAAAGAACCAGCTCTTGGTTTTACTGATTTTTTCTATTGTTTTTTTAATCTCTATTTTATTGATTTCCTCTTTGATCTTTATGATTTCCTTCCTTCTGCTGATTTTAGGTTTTATTTGTTCTTTTTCTAATTCATTTAGGTGTTGGGTTAAGTTGTCAATTTGAGATTTTTCTTCTTTTTTGAGGAAGGCCTGTATTGCTATGAATTTCCCTCTGAGCATTCCTTTTGAGGCATCCCATAGATTCTTAATGGTTGTGTCTTCATTATCATTTGTCTTGAGATATTTTTCAATTTCCTTCTTGATTTCCTCCCAATGGTTTTTTAGTAGCATGTTGTTTAGTCTCCATGCAGTAAGTTTTTTCTCATTTCTTTTCCTGTGGTTGATTTCTAGTTTCATGCCATTGTGGTCAAAGAAGATAGTTGAAATAATTTCTATATTCTTAAATTTGTTGGGGTTAGCTTTATGCCCCAGTATGTGATCAATTCTTGAGAATGTTCCATGTGCACTTGAGAAGAATGTATATTCTGATTTTTTTTTTTTTTTTTGGATCTAATGTCCTGAAAATGTCAATGAAGTCTAACTTTTCTATTGTGTCCTTTAGGATCTCTGTTGCCTTACTGATTTTCTGTCTAGAGAATCTGTCCATTGTTGTGAGTGGGGTGTTAACGTCTCCTACTATGATTCTATTCTCATCAATTTCTCCTTTTATGTCTATTAGTATTTGTTGGAGGTACCTGGGTGCTCCTATATTAGAGGCATATATATTAATGATTGTAATATCCTCTTCTTGAATGGATCCTTTAACCATTAAATAGTGTCCTTCTTTGTCTTTCTTTATGGCCTTCATTTTAAAGTCTATTTTGTCTGATATGAGTATTGCAACTCCTGCTTTCCTGTCTTGTCCATTGGCAGGAAATATCTTTTTCCATCCCCTCACTTTCAATCTATATGTGTCCTTTGTTCTAAGGTGGGTTTCTTGTAGGCAGCAGATTGAAGGTTTTTGCTTTTTTTTTACAATCCGCCACTCCATGTCTTTTGATTAGAGCATTGACATTTAAGGTGATTATTGATAGATGTGTATTTATTGCCATTTTAAACCTTGTTTTCCAGTTGATTCTATGTTTTTCTCTTTTCTTCTTTTCTTTTTTTGGTTGGATGGTTTCCATTTATTTTACGCTTAAGTACTTTTCTTTTCAGTTTTTGTGAATATAATGTTCCGTTTTGATTTGTGGTTGACCTGTTTTTAAGCATGTTAATAAGCCCTTCCTATCTCTGCTTGTTTTTGCCTGATAATCATATAGGCTCAAACACATCATTAAAATTAGAAAAGGAATCTATATTTCCTTACTTTCCCTCTCCACATTGTATGATTCAAATTTTAAAACAAACAAACAAAAAAACCTGAATTTTCTGTATTAAGTTTAAAAATTAATTAAAAGTGTATAATTTTTTCTTAAGCTAGTAATAGGAACACAGGGCAAAGAGAGACATGATTTCTCTACACTGAGTTCTGCTTTTGGTCAACTCCCACTATTTGGTCTGGATGCCATATTTAAGAGCTGTAGACAAAATGAGAAGTTTCAGGTTAGCGTGTCCAGGATGTTGAAAATGGTTCCCATTCTATGACTCTCATGGTACATTTTCTAATAAACAACTTTGGGCAAAAGGAAGCATCCGTCTTGAGAGATAGCTTTTGATCACTGAAAATGATAAAGTAACTCAATTTGAACAACCAGTCTATGGGAATCCTGGAAAGAGGGGACTTGAAGACCTCCAAGCCCTGAGATTCCAAAATTCTATCAAAATGGGCTATGTGGGTTGTGAAGATAGAAGTGAATGGCTGATATATGTAAAGGCAATATTGAAAAAAGAGATGGTGGATTTGCCTGTACTGTTGAAAAACTGAGTTTATTCAAGTTTTTAAAATATCTTTTATATATAAAACTTTCTTAAATTTGATTTTAAGCCAGTGATTATTTTTTATATTTTAAAACTCATATATGTCTCCTTTATGTAACTCTATTTAGTGTTATTTCGTTTGATTTTAATGTTTAATTTTTATTTATTATTATTATTATTATTTTGACTGTAACATGCAATGGCTTGATATGGGATCTCATTTCCCAGACCAGGAATTGAACCTGGCCCATAGCAGTGAAACCACCGATTCCTAACCACTAGACCACCCAGGAACTCCCTAGTTTAACTTGTTAAAAAATACATTCAAATTGTTTTATATTTTTTGTATAGGAAAAATACACTCAGTTTTAAAAATGAAACATGTCTTGGTGGCTAACTTAAATATAAAGCTAAAAATAGCCAGTTTCCCACCTACTTTGAATTAATATATCTTCCTCTCAGGATATATACAGATGAATAGGTAAATAAAAGCTGTATTTCTCATTATTCTTTACTTCTTTTAAATTTTTTAATTTTTATATAATTTTAAAAGTTACTTTCATTTGTAGTTATTACAAAATACTGGCTATCTTGCCTGTGTTGTACAATGCATCCTTGAGCCTATCTTACACTCTAACCTTGCCCCTCTCTACCAACTTGTAACCTCTAGTTTGTTTTCAAATCTGTAAGTTTGCTTCTTTTTTGTTATATTCACTAGTTTGTTGTATTTTTTAGAACCCACATATGTATGTGATATCATATGGCATTTGTCTTTGTCTGATGTATTTCACTTAGCATAATGCCCTCTAAGTCTGTTCATGTTGCTGCAAATGCTAAAATGTCATTCTTTCTTAGGTTGAGTAGTAGTCCATTGTGTATATGTACCATATCTTCTTTGTCCATTAATCTGCTGATGGACATTTAGGTTGCTTCCATATCTTGACAATTGTAAATAAATGCTGCTATGAACATTGGGGTTCATGTATCTTTTCCAATTAATGTTGTTGTAGTTGAAATGTGGCCCCTGTACACCAGCACAAATTAAGTCTTGGAGACAGAGTTTTGGGATGAAGCATAAAGAACAGCTTTATTGCTTTGCCAGGCAAAGAAGGTCACAGCAGGCTAACTCCTCAAAATTGTGTCCTGCCTTGAGAGGAGATAGCAAGAGATTTTATAGGTTGAGCTCAAAAGACAGGGTTATTGATTAAGGTGTGTACATTCTTTTTTTTTTTTTTTTTTTTCAGGGCCGCAGTCACAGCATACAGAGGTTCCCAGGCTAGGGGTCCAATCAGAGCTGTAGCCATCAGCCTACGCCATAGCCACTGCAACACCAAATCCGAGCCGTGTCTGTGACCTACACCACAGCTCATGCTGTGCCGGATCCTAATCCACTGAGCAAGGCCAGGGATCAAAACCGCAACCTCATGGTTCCTAGTCGGATTCGTTTCCGTGGCACCATGACGGGATCTCCAGGTGTCTACATTCTTCTGTATTAGTTTTAAAATTAATTAAAAGTGTATTTTTTTTTCTTAAGCTAATAATAGGAACATAGGGCAAAGAGAGAGATGATTTCTCTACACTGGGTCAACATGGTCAACTCCCACTATTTGGTCTGGATGCCATATTTAAGAGCTGTAGACAAAATGAGAAGTTTAGGGTTAGTCCAGGATGTTGAAAATTGTTCCCATTCTATGACTCTCATGGTACATTTTCTAATAAACAACTTTGGGCAAAAGGAAGCATCTGTCCATCAAGCATCTTACCCCAATGGATCATCTTACCTCCCATGACAAGTTTTACTTATTTCTTCTATTGTTTTTTTAATCTCTATTTTATTGATTTCCTCTTTGAAAATCCAGCAAAAATCTAGTGATGGTTTCTGGTTGTCTTCAGGGTTATTGTTCCTTGACCTTTTCTCTAGAAAGAAGTTTGCTTACAGGGAAGGAGTGTTAGGGAGTATTCCAGTTATGAAAGAAAACATTAGGTACAATTCAACTCTAACTAGAAAGTAACCATTAGTAAAAGAAAGCAATTAATCAAGGAAGAAATCATTTGTGAAAAGCTGGACACTAGGTGCAATATAACTCTAACTAGAAAGTAAATATTAGTAATAAGTTAGTGAGCCAAGGCAGGAGACTCATGGAGACTGTTTTAACTAGGTAACAATACTTCCTAATCATTAACTCTTGAGTCAGCGTTTTGAGACTGAGGGGAGGCCTGGAGGCTAGAGGAAAACCTTTTATTTCAAAACACAATGGCCTAGGGGCTTGTACATGGTTTCATTATTTACTTGTTATTATGGGTAAATGGACCTAAGAAGATCTATAAGGACAAAATGAACAGCTAATCAGTGTTGTAAGGATATGGGAATACATGAACTTGTGGATGGCAGATGTTTTTGACAGAGATGAGCATCAATACCCATAATTCTGAAGGATCTCTTTTACCTTATATACCGGAACCATGCTAGTTGGGACTGGATTTGGCAGAGGTAAATTGAGAGAAGTAATCCAGAACATTCATTAAGTAAAAAACAGGATTTAGACTAGATTCAGGATTCATCATTGTTCTCTCTGTATGTCTCTCTGTTAGTGAACTTACGCAAATGTGAACACTCTTAGATGTATGTATTTCCACTTTATGTTTCTCTGAAAATATCACAGATGTAGACATCATATGAATAATTAGGATGTAGTGTATGTTTTTCTCAAAATTACCACAACTTTGAATATGTAAAACATCAAATTTAAATATATGTAAAGGATTTATTAATTATAGGCTTATTGAATTCTGCAACATATCTTTGAGTTGTGTTATTTTTGCATGTGAGACATTACTTGAGGTTCCTATCAACAAAATAGCCCTCCCAAATAAAAGTAGTGTCTATGATCTAATGTCTAATATTTTTCAGATCATTATCCTTTAAAAAAATTAGAAAACCTCTTCTAATGGGAAGTGAATTTAGTGCCCAATTCCTAAATCTTTTAATTTACTTATAGAAAGTACATTCAACGTTTTAAAATGCCTTAGCTTTGCTGAAATGGATCAGAAATGTCATGGGTAGTAGGATGATCCATTGGGGTAACAGCACAGATAATATCTCAAGTGTGCAAAGCAGTCCTTTGCTGTGTAAGATGACAGTATGCAACCAAGATCGACTTTAGTTGAATCTTTAATGGCAACAAAAATCTCAAAGCAGTGTAGGCTATAGATTTAATGATCAGTTGGAGTTATGCAAGCTTGAATGTCACCACTCAGAGGAATGGATTTCCTCCCTCTCTAATTATTTCACTAGTTAGCTCAGAGAGGGATATATGATTCATGAAATATTGAAATATCTTTGTGGTAGGTTGAATAGTGTTTCCCAAATATTCGTGTCTACCTAGGACTTCAGAACATGACCTTGGTTGAAAATAGGGTCTTTGCAGATGTGATTAAGTTGTGGATAGAGATGAGGTCCTATTGAATTACGGTAGGCCCTTAACCCAATGAGATTGTCTTTATGAGAGGCAGAAAAGGACACACACAGGAAAAAAATATCATTTGAAGCCAGAGATAGGCTGATAATGGAGTAACACTGCACAAGCTGAGGAATGCCTGGGGCCACCAGAAGCTGGAAGAAGAGAACAGACTCTTCCCTAGAGCCTTACAAAGGGAGCTCAGCCTCATTGATGCCTGTATCTCAGATTTCTGCCTCTAGAATTGTGAAAGCCTAGATCTCTTTAAGACATCATATTTGTGATCATTTGTTATGGAAGCCCTAGGAAACTAAAAGAACCATGTAAGAAAAAGTGGAAACCAGATCTGGATTCATTTTCATCACCATGAATGTATCTCTTTAAATTTTTTAAAATTTTTCTGTATGTACTTTTTTTTTAATATTGAATATCCAGATTCCAACCTTTATAAGCAGTTTTCACATTTTTCCCGTCCTTATTTTATTGAAATGCTATTTTAGATTCACTTGAATTTCCTTCAACAAATTCCTTTCATTTTTAATTGACCCAGCCTAGTTTCAAGGTAAAGTAATCAAGATAAGTGGATGAATCAATATTTCAGAATGAGAAAAAGTGCTCCCTACAAGCAAGGTTATTCTTCTTGTACTTTTCATTCCCAGACTGGGTTGAAAGAGTTCATTTATTTAACATAAAACATATGAACATAAACATATGGTTGTTCTCTAAATGTGTTCCCCTTTAAACTTCGTTTTTTTTAAACTTGCTGATTCATTTAAATTATCATTTTATATTTGATTGATTAAATCTCGATTCAGCAATTTTGCTACCTTTTTTTTCAAGGATATTTTACTATCCTTCTTAAGAATAGAAAAACTCTCAGTGTAAGAAAACTCTCCAGGTACTTAACCAGCACAAAAACTTTTGAAAATGGATAACAGTAACCAGCTCATATTTTGCATGGGGAAACTCAGGCCCGTCAAGATTGGTCTTCGTTGTTCTAAACTCACTCAGCAGAAAAATGCACAAAAAATTTGAAATCTATTCATAGGGGTCACAAGACCCCTTGAAGCTATAGGTATAGTTCTTAAAAAATTATAAAGTACCTAGAGAAATGGGTCTTTTCATTCGAGGTGAGGATTTGAAATGGAATAGCCCACATTAAAGTTGAAAGTAAGATACCAACATAAAGATTAAATCACTCTGATATTTTCTGGTAATAAATCATTGAAAGACAGCTAGTTACAAAAAGACTTTTAAAGCAGAAAGTTTTGGAGGACATCATTTCAAGCAAAGTTTCCCTTTGTCTGGGAGAGATGGAAGGGTCAAGTTTTATGGGTCTGCCAATGGTCAGTCATTTAGAATGAATTCTTCCTACTTAATCGCTTCTCTGATTGCTCCATTGTTGTTATTGTTTGCACTGCAATTTCTTAACTCCAGCAAGTAAGATGTCATTTCCTTCTTTATTCATGTTGGCATGGACCTTCTGGAGTGGAATGGCGTCCTGGCACATGGTCACGGCTGCCTGACAGAGATGTGTGGCATTTATAAAGCCTTTCTCATGTGCAGGGTTACACATCCAAATTGTGCACCATCTGGGTTAATACAAATAAAGTTGTACTAAATCATTCATCACAATGTGAAGTCTTTTATAAATTCATGTGAATTCTTTTTTTTTTTTTTTTTTTTTTTTTACTTACCACGTGGATGTTTCCCCACAGATCTATGGCTGTATAAATCCAACGAAGTTTATTTGCTAATAATCCCATGATTATAACTTTGTTTGTTAGTTGTTTTATGCCTCACGTAAAAATGTCATTTTTTTATTGTTGGCAAGAGAGCCTTGATTCAGAACTGTTTAATACATTGCCTTTTGTGCAGATGGGTTTCATCCATCCTCTGTGTCTAAAAATTCTCAGGCAATGGCATTTTGACAATGTGCCTAATGGTTAAAAAACAACAAAGCAAAACAAAACTGTCATGTCACCTTTTAAGTGCATTTCACCTTTACACAAGTGTGGTATGCACATATTCCTGCTTCCTTCCTCTTAAAAAAAAAAGGTTCGAAAGGAAATGACTTATTTTTAAATTTCCCAAATATCTCCCAAGAGAAAGCCAATGGCAGTACTTTATATGCAAAGGAACTAAACAAGAAAAAACATTGGAGGCTTGGGCAAAGGAGGCAAGAGTCACTCCCAGCTCTGCTGAATTGGAAGGGAATTAACACTAGCCTTCTGTTTCCATGTCTTTCTCTTCCAACCATCCTGACTTCGCAGGAAGCCCCTACTTACAGTTCAGATCCCTCCTGAAAACTGAGTTTGAATGCATTTGGAAGTAATTGATGCCAGAAGACAAATAGCACCTTCACACAGGATTCTTCCTGAGTGATTCCCCTACTCTTTTCATACTTTGGAGAAATCACTTAATGTCAGTCTTTTCTACTAGACTGTAAACTTTGGTGTCTTTGGAATGGGGTATGTTGAGCACATGAAAAAAAGCAACAAAAGCTGTTTAACTAAAATGCAAAAGGGTAAATCCATTGTCAAAGGAAATGGGAATCTCAGGATCCACAATTGCAAGCCATTCCTTACAGGAATCCCAAAGGCATGGTTCGTGGATACACTCGCTTCTGTTCCCACCCACATGATGTCTCATCCTTGCTTCATATTTTTGTGCCTGCTTCCTTCTCTCAGCCTGTAAGATAAGCAGGGAAAATATTATCACATCCCTTTATAAATGCCAAAGGTCAGAAGACCGTTCTGAAATTAGAACCTACATTTTTTTTGAAATTCAGCTCTGTGCTCATATTTTGACCCTGTAGCATCACTCAAAATGTGATGGATACTGTGTTAGGAAATGATAATAGCCAAGAGTTAACTGTGGCAATGGAAAGAACAGTGGATGTGAATGCCGACGATCTGGGTTGGAATTTCAGTTCTGCTGTGTACTCTTCAGCTGGCCCGGGGTGAGCCTCTTTACCCCAACGAGCTCCAATTTTCTCATCTCTGATATTATGGTAAATAATACCTGTTTTTTACACCTAGGATGTTGTCACTGTAAAAAACATTATATAAATATATATATATGTATATATACTAAATCAAAATGTCTAGGCCAATGTAATTATTAAGAACCATCCTCACTCTTGTTTTATTAAAGAGGTGATATTTTGGAGTTCCTGTCGTGGCGCAGTGGTTAACGAATCTGACTAGGAACCATGAGGTTGCGGGTTCGGTCCCTGCCCTTGCTCAGTGGGTTAACGATCCGGCGTTGCCGTGAGCTGTGGTGTAGGTTGCAGATGCGGCTCGGATCCCGCGTTGCTGTGGCTCTGGTGTAGGCTGGTGGCTACAGCTCCGATTCGACCCCTAGCCTGGGAACCTCCATATGCCGCAGGAGTGGCCCAAGAAATAGCAAAAATGACAAAAAAAAAAAAAAAAAAGAGGTGATATTTTACAATTCTTTGCTATTATATTTTCCAACAGACTTTTGAACTCCTTGCACCTTTTTCTGGCCACCCTCCCGTTTTTCCATCCCCAAACTGGAGAGAGTCAAGTTTTTCCACATCTAATTTATATCTAACATATTGTTACTTAGCAGTTGTCCTTAACTATAATATTCATTAAGAAGAGGTTACAAGATACAAACTCGTTTCAGTGAATTCCTTCCATTTAAGTAGATGGAAAATTTAACTGCTATTTTCACAAATCTGAAGTCTTTTTTTTTTTATTTTTTGTCTTTCATCTTTTTAGGGCCACACCCTCGGCATATGGAAACTCCCAGACTAGGGGTTGAATCGGAGCTATAGCTGCCAGCCTACACCACAGCCACAGCAATGCCGGATCCAAGCCACATCTGAGACCTACACCACAGCTCACAGCAATGCTGGATCCTTAACCCACTGAGTGAGGCCAGGGATCGAACCCGAGTCCTCATGGATACTAGTCAGGTTCGTTAACCACTGAGCCAGATGGGAACTCCAAGTCTGCAGTCTCTATCATTAATCACACAAAAGAGTGATTTGTGCCTTGGAGGTCATCAGGTATAATTAATTATAATGGCATGTTGCTTATCTCCAGAATTTCACAATGATGAACTAAAAACATGCATGTGTCCATTACACATGGCACATCTACACAGGCTAAGTGTCAAACTTCCTTGTTTATAAGGAATTAAATTAAATGGTCTCTAATTAATTTCATGAGAAATTGAATTAATTGCTTGATATTCACAATTTATTTGAGAGACCAAATGTTTTTTTTTTTAAAACCAGGGGCCCATGGAGAAACAAAATGAAAACATCTCTTGGTAGTACAAAGTTGGAGAAATACTGCATTCCAGTTTCCAAAATAAATTGGTTCTTAGCTGCAGTAGGGTTGTCCTGGGAGGAAGAGGCTGACATTCAGCACCAGGACATTGTCGGGGTCCACACCGTGGGAGCCTCTTCAGAGTGAAATGCTACCCGCGAACTCCTTCATCAGTAAAATGTTCATTGTATAGGGCGAAAAAGTGAAGCTAAGTATGAATGTGCCCCCAGAATAGGATGGGAACATGTTTTGGTTGGATTGTGACCCTCCCCTCCCCCCCAAAAAAAAGAACCCCTGTGTGCTCAGAACCTCAGAATGTGACCTTATTTGAAAATAGGGTCTTTGTAAATGTAATCCGTTGAGATGAGGTCATCCTGGAGTAGGTGGGCCCTAAATCCAATGACTGGTGTTTTCATAAGAGATGCTGAGACACACAGGCACATAAGGCAAAAGACGTGTCCAGATGGAAACACCAGAGATTGGAGTGATGCCTCCATAAGCCAAAGAATGTTAGGGATTGCTAGCAACCACCAGAAGCTAAAAAATGGCAGTGAAGAATTCTTCCCTATGTCCCTCAGAGAGAGCATGGCCCTGCTGACAGCTTGATTATTTCAGACTTCTAGGCTTCAGAACTGTGAGAATAAGTTTCTCTTATTTTAAGCTACCCAGTTTGTGGGTAGCCTTAGGAAATTATTATTATTATTATTTATTATTGTTATTGCCCTGGGAAATTAATGCAGAAGGTTAAAGGAGTTTTGAAAATGATTATGTTATTATGTTTACCTTTTTACAAGTCCTAATCCTCCACTTGGACCCACAGTGCAAGGCAGGTGTTTTTCGCTGGATTTTTGCTTCCTGTCAGGCTTAAATGTTCCAAAGGCAGTCAGTGAATCCTAATGCTACACACAAATTAAAGTTAGTTGCCCAAATATGATAGTGCAATTTTCCAAAGTATTTAATTTACTTAGCTCCTTGATTTGTTTACACTCCACATCTGAGTCATTTTCTTGTGTAAGTAAAATGACGTATTTATACACGACTCTCTGTGTATATGCATATATTTATGCATATTGTACACAGGAACATGATTTACTTTTTTCCAGATGCAGCATTTTCTAATGTATTAGAGTTTCCAATAAGACAACAGCCATCAGTTAAACAGCTATCAAGCTTCAGCAAAAATTTATTCACTTGCCATATTGAAGAACATGATCTGTTGTACGTATGCCACAATGTAGTTTATGATTTCTCTTTGTTGGCTTTTCTTTTTATTCTGGCTTTCTTGAGATATAATTGACATTGTGTATATGTTTAAGGTGTACAAGGAGATGATTTTCTAGTGTATATTTGCAAATGATTATCACAATAAGGTGAGTCAACACATCTATGACCTCACATAGTTACAATGTGTTTTTTATGTCTGGTGAGAACTTTTAGATCTACTCTCTTAGCAACTTTGAAATATATAATACAGTGTTATTCATGCTGTATTACCCCTGGTAAAAAACCAGTCTACTTTCTATTTTTATGAGTTCAGTTATTTTAGATTCCACATATAAGTGAGATCAGATGGTATTTGTCCTTTTCTGTCTGACTTATCTCACTTAGTATATGTCCTCAGGGTCTATCCATGTTGTTGCAAATGTCAGAATTTTCTTTTCTGTGACTGAATAATATATGTATTATTATTATTATTATATATAATATATATATTATATATGTGTGTATATTATACATATAACAATATATTATATAATACAAATTTTATGTGTGTATATATGTGTGTTATATATATAGCAATATATTATACAATATTATAGTATTATGTGTGTGTGTGTGTGTGTGTGTGTGTGTGTATAACAATTTCTATATCCACTCATCTATCAGTGGACACGTGTGTGTGTGTGTGTGTGTGTGTATAACAATTTCTATATCCACTCATCTATCAGTGGACGTGTGTGTGTGTGTGTGTGTGTGTGTGTGTGTATAACAATTTCTATATCCACTCATCTATCAGTGGACACGTGTGTGTGTGTGTGTGTGTGTGTGTATAACAATTTCTATATCCACTCATCTATCAGTGGACACGTGTGTGTGTGTGTGTGTGTGTGTGTGTGTGTGTGTGTATAACAATTTCTATATCCACTCATCTGTCGGTGGACACTTAAGTTATATCCATACCTTGACTATTATGTTCATTTTAGCATGGTGGTGCAGCTATCTCTTCAAGATATTGACTTTATTTCTTTTGGATATATAACCAGAAGTGGAAATGCTAGAATACATGGTAGTTCTATTTTAAATTTTTGATGAACTTCTGTAATGTTGTCTATAAAGGCCAAACCAATTTACATTCCACCGACAGTATACAAGTCTTCTCTTTCTCCACACCCTCAGCAATGCTCTTATCTTTTTGCTAACAGTCATTCTATAAGGAATGAGGTGCTATTTCATTGTGGTTTTTATATGCATTTCTCTGATGATTAGTGATCTTGAGCACCTTTTTTTATGAACCCGTTGGCCATTTGGATGTCTTCTTTCAGTACTATAGGAGAAAAAATGCAAGATCTTACATCAAAGGTGTGGGATCATTTTTGGAAATACAGTTGTAATTTGAGTTCTGACACAAATTGAGTGCTCAAGGAATTATGGAGACACCTCAAAAGGACACAGTAGTTGGATTAAAGGGGTTCCCATTAATCGAATCTTTGAGAACTTGAGCATAAAAGTAAATAATAAGAGTAAAGACTGTAACCCACTGACTGAAATAAGAAAGCATGAGTCCATATCAATGTAAATAAATTGTAAGTAAACAATAAATAGTTTGGCAAGGGAGGGATAGTTATCTGTTCTCAAATTATTTACTCACAAAGTGATTTCATAGAGGAGAAACCTGATAGGCACTTAATAAAGGGATAAAATTAGCATCACCAGAAATAGGAATAGAGAATTCACATTCCATCTGATAGAATATTGCGAGAGGAGGAAATGTCACTTGTGTGTTATCCATCTTCGATATATAAAAACTGTATCAAGTTGGGTGGGGGAGAACCCCAATACGGGACATCTTAAAAATCATTAAGCCCATAGTCTACAGAAAGTCAAGGTCATAAAAATCAAGGGAAAATGAAAGAACTGAGCTCAATAATGGAGACTTAAGAGTCATAATAATGTAATGCTAAGCTCGATCCGGGACTGGACACTTTTTGCTGTAACTGAAATTATTAAGATAAAAGAAGACAGGTGAATTTGGTCTGAGCATTATATTGCAGTAAATGTTACTTTCTTGATGATGATCATTTGATTGTGAATTGTGTTATATAAGAGAATGATCTAGAGTAGCTGGTACTTAAGGGGAATCATATGGACAACTTACCCTCAAACAATTCAGGAAAAGAACTTTCTTTGGACCAAACTTGAAACTTCTCTGTAAGTTTGTGATTATTTTTTTAAGAAAAGACTGCATTATTTCTGAGCATATAAGTCATAAGGAAGAGATTTTACTGAGATCCCCAATAATACCTTGGTCTAGGATCTAGTCCTGAGTTCTTGAAACCAAAAAAAAAACCAAAAAACAAAACCAAAAAGTCCACATGTAAATATATTCAGAAGTGGTGTTCATATTGGAGGGGCCAACTCATGTCACTCAAATTTATAAAAGGAGGCAGTATAAAGCACGATGCAAAGTCATTTGATTACAGTTTTTTAAATACACCATGTTCAGGGGTATCAACCGTTCCACATCCCTGGTGGACTATCTTCTTCCTTCAAGGAAAATAGTTCATGGAAGTTATAAGTAAATCAGAAGAAAATGTTGGGAAAACATGGAGTAAGAGTTAAAGGATGGTTAATGACTAATATCACCAAAAAATTATAAACACATACATATTTTTTTCATTATGTAAGGAGGACATGGGCTTTAAGGTCAAAACAACTTGCACTGAAATTCTGGTTCCAGGCTTTATTTCTGTGCTCTTGACCAAATTAAGTAACTTCTAGAAGCCTCAGTTTCCTCACTCAAAATGTGAAGATTATAACTTTGCAAGACTAATTTCAGGATTAAATAAACTAATGCACATATAGCATTTAGCACACAACTTATAGTAAATGAATGTTAACTTGTAGTTACTATCCTTATTTTGCCAGCTGCATGGTCTGAATAATTGCATTGAAAGACAGAAGCCCTTGCTCTCCTCATAGTCTTGGAAATATACTGGTAAATTTTTATTCAGGATCTTAACTATTTTCAACCTGTTAATTTTCCACCTTGGGTTAACTCAGTATTTCTGCAGACTGGGTGAAATGCTATTGATTGGCTAGAACTTTAGAAAAGAAAATACAGCCATTTCTTTCATAAGATGCCTAACCAAATGCCTAGAGGCTTAATATTAGAGGCTTAGTAAATATTTGATGAATGAATAACTCCATGAATAAATGATAGCCATGAATAGAATCTGAATGTCTTCAAAAGTCCTCACATAGATTGTCAATTAGGATAAATTATTTTTATAGTTGTTTAACCTTAGTCATTATACAGAGTGGTGTTCTTAATTTCATTCTCAAATTATAATCTTTAAATTTTAGCGCTGCCTTGAAGGTGTGGGGTAATTTTTGGAACTACAGTTGTAAAACTTACCCCCAAAAATCCTATTCTGGGCAGTTCATTCTCAGGTGATTCCAATGCATGAGATGTTGATCCACTAAAATACAGGCCCAATGTACGAAACAGCATTGGCGATGCCTAATAATTTAATGCCATTTTCAGTAATGCTCAAATGATTTCCTAGGTTGTTCATCAAATACAGCATATTATCATATAGCATATAGTTCATCAAATATAATATAGTATAATTTTCATTTAGGGTAAAGTATCATGTTTAGTGGACATTTATAGACTACAGCAATTAGCATTTCTCCATAATAACAAAAGAGGAAGGAAGTATTATGATTAAGAAATAGCTTATATCAAATTTCCAAGTATTTAGGAAAAGTTAAACAATTCCACTTTTAAGTGCTTTAAAATAGAACTGACTTCTATAGCAAATATGGTTTTGAACGATAGTATTTTTTTCCTGTTAAAAAAAAAAAAAAAAAAAAAAAACATTTTTCCTTTTGAGAAATTGGTGTCAGATCCCTGAGCTTCTTTCTTTGTCTCAATCCTCTTTCCCTTTCTAAGCTAAGAGGAAAGAGGACAGTAGAGGTAATGTCAGAGAGCCAGCCGGTGATAAGAGGTTCTTGTGAGTGATTGGACACAGGTAATTTGTACATCCTTGTTCCGGGGGCCACACCTGAACAATGCAGTCCTTCAGAGCTCACCCCGAAATCACTTCATCAGAGGATGAGCGGTTTAACTAGCTCTAAAGTGCTGTACCTGGTAGCCTTTGTTCAGCCTCCCATCAAATCACCTTTCATTTCCTCAGAAATCCTAATAAGGCTCCTGGACTTGAGAGGCATCCATCTATTTCTTTCAGAGGGGCTGAAGCTCTCAGTGTCTCCTACAAACAGGTTTTAAGAGGCAAGGATAAAAACCCATTTTTCCCCCTACATGTAGGAACATCTGGGAATAGACACTGTGTATCTGGGAAAAGAAATGACATCCACAGAAGTGTGGTGCTTTTGACCCATATTCAGGCACTCTGCGTCATGTAAATAACAGTTGTTTATAATCTTGTGGACACTCTTTTTTTTTTTTTTTTTTTTGTCTTTTTGCCATTTCTTGGGCCACTCCCGCGGCATATGGAGGTTCCTAGGCTAGGGGTCCAATCGGAGCTGTAGCCGCAGGCCTACACCACAGCCACAACAACTTGGAATCCGAGCCGCGTCTGCAACCTACACCACAGCTCACGACAACGCCAGATCCTTAACCCACTGAGCAAGGCCAGGGATTGAACCCGAAACCTCATGGTTCCTAGTCGGATTTGTTAACCACTGTGCCACGAAGGGAACTCCACATGGACACCATTAGACAAAGTTTTGTGATGTTAATTAATGTCACGAACAGTAACCCCTAAGCTCTGTGCCTTGCAATCGGTGTTGACTGGGAGCAGAAAAGCACCATCTGCCTGGAAATATTTATTTATTAAATAGATTTTCTAGAACCTATTACTATAATCCCTTCCCACAAAAGTGAAAACCTTCAATAACATAAATCATTCGCAGGTTGTGAACAATTGCTGCAACTCCTAAAATAATCTTGTCTTGTTGGGGCTTTAAAAAAAAAAAAAAGCAAAACATGACTTCCACTCCCCTGACTCCAGAAGCCAACCTCCCAGAACAGTGCACCTAAACCATGGGACCCCTTATTGTTTCAAATCAGACATCAAATACAGCCTAAATGTCCTTCTAGCTAGGATGGCCACCATTTGTCATTGACCTAAAAGGAAAAGGATTTTTAAAAAAATTAATTAGGAGTTCCCATCATGGCGCAGTGGTTAATGAATCTGACTAGGAACCATGAGGTTGCTGGTTCGGTCCCTGGCCTTGTTCAGTGGGTTAAGGATCCGGCGTTGCCGTGAGCTGTGCTGTAGGTTGCAGATGCGGCTCGGATCCTGCGTTGCTGTGGCTCTAGTGTAGGCTGGTGGCTACGGCTCCAATTGGACCTCTAGCCTGGGAACCTCCATATGCCACGGGAGCAGCCCAAGAAATAGCAAAAAGACCAAAAAAAAAAAAATTAATTATATAAATAAAGGAAATGCCATTAAGCAGAATGATTCATTTTTCTTCAATTTTTAGATACTTTCTCCCCTCCTGCAATCTCCTTTAATAATTTCCCACTATGAATATTGCATGTCCTCTTCCATTTAATTATTTACGTTGCTGAAACATGGCACTTACTGTGCCTTCTAAGATTCCAGTTGAACCCAACTGCTAGTGCAGCAGAGAGAGAAATTAGAGCTCAAAGAAGACATACAGATGGCCAAAAACCACAAAGCAGAGGGTTTTGCTTTGTAGAAAATATGGTAGATAATTTTTTAAAATTCAGTATTCATGCAATCCATTTTTTTCTTGCAAGATGATTCCATCTGACCCTACCACTCTGTCCTCTGAATGTCACTTCATATATTTCAAAAATCTCTTGCACCTCCCCGTAGTAGAGACCAGCCAAATTTCAAAAAATCCAGCCTACTCTAGAGCTTCTTACCAACTTACAATGATTCAGGACTATAGAGACTCAAAGCTTAGGAATCTTTTTTGTTTTGAGCATAAAACTCTTTCCAAAAAGCATCTCTGGAGTTCCCGTCATGGCTCAGTGGTTAACGAATCCAATTAGGAACCACGAGGTTTCGGGTTCAAACCCTGGCCTTGCTCCATGGGTTAAGGCCTCGGCATTGCCCTGAGCTGTGGTGTAGGTCACAGATGTGGCTTGAAGGATCCCGTGTTTCTGTGGCTCTGGCGTAGGCTGGTGCTACAGGTCCAATTCGACCCCTAGCCTGGGAACCTCCATATGCCGTGGGTGCAGCCCTAGAAAAAGCAAAAAGACAAAAAAAAAAAAGCATCTCTGGTTATCAGAAATACTTCAGTCTTACTAGAAGTAGTCTTCCCTAAATCCTGAACCAATTTTAGGGAAAAAAAAAAAAGGAATCTTGGTTTTTTACTTACTTAGAAGGGAAATTTGGCAAAAATGTATTTGAAAGACTATTGTCTCCATGACTTTTTTTTTTTTTTTTTTTTTTCAGTGCTGCACCTGCAGCCTATGGAAGTTCTTAGGATAGGGGTTGAATCGGAGCTGCAGCTGCTGGCCTACAGACACCACAGCCACAGCAACTGGGGATCTGAGCCTCATCTGTGACCTACTCCACAGCTCATGGCAACACCAGATCCTTAACCCACTGAGTGAGGCCAGGTACAAACCCGCATCCTCATGGATACTAGTCAAGGTTCATTTCTGCTGAGCCACAATGGGAACTCCTGCCGTGACTTCTCTCATAACATTTCTATTAACAAAAAAGTTAGGCTGATTTCTGCAAGAGTGTGGAGTTTTTTGATAGAATGCAATAAAGGGTGAAATGGCTAAAGATGGCCATAAAAAAGGAGAAAATAAGAGACACGCTATTTCACTCGGTGTAAACTGAATTTCTAGTGACTGTAAGAATTATTGACAGGGATAGGCAGGTTGGGTGCCCTCTTTAAGAAAAGAACACAAAGGCAGAGAACACTTGAGTGCATATGTCTTTATATACTTCAACTAAAAAAAATACTCTTAATTGAAGTAGAGTTGATGTACAATATAAGTTATGAGTGTACAATATAGTGATTCACAGTTTTTAGAAGTTATACTCCATTTACAGTTGTTATAAAATTCTCTGTGCTGTATAACATATCCTTGGAGCTTATTTCATATGTAAAGTTTTGTACCTCTTACCCCCACCCTTGTACTGCCCCTCCTCCCTTCCCTCTCCCCATTGGTAAACACCAGCTTGTTTTCTATGTATGTGAGTGAAGGGTAATAATTTTAAGGAGGCTTATTAAAATATAATGTAAGAAAGAAATAAATGTTGAGTAAACATGCAATAAAAGGGAGAGATTTAATTGCTCTTGACTTGCTAAAGATTTAATTTTTTAGATTTAATTGCTCTTGACTTGCTAAAGATTTAATTTTTAAATTTAATTGCTCTTAACTTGCTAAAGATTTAGTTTTTTAAATCTCCCTTTTGTTTAAATTTTCTCTAAATTATAATGTTAACATTTATTACAAAGGAAAAAATATAAAATTAGGTGCAAAGTGAATAATATTTATAGTGAGAAAAAATCACAACAAAACATAAATTTTTAAAAGTATACAAATAAATATTACCAAGAAAAACCACAAAAAAACCTCAAAATTTTATTAATTAATGACTGACTACACCTCAGTGGTATTTTTATTTCTTACATTTCGGGGGGCTACACGCTCTTTGATTATGTCTTTATTCAATGACTTTTTAGTGGGTAATTTAGTTTTTCTCCTAGATGGAGTAATGGACATTTATTTATGATGATAATTTTAAAATGTTTTTTTCAGTCCTAAACTTGTTTGGTAATGTCAATGTAAATTTCTATGATTGTTTTCAAATGTAAGACAATTCCTGATCTATGCCATATTTGTGAGCTGTACAATTTGGAGGAATTTGCCACGAACAAACTTCTGCTTCTACTTCACTATTATCCAAATATTTCTGCTGCAGAGTATCAGCATATTGGAGGATAAGGATATTACTACAAGTTATTCCTGCACTAGCACAATTAATATTAGTTTAATTACAAACAAAAAAAGGCTGTGAACCAATTAAGTATATCCCGCTAAAGCCAATGGAAATGTATACTCAACTCAACTTTTATTTAGCAAGGACTCTCTAAATGTCCATGGCCACTTCAATGACTCTCCATAAGACTGAGAAGTCCTGAATCTTGATTTCATGAGCTTTGTAATAAATGATAAGTCTCTGATTATTACCCTGGCAAGAAAGGAAAGTGGATATTAATATCACCAAAATACAAATATTTTATGAGTATGTTCTCTGGAGGAGAAATATGGGAGATCCTATGATATTCAGTATTTGAAGCCCAGCCAATGCTGCATTAATAATGAAAGATAAAGAAGATTTTTAACATATTGTTTTAAACAATAATTAAGAAACCGGCGCCACAATTACTCTTTCAATATTTGCAGGTGACCTGCACAATTTTTTTTAATGCATCTAGTGGATTGGCTGAATTACTGAAATGCTGTGTATGATTGGATTAATGGATTTGAGAAACAAAACAAATTTACAAGCAATTTCTAAAAATTGCTTAAGAGAGCAAGCAACTCTGAGAATTCTAATTTATTCTAATTCTAGAATTCTAATTGAGTTCTAATTCACTTAACAAACGAACTTTCTAAGTTTACAAGCAATGAAAATAGTGTTTCATCTTTGTCCCATCTATTTCTCATATGAAGAGTATTTCTGAAAAAGCCTTACTGGAAAGGATCCCTTCCAGATTTTTAAGCTTGGTTCCTTTGTACTCTAGATGGAGCACTTAGCCTTCCTCTTTCACTTTTTGTTTCCTCAAGACTGAATTACAGTCATGGAGGATTCAGGAAAGGCTTTCTTTAGAAAGCTTTATTGATGGTCCTCAAAAGTAATGAAGGGATTTCCACTCTTCCCTACAAAATGGCTCCTTCTATCCAAACAGCTATGTTTGTGTAATGTAATGATTACATTTCCAAAGCAGATTGGTCTTGTGGTTTCTGGTTCATAAATAAGGAATGAGTATGTTATTTAGATCCTCATTATTTGAAGCAGTTCCAAGACATTTCTTAAAAATGGTTAAAAAAAAAAAAATCAAGAATGAAGTTGGCAAGACTTATCATCATTAACCCATGCAGTTGGCATGTGCTTGTGCCCCTGGCAATGTAGCTATCAGTCCTAAATTTCATGCCATGGTTGAATGTTCCAGAAGGAATGAATTTCAGGGGTTTTGAAAGGCTTTTGTTCATTCTTTCTTTCATTTAAATTGGATTTGTTACTCACTCACTGGTACATTAAGTACCCTGTAAATTCCCAGTGAGAAGATAATATGATGTCTTGTTTCCAGGTACAATGAATAAAAGAAAAATCAGAGCACAGGTGTTTTAACATTTTTGCATTAGCAAGCAAACTAACATTATAAAAACACACGGCTTTCTAAATTCAAAACTATAAAGACTCTATATAACCAATGACCCATTTTACTAGATAAAAATAAAAGACCTGGAAAAAAAAAGATTCCTTTGGCCACACTATAATGTAATCTAGGATTTATAGGACTAAAATAATTATTAATTCTTCATCTAAATTTTACAGCTTTTGTATGTGGTTTGTGCAGAAGGAATGATTTATTTCTGAAATATAAAAGTGGGATGAAAACTTTCCCTGGTGAATTTATTTTGTGATCCTGGGGACAAGTCGGCTTCACATGCAATAAATTACAGTGGTAAATACTGAAATTTATTCAATGCGGCTATATAAAATACACCAAACACCCTTTTGGAAAACAGGTCTGAGAGGCAGCAAAATAGCCATAATCAGAATGTTCTGCTCCCTAAAGTAAAATAGCCATGAGATTAAAAAAGAAGTTTCTTTCTGCCCACTTTGAGTGAAGCCAAGTTTGTCCTAAGTGTTTTCTATAAGGTTAGGAACTCATTTATCTAAGGCAATTTTTGGCTAAGGTCAACTGAAAAAACAACTCCTCTTAAATAAACTGATCATTACTAGAAAAACAGCATGCATTCCCTGACCTTCAAGGCATTGAAATCCATCCTCTGTACCCTTTTCATATCACCCCGAGCATGGTCATTTCGTAGTACTTAATACTTAGTATTGTAATTGCCTGTCTTATCTGTCTCTCCCATCAGAGAATGTGAGATCATTAAAGGCAGATAATGCACCTTGTTTATCTTTATTTCACCAGTGCAGGGCCCATGAAAGGCACTTGTCAAATATTTATTGAATGGATGGATGGATAGATGAATGGATAGGTAAAAGATGATGCATTAAAGTAAAATTGTCCACAGATATTCTAGGTTCTGAAGCCAAGTAATATTCATCTTGTTATAGACACAGCTACACATATATTTAAACAGTGATAAATAATTCCCAGAGTGCTTACAAGACTACATCTAAAACAAATGAGAAATTGCTAAAGTTTCTACCTTCAAAAAATATTATTTGGTGAGGTGCAGCAGGTTATGGATCCAGTGTTGTCTCTGTGGTGGCAAGGGTTTGATCCCCAGCCTGGCACAGTGGGCTAAGGATCCACCATTGCCCCAGCTGTGGCATAGGTTGCAGCTGCCGCTTGGTTTTGATCTCTGGCTCAGGAACTTGCATATGCCATGGGTGCGGCAAAAAAAAAAAATCACTTTTAGGAGTTCCCTGGTGGCCTAACAGTTAAGGACTTGGCATTGTCACTGCTGTGGCTCAGGTTACTGCTATGGCTCAGGTTCAATCCCAGACACTTCCACATGCTGTGGGTATGGCAAAAAGATCATTTTTAGGAAAGGTGATATAAAACAAATCTTCTAAATTCTGTGACTAATAACAATAATCCACTTGTTAAGGGCCTCCTATCCACTAGAGAGTATTAATTGCCTCTCATCCATTATTTCTCACAACTCTTATTATTTATTTGAAAACAAGGCAGTAAAGAAGTTCTGTCATCTTCCTAAAATCACAGACTAAGTGGAAGAGCTACAGCTTGTGTTCAGACACTCAATACAGACTCTGCGCGTTTAATCGCTGACTACATTCTTCTCCTTAGACAGTGAGATTAAAATGAAAATTTTAGGGGAGTTCCCGTCATGGCTCAGTGGTTAATGAATCCAACTAGGAACCATGAGGTTGCAGGTTCAATCCCTGGCCTCACTCAGTGGGTTAAGGATCTGGCGTTGCTGTGAGCTGTGGTGTAGGTCACAGATGAGGCTTGCTTGGATCCCGCATTGCTGTGGCTCTGGTGTAGGCCGGCAACTACAGCTCCGATTAGACCCCTAGCCTGGGAACCTCCGTGTGCCATGGATGCGGCCTTAGGAAAAAAAATACAAAAAAAAAAAAAAAAAAAAAAGAGAGAGAGAGAAAATTTTAGCAAAATTACCTAATTTGACCCACAATATATTTTCTGGGTGTGATTCAAAATGACTGACAATGAAAAAATTCTTTCCAGAAAACAGAAAAGCATTAAGCTCAATTATTTCCCCTAGTTGAAATGAACTTGTTGAAACACCGTGATGTGCCTTGATGTTACTTTACAGCAACACAAAGAATAGATTTGTCCAAGAGTCTTTATAAAATCCCTGTGCAAAGATAGAGAACGTTTTAGACGTGGGATGGCAAGTAGGTTCCAACTTTTGTGCCAAAGTGCTGAGTTCCTGGATGTGAATGCTGAGGCTGGTCTGGAGAAACCCCACAATCATTTAATATTCCTGCTAGGAATGCCCAGGGGCCCTGCCACTAGACATATGTCAACCCATGTGCTATCCTTCTTGTAAGAACGTTGTTGGGATATATTTCTAGAGCAGTGTTTTTTTTCGTGGTGGGGGGCATGTTTTGTCTTTTGTCTTTTTATGGCTGCACCCGAGGCATATGGAGGTTCCCAGGCTAGGGGTTGAATTGGAGCTATAGCTGCTGGCCTACACCACAACCACAGCAACGCAGGATCCGAGCTGCATCTGTGATCTATACCACAGCTCACGGCAACGCCGGATCCTTAACCCACTGAGCAAGGCCAGGGATCGAACCCACATCCTCATGGATACTAGTTAGGTTCGTTAACCACTGAGCCACGACGGGAACTCCTGGAGTAGTGGTTTTTTAAATCAAATTGAACATCAAAATCACCTGTGGAACATTTACAAAATACACATTCCAAAGAAAGACAATCCTTGACTTCTGTAAACATACAGTTTTGGGAGGAAAATTTACATAAGTGCATTGTAATGCACAGCTGAAAAACGCAAAATATCCTCCCATGTCTACCTCGAAATGAAGACTTGAAAATACTTCTAGTTGAATTCATACATGCCTAGGCAGTTAAATATTTCATCTATTTCAGGTAGCAATGCAAACATTGGGAGCACATATATGTATATTCTACATAAGAATTTAATTTCATTTATTTTTCTAATTACTTTTATGAATGTATGTACGTATGTGTGTATTTTTGGCTGTGGCTGCAGCTTGTGGAAGTTCCTGGCCCAGGGATTGAACCCTTGCCACAGCAGCGACCCAAGTCACAGTGGGGACAAAATCAGATCCTTAACCCACTGAGCCACAGAGGAACTCTCAAGAATTTAATTTTAAAAGATGTTGTTTGAAATAGATAAATTATTAGCAAATAAAAAATAAAAGCAAGAAAGGAAAAAAAGCAAAAAAATATGGCCTTACATGGTTGCTGTGACTAACCAGTGATGTCCTGGGAATCTTTCTGGAATCTAGTTTGTTAGCAGCAGTTAAAAGAGATAAAAACAATGCAGTTGAAGGAATCAACTCTTTGATTCGTATTTCCATTTCAAAAGGCAAAAACTCAATATTTTACCTAGTGAAACATTTTGTAAATGAAAGTTCTTTCATTAACTGCAGAAGCATTAAAAGAATTTTAGTTACACGAAAGATGCTTTTGAGAATAAGGAAAGGGAAAGGAGTCTTGAAAGTTACTTTTCTTTTTTACCACCATGCCAAAATAATAGAGTTCTGAAATATTAACATGTGAAGGGTAATCTCTGAGACCTTTTGCCACCTCCTAAAATGAAGAAAGGTTGCATACATTTTTGTCTTGCTGCTATGAATAATAAGAAGCCATGGGATTCCGTGTAGCAGTCCTGGCATAATTATGAAATAGCTGATTAAGTTCAAAGTTAGTATGGAAATCTGTTCTTTTAAAAGTCTTTCATAATCTATCTCTGGAGAGAGATAATTCTATCAAATTTGAATTAATCCATAGATAATGGCAAGCCTATTGCCCACTATTATGTGTCTATCTATGAGATATGAATATTACATGGATTCTAAGATTTCATATAAAAATAACTCAGAGCCAGATTACAGAAGGGATTACTTGTAAACAGTACAAGTTAGGACAATCACCCCCAGAAAGGGATTAATCAACTTCAAACACATAACTTGACCTCACGATAATGCTTACCCACAGATAAGCATATCTCTCTTTGGAGAGTAGATTTTTTAAATGCAGGTCACACAGTGATCCCTAAGTAGATCCTATAAAACATTTTTTAAACTACCCTATCTGGTATCATTATAAAGTATAATCAAGTCCCAGTGTTATCATCACTACTGAAGCCTGTAGTAGAATTAATTGTTCTTCATTTCGAGTCAAAAATAGGCTTTTTATAAGGAAACCTAAATTAAAGCATTCAAAAAGTTCCCATTTTGAATAGTTAAGCACATTATTAGTAATTGGGATGTAAGCACTCATTGATTTTAATCTTTTGTTCATGCTTGGTTTCTATTCTTTCGGTTGTGAATCCATATATGTACCACATATATAGCCAAGGCCGCACTAAGTAATGCGGGTTTCTGCAAGCTGAGATATAGTGTTTATAAAATGTATAAAAATGGTAACACAATAAATTTGTATGTTATATAGGAATAAATGAATTTGGGTTTAAAAAGTTTTAAATTGTAGTAAATACATTCAAGCATGTATAGATAGTAAATTTTATTATATGTTTTTACATATAGAAAATAAAATTTTACCAACTTAACAATTTTTTAAATTTTTAAATTAAATATAGTTGATTTGCAATGTTGTGTCAATTTCTGCTGTATGGCAAAGTGACCCAGTTATATATATATGTGCATTCTTTTTCTCATATTATCTTCCATCATGTTCAATCACAAGAGATTGGACATAGTGCCCTGTGCAGTACAGTAGGACCTCCTTGCTTATCCATTCTAAGCATAATAGTTAGCATCTACTAACCCCAAATGGGACGGACTGGGAGTTTGGGGTTAGTAGATGCCAATTTAGCAGTTTTTAAGTGTGCAGTTCAATAGTGTTAAGTGCAGTCACAGTTGTTGGGCAGCCAATAGACAGATCTCTTTTCATCTTGCAAAACTAAACGTATCCCATGAAATAACAACTGCCCATTCTCCCCTCACTCTAGCCCCAGGCAACAACAATTCTATTTTCCGTCTATGAATTTGACTTCTCCAGCTACCTCCTATAAGTGGAATATTACAGTTTTTGTCCTTTTGCAGCTGGCTTATTTCACTTGGCATAGCGCCCTCACATTTCACTCACGTTGTAGCACGCGTCAGCATTTCCTTCCATTTTAAGGCTGAGTAATATTCCTTTGTATGTGTATAATACGTTTTGTTTATCTATTCAGTCACTGATGGACTCTTGGGTTGCTTCTGCCTTTTGGTTATTGTGCATAATGCTGTTGGGCACATGGGTTTACAAATATTCCTTTGAGGCTCTGCTTTCAGTTCTTTTGGGTATATACCCAGTAGTGGGATTCTACTTTTAATTTTTTGAGGAACAGCCATACTCTTCACCATAGTGGCAAGACCACTTTACATCCCTGCCAATAGTGCACAAGATTCTACTTTCTCTACATTTGCTATTTTCCGAGTTTTTAGAACTATGAATTAGGTGTTAACTAGCAACTTTGAATCTATGATACCCTCTGGGGAAAAAATCTGAGCTTTTTCCTTTCTATAGGAAAAGATGGTTAAAGTTGAAAGTGAAGAAAATGAAACTTTTCTAACAACTCTATATCATCATTAAGCCCTGATACCCTTCCGCCTCAAAATGTCTGACATGTGCTTTGTACAAAGTATGTGCTTAGGAAATAATAAATGAGATAAAATGTTTGAATTTCTCACAGAGTTTTAGAATTCAAGGTGAATTTCAAGATTCCTCATGGTAAAGGACATACACTTTTAGGTTATCTGCCCTCGTCTGTCTGATGAATGTTGCCTCACTTGATAAACCACTTCTTTTGGTTGTTGTGGGGATTAAATGAATAATGCACATAAGGCACCCAGAATGGCCCATTATAAATTTAATAAATATTAGCTATTCTGGTTTCCAAATCAGTGCCTTGCTTCAAGATCCCAATACTTGGAGTCCTTGCTTATAAAATGGAGATGGAGAGAAAAACCTATTTTGCAGTGTTATTGTAAACATAAAATAAGGTAATATATGGAGAAATGCTTTGTAAGCTATTCATTCTATATGAATTTGAGAAGTTCCATGATCCTATATGAATTTTCTAGCCCTGTTATTCCACTAGAGACCCTTATATGTGATATGTTCTGGCCAAATTAGGCCTCTCATACATCTCTGAACTCAGCTTATAATTTTTGTTAGATCAGTACCATAACAGAGACTGAAAAATAAGCTAAGAATTACGTTAAACAAATAGGACCTCAAAGTTAGATTATTTTACCTATTAATTCTTTTAAACTCTTAATAACAAAAATCCTCATACTATATAAACAATTAACATCATTTAAGGAAATCTTTTTAAAAATTCCAGTTTATTTAATGAAGCTAGCAAAACCAGAGAACAAAAATATGTTAAAGTCTTTTTAAAATAAAAACAAACAAATAAATTTGGCTAATTTTATTTTTTACATTACTGCAACAATAACATAAATACAAATAAGTAAAGCTCAATGGTTTGTTTAAACCACATTTCTCAAAATTTGGTCTGTATATCGCATGTTAGAATCATGGTGGTAGAGGGGGTACTTCTAAAAATTCAAATTCTCAGCCTCATTCCAGACCTACTGAATCAGAATCTCCAACAGTGTTGATAGACTCTGCACCTTAAGCATATGTCCCAGGTGATTTTTACGCAAACCAAGTGAAAAATACTACATTGACATAATCTGTCATAACTATAGAGTATTTCTATCAATTATAAATCCAGGAATCCAGGGTTCCTGTTGTGGCTCAATGGGTTAAGAACCCTACTAGCATCCGTGAGGATGTGGGTTTGATCCCTGGCTTTCACCCAGTGGGTTGCCCTAAGCTGCAGCATAGGTCACAGATGCAGCTCAGATGTGGCGTTGCTGTGGCTGTGATGTAGGCTGGCAGCTGTAGCTCTGATTCAACCCCTAGCCTGGGAACTTCCATGTGCCGCAGGTGCAGCCCTATGAAGGAAAAAAAAAAAAAAAAAAAGAAATCCAAGAAATTATTAACATCAAGACACTTAGTAATGTAAAGATTTATTTCAATAAACCCAAAAGGAAAAAAAAATCCACAGGATAGATGCTAAAAAGTTAGTCAATAAAATTCAACACCTATTCCTGTTTAAATATATCCAAAAACCGAAGAAAGCATCCTCAAAATTATAGAGAATAATGACTTTAAAGCAACATTATTAAACATAACGTTGCCTGGCTTTTTAAAAAATGAAAACATTAGCAGTATTCTTATTAATGGACTAAATAAGAATATTAGAAATCTCCTGGAGTTCCCGCTGTGGTGCAACTGGATCGGCAGCATCTCTGCAGCGCCAGGGTGCAGGTTGCATCCCAGGCGCAGCACAGTGGGTTAAAAGATCCAACAGTATTGCAGCTGCAGCATAGGTCAAAACACTGGCTTGGAGCTGATCCCTGGTCCAGGGACTCTATGCTGCGAGGGGGACAAAAATGAAAAAAAAAAAAAGGAAAAGAAATCTCCTGAATCACTTCATATATTTCTGAGGTTCTGTTATAGACATTAAGATATGGAATATAAAAAAGAAGCTTCATTATTGGTAAGAGGGAAACCCTATTATAATTATTTTCAGAAATTTTTATTCCATCGACTGAAAATCCAAGAAAATATACTGAAAAAATTCATACTTAAAGTGAGAAAGTAATGTCATTTAAGTAATGTAAAGTGAAAAAATAATGTGGACCACAAAAAAGTCTATGTACCAAAAATAACAAGTTAGAATATTCATTTATTTATGTAATGAACATTAACCGAATACCAAGAAAATCACTGGACAGTTGAAGAATCATTGAGGAATATAATGAATATAAAAACAAAACAAAATTTATAGAAATAATAAAGGAAACAACAAGCTTTAAAAGAGAATGAACTAGATAAATCCCAGGGAAGTCTACAGAAGAAAAAATAAAAATGGTGGCTAAGAGAATGTGCTATGGAGCAGAGCTGTCAGCTCGCATCTTGGCTGGGTGACCTTGAACTGATGCTTAACCTTCCTCAATGAAGACCTCCCTGGCTCAGCAAATTCCCACCTACACAGCAAATGCTCTTAGATTGTTTCAACCTGTCTTCTATCTGAGAACATTGGGGTTGTTTATGATGTTTTTGACAAATAAAGCTTTTAAATTTTTAATTAGCCAGATCTCTAAATCTTCTTTATGTGTTTGCCTCTTGGCATTACGTTCCATCTCTCTCCTTGGAATCTTCTTTTTTTGGCTCCTTTGCTAGGTTATTTTCTTTTGTCTGGCATGAGAAATCTTTATTTGTCCATTCACTTTTCTCAAGAGAGGCTTTTTACCACCTTTTCTTCTGGTAGAGGTTTAAGTTTTCATTTTGTCAAATTAAAAGACTTTTTTTTTTTTATTGTGCTAACCTATAGAGGGCGGGTTTAGGCTGAATCAGAAAAGAAAAGTCAAATAACTCCTGCTTTTAAAAGTATTTTTAAAACTCAAATCTCTCTCTCTCTCTCTCTCTCTCTCTCTCACTCATACACACACACACACACACACACACACACACACACACACACACACACACACACACTTATAGGTTTATTTTCCTGGGCTCTTTTTCTCATCTATTTTTGTTATATACCTATTTAAACTCTGAATTTTGTAAGATAGCTCAAATCATTTTCTGAACAAGGCAAAATAAGAATAAATAACAATATCAGAATATTCTGCCTGGAGAGGAGCGAGAAGCAGCTCTAGTTGTCATTATCATGGGAATAACCTTGAAAAGTTTCATTACCGCATAACTGTTCATCAGGAGATGCAGAAGAGCTCCCTGGGAAGGTACTTCATCCAAATCGTGATGGGGATAATAGTGCAGATGCTGCCTACCCTGGTCCTTTCCATGCCCTCCCCCACCCCACTCTTCTCTTTCAATCGTCAGAAGATTGAGACAGATCTGCATCCAGTCACTGTGGGTTGAAGTCCTTTTGGGAACTAAGTTTTCCAGTTTTTTAAAATATTCATCTTCTTTCCTTCTCTTATGCAAAGCTCTCATTTATTCACAGGTATCTAATTCTGCGTCCTAATGGTTGACTTTTGGCTAGAAGCGTATTAATTCCTCAGTCAGTTGCTATGACCATTGGTACCATCCTTAGCTACTCTCTCTGTGGTCCTTGTTATAGTGGGAGATTACATGGGGGAAATCTGAACCGCTGGCACCCCATTAGAGCAGTTACACAAACACCTAAGCAAATTGGAAATAAACATTAGCAGTGTGTCCTGTTAGTCTGACCGTGCATCCTGTTAGCTGAAAGGTCATGTTATTATAGCTCCTGAGCCTGGTGTACCAGAAAGGCATATGTGACAGCATTTGGCAGGAGGGAATATTCAAAGCTTTTGGCCTGCTCAGACCTGCTCAGGCTCCTCAGACCAGCGTGACAACCAGCGTGTCTCCATGGAGCTGCGGGAGGCGTGGAGAGCTCTGCCAAGGACACCCATCTGTTCTGGCCGAGTGTTTCACCCCTGAGCTAAGTAAACTCTTAAATTAATTTGAATATGACTCTGATATCTAAGTGAATGCACATGTCTGGTGCTTGGACCCTTGCATGCAATGCAGCAAACCAGAGTAAGTCTGTGAAAACTGGCCAACTTCTTTTTCTGTCTCAGTAGCACAAGATTCTCTTAGCATCCTGCTTCTCGGGGTGGGAAGCAGACAGCTCTGGTTTCCAATTCTACGTCTGACACTTACTCGCTATGTGGCCTGTGGCAAGCCGATTAACCTCTCTGGGTTGGTTTCCTCCCTCAAGAGGCTTTATGAGACTTAGAACAAAGCACAGGCACAGGGTCTAGCACTGCGTACTTAACACATGTGGGCTGATATATTCATCACCAGCAGCAGCACCTGTCCTTAGAATCCCCTTTTCCAGACCCAGATAAGGAGATGTCTGGCCAGGGGGAGGAGTGTGGGGGTTCCTTCCCTCACCTCCACGCAGAAGCCCACGTCCTCAACCATCTCTTTAAGACCCTCAATGGTCAGAGAGCCCCTACGTTTCATGTTCCTTTCACATGCCTCTCTCCAGGACCCTTCAGGCTTATAGATTTAGGCTGGACCTTCATCCTAAAACTAATACATAAAAGAAAAAAAATTGGGAACTTTCCTCCCCACTCAAATAGCACCATGGTCTTTCTTTCATATAACACTAAATGCAATTGTTCTGTAGTGATCTGCCGACTTGGGCACATCGTTTTACTAGCTGTGAATTTCCCTGAGGTCAGGATTTATGTATCACAAGGTGTGTGTCTGGATTTTTGAATATGTTTGTCTCATAAACAGCACCCAATAAATTTTTGGTAATTGAAGGAATAACTATTTGCTATGAGCCTTAAGCATATTGTTTTGTTAGGGAAATTATCCATATTATAAATATCCATGTTAAGCTGTTTCCTGTTTGTGATAGAAATGACAGGGGAACCGCTGCAGGACGGTGAGCTGAGGACCCTCTTTCCACAGGTAGTGGGATGCATCCAGGCCACAGGAACTTGCTCACGTTAGATTTGTTTTCTCCTATGTTTTGGACTTTTTTTTCTTAAAGTGCCCTTAATATGTGCTGAACATTTTTTTAAATTTTATCATTGGAGTTCCCATCGTGGCGCAGCGGAAACGAATCCAGTTGGGAACCATGAGGTTGTGGATTCAATCCCTGGCCTGGCTCAGTGGGTTAAGGATCCAGTGTTGCCGTGAGCTGTGGTGTAGGTCGTGGATGAGCTCAGATCCGATATTGCTGTGGCTCTGGTGTAGGCCGGCAGCTACAGCTCCGATTAGACCCCTAGCCTGAGTACCTCCATATGCCATGGGTGCGGCCCTCAAAAAGCCAAAAAAAAAAAAACCCGCCCCCCAAAATTTTATTATTTAATTTTTTTACTTTTTAAATTATTTTTATTTTCTTTATTATAGTTCATTGACAGTGTTCTGTCAATTTTCTACTGTACAGCAAAGTGACTCAGTCACACACACACACACACACACACACACACACACACATATATACATTCTTTTTCTAAAATTATCCTCCATCATGTTCCATCACAAGTGACTAAATATAGTTCCCAGTGCTATACAGCAAGATCTCATTGGTTATCCATTCCAAATGCAATAATTTGCTTCTATTAACCCCAGATTCCCAGTCCATCCCACTCCCTCTTCCTCCTCTTTGGCAACCACAATCTGTTCTCCAAGTCCATGATTTTCTTTTCTGTGAAAAGATTCATTTGTGCCATATATTAGATTCCAGATATAAGTGATATCATATGGTATTTCTCTCTTTTTGACTTACTTCACTTAGTGGGAGAATCTCTAGTTGCATCCATGTTGCTGCAAATGTAATTATTTAATTCTTTATTTAAGGCTGAGTAGTATTCCATTGTACCACATCTTCTTAATCCATTCATCTGTGGATGGACATTTAGGTTGTTTCCATGTCTTAGCTATTGTGGATAGTGCTGCATTGAACATACAGGTTCCTGTGTCTTTTTCAAGGAAATATTTGCCCAGATATATGACCAAGAGTGGGATTGCTGGGTCATATGGTAGGTCTATATTTGGTTTTCTGAGGTACCTCCATACGGTTTTCCACAGTGGTTGTACCAATTTACATTCCCACCAAGAGTATAGGAGGGTTCCCTTTTCTCCACACCCTCTTCAGCATTTGTAATTTGTAGACTTATTAATGACGGCCATTCTGACCAGTGTGAGGTGGTACCTCATTGTAGTTTTGATTTGCATTTCTCTAATAATCAGTGATGTTGAGCATTTTTTTCATGTGCTTGTTGGCCATCTGCATATCTTCTTTGGAGAAATGTCTATTCAGGTCTTTTGCCCATTTTTCAATTGCGTTGTTGGTTTTTGGTTTTTTTTTTTTTTTTTTTTTTGCTGTTGAGTTGTATAAGTTGTTTGCATATTTTATAGATTAAGCCTTTATCAGTTGCATCATTTTAAACTATTTTCTCCCATTCTGTAGGTGTCTTTTTGTTTTTAATGGCCTCACTTGCATCATATAGAAGTTCCCAGGCTAGGGGTCAGGGTTGAAATGGAGCTGCAGCTGCTGGCCTATGCCACAGGCACAGCAATGCCATATTTGAGCTACATCTGTGACCTACACCACAGCTTGAGGCAACACCAGATCCTTAACCCACTGAGTGAGGTCAGGGATCAAACCCACACACTCAAAGAGACTGAGTCAGGTTCTTAACCTACTGAGCAACAACAGGAACTCCTCTCTTCTTAGCATTGTCATTTTCTATCATGAAAAGCAAAATAAAACACACAAAAAAACCAAGCACCATTTCTCTCCCTCTCACCATATACCTCTGTCTTGGGTTTTTTTTTTTTGCTTTAAAAAAATTACAATATAGTTGATATACAATGTTGTGCCAATTTCTGCTGTACACCAAAAGGACCCAGTATACATTACATACACACACACACACACACACACACACACACACATATATATACACATATACATTTATACATATATATACACATTCCTTCTCTTATGTTTTTCTTATAGTATCTTCCATCATGGTATATTCCAAGAGATTGGCATATATCTCTACTTTGAATTTTCATTTACTCTGTCACTTGTGCCTGGTTTCTTAGTAAGTTCTTCCTCTTCCCCCCTACCCCACCCCATCCATCTCTGAGAAACAATGCAGCCTCCAGCCTTCCATTCTGTCACAGAGGCCTCTTTGAATCTATTCACCTCCCTGATCAAGAAACAAGGTGTGGGTAACAAAGAAGGTCTCCTTAGATTATCTCCAAGTGAGTTCCCACTGTTGGAGAAGAAGCAACCTGATTGCAATGATTGCTTCTATCAAACACCTTCATAAAACTCAATCCTGCTACACAAGCACACGTGTCCCTCACATAGCATAGCAGATTCTCAAAAAGTTTCCTTCAATGAAAATCATAGAGTAGGGTGTGATATTGCTTAAGTCTTCTGATTAGTTGTGACTTTTTAATGTTTACAATAAATGTATAACCGTTTATAACAAATTTATAACCTGTTAAAATGTCTTAACCATGTCAACAGCCTCTCTGTAGGACCATGGTCATCAAACCAGATAAACAGAACAAAAGCTAAGATGAGAAAACACTATCTTTCTGCTTTACAACTCTAGTCAGAGCTTTGCAAGCATTGTTTTAAAGGTTAGTCTGTACCAAGGAGTATAGTTTCCCACTCTGGCAGGTTTGTACGTTGCAGTGTTACAAAAATTTTGTTCATGAAAAATGCTGTTCTTATAAAAATAACAACATAAAGATACGCAGACTTGAGGGAGTATCAAACGTATGAGGGGAGAAAAATAAAGGTTGGAAGAATAGGCAGTTCGTCACATAGGATACTTGTGATTCAAAAAGATTTCTCCTTTCACGCGTTTCTCCTTGGCCACTCCAGGGAGAATAATCTTCATGAGAGATAGTAGTGAAAAAGAGTGAGACAGACATTAAATTATACCATATTTATATTTTTATTTCTTTTATTTGTGGCTACTTATTTCATTGATATTTACCCACTTAAATAGAGGCCTGCTATAAAAAAATAACTTAATAGAAAGCAATATTCTGGTTTAACCAGTGGGATAAAACACAAGCCTTCCGTTTTATCATGTTGACAATAGCCAATATAACAAAAACACCATCTCCCCTATCTGGATAAGAGCTTACTTGGGTAAAAACAAAGTAATCACAAGGAAATAAGAAGCCTCTTGAGTGCAAACTTAGAAACCCAACCTATAAAGCGATAACCCTCAGCATTATTTATGTCCCTGACTTTCATCAATTTTCCCTGCTGTTTCTCTTTCTTGCCTGCTTTTCAACAATGCTTTGCAGATTGAAGCCCTACATTAATGATTTCATTTGTCAGCCTCTATTGTTGCCAAGCCTTTTGATCCATTTTCTTCTCTTCTGAGTTTGTAGTGCATTATTTTCATCTTTTTATACTTTTATATCTTACTGATGTGCTGCTTTAGAATTTCCACTAAATGTTGCTTTCTATTTTTATTTTATTCACTTTATTTCATTCTTCTGGAATTGGAGTTTTTACGTTTAGGATATTTATACAGTTTTTAAGGCTCATGCTTGCAGACCATCCCCGAACAGATTCCCCTTCAAAGAAATCTGGTGAAATAATAAATTTGTGGTCTATAGAATGAGGCAGACATGGATTTGAATTCTCTCTCCATCATTTATTATCAAGAGGACAACAGATACTTTAACCACCCCATGCTTCAATTTCCTTATCTTTAAAATATAGATAACACCTACCTTGTTGTATTATTTTGAGGATTGAAATTTCAGAATATCTATTACCTAGCACACAACAAATGGAAGCTACTGTTATTCTTATCATTATGTGTACTATTTCATTGCAGTTGTGATGACAAGATTCTATGTGAATTTAAATATGAGAGGTTAAAACTTTAAGGCTTCTAGAGGAAAACAAAAGAATATTTTTAGGACTTGGAGTAGAAAGAGACACAGAAGACCTAACTTAAAGGAAGAGACCAATGTCTTAGGCTTTAGTAAAAGTAAAATCTTCCATTCATTAAAAAAATTAAGGGTGAAAAATTAAGGCTCACACTCAAAGCATATTAGAAACTTTTAACATCATTTCAGAAAAAGACATACAAACTCATAGCAAAACTGACAAGACTTCACACAAGAGGATATCCAAACAGTCAGTAAGTATATAACAAATTGGTCAACCTCATTAGTCCTAGAGAAATGCAAATTAAAGACACAATGAGATGTCACTACACAGCCAGCAGAAAGGCTCAAATCGAAAGAGTGACAGAAACAAATGCGAGGGATAAGGATAATGAACAGTGCTGACAGGAGTGGAAATTAGTCCCATCACTTTGGGAAATTGGCAGGATCTGTCAAAATTGAACACACATCTCTGTTGATCCAGCAATCTCTCTCTTTACATGGACACCAAAAGACTTACACAAGAATGGTAAAGGTTGTATTATTTATAATAGCCCCAACTAGAAACCCCACATGTTCATTACTTGGATAAAATAAAAGTGTGATATATTTATACAGTGGAATACTCTTCAGCAATAAAATTAATGGATCACTGCTGCACATCACATCATGACCTTGGATGTAGGAATCATGAATATAAAATTGAGCAAAAGAAGCCAGACGCAAAAGAATGCAAACTGTACAATTCTTTTTACTGAGTTCAAAACAGGTAAAACTAAGCTGTGGTGTTTAAAGTCAGCAGGGTGGTTGTCTTTGAGTAGAGAAGGAATGGTGATGAAGGACAATGAAGAGGGCTTTTGGGAGACTGAGAATGTTCTATTGATTGGCCAGGTCATGGTTACACAGGTATGTTTACTTTGTGATAGTTGTAATGAACACTCAGGAGGTGTGTACTTTTCTCTAACTTTGCTTTATTTTGATTATTTATTTATTCATTTTGATTATTTATTTATTTAGTTCAGGCGTGCGCACACACACACACACACAAACAACAAGTAAGCTCATTGCCTTAATTAGGGAAAACTTTCTTTCTTCAGGGGTTTTTAGTCAAGTGAGTTGATTCATCAAGATTTCTTTCCAAAGCTAAGTTGTGTTTTGAGAGGATTGAGAGCAAATGCAGTATTGGAACTGGAAGTAGAAACAATCTCAATCACTTTATTAAAAAAAAAAAACAAAAAACACTTCATTTGTTGGTTTTACCAAATCCCTCAAGTATCTGAAGAAAGGAATAGACACCCAGATGGCAAAGCCACAGCCATGGGCAGGACATGAATTTTTATCAAGTAATCACCTTTACAAGCAGCATCTCATTTCTTTAAAAACATCAGTAAACACTTTGATACGTTTTGTGGACATTGAGTCATCAGCATTGGCTCTTTTAATGATGTGTTTAACTGGCTGATGTTCTAGTGTTATAAAGTCTGGTTAATTAAGGGATGTGTAAGGAACACATAGGAAGAACCATTTTCAAACCTCTGCTGGGTGTACTGAAGTCAGTTGTTGAATGTATTGCTCATTAATTTGCTCAAGGTCCTCATAAGACTCTTCTGTGATAGAAATTTATTTTTAAATTTAGTGCCAGAAAATGATTTGCTTGTCCTAAAAAGCTAATGTGTTTTTTTCCAGTGGAAATCAGGTGAATGCCTAAATTTCCCTCTCCTTTGATCTTCAGGATAAGTGGAGCCAGAGGGACTTATTTTCTTTGCATTCTAATTTCTCTGGACTGTTGACTATTTTCTACCTTAATTTGTATTTTTCTGTTCCCGATTTTGTTTTTATTTTACTGTTTATATTTTGTGTAAGCTGACTCCTAGATGGAAACAAAAGGACAAAAACCATCTTTTCAGACAAATGTATTGTCTTATTATCCATATTTGCTGCAAAAGAGGAAAAATATATGTTGTCTTTAATAGAAAATTCTCTGTAATAAATACCCTTATACAAGACAATAATATAGTAAATAGCAAATAAATGAAATAGGCTATAAAGGCTATCAGTTCAGAAAATGAAGTCCTCATAAGCACACTGAATTTGGTGAAGCAGAGAAATTTTACCTGGGATCTCAAGGGTTTCTATGAAACAGATAAACAAGAAAGATTTAATATAATACTGAATTGATTGATTACTTTGCAAGAGATACTTGTACTTTAAACTTTATCACTGATTATTGAATGAAAGATATGACATATTTTTCCATGGCAGCAAAATGTATGTTAAACAATTTAGGAAACAGATTAGCGTACAGTAAAATTTAAATAAATGTTAGCTACCACTAAAACTATGAAAATCGTTAGCTATTATTATCAGTTATCCAATGGGAGAAATCTTTTTCATTAGGATAACCATCTGAATGCAACTAAAATCATCCTGCATGGACTATTACCTGTTTGACCAGTGGGTAAACACAGGCTGAAAATGTGTTTTGTCTCTGTCCTCCCAAATTGCAGTAGATCAGAGCAGATTGTTGGAATATTGGTCAAGACAATGGAACTAAAGGAGAGAAGGAAAAAAAAAACCAATAAAGCTAATTTGAAACAAACATGCACCACTTATAACCTAGTGATCTTGGATAAGGAAATCATCTAAAAAAGGAATTCCTATTGTGGCTCAGTGATTAATGAACCCAAATAGTATCCATGAGGATGTGGGTTTGATCCCTGGCCTTGCTCAGGATCTGGCATTGCTGTGAGTTGTGGTGTAGGTTGCAGACACAGCTCAGATCCAGCATTGCTGTTGCTGTGGCTATGGTGTAGGCTGGCAGCTCTAGCTCCGATTCAACCCCTAGCCTGGGAACCTCCATATGCAGTGGGTACGGCCCTAAAAAGACAAAAGGAAAAGAAAAATCATCTAAAAAGAAACTGTTCACTTTTTGCTATAGGATTGGTACATATGATTCTATGGATGAAAGGTTTTTCACATATATTTAAGGTGTCAGTGAGAGGATGGGAATGCATCATAGATGCCAAACAGTGTTTTACAAATGCCAAGACCAGGGAAATAAAACTGCTGCACATGTGGAGAGGCTAATAAAACAGTCCCAGGTGAGGCAGAACCTTTTCTGCTGAGTTTAATGATCCAAAACCTGAGGGCAACATTCGTGCTGCTTGAACTTTGATAATTTCTTCCTTGACTCTCCGTCCTTTTTCAGCTATTGTGGCTATGGTCACTTACCCTCAGTTTTGCCTCTCAGACTATGGACTAGAGCTGCCTGCCAACTGCTTATGGAAACTAACATAAGCCCGTTGGGTTTTATTCATTCAACAAATATGTATTGACTACTTAGTATACACCCTGCAGTGTTCTAGATTCTGGGTGTTTAGCCAGAAACAAAACAAAACCCTTTTCATATTAGAGTATACAAGACAAGGAGCAGAATTTAATAATGAAAATGTTGCACTCTCACAACACCAAGGCTGATTGCAATAATGAAGCAATTTAAGAGCTGTGAATAAATAGCACAACAATATCCAAACACAATTAGATTTGAAATAAGTGGATTCATTATAATTGGTTGTAGAGGAATTATTAAAGCCTATTTCAGTAGATGTGAAAATAAAATGCCATCATAATAAAGCCAGGCAGATTGTATATTCCAAACATGACTGCAGCAATTTATATTTCATCCCTTATGTACTTCTTGCAGTGACATTGATCCTTGAATCCGGATGGACCTGTGTAACTGTCTTAATCAACAGAATGGGATGGAAATGTTGCTGTGAAAGTTCCAATAATAACAGGGGACAAAAGATGGGTCACAAAGCAATCCCTGTCCCCAATGGAGAGTCATTGTATGGCCCATTCTCCTCACACACAAACAAATGAGTTGAAGAGCCCTGATTCAGTCAACTCAGTTCAGGATTTGTTGTTTAACTTGACTTGAATCACCATCACAGCAGTTTTGTTAATCCGCAAGGGCAGTATCACCAGGTATCAGCCACCTTGATGGCCAGACATGGTATAACCCAAGGCCACTCAGGTATCAGGAGAAGCATAGCATCAGTCAGATTGAAACAAGGTTGTGTTTGTGTCTCTTTATGTTTGGGGGCAGCCATTGACAGAAGTGGGCTCAGCAGAGTAAGTCAAGACCTGCCATGTTTACCTAAATGTATTTGCTTTTATAGCACGTGAACAAGGATGACAAACTCAGCCTCAGATAAGGTTGGCCGGTGCACTGCTGCTCCACTTGGGCCACAGGGCTGCATCTGGAAGACAAGGAGGATTTATCTCCCCCGCCCTTCTTACCCTTCTAAGTTGTTCCCTCCTTGGATGCTGGGGGGTTTTGCTCTCCGTCTACCATCACAAAATGAGTGCATCCAATTCCCATACCCATGGCTTTACCTCTTCTCTAATTACCCCCTCATCACACCTAGAACTGTTTTCCTGATCATTACCCAGGAAACAGCTGAGATAAGATGATCCTTTTCTGGGGACAGACTCCTCCACTGAGGTTCTTACTAAGGTGTATGGACCAGGAGGATGTCAGGGTGATAGAGTGAGTCCTTCTAATACACAATAATACCCACGTTGATAGGTAGCTGGAAGCATGGGATGTTCATCAAATGCCTGGACCATTGGTCCATTGCTTGGTGGCCTTTGTGACAAAAAGAACACCATTGTCATATTGCATAAGGTCCAGAAAGCAAAAAATATGACACAGATGAGTTTCAGTGGCCAAATAGCACGGATAGACCACAACATCATAACCTGAGGGGAAAAAAAAAAAAAAACCGTCAGAACCATTGTGATGTCTTTGAGACCCCTAAGGAGGTGGAGGAGATCAAAAAGCCAATGTCCGCAGAGTTCCCTGGTGGTGTAGCAGGCTAGGATCCAGCACTGTCACTGCTGTGGCTTGGATCCCTGCTGTGGCATGGGTTCAATCCCTGGTCCAAGGAATTTTCACATGCTGTGGGCACAGCTGGAAAAAAAAAAAAAAAAAAAAAAAAAAAAAAAGCCATTGCATGCAATCTGCCAGGAGCAAGAGTTCAACAGCTTTTGCAATGTGTCCTCCTTCATTGTAAGACAAGCAAATCATCTACTGACAAGAATCACAATCTCAGCATGCAGTGGTATCTTCTAGATCAGTGTCCCGGTGCTTGATGGCAATGTGAGGCCATATCCAGTGTGATGGTAGATGCACCTAGCAAGGTAGAAATTTGGGCAGCACAGGCCTGACCAGCAGCTTGGTTTTAGTTAGAGAATGAATGCTTGCTATGGGATTCTACATGAGTGACCCAGAGCACCAAATCAGCAGCCGTGATTTGTTTCCAGTCCATGGCCTCCAAGAGTGGGGTCTTGAATCTGCCTCTTTCAAGTGACAAAATAAATGCCTAGGCCATTGGCAATAACACAAGAGTGAGTAAAAATATCACAGAGTATTGGACAGAGCTGTGAGAATAACCTTGGATTCTTCCCACTGAGTGGAATCAATATCACCGTTGCCAGTTCTGCATAGCCCAAGCTGAGGCTGCATGGCTGCCACTACCCCAGGGAATACCAGGCAATAGCATCAAGGCTCTGCTTAGCCAAACCATCATGAACCAGGCCCAGGGGTTTAGGAGAACTTCCACGAACTGAGGGATTTGCTAAAACAGCATCTCTGCTTCAGGCAGCAGAGTGGGAGATCAGTTTCCCCAAAGGTGTAGCTGCATCAGGAAGCAAGATGGCACTAGGGCCAGTTAACTTATCTTCTGAACATATTATTTTCATTTGACTGGCAAGAGGATTTAGTGAGGCATATACCTTCTCCAGTTTTAAAGAATTCAATAAGGATTTGGGTCCTCTTTTTTGTAGAAGCAGAGCCAAAGAGATTGAAGTTTTTGATTGAGCATTGGAAGAACTAAACATTGTAAGTTAACCCACATGGTCCTAAGAACTCTGTTTGGAAAGCATTCCCTGAGTTTTGTCAGGGTTTGTTAACTAACCCTACTTACTGAGGTCTGATAGCATCATAGTCTCAGGCCCACAACTTGTGACTTGTGGCTTGAGGCGTGTGACTTGCCACTTGGCTGGACATCATCTGTTTTGTGCACTCTCTGCAGACATCAGAGGAGTGAGGCACTCAAGCTAAATCCTGACCCACTCACTGGTTTGAAATGATGGGAGAGTTTATCCCACTTGCATTTTTCTCTATGCCTAAACAACAGACTCTCTTCTCACACTTTATGAGCACTTATACTATAAGCATGTGCCAATTTTGTTATATATTTCCATGATGAAAGTTTGAGAATAGACCCACATGGCTTCACCCATAAAATGACTCTTTTTTTTTTTTTCATTGTGTATTTTTCTCAGACCTCATCATTTAAATTCAGGCACTTTTTTCCCCCATGGGAACACACACCAAAGCCTTTTAACACCTCTATTTCAGGGGCTATAGTCAAAGCCATCAGGAGACGATGTTACCTCCTGGCTGGGAACTTGGAGAGTATGGGATATAGGGATGGCTGGAGTGGTCAGGGAAACTTCTCTTTTAGCTTTTTGTCTCTAGGTCAGTGTCATCTCCTTCCCTGTACACTTCCACTTCTGGAGGCTACCTGAGCAGGGGCTCCTTCTTTCTATCCTTGTCACTGTATCTTCTACCAGTAATCCTCAGCACCATTCATCCACCCTTGCACTCAGTGTCCCTATCCACACAGGATGAGCTGGGGGTCTTGCACTTACCCAACACAGCCATGAAAGTTTGAATGACCACCCCCCAACCCCCGCCTGACATTCCCCAGCACCTTTGCCTTTTCCTTCAAATCAGCTAAGGATGTAGCTGAGGGGGAGGAAGGCACCAGGGACTGCAGGAGAAAGGAACAGCTTTGTGTTTATCTTTAGTTTTGAACAGCTGACCTTCCAGGTTCAACATACAGACTTCAGATGTTTTAAATGCACCCAAAGTTCTATATTCTCATCACTGATTTCATTTGTTCCAGTGTTGGGCCCTCTTAACTCAGCAGCCACATTGTCTTTTGACTTAGGTCCTGGGGTTTGCTCCCCATTGTCATTATAATATCCCCTCCTTCCACCCATTTAGACTAGAAGGAACCTAGGCACCACATAGGTGACTAGTTCCAATTTTGCCTCTAAACATTCATTAATGGGTAGGACAGTAAGAGACCCTTACCCTCACCCTACCATCTGGCATTAACTACCAGATCCTGCAGAGTTTTCCTGTATGCCTTAACCCAGCCCATATGGGCCCTCATTGTTTCTATTCTAGAAATCCATGCCTCTCTCAGCAACCCAGCCTTGTGGCCAAAACTCAGAAGCTGTGCAGAGCCTAAGATTTTAGCCTACTTTTAAATAACAAGTTAGTTTGTGTTTCAAGGTACAGTCCTGGTAGATGACACTGATTCCTGGTTCAGAGACAAAGGTCTATATTATAAAAAACTGTAGCCAGAATCACGTGTTGGGTTTTTTGTTTTGTTTTGTTTTGTTTTGTTTTTTCAGTTTCCCAGGAGCAAACAAAGGGGCTTACCGGGACTCTCTGTACTTGCAATGGGTTGTGTTGAAGGAGATAAATAACAGTTTTGGAAGATTTGCCATTATTATAATCAATGGAAGCAAATCATGTTACCTCATCTCTCAAACATAGCCCTGAGAAATGGTCCAGAAAAAGAGAAGTCAGGGCTTTACATTGGCATACCCAGAAAAAAAATGTTCTGGCACATGCTCAGGGCCCATGGCAAATGGTTTCTTTCAACAAAAGTAGGGTCAAAATTTGTTTCCATTCACATGGGATAAACAATAGCACATTCATGGTCATGCCTCAAGGATCTTTGTCTCTACTGTTATTTATCATAAAATAATTTAAAAGGCCTGGATTATCTGCCACTTTCCAAGCAAAATTCTATTTGTCCACTATACTGATGACATCATGTATAACAAGTCCAATGAGAAAGAGATGGCAAGTACTCTGGATTCACTAAAGAGATGCTTGTGTGGGGAGACCACAAAGATCAAGGTGATTCTTGCAGCAGTAATGTTGTTAGGGATCTAGTAGTCTGAGGCACTCTAGGACATGCCCTCCAAAGTGAAATACAAGTTATTGAAACTTGCACTTACCATTGAGAAAAAGGCAAAATGTTTGAGAACTTCTTTATTCTGGAGGAAAGATATCCCAAATTTGCAAATACTGGTTGAATACCCTTAGCAGGTAACATTGAAGTTTGCTGTGAGTGAAGATAGAGAAATAAAAGGGTTGGCAATAAGGCCAGGCCATAGTATGCTCAACTCTCTTGGCTGAGCCATTTAACTCAGTAGGTCTCAGGATCTATGATATAGAAAGATGCCATATAGAACTTCAGGCCAACTCCAATAGCAGAATCATAGCACAAATCCTGTTGCATCACATCAGAGAAATGTGCACCATTAAAAGAGTTTCTAGAGGAAGAACTTCCAGAATAATAGAGTAAGAATTTCTGAAAATATACTCATTTATAAGGCAACAACAACAACAAAAAACTAGCAAATTTTTCAAAATCAACTTATCAGACCTTGAAAATTAACTAGGAAATTGCAAAATTCAAGGAGAATTTATTCAAGAAATATGACTAAATCTTGGTAGCAGTTATCTATGTGATATTTTAACTTGCCTAATCCCCATTCCAATATCCCCAACACCACAGTAGCCTGGAAAAGCAACAGCTTCATAACCACAGTACTATGAAGACCAGCAGCCTAGCAGGGTTGGAACCCCACTACCACCACCAAAATACTCTATTTTCAGAAAATTGTCACTATTTGATCTGTCTGGAAGATTGTAGAAGAACTCTCTTCTCAGAGTTTGTCTTTATTTGACTTGACTTGGTGCTCATAAACAGCCCTATCCTCAAGGCATTTGTCAAAAACAATCAAAGGCAATTGTTTAACACCACAGCTGCCTGAGGAAATACCAGTTGGGACTAACTAGAGACTGACTAAACAATTTAAAAGGAAAAGCTGAAGAATGAGATGTCTTTAGAGGGGTTTGAAAACTCTATAATATTTCTGAGGATCTAAAAAACCATACACAGCATGTTCCAACCTGGCCAGGAAGGACCTAAGAAAGCCCTTTTCTCTCACCTGACTGACTTTGAGGATCTTCACAAGCAGGCAGTGAATGCTAAGGAATAATTCTAAACTGCCTGGTGGAGCATTGAAACCATACCACATAGAAAATACAAAAGCCTTCAGCAAAGTATGGGAGACTTACTAGTTCAAGGCATTTAAGAAAATTTCTACTCAGTCATTAGCTGATTGCTAACCAGGTTGAGACTTCAGTGGCCACATATAATAAAGAATGCACACTTTGCAATGAAGCTAACTAAAAAAGTTTTACAAAGAAACTAACTAAACAAACAACCACAACAAACCCTGGGGAGATGAGTAATCTGATCTCCAGAGCAGTCACATTATATTATTTAAAATGTAGTTTTCAAAAAAAAAGTATGATGCATGTAAACAAATGAGAAATCTGATCCATAAATAGGGAAAAAAAGCAATTAATGGATACCATTACAGAGGAATTACAGATAGTGGCCTTACTAGACAAAGACTTTCAAATAGCTGTTATAAATATTCTTAAAGAACTAAATGAAACCATGACTGAAAATTAAAGAAAAGTATAAGAGAAGTGTTAGACCTAACAGAGAATATCAATAAAGAGATGATAATTACTTTTAGAAAAATAGTAGAATTTTGTAGTTGAAAAGTAAAATTGCTGAAATGAAAAATTGACTAGAGGGGCTAAATAGCAGATGTGAACTGTCAGAAGAAAGAATCAGTGAACTTAAAGGTAGGTCAATTGAGATTATCCAATCTGAGGAACAGAGGGTAAAAGAGTGAAGATAAAAGAACAGAGCTCAGAAATGTGTGAAACAACTCCAAGTAAGTCATTGTACAAATAAATTGAAGCTGACAATCTGAATGTTTATGTCCTCCCAAATTCTGTTGAAATCCTAATAGCCAATGTGACATTATTACAAAGTCAGACCTTTGGAAAGTGCTTATGTAATAAAGGTGGAGCCCTTATGAATGGAACTAGCGTTATTATAGAAGTAATCCCACAAAGATCCCTTGTCCCTGACTTCCCCTTTGAGGACACAGTGAAAAGGTGCCGTCTGTGAACCAGGAAGAGGGCTCTTATCCAACCATGCTTGTGCCATGATCTTGGATTTCCCAGACTCCAGAATTATAAGAAATAAATTTCTCTTATTTATAAGCTACCCCATTCTGTGGTGTTTTGATATAGAAATTCAACAGACTAAGAATAAGACAAAGACTCAGAAAGAGAATAGAAAAAGGAAAACACAAAAAGTATTTGAAGAAATAATGACCAAAAACTCAAACTGATGAAAAATATTAATCTAAACATAAAGTTCAACAAACCCAAGTAAAATAAGCCCAAAGAGATTCATATCTGGAAATATTATTGTCACACTGTCAAAAGACAAAGAAATATCTTGAAAGAAGCAAAAGAAAAATGACTCATCACAGAAATATACAATGAGAATAGCAGGTAACTTTTTATCCAAAACTATTAATGCCAGAAAACAATGGGATGCATATTTAAAGTGTGGAAAGAGATGGAAAACCAACAATTTTTTAGTCAAGCAAAACTATCCTTCAAGAATGTAAAAGAACTGAAGACATGCCTGAAGAAAAACTGAGAATTTGTTGATAGCAGATATACACTACAAGAAATACTACAGTCCTTAAGACTGATATGAAAAAGCACTAGATAGTAATTCAAATCCATTTGAAGAAATAAAGAACACCAGTAAAGTTTAATGACATAAGTAAATATAAAAGAGAGTTTGAATGTACCTTAATAATATTGGGGACCCTGTGAGAAGACAGGTGTGAGAAAGGAAGATCAGGGAAGCTGATTTTGTCGCCTTAAAAACCAGTTTTTTTCCATGAGCATTTCTGACATCAGCTTATGCATTGTGTCTTTTCAGGAGACTGTTATGTATTTTTACTGTACTGGACCATGGAAAACAAGAGTAATATCACTGTGTTTATGCTCTTGGGACTATCACAAAACAAGAACATTGAAATCCTCTGGGAAGAAAAAATAGTATGAATGTTTTTGTTTAACTGACTTTCTCTACCTATCTGACTTAAAAGACAACTTCGTAAAGCAATAATAAAACTATTGATAAAATGTTAAAAGATATGATTTTATGACAATAATAAAATAAAGAAGGGAAAAAGAACAGAGTGATATGAGAGAAAAAGGTTTGTATGCTGTTGAAATTAAGTTGGTATTCAGTCAAAATACATTATTTTATTTTATTATTATTATTTTTTTGTCTTTTAGACTTTTCTAGGGTCGTAGTACCCATGGCAGATGGAGGTTCCCAGGCTAGGGGTCGAATTGGAGCTGTAGCCACCGGCCTACACCAGAACCACAGCAATGCAGGATCCGAGCAGCGTCTGCAACCTACACCACAGCTCACGGCAATGCCGGATCCCCAACCCACTGAGCAAAGCCAGGGATCGAACCTGCAACCCCATGGTTCCTAGTCAGATTCATTAACCACTGAGCCACGACGGGCACTCCTAAAATACATTATTTTAAGAGGTGAATGTTTTGTTTTGTTTTTGTCTTTTTAGGGCCACACCCACGGTATATGGAAGTTCCCAGGCTAGGGTTTGAATCAGAGCTGCCACAGCCATAGTAATGCCAGATCCAAGCAGCATTTGCAACCTATACTGCAGCTCATAGCAATGCTGGATCCTCACTGAGTGAGGCCAGAGATGAAACTAAATCTTCATGGATACTAGTCAGATGCTTAACCTGCTGAGCCACAATGGAAACTCCAAGAGGTTGTTAGTTATAGTCTTCAGGGCCACAATTAAGAAAATAACTCAGTAACTTAGTAAAAGGAAACATAAGGGGATTAAAATGGCACACTATAAAATAGAGAAACAGAATAACAAAATGACATAAGACTTAGAAGACTAGTAGCAAAATGACAGATATAAATCCCCTTTATCAGGTACTACATTAAATCTAAGTGGACAAATACCTAAATCGAAAGGCATAAATTGGCAGAATGGATTTTTTAAAACGTCCAACTGTATAATGTCTACAAGAGATACTTCAGATTCAAAGACATAAATAGACTGAAAGCAAAGGAGGAAAAATATATACAAAGCAGAAACCAAAAGAAAACTGGAAGGGCTATATTAATATATGAAAAAATAGACTTTAAGATAAAAATTGTCTAGAGACAAAGAACATTTTATAATGACAAAAATATCAATCATTCAAACAGGCATAATAGTTAAAAACATATAGACACCAAACAGAAGTTCTAAAATACATAAAGCAAAAACTGACAAAATTGAAGGGGAGAAAAAAGGCAAATCAGTATTAATAGTTTGAGACTTCAACATCCTACTTTCAATAATGGAAAAATCAACTAAGCAGAAGATAAACAAATAAATGCCAGAGTTAAACAACACTATAAACCAATTATACTTAAAAAACATCTATAAAACACTCCACACATTGTATATCATACAATAAAATATTCTTTGTAAATATAAAGGAAAGAAGCACCAGTACACGTAACAATATGAATAAACCTTGCAAAGTTTGAATTTAGTCAGACACATGTGCCACAAATTCTGTGGTTCTATTTATATGAAATTTCTAGAATAAATAAATCCATAGAGACAAGAAAGTAAATTAGTGGTTGCCTAAATCTGGGAGAAGTGGAGGGAATGAGAGGTGACTATTCATACGTATGAAGTTTTATTTGGTGATGTTGAAAATGTTCTAAAATCAGGTAGTTGTGATGGTTGCCCAAGTCTGTGAATGAACTAAAAAAACACTGAATTGTACACTTCAACAGGTGAATCAGAGTACATGAGCTATGTATTGATAAAGCTGTTATTTAAAAAAACAAGCAAACAACCTGCAACTGAAATGCTGTTAAGCCCTGATGAAAACTGAGCTTCTGACCATAGAAAGGAGGGTATCATGTGGCCAAAAGTTACCATTATGAGTCATCTAATAAAAGATCAGGTGAACCCAGCAACAATCCATAGGACTCTAAATGGGCCATACAACATGTGCTTCCTCTCACTCAGACTCTTTTAGTTACTGCCACAGTGGAATGTCTGGCATGTCACCAACATAAACTAAGACTGAATCCCAGAATCATACTATCCTTCAAGGAGAACACTGAGCCTCCCGGTGGCAAGTTAAGGAATGTTTTGAACTTAGCTGTTTCATGGGAACATCTCCCAGTACTTCCATAACTGGTTTTAACTAAATGATCTTGTACTGAAACTATAATCTGATAGAAAAAGCTAAACAGAGCCTAGCTCACTCAGGAGTGACCAGACAAGCTACCTAGACCAGCACATGTACAAATTGAAAGGAGGAGAATCTAGAACAGGTGGAGAAGCAATGAAATGATGCATATCAGTGACAGCAGGGATTCTCAACCTCAGTACTATTGACACTTTGTGATGGATAATTATCTGCTGTCTGGGGCTCTCCTGTACATTGTAGAGTTATGCCAGTAGCAGTTTCCAGACATGGCAACCAAAAATGTCTCCAGACATTGCCAAATGTCCCTGGGGAGCAAAAATCTTCTTTGATTGAGAACCACTGACTTCCAGCCTCAGGAACAATGACAGCAGCAATGGTTCTAATTTGTCCAGCTAACCCTCCTCTCTTTCCCCAGAAAGTATGACCCACTAGAATCCTGGAGGAGGGATCCCTGGATAGATGAACTTGACATGAGAAGCAAGCATATCTAAGCAATGCCAGGAGTAAGCTCTAGTGGGCGCTGTGAGTGGCCCATCCAGATCCCCTTTACCAGCAGGTGCATCTCTCTTCTATTGCTGCTAATGCTATAACAACTCAAAGATCCACACTTCTCTGCAGAATTTCCCTTCACCAAATTGGAGTTCCCAGGCTGGAGAGGCCACATCTCTACACCCCTCTAAGTGGAACTGATGTGAGTTTTGAGCTGCAGGGTTTCCCAGGCATATCAGACTAAAGCCAGTCCCCAGCTGAGATCATGCTCTGCCAGCTTGTTTCCTCTGTCCCCTCATGATTTTCTCACTCTCTGACTGAGAGCACTTGACCAATAAACCTCTTGATCAAGAAATTCCAACTCAGGCTCTGCTTCGTAGAAAAAAAAAAAACAATCATGTATTTAATGCCTGTTATGAGCAAGCACTTAACTTAGATTTTTTTTCATTCTTAACATCATTTAATCCTCCAGTAAGAGCTAAATATCATGAATCCTATTACACAAATGAGGAAAGATTTCCAAGAGGTATGAGTTGTTCAAAGTTATACCCTAAAAATGGCAGAGCCACAGTTTGAATCCAGGTTCATGACTTCTAAGACCATGTTCTTAACTGATACACTAGCCTATCTTTGCGATTAAAACATGCTGAAGATATTTATCGTCGTCTTCTTAGATGGACTGCTCTTTTTCTTGCTGGAGGGGTTCCAAGATGTGTAAAAGACTATGGGCTTCCATTTTATGACTCCGTTCACACTAGGTAAGTGTTGAAGATATTCATTAAATGTTGAGAGCTCTATTCCTCAGTATTGGATGATCTGTCCTCAGGCAAGAGGGTGTTTCTGAATTCCTATAAGAGCTTTTATGCTCTCTGGTTCTCTAGGGAGGAAAGGGAGTTTGACATTCAGAATTAGCTTGTATTTTGACAAGTAGGAGGAGGGTAATACCAGAAATTGCCTTCAAAGGCCACTTGCAATGGAAAATAAAAGTAAATAAGCAGCGGTAAATTGTGTCAACATCTGACTTTATAATCTATTTTCCTTAATTATTTTAATAAGAATATGAAAGCAAGATACATTGTACATAAATCCCCTAGCAGTTGAGTGAGAGCCAAAGGAATTTTAAGCCTTAAAAAAAGGTAAGTTCTTTGGGAATTAGCTCTAGGCTATATAGGTGTTTTGGTGTGGTGAAGATATTCATTTTACCTAAAGAGAATTGGAATACACTTTTGCTTTCATGAGAATTGTTTTATGTATGCATTTAAAACAAAGAGAGGCCACTAAACATTATCATGCTACCTTGGGTAGCTTTTGTTTTAATTGAAATGCCACCAGGAAATATAATATCTTAGATTTTGTTGTTGTGTTTGTGATGGTGTTATGCTTTGTTCTGTTTACCATTTACGGCTTGGTGAATATTTTTAGCATGATATGCAATAGAATTGGTAAGGTATTGCGGAAGAGAAGATAACAATAAAGGTCAACACTGAGATTTTCCCGTTTATAAGGCCAATTTATTTTAAGGAAAGTATTTTTTAGCAGTAATGATTTTCCATATTTCTCTAGATTTTCCAGGTTTTGCTGGACAACAGATACTTTATGTACCACATCATGGATCTATGAAAGATCAAATTGATGGAGTACATTTAATTGCAGTGGTGAAGGAAAGAACTCCTGTTTTTAAAAAGCTAATCTATACATGGTGCAGACTTTCCAACTTTCTTCTTCTTTCTCCCTCCCTCCTTCCTTCTTTCAGTCCATATGCTCCTCAGAGTCAGTGCTGCGAGGGGGCCATAGCTTCCATGATTAACATCTTCCCTTCTCCACCAGCTACAAGACTTTCCAAATTCCCAATCAAAACATAAAAAAAACCAAATAATGGGACATGAAAACATCAAAATGTGACCTCTCTTCTATTTAGAAATCTTGATAATTTGAATGGAAAGGCAGATTATCAAGTCAGAAGTGTAAATAATTTGGAACTTTGAGATTAATGCATTGTAATGTATAAATGTTTATACAAGGCAGAGGAAAATAAAATGAGAAACAAAATATGCAAAACTCATTTGACTTGGGCAGTTGATCTAGAAGAGTAGATCTAAGCAGATCCACCTGCCCTAAATTATTTCTCCTCATAATTTTTGACCTTTTTTTTTTTAACCAGCATCTCCCTTCTCCCAGTGCCTGAACTGAAACAATTAATTGGCCCCCACAAATATCTCCATTTTTTTTTAACATTTTTGATGTCTTAAATCATGGCTCTAAATTTACTGTCTATGATCTTTAAACAGGTTATCTAAACAGTCTGAACTCTAGCATCATTTATAATAATTCTTTGCAAAGATATAAGTGAAATAATAAAGCTAATAAGCCTAGTACAGTTCCAAACAAACTATGGAGTTTTCTTTGTCTATTTGGAGTGTATATTTGCTTTTAGTCATTTGCATTTTGTTGTGAATTAGTTTAATCAGAATGCTTTATTCTCTAATGTCTATTCTTATTGAAGAATAAGAATCATTTGGTAGAAGCACTGAAAGGAAAGCTTAATGTCCCTCAGAACAGCTAGACATTAACTGGGTACCTGGAGGAGAGAGGAGAGGGACCCTTGGAGGCAAGGAGCAAGGCGGAACAGAGTTACAGAATGTAAAAGGGAAATCTCATCTACTTTTGATTTTTTGAGGCTTGAGATGATAAGGAAATACATCCCTTCTATTCTTTTCCTGCTAAAAGCCCTCTGCAGTCAGAATCTAATACTTGGGCACTTCGTTAATATCACTCCTTAGTCACACTTGAATTTGAAAAGTTTCTCTGAGCAATCTGATAAGTCATCATTTTAATGGAAAGAAACATTCTTCTTTACAAATATCTCTTTTCCTATTAAAGTTTAGATACATAACCTCTTCATAATTGGAAACTGACTGTAATTAAGATAGCACGTGATTGAAATCTCTTAACGCCAGTGCTGACACCATTAAATGACAGCTTCTGCATTTCACGTGTTTTTTAGATTAATTGTATTAGGTGAGTTTTGATTTGGATTCTGTATGACTCAGTTGTAAACCATGAATATAGCTGGTTACACTGAATAACCTTTTGTCCTATTTTTTAAATTAATTCTACCTTCAGAATCTGAGTGACAGGGTATCTCATATGTTTCAAATGTGACCACCAGATATTATAGAACATTGATACAAATAATTCTACCACCCCTCACCATTCTGGGGCTAAAACTGAGTAAAAAATAGTAAGCAGTCTTCATGTCCTCATAACAACTCCAATTCTGAGGGTAGCATTTACTCCTTACTCATCCCCCAAGATGCTGAGAGTAGAGTTCAGTGTTTCTGCCCCACTGTCCATCTTCCCCATCACAAGCCCATGAAAGAAGCCAGTCTCATATGATAGGATATTATATAAAACAATCAGTAGTTGACAGCTCATTTTAAATTTATAAATGTCTTCTTCTGAATTCCTACCCTTTATAAGATTTTCTACTGTACTCCTTCTGTGTTGCTGCTAGGAATCCAATTTTATGAAGAATCCTTGGCAGCATTCATGTAATGTTGCAAATTCATTCAGTAATGGTACAAATTTCATGGAGGAAGCGCCAGCAAAAAAGCAAAGTGCCATCATTTAGTGTCATTACACTTATAAGATCCATGTAGCATAAAGAAGAAAAAAATCATTGCACCAAGTTCCGGCAGAACATGGGGACTCATTGAGATTCTGCAGAGTAAGGGTGCAATAATGGGTCACAGTCAGTCAGTTGAAACATTCTCTCCCTTTGGGAACAGCTGCACGTGACATAAATGGAGCACTCTTTCTTTCAGCTATTAGGTGAACTTGAATAAACCTGAATTATTTAATTGTTTCCTTACAGGACTAAGGACTATGGAAGGACTATGGAAAATAAGAACATTAGGGAATGTGATAGCAATTCTGATTTTGTTTTAAGGTTTTAAAAACATGACCCCATGGAATATACTAAATAGAAAATGATTTTGGTGGTGTGGATTTGGTTTTTGTTGTCAACAAGACTTATATATATATATATATATATATATATTTGTAACAAGATCTTATTTTAAACAGGGTGCCTAGCAGCTTGGCACGCTGACAATATTTGACAAAATGGCAAACCAAATGGCACTGATAGGCAGAAATTTCCCTCAAACTAGGGAGGAAATAGCTCTCAGAAAAAATAAAATAAAATAATAAGGCTTTAAGTACGAAAGAGGAACATGAGCAGAACAACAAAAAGGTCCTCAGAGGGACCAAAAAGTATGAAAAATATAAGTATAAATCTTGCCTAAGCCCAAGGTAAACAGAATGCCACTAAGTTGGTTCAAAACCTTAGACCTGTATCAATAGGAAACAGTCTGAAGTGAAGCAGAATCTTAACACTCCAATTCTGTTTTGTTACCTTTGTTCTGTTTTGACTACCAACAAAACATTTATTTATTCATTCATTCATTCATTCATTCAGTGATCATAGAGTAAAGTGTTGAACTTTGTGCAAGGCATCAAGAATGAAGTAGTAAACAAGAAAAAAAATACAATGGTGAAAGAAACAGAGTTAGGGAGATGCAAGACTTGTTAATAGTGCATTGAGGATAAATAGAGGATGCTATGGTAGATGGTAGACAGAAATGTACAAACCTTAGGTTTGGGGTGTTTTCTCAAAGGAAAATTAGGAATGAATAGTCCAAGCATACAGAAACACATGTATAAAAGTCTAAGAGACAGAGGGAAAGAGAAATATGAAAGAAGTGTATTATGCCCAGAGCTGTGAGTTTGATGAGAAAGAGTGGCAAAAGAAAAGGAAGGAGAGGCAAGTAATGCTAGAGTAGCTTCGAATTTTTTAATTGTAAGTCTCAAAAGCCAAATTTAAAAAAAAAAGGCAAAAAAAGAAACTTATTAGAATTATGTTGTGATAGCTTATGCATAAATTGAACAGTCATACTGTGGAAAGTGAAAGACCACATCTGGGTCTCAAATAGCTAGCAGGAAAGTTGAATGCCATCAGAATTATCTTTAACTTTTGTCTCTGCTTTATCTGTTTGGCTTCATTACTCTCATTGCCATGTCCAAATAACTTTTAAGTTTTATGTCTACAATTCCTTTAAGGACTGAAATTGATTCTCTTAGTTTCAGCTTCAAAAATTGGGGGGAAATACAGTGATATGTCTATCCTTTTCTTCCTTTAGTTCACTCTTCTATGTGTCTTTCATGAGCCAGGCACTATTTGATGTGCTGGGTTGATGTGACGAGATGGACAGAATGTTCTCATGGTGCTCACATTCTGGTGGGAGAAAAAAGCAAACTGATGCATGAACAAGGCAATTTTAGGTAGTGCCTAGTGTCAGTAAAGAAATCAGACAACTCAGCAGGTTAAGAACCTGACACAGTGTCCAAGATGCAGGTTCAATCCCTGGCCTCACTCAGTGGGTTGAGGATCCAGCATTGCCCCAAGTTGCAGCATACAGGTTGCAGATGCAGCTCAGATCTTGTTGTTGTGTCTGTGATATAGGCCTGCAGTTCTGACCCCTAGCCCGGAACTTATATGCTGCAGATGTGGCCGGAAAAAAAAGAAAGAAAGAAAACAGAAAGGTGATGGAGTGATCCTATGAATGAGGTAGGGGGAAGGTGGTATCACCAAGGAGGTGATGATTTTTTTTTTTTTTATGGCTGTACCTACAGTATACAGAAGTTCCCTGGCCAGATATCAAATCTGAGCAATGGCCAGATCCTTCAACCCACTGTGCCAGGCCTAAGTCACTGTGGTCTTATTCTTAACCCACTGTACCATGGTGGGAACTCCAAGGAGGTGATGACTAAACAAGTTGAGTCAAACAAGTAAGCTCCCGATGACATCAAGAGGCAGAGAGTTTTACACAGAGGAAGCTGTAAAATCCAAAAGGGAAGACATTTGGCATGTTCAAGGAGCAGAAAGAAGGCCCAGGAAACCAAGGTAGTGGATGAAGAAAAGAATAGTAGATGATTGGTAACACACAAAATTAGGGGCTGGAAAATGTACAAGATTATGAGGTTTTGTAAGATGAGTTTTATTCTAAGTGAGCTAGAAAAGCATCATAGGCAGCAGGATGGAGAGAAAAAGTCAAAACAGGAATACCAGCTATGAAGCTCTTGCAGCAATTCGGGCAAAAGATGTTGGTAGCTTAGATTATGGTAATATTAGCAGACAAGGAGAGAATTGGATGAAGTTGGGAAATATTTTGGAAATAGAACTAAAACAGCTTGATGATGGATTAGATGTAAAGGGGGAGGGAGAGAGAAGACACCCAGGTTTGGAACAAGATAAGAGGGTGATACCATTGAATTCAAGGCCAGCCGTCAGTTCAATCCCTTAAACTATAACTTGATTAATAAATAATATCTTGTAACCTGCCTTGACTGATCAAGCTTGCTTTAATTGTTCTTGCAAAATGCATACCCTCCAAGTTTCACGTAACTTAGACAATAGATCACAAGACTCCTTTAACCGGCCCCCATAGGTAACACCTTTGATGTATGGGTTGCTATAGTAACAGTTGCCTAAGTTGTTCTTAAGTATCATGGATCTAGTCTCGCCCAGTTCAAACTGGTTGAGATCACCAACCATTCAACTGGGTCTGTGAAGGTGTCCAGTGGATGACCTTTTGACATCAGAGGGCCAAAATCGCCACCCTCTGATCATGCTAGCGTCACCATTTTCTGAACATGCGTCCCTTGAAGAGGCCTGTAACTCAGACCCACACCTGTGCAGAGCAACCATTGTCTCAGCTTTTTTTCCTGCCCCCACCACCTTCCTCCATACCTCCAACTACCTTATAATCTTCAATCATAAATATTCTAAGCCCTTGCATTCTGGGAGGCGGATCCGAGATTTTTTCTCCTGTTTCCTCCCTTGGTTGCCTTGTGAATAAACCCTTTCTCTGTTGCAAGCCTCCCTGTCTCGGCATTAAAAATTTAGATGGATACACCCCTGGAACCTAACAGCTGTGAGTAGAGGTTCACATTTTCCTGTAAGTTCTAAATCTAAATTGACAGTCACTATATCAGTTGGGGTAAAGAGGGGCAACAGTTTCCAAAAGAAGGCTAAGGAGCTGGCAAATACATACCTCTGCCAAATACAAATGTGTACACACGTGCGTGTATACTCACACCTATATATTTGTATATACACTCCATAGAAACACACTCATATTATGGCTATCTACTTGTCTCTAAAGGTATATGTACATGAATTCAGTTTAGACTATGGCAGGAGCATGGTTCATGTTAGAAGCAAAAGAAAAGGAAGCACAGACTAGGTGTCCAGTGATCAAGCAAACCTGTATGCCTGCCATTAAAGTCATTAATTCACTCTGAACTCAGAAATTGTCTGCGGTGATGGGGGAGGGGGTGTTAGATGAAATAAATATATATCGAACACCTACTGCATGCCAAAGTGAGTACATACCCTTTCCTGCATGCTTACGGGTAACTGAATTGAAAGAGTCTGTCCTCCACAGTTTTTGAAACATTCCCTGTCAAAGGAAGGAAGGAAGGAAGGAAAAAGAAAAAGAAAGAAAGAAAGAAAGAAAGAAAGAAAGAAAGAAAGAAAGAAAGAAAGAAAGAAAGAAAGAAAGAAAGAAAGAAAGAAAGAAAGAAAGAAAGAAAGACAAAGAAAGAAAGGGAGAGAGAAAGGAAAAAAGAAGGAAGGAAGGAAGGAAGAAGGAAGAAAGAAAGAAGGAAAGAAGAGAAAGAGGAAGGAAGGGAGGAAGGGGAAAGAAAAACAACCTAGCCAAAAAGATGGTTGCCATTTCAAATCCTGAGGACCTGTCAGGAATGTCCTGCACAGTCAACTCTTTCTGCCTCATCCACCAAGGACATTTATAATTCTGACAAGATGTCTCTGTCTTTCAAAAAATCCCTGCAGGAGATTGTCAACTTTAAAAAATGGTGCCCTAAATAGAAGGGGGAAAAGTAGTTAATGTGCTTGTTTTCATGAACTAAAGTTCATGGAAAAATGGGACTCCTCCCCAAACACCAGTGACAGACAACTGTGTGACATGTACTTTACACTGGCTCCTATTATTTTCAAGAACATTCCTCTTCCTTAGAAATCGCTTTAACCAGTGCTCTCGGAATGATAATTCTCTTCTGGAGAGATAATCTTTTTTGCGTTGATGTAGTTCAATTAGATGACATACGTTAACTATCTATATTCACGCCTAATATGTAATAGATGTTCAATTGACAACAGCAAATTGTTAAACCTGGGTGGTTAGTGTCACTTGCTTAGATTTAAATTTTTATTTTATTTTATTTTATTATTTTTTTTTATTTTTTTTTATTTTTTTGTCTTTTTAGGGCCGCACCAACAGCATATGGAGGCCAGGGGTCCAATCAGAGCTCTAGCCGCTGGCCTACGCAACAGCCACAGCAACGTGAGATCCAAGCCACACTGCAACCTACACCACAGTTCATGGCAACACCAGATCCTTAACTTACTGAACGAGGCCAGGGATCAAACCCTCATCCTCATGGATACTAGTCAGGTTTGTTAACTGCTGAGCCACGATGGGAACTCCTAGATTTAAAATTTTAGATAGTATAGAAACTGATTCCCAGCTACGTAGTTTATGTTCTACATACGCTATGTCATAAACATTGGAGGTTTATAATTTCTGCTTACTTTGAATCTATAGATGCTAATCATCATGTTCTTTCTGAACCTTTTCTGACACAGCCTGTGGTGGTGAGCTAAGTACATCTATTTTTGCGACATTGATCCCCAGGGCTGGGTCAATTCCATATCAGAAATAGTGCTAAAATTATCCCTTTACCCAAAAGAAGCCAGGAAAAGATGAGTTCTTTCCTTAAATATTTGTGTAAACCGTTCTTTTTTTCCCTTAGAACAAAAAATATATTTTCATTATATTGTAGAATAGAATCTTATTACCAGTGAGAGGCGCTTTTTATCAAAATAAAAATAATAAATTACGAACACAAGAATCATGGGCAACATAAAATGTTAAAATCTGTAAGTACAATTTGTACCTGGTCTCCTCTTTTTGAGGCTTCAGCACGAGTCTTTGTGGCCTCTGTACTTAGGCATGAATGCCATGGAGCAGCACAGGTTATGTCACATCCTGTCTTTTGACAGACAGATGCCTGAATAACTTGTACCTTTAGCTATATTTACATTACAAAGCCATAACTCCTGTTTTGACAGCCAGGTTTGTAGCAGTCCACTTGAGTTGTCACATTAGGAGTTCATTTTTGACCTGACAGTCTGTGGTCTGTGTCAGTATTTAGTTTTGTCAAGTTTGGACTGGCAAAGGGAAACTATATCAGAACTCTATTAATACAAGTGACAGCTGTTGACTTGGTTAAGAGAACAAGTCTAATTCGTGGTACATTTTGCTTATATAAAAATAAATAAATTAAAATGTCCTTTTAAATTTTTAAAAATTTTTATTGATGTATAGCTGATTTTCAATGTTGTGTTAGTTTCAGGTGTACAGCAAAGTGATTCAGTTTTATATATATATATATATATATATATATATATATATATATATATATATATATTCTTTTTAAGATTCTTTTCCATTATAGATTATTATAAGATACTGAGTATAATCCCCTGTGCTATACAGAAGATCCTTGTTGCTTATCTATGTTATATATAGTAGTCTGTATATGTCAATTTCAAACTCCTAATTTGTCCTTCCCCACACCTTTCCCCCTTTGGTAACCATAAGTTTGTTTTCTATGTCTGTGAGTCTATTTCTGTTTTGTGAATAAGTTCATTTGCATCATTTTTTTAGATTCCACGTAGAGCGATATCATATAATATTTGTCTTTATTTGCTTACTTCACTTGGTATGATAATCTTTAGATCCATCCATGTTGATGCAAATGGCATTATTTCATCCTGTAAAACAGAAAGGCAATAATAAGACTATATACTCAATAGTAAAGCCCATAGTTATTAATACTGTATTGCACACTTCAAAGTTGCTGAGAGAGTAGATCTTAAAAATTCTCATCATAAGAAAAGTGTTTTTGTAACTAGGTATGATGATGGATGTTAACTAGACTTATTGTGATGATCATGTCACAATAGATAAAATAAAAAATCATTACATTGTATATCTGAAACTAACAACATTATATGTCAATTACATGTCAAAAAATAGTAAGACGATAATGAATAAAATGAGATTTTTTTTCAGACATGCAAAGGATTAACAGAGGGTGTAATGTACGTAATTCCAAAATAATAATTCCTTGCAGATATTAAATGGCCAGGTGATTTAAGCATATTTTAAAGAATGTTTCTCTTGGGACTTGTGCATATTTATAATAATAACCATTTAATTTGTGTGAGTTTTATGCATCTAGACTTCCAGCAAGTCTACATCAAGAGTTTTCATTCTACCACTTAAAAACAACTGAGGAAATAATAGCCATAGTTATAGAACTGTTGTATCAAGGAAGCAATAATAATATATCTAACTTTTTACTTGAATATACATGTTACTATTTAGTGACCCATCTGTGAATTTAGCGGCCTTTATTTATTTTTTTTTTTTTTTGTCTTTTTGTCTTTTGTCTTTTGTTGTTGTTGTTGTTGTTGCTATTTCTTGGGCCGCTCCCGCGGCATATGGAGGTTCCCAGGCCAGGGGTTGAATCGGAGCTGTAGCCACCGGCCTACGCCAGAGCCACAGCAACGCGGGATCCGAGCCGCGTCTGCAACCTACACCACAGCTCACGGCAACGCCGGATCCTTAACCCTCTGAGCAAGGGCAGGGACCGAACCCGCAACCTCATGGTTCCTAGTCGGATTCGTTAACCACTGCGCCACGACGGGAACTCCAGCAGCCTTTAAACTACAGGGAAAGTTTCATTCCACAGCATTTGAATTACTTGCTCCTGCTAATAACTGGCTTATCCTACAAGGAGTGAAAATGAATTGAGCTCTGGAATGATAACTACTCTCCCGAATGAGAGTGACAACAACAAAAAACTTTCAGGATTAGGTTACTTGGTAAAGTGGTGTTTGGAGATTAAGACTGAAAGCTCATTGAAGGCAAAGGAAGGGTCCAGGTCTCCTTTTCCAGCAGAATGCATGTGAGTGAATACTTATCAAATACATGAATGCACTGTAGACTTTTTTTCTTATTTTTGTTTCCTCTGGGTAGTTTTTATTCTTAGATGTGACACGGATAACAGTCATTTCTTATTTTCTTGACCGTTTTGATCTCCACCAGGGACATGGAGTTGGGAAAATAACTTAAAGACTGTTCATTACATTTGGTCACTTAGAATTTATGCACTAAAACCAGGCTGCCCACATGCCCAACTAGGACCAGGATCACAAATCATCAGAGTGAAACAGTTTAGAATTGACATAACTGTAAGAGAAGCTAATTATCAGCAAAAGCAACAAATACAAATGCTGCAGAAGGAAACCTTTCATGCTATGGGTCACCAAACAGTAATGATGCACATTAAAGGAAAAAGTTAACATGTCATTACTGATTTCTTAAAACAATGGTGTCATAGCTATGGCTGTATAGGTCTACAGCTTTGATGTAAAAAAAGAAAGAGAATGTACTTTATGCATTTCAGTAGGTAAGATTGGTAAAATAATTAAAAGTAAAGGAAGATGAAAAGTGTGTAAGAATGTAATATCATTGTAGAATTCTACTGTTAGAATCACGCTCTATTACATAGAATATATATTCTATTGTACATAGTCTATGAAAATCCCATTTTATATAATTGGATTTCAAAAGATGTCCTAAGTTTCCTTCTTGTGTAATAGAACTTATGTATTTTCTCCATTTGGGATATAACTGTTTCAACACACAGCCTCTGAGCACTGGGTAACACAGTGTTGTCAATGGATTTGCTGGCTTTGAAATTAGACAATTTGGGTCCAAATCCTGATTCTGCCACTTATTATGTATGACTCTGGATAATGTCCTTAAAACTCTCTACTCAAGTCTCCGCATCTGCAAAATAGGAATATGTAATAATATTCCATACTTCACAGCATTGTTGGGAGTTTAGATAACTAACACATCAGCAGGTTTAGAAACACTTAGACATTAACTGCTCAGTGATTGTCCTTAGCTTACAGAAATAATTGGGTGTTATTTTCATAGAATAAAGAGATGATTAAAGTTGTAATTTATATATAATGCCTCGAAACAGTTAATGTTACAATACTTTTGGTGATATTTGGTCAACATTTTATGATAGTTTTACATCATAACTCCATAGTTTGACATTGTAGAAGGCAGAATTTGACTTATCACTTCTGTCTATGGTTTTTTTTAGAATTCTAAGATTAAAAGAGTCCTGCAGACATTCATCCTTTGTTTAGTAGAGGTATTAGTAAAAAGAAAAAAAGTTCCCATGTCAGAGCACAATTAATAATCCTTCAAGAGATACATGGGTCATATTGGTCACAAAATAACTTTGCTGTCAGATACAGAGATCAGATCCAACCCCTTAATTTTAAAAATGAGGAAACAGAATCAGATTAAATAGCTTACCCAGAGTCACTGAACTGGTTACTGAGAGGCAGTGTGTCACTGTTTATGGACAATATTTTATCACTAACCAGGCGACCTCCAGCAAATGATTCAGCCTCCTTGAGCGCCCTGGTCCTCACTGGTATATCGAGTTAAACCTACAAATATGGTTCTTGGAAAGATTAGAATAATATATCACATGGGTAATGTACAGGCAAGCCTCAAAGTGGTCTCCTGCTTTTGGAGACCAGGAGGGGGCAGGGAGGAGGGGAGCATCCTTGCAAAATAGTGAAATAAATAAATGAAAATTACCATCATTATTGCTGAAAAGGAACACTGCACTCCTTTATTAGAGAACTGAGGGAGTGGGGGTAACGGGGTTGGAGTGTATGTATGGCGTGGTTCTAGAACTTTCTATCCCCCAAGAAACTAGACCCATTCACATTCTTTCAACAGACATGTATTGATCACATGCTGCCAGGTGCTGGCAGTACAGCAGTGAGCAGAACAAGAATCCTTCCCTGGAAAGCTTGCGTTTTAGTGAAAGGAAGAGATAGACCATTAGCAAATAAATAAGAAAATTAAATAACGTGTTAAATTGTAATAAGGGCTCAGGGAAAACAAGGCAGAGAAAGGTAATAAGGAGTTACTGTGTCTGGGGAGGAGGCTGAGATGGATTTTAAACCAGATGGCCAAGGAACAGAAGGTTCTTTGAACAAACCACTTTAGAACTTATTGTTTTACAAGGGAGTGAAAAATATCTCTCAGAAAAGATGTAAAAATTCCTGACTTGCAATGTATTTAGAGTTTTATCTACAAAGATGTTTATCACAGCTTTATTTTAAATAGGGAGAAAATAGAAATAACATTAAGCTCCAGCTGAAGAGTTTGTTAAATAAAATACAGATGGAGGAAAAAAAAGAGACAGAACATTTTAAAATTGTGTTATGGAAGAGAGCTTAAAGACCTAGGTATGTACTCCGTAGTTGCAAAAACATATATCCATATGTTCCCAATTTCCTCAGTATATTTTCCTCAAATTAGAAAAAAAGTGCAATGGTTTTCCATAAAATATTGAGAATATTACTATCATGGAGATGTATAGAGATTTTTGATTTCTTAAACTTTTTCTTCTCTTTTATGTTGTGCTGGTAACAAGTGTTGTTTCATAAAAAATTCTAATAATTAAACTGAGATGTATAGATGCCTTCATAAGACGTGGAAAGGATGCTTATCAAATTTAAAGACCGTCTGAAGATCTTACATGGTGTATGAAGGATCAAAACCAGACATTATTTTGACAGACCAGAACAAGGGCCAAAGACATCAAGATGAACTTTGTTAAAAATAAATTTGAAATCTCTGTTTGGGCTTAAAAAAAAAAAGTCCGTTAAAGAGTTACAGAGCTGGGGGAGCCATTTGACATCAGTTCATGAAAAGAAAAGCCTGAGGGTATAAATGACCACAAGTTCAACGTGATCTCAAAGTGTGACACAGATACCTAGAGGCTGATGAATCTTTTCTGTGAATGAATATGCTTCTGGTGTTGGCACAGGTGGTGTAACCGTCCCTCTGTAGTCTACATTGGTCAGATAAAATTGGGCCCCCAGATGGGTTGAAACATTCCCATTGCATTTTGCTTTTCTCCTTTATAGCCCTAGTCACACTCGCAACTAATGCTTATCATCTGTTGTCTCTGCTGTCCTGTAAGCCCCCCCCCCGAGGGCAGGGACTGTACATTATTGTTAACTGCTTTATCGCTTATGTCTAATGTAGGCACCGTCCCCCCGCCACACACACACAAAAAACAACAAGGAGATCCTGTCGTGGCTAATCTGTAGCAAACCTGACTAGTACCCATGAGGATACGGGTTCGATCCCTGGCCTTACTCAGTGAGTTAAGGATCCGGCATTACCGAGAGCTGTAGTGTAGGTGGCAGACGTGGCTTGGATCTGGCGTTGCTGTGTCTGTGGCGTAGGGGGGCAGCTGTAGCTGTGATTCGACCCCTAGCCTGGGAACCTCCATATGCTACCAGTGTGGCCCTAAAAAGAAAAAAGAAAAAAAAAAGATGAGCAGATATGCAGAGATAGCAAGTGCTAGGGAGGATGTGGGGGACAGAAAATCCTTGTGCATTGTTGGTAGGAATGTAAACTGGAAAAGAGTGTGGAGATTCCTAAAAAACAAAACCAAACAAGAAATGAAACTGTAGTTGGCTGTTTTGATTATTGTCCATTCCACTAATTTCATTTATTCTATTTAACAGCATTTATATCATGTCTGTTTGTGCCAAGCATATACATCTACAACTTTAAAGAGAGACATTAATTCATTAACCTTCATTGCAACCATGTGAAGCAAGCAGATGACAGTAGTGAAATACAGAGAGGTTAAAAAAAATGTGCCCAAGCTGGTAAGGGGCAGGGCTGAAACTTGAACCCTGGTACCCCATACTCTGCTGACTTTCAAAAACAAAATTGTGAAAAAAACATGCCCTGTCTATATGAGGTTGACCAGGAAAAGGAGCCTAAGAAACATATCATCTTGAAATGTTTGAAAGAAACAGACCAATTTAGGCTGAAAACAAATTGATATGATCACTTGACTTTGAATTTAGAGCACTTCTATGCAAAATAGGAAGCAATGACTGAAATTAATGAACTTGCCTACATTTAGTGTGAACCTGCATCCTGACCTTCTAGGGCAATCCCAGTCAATGCCCGTTATAGCAACACAGTTATCCACAGCACCCTCTTTCCTCCTCAAAAATGTTCCAACTTGGATGATCAGTTATTACATGGTCACCAAGTTTAGGGCATAAAAGATTTCAAATTTTTTGCACATTTAATTTTTTTAAAATTTCCATGTAGTTGGTATTAAGATTATTTATAACATATTCCTTGTTCTTCAGCCTGAAAAAAACAATGACTTGTTCCAAAATACTCCCCCAGCTAGCAGCAGAGCTGTAACTTGAACCCAGATTGTCTGAATCAAAGGCTCCATGTTCTTCTCCATCTACTCTGCTGAGTAATTCAACCTGCTCAGAGTGCAGGACTAGGACAAGTAGGCAGAAATCCCTAAGAAAAGATGTTTCCTCATATGAAACACAGCATGCAATGTGCTTATATGTTAGAGGAAGAAAACTGACTTAGTGAATGAGTTACCTGATCAACTGCAACCCTAGAAACCACCCAAACCCTGGACTGAATGGGCTTGGGGCAAGGTTTTTATCAAGGGGACCCTTGCACCAATAGGGCCTTGACCCATTACCTATGAGCTTCTCAGGATGTGAGGCATAGATTTCTGGAGGTAAATGAACCATTAGTGGGCCATGCAATGAATTTGGGCACTACTTGGACACAGCATTCCAAGTCACCGCCATGTCTAGGGAGACCTTTTGATTCCCTTTTTAAATTTCATTTCAGTCCTTCCATCACTGCTTAAGGGAAAGCCTGTGCTTGGTGCTAATACAATTTTAATACCATTCAAACATGCTAACCCACTTTTCAACCCAGAGAGCAGTAGATTTTGAGGCTTTGGAGGCAATAATATTCATTTAACTAGTTCTGATACCATTGTTCACTGAATTTCTTCTGACTTGGGACTTCCTTTTATGGTAATAATATACATTTTTCTTTTAAAAGTAAGTCTAAGTGAATACATTAGTCAACCCAAATAAAAACATACTAATTTCTATCAAAAGGTATGGTAGACAGAAAAACAGCCCCTGCAAAATATCTACATCTCAATCCCCCAGAATCTCTGTATATGCTTCCTGATATGGCAAAAGGGTTCTTGCAGGTGGGATTAAGGTCAAAGATTGTGAGATGAGGATATTTCCACAGATCAATTCACATCAGCCCTCAAAAGCAGAAAGCTTTTCTCCTCTGTGATCAGAAAGTGACATGAGGACAGAGATAGAATCAAAGAGATGCAATGTTGCTGTTTTGAAGATGCAGGAAGGCAGGCCATGATCCAAGGAATATGGTGGCCTCTAGAAGCTGGAAAATGAGAAGAAAAGGATTGTCCCTAGGATCTTCCTAAAGTAATGCAGCCCTGATTTTAGCCCATAAAACCTATGTCCAACCTTTGACTTATAAAATTAAGACAATAAATTTGTATTGTTTAACCCACCAAGTTGATGGCAATTGTTTACAGCAGAAATAAGGAGCTAATAAAGAAGGGAATGGGGATAGGCAAAAATTGTGAAAATGGTATTTTTTTTAATTTTTAGGTTTTTGGCTGTGCTCACAGCATGTGGAAGTTCCTAGGCCAGGGATGTAACCCACACCACAGCAGCAACTGAGCCACAGCAGTGACATGCCAGATCCTTAACCTGCTGTGCCACAAGGGAACGCCATGAAAATGTACTTAAATAATTGAAGTTTAGAAAACAATTATTCTAGATGATCTATAATGTCCTTCTGCCGAGGCCAGCTCAGCAGGATGGGGCTGAAGAACGGGTGCTGTGGAACTTAAGGAAAAAAGTTAACATAAAACAAGACCCAGAGACATTTATCTTAAGTAAAGGTGGGAACCGGGGGAGTCAAGGTCTCAGGGACCAACAGTCCTGCCTCAAGAAACCACATGGCTTTTATTGTGCTCTTTAGATGAGATCAAGTGAGGAGTGGCTATGGGTGGATGATATAGGGTTTGTTTACTATTATATAAGTTCTTTTACTATTTTAAAAGCCACTTAGCTGGTAAAAGGTTAAGCTCTTACTCTGACCTCTAGGCACATAGCAGTTCTTAAGCTTAAGTCATTTACCAGCACTGTGACTGTTTTTCAAGCAGGAAGATGGGATTAAGTAAGGCAAGAAGATGGGATAAAGTAAAGAAGGTTTTCAAAGAAACATGTCTGCTTTGACATCCCTCCAATTCTGAGAGGCTCTGATAATATTCCATCACCTGTCAGATTTCCTTTCTTCCCAATAGCTCATTGGTATTTCCTGTGTTTTCACAGACATTCCAGGAAGAAATTTAAAAACAATTATTCAAGTGAAACATAATCTTCTTTGGGAAAAGCAGTGTGTTTTTCAGGGATGCAGTGCTGGAGATGTACATATGACATTCTTATTCACAGTCACATCATTTTTATGTGGATTCTCTTGATGTTGAGAGTTATTTGCTTATCCCAAACTAGTGAGTTTTATTTTTCACATATCACAATATCTTTCTTAGAAAATATTGGGTACATTCAATGTATAGATTAATCTAAGAAATGTTCTACTCCAATTGATGTGAAAAGCAATCAAACAACATGTTGTTGTTTTGAAGTTGAATTTGCTGGCAGATAGCTAGTCCATGTTATATTGAAGGAGGAAATAAATAGGATGAGCCAGATCTGTTTGTTCCAAGTAGTTTTGTTCTGCCATTTTGAAAATTCGCAGCCTACACACTCATGTTTGATTACAGTAATGCCAACACATCTGGTTAGTGTGACAATTAACCACTCCCTGTCCATCATAGTCTCCTTTGTCTTCATTGCACACGTTGAGATATATGAAATTTGCCTTCAGGAGACAAATAAGGGTTAATCAAAGACAGAGGGAAATGTGAGGGCTCCATATCGTGTGATTGATTATATGTTACACATGTAATCTGTAGACCAATAAAGCAGGACATGCATACAGCCAGTGAATACATAATCAGAGTCATTAAAAGAAAGCTTGTCATCTCAGAATGTTAGTCAAATGCTATTTGACCAACTTGCTTCCAGCAACTCATGGGGCAAATTGATGTCAGCTAATCTTAATTCTAAAGAATGGCATATTCTCGAACTAGAGGGTTTTTTTTTTAATTTTTCATCTTTCTTAGGTTGAATTCATTTATCTTGAAGAAATGTATTTTCATGCTAATGCCACTGAAATAATACCCAAGAGCAGATTTGAAAATGGCAAGCTGTAATTTATTGTGGCTATGGAGGCATGGAATGGCCACAAAATCTCCAGAAATGCCTCTTATCGACTGGTCAGAAAACTGTTGACTAGACACCATTCTGATTCATCATCTTCAGGAGACTAAAGTCTCATGCTTCACTCATATGCCACAAATTGAAATAAGAATGGAAAATTGATCTTTCCTTGAAAAGAAAATTAATCTATTTCCAGCTTAGTTTTAAGAAGAAAATGTCATACTCTTTTAGTCAAGAGTGATTTGACTATGTATTAGCCCTGATCCATATTATTGGGAAATATATTTTCAGGCTCTTTAATGACTGAATAGTTCATGTGATGCAAGCTGATTTTGAATTATTGTGATTTCACCACTGAGAAGAATGCAAAATACCCTTTTGCTTTTTCTAAAATATATTTTATTCCTGACATAAGTAGAATTTCCTTTAAAGCCGTTTTTTTGTTTTGTTTTGTTTTTTGTTTTTTGAGCAAAGCTAACACTTTCAGAATCCTGGGTTCTAACAAATTATTAATTAGTTGAGAATTAGATTGATTGTAGCAATTACCTCCAGATTACTTACCTCTGGACTCTTTTCGGTAAGTTGAACTTTGTAAGATATATATTTTCTATCCATTGTCTCTTCCTGTAATAGCCCCAATTTCAGATAAAACTGAAAGAAACCTGATAAAATCACATAGCAGTGTCATCTTCACCCAGTTTAAGTTATATTAACACGATTTTTTGTTCCCTGAAAGCCAGAGATTGATGTCTAGAGGTATAAGATGGGGACCACATTCCTTAATTACCGAAGTACCCTCAGTGGATTATGTGCTAGAAACTACCCTCATACAGTTGTATATACATATTTGAATAACACCAGAGAATAGTGTTCATACTTAAAGAAAAAAAATTGTGTTGACTCTCAGTGAGCATGTAAAGTCTTCTCCAGCCTTATAATAAAGTGATTGATTTGGGTTCAAAGACTGAAACTCGGTTTCCCTAGATGGCCACTTCTGTCATCTCACCTCTGTAAAACATCCTTAGTTCCAGGAAAGAGGCAATACTAGTTGGTATGGGAAAAACCTGATCCAAACATGTTTTTCTCTTTAACTGTGAAATTAGAAAATATCGTAAAGCTTGAGGTACTGACTAGAGTCAAGAGACCCTTTATACTAATTTCTAACTCCAATATCATACCCCTGTCTCAAAAACCAAGTTTTTTGAATAGACAACACACAAACACTCAGACACATTATTATTTGATGTTTCTATTTACACCATTTTGAAGTTCAATACTCAAAGGCTTTTCCAGAAACAAAAAAATCTCCAAGGTCTCAGTAATATCTTTGATATGACCATATAACTCTTTTAAGCCTTCGAGATAGGTACTTATTTTATGTTCTTTTTTTTTTTAGTAGAAATCAATAATTCTGTTTTCAGTCAGGATAATGGATACACGGTACATTTGTAAACTATTAGCACTGTGCTAAAAAGGAAATAAATAAACTCACAGCTGCTTCCAAGACAGTGTATTATTAGAGCTTAATATTTAACTTCGTTTGCTCACCAAAATCGATTTGCCGTTGCTGTTGTTACGACTGCTTCCAGGTGGTTGTCTGCCTTAAAGAAATACACAATTAAATTAGTTCGGGAATGTTCCACACCTAAATTATATTTGCTACTTTTATTTTTATTTTGAAGTGCATCATTTCATTCGGCCTCTGAAAAAAAATAGCGTGGCTTCTCCTTGCCATGTGTCTCATTTCTCTAAATATCAGTCACAGGAAAGGAAGGAGATGATTAGACCTGCTTGGTGGAGAGGATCTCCTGTGCAGATGTTCTCCCAACACAGTTAGCAAACTGAAGCCTGGCTGCATTTTTATTGACAATGACTTCCTGGCCTTTTCCATGGAGCCCTCCCCAGCTTTCCTACTGAAAATTCTTCTTCTTGCCAGAAATAGTGTCCTGTGAAGCCAAAGGGATAGGCTTTATCATGGGAGTCGTTTTTTATTTTTTATATTTTATTTTTTAAAGTCATATTGAAGTGCAGTTGATTTACAATGTTGTGATAATTTCCACCTCATAGCAAAACGACTCAGCCACACATGTACACACATCCATTCTCTTTTATATTCTTTTCCCACACTGGAGTAATTTAACATTATGCTTCTTACACTGATTTTTGACCGCTCTTTATTCAGACTTAGGGTGAACATTCCGAAACTAAATATTTCCTCAAATAGTTCAAAAAATTTCCAAGCTCGTTCTATAATCCTTTACATTAGGTTTTTGTGGGTTTTTCTTTTTTTTTTTTTTTTTTTTTGGCCATGCTCACAGCATGTGGAAGTTCCTGGGCCAGGGAGCAAACCTGCATCAGAACAGTGACAATGAGCTACAGCAATGACAATGCTGGATCCTTAACCCAGGGAGCCACCAGGGAACTCCCAACACTAGATTCTTTTTTAATCTGAAATCTCTAAAATCAGATGGATTGAGAATCCTTGAAGGATTTCCATTTGGATCTGCTTTTCCTCCTGTGTGTAAGGCTGGGTGTCCTTTGGTAATACAAATTTCTGACTTCAATGTTCCCTGTGGCTCTTCCTCCCTAGAAGGGAAAAAGACCTTACTACAGTGGGCTAACATTTACAGCAGCTATGGGATGGAGTGCACTGTGGCTTCTACAATGCTTTCATATGACTATTCCCAGGTTTTTCTCAAAAAAACACATTTTCATTTACCGCATACACCGTCTTTACCAGGACTGGCCCAGTTCACCAGTTCAGGCAATAGCCTGAAACATGTGGCTTCAGGGACCCCAAGATGACTGCCATCCTGTCATCACAATATCCTGTCACCTCTCTGCCCGATCCCTTCAAGGCTTCCTGAAAGGCTTTTTAGCAGAGGATGGATTTGTTTTCAGCACACTTTAAAAAATAAGTTGGACCTTCAAACACTCTTACAAAGAACTGCAGATAACTGGATCCCTCGTGTGCAGATTTTGCGGGGAGACAAGATGTGAAGGCATAGAATACATCTTAGTTAGGTGAGAAATTGGCATTCGAAGGATGAAAAGGGGGCTGAGGATGAAACTCTCAGCCCACTTCCTATCTTTGTTTATGGTCAGTCCTTGCAATTGTAATTCTAAAGAGAACAATACTTGTCATAGAAACTTCTAAACTACTTATAGAAAATCCTTTATTCCCCTCTTTCGTGGCAAACTTTTGAGTGCATGTAGAAATATTTTACCATTGGAATCTCTCTGTTCTGTATATAGAGTCTTTCTTGCCTCCATATCGTGGGCTTATTAGTATCTTCTATATAGTAGGACATAGATCCTTAAATAATTTAGACATCAAAGAGAAACTACTGCTTTACACTGGGTTGTAATAGAATTGCACCCCCAAAGAACTGTGACTTATAAATCTTAAGATATTAATTACTGTCACTACTGTTAATGGTTAATGCAATACAGGCTAATTAATATTTATCGATCAGCAATGTCCAAGTAAAAATAAATGTAATGTCTCACGGTCCTAGCCTATACCTTATTCATTTTGAGTCTAACATTCACAAATGATATTGACAAGCACATGAACCTTTAAAAATTAGTTTTTCATTTTTAATTTAATGTAATCAATTATGAAAAATTAAGTAAAGTTAATTTTTTCCTCATGGATTTAATAGTTTAATGATAATATTTACATTCTTAAACATCTAATTTAGAATCACTTCAAAAGATGGTCTCAGATCATGAGGCAGAAAACTATAGCCTGTGGGCCAAATTCAGCTGCTGCCTGTTTGTACAAGTAATGTTTTACTGGAACACAGTCACATCCATTCATTTACGTATTGTCTATGGTTGTGCTCTTCAGTAAGAGCTGAGTAATTGTGACAGAGACCATATGGTCCTTAGAGCTGAAAATATTTACTACCTGGCCATTTATAGAAAAAGTTTGCCCATTCCTGCTGTAGATTATCAAAACGTCAGCAGTGTGAAAAATCTTTAGCAACTCAGTAAATTATATTCTTTAGGGTCTTCAGAATTGCAATTCGAGAGACTTAAAATTGGGTAAAACTGAGAGTGTTCAGGGAAGAGCCAACCTTCTTTAAGGTTGTTCAAGAAGTGTGATTGAACCTGATGCAAGAAAGGAAATACTTGTCCTCAGGGGTTAGACTGTCACAAGTTATTTTAGGGTAAGTGTCTAATAAGTGTCTTGAGTTTCTGTGACATTAGGCAGACGTTCTGGATAGCTGCGTTAAAACAAGAAGTAGTCGAAGTCCAGACTTCATCCAGCCTGAGACAGGAATAAGTCCCACTTCCTCGATGGCCTCCCAGCTCCATTTTAGGGAGTTCTCTTAGCAATACTGACTCCATTTGGATTCTCCTTTCATAACCCCAATGAACAAAAGTCCAGCAGTCTAGTAGAAAAGTGAGCATAGAATATGAACAGAAAATGTACAGATGTGAAAATCTGAGTTCCCAATAAATTTATGAAAAGAAGGTGAACTTAATTAGAAACTAGAAATAGGCAAATCGAAACAAGGGATTATGTCATACCAATCAGACTGGGAAAGATTTTAAAATCTATTAACACCAAGTGTTAGTGAGGCTTATTAACAAAGAGGAACTTCTTACACTGCTGGTAGGCACTTAAGTTGGGTCCACTGCTTTGGAGAGCAATTTGGCAACATCAACAAAAGAGAGAAAAAGTTTTGATGTGACCATTCGACTTCTAGATCTATAGTTCAGAGAAACTCAGGGACCAGGATACAAGGAGTTTTATACAGTAACGCTCACTGAATCATTGCAAGAGCTCAAGAATTGGAAACTATCTAAACACTCCATCAACTAGAGAATAAACAGTGGTCTGTGGACACAATGAAGTAGTTATTAGAGAAATTAATAAAGCAGGTCTAAATCTTAATTATATGGGGGGAAGGTCACATAATAATATGGAGAGCACACTATTAAGTTTGGTAAGTACAAAAATCATGAACATCATCATAAGTGTAGTAGTAACAACATAAGAGCAACCCTGTAAATGAAAAACACAAATTCAGAATGACAGTTACCGTGGGGAGATATGGAGCTGGGTGGGGTACTCAGGTAGCTTCGACTGTACCTCAAAATTTTATTATTTTTAATTTAAGGAAATCGTAATAACAAACAAGTAATTGAGTATCTACTTTATGCCAGGCACTTCCCTAAGCTCTTTACATGTATTAATATAGTTAAAGCTCGTAAAAACTCTGAGATATTATTGTACTAATTTTATGTTTGAGAAACTAAAACACACAGAGGTTAAGAAACTTACCCAAAGTTGTACAGAAAAGAACTTATTTAGGTAATAGAACAGGGATTGCATTCAGGGAGTGTGAGTTTGGTATCTGGACCTTTAGTCACCATGCTATCTTGCCCTCTGGCCTGCAAATATGGAAAAATGCTAATATTTGATAGAGTATATGAGGTCTTCAAGAATTATATTACATTGTAATAATTTTATTATTTGGTAAACATTTTCATTTGAAAAAAGTATATAAATACTTTAAAAGAATTGTATTTATAAGAATAAATCATTCATTCCATCCAATTACAACCATTTTAATCTAATAATATTAATAATAATAGTAATGACAATAAATGATTTTATATCTTCTCCTACTTTGTAAGCATTCTTTCTTTTTTTTTTGGTCTCTAAAATATTCCTAAGCAGAATTTCTTAAAAATAGGACTCAATAGTACCACTATGTGGAAACCAAAATTGACTATTATTTCTTCATGAAGGGAAGCCATTATGCTATTTATGTATTTATATTATCTTAATCACTACCATGACATTTGGAATTCTCTGCAGGAATGTGTAAGAGTAGCTGCGAGGGGACTTTTGTGCTCAGGGAATTATAAACACATTCAATAATAGAGAAAGAAAAACAAGGAAATGGCCATATACCTTAGTTTGTAATATGTTTGTTTTCCCTATACCAGAAGCTAATGCACAGTATCCTTGGGCTCTTAAAAGCATTTAAAAATAAAAATTCTGTCCTGTTTACATGAGATCTTTTTGGATCTAAACAATCCTGAATTTGTCGATGGGGTCTGAGTCTTAAAGTGTGGAAATGACCTGGCCCAGGTAGACGTTTTAGGTCCCCAGCAGATCCCTAAAGGCAAAAGGAAAGAGTTTGGGGTGAAAATCAGACAATTACTGGAACTTACAAAAACATTGTGAATAAGTCAGATTTGCCTCTAGGTCTGCCATCGATTGTCTCCCCAGAAGCCAAAGAAATCTACTTCGGGAGTTCCCGTCATGGCGCAGTGGTTGGCGAATCCGACTAGGAACCATGAGGTTGCGGGTTCGGTCCCTGCCCTTGCTCAGTGGGTTAACGATCCGGCGTTGCCGTGAACTGTGGTGTAGGTTGCAGACGCGGCTCGGATCCCGCGTTGCTGTGGCTCTGGCGTGGGCCGGTGGCTACAGCTCCGATTAGACCCCTAGCCTGGGAACCTCCATGTGCCGCGGAAGCGGCCCAAGAAATAACAACAACAACAAAAAAGACAAAAAGACAAAAAAAAAAAAAAAAAAAAAAAAAGAAATCTACTTCGTTTTTTTTTCCTTTTCACCAGGCCTGTGGCATGTGCAAGTTCTAGGACAAGGAATGGAACCCATGCCACGCCAGTAATAATGCTGATTCCTTAACCCCCTGAGCCACCAGGGAACTGCAAACAAATCTATTCTTTTTTTTTTTTTTTCTTTTTAGGGCCACACCCGCGGCGGACGGAGGTTCCCAGGATAGGGCCCCAGTTGGAACTGTAGCCACTGGCCTACACCACAGCCACAGTAATACCAGATCAGAGCTGCATCTGCAACCTACACCACAGCTCATGGTAACACAGATCCTTAACCCTCTGAGCGAGACCAGGGATCGAACCCATATCCTCATGGATGCTAGTCGGGTTTGTTAACCTCTGAGCTGCAGTGAGAACTCCCAATATGCTTAAAGAACCTTTTTCTAGATTAGCCATCAACAGGTCTGTGTCTAAGGAACACGATTTTATTCTTCTTTTTTTTTTTTCTTTTTTTTTTTAGGGCCACATATGCAGTACATGGAAGTTCCCAGGCTAGGGGTCAAATGGGAGCTGCAGCTGCAGGCCTACACCACAGCCACAGCAACTCAGAATCTGAGCTGCATCTGCAACCTAAGCCACAACTTGGGGCAACACCAGATCCTTAACCCCCCTGAGCAAGGCTGGGATAGAACCTGTGTCCACATGATTAATAGTCAGGTTCTTAACCCTCTGAGCCACAATGGGAACTCTATTTTTTTTTTTTTTTGACCCAAAACCTAAGTCCATAATCCTAAATTCTAGCCTCAAGAGCCAAAGAATAAAGCAGCAGTGACAAGAGAAGTGATAGTGCCACGCTGGGGGAGGGAGGGGAGTTGGTAGGACCCCTAGTCCTCCCATAGTCTACTTGTACCTCCTTCCCCCACCGTATGTGCCAGTGTGAGGTTGACCATGAATTCTATCCTATATGATTGGATGAAGACTTAATGGGAGAAACCAGCAATGATAGCAAAGCAAGCAATGCTGCAGATCTACATGCAAATCAGAGGAAGGCAAGGCTCTGCAGGTTAAACATGGTGTGATGCTGTTCCTACCTCCGCAGAAGGAAAGCACTTCCCGAAATTTTCAGTTCCTGAGCCTTATTTGCGTGTTTTGAGAATAGAATAAATGTGACATGCTTTTGATTTATGTCACTGAACTTTTGCCGAATTGAACAGCATTAGTGTGACAGCTTACACGTAGCTGCTATTTTCATGATGTCCTTATTTTTTGATAGCAAAAAGTACTTGCTTCTCATTCCCATGTAAAGTGTGAGTAAAGGCAACTCTAGAATACATTATTATTTTATTGATATGGTAAATATGACCCATGTGAAAACATGGGAACTGTTCTGACATGCTGATTAAAGGTAAAACCATAGACCCTTCTTCTCACCAGATTGCCACCCTAAATTCATCCCAGTAGCCTTTGGAACATATCTGACACCCAAAGCAGGTCCTATTTCCCTACCCTTTTCCTCTGTACAACAAAGAGATTTCCAGTAACAATCATGAAATAATTATTTGGAGTACATTTCTCATATGTGCTAAAATTTTTTACTTATAGACTTAAAATAATACACTTCACAGTTTGCATTTATCCTTTCACTGGTTTACATTTTACACAGGCATGCTATTGGGTGGCAGAAATTTCCTCTTCTACCCGCCTTCAGTTCTTAGGGCTGCACTAATTCTAAAATTGACGCAAGATAGATGAACAGGAGAAAAGGGAATACATTTTAATTTATGCACATGAAGGTCTCTTAGAACATGGACTTAAGAGATGGCCAAAGCAGGCAGTTTTAATATTTTTTTTAGACAAAGAAATGAGACATTTGTGAAGAATTGCCAGGACAAAGAAACCTGGGCATTGGGTGCTCAATTAGTGAAGACTCTAAACAGAGTCTGGGCTTGAGGTAGTAAATTAAAGAAGTAAGAAGGTCTGCTTATTTAGGCTTCTCAGCCCGAACTCTCTGTGCCTGTGCAGAGTGTCCTTCTTAAATAATTTTAATTCAGAATAATCAATATTCCACTGGGGCACATTTTGGGGAGGCCTGCCCTGCCAACAATGGTCCCATAGAATGATAGAACTGAAATAACTCTAGATCCAGCTCTTCTTTATAACCCTCTCTGGGCTAGCAGGTTTGATTCAAGTCTACTGTTTAAATGCAGAAATATGTAAAGTACTAGGAGGCTGGAGCCAGGAGCCTGAACTAAATGCAGGCAGCTAAATCCCCACAAAGGGCAGGATGGAAGCAAAGGTTCCACAAATCAATCTCAACGCAGAATGCAATGTTCACGAAAGGATAAGTAATAAAAACATGGAGAGCACCACAGTAATTATTGAGTAGTCCAACAAAAGAATTTTTTCAGAGAGGAGTTTTTAGCACTAGCATTATTTAGAATTGTTGCCATGGGGTGATAGGACAAAAAAAAAAAAAAAAGGAAGGAAGGCCAACTTTTGGTCCATTTTATTATTGTTTTTAAATTTCCTATAGCCAGTTCACCTGGTTCTTGCCAGCAGGTGGGTGAACTGCTCCCACTGCGCCAGCCTTGGGAAGCCACGGGGCCACTCTGAGTAAAAATTCTGGAGCCGGGGCAACCCTTCTGAAAGCCAGAGGACTGGACATCCATCACTGACCGTGGAAATGTGTCACAAGTGGCCACGTTGTCACTCTGGCTTTCACGCCCCATCTCTTTATTCACCCTCCCATCTTCCTAAGAGAAGTGCATGAAAATGGAATTGCCAGGCTTGTGGCGAAGTAACCTCCCAAACCGATCCTTTTCCGGTGAAGGGAGAAAAAGGATATTCCTGGCGCCAGGTCAGGTGATGAGAGCAACCTGGAATGAGGGTGGGAAAGTTCTGTGCGAGAATTGTTCCTCCAGAAGCAACATGGCTAGAAGTGGAGCCTTTCTGATTTCCTCTCTGGCTGGCAGTTTGTGGTTGATGAAGGAACCCACAGCTCGTCTCTCCAGTAAGTTATTGTCTGAAAGTCTGACAGTTTAAAGCGGATAGAAACTGTGCTATGTGGAAAGGGGCTAACATTTATTGAGCACCTACTGTGTGTATCTGCACTCTACTCACTTTATCTCCTCTAAACCTCCTAGACATCATTTCTATTCTATGTTATAAATGTTTTGGGAGTTCCCTGGTGGCCTAGTAGTTTAGGATCCAGCATTATCACTGCTGTGGCTCAGGTTCGATCCCTGATCCCTGGCCCAGGAACTTCTGCATGCTGCAGGCGTAGAAAAAAAAAAAAGAAAGAAAAAAAAAAATAAAAAGGTGTTGAAGGTTAGGACAGGCAAGTTACACATAGCGCTAATGTAAACAGTGGAGAAAATGAACTTCTGTTAAGGATTTATTTCTTATATGCTAGGCACTGAGCAACTTGCTTTAAATACATTTGCAAAAAGCCTTGCAAAATATGTATTATTATTATTCGCAGACTATAGAGGATGAAACTTGGCTCAGAGTTTATGATACTCAAACTGAGTTCATCCCACATTAATGTAAAATAAGCCAGGAAGATTCAAACCCAAAACTATCTACATGCCCCTCATAAAACCTGCTTAATTTACTACAATAGGCCTTTTCCTGTGGAAGAAAGCACTGGCCCAAGGCACGAAAAATAAATCAGGCCAGACCTAATGAAAGTCAAGTTCAGAGTCTGAAATAAATTTAATAAATCCTGTGTCCTGATTATAAGAATTGGTGTCTACAGGAAAATTTGATGAATGCTGGCTGCAGACAAATGCTTTTGCTAAACCAGTTCCATAAATGGACTGGAACCGGGCAGGCGTGTTTAGAAGAGAAAGAATGATGTTGACAAAGCGACAAGGACCCATGCAATGATCACATCCGTGCTCTAGTTTGGTGCTCCCGGAAGCAAGCACAGACTGGAAGATTCCAGCTCTTTGGGAGGTGATCCAGGCCATACCTGTAGGAGGGGGGCAAGTGGGGGAGGGGAAGAGAGGCAACACTTGAAGGGCCACTTTGATTTTCCCCCTGGCTGACACTTTGTGGTTGATGAAATAAATAGAAAAAATGCGTGAAGCCCATGGTTATGTGTTTACTGTTGAAACTCCTTCCTCATAAAGTGGGTCCATTTATCCAAGGCAATATTCTGGGCGAACCCATGTTACCTACCACACCATCGTTCTGTGAACTCTCAGAAAGCCATGCTGGATGGGGCACAGTGGAGAGGAAAGAAGAGCTCACACCCAGAATATCTGTCAGTTCAGATAAGCATGAATTGCTACCCTCCAGGGTGTCAAGGGCCCCTGTGTAGTGTGTTCAACCTCCAAAATTGAAGGGGCTTCTCAAATACTGGGGTCCTTTCCTTGTCGTAGGAGATGCGATATATAACACTTGCCTTTGGACCCCAGACAACTGGACCTCTAAAAACTTCACTGTATCAGCTGCCTCTTATTGCCTAATCCAAGGGTTTACCTTCTAATCTTCAGCATGAATGTTTCTTAACAAGGCACCCGCAGGGCTTGCACCTTCCTGCTCCCCAGGTTGAATTAACACACTGTCTTCAGTATTGTGGCCCAGCATGATGTTGAAGCAATATCCAGACTATCAAGTTCCTTTTGGACCCCACCATTTAAGAGAGCAGGAGAGTTCACAAAACTCTGGGACGAGACCTTCCCTGCAGTGTCATCCTATATGAATGCAAACTTCTGGTTGTCCTTCCTGGAAGGGACTGAAAGATGATTCGTTCTATAGAGACAGCACCTCTGGCATTAGAGCTGAGATTGGGATTCATACTTGGTTGAGTTTACAACACTCTTTTGCTGCACCTGTTTTTATCAAAAGTGGAAGTTCTTGTTGTGGCTCAGTGGGTTAAGGGCCTGAGATTGTCTCTGGGAGGGTTCCATCCCTGGCCTTGCTCAGTGGGTTAAGGATGTTGTGTTGCTTCAAGCGGCATTGCAGATTCAGCCTGGATCCAGCATCATTGTGGCTGTGGTGTAGACCTCAGCTGAGACTCTGATTCAACCTCTAGCCTGAGAACTTTGATATGCCACACGTGTGGCCCTAAAAAGAAAGAAAAAAAAAAAAAGAGTGAGACTGATGAATTAAGTAGGAATATGGTGGATGAAGATCCTTTAAGTCTTTGAGCATGGCTCTGATCTCTGTCCTTTCCTCCAGGGCACAGCTTGGCTTCCATGTCCTCTTTTGGCCTGGAGGGAGGCTTCCCCTTGGCCTTTCCCATCATGATTAACTCTCACCTCACAGGTCAGAGAGTGAGTCTTAGATTTCTTCCATCTGCTAAGTATACCAAATTCAATTATGCACTCAGGGCAAAGGAAATGACTGGAGGTGGGGGGGGGGGGGTCTGTGGACACATTAGACCCCCCTGTGAGACAGATCGGGACCGGAATCCATTGACCATCTGCCTTCTGTACGACTCCTCCCAACCCTGCCTGTCCCAACCAAAGGGGCCATGGAGGTATTCTGGATCCCTGGTATTGGTTTCATTCAATTGTTGTCTCCAAGAGCCTGAAAAAAATTTGAGTTATTTCCTTTGACCTTGTGTTTCGGTACCATGGACGTGGTGGCAGGTCCCTTTGAGAAAGAGTTGGGAGACATTGCTCCTGATGCCTCTTGTGACACTTCAGAGTTTTTCCTAAAGGAAACTGGCCTTCCCACTCAATTGGTCTGAGAACTGGCAAGGTCTGGAAACTGGGCAAAGAATCCACATTTTTCATTTCTGTAGCTGAATTCCCCCACTCTGAGCCCTTTTGGTTAAGCAGCACTCTTATTGGCTGACCTTGCCCCTTGGAATACCAGGGTCCGTGAGCCGTTGCTTCAGATCCCTGCTGTTCAGAGCCCTGGCTGCCATTCCAGCCCTGCTGCCACTTCCAGAATTCCATTCCCCTCACCTCTGATAGTGAAGTGCAACTACCTGGCTTCTGCTATTCCAAAATCCTTCCACCTCCCGTGACACTAGGAAGCCCAATTGGTTCCCTATCATCAACACCGGCTGATGGAACATTGTCAGATTTAGCAAAACAACAAAACACACACACACAAAGGATGCCCAGTTCAATTTGAATTTCAGCTAAACAATGAATAATTTCTTGGCAAAATTATGCCCCCAAATATTGCCTTCTGAATTTTATCTGGCAGCCCTACTTACAGAGAACTAGTGAAAACTTTACTTGCTTTAAAGAAAGGAGGAGTTCCCTTTGTGGCTTAGTGGTCATGAAACTGACTAGTATCCATGAGGATGTGGGTTCGATCCCTGGCCTCGCTCAGTGGGTTAAGGATCCTGAGTTGCTATGACTGTGGCGTAGGCCAGTAGCTGCAGCTCTAATTCAACCCCCAGCCTGGGAACTTCCATATGCCACAGGTGCAGCCCTAAAAAGAAAAAAGGAAAGGAAGGACAGAAGGAAAGAAGGGAGTGCCGTCAGTGCCTCCCAATATATGTGGGCAAGTTGGTGGGCTCTCTGGTCTTATGTAATATTGGCTCTAGCAGGACCAGCTCTCTGAGCCTTTTGACCCTTCCTCAATACTTTGCCAAGGAAGTTTGGGCATTTCAACCTTGTTTATTGTTTGCCATAGTTTTTCCCAAGCTGGAAGGAGACATTAGCAGGATAGATATTCTCACCAGGATGTTAAATCTTCAGTCCTGGGGGTGCATCCCCATGACAGTAAACTCCCCCTTAGCCTTAGATTCCATCCATCACCGTAGTCCAGCATCCTCAAGGTCCCTTCCCAGACACGTTCTCCTGGTTCATCCTGATACATTTTAGCCAGATCCTATGGCTTATTCAATAAATAATCCCTTTTCTCCCATAGTAGGCCAGGCTCTGATGTAGCCCCAATTATTGGTTCAGAAGCAGAGGGGGAAGTGGGAGCAGATCTTGAAGAAGATTAGTATCATCGGGAGTTCCCTTCATGACTCAGCAGTTAAAGAACCCGAGTAGGATCCATGGGCATGTGGGTTCCATCCCTGGCCTTGCTCAATGGGTTAAGGATCTGGTGTTGCCATGAGCTGTGATGTAGGTCACAGACGCAGCTCAGATCCTGTGTTGCTGTGGCTGTGGCATAAGCTGGCAGCTGTAGCTCCCATTCAACCCCTAGCCTGAGAACTTCCATATGCCGCAGATGTGGCCCTAAAAAACAAACAAACAAACCAAAAAAGATAGTGTCATCATGGGAATCATCTGCCCAAGGTGGGACTTTGCAGGGAAGGCTGCTATTTTCTAGCAAGAGGGGATGTGCCGCTTCTCCCAGTCCAGGGCGTACAGGGGGATCAGGAGTTCTATGTCCTCAAGGACATCCTCCAAATATCTCCATCCCGGTCCCAAGCTTTCAGTCGTTCCCTTTCAGAGATCTGATGTTACTGTAGAAAGCCATGAATCGAGCGTCCTGTGTGACACTACTATTCTTACTATCACATCCTGGCCTGATTTTTCAGCAAAACTACCCTCCAGTTTTGAGGGCCCCTTTTAACACTGCCGTAAAGACTTTCTGGATCTCTTCATGCCTTGAGATGGAAGTTGGGTGTACCTACAGCTTCCCTTACTACTTCATTGACACTTAGCAATAATCAGCTAATGCCACGGTCTTTAATTATCACTGACCCTTCTGCTCTCAGAATGCCAGAGGTATTTCATCAGCCAGTACATCTCTTTGGAACTGTATCTCATTCTACAGCTGAAGTCTTGGTAATAGTGATGCTATGATGCATCAGAAGTGATCACCTCACTCTCCAACTTCAAGTACCAATTCTCTTAATTTAGATTCCTCCAGAAGCATATCCTGACATGAGGATAATTATTTCACAGTTTCAAATATATTCTTCCAGAGATTATATTAAACATAAAGGTATATTCTACCTCCCTCCTATTTGTACAGCAATGATAAAAATATATTTTATGTATTATATATTTTATTATTCATAAACATATATTTAGGTTATATATTTATATATCGTTATTTTCTATCCATTTTTTCTACCTAATGATATGGTTGTTATCTTTTCATATCAGTATGTAAGCATATCAGCTGCATGGTAATCCAACAGATAGTTGGAAAATAGTGTATTTAAGTTACTAAGAATAGGTATTTAGATAGTTTTCCATCATTTGTTATAACAAAAATTCTTCTGGGAATAACTTTAAAGACAACTCTTTTCACATATGTGAAAGTATCATCATGGGAATCACATGTGTGAGTATTTATAAAACAAGTTTCTAGCAGTTCTCTGGTGGCTCAGTGGGTTAAGGATCTGGCATTATCACTGCTTTGGCTTAGGTCACTGCTGTTCCATGGGTTCATTCCCTGGCCTAGGAACCTCCACATGCCATGGGCGTGGCCAAAAGATAAGAAAAGTAAATAAATAAATAAAATTTCTAAAAGTAGAATTGCGGGGTCAGTGACAGCATGTGTTTTCAATTTGGTAACTATTGCTAAATTGTGCTTCTAAAAGAGTTTTACGGAATAAAATCTCTCTAAATATTTGAATTTTCTATTATTCCCCCCCTGTATCTGTAGGGAAATCTTAAATTCTTTAAATTGGTGGGATAGTTGAGCTAACACATCTAGAAAATATCCTTAGTCTGTAAAATACTCAATGACATTTTGAAATTATCAGTGGCATTTTTATGCTAAAGAACTGTCCAAGGCAAAGTTAAAATAATTTAGTTGCTACTGTGCATAAATCATTGATAAGACCCTTGGGAAAAACAATTCTATTTTTAGAGGATGGATATGGAAAAATTTGACAGCTTTTTCTTAAAAACAAAAGAAGACCATTTTGGCATGTCTTTTCTGACAGATCATGTGATAATTTGGTGGGATAAAATCCTCACATTTTGAACCACACCAGAAATAAATACTGCGATTGGTAACAATTCTGAACAGACTCATTGCTTCATCAGGATTTGAGTTTAACAACAATAGCAACAAATCAGCTGCTGTTTTGTTGTTACCAAAGAATTATTTTCCATCAACTTAATAAGCATTCCAGAGACTTTTTTTGTGATATTGTTGACATCAATGTCAGAATCTATCAAAAAGCAGGTGGCAAAAGGAAACTTTTGACTGCATTTTCTTTTGACTGAAACTTCTTTTGGAAAAAGGAAATTAATTTTTTACACTCTCCTCAGGCTGAAAAGATAGTCTATAGCACGCACACCAAAATCCTTCTTTTTCCACCTGCAAGATTGATTAATCTATAGCATAAAAAATGTAAATCTTTGAGGATCTTGTCACTTTTATGGTCTGTAGAAGATGAATTCAAGCAGGATTTCAATATTGCTTGGGCCTCTGGCCCCAAAATAATATAGTCGTGTCACCAGGGGAAAGTCTGCAGGAACGGGCTGTGCTGTAATAGTTTACGGATTCATAAAGAGTATTGATCAAGCTTCGTCTCCTGTAGTTCTAAATAGAGTATTAAAGGATTTTATCTTCTAGACTAGAGCAGCCCAATAACGCTAAGCATGGCAATGAACAAACACAAGAAAATCAAATACAACCAACAAACACAAAAGCATCTGGCTCTATGTTTAACTCAACCGTCATCAAGTTAATGGTGCAGTCATGTAAAGCTTCTCCTTTTAATTAAATAATTAACCCTTTTCTGATGGACAGCTTTATGCTTGGCCACACTGGCTGTTGGTAGAAGCAGAGCTGGCAGGCATGCCATGGCAGAATGATTTGTACAGCTTTGACAAGATTCCAGAAAGCCACGTACCCACTTCCTTTCTGGTTAGACTCTTCTGTCCATTCCTCTTCATTTTTGCTGGTGGGTTGGGTGTTGAAATATGGGTATCAACATGGCAGTGGTGCTGACATTTCAACCTGGTTCCAATTCTCCAATTCAAAGATTGAGACGACTCTGGACTCTTATGTTCTGAAACAGTCACAATAATGTTTAATTTTTACTTATTTTTCTGAAATTGTAACCATGGACTTTTTGCCGTTGACTCCAAAGTTCACTGCATTGCTAAGATTTTATTTCTTTTTGTTGACTCTCCTTTCTGTTTTAGATTCTTTTGCGGATATTTTCTTTGGCTAGGAAGAGATCCAAATCAGAATGCTACAATTCTTTCACCATTTTGTGACAAGAAAATTGCAACTATATGACGGAGGTATTTCATATCAAGCAATATTTGTACTATTGGCAATGAGTATAAATTCTGTAAAAAAAAATGTATAATATGAGTTACAGTAAAAATCCAGAAGTCTCTGATCCTCTTGATGTGGAATAAAATATAAAGACATCTACGTGCAACACATAACCCCTAACATCTATTTACAAAGATGTGTTTCCTCACATGAAGATGAGCTTGCAGTAGAGGGACGATGCTATATATTTTCTTCCTTTTGGAGGGTTTGATGAGTGGGGGAAGTCTCGGGTACTGGGAATTCTCCAGAAAGGGAACATCTCCTTCATTGTTTTGTCAGTCGAAAACCTAAAACCTAATTACTAAAAATGTTACTTGCATTTTTGCAACACTTACTATTCCATAGTGGTTAATGGGAATTTAAATGTCTCTCTAATTAAATTGGGAAAACAACTAATCTTCATTATAGATGAATTTCTGAAAGAGGCTTTCAACAGAGCGTAGGGTCAGTTAGTGACAGCTTGTTTACTCACATAGACGACAGAGATGTCATTTTTTTCTGTAGTCATTTTATGGTAGATTTGGGTTATGTTTTTTTTATCTTATTCTTGATGAAACCAGGCTTTTTCCAGGGTCCACATGAGAGAATAATTTCCAACTATACTGAGCTCAGAGATTATCTTTTATCTTAAATGTATAAATTTCTCATCAAATAATGCATACATTTTAAACGGAAAAATCAGTATCACCTCAAGAACTAAATCCTTCATTCTTAAAGACATACTCTGAACTTTAGGTAAACAATAAATTAATAACGCCCATACCTCTACTAATGTAAAAAAGTACCATAAAGCTGCTTAAGCAGTGCAATAACGTGGTGTATAGAGTCTGTAGAAAAAATTTGCTTCTTTCAATAAGTTTTCTATCATTTCTATGAAATGAATATTCTTCAATAGACAGCTTGTGAGTTCTAGATTGCACACACATTATATAATATGAGATATAACGATATAACCTGGATTAAGTTTCCTTTGCTGTAAAATAATAAAGTTAAACTAGAGAAGGGTTCCTTTTTTTTTTTTTTTTTTTTTTTTTTTTTTTTTTTTTTAAGTTCATGGCTGCACTTATGACATATGGAAGTTGCCAGGCCAGGGGTAGAATCGGGGCTGCAGCTGCTGGCCTATACCACAGCCACAGCAACACTGGATCCAAGTTGCATCTGTAACCTATACCACAGTTCAAGGCAAACACTGTATCCTTAACCCGCTGAGTGAGGTCAGGGATTGAACCCACACATCCTCACAGAGACTGTCAGGTTCTTAACCCATTGAGCCACAACAAGAACCCCAACCTAGAGGTTTTTCCAAGACTCCTCTAATTCTATGACTAGTCTCATCATAAGAACATTTGATCTTATGCTTTATGGTCCAGAAATCTGTCTAGGATCTCAGAGTAAGTGTGGCTGTGTTCCTACTCACCTTTTGGCCTTCCGAGGCAAATTTAATGAGGTCTAGGTCAGATCACTAGTTTCCACAGGGGAATAAATCCATGGTTCCACTGGAAATCTGGCTTTAGGAGGTTCTGGATTTCCTCATGCTTCAGAAGACATCTGTACAAGGCACAGACAAGGAGCAATCCAGGGCCCTAGGCAAACATTCTCAAGCCAGGCCTCTGACTTTTTATATCTCTCCTTTTTTTTTTTTTTTGTCTTGTGCCTTTTCTATGGCTGCTCCTGTGGCATATGGAGGTTCCCAAGCTAGGAGTCTAATTGGAGCTGTAGCCCTGGCCTACACCAGAGAAAGGGCAACAACTGCTGGCCACAGCCACAGCAACATGGGAGCCGAGCCACGTCTGCGACCTATACCGCAGCTCACGGCAATGCCAGATCCTTAACCCACTGAGCAAGGCCAAGGATCAAACCTGCAACCTCAAGGTTCCTAGTCAAGATTCGTTAACCACTGCGCCACAACGGGAACTCCTGTATCTCTCCTTTGACAGGCAGTGAATGTTCTTGGAGGGAAAGGTAGGGAGTTATGCTTATAATTCATTGGCTGGCCATTGCTTCTTTTGCAATGTAATCACTAGTAGTGCACAGGAAAAAAAGTGCCCATCAATGAATATCAAGAACATGTCCAAAACTCTTGTAATCTCTTGCTTCCAGGAAATGCAATCTTTTGCTTCTAGGAAGTGCTATGAAGTGACAGCAGAATCTCTGCTAAGTGGCTAAAAATTCCAATGACTTCTTCTCCTTGCTTTATTTTTTATTGTTTTGCTTTTTAGAGCCATACCCATGGCATATGGAAGTTTCCAGGCTACAGGTGGAATTGGAGCCACAACTGCTGGCCACAGCCACAGCAACATGGGATCTGAGCCGCATCCGTGACCGACACCACAGCTCATGGCAATGCCAGATCCCCTGCCCACTGAACAAGGCCAGGAATCGGGTCGAACCCACATCCACATGGTTACTAGTTGGATTCGTTTCTGCTGAGCCATGGCAGGAACTCCCCCAACAACTTCTTTGATCTGCTGATCATTTTGATATTTTAGATATTTTAATTTATTCTACCTGTTTGGTTACATTTCTCTGGCTTAATCATTAGGATTTGTTTAATTCCATGGTCAGTTACTAATTTTATTACTCAAGTTTCTGAGAAACATAGACCCTTTGGCCTGAGTAAGACATCACATCCTTGTCAACATATTTGGATTTCTCTGGAATTCACTTACGGATAGAGAGTTCCTTTTGCTTCATCCAACTTCATGACTAGTACATGCTAAACCACGTTATGGGAAATATATATCATTCTGTGTGCTTGTCCTCACGATAGCTAAAGGGAAATATTTGATATGGTATTCAAATGGCCTTGTTGGTAATTACTGTGATTTAATAGTAACTTTGATGGAAAGATTAACTTACTTTTCCTTTTCTGGACTATTTTCTTTTAATAATTGACCAAGTCCACATTGCTGCAGATAACCTCAACCTGACTTTAGCTTCTCCTTTTTACATATCTGAATGAATCACTCTTTTACTGTTTAGTTTGGAAAATGAAGGAAACACAAAGCCTTTTACTCTCAATTTGTTTCTTTTGCATCAGAAAATTGGTGTTTGGTAGATACCGCAAATAAATAAAAGTGAAAACAAAAATAATACATATACGTGAAAATTAAACTTTAAATATCTAAATAAAATTATAGAGCATTAGAATATAAATCTAAAATGACAATTCTAGCAGAATTTTGCAATTGTTTATTCTATTTAATAATTTTAGAAAATAGTCATGTAAGATAAATAAATTTGTTTAGAATGCAGTCTATACCACAGTGAGAATAGAGAGGGTTGAGGGCCCACAAAATATCTTACTCCCTTCCAAAAGTGGAAAAGAGATCTAACTTAGAAGAGTTGCATAGGATAAACTGAAAGATAACTAGCTTAAAATATAAAATATTTCAGCTTATATAATCAGGGGGAAAATATCTAAGGCTGAAGAATGGTCAATACCATTCAATGGGTTATCAAAATCCTGAGGCATTTGCTCTGATACTTTATATACATGCCAGCCTTTGTCAGTCAGCAAACTTCTGTCAATAAATAGATTACAGTGAGAGAGAGAGAGAGAGAGAGAAAATAGCAAAGTTTTGTTTACTTTCTTTATTCTACTTTCTGGCTTTACTCAAATTTTACTTTTATTGTTTCATAAAACATCCTTCCTTAACTTCCTCCTGCCTTCACCTGTTTCACCTGCGCATGACACATAGCACTCCTATAACTTGTCCTAAAATCCTGCAGCCCTGCTTTGAAATAAAAGATGGACAGACATAGGGAGACACAAAGAGATACTGATTTTCTAAAACACTATATGGGGACTATATAAATGAGTTTTAAGTATTTGATATAGGGATAAATCATTTGAAGAAATATGTAAAATACTAAAGTAAGTATTTTGTTTTTATCATCTTAGCTTTAAAAAGTTTTTCTTTCTCTCTCCAAAACTAAAAGCTCAATTGCCTTGAGGAAGCCTATGAGAGAAAGAGAAGAAGTAAGTTTGTCCTTGGCAATGACTTCACGATTCCCATTTAATAGTAATAGCATAAAAAGAATTTAGCTTCTTAAGGGAACAAGCCATGCATTCCTATACTTTGAGGATGAGTGTGGGATTTTTTATGCACCATTCAGAGAAACATGTCACTTCTTTTAAGATGTAAAGGTGTTTTATGGTGTGTGCCTGAGCCCTAACAATATCCAAAGTATTCAAAACAAGGAGAAGGTCAAGGCAATAGATAACCAATTAGCTGGGTTTTTCTTAGATGCCTACTCTGTGCTATGTTAATTTCCATAAGAGCTCTCTCTGAGATAGTCAGCAAAGTTCTAATTTTCAGAGTACAGGGCTAAAGCTTTCTCTAATTTCACATTTTTCATTAAACCATGCTGCTTTCCTAAGTAAGAAAAACTTCTGCATATGCAGAGGGATAAGGCAAAATATACCTGCCAGACCCAGACAGGGGAAAGGGCGCCTTCCGAGACCATTTTGCCAGGAAGGCACGTAGATATATGTCCCCTCTGAGGGGCTGTGTCTCTGCTGGAAACGAGGCTTGGGCTCCTTGAGGTCAAACAGCATTACCTTGTGAGAGATACTTGCCGGAAATTCTATAAACACATTAAAAGAAATTGCTGTTAGAAATTCAGTTTGAACTATGGACCACATGATTTGCTCTCCAGCTGTATTAAACATAGTATCAGAGCCAGATCTCAGAAGGCAAATAGGAAGATGCTTCAGCACATGGGAATAGGTTGCTAATATATAGATGAGGAGACATGGGAAACAACGATCTAGTATGCATAAGTATATCTATCACTCATGACGAGGATTAATTGGCAAAAGACATTGCTGGAGCTTAATCAATGATATTAATCCATCTAGAAAAAAAGGGATGAGTCAGTAGAAGAAGGTTGTATGCCTCAAATTCAGGAGGAAATTATAGTGGTGATAGATGAGGGAAGGGGGAAAGAGAAAGTCTGAAAATTTGTATCCTAGTCTTTCATAATGACCGAGGAAAGAGGGCATCGTGATAAACTGGAGCCCATGATTTAGGCTATTTGTCAGGTGATGTCTTTCTGATAAATCAGCTCTCTCAGCATGGTACTGCACTAGCCACTGAGAGACTTAGTATGTAAATAAACCACTTTGCTTCTTTCCATAGTTCGTAAACAACCTCCTGAAAATAATAGGAATTACCTTGTATGCCTTCCTAGCTTTCCGTCTTATTCTGTCTGAGCAGCTATATTTCTTGTTGCAGATAAACACAGTTACATTTGAGTTTGTATGTGCACACTCTCTTATCAACTCTGGATGCGTTAAAGAGAATAAAATTTCTGGGTGCAAGCTCTGGATCAGTACAGCTATGATGGTGGTTGCAAATAATGTCATTCTGAAAGGAGCAATCTGACTTTTTATGTTTAGTATATGAAGGATGATTTATATATATATATATATATATATATATACATACACATATATTTTTTCAGACCAACATTGATCTTCCTCATGTATAATCGTATGTGTCTTTGAAGCTCAGCCATCATCTATACCACATAACCAGTCTGTACCAAATAGCACCAGTATATACCTCCCTTTATCCCTTCTAATCACTGCCTCTTCCTGACCCTCCAGACATTTGGTTTCCACTCATAGCCATCCTTTCTGCTGTAGCCAGCCTAGTGCTCCTTGGATAAGAATGAGGCAAAACCAGTGATCCAGGATCAGTTTAAGGTACATAAAAACTTTGCTTTACAAATGTAACTAAGCAGTCCAAAAATTGGAGTTCAGAAATGTAATGAGTTGCCCTGGCTACCTGATGTAGAGTGAAGAAATAGCCAGGTCAGAGAAGCCACAGCCTTAGGTTTGCTGGCTTTGGGGCTGCAAGGAGAGAGGAGAGAGCAAGCCAGCACTTACTTGCTCTGCATCAAGGAAAGTGGGCACTGAAGTGCTCTGATTCCCAGCACGTCCATAGAACAGCTGTGGCATGACTTGCCACTGCATCCATCCAACAGTCACTTCATTTCTGAAGTGCAAGAAATAAAAGTATAGTCTGAGATTCTCCTGTGGTTCCTACGTAAGTCTCAGCCAGAGAGTGTCCATTCAGATGAGGGTAGGCTGGACTCCTCTTTCTACAGTTGGAGCCCAAGTTGGGAGAAAGTAACTCCATTGGCACCTCCAGGGTTGAATTAACATTAACACCAGTGTGTCCCAATTTTCTGTTTTTCTGGAAGTTAATACAATACATAGTAACCCTGACTACCAACTAAACAATAGAAATGCACTTATCCCAAGCAGGAAAATGGCATGTATTACCCACACTGCAATTGTCAATCATGCTGCCTAAAGAATGGGATCTCATAAGTGGTCAAAAAAACAAATGACCTCTGATTCACCATTTTTTTTCCTTTTTATGGCTGCACCTATGGCATATGGAAGTTCCCAGGCCAGGGATCAAATCAAATTGGAACTGCAGCTGCCGGCCTACGCCACAGCCACAGCAACACCGGATGGGACCCGCATCCATGACCTATACCGCAGCTTGCAGCAACACCAGATACTTAACCCACTGAGCAAGGCCAAGGATCAAACCCACATCCTCATGGACACCATGTTGGGTTCTTAACCCACTGAGCCACAACAGAACTCCTGATTCACCTTTTAAATTTCCTGTTTTAATGGCCATTCAGCTGTTTCATATCTGCCATTCGCTGTGCAAATTTTTAGTCCCTCTGTGGTTTGTGATAAGCAGAATTCTAAAATAGCTCACAAGATTCCCAGTCCCTGGTATACACACACCATGCCCCTAATTGGAACCTATTCATGGAACCCTAATTGAGGTGATGCTGAGAAAGGGATTTTGCAGATGTAATTAGCTCCAAAATCAGTTGACCAGCAGATAAAAAGATTATCTAGGTGGACCCGACTACTCTCATGAGCCCTTTAAATGTGTCTCCAGAGGTCAGTTAGAGAAAGAGAAGTGAGAAAGATTTGACATGTGCTACGAAATCAACATGGAAGAGTGTCTCTGATGCTGACTTTAGAGATGAAGGGGACCACAAGCAAGAAATGTGCGTAGCCTCTAGGAACCGTGAATGGCCCCCATTTGAGAGGCAACCAAGAAATGGGGATCTCAGCCTTACGACCACAAGGCACTGAATTCTGCCAATGGGAGCTGACTCTGAGCTCCAACTGAGAATGAAGGCTGGCCAACACCTTGGTATCAGCCTCCAGGACACTGAGCAGAGAAACTGCCCAGATGAGCCAGGCTCAGATTTCTGTCCGACAGAATCGTCAATAATGGGTATCGTACCAAGCTGGTAAATTTTGTAAAAATTTATTACATAGCAATAGAATACAGTTAAACCATTTCTTGCCTACCAGTTTATCATGTAGATCCTATAGTTTGCCTTCCAGTTTACTTTTTTAAACTGTTGCTGGGAATTGAGATCAGAATTGAATTCTACAACTTGGAAGACAGTAGTAGAGAATGTGAGGAGCATATCCAGGTCCACAGCATTTCCATTTAGGACCTTCTTGCCTTTATAATGGTTCCTGAAGACTTCATTTTTAAAGGCAAGAGAAATCATCACCTAGTCTATTCTTCAAAAATAAAATATAAACCAAATTTTTAATATATTAAATAGATTAAAAACTTGATCTGAAAGCTTTGGTGAAATGATTAGTTCATCATATAGCTAGGCTATTAGTTATAAATACTGGGCATATATATTTTTTTCATTGTTAAACTATATATTTCCTTTTCTAAAATACATAGTATATTGACTACCATTCTATATATGTGTATATTTGGGGTTAAACTTAAGCACATAAGTTGTCAGTGGTATGTTAATTTATTATACAATATTATTTATTGTTGAAATGATTCAATTCAAAAGGGAATATTTTAGATACTAATTAGATGAAGGCATATATGGGGAAAACTGATATTACCAAGAAGTGACAATAATGAGCTAGTACTCCCAGGATATGACTATTTAAGGCATAAATGTTCCTGGATAAAAGAAAAAAAAATAATGTCAAGAAAAATAAATGGTTTTCTCTACTAGTGTACAGAAAAAATATTAGTCACCAGTATATTATGATAGTAAAAAGTAGAAGAATAATATCACCAAGAACACAACATGTTATCCACCGATTAAACCTCTTTAGGGACAAATGAACACCCAAAGATGACCTATGATAAACTTAAGAGAGAAAAAATGTGGGAGAAAACATAATAACCACCTGCAAACATTTAAACATTAAACCGGAAATGGAGCTGTATCTCATTCCATGCCAGCTACAACTAAAAGATTATAAGAATTTACAAAGGATCATTTTAACTTAATCTTATATGTAAGTCCTCAGTAGATCTAGTCTCTTTGGGATTTTAGGACAATTAATAACTCGATGTAGATTTTCTTAGTCAAAATAAATTTATAATTCTGGTCAAATTTAAGTGGTTGTTAAAAGTCTTTATAGCTGTCATATCTTAAACATCTTTAAAATTTTTATTTCCCTAAACACATTCTTCCTTAAAAAAGAGTAAAAAATATTTATGAGAATATTTTATGTTCCTAATAACTCCTTTGGATATTTCTGAAACTAGAGCTATTTTTTTTTAAGTCACCAAGGTGATAATCAGTGAAAAAACTTAGAAATTTAGTAAATCCTATCCCTATGTCCAAAAAAAGATAATATATTTCTTTGTGCCAAGCACTACTATCACAATCGTTATCAAAAGAGAACATAGTATCTTACTCAGAGTTTAATGCACACTGGACTGCCTAAAAAATAGATAAAGGAAAACAAATTTATGGGCTCAGGATCATAAAGATAGCATTTACAAGAATTTTTCATTTGTTTTAAAATCTGTGAAGACCTTTTAAGTTCCCTAGTGGAATACCATACCAACCACAAGAGGCTGTTGCAAATTATTAATTTTTTTTAATGTTAAGTGATGTGATTTTATTCTTGTTTAAGACTAGCATGATAAAGCAAAGTTGCAAACATAACTAAAGGTATATTACTTTTAAAGGCAGATGGTTAATTCATCCAGCAAATATTTATTTTGGGCCAACTAATCAACAGGCCCTGTTCAAATTGCTATGAAAACTGTAACATCAGTCTTCCAAGAACTCTCTAATAATGCTTATCTCAGTGATCATAAAAAGCTTGACTGAAATTCTTGAAAGGTTGTGATAAGTTTAAAGTTCAACTTTTACTGATATGCAGAGCTATGTATATTCAGAAGTTCAGTTTGATGTAGTACTGCCTGCGCTGCCACTGGCACATTTCCTGTAGATAACATCTCTCTATTCTCTCTTCTTTCCCCCTTCCCCACTGTTAAGGCTTTTGTTCAGGCCACTCTCAAGTCTTGCCTCACTGGCTTCTCTGCTTCCAGCCTTGAGCATTTTCCACAGTCTACCAGCATGAGCTTTCTGAAGTGTTATTCCCTTGCTTATTACCTCATTCTCCCCATTACTTTTGGAATAATGTTCAGATTCCTTAAAACAACACACAAGACCCCCCACTAAATTGGCAGCCTGTATTCCTCACTCCACTATAGCCCCACTGGGCTACTTTCTCTCCTACAAACACACCATGTTCTTTCTCATCCTGGACATCCTCAGATATGTTTTCTTTCTTTTTTTTATTTATTTTATTTTTTTATTTTTTATTTTTTTTAATTTTCCCACAGTACAGCAAGGGGATCCAGTTATCCTTACACGTATACATTACATTTACTTTTTTTTCCCCACCCGTTGTTCTGTTGCAACATGAGTATCTAGACATAGTTCTCAATGCTACTCAGCAGGATCTCCTTGTAAATCTATTCTAAGTTGTGTCTGATAAGCCCAAGCTCCCGATCCCTCCCACTCCCTCCCTCTCCCATTAGGCAGCCACAAGTCTATTTTCCAAGTTTTCTTTCTTTATTTCTCTTTCCCTTTCTTTCTTTCTTTCTTTCTTTTTTTTTTTTTTTTTTGCTTTTAATAGCTGCACCCATGGCATATGGAAGTTCCCAGGCTAGGGGTAGAACTGGAGCTGAGCTATGTTTTCTTATGACAAAAACGTCCTCCTTTCCCAATTCCCCCTCTTTGTTCCCCATCCTCCTTCTTCAGATATGAATTTAGTTGCCACTTCTGGAATGTTCCCTGATGCTCCCTGACCACTCTCCCAGTGTTAGGTGGCCCTTTAGTCTTCTCTAGCATTTCTTACCAACATGGCCACTTCCCTTTGTCCTCCTCCAACATTCATTCAATTCCTTGAGACCCCACGCTGTCATCTCCCACACCAAACGTGGTGCCAGGAGCACTTAGACACCCAATAAAGATGTTTAAGAAGAGAAATGAATGATTGAATCAATTCTTCAGGGTGGGACTCTGCTTTCTTATCTACTAAATAACATGATTGCACTGGAAATAGATTTATTCTTTGGGACTCTGTCTAGGTACAGAGGAATCCAGATAGGATGGCATATTAACAGGGTACATTGGAGAAACTTTAATAAGCAGATGATTTGCAAAGATGTGGGCAGCTTTTAAAAATCATCTGGGAAGAGAATAGTACCCCAGGGCTAGTGGAGGCATTGAAAGGGTATGGAATTAGCGCTTTTTAGGCCTTGTTAGGAGAAGGAAGGGAGTGGTCCTAGAGTCCAGAAGGTAGAGGGTTGGGTTCAGAAGACCTTTGGAAGAATATTTCACTGTCCCCTTGATCCCTGGAAGGGAGGGAGTTGAGGGTTTCAGGCTCTTCTCCGCTCTAGCCTCTTGCTCTCTGACCTGTGCCGAAGCCAGAGGATAAGGGGATTTGAAGCTGCAGTCTACTCAGAGCAGTATGGGGAGGTAAACTTTGGATGGGGAGGGGCAAAGAAAAAATACCCACCTCAGTGATCTAATATTTTGAGAGTTGGCAAATAAATAAATGCTCAAACCACACATCAGGATAGCAGACTGTTACAAGGGTAACATTCTGCCAGGTGGGAACAAGCCTTGTAATCAGTAAATTTCAAATTACTGATTAAATCATTAAATAATAAAAATTATTATAATCATCTGCCCTTCTACCAATATGGTCAAAATTACTTGTCTCATATATTCCTTTTCCACCTTGCATGTTTCTAATCTTTTCACTCCTTATCTAAATACCACATGATAATATAATTCCATCACCTTTGAAGTCACTTTCCTTGAACATATTAATATATTCTGGAAGCTGTTGGGAATGTTCCTTGTTAACTCTGTTTATTGCTATCACTAGGCTTGGGAAAAAGAAAAAGGGCTTTAGACTCACAGATATGGAGAACAGACTTACGGTTGCCAAGGGGGTGGGTAGGGCAGGGAAGGATTGGGAGTTTAGGATTAGCAGAGGCAAATTATTATATATAGAGGATGGATAAACAACAAGGTCCTACTGTATAGCCTAGGGAATTATATTCAGTATCCTGTGATAAACCATAATGGAAAAGGATATGACTAAGAAAAAAAAAAATATATATATATATATGGGGTGTGTGTGTGTGTGTGTGTGTGTGTGTGTGTGTATAACTGAATTATTTTGTTGTACAAAAGAAAACACAACATTGTAGGTCAACTGTACTGCAATAAAATTCAAAAATAAATAAAAATAAAATTTCTGAACTGTTTATCACTTAGAAAATGCTGGAGGGAGTTCCTGTCGTGGCGCAGTGGTTAACGAATCCAACTAGGAACCATGAGGTTGCGGGTTCGGTCCCTGGCCTTGCTCAGTGGGTTAACGATCCGGCGTTGCCGTGAGCTGTGGTGTAGGTCGCAGACGCGGCTCGGATCCCGCGTTGCTGTGGCTCTGGCGTAGGCCGGTGGCTACAGCTCCGATTCAACCCCTAGCCTGGGAACCTCCATATGCCGCGGGAGCGGCCCAAGAAATAGCAACAACAGCAACAACAACAACAACAGACAAAAAGACAAAAAGACAAAAAAAAAAAAAAAAAAGAAAGAAAATGCTGGAAAAATATAGAGCTTGTGAAATTGTAAAACAACAACAATAGCAACAACAAATAACCTTGAAACTGTTGCTATGCTCTGTCATGATGGAAAGAAAAAAGAGAGTCTCTAGGTATTGCAGATTTAATTTAAACTAGTATAAGATGGAGTTCCTGTTGTGGTGCAACAGAATTAGTGGCAGCTTGGAGCCCAGGACACAGTTTTGGTCCCTGGTCTGGCACAGTGGGTTAAGGATCTGGTGTTGCCGCTACGGCTCAGGTCACAACTGCAGCTCGGATCCGATCCCTGGCCTGGGATCTCCATATGTCATGGGGTGGCCAAAAAAGAAAAAAGAAACTAGTTTAACAAATTATGGATGTTCAGAGGGATAGACTCTAGGATTTTGCAAGTCTACATTGCATGAAAGTTGTGAGATTCTAGGTTGAGTAGGGCTGGGTGAGATTCAATCTGCATAAGTAAAAATTTTACCACTTTTAACTTTCAAATTTCTTACCCTTTTTTATGGGCTGAATTATATCCCCCCCCTCCGCCCCGCCCCAGGACTTCAGAATGTGACTGTATTTGGAGATAGGGACTTAAAAGAGGTAATTACACTGAAATGAAGTCATTAGGGTGAGCCCTATTCCAGTATGACTGGTAGCTGTTTTAAGAGATGATTAGGATAGAGACAGGTACAGAGTAAGACGATGTGAAGATACAGGGAGAAGACAGTCATCTACAAGCCAAGGAGAGAGGCCTTAGAAGAAACCAACCCTGCTGACACCTTGAACTTGGACTCCTAGCCTCCAGAATTGTGAGACACTATATATCTGTTGTTTAAGCCACCTAGCCTGTGGTTACAGTAGCTCTAACTAATCCCCCCACCCCCATCACCTCTCTTGCAACTTTAAGCTGACACATTTCCTATATAACTCTAGGAGGCATTTTCTCTCATGAATTATGTCACCTCTAAGGGTTTTGGACAGCCCAACTATTTTATAACATGATTAAAACTACCGCAAAATAGTGGAAAAAGATCCCAAATACCAGGAATACAGCCAACATTCTTCAGGTGATGAGCTAGGGCCTGCTGTTTCCTGTCATCATAGAGTCTGTGGGATCCAGTTCGTGGGTGTGCAGCTCCAGCTGGGTGCTTTTCTTTAACAAATAGGAAAACCAAGCAAGTCTCAGAGTTGCTATTGTTTAAAGGTGTAAAAGCCCAAAGAGGTCCACGATTTTAGTGGGAATGCCGATGATAACAATTCAAAGAGGCCTGGGGAAATCTCCCCTCTCCAGATCCTTTATTCCAATCAAAGATCCATTTATAATCACATGCAAAACCTACCAGAATTAATTATGACTGATCCTAAATTTAATCATACACCTGTAGGGTGATTTCTGATTTTTGTGAAAGATGCAAGCTAGACACAAAAATAATTGACCTGCTCTGTTGTGTGTGCATGTGTCATAGACATAAGGGTTCCTCATGTCCTGATTAATAAACTATTACCGCATACCTAAAGATAGGCTCACATAGAGAAGATTCTTCAAATTATTCCATTGGAAAAGGTATTTCAATCCATGAAACAATAATGCAAGCTCTTAATTAATTCAAACTGCTGTTTACATTCACTATCAAGGAATATAAATCTGACTATTCTTAAAACTTTTGGGCAGCTACCCACCACCCATTTAAAAAAGAGTGAATGCCTTATTATGTCCACAATATTTCCATGAACTTAGCCCTCTGACTTCTTTAGCCTCAGCTCATGAAGACTCATCTTGCCACCCACAGCCCACTTGGCTTTCTTTCTGTTTCCTAAACACATCAAATGCTTTCTCATCTTGGAACTTCTGCAAATTCTGATCCTTCTGCCTGGAACACTGTTCTCTAGGCTTTTGGCTTAGTTTTCTCCTCATCTCTAAGGACTCAGCTCAAACATTACCTTCTTTCCTGAACTTCTACCTCAGTACCCGTTTCCTCCTATTGATTATCCTATAACCCTGGTTATTTCCTTCATAGACATTTTCAGTCTTACAGACCACGTTTATTTATTTTGTATACTTGCTTAGTATCCCTTTTTTTCACTAGAGTGTAAATAGCATAAAAGGAGTGCTCTTATTTTTCCTATTTACATGCCAATCCCAAGAGGCAACTGCAGACATGAGAGATGCCCAGTAAATATAATAAGTGGATAAAATATATAGTTTCCATATATTGACTATTTAATCTTATGTGGTCCTTGATGCTGTCAATCTTAGCCCATGTTCCTTAAAATATTCTTCAATGTTTAAAATTTTGAAGACCACTTAAATAATTCTAGATTATTTGATCTTTTCTATAAATCTTAAATTTAATGATTCTGTCAATGAATAAATCATGCCTGCCGATAATACACCAGGCATTATACTTGGCACTTGAGATGACTGTGTAGTTTTCCTCCCAATTCTCTTTCCATTTTTCATAGTTCTCTGAGATGATGGAGCTCAGAACTATTGAAACAACTGAGAAGAATCTTCCCAGGATTTGCTGACCCTCAACATTTTTACCAATAAATTAGAGATGGTTATATCAAGCCTCCGCACATCTAATACTGTTGGTATTGTGGCTCTGTTTTCATTAATTTATATTCCTAGCAACTCTTTGTATTTATACAGTGGGTAAAAGTCATAAGTGATGATGCCACATCCTATTTAGTCCTCTATTTTATTTTCCTGCAGACAAGAAATATATGGCAGGAAGGAGATGGTTTGAGGAAAATCATTTTTTTTCTCATGCAAGTACAATTCAAATTTTAAAACAAATGTTTAAAAGAGGCCAGTTTAATCTGCTGAAGTGACAGACTACCTAAGGTAGGTAATGGTATCTATAAATATTTACTACTTCTTTCCATCAGTAGACATGTTTTGAAGAAAAGGAGAAAGTAGTAGAAACACTGGGCTTCTCCTTTCTTCCCTAACTTGATGCTTTTTCACTGCTTTGTAAGATCATTTCTTTGCTGCTCTCTGCTCATCCTATAAGCTCTAGCTATTCTGTGTTCACCACCTATGATAAGGAATACCGTTTTATTGCAGTTAATCCAAAAGATGATTTTAAAGTTTACTCATAGCTAGGGAGTGCCTGTCAAACATTATTTTTACACAGTAATTCCTGGCATTTTACCACATTTAGAATGAAGTCATCAAGTTGGGCCATATTGTTTCTATGCCTTTTTTTTTTTTTTTTTTTTGGTCTCTTTATGGCCACACACATGGCATATGGAGGTTCCCAGGCTAGGGTTGAATCAGAGCAACAGCTACTGGCCTCTGCCACAGCCACAGCAACTCTAGATCCGAGCCACGTCTGTGACTTACACCACAGCTCACAGTAATGCCAGATCCTTAACCCACAGAGCAAGGCCAGGGCTCAAATCTGCACCCTCATGATGCTAGTCAGATTCATTTCTGCTGAACCACAATGGGAACTCCTCTGTTTCTATGTCTTTATGTAAAACCTTGGCCCTGCCTTCCTGTTTTTTTGTCTCATTGAAACACATTTCACTTTTCTTTCCCACGAAAGACTCCAGTCCGCTTGACAAGCAGATATGGGCAAACTCCTTTGCTGAGGAAGAAGGTATTTGCACATATAACCCAGAGGTAGAGACAGTGTTCAAAAGATAGTATACTGGTATTTTACTCCTTTGCTTTTAGTAGTAGTTGAAAAAAACATGAAAATTTTATAGTTTCAGGACATATGCATAGCATATCAGTGATTTAGTACTTCCTGAAGTGCAGTCAAATCTGTCTGAAAAATGCAGCTTGAACAATCCCTCCAATCAAAAGAAAAAATAAAGCATAAAGATGTATCAACTATGATGTTGTGGATGCTTCTAAAAGGTGTCCCTTGGTACTGAAAAATTACACTGAATCAACAACTCTACTACAGACTTACTTTGTGCATGGAGGATTTTTCAAAATAATATTGATGTTTTGAAATTAAGAATTAAGGTGCATACAGCGATTAGAAGAACATAGAATGGGAGCCAAGAGCAGAGACAGAAAATGAATCAGGTGAGATATCTTGAAGTAATAGTGGTACATCACTCAGGTATTTTTAGTATTCTAACAATTAACTCATAAATGCTTAAATCTAGAATTTGCCATGAACTTAAACTTGAGAACTTTCTGAGCAAGTTGCAAAAAGTCACATTCTTCCATGGAAAGTTTGTTCTTGGATGTTCCCTTTTGTTCAGAAATATGTTGAAAGAAGGGTTTAAGCAAGAGGTCATGTCCAGAATTTGTTTACTTTTACCTTAGTACCTAAGGCTCAAGGCACTTTTAAAATTATGAGCCAGAAATAAAGCAGTCTTTCAAGTGTTTTTTTTTTTTTAATTTATTTTTTTCCCACTGTACAGCAAGGGGATCAAATTATCCTTACATGTATACATTTTTCCCCCACCTTTGTTCTGTTGCAATATGAGTATCTAGACAAAGTTCTCAATGCTATTCAGCAGGATCTCCTTGTAAATCTATTCTAAGTTGTGTCTGATAAGCCCAAGCTCCCGATCCCTCCCACTCCCTCCCTCTCCCATCAGGCAGCCACAAGTCTTTTCTCCAAGTCCATGATTTTCTTTTCTGTGGAGATGTTCATTCGTGCTGGATATTAGATTCCAGTTATAAGTGATATCATATGGTGTTTGTCTTTCTGGCTCATTTCACTCAGTATGAGATTCTCTAGTTCCATCCACGTTGCTGCAAATGGCGTTATGTCATTCTTTTTTATGGCTGAGTAGTATTCCATTGTGTATATATACCAGCTCTTCTGAATCCAATCATCTATTGATGGACATTTGGGTTGTTTCCATGTCCTGGCTATTGTGAATGGTGCTGCAATGAACATGCGGGTGCATGTGTCTCTTTTAAGTAGAGTTTTGTCCAGATATATGCCCAAGAGTGGGATTGTGGGGTCATGTGGAAGTTCTATGTATAGATTTCTAACTGTTCTCCATAGTGGCTGTACCAGTTGACATTCCCACCAACAGTGCAGGAGGGTTCCCTTTTCTCTGCAACCCCTCTAGCACTTGCTATTTGTGGACTTATTAATGAGGGCCATTCTGACTGGTGTGAGGTGGTATCTCATGGTAGTTTTGATTTGCATTTCTCTTATAATCAGCAATGTTGAGCATTTTTTCATGTGTTTGCTGGCCATCTGTATATCTTCCTTGGAGAACAGTCTATTCAGGTCTTTTGCCAGTCTTTCAAGTTTTAAATTCTGTTGTCATTAGTTCTCACAAACACAAAAGCAAGAAAGTAAATATCTAGTCAATATTAACATCCTTCTTCTCTTTTCTAAGTATTATGAGAAAACATTTTTAATTCCTCTTTAAATACAAGTAAAAAAGAGACTTTAAAATATGCCAAATATTCAGATAGTCTTAACTATGCATTGACATAGGGTGAGATGTGAATAATTACCTAAATAACGTGAGTTTAATGATACTCAGCTGAGTTGGTTCTGTTTTCGGCTATTTTGAGTGTCAACCCTAGAAAAAACATCTGTAACACATTGCTGGTATTATAAGGTAGATTTTATGAGGCTACCAAATATAAGATTTTGTGAATTTTACAGTAATTTTTTCATCTTATACGTTAGTTTTTAAAAATCACTATTTACCTTCATTTAAAAAAAAAAAATCCTTCTGTGAGCAGTATACACTGAATGAACTGTTGACAAGAAGTCCTCAAAAAAGCTAAGACAGCACAGTCTGCATCCCTCCAGGCTGAAATGATATTAGATCTGGTGAGGTGAACTGTATATTACCAATACTCCCCGCGCTGGACAAGGAAATATTTCATTGCGTGGGAGGGGTGGGTTTAGAATTACTCTCTGCCCTCAAATGCCATATTTTATCTTAGGATACATCGTTGACATACTCTCTTGATTTCATCAAATCTCTTATGAGTTTGCTTGCTTGCTTTCTCCCTTTCAAACACACACATCATTGAATAGCCATCTTTCAAAGCTATTTCAATTTTTCAAAAATTTTTTTTTCCTCTCAGCAAATCTTTTTTTTCCTTTGTATGCTTAGTATTTCTAAATTGAATAATATGTGATCTGAATTCATTAGTTATCACCTTATTACAAGGGACTCTATCTTATTAATTTTTGTACCCAAGACACCACAGAGTATTCACACTGACTAGACAGCCATGCTTGGTGAATTAATTAGTAAAATGTCAGGAAGGTTCCATCACTAACCCACTCCTTGACACGGTTAAAACGTGCAGTTCGGAAGGCCCCTCCCTCATCAATTCAGGCCACTGCAAATGATTTTTTATTTTGACTTAGGGTCTCGAAGTCATCTTCAGGATCACTTCATATCTTAACCAACCATATCAAAAACTGAACCGGCTTCGGGAAATAGAAATGTATGTGTCCAGAGGACAAGATGGCGGAGGAGTAGGGGGACACGCTCGCCCTCTCCCACAAACACAACAAAAAAAGCACATCTACAGAAGAAATGACTCGCACAGAACAACAACCAATCGCTGGCAGAGGAACCTAAACTCCAATAACGGCAAGAAATTCGTGACATTATTGGGCAGAACGGGAGAAAAGAGGAGAGTGAGAGAAGGTGAATCCGAGCGGGACGGGCGCTCCCGAAAGGGAACTGCAGAGGAGAAAGGGATCCCGCACCCTGGAAAGTCTCCTACCGGGGGAAAGATCAAACGAACCGGAGGAATCTCCAGATGCAGAGAAGAGTGTAGCAGTAAGTCGGAGTACGGAAAAACGATCAAGAACCCAACGGACCATCTGAACTACGGGCACAGTCACCAAAAATTGAGACGCCTGGGTGGGGGCTGGGCACCGAATCCTCGGCTCCAGAGGTTAGTCCCCGGGAAAGGGCCGGGGGACGCCTGGGTGGGGGCTGGGCACCGAGACCTCGCCTCCGAAGGTTAGTCCCCAAGAAAGGGCCGGGGGACGCCTGGGGGGGGGGGCTGGGCACCGAGACCTCGGCTCCAGAGATTAGTCCCCGGGCTAGGGGGGCGGGGAAGAGCGGAAACTGCTTGGGAGGTCTCTAAACCATTTGACGGGGCAGAGACTGCCTGGGAGACTAGAAAACAAAGCTGTCGCAGAGGAAGGGAGCAATACTCTAGGGGCGGGGAAGTGGAAAGCCGCCTCAGAGGGAACCTGGGAGAAGAGCCTGGTCTGCGCCCGTGCTGGGGAGGGGAGAGAAGAAGGGGTGGGTCCCCATAGAATACCCCCCACGCCACAACAAGCTTACAGGCCCGCTAGCTAGCAGAAAGCTGTGCTTCCCAGTGCATTCCCTCCCCCCACCCCCGCCACCCCCTACGCTCTCGCCGAACCTGGGGCTGCCTGCCATCCAGGAGGGCTGGCCTCAACAATTGCCTGAAGCCTACCACCGCAGGGGCTCTCCCTGCACAGGCCTGCTTGCCCTTTGGAGGGGCTACACTTCCACAGAGCAGCACCAAACACCACCAGCCCCCTACAAAAGGCCTGCAGCCCAGAAAAGCTAGAACAAGCCTAGCCAGGCCGTGAATAGATCGACCTAATTCTCCGACGGTTTTTCTGAGACGGGCTCCCCCGGGGAGGAGCCTCTTGAGTCTCCAAGGGCCTTGCTACACGCCCAAGACCCCAGGGGGTGCTAAGACCTAGTGGACCAGCTGCATAGGACTGCCAGCTCCAGGCAGGACCCCCTGCAGCACAGAAAAGCTGCAACAAGCCTGGCCGACTTGGGAAAAGATCTCAGACGGTCTTTCTGAGTCGGGCTGTCCTGGGGAGGAGCCTCTTGAGCCTCCAAGGGCCCTGCTACCCGCCCAAGACCCCAGGGGGTGCTGAGACCTAGTGGACCAGCTGCATAGGACTGCCAGCCCCAGGCAGGACCCCCTGCAGCCCAGAAAAGCTGCAACAAGCCTGGCCGACTTGGGAAAAGATCTCAGACGGTCTTTCAGAGTCAGGCTGTCCTGGGGAGGAGCCTCTTGAGCCTCCAAGGGCCCTGCTACCCGCCCAAGACCCCAGGGGGTGCTGAGACCTAGTGGACCAGCTGCATAGGACTGCCAGCTCCAGGCAGGACCCCCTGCAGCCCAGAAAAGCTGCAACAAGCCTGGCCGACTTGGGAAAAGATCTCAGACGGTCTTTCTGAGTCGGGCTGTCCTGGGGAGGAGCCTCTTGAGCCTCCAAGGGCCCTGCTACCCGCCCAAGACCCCAGGGGGTGCTGAGACCTAGTGGACCAGCTGCATAGGACTGCCAGCTCCAGGCAGGACCCCCTGCAGCCCAGAAAAGCTGCAACAAGCCTGGCCGAATCGGGAAAAGATCTCAAACGGTCTTTCTGAATCGGGCTGCCCTGGGGAGGAGCCTCTTGAGCCTCCAAGGGCCCTGCTACCCGCCCAAGACCCCAAGGAGTGCTGAGACCTAGTGGACCAGCTGCATAGGACTGCCAGCTCCAGGCAGGACCCCCTGCAGCACAGAAAAGCTGCAACAAGCCTGGCCGACTTGGGAAAAGATCTCAGACGGTCTTTCTGAGTCGGGCTGTCCTGGGGAGGAGCCTCTTGAGCCTCCAAGGGCCCTGCTACCCGCCCAAGACCCCAGGGGGTGCTGAGACCTAGTGGACCAGCTGCATAGGACTGCCAGCTCCAGGCAGGACCCCCTGCAGCCCAGAAAAGCTGCAACAAGCCTGGCCGACTTGGGAAAAGATCTCAGACGGTCTTTCAGAGTCAGGCTGTCCTGGGGAGGAGCCTCTTGAGCCTCCAAGGGCCCTGCTACCCGCCCAAGACCCCAGGGGGTGCTGAGACCTAGTGGACCAGCTGCATAGGACTGCCAGCTCCAGGCAGGACCCCCTGCAGCCCAGAAAAGCTGCAACAAGCCTGGCCGACTTGGGAAAAGATCTCAGACGGTCTTTCTGAGTCAGGCTGTCCTGGGGAGGAGCCTCTTGAGCCTCCAAGGGCCCTGCTACCCGCCCAAGACCCCAGGGGGTGCTGAGACCTAGTGGACCAGCTGCATAGGACTGCCAGCTCCAGGCAGGACCCCCTGCAGCCCAGAAAAGCTGCAACAAGCCTGGCCGAATCGGGAAAAGATCTCAGACGGTCTTTCTGAGTCGGGCTGTCCTGGGGAGGAGCCTCTTGAGCCTCCAAGGGCCCTGCTACCCGCCCAAGACCCCAGGGGGTGCTGAGACCTAGTGGACCAGCTGCATAGGACTGCCAGCTCCAGGCAGGACCCCCTGCAGCCCAGAAAAGCTGCAACAAGCCTGGCGGAATCGGGAAAAGATCTCAGACGGTCTTTCTGAGTCGGGCTGCCCTGGGGAGGAACCTCTTGAGTCTCCAAGGGCCCTGCTACCCGCCCAAGACCCCAGGGGGTGCTGAGAACCAAGTGAAATCTGCTACCATCGTGGGGTGGACCTCCCAGTCCTGTCTGCCCTCAGGAAGTCCTCCTTTGCTTCAAAGAAACACTGTTAGTCCCATCAACACTCCAGAAAAGCCACACTGCCTCAAAAAAGATTGACCAACAACGACAGCCCTCAGGAAATATTCCAGGGCAGCGACAAGGCAAACACTACCCGATAACGGAGAGTACAACTCCCTCAGGAGAAAGAAGACAACAAGCAAGATGAAGAAGCTGAGAAACCACCCCCAGTCAAACCAACAGGAGAACTCACCTAAAACAGTCAACAATGAAACTGATCTCTGCAGTCTGACAGACCTGGAGTTCAAAAGAGAAATAGTGAAAATACTGAAGGAATTAAGAGAAGATATGAACAGCAATGCAGATACCCTCAGAAAGGAGCTAGAAAATATAAGGAGGAGCCAAGAAAAACTAGAACATTCATTTGCAGAGATGCAAACTGAACTAGGGGCAGTAAAAACCAGAATGAATAATGCAGAAGAACGAATCAGTGATATGGAAGATAGAATAATGGAAATCACTCAATCTGGTCAACAGACAGAAAACCGAATCAAAAAACTGGAAAGCAATATAAGAGACCTATGGGATAATATAAAACGGGCCAATCTACGCATAATAGGAATTCCAGAAGGAGTAGAAAAAGATAAAGGAATGGAAAATATATTTGAAGAAATTATCGCTGGAAACTTCCCAAATCTAAAGGATACTGGATTCAAGATACAAGAAGCACAGAGGGCCCCAAACAAACTGAACCCAAACAGACCCACACCAAGACACATCATAATAAAAATGGCAAAAGTTAGTGATAAAGAGAGGATCCTAAAGGCAGCAAGAGAAAAACAGAATGTTACCTACAAGGGAACCCCCATAAGAATATCAGCTGATTTCTCTACAGAAACACTACAGGCCAGGAGGGAATGGCAAGAGATATTTAAAGTGCTCAAAGGAAAAAATATGCAACCTAGAATACTTTATCCAGCAAGAATATCATTTAAAATAGAAGGGGAAATAAAAATTTTTCCCAACAAACAAAAACTTAAAGAATACAGCAACACAAAACCCAGGTTAAAGGAAATATTGAAAGGGCTTCTCTAAACCAAAAAGAAAGGAAGGAAAGGGAAGAAAAAAGAAAAGAAAAAAAAAAAAAAAAGAAGAAGAAGAAGAAGAGGAAGAACTAGGAATGAGGAAGATACAATCAGAGAGCAGTCACTCAAATAAGCCAGCATACAGATTTAATCATGAACATGCTTCAAACAAAATAAAATTAAAAAGAAAAAAATAAAAGAGTCATCAAAACCATAAAATGTGGGCAAGGGATGTTAGGAGGTAAATAATCCTTTTTGTTTGTATGTATGTCTCTCTTCTTAATTTTAATATAATAATGAAGTGTTTGAACTTACAGGACCATCAGGCTAAAACACACAATTATGGGAAGGGGTTAGCATACTTAAAAAACAGGGCAACCACAAGCCAAAACCAAATATTGCATTTGCAAAAAATGAAAAAAAAAAATACACTCAAGCAGATAATAACAGGAGACCATCCAACCAAAAAAAAAAAAAAAAAAAAGAAGAATGGAGAACCATAGAATCAACTGGAACACGAGGATCAAATGGCAATAAATAATCATCTATCAATTATCACCTTAAATGTCAATGGACTGAATGCCCCAATCAAAAGACACAGAATGGCTGAGTGGATAAAACGGCAAAAACCTTCAATATGCTGCCTACAAGAAACTCACCTTAGGACAAAAGATACATATAGATTGAAAGTGAAAGGCTGGGGAAAAGTATTTCATGCCAATAGACATGACAGAAAAGCAGGAGTTGCAACGCTCATATCAGACAAAATAGACTTTAAAACAAAAGACATAAAGAAAGACAAAGAAGGACACTATTTAATGATTAAGGGATCCATCCAAGGAGAGGATGTTACTATCATCAACATATATGCCCCAAACATAGGAGCACCCAGATACATACAACAAATATTAACAGACATAAAGGGAGATATTGATGAGAATACAATCATAGTAGGAGACCTAAATACCCCCCTCACATCAATGGACAGATCCTCTAGACAGAAAACCAATAAAGCAACAGAGATCCTAAAGGAAACAATAGAAAAGTTAGACTTAATTGATATCTTCAGGACACTACATCCAAAAAAATCAGAATACACATTCTTCTCAAATGCTCATGGAACATTCTCAAGAATCGACCACATATTGGGACATAAAGCGAATCTCAATAAATTTAGGAGCATAGAAATTATCTCAAGTATCTTCTCTGACCACAATGCCATGAAATTAGAAATCAACCATGGGAAAAGGAAAGAGAAAAAACCTACTCCATGGAGACTAAACAACATGCTACTAAAAAACCAATGGGTCAATGAGGAAATCAAGAAGGAAATTAAAAACTATCTTGAAACAAATGATAATGAAGACACAACCTCTCAAAATCTATGGGATGCTGCGAAAGCAGTGCTCAGAGGGAAATTTATAGCAATCCAGGCCTTTCTCAAAAAAGAAGAAAGATCCCAAATTGACAACTTAACCCTCCACCTAAATGAATTAGAAAAAGAAGAACAAAGACGTCCTAAAGTCAGCAGAAGGAAGGAAATTGTAAAGATCAAAGAAGAAATCAATAAAATAGAGACTCAAAAAACAATAGAGAAAATTAATAAAACCAAGAGCTGGTTCTTTGAAAAGGTGAACAAAATTGATAAACCCCTGGCCAGACTCACTAAAAAGAGGAGAGAAAGAACCCAAATCACCAAAATTATAAATGAAAAAGGAGAAATCACAACGGATACAGCAGAAATACAAAAAACCATAAGAGAATACTATGAACAACTATATGGCAATACGTTTGACAATCTGGAAGAAATGGACAATTTTCTAGAATCTTACAGCCTGCCAAAACTGAATCAAGCAGAAACAGACCAACTGAACAGACCAATCACTAGAAATGAAATTGAAGAGGTCATAAAATCACTCCCTACAAATAAAAGTCCAGGACCAGATGGCTTCACAGGTGAATTCTATCAAACATATAAAGAGGAATTGGTGCCCATCCTCCTTAAACTCTTTCAAAAGGTTGAAGAAGAAGGAATACTCCCAAAGACATTCTATGAGGCCACCATCACCCTCATTCCAAAACCAGGCAGAGATACCACCAAAAAAGAAAACTATCGCCCAATATCATTGATGAATATAGATGCAAAACTCCTCAACAAAATCTTAGCCAACCGAATCCAACAACATATCAAAAAAATTATACACCATGACCAGGTTGGGTTCATCCCAGGTTCACAAGGATGGTTCAACATACGCAAATCAATCAACATCATACACCACATTAACAAAAAAAAAGTCAAAAATCATATGATCATCTCAATAGACGCAGAAAAAGCATTTGACAAAGTTCAACATCCATTCATGATCAAGACCCTCGCCAAAGTGGGTATAGAGGGAACATTCCTGAATATAATCAAAGCCATTTATGATAAACCCACAGCAAATATAATCCTCAATGGGGAAAAACTGAAAGCCTTCTCACTCAAATCTGGAACAAGACAGGGATGCCCACTCTCACCACTGCTCTTCAACATAGTTTTGGAAGTCTTAGCCACAGCAATTAGACAAACAAAAGAAATAAAAGGCATCCATATAGGAAGAGAAGAGATCAAACTGTCACTGTATGCAGATGACATGATTCTATACCTAGAAAACCCTAAGGACTCAACCCCAAAACTCCTTGAACTGATTAATAAATTCAGCAAAGTGGCAGGATATAAGATTAACATTCAGAAGTCAGTTGCATTTCTGTATACCAGCAATGAAGCATTAGAAAAGGAATACAAAAATACGATACCTTTTAAAATTGTACCTCACAAAATCAAATACCTCGGAATACACCTAACCAAAGAGGTAAAGGACCTATATGCCGAGAACTATAAAACCTTAATCAAAGAAATCAAAGAAGATGTAAAAAAATGGAAAGATATTCCATGTTCCTGGATTGGAAAAATCAATATTGTGAAAATGGCCATCCTACCCAAAGCAATCTACAGATTCAATGCAATCCCTATCAAATTACCCATGACATTGTTCACAGAACTAGAACAAACAATCCAAACATTTATATGGAACAACAAAAGACCCAGAATCGCCAAAGCAATCCTGAGAAACAAAAACCAAGCAGGAGGCATAACTCTCCCAGACTTCAAGAAATACTACAAAGCCACAGTCATCAAAACAGTGTGGTACTGGTATCAAAACAGACAGACAGACCAATGGAACAGAATAGAGAATCTGGAAATTAACCCTGACACCTATGGTCAATTAATCTTTGACAAGGGAGGCAAGAACATCAAATGGGAAAAGGAAAGTCTATTCAGCAAGCATTGCTGGGAAACCTGGACAGCTGTATGCAAAGCAATGAAACTAGAACACACCCTCACACCATGCACAAAAATAAACTCCAAATGGCTGAAAGACTTAAATATACGTCAGGACACCATCAAACTCCTAGAAGAAAACATAGGCAAAACACTCTCTGACATCAACATCATGAATATTTTCTCAGGTCAGTCTCCCAAAGCAATAGAAACTAGAGCAAAAATAAACCCATGGGACCTCATCAAACTGAAAAGCTTTTGCACAGCAAAGGAAACCCAAAAGAAAACAAAAAGACAACTTACAGAATGGGAGAAAATAGTTTCAAATGATGCAACTGACAAGGGCTTAATCTCTAGAATATACAAGCAACTTATACAACTCAACAGCAAAAAAACCAATCAATCAATGGAAAAATGGGCAAAAGACCTGAATAGACATTTCTCCAAGGAAGATATACAGATGGCCAACAAACACATGAAAAAATGCTCAACATCGCTGATTATAAGAGAAATGCAAATCAAAACTACCATGAGATACCACCTCACACCAGTCAGAATGGCCATCATTAATAAATCCACAAATAACAAGTGCTGGAGGGGCTGTGGAGAAAAGGGAACCCTCCTGCACTGTTGGTGGGAATGTAAACTGGTACAGCCACTATGGAGAACAGTTTGGAGATACCTTAGAAATCTATACATAGAACTTCCATATGACCCTGCAATCCCACTCTTGGGCATCTATCCGGACAAAGCTCTACTTAAAAGAGACACATGCACCCGCATGTTCATTGCAGCACTATTCACAATAGCCAGAACATGGAAACAATCCAAATGTCCATCGACAGAGGATTGGATTCGGAAGATGTGGTATATATACACGATGGAATACTACTCAGCCATAAAAAAGGATGACATCATGCCATTTGCAGCAACATGGATGGAACTAGAGAATCTCATACTGAGTGAAATGAGCCAGAAAGACAAAGACAAATACCATATGACATCACTTATAACTGGAATCTAATATCCAGCACAAATGAACATCTCCTCAGAAAAGAAAATCAATCATGGACTTGGAGAAGAGACTTGTGGTTGCCTGATGGGAGGGGGAGGGAGTGGGAGGGATCGGGAGCTTGGGCTTATCAGTCACAACGTAGAATAGATTTACAAGGAGATCCCGCTGAATAGCATTGAGAACTATGTCTAGATACTCATGTTGCAACAGAAGAAATGGTGGGGGAAAAACTGTAATTGTAATGTATACATGTAAGGATAACCTGACCCCCTTGCTGTACAGTGGGAAAATAAAATTTAATAAAAAAAAAAAAAAAAAAAAAAAAAAAAAAAAAAAAAAAAAAAATAAAATATTAATGCCCAAAACATGACTAAAAAAAAAAAAAAAAAAAAAAAAAAAAAAAAAAAAAAGAAATGTATGTGTCCAAATATTGGTTTAGAGGAAAGAATTGCATTTCTCCAGTAAATTGTTCACATAGCATTTTCCCTATTCCAATCACCTATCAAAAATCATCGAAGCTGGTACATATAATTTCTTTATACTGAGGCACATTTGTATTCCCACATATGTTTCCAATTTAGGGGTTTCTACATATAAGCAGCATCTTATAAAAATTTTATACAATTTCACTGCTTAGGACTTAAAAGCAACTATTTGGAAAGGTTTTGTCTTTATTATTTTTTAAAGGAAGTTCATATTTGCTTAGTGTAAAAAATTAAAGACATAACTTCCCTAGTGACTTTGATTTTCCTAAAATAACTGCAAGCCTTCCTTATTCAATCAACCAATCAATATATATTTATTGATTTGTTCTATTTACCAAGACTATTAGGTGCTGACTGTTCTAATTCATTTGATCTTGAATCATTGCTTTACTTGCGCATCAGATACATCATCATGACGGCAATACATTTTGTTTCGTTTTTGTTTATGATGATCTTTTAGTTTTTCCGTTTCACCAATACCATATTTATCTATTTTAAAGTTTTTTAGTCTTTAGGAATCATAGTTCTTTCTCATTTACCATTAATCCTATGCATGCATTATTTTCCTTTTTCTTCAATATTCTTCTGGATACTTAATTTGTGCTTTAGTTATGCATTACATCTGATCCTTGATATTTTTCTTAATTTTTAAAGAAAATAATTCCTTCCCTAAACAACTGTTGAAGATAGAGCTCACAGAGCCAAATCTTTTGTATTTCCCCGTCTCTCAATTCTTCTGGATGACCTCAAATTGCCAACTTTGCTATACAGTGCTGGGTATAGGAGGAAGTAAATAAATCCTTATGCTCCCAGACTCCTCCTAGTCTGTAAAGTTTGAACTGAGTATGTTGTCCTTTGTCCTATTTAGTCCTGCTATTCAAATGATAAGGATGTTTTCTTCTGAACTTTCGGACAGGAAGTTCTGCTTTGTATAATACCACATCCTGCATCCTCTAGATCAATGTTGGATAATCAGTACCACGTTCCTCCAGTGTGCTCTCATTCTTGTTTTGAATTTCTTCTACTGAAGCAATGCCCACCCGAGCCTTTTATTTTTTGATGAGAATTCACTTTGGATGTCATTATGTAGATCCACTGGTATGTGAAGATGCATAATCACCTGGACAGCTTGATCAAAATAAGTGATCTTGATCAGCCATTAGGGAAGTTTCGAAGTTGGAAGTATCATTAGGGCCCATCCAGGTCCGTGACCTCATGCACTAAAGGTGACAAAACTGAGCCCAGGGAGAAAAGACTTGCCCAACTTCGTCGAACCCAATCCAGTTCTGCAGGACTCTTTCCATTTCATCTCACTAGCTTAAGCTTAAAAAAAAAAAAAAACCCTTTTTGAACCTCTTTTTCCTTAAGAAGTGTTTATTTTTATTCTCTCCCCTCCCCCCAAGAAAAGTCTGGTTAAAGTAGCGTCTATCATCTTTTACAAGATGCCAGTCTTCCCTCCGGTTCAGTGGGGAAGCTGGTGTTCTCCTGGTCAAGAATGAACGTAAATGATGTTCTCTGATTATTTTTCTTGTTTTGTTCCTGCCCTACAAAATAAGAGCAAGAGAAGTTAAGGGGAAATTACTATAGCTCCTGACCTATCCTCCACTGACTCATGTAAAAATATTTCTTTCCAGGTAAATATATCTCTGCTCTCTCTCCACAAAACAGTTGGAGCCATAAATAAGATGGTTTCGAGGTATTTGCAACCCCCATATGGCCTTGTACATTGTGCTTAATACGTTTCTGCTGAATTATTATTTTGGCTGTTCATTAAGCCAAGTCATCAGTGGAAACTGCATGGTTAAAGAAAAGCACAAACTCGAAAATAGCAAGATCTATTCTATAATAGTGTTGTAATTGTACATTACCGCAGCTTTTTTGTGTGTACATAGAGAAGAGGGAACATATCCTTCCCTACTCTTTTCCTACTCCTCTACCCTGACTTCTTTGTACACGACTTTCATCAACTCTCAGCACCTCACTTGGGTCTTTCTTGATATTATTAGTTACCCTGTTTTCAGTATGAAGTTGGCATTTCTTATACTTAATCCCATGATATCTGCACTGTGTATGTTTCACAAATAAACCTATGAATGATGAAGTCCTGTTTCCACAAAGGCACTCTTGGCATCACTCGTTATTTTTATTTATTTATTTATTTTTTTTGTCTTTTTGCCTTTTCTAGGGCTGCACCTGCAGCATATGGAGGTTCCCAGGGTAGGGGTCTAATCGGAACTGTAGCTGCCAAGCCTACACCAGAAACACAGCAATTCGGGCTCTGAGCTGCATCTGCAACCTACACCACAGCTCACGGCAACGCCGGATCCTTAACCCACTGAGCAAGGCCAGGGATCAGACTTGCAACCTCATGGTTCTTAGTCAGATTCGTTAACTACTGAGCCATGACGGGAACTCCCATCACATGTTATTTTGAGATTAGATGTAGACATTTCTTTTATGACTATAATTGTTGCCATCCTACACATTAATGAATCAGTGATCCATAGGTTCATACTTGCCTAGAAACAGTCAATAGCTAAACATTTTAAGAAATTCAAAGAACTGAACAAAATCAGTAGACTGGAGAGTTTAGAAACGTGCTATGAACAAACATTTCAGAAAATAATGCAGTATGTAAAAATCAAACTAGTTTAACTACAGAATTTAGGATGGTGCTATTTCACTTAACCATCTAATTCCCATGCCATGCCATAACTATATAATCAAATGCCATGAGAAGATACATATGGGCGCTTGGCATGCTTTTAGAGGTGATTCTCCAATCCTTTATTCATCAAGATTGGAAATTCACAAAATCTAATTTCCTTAGTCATTAAAATATTTTTAATGGTTTTGGACAGAGATTTAGGAGTGGAAGACAACTCGCAGTTCAAAGTATTTAATTTGCTATAATAAATGAATGAAATAGGTTCTAAAGACTGGAAAATCCCACAATGGATGGCAATGCCTAGATGCACATCAGTCAGGCAAATTCCATCAGAATTGACCTGACCATGTCCAGTTTCTTTAAGAATTTAGAAACAATAAAGTTATAGTGATATTCTTGCTTGACTACTTTATTTTACAAATGAGAGGGTACAGGCCACAAAAATTATATGGTTTGCAGAGGCAAGAAATAAAGAGTTCAGGTCTCCTGAAGCAGGTTGAAATTTCTTCACTGCTCTGACCTGAAGGACAGACACAACTCCAAGAGTTCATAGAACATGGAATGACACTCATGAGACAAAAGCAAAAATGACTAAGTTACACTGGTTAATTCATTCAACAAGTACTCATCAATTTCCAGTTAAATAAAGTTCAGGGACACTACCTTGTTTCTTTAAAAGTCCAACCTCAGAAAAGAGGTTCTTTCATATGATAAGCAAGGACTTCAATGCAGCATAGACAGTATCTGAGTTAAATGTTAATAACAAACCAGCAGAGGTACAAATTAAAAAAAAAAAAAAACTCTTGTAACAAAAATAAATCAGGCTCACAACACTGTAAATCAACTATAATTTTTAAAATGTAAAAAAAAAATCATTAGGCTTTGTTTAAAAGAAACCAGAATCAGGCAAGCAAGTCCTATAATAATATTTTTTCACTGAACAAAATTTAGTAGCACCAGATGTCTTATCCCTAACCCACTTGTAAGAATAAGACCTACTGAAAATGTAGAAAGTTGATAACATCTTCGTTTTAAAAATGTTTATATATTCTAGTATAGCAATGAGATAGGTTTAGCCACTTGCTACTTTTTAAGAAATAGTTTTTCTTCCTTAATGCATGGAAACTACCTGCATGCAAAGTAAGCAATCAAGGGTTATGTTAATTTTATTTGCCCTAGTTTGGCCAAATTGTTGCCAGCATAACATTTGGAACTAATTTTGAGATTTCAGAGGAGTTTCCTTTAATGATAAGGAAAAAAAATAGGTCCTAATCTTGGTCTGCCAACTTCAGCTTGTTTGGATTTTGCAGTGTGTGGCCTGAGAGATCTACAGTGTCTGGGATATTGTCAAGGGCCACTTTGCTCCTTTTTTAAGGAAGCCCTTGCCTTACACAGACCTGCTACTGAACTCGCCTTATAGCGCACACATCCTTACTGGACTTTACTGACCTATTGTTTTATATACAGATAGAGACATAAGTATAGATATAGATCTACATATATATTAATAACAATACATATAATAGAAAGGTAGATCTGTCTGTAAAGCACAAGAAATTCTAAAGACTTTGGAGCCAATGCTTTGCCATAACCTACTAACCTATAGATTTGTCCTTCAGGTGTTTCTAGAACACTTGGAAAGGATCGGAAACCGGGCAGAGCTGAAGAACAGAAGGTGACTTAGGAAACGGCGGGGATCTTCACTCCCTGGGGCCCTAGGGCAAGAAGAAGGGCGAGCGGCCAGCAGAGGTAAGGCCAGAAAGTGAGAGGCCGTGCAAGCGCGACAAAGACCGAGACAGGAGGTCGGCGGGCTGGCGCGCGGCTGGGGAGGGATGGGGGGGGGGGTGGGATATGAAGGAGGGGGGCGGAGCCGCGGTGCGGGAGGGGCTGGGGGCGCGGCGGCGGCGGGAGCTGGAGCACGAGCGGCGGGAGCCTAGGAGGCGCCGCAGCCCCAGCCCGGCGGTCAGGCGAGGGCGAGCGCCTGGCTCCGCGTTGCCCCTGCTCCGCGCCGCGCTTCTGCCCGCACCGCGCTTCTGCCCACCCCGCGGCTCGCGGCGGGGCGGAGTCTGCAAGAGTTTGCCCCGGAGCTCGGGGAAGTTTCCCGCCGCAGCTCCCGCACGAGCAGTACCTGCCGGCGCCCGGCGCCTTCCGCTCCCCTCGCTGCTCGTAAGGTAAACGCCCGGGGTCGGGACCTGCGGTGGGGAGAGGGTTTGGAGGGGCCGAGATTGGGGGGAGCCACTGCACCCTTGGTAGGAGAGACGTCTGGGTGGGCGGGAAAGTGCACCCTCACCTTAACAGGTACTTACTTCACCTCTGCTGACTGCGAAGCATCTTTTTCTTTCTACCCGTATTGCCCCCTCCCCCCATTTGAATCCACTCTCCTCACTTTATTGACTGTGCTGAGGGCGGAAGGAGGGGGTCCGGGCGATGGAGAGGGTTGGGAGGCTTGGAGAGGGGAGGCGGTGAAGGACGGTCCCTGAACTTGGGGGCTACCTGTACTGGATTTCTGGGCCCCGGCAGGGCACCCTGGACTCCGGGATTCTAGTGCCAGCCCCCACTCGGGGCAAGCCGAGGTTGGTGAGAGGACACCAGAAGGAATAGTCTTGCGTTTCTGATGCCGGTTTATCCGGTGCTCCAGCGTGTTTGGCGGAAAGATGAGCATCTTCACTGCGATGCCCCATTTTGCATCGATCCCAAACTCCGAGACCACGCCAAGGCTCTTGCGGCCAGTGTGGGAGGGAAGTGAGGAGCCCAGGTTCCATCCGGCCCCGGCAGAGGGGTTAGGGGTGATCTGGGAAAGAGGCTCGAGGTGGGGTGGGGAGAGTGGGAACTGCGTGGTTGCTTTGTTGCCGCCGCTGTTACTTTCACGCGGGTTACCCGCTCCCTTTTCTGCCCGGTTTGAGCATCCTGCTTATCAGCATGTTTCTCCTAGAAGGCTAAAAGGTGTTATGTTTGATGCCTGTCAGGAGTTATTTCCAACTAAGTTCACAGGAGCAAAGCCAGAGCGGCCACTCGCCCTCCCTCCTCTTCCTGCAGGTTCACCCCCAACTCCCTCTGACCAGCAGTTCCCAGGGTTTTCAAAGGGATAGGAAGTAAATTATATAGAGTGTGTGTTTGCGTGACTTTTTCCCTGTGATGTTATCACGACCAAATAAAAACACTGAGGATGTTTAATAGGACTCTTCTTTGGCAGTTCTTATAGTAATTCAGAGTATTAGTCACCAGTATTTATTTTGCTTCAATTTAGCCCCAAACATCACGTTAATCTCTATATATACAAATTTATCTGTATTTGTAGTATTCTATTGGGTTCAAAGGAAGTGGACTTCTTTTACACTGATATATATACACACATCAAAATACAGTGTGACCATAAAAAATCATTTATCTGGCTTCCTAGTTTGGTGGCTTGGCACCTGCCAATTCCAGTACATAATCATAACACCATATGCCTGTCTACCAAATTGAGGATAAGGAGAATGTTGTTTTTCCTGGGCAAGGGTACCCTGAACTGTCCAATTGTATTATTGCTCCAAGGGTTTTTCAGGGCTGTGGTCAACGTGAATCAGACATACAGAACAAAATTACATTTCCACCCCATGCATTCGAAAAGGATCCAATACCTGGGCACGGGTAGTTGACTCATGATTGAGGAAAAATTAAAGTCCTCTCTTCACTCAGACAAAATTCGATTGAATATAGTCAATAAGAAATAGCATGCATTGAATGCCCTGAGAAAACAAGAATTTTCCTCTTGCTTCACTTGGGTTTTATCTCCTATATTACAGTAGCATCCTCCAGAAAAGGAGCCTTGCAGATAGTTGTTGGTATGTACTAACTAAAACACCATATTTTTTAATACAGAGGCTTGGTGACAGTCCAAAACCATAAATGTTTTAAATCATTAGCAACCATCTGTTCTCTTCCACTCACTTAAAGCACAGTGTTTTATTTTCACAGGTATCAAAACATGCATCCTCCTTTCATACATTTCCACGAACATCCCCAGAGCTGTAATGGTATCTGATCTTGACCCCAGTTCAGAAACTATGGTGTTGGGCTTATTACACTATAAACTCCTCTCCTTTCATTTTCAATGAAAGAAGAAATCAAAAAAGTTTTTAAAGCCTTTGGCAAGGCTGGTGTATACTTCAGTGAAATCTCATTGCTTTTTTTTTTTTTTTTTCCTCCACCTTTTTGTTACCAGAGAGAAGCTGAGAATTAGTGTAGCTGCAGGCATCTCCTAGTGCCATTCTTTCTCTTTGTTCCTGGTCATAAGGGTAGCATTTGGTGCTCTGAAGCAGTCCATTAAACAACCCCATGACTCCAGAAAATTAGTGGGATTTCTGGAAAACTAACATCACCCCAGGAAGAATTGACAAAATGGGAGACTAACTTAATATTCCAAACCCCAAATTAAGTAGGCCTAAGACATACACATTGTTTCCCGCACAGATACTGGGTATGCATAGGATATATATAGGGTATATATAGGATACGGATAAAATGTCTGTCTACATAGTATTCTTTCTATTTGTGTTTGGGAATCTGATTGAATTATTAAATAATCAGCAGATAGAGTCCCACCCTTCATTTTGTTCATGTCCTCATTAAAGCAAGACTTGAGATTTTGAGTCTTCCCCCATCCAGAAATGCTTTCTCATTTGGGAATGTTTGCTGTAACTGGAACAGCAATGTTAAGATATCCTTATCACTTAAAATTAAGGTGCGTAATAAAAATATTGTCCCTTCAGTGTGGCCAAAATGTTGGGAAATTCTTTTTACTCCACTCTGGGTGTAATGTCCCAAAGAGCTTTTATATTTTCAAGGAAAAAGATATTGGTAGTCTGGCTCACACTTTGCAAATAACTGATATGTACTTGGAGAGTATCAAGAACCAAAGAAAAGTGGGGTGTCTGTCCTCTTACCTGCTACACTGCTCTGTAGGGTCCTTGCCCTGAAAGCCTAAGATTCCTCTGACTTGCTACTAGGATAACACGGAAAGGAATAAACCCAAACGGTAGATAATTTTGAAAGTAAAGTTACATTTAAAAATATGGTCTAATTTCAACCTTTGGAAAAACATTAGGATGTGTTACATCTTATTTTTCTTTGTACTAAAAATGAATTACTGAGGGGAAACAGTTTCATCATGTATAGTAAGCACTTTGAATTATTCATGTTAATGAGAAGAGTAGAGGCAAAGATAATCCAGAATCGTGGAGATTTAAAAAGTCATTTGTGTTTGTCTTTGGACTGTATTGCATGTTTGACTGGAAAAAAGATTTTCATTGTGATTGTGGGCAAGTTGCCTTTCTAATTATTTCGTTTTGTTTAGGTTAATTTTAAAATGAGCTTACAGATCTCAAACACCAAAACAGATTTATGGGGAGGTGGGGCACCTGGGCAGCCTGCCCAGAATCTAGCTGGGTGACAGAAATAAGCAAACCTGGTATGAAAACTTTGCAGTAAATTAACTCACAGAGAGGTAATCAAGACTTGATTCTATACCTGCTTAAGTAATTTGTGTTAAGGATTAGATGTGTTCCTAGGAAAACTGAAGTCCACTGATCAAAATTTGAGAAATTCTGGAGTTCCCTTTGTAGCTCAGCAGGTTAAGAACCCAATATAGTCTCCATGAGGATGCGGATTTGATCTCTGGCCTCACTCATTGGGTTAAGGACCCAGCATTGCTGCAAGCTGCAGCATAGGTTGCAGATGTGGCTGGGATTTGGCGTTGCTGTGGCTGTGGTGTAGGCCTGCAGCTTCAGTTCTGTTTTGAGCCGTAGCCCGGGAACTTCTATATGTATCATGTGTGGCCATAAAAAGAAAAAAATTTTTTTGAGAAATTCAATGTCACTTTATATGTAATAGCAGTGATTAATATGTTTTTAAAAGATGATAGTAGGTGCCCCTGAGAACCAAATAGGGATATTCTGATGTTTAAATCTTATTAAATTGAATTTTTAAGCATGAGGTTTTCCTAAAGCATACATGTGTGTATGTGCCGAGGTCATTCTTATAAGCCTGACTTATATACATAGGTCCCAAAAAGTAGTAGCAGCAAGTTGCTGTCTGAATAAGGGGCTTGGCCCATTTGCTCTTTGGACCTAGGCTCCAGATCAAAAATTTTATCAAAAAGAAGCTCTCAAGCATCTATTGTTACCGAGGCCCTGGTTAGATAAAATAGTTGAAGTTCAGCAAGACTGCCAATTTAACAGATTTCTATTGTGTGTTTCAAAAGCTCCAGGGCGAAATTGGTTGTGGATGAAATAGTTACTTGAGCAAGAAGTTGATTCACACCATAGCACATGCTCTTAAACACCTTGTCTGTGGTCAGCGTTCAGTTGTATATAGACTTTGTCGAATTGTTATTTCTGCGGACTGTTAGAATTTAGAAAACCTCTATGGAGAAGGTTAGAGCTGGCAAAATTTATGATCGGAAAGGCCGATAGATAAGATCATTTTTATTTCAGGAATTCAAAGCAGAAAAGAAAACTGTGACTTTTACAGCAGCGAGCAGCGTGGTCCTAGAAAAGGAGATGGTCCCTTCAGATGGGTGACTGTGTTCACCAATAATCATCATCACGATCAATGCGCTTGCTCCATGCTTCTTTTTGGAGGAAACGTTTTTGTTTGTTATAAAATGTGGCGTTTTTTAAACACTTGGCTAGACTAAGTACTTAAAGTTTTTTGTGGTTGGAAATATAATTGAGACCCACAGGATATATTTTATGTACATTTGTCAAAGGAATCGATTTCTTCTGATCAGTGCCTAAATTTTAGAGTCAAAATTATGCATTCGATGATAGAGCTGGAAAGGACCTTAAAAGTGATTTCTTCCAATTTTACAGTGAAGGAAACTCAGTGATCCTGGTGAGCTGCTAAAGGTCGCCCTGGTGGTTAGTGGCAGAGCAGAAACTGGAAACCTGATCTCCTAAGTTCTCTTCCAGTTCCCTGGTCTTAAGTTGTGTAGCTGGGAGTTGGGGGGGTGGGGAGGAGTTAACTCTTTCAGGCCATTAAGGTATCAGCTGTACACAGTAGTCATGAAATGAAGTGGTACCGAGGTACCTGCAGGAGGCTAGTGATTGCTCTATCTTCTGTCTTTCACCAGGGACCAGACTGTGGTCCTCAACCTTTTGAGATTTTGTCCTCTTTGTAATAACAAATATTTCCTGCCACCCCCTTCGTATCTTGAATTGTAATTCGTCAGTAATATAATCACTGAATATATCTGTCATGAAAAGGAGCAATAAAGTAAAAGTAATTTGTTGTGCACTGTGCGTTTTGCTACACTAATATTAGGGGGTGACTTTGCTGGAACACGTAAGGAAGAAATCAGAAGCTTGCTTGTGGGTATGTATAATGGATAAATTTGGATTTAAGACAAATAAAAACATCAGAAGACATTCTCTGCAAGAAGTATAGGAAGGGCAATATAGGATGGGAGACTGGTAGGTGCAAACTATTGGGTGTAAGATGGGGCTCAAGGATGTATTGTATAATATGGGGAATATAGCCAATATTTTGTAATAACTTTAAATGGAAAATAACCTTTTAAATTGTAGAAAAATAAAAAAAATTAAAGTAAATTAACAACCATAATTTAAAAACCCAGGAGGAAAAAGTCATTCTGATTTAAAAAAAAAAAAAAAAAAAAGAAAGTACTGGAAAATCAAAGGGGACTAGACTGAAAGTAGTGTTAGGATAACTGCAAGCCAGGCATTTGTATATCATAACAGAAAGAAGAAAATGATGGTAATTGTTGTAGGGAAAACACTGCCAAGTCAAGTTATAGATGGTTGGAGTGAAGAAAATATGGAAGTATGATATTTTGCAAACGAGAGAGTAAATACTATTAATATACTTCCACCCAAATCCCCAAACTGCTTTATGCAACATTTTCCTGTTGTTACTAATGTGAACTCTACTTCAGGGGACTCTGCAGGCTACCCACTATATCATCAATAATAGCAAAATATTTCCACAATGGAAATTATTAATGTAGTGCTGATATTGCTTTTTTTCAGTTTATTTTCAAGTAATATTGTAATCTATTAACTCTAGATTTAGGAGAAAGATTATGCAAGATGATTGAATTATTCACCACAACAACCTTGTAAACCGCTGGGCTAGAGTTCCTGTTCTGGCTCAGTGGGTTAAGAACCAGATTAGTATCCATGAGGATGTGGGTTCCATCCCTGGCCTTGCTCAGTGAGTTATGAATCCGGTGTTGCCACAAGCTGAGGCATAGATCACAGATGCTGCTCAGATTGGGTGTTACTGTGACTGTGGCAAAGGCCTCAGCCGTGACTCCCATTTGACCCCTAGCCTGGAAACTTCCCTGTCCCACAGGTGCGGCCTGAAAAAAAGGCCAAAACACCAAAACCAAAACAAAACAAAAAAACCAACACCACTGGGCTTTTGGTGGAAATTCTTATAAAATGCTTAGTTATGCTTATATACCAGATTCTACAGGTTGGTATTCATTATAAGTTTAGTTCAGGGATACAGTGCATGTTGTCTGTAATATTTGGGAAAATTCTTCATTATGTGGTGCTGTCCTTCCAAACCTCCCCCCCCCACCCCCCGCAAAGCCAGCAGAACTCCCCTCACTTATTGTGACAAACCTGAGCCTCCCCAGTCGCTTCCAAAATAGTCTCTAGGGTTGGTCTGGCCGGGATGAGAGTACAGAGCTAGATAAACAAGATTCTTATGATGCCATGGGTTATTTTTCCTGCCCCTACTCAACCCTTATTTAAATGGGACCATCGCACTTGTCCACTGGTCTCTATCCTCAGTGGACCAGGATTATAAATTTTACTGCCCATCAAACTCAAGCTCCTATTCTGATCTTTTTGTTTTTGTTTTTGTCTTTTTTGTTGTTGTTGTTTTGTTGTTGTTGTTGTTGCTATTTCTTGGGCCGCTCCCGCGGCATATGGAGGTTCCCAGGCTAGGGGTCGAATCGGAGCTGTAGCCACCGGCCTACGCCAGAGCCACAGCAACGCGGGATCCGAGCCGGGTCTGCAACCTACACCACAGCTCACGGCAACGCCGGATCGTTAACCCACTGAGCAAGGCCAGGGACCGAACCCGCAACCTCATGGTTCCTAGTCGGATTCGTTAACCACTGCGCCACGACGGGAACTCCTATTCTGATCTTTTTCTCCCTCTCACCTTTATAAAAATTTACTTCTTCTGGTGCTTCTTTCTCTTAGGAATCTATCTTTTATGGGTGACTATGAGTGTTGAAAAACTAATATACGGCTCTATTTTACTTCTCCCGGACTTTAGCCTTGTGTAAAGGCATATCTCCAGAAAGCATTGAAGCCTTTCATATGTAGAGAGAGACATTACAGAATTCACACATATGTATATGTATGTATAGATAAACGTGTTATATGTGTATATGTACATGTATACACACAGATTTCAGGCACTGAAAAAAACAGGAAAGGAAGTATTATTTGATACTATATTTTTAATGCCCTTGAAATATGCAGAAAGAATTGCACAGGTCCAATATTGGAAGTTGCACCGTAAAACATAGTGCTGTGAAGTTAGGTTCATAGCAGAGGCCCAAATCTGTTATCAATGCAAATAAACAGTTTTTTTTTTTTTAAGAGAAAAAAACATTTTAATAAATGCAGGAAAAGTTTTCAATAATATTTAACATCTATTCATGACAAAATCTTAGCAAAATACAAAGAAAAATGAAATTTCTTAACTTGGTGAAGGAAAATCTACTAAGATCCACAGCAGCAAATAAACAGTTGCATTAGAATTTTTTGTACTACTTGAAATAAGTGTGTTCTGTGCAGGCATATAGGAGTTGGAGGGGTGAGGCATAGACAGCAGTGTTTTCTGTCCTAGATATATTTAGTCTATGAACTGTTGCCACACTCAAAACCCACCATCTCTTCTCTTTGCATAACATATGGTATTTACAGAGAGATTAGAGGATTTTGAAGATTACCCATATATACACAGCCTACCAGAGTGTAGGATCCCGGAAGCAAGAGGAAATTGAGAGTGAAACTCAAATTTTCTTAATTCTAATGGTCTACTAGACCATAACATAAGACCTGCTCTTGCAAACTGAGTTATTGGAAAATGTCGTTTCAGTATTAGCTACAGCAAACATCCTGAGTTTACCAAATTTTAAGGAAGTTTTTTTTTTTATATTACTTCCCATTGTAATAAGAATCTAAGATGTCTTTTATTACCTTGTATATCTTATTCTCCCCCCACTTTTTTTTTTGTTTGTTTGTTTTGTTTTTGTTTTTGTTTTGCTTTTGCTTTTTAGGGCCATACCTGCAGCATATGGAAGTTCCCAGGCTAGGATTTTTAGGCCTACACCACAGCTCATGGCAACACCAGATCCTTAACCCACTGAGCGAGGCCATGGATCAAACCAGCATCCTCATGGAGACTGGTCGTATTGGTTTCTGCTGCATCACAATGGGAACGCCTCCCTTATTCTTTTTAAAGAAAGAAGGGTTTTTTTTTTAAGTATTCTTCAATTAAGATTGAAGTCACAGTGTGTTGGTGTGCATGTATGTGTGTGCATTTGTGTGTATGTATGTGAATAACAGTAGCACAAATCTCTACATAGAAAGGCCTGTTTTACCCATTCAAGACAGGCAGCTTTTCCTACAAAAGGGATGCAGCAATTGTGCAGAATACAATCTGATCTATGATTGTCTTGCCATATATTGTTCATTCTTACTGGGAGCTTCTTGGTCAATTGAATGGCCTAACATTCAGCCTCAGACTGACCCCTAACTTGATTTGGTCCACTTTTGTTACGACTTCTGATAAGAGTCTAGTGATGCAATGGGAGTTGAGGGAAGATGAAATTGAGGTAGTCGGATTGAGGATGGTGATAAGGAAAACAAGGAGCTTCTTTCACTGGAGCAGCACATAGATCTATATAGGCAGCGAAATTTTATTGAAATAGCTGCCTTTTCTCGTTATGCTTTTTATTCGTGCACGGAACTGAGGCAACAATTGTGCAAGTAAAACCCTCCTTCCTCTTTGTACCATTAACAATGCCATGCAAGAGAGAACCTTCTTTGTCAGAATAAACAAATATGACACGTTCCAGTCATAGTGCCTCCTTTTACCACAAGACCTCAATATTCCCCTAAACTGAAATCTAAAACACCAAAGAATGTCATTATGAAAAGGGAAAATATACTCAGGTAACACAGGGAAAGAAATTTCAGAAGCGTCTGTTGGATACATGTGAAAATGGGAAATCAAATAAGACAGTTCTGTCAATTCAAATGGAGAATGTAACACTTACTACTCCATTAGTTTCAAGAGAAAGAAGCTCAAAGCTCACTTAGCTTTGTGGTCATTTCATTGTCTTTTTTTTGTCACCAAGGAGATTAGAGCTGTGACCCCACACTTACAGGTTACTTGAAGCAAATATTGTATGAAGATTTAGATAACATGATGACATTGAGTGTATATACCTTAAAAAAGAAATTTCAAAATTAAGATGTAAGCACAATTTTTAGAAACATCTGTCTAAATAAATTTGATTTTCCCACAGCGCCCTTGAATAGCAGATTAGAATGAGGGTAATTTACTCCCTCCCCTCAAAAATCAATTTTCTCAAATATTAAAAAATGCTCAGGTGTTAGTGACATTGTTGGATTAAAAGCAGTAACTACCAACACTCTTTTTTTTTTTCTTTCTAGGGCCACACCCGTACCCATGGCATATGGATTTTCCCAGGCTAGGGCTCCAATTGGAGCTACAGCTGCCAGCAACGCCACAGCCACAGCAACGCCAGATCCAAGCCATGTCTGTGACACCACAGCTCACGGCAACACTGGTCCTTAACCCACTGAGCAAGGCCAGGGATCGAACCTGCAACCTCATGGTTCCTACTGGGATTCATTTCCACTGCGCCACGATGGGAACTCCCCTAACACTCTTTTACCTTCTAATATTTGCTCTGTTTCCTATTAGGAATTTTTACCATTAGATAAAGAGATTCTATTACTGTGACAGGGTTGGCATTCAGCTGGGTGCACTGGTGTGGCCTTACAAGTTATTTGTGGCTCGTGCCCAAGGTGTACAGAGTGTGACATAATTTAAATATTAATTCCGTACTTACATGCTCACTTTTGTGACTTCACTATAGATAGATACATAGATAGATGCTCTCACTTGCTAAATATACATATATATATATATACACATAGATATCACTTGCTAAAAAGTCTAGCAAAATCATATTTTCAAGATTTTATAGATCAGGGAAATATAACAGGATTTAGAATAGAGATGGGTTTGCAAATTACTGAACTCTCCATAGAAGAGGTTGTCCATCTAGTACCTTAGAACTTTGTTTCACCTTGAGTTTTCCCAACATACACACACCATGTACTAGCCAATAGGATTCCTTGAAGTTATTGGTGTGTGTTTTGTTCAGAACATTCTGTAAAACATAATTAAAGCTCAGAAAATCTCTCTAAATTCTCCACATGTAGGTCCAGCTCTGTACTTGGCATGTCTTCTTGTCAGTCTTAAACATCAAAAGAAACATGGTTGAAAACACCCTGTGATCTCTGCCCATTTCACCTCAACCTCTAGAGTCCCCAGCTTTCAATCTGGATTTTGTTTTTGACATTCTTTTTCCTCCACCCCATATCAAAACCTTCCCGTTCCCCAACCCCTGCACCGCACTGCACAATGTCATCAGTTGTAACCTACAAAGGGTGTTACACATCTGCCTTAGAACATCACCCAAGTCTAAACTTTCACCATCCATCGTGTAGAGAACTACAGGGATTTTATAACTGGTCCCCTGGCATCTGATGTTGCTCCCCTTCCAAATCCGTCCTTACCTTTGGTAGGGTGCCAGAGGAACATTTTTTTTTTTTGTAAAAAATAACTTTATTGAGATACAGTTCACACCATATAATTCACCCATTTACACATGCACAACTCAATAGATTTTGTAATTCATGGAGTTGTACAACCATCATCACAAACAATTTTAGAACACTTCATCATCCATGTATGCTTTAGCTGTCATTTCTCCTACCCTTGATTCCCCCATCTCCACCAGCCTTAGGTAACCACTAATCTACTTTTTGTCTCTGTAGATTTTCCTAAACTAGATATTTAACACAAATGGAATAATGTAATGTGTGACCTTTTGTGACTGGATCTTTCACTTAATGTAATATTTTCAAGATTCATCTGTGTTGTAACTTCTATCAGTACTTCATTCCTTTTTATGGCTGAATAATATTCCGTTGCATAGATATACCAGATTTTTAAAAATTCCTATTCATTAGTTTATGAACATAGGAGTTATTTCCACCTTTGGGTATTGTTTTTGGAAGGCAGCTATGCCAAACTTTATGCAGAGGAGCTTTTTTGAAATGCAAACACGGTAACTATTACCCCTTCAACTACACATGCCACTTAACTGGATTACCATTGCTTTAAGATGAAGACCAAAATTGTGCACCTGATTTTTTAGAAAGCAGGTGAGGTCAGGCTCCTCCAGTCTCATCTCTTTTGGTGCCTCCACTCCTTCCCTCAGCTTCAGTTCCCTGGCTTGCTTCAGTTGCTCTTCCTTTCCATGCTCTATTCCATCCTCACACCTGTAAACACACATGCCCAAACCTTACCTAGTTAACTCTCAGTTAAACCTCAGCCATCAACCCAAACATCACTTCCTCAAATGAACCATGTCTTCCCCCTAGACTGAGCCAAATTCCCGTGTAACACACACATTTGTATGCATACATATCTCTTATCACAGATAGTTGCAGACTCACATTTATTTATTAAACTATCTAATTAATTCCTAAGGGAGAGACCTGTCTAGTTTTCTTGGTCCTTATATTCCTGGAAAATACGACAGCGGACACTCAGAGTGGGAGTGTAATGAGTATTGCATAAATGTTGACTAGGCATCCTATCTTTAGCCCCACATGTCCACGTGCAAACACATATGCAACTCACAAACACATGCTCACATCCACCCACACACTCCAATAGAAGTAATAGATGACTTGCAAGCTATGAGGCCCCATTTTTAACTTTCTTTAACCTCTCCAAATATCACACTCCTCTTTCTTCAGTTTCTCTTTCCTATCAGTGATTCATTCAGACGTGGCTTCAATAGTGCTATGTTCGCTTGCAAAGTGAGGTTGGTCTGTTGAATTTCTTACCAAAAAAAAAAACCCCAAAAGGCCCATGCATTTCTTTACATTATTTCCTCTCACATGTGAAGCCCCTTGATAAATTCAGGAATTTTAAAAGGCTTTACAGGGGACTTATACTGTGCTGTTTGTGCATATTTTGCCATTAATCAGTGATCAAAGATTGTACCATGTTGGAGAAAAGAAAAAGAAAATCCTTTGGAGGTAATCTATCCATATGATTTCCACTTGGAGGTAAAAGAAATAAAGGAGAACAAAAATTAAAATAAGGATAAATATATGAATTTGAAAGAGTAACAATCTGTTATAAAATTAAAAGTCTATGTTTTTAAGAATTGCGCAAAGGTTTCAAATTATGGCTAAAGAAGAGACCCATCAAACTGATGGGCACTTACTGTGTTCTGACACTATTCTAATTATCTGTGCCTAAATTCAAATTACTCCATTAAAATTGAGTTAGTCTCCTTTTTATTTAAAGCCTTTTTGGTTGAACTAATTTAGAGAAGAATCTGCTAAGCCTGGGATATTTTGTGCCAAAAAAAACAAGGAATTGCTCAAAAGCCGGTGGGGACACATCAGAAGGACATAAAAGCCAGATTTCAGGGATACCACTGGCCCAGTTTGGGATCACTTGAACATGAAAGTAGTAATGTATGTTATGTATTAGAGGACATCGAATAAGATAAGAATGCAGGAGCCCATGATGTGTGTGTGTAGCGTGCAGATGGGGGTGGTTAGAAGGAAAAGCTCTGTTTCACTAAGGAACAGAAGCAAATGATTAAAAGAAAAGATAGAATTATAAAGTCACCTTTTTGTGACTGCTAGTACAAGAATAACCAAAGAATAATCCAGTTAGATGAATGGTTGATGCGGACAGGACATTCACACTAACAATACAGTTCAACCCACTGATTGCTTATTAATTACAAAGAGGGGAAAATACCTTTGCAGGAAGATATCTGGCAGACACCACCTTAACCAAGTGACCACCCTGGCCATCACCCATAGTGGGACAAACATGTACCTTTTGACAGGACACACACGTGAGGTGGGACAATCCCCTCTGAAGTTATTTCACCAGAAATGTTATTCCTGAATCTAATCTTGAGGAAACAATCAGACAAATCCCAACTGGTAGAGATTCTTCAATGTAACTGATCTGGGCACTTCAAAAACATCAGTATCTTAAAAAAAAAAAAAAATCCTGGAAAACTGTTTATTGTTAAAAGAGACTAGACCACATGACAACTAATTGCAAGGCATCCTTCCTGATTAGATTGTGGATGAGAAAAAAAAAAAAAACTATAAAGGGTAATATTGGGACAGTCAGAAGGAATCTGAATCTGGGCTGTAGATCATATACTGTATTACACCCATGTTGAATTTCCTAATCATGTTGAAGTCATGTCAGACAATGTCTTTTGGAGAGAAGATATATTTAACAGTATTTAGAGAAAAAAAATCTCATGATCTCTGCCATTTTCTTTTACACAGTATAGAAAATAATGTTTTAAATATGGGAAAGAGAAAAAAGAAAATGTGGCAAAATGTTAATAATTATTTAATCTAGCTGAAGATTTATAATATTACTGCTAATTTTCTGTACATGTTTTTCAAAATAAAAATTGGGTGAAACAGTCTATGATTTTAAACCGACTATCCAGCAAATGAGATCATTTGTCCCATTGTGTCGAAGTGAGCTAGCATGCTGAAAGCAGTTTAATTGGTTAGCTGGTCAAGTGTCCAGTCTAAAGTATCTACATATCTTCAGTCAGCATTCCATACTACTTCATAATTTATATTTAAATACTTATGAAAAAGCTATCCTTAAAAATATGTTAGGCAATATAGGTAAGAATACCTATAGGATAATCTCAGTAAATATTACATAAAGTAGTTATTTTTCTCATTTTTCAGTTATATGAGAACTTTTCAACATGTGACATTTTAAAGGGAAATCAGGCAACTTGGTAATTTGATTTTTCTTCTTCCATATCTTTGCGTAAACATTTGGTGCTTGCCAAACACTACTAAAACAAAGTGTAAGGTTGCTGACAGTTTTCACTAAAAGGTCTACAAGGTAGCAGAATGCAGTGTGCAGTGTAGAATAGATTTGGTCACAAGGCCCCAGTAAGATTTAGGATCCATTGTGATTCTCAACTGCACGTTGTCTAGAAGGCAGGCAAGCATGATTAGTGTTTATATATTAGCAACAGGTACTTAAAGTCCAATACCATAGATTTACAAATACCAGAAAACAAAGCTCTCTATTTAGTCAGTAAAGTGAGAGTAGAGTCTATATGAAGCACAAAGTAAAAGAGAATAAATTTTTTTTTTATTTTATTATTTTTTTTTTTTTGGTCTTTTTTTTTGCCTTTTCTTGGGCCGCTCCCTCAGGTATGGAGGTTCCCAGGCTGGGGTCGAATTGGAGCTGTAGCCACCGGCCTATGCCAGAGCCACAGCAAGGACAGATCCGAGCTGCGTCTGCGACCTACACCACAGCTCACAGCAATGCCGGATCCTTAACCCGCTGAGCAAGGTCAGGGACCGAACCCACAACCTCATGGTTCCTAGTCGGATTCATTAACCACTGCACCATGACGGGAACTCCTAAATTTTTTCAAAGTTACAAAATTTGTAATAAAAAATGATCTCTTCTGAAAAATTTCATCTTCAAAATAAGTATTTAAAATATTCCTCCTACCATCTAATTGTATGATGTAATATCTGAAGCCGGGTCCCTGTGAGAATACTTTGCATAAATACTTTTCTGATAACATTTAGGTCTGCTGCCATATGTACCTTTTACATTTCTAGAACAAGTGGAATGGTTCTTCCTGTATATGATTTAAAAAAAGAACTTCTAGATCTTCTTATATCTTATGATACAGTAAACCAAAGATAAGAATATTAATAGAGCTCCTTCCCCTTATATTTCATATGATAGTTCATAAATTATCATCAATTCTAACAAGCAGAAGAAGTTTGAGTTTCTGAAAAATCTGAAAGAATCTACCTCCTGATACTGCCAGTTTATAATTCCTTGAGGCTAAATTTCGCTGTGATAAGAAATTAGACTTCATCCTCAGCTTATATTAAGACAAAGAATAATCAGTTTAAACTTGGAATTGTTTTTAACAAAGGAGAAATAGTAAATTATTATGAGGAGAGATTTGGTTCTTGAAAAGTCTTAATTGTCTTCAGATAAATGTAATAATAGCTTAGTTTTTATACCCCTTGTCCCTCTACCCCCACCCCCACCCCAAGCTTCTCACATTTATGTCAGGAGTAAAACAATGGATACCCGTACTACTTTGACGATAGAATTTTAGGACTTTAGAGAGCTGGGTGAAACTGAATTTTGTGATCGCATTGTATTGTTGATACATTTTATTTCATTTTTTAAAAAGTTCTAAGACCATGAACAATATAAGTTAAAATTTATTTGAATTTATAGCAATAGGAAAAGTGAACTTCCATATAGAATTTGGCTTTAAAAGCGAGCAGCTATGTGAACAATTTGTGTAGGTAATTATTAGCTGAAAGCTATTTGTAGTCTAAGTTTATTGAATATACACATATGATAATAAGACTTTGCACAAATAGAACCTTTTGATAATAAATCCACGTGAAAGACGGTGCCTTGGGGAATAATTCTAGATATTATAAGTATATTGAATTCCCTGCACACAGGATGCAGAACTCTCGACCAAGTATGTAACTATTTTTCATTCATGATGCTTAATAGGTCATTTTACTAAGGCCTCAGAAAAAAAAAATCAGTATAACAAACAGTGGAAAATGTGGTGTTCTATTTGTGCCTATGTTCCAAACATTGCAATCACAGAAGAAATAGCAAAGCAGAGCCCTATAACCTGTCATCAGAAGTGAGCTAAACTACACTGAAAATCACAGTTATCAAAAATAAATAAATACCTAATCATTACCTGAGATGTCTTCCTGTCATTGGGTATTGGAATCCCTGATTGTTTGCTTTTGTGATCTACTCACTTGCTTAGAAAAAGCACTTTGGCAGTAAAATAAAATATAGCAGAGCTTGAGTTCTCTTTATGAATCCTGCACATTTATAACACTTCATGGAACTATGCACCCCCCCACATCCTGTCACTTTTACTTCATGTTAACAAAATGGAAATACAATGAAGGATCCCTCTAATTGCCTCCCTTTACTAAAGGTTTTTGTTACAGTTTTATTCTTATGCCATATTTCATATTTAAACGAAATCAGTGCTCAGAGTCAGTGCTTTCAGGACTGTTTCCTTCTCTGAGTTACTTTGATTCATTTTGTGGATGGCTAGATTTCATCATCAAGGAGTTTGTTCCAGGAGGGTTCATGTGCACTATGCTTCCAGGATCTTTGCCTGCTTGATCCTTATCCTCCACCTCCTTTCCCCTTGCCCTGTACCCCTGTCTCAAGTTCATAAGCCATTTTCTGATTTGCTTTTCATTTTTGGGGGGGGTGGGGTGGGGTGGGGCAGTGGTGTTGTGGAATGGCAGGAGCTGGTGGCATGGGCTGTCTGCACTCCATTGTGGGTCTGGTCTAGAATACCGTCTCTCAACCCACTGTTCTCTTTGCCCTCAAGTTTAAACAGTCAAGGCCCTAATTCTGTGTTGTGATCCAGCAAGTAAGTACATGGCTTGCCTTCCTTTGTCTCCCCCCTGTTCCCCTCAGCTTGGGAGACAGTCCATGGCTAATAAAAATAGAAGGTGGGTGTGTTATCTTCTCCAGCCCTATCTCCCCGGTCATTCTTTGAGTAGGGAAGTTTCATATTCCCTACAGCCTACTTGTAACCTAGATGTCACTGTGCCAATCTAAGGTCTGGGGACAGGCTTTTGAGACTATGATACTATTTTTAGGCAAGTTTATATCCATCTCAAGGCTTGAGCATGTATGTGAATTCTCATCCTCTTCTCTTGTTTCTCTCCAGATTTACAGAATTTAGGGGCAGGTATGATTTAGTTAGTAGTTTTGAAGTTGTCTTTGACCTATTTTTTAATTGAGTTGTTTGCTTGCTTATTGTTGAGTTTTAAGAAATTTTTGTGTATTTTGGATATCAGTCTTTATCAGCTATATAATTTTTACAAAATTTTATCTCAGTTTGTGACTTGTCTTTTCATTCTCATAATAGTGTCATTTGCAAAGGAAAAATTATTAATTTTAATGAAGTCCAGCTTATCAATTCTTTCTTTTATGAATTGTGCCTTTTGTATTGGATCTAAAAGTCATCACCAAATTCAAGGTCACTTAGATTGTCTCGAATTATCTTCTAGGAGTTTTATATTTAAATCTGATTCATTTTGAATTAATTTTTGTAAAGGGTATAAGTTCTATGTCTAGATTTATTTTTTTGCATGTGCATGTCCAGTTTGTCCAGCACCATTTCTTTTTTTTTTTTTTTTTTTTTTATTTTCCCACTGTACAGCAAGGGGGTCAGGTTATCCTTAGATGTATACATTGCAGTTACAGTTTTTCCCCCACCCTTTCTTCTGTTGCGACATGAGTATCTAGACATAGTTCTCAATGCTATTCAGCAGGATCTCCTTGTAAATCTATTCTAGGTTGTGTCTGATAAGCCCAAGCTCCCGATCCCTCCCACTCCCTCCCCCTCCCATCAGGCAGCCACAAGTCTCTTCTCCAAGTCCATGATTTTCTTTTCTGAGATGTTCATTTGTGCTGGATATTAGATTCCAGTTATAAGTGATATCATATGGTATTTGTCTTTGTCTTTCTGGCTCATTTCACTCAGTATGAGATTCTCTAGTTCCATCCATGTTGCTGCAAATGGCATGATGTCATCCTTTTTAATGGCTGAGTAGTATTCCATTGTGTATATATACCACATCTTCCGAATCCAGTCATCTGTCGATGGACATTTGGGTTGTTTCCACGTCCTGGCTATTGCAGCACCATTTCTTAAAAAGACCATCTTTGCTCTGTTGTATATCTCTTGCTCCTTTGTGGAAGATCAGTTGACTATATTTGTGGAGGGTCTACTTCTGGGCTTTCTAACTTTTTCCATTGGCTGATTTTTCTATCTTTTCTTCAGACCACACTGTCTGGATTACTGTATCTTTATATTAAGTTTTGGGTAATGTACCCAACTTTGAAGATATTGCAATGTGGTGTTTTTTGTTCTAAACTTGTATTCTTGTATATATTTGTATTATGTTTTGAAGGCTTTTCTTGTCATAGTTCAAATTTTCACAAAGTTTGGAAAAACCACCAAGAAGAAGTAAAAACAGGAAAAAATTAAATGGAATCTCTCTAAAAATTTTGTGATCTAGAAATTAAAGTTAGGTAATGTCACAGTCCTCCAACTTTGTTCTTTTCCTTCAATATTGTGTTTACTGTTCTGGGTCTTTTGCCTCTCCACATAAACTTTAGAATGAGTTTGTTAGTATCTACAGCAGTATAACTTGCTGGGATTTTTATTGGGATTGCAGTAAGCTATAGACAGTTTGGAAAGAGCTGATATCTTGATGGTGTTGAGTCTTCTTATCCATGAACATGGACAATCTCTTCATAAATATAGTTCTTTGTTTTCTTTCATCAGCATTTTACACTTTTCTTCATATGCATCTTGCACATGTTTTAAAAGATTTATACCTAAGTTCCAAAAAAAAAAAAGGAGTTCCCTTTGTGGCTCAGTGGTTAACAAATCTGACTAGCATCCATGAGGATCCAGGTTCATTCCCTAGCCTCACTCAGTGGGTTAAGTATCTGGCATTGCTGTGAACTGTAGTGTAGATCGCAGATGTGGTTCAGATCCCACATTCAGTGGCAACTGTAGCTTCGATTGGACCCCTAGCCTGGGAACCTCCATATGCTGAGAGTGCAGCCCTGAAAAGACAGAAAGACAAAAAAAAAAAAAAAAAAAAAAAAAAAGATTTATACCTAAGTAATTGGGGGATGCTAGTATAAATTATATTATGTTTTTAATTTCAAATTCTACTTTTTCACTGCTGATATATAAGAAAGCAATCGACTTTTGTATATTAACCTTGTATCCAATAACCTTACTATAATCTCTCATTAGTTCCAGGAGAGTTAGAGGTCAGGAACTCAGAGGATATATTTTGCAATGGAAAGAAGGAAATAACTTGTAACCCTACAAAAGGAAGTTCTCTGTGGTTGCCTGAATGGCCAATTAACAGTAAATCAGAATATTTCAGGGTTGATGTCCACTTTTATGAGTTCCTGAGATGTGGGTAGATGATGTAAATATAGTTGTCAGTGATGAAAAATGGAATGTTTTAAAACAATGAGTCCATTATATCTTTTTTAGGTTTTCAGTTTATTCACTTAGCTCTGACTTTTGGTAACTAATCAAAATATAACTTAGTTTATTTTGAGCAACTTTTAATAAATTTCATAATTTTGGCATCACTCTGTGTAAGTTTTATTTGAGGAATACACCTAAGTTTAGGGAAAACAATGTAACTTGAGGACAGACAAACCTGAAACTGGATTCTGGCTTTGCCTGTCCTATACCCTTTCATATTTTGGTGTTTTCCTCTCTAAATGGTCTCTAACCAATAGCCACATTTTAGAACTTGGTATTTTAGTTAAAGGCTTCATCTGTTGACTTTCCACCATGATAGAGGAGAATTTTGTCCTTTTTCCTTTTTCCTTCCTCTTCTTACCACATGTATTCATCCTTATCCTTCTCAACACTCCCATCTTCCCAATAGTGATAGCATTTTTTTTTTTTTTTTGAGATACATGTTCAGTGTTTTGTTTTGTTTTTGCTTTTTAGGGCCGCACTCATGGCATATAGAAGTTCCCAGGCTAGGGGTTGAACAGGAGCTACAGCTGCAGGCCACAGCCACAGCAACATGGGATCCGACCCGCGTCTGCAACCTACCCACAGCTTATAGCAATGCCACATCCCCAAACCAGTGAGCAAAGCCAGAGATCAAACCTGCATCCTCATGGATACTAGTCCGGATATGTTTCCTTTGGGCCACAGTGGGAATTCCCATGTTCAGTGTTTTTGTTGTTAAGACTATGTAAATGTTATCCACAGCTTAGCCATGCAGTTTCATCTAATTTTTTCCCTTCCTGCATTTTCTGTTTTCCTGAAATTCATAGTGACTTTCTCTTTCATTTGCTTAATGTTCTAAATTTTGATCATTGATTCAGACAAACTGTTCATCATTGCCTAAATATTCTGTCTAGATGTTCAGAAAAATCAACCAGTCTACAAGCTTTAGCTTTCTAAAAAGTTTCTCCGATGCTTCTCTCCTGCTCCAGTTTGATCTCCTCACCCTCTAAAGTTGTATACAGCTGTCATCTTTTCACCATTTGCCAGAAATTTCTCTCTCTCCTTTTCTGGACCTCCTGTTTCCTGTATCTTATTTTTACCTCTTGTCTTAGTCCCTTGTTTTGTCAAGTCCTCCTGTAGCTTTTAGAGAGGTAATTAAAAAAAAAAAAAACTTGTCTGAATGACAAAAAAATTTTACCCAAGTTTCATTGATTGAGATGTTGATAGAATTTAGTAGCATTTAATAGAATTTTAAGTGAAAATGATTTTCCTTGAGAATTTTGAAGTCATTCTTTTTTTTTTTTTTTTTTCTTTCGTTTTAGGGCCCTACCAGTGGCATGTGGAGGTTCCCAGGCTAGGGGTCTAATTGGAGCTACAGCTGCCAGCCTATGCCACAGCCGCAGCAACAAGGGATCCTCCGAGCCTCGTCTGCGACCTACACCACAGCTCACGCCAACGCCAGATCCTTAACCCACTGAGTGAGGCCAGGGATGGAACCCGCAACCTCATTGTTCCTAGTCAGATTCATTTCCACTGTGCCACGATGGGAGCTCCTTGAAGTCATTCTTGCTCCTTTTCCTTTTTTTTTTTTTATAGACTCCAGTGTTGCTATTGAAAAGTCTGATGTTATTCTAATTCTTGATCCTCTGGATGTGATCCACTTGTTTCTCTCTGGCAACACATGGAATCTTTTCTTTATTCCTAGTTTCTGAAACATCTATACGATGTCCCTTGGTGTGTTCATTTCATACCCATTGTGCTACATACACAGGATCCCTTTGTATCTGGAAACTCAGTGTCCTTCAATTCCCTGAAATTTTCTTGAATTCTTTTTTTTTTTTTTTGTCTTTTTGCTATTTCTTTGGGCCGCTCCCACGGCATATGGAGGTTCCCAGGCTAGGGGTCGAATCGGAGCTGTAGCCACCGGCCTACACCAGAGCCACAGCAACGCGGGATCCGAGCCGCGTCTGCAACCTACACCACAGCTCACGGCAACGCCGGATCAGCCACCCACTGAGCAAGGGCAGGGACCGAACCCGCAACCTCATGGTTCCTAGTCGGATTCGTTAACCACTGCGCCACGACGGAAACTCCCAAATTTTCTTGAATTCTATCACCAATGATCTCCTTCCTTTTCTCTTCTCAGTTTTCACTGCCTGGACCTTCTCTATTATTCAGATTTTGAATCTCCTAGATTGATCCCATTCCCTGGCTTTTTTGGTTTGTTTGTTTCTTGTCTGGTTTACCAACTCGTTGTTCTTCTACTCCATCTCCAAGAAGTCATCTTAATGTACCTTCCAACTTGTGTGTTGAATTTTCATTTTGGTTGTGTTTTTCATTTGCAAGAGTTTTTTGGGGGGGTTGTTTTGGAGTGTTTTGCTCTCTGATTTCCTTTCTTTTTTTCCCCCTAAATATAGGGTCCTGTCCTGTTTAATAGAACCAGTCTTTTATCTAAGTATATAAAGTTCTTCTGAATTTTTTCATTAGTTTGGGCCTGTTATTTTCCTATTCTTTGTCCCGCTTCTCTTCTGGTTATTTTATTGCCTTTTCTCTTACATTCCCTCTTCTGGGGAACCTAGTGTACTTTTCCTGGGTTTTGTAACATGCAGCATCTTCTTCTCGTTGGTATCTGTGGAAACAGTTTGATGTCAGCATTTCTGATCTTTTAAGTTGGTTATCACTCTTCTGCCTGCATTTCATATTCTAAAACTTTATTATTCTCTCTCTCTAGTAATTATCTCATCCCTTATGTCTTTTAATTTTTTCTCCTTTAGTTTCTTTGCTTTCATTTTAAAGGGTTTTGAGAAGAGAATACATGAGTTCAATCTGCCCCTTTACTAGGTTTAACTGAATATCCTCTTCATTGATTAGTTAACTAAATTAATTGAAAGTAACCAGTACAATAATAACATTAAAAGCATCACTAATTGTTCATAATTTTGTGGCATCCTTCAGGTTCACAATACTCTTTACATATTTTGTTGTATTTTCTGCTTTTTATGGAATGTAAATTTTCAGAGTTATATATTATTCCTGCTTTGCTTTGTGGGAATCATTTCAGGCTTTCCAATGTAACTATACTTATTTCAATAACTACCTTATGGCAGTTACTTTGCTATTTTAATACAAGCACTGTTTTGTGGTGTGTTTTTTGGAAATGCCTTAAGAGCTTACTACATGATTTTTGTCAGAATATACTCTTGCCAGTTTAATTTATTTTTCTTTTTTAAACCAAGATTTGTAGATTAGCACCTTTGCTGTTTCACTTCATGTTGTTTCTCTATTAAATGGTTGCAGGCAATGCACAGATGGGCTAGAATGTGAAAGAAGAGCAAAGAGATGGAGTGTGTAGTAGAATTTAATAAATATTTTCATGAGATTGCTTGAAGCCAGCCTTGAGTGCTTGGCTCAAAAACTTTACTATCTATAAGAAACAAATCACATTCATTTTAGAATATACACGTATTTCTGTTGTTTTATGGAGTTTTATGTTAGCCTTAGAATTTTACTATTTTATGGGAAGCAGTATCCTGTCTATGAGAGACATTATACAATAGCAGCATACCAGATGTATAGATAATATATAATGAAGGGGAAAAATCAATCTTCCAAATAGGTATTGACTGTCTAGCTAATCATTAATAGAAATAACTACCCAACATATCTGGCATAAGGAAGCAGAATACTCTATAAATATAATACCTTTACAAAGGTTTTATTGTTCCTATGATGAATAGAAGGAATTTAGATGTAATATAATATATAGGTGACAGCATATACAAGATATTTTATCTAGGTAACATCCAATAACAATAGTAATAATAAAGTAATATGTTTTATTGTCTCACTGTAAAAATACTAATTTGAAAATATATCAAGACAATTTGTTGGATATAGAACAATGCCATATTTTTTATATAAATTATTTGTCACAGGAATTTGTTGTACTAGAAATAGTCTTATCTATTGGACATTAATTAAGTACAGATATTGCTATTTTATTGTAAAAAGTAACATTCCAAAACCAATTTGATCCATTCTGTTTTATAGTGTAGCTAACATTCTAATTTGAACTACTGTTTACTCTTAAGTGGAAAGATCAAGATGACTTCCTAACATTCTGCTGCCTGTTGCCTCTTCAGTGATGCTGGGTTATTTTTGTGTGTTTGTTGTTGGATTGTTGTTGGTCCAGTCCTAACGAGGGGCAGAATGCAATTCTACCCAGTGACCAGCGAGGCTGAACTGCAATATTGAGCAAACTATGTTCCAGCCGTTTTATAACCTGCCCTTTTCACTTAAGAAGGTTATCATGAATATTTTTCTATGGTTTTAATTATTCATCTAAAATGCTAGTGTTATGTTTATATAATAGTTAATTACATGCCAAGTTTTGTTTTTTTTGCCTTTTGAGTTCTTTTGGAAGTAAATATATTGTTTTAGGGATTTTAAAGTTCTCTCACTCTCTGGTTCTCTCTTTCACTCCTACATTATCCTGTTTTTGAATCATGTCACTTTTTTCAGACATAATGTCCTGCCAAACCCACTAGGTTTTATAATTCCATTATGTATTAGTCTATCTCCCTGATAAGCAACTTCCTCTTTTCGTTGATATGAAAAATTCATGTCCTGCTATCATTGAAACAGAAAACAAAAATTTTAATTATTGTATATTGCTTGTTTACATAGTACCCACAGTACCTCATTATTATTTCAGGTTCAAGGGTGTAGGAATAACAGTTGTATGTGCAAGAACTATCTTTCCCTCCTGTGCACTAGTAAAACACATACCCTTTTTCTTTTCTGACACTTCCTATTCGTAGTTGGAATAGAAAATTCTCGTCTTTTAATTCTTCTCCCCAAAGTCCTTTGGTCCTTTTTGCTCTTCTGTCAATAATTTCACGTTGACATAGCATCTTTTCTGGTCTCTTCTTTTTCCACTTTTGGAAGGGACCATATTTCATAGTTAACCTTCATGCCTACTATTCCTTAAATTCTTATTCTGTGTTTGTTTATTAAACTTCTTGTTTACTCTCTTACATGTAATAATATCCTGTCTTAGTTTCTTAATTACATGTTCTTTATGACATGTTTTCTACTTCACAGTCCTTGCCTTCAATATTTTTTTTTTAAGAAAGTCTTTCTCTTTTCCTGCCGTTTGGACCGAAGGAAACCCTTGAGGCTCTAACCTGTAACCTGTTTTATTCTCCCATTTTATCTGTGAATGCCCTCAAGTTTAGCCATTAGTTTTATGGTGCAGATTCTCATAACACTACCCATCCAGTCAATCACACTTGGATTATTATATCTACTTCTGAGCCTGGCATTTAAAGAAAAGCATTAGCAAACACAAATATGTCTGGAGGAGGATGATTAAATTGATTGAATACTTCTAAACCATGTCCCATAAGGAATGGCTGAAGGAATTGTGCATATTTATTGTTTATCTTGGAGTAAAAAAGATTAAGGGTAGACAGGATAATTGTTTTCAATAATTGGAAAGTCTGTCACGGAAAGGAGAGAACAGATTTGTTATGAATTGTTCTAGAAGGCTCTACTAAAATCAACTTGTGCAAGTTATGAAGAGCGAGGTTCAAATACTCTCTGATGAGGCTCAGAGATTAAACGTCATGCCTTTTGGCTTGGCCTACAGCGCCTGGCACCTGGCCTTAGTCATAATCCAGCCTAATGGATGTTTATTGATTGGGTCAAATTGGCTTGCATGGAGAGAATAAACCTTTCTAACAGTACAAAATGGACAGCCTTTTAAAATAAAAATATTTTCTTTCTTTCAACAAATACTTATTGATTAACTGCAAGGTAGCCATCCTGTGGAATATAAAGACATCAACATTTTAATATTGCAGGTAACTTCTATGAGCCAGGCATTCCTCAGTCTGTCTTTCAGGCATCGACTTATTTCACAGTATCGACCTCACATGGTAAATACTTTTATTCTCCCCAGTTTATTTATTTAGGTATTATTATTATAATTTTCTTTTTTGGCCATCCCACAGCATATGGAGTTTCTGGGCCAGGGATCAGACCCGAGCCACAGTTGAGACTTAAGCCACACATGCGGCAACACGGGATCCTTAACCCACTGTGATGGGCCAGGGATTGGTCCATCACAGTGCTCCCAAGATGCCACCGATCCCATTGCACCACAGCAGGAATTCCTGTTATCCCCAGTTTAGATGTGAGGAAACTGAAGCACACCGGGGTTGCACGCTAAGCTGTGTGACACAACTAGATAAGTCATCAAAGTGTGGTATGAGTCCTACAGTCAGGCTCCAGAATCTTCCTACTTAACCACTGTGATAAACTGCCTCTGGTAGTGAAAGACAGGTGGATGGGCACGCATGCAAGGACAGAAGGATTTTTGGATCAGAATATCATCTAGTCCAACCCCTGCTCTGGGGAATTCCCTGGCCACTCACTGTCCTTTTCCTGAATGCCTGTGGTCTTCCATACCTTCTCTCCCATCTCCCCACTGCCTCCGCACTCCTCCCACAATACAGACCTGACCCTTCCACTCACTTCAAACCCACCCTTGGCTCCTGGTGTGCACAGGACACATGTAATCACTCCAGATTGATGCCAAGGCCCTCTGTGGTCTGTCTCCACCTCTTGCCTCACCTCTCACTGAACTCTGCATCAGATCTTATGTTGACATGAGCCAGTCCTGCAGATTTCTTGACTGGGGGAGATAATAGAGTTATTGTGAAAATTAAATTAAACAATCAATATAAAATGCTCAGAGTGGAGCTTAGAATGTATAACTGGTCAATAAATGTTAGCGCTATGATTTTCATTTATTTCTGATTATCTTGCTGAAATCGCTGCACCTGAAATATAGCTTATTCCTTAATTTTCTCACTGTACCTACAATTGCTTTGTAATACATTTAAAAATAAAGGGATTTTATTGGCTTTGCTCCTTTATAAATTCAGAGACAGAGGGCAGACCGTCAGGGTCCAGTCAGAGCTGTTCCTCTGTTTCTCTGCAGGTTCCTCAGCTTTGCCTTCCTCTGTGCTGCCTTGTTTTTCAGGCTGAGTTCCATCAGGGCTGCCAGAAGGCTTCCAGCAACAGTAGGAACTATGTGCTTCCTCATTCATATTTACTATGAAAGGAAATATCACATCTCATGACCGTCCAACCAAAGTGCTAGGCTTTGTTCTAATTAAATCATCTCCAAAACAGTCACTGCGGCCAGGCAAAGCCTGGATCAGTGGGTTGAATGATGATCCTGAAAAAGAATCGTACCCATTCTAATTCCCAGACCTTATCTGGAAAAAGGGGTTTTGCTGATGCAGTTAAGTTAAGCATCTCAAGATAAGCTCATCCTGAATTAATCTGATGAGGGAAAACCAATGACCAGTATCCTTATAAAATACACAGAGGAGAAGGCTATGTGAGGCTGGAAGCAGAGATTGAAGCCACCTGAGGTCAAAAGAGGCAAAGGAGGTTCTCCCCGAGAGCCTCCTGGGGGAACGTGACCCTGACTGCTCCTTGACTTTGGCCTCTAGAACTGTGAGAAAATACATTTCTGTTGTTCTAAGCCACCAAATTTGTAGTAATTTGTTATGGCAGCCACAGGAAATTAAATCCCTTTCCTGAACCAGCTATTTTGACAAGGGCCATAGGATTAATTACCCTGTTAGGATCACACTATTTTGGTCTCCTCCCTGGAGCTGGAGGCAGGGACAGTCCTTCTAAACTGTGTGACTTCCACACAGAGCAGAAGGGAGATTAGGGAGGCAGCACAGCATCCACCTGGAGATCTTTTAATTCCTCTTCTCACTTGTAACCTACCCATTTCTGTTGCTTACACCACAGTTGATCCCAATCGTGGATTGGAAGCCATCTTTTTAATTTTTAAAAATTAAAAATTTAATGCAATGTTTAAAGGTTACTTTCCATTTACAGTCATTACAATATATTGGCTGTTTTCCCCATGATGTACACCTCATCCTGGAGCCCACTTTATACCCAATAGTTTGTACTCCCCGTTACTGCTCCTTCCCCTTCTCCCCACTGTATCTATGAATCTTCTTCTTTTTTGTTTTATTCACTAGTTTGTTGTATTTTTTTATATTCCACATATAGGTGATAACATACAGTATTTCTTTTTCCCTGACTTATTTCACTTAGCATAGTGCCCTCCAAGTCCATCCATGTCACTAGAAATGGCAAAATTTCACCTTTTCATGGCTCAGTAGTATACACACACACACACACACACACACACACACACACACACACACACACTATATCTTTAGTCATTCATCTGTTGATGGACGTTTAGGTCATAGAAGCCATCTTTTATTTAACACTTCTTAAGTTACACTACTTATTACCTTAGTAACCAGAACTCGATCATTTCATTGGGTTGGCGGACTGACCCCTTACCCAATCTGTAGTTATTACTTATTTCATCTAACATAATCCTTCACCAACAATGCCTTCAATCATCTTAGACGTGACCATTCAAATCGACATTTCCTTGTACCATCATGGCCAAACCCCAGGGTTCCAAACAGCTTTTCAAGAACTCCTTCTATCTTCATAGGATCCTTTAATGAGATAGAATTTGGTGCTGAATGTACCTTATGTGTTACTTAACGTGGTCCTGGTGTTTCCTGACTGACACATAAATACATGCTATAAATTCTTGTGACTGTGGTTAAACAAACGTAAAATATAACACTATTTCTCTGTCATCCAGTTTAATACTTTTGACATCTTTAGAATGGGGAACAAGTAAAAATGAAAAATGAAATGAACAATCCATTCACAATAATCTGTATGGGTCTTTTTATTTTTCCTTTCTTTAATACAAACAAATGTTTGTGAGCACCTTTGATTGTAATCTTATGCAGTCTTTAAAGACAAGACTATTGTTGCAAAAAATGAAAAACAAAACAAAATCAATAGAATGTAAAATATGAGTTTAAAACTTTTGGAGTTCCCGTTGTGGTGCAGTGATTATCGAATCCGACTAGGAACCATGAGGTTTCGGGTTCAATCCCTGGCCTTGCTCAGTGGGTTAACGATCCAGCGTTGCTGTGAGCTGTGGTGTAGTTTGCAGACGCAGCTCGGATCCTGCGTTGCTGTGGCTCTGGCGTAGGTGGGTGGCTGCAGCTCCGATTCGACCCCTAGCCTGGGAACCTCCATATGCCTCGGGAGTGGCCCAAGAAATAGCAAAAAGACAAAAAAAAAAAAAAACAAAAAACACCAAAAAAAACCCCACAACTTTTTCTTCTAAAACAAAGTATATCAGGGCAAAGCCTTGTCTTGTTAAAAACTTTAATTAAAATTTAATTAAACAGCTAAAAGTAGAAGGTACCTGTTAAATTACACAGGAAATCAAAGCAACAAAATGCATTAGGAAGCACCTACAAATTAGTGTCTAGTAAAGGAATATGTTTCTGTGTTCTGTATGACAAAACACATTGAACAATGGAACTATTACAAGAATAGACCATGAAACAAGAGGCCTGAGAAACCATGGGAAAACTATTTGAAAAGATCACTATTATTCTACCCATTCATAGGAATTCCACAAACTTTCTTTCTTTAAAATGTTATTTTGTAATAGTAATATACTATGTTCATTTTCTTTGCTGCTAATACAAATTATAGCAAATTTAGTGGCTTAAGTAGCACAAATGCATTATCTTACAGGTCTGTGAGTGGAAAGTCTGACACAGCTAATTAACACTAAAGACAGAAATTAATAAAATACCAGTAAGTTTAAATGATTACGTAGTAATTAATAATAAATATATCTTTAACACGATTGAAATTAAATAGAAAACCTCAGGAATGAGCAGGGTGAGGAAGCACTGTTCATTGAATAAAGCATGCTAAAATTCTTGTGAAACTGCAAACTTAATTAGAAAAAAATGTTGTTAAGGAGGTTGTTTAAAAAAAAATGAAAGTACTGCCAAGCTACAGAAATGAAATCTATAAATTCCAAGAAAAAAAGAAGAATAGAGATAATTCAGTTTAGTTTAGGAAACTAAAGAATAAGAAGGAGAAAATAGGGCTTTCCCTTTGTGTCTCAGCAGTTAAAGAACCCAGCTGAGATCTATGAGGATGCAGGTTCAATCCCTGGCCTCGCTCAGTGGGTTAAGGATCTGGCATTGTCGTCAGCTGTGGTGTAGGTCACAGACGCGGCTCGGATCCTGAGTTGCTGTGGTTGTGGCAGAGGCTGGCAGCTGTAACTCTGTTTTGATGCCTAGCCTGGGAACTTCCATATACCTCAGGTGTGGCCCTAAAAAGCAGGAAAAAAAAAAAAAAAGGAGAAAATACATTTTAAAAATAAATGAAACAAATTTATGATAATTTAAATTACAAAATATTTAAATTTGACAATGAAAATACTACATGTGAAAACGTGATATGCCACAAAAGTAGTTTTGGAGGAAATTACTGGATTTACATAAATGTGTTTTATGAAAAAGATCTAACATATATGAATTAATTTTCAATTGAAAAAGTTTGGAAAAAACCAACACAAACTAAACCAACACAAACTAAAGAAAAAATATAGAATGAAGAAATACGTAAAGATAAGAGAAGAAATCAATAAACAGAGAACAAAAAACAACAGAGAGGAGTTACAACATACTTTTGAATAAAAGAGACAACACTCTAACAAGAATGTACCAAGAAAATCAGAGAAAAGGTACAAATACATGTATTGAGGAAGGAAAGGGGGCTGTATTTACAATGAAATGATGAAAGAGATGCTTAAGCTCTTAAGAATAGTCTGTGGACAACTCTGTGCTTATAAAATTGGACATTAAAAGGAAGTGATCTTTGTCTCAAAAAAGTAAAAGGAAGGAACAAATAACCATTAAGAAAATCAAATCAGTAATCAGATTCATTGTCCATTCCTTGAAGACAGGCCCAGATATTTGTACAAACATACATGGGAACTTGAGGAGTTCCCTGGTGGCATAGGGGGTCAAGGATCTGGTGTTGTCACTGCTGTGGCTCTAGTAACTGCCGTGACTGGGTTTCAGTCCCTGCCTGGGAACTTCCGTGTGCTGTAGGCACGGCTGAAAAAACCCAAAACCAAAGCAAACAAACAAAAAACCCATACATAGGAATGTGAACCATAACAAAATCAGCATTAAAAAATCAGTAGTTAAATAATAAACTACTTTGTAAACTGCTTTGTAGTTTTCCATGTGAAATGAAGAGCCTACAACATACACAAAAGTACATTCTAGGTGGATTCCAATTCTAATTATGAAGAGAACTCTAAAGCCTTTGAAAGGAAATGTGAAAGAATAATTGTATTGTCGAAGGTGAGGAACATTATCTTAGGAACTTTTCAAGAACACAAATGGAACTTGATGTTGCCCATCTCTGCTGACCCCTCCCTGCCCTGTGGTTTAGGAGGCTCATGAAATGTGCTCCATAAAAAAGCTCTCCAGGAGTTCCCATCGTGGTGCCGTGGCTAATTAATCTGACTAAGAACCATGAGGTTGTGGGTTCGATCCCTGGTTTCGCTGAGCGGGTTAAGGATCCGGCATTGCTGTGAGCTGTGGTGTAGGTCGCAGATGCGGCTCGGATCCCCTGTTGCTGTGGCCCTGGTGTAGGCTGGCGGCTACAGCTCCGATTCGACCCCTAGCCTGGGAACCTCCATGTGCTGTGGGAGCGGCCCAAGAAATGGCCAAAAAAAAGCTCTCTAATCCTCAGGCCTCAGTTGGGTTTGCCAGATGGATCAATGACAGCAAGTTTCAGTACAGGAGAAGATGGAGGATGGGATGGTGGTTCTTCTGGTTCCCTTAACACCTGGCAACCGTGTGTTGTCTGTGTCCTAGCGTCCCTGTATGACAGGTCACAGCTCCTGTCAGCCCTCCACCTGCCCCCATTCCCCCTCTCCCAGCTCAGGAATAGCTCTCTGCTTCCTGCCTTCGCTTCCAGGAGGGGTTGACTTGCCCTGGAGGACAACTCTGCTCCTTGTTGGCTGCCCCAAACCCTGAACACATCTTGGTAAATTGTCCCTTTACTGGACTCTCTGAAATTTCATGACTTTGAATACATCACGTGTTTTCTTTCCAGACCTAGCTGATACATCAACAAGGGAAAGAATGATAAAAATTGATTTTATTTTTATTTTATTTTATTTTTGCCTTTTGTCTTTTTTAGGGCCACACCCATGGCCTGTGGAAGTTCCCAGGCTAGGGGTCAAATCAGAGCTATAGCTGTCAGCCTACACCACAGTCACAGCAATGCCAGATCTGAGCCACATCTGCTACCTACACCACAGGTCACGGCAACACTGGATCCTTAACCTACTGAATGAGGCTAGGGATCAAACCCGCATCCTTATGGATACTGGTCTAGTTCCTAAACCCCTGAACCACGACGGTGACTCCTAAAAATTGATTTTAAACTTCTGCATAATAAAACAACCTCACCACCAGCAAAGGAAAGGAGGGAAGGAGGGATGGAGGGAGAAGGCAGGCAGGAGGAAAGAAGTCTCAGGCAGATTTTTGTAAAATGTAAAATGTAAAAAAAAGAAGTAATAAGAATTGGCATCCAATAAGAAAAGAAATAATAATGAGATATAAATAGGAAATTCATAAAAGAAGAAACTAGAATAGCAAAGTAGCAAAACAAAATCCCAAGGTATTATAAATTTTCCATCCCTGCACAACTTTTGAGCCTCATTCCATCTCTTCCAGCCTCCTGGGCAGCTCCAGGTTGAGGAAAGCCTGGGGAATAAGCATCTGGACAGTTGGGACAGAGGACTCCATCTTCAGGCTTGCTTGGGAATGACAGCAATGAGGCCATGGCTGGAGAGGGTGCAGAGGAAGAAGTTACAGGATAGAGAGGTTCAGAATAAGACCCAGCCGCGTTTCCCAGTAGCCTGGAAGAGATGGAGGCGAGAGTGAGGACTCTTATTCCTTCAACATGGAGGCAAAGAAGTGTGGATAGGGCCAGATGATAGTAAACTTTAGGAGGGATGGGTTGTAACTTGAGGGACTTTGGTGGTCTCTTTGCTTAGAGAATAGGAAAGAGATGGAGCACAGTGCAGCTCCTGTGGGAGAGGCAGAAGGCAAGGACTGCAGAGGTCCTGCTGAGGCTCAGGGCAGGGACAGGTGGTCCCCAGACTCTGTGGTTCTTCTACACCAGACTGCATGATGAGGTCCAGATTGACCTTTCCAAAATTTCCTAACTCCCTCCTTAAAATCATAGGCTTCTGCCAAACTGGACAACTCAAAATTTCCTCTTAAATAGATTGCCTCCATCTAGTCATCTTATCACTAGACAAGTCCCAGAATGCTTCTGTTGGTAGCCATGGTTATATGAAAGAGTACTTTTTAAGTCATTGGAAAAGAGATAATGGGTAAATCCATAGAGTATGTGAGTAGAAACAAATACATATTTTTAATAAAGTCGCATAGGCCCTTTCAGTATTTTAATAGTCCATCTTTCTCCATTTGAAGCTCAGGACTAAGGATTTACAAGTACAACCATGTAATTAATTACCTTTTTTTGATTGAGCTCCAAATTCAATCCAATGCAACCCACTGTGGAGTACCTGTTAGGCTCAAGGTACTGTGTATGAGTGAGGGGAGGAAGGATTGTACTAAATTCGGGAAGCCTTTGACTGTGGAAATGTTGTATAATGCTTGTACATAAAATAGCACTATTCCAAGTAATTTCAGTCTCCAGTAGTCTGCACTTTTTCCGCAGGCATGGAGGTGGATGTATGATCTCCAAATAGGTGTGTTTTCCCATCACAGCTGACCTTCAGGTTTGCTTAAAGCAATACTGCTGCTCCTAGTACCTCACCTTTGTTTAATGAGAGCCATTTCCTAATGCCAATGTTGGGTTAATGGACTGAGATGGGAGAAAATCAAACGTATCTCTCCGTTTTACACCAGATTGCCTTTCTGCCTTGTGGCTTTAATCACTCAGTTCTACTCACATCTGCCATAATAACAATTATGGGTTTTCTACTGGCTTCTTCCCCAGGAGGCTATGTCAGGGTATAGCAACATCTCCTGAAGAAAGGAAGAGCAAATTCTTCATCTTTTTCCAGCATCGTAGGTAATAATTTTCCCCTGAAAACCCCCAAGGAGAGCTTCTTTTTGGCTTTCACACCCACCATTCCCACAGGTCTTTGGCTCCGCTCTGATTTATGAGTTTTCGTCTGTCCTCTTTCTTCGGAGATAAGTTTTAATTTATGCAGACAGATTGTAGAAGTCTCTTTTTTCCTTGTAAACAACTATTTCTTTGTTAGTAGTAGATTTTGTTTAACTGGTTTCCTCCTATGAGTGTTCCTGTTGACTCAGGAATCATGTCTGTACATTAAGTGTAGCATCAAGGAAGGAGGAAACTGGCTCCTTTGGGTAGTCTTCTTGAGGGATTCAGTCTTGGAACACCTCAAATTGCAAACCTCCCTCGGGAACTGTTCTTGGCTGTGTGTGTTTGGAAAGCCCATAATATTTCAGTTTTGAATCAATATAAGAGCAGAGTATCACCTACCAATAAGCACTATGGTAAGACTCTGAGAGTTCTAATACTCTAACTTCTACCTAAAAACATCCTCTACTACGGAAATCAAGAAAATGCTTGAAATCCTCAAAAGCATCTGTGAAAACACAAATCAGTGCCCCTTCCTCAAGGGACTCAGAGGCGGGTTTGAGAAAGCTCCTTAGGTAGTGCTGACAATCAGTGCTCTGACTCTGGCCCCTTCTGTGTGATGATTAAATTACGAAGAAAAAATGTAATTATGGTATGACTTTTTGTTGTTGTTCTGTGCAAACGCGTTTAGCTATTTGGTGAATTTCCTTTTTCTTAAGCAGATCATTCTGCCATACCCACATCTAATTCTGACCTCCTAGGTTACCTTTGAAGCCCAGCATCTGCATGAAAATTGATTTTGCCAAAAGTAGCTAAATATTTATTATCTTTCACCAGCGTAGCAATCTCCCAAAGCACTTTTTAACTTTTACCTGGCATCTCACCCAACGCCTCTTAAAAAGGCGCAATCAATATTCTTTTGGAAGTTTTGGAGGCATATTTGGAGAGCAAGGAGAGAGAATTTTTAGACACTGCAATGTATGATGTCCTCACACCGAGAAACTATTTACTCAGCTCATCCAAAGCCGGGGTGTAATCTGTGGCTGAGGAACACAGCCAAGGTCTTTGACCAGCCTTAGACACAAAGCCATGACCTTGGCCTCTTTAACTGGGCTGCTAACTATGTGAGCTCACCATGCAAGCCCCTGCATATCTGTAGGGCAGTTCCTAGGGGGCAGGGCTTGGGTTTCAGTAAGGGTCCCTAAACATACTGATATTTTATGCAAGATTTTGTGTGTGTTTATATTTTTCTAAAGAGAGCGTTTATATTTCATCAAATTCTCAAAAGTAGGTGGCGCTTAAAAATAATATAAGGTTAAGATTCCACTAAATTAGGTCATTCTGAAACAACGTCGTTTCAGTCTTTCTAGTAGAGTAACTCATGACTGAAGTGGATTTTTGTAAGCCAAGGTAGATTTCACTGTTCCTCTGTTATTATGGGAGAGGCCCTTGAACTCTGACCTTTGTAATACTTATCCTTTTATGCTTTTGAGGGACTTTAAGTGTACTCTAAGTTGGAGAAACCTATTACTTCTAAAGGAGAGAGAAATAAGAGTTTAAACCCTTTGTTTTTGAATTTCATATATTTTTAAAACACTAAGTCATTTCTTCCGCCCTTTATCCTAAGAATGTGTTTTTCAAAGCCCCTTCTTCAACAACCATTTTAAGGTAACCTCAACCTTGCTTTACAAAAAGGAGAGCTGAAGTCTGGGCCTGCTGCCCCTAATTAGATATTAGGCTGTTACTTATTAACTGTAGGATAGCACATTCCTTAGATAAGATAAAGGTAAAGATAGAAAATTGCCATTCAAGAGGCATCACCTGCAGTCTCTTCCCTCTTCAGAGTGTTTAAGTTCATGGAAATCCTCAGGACTGTTGATACACTGCATATTTATGCTGTATTTGGGAAGAAACATCATCAGCAAAGTCCAGTGTGGAGTTTTTGTAAAATTCTTGGTTATTTCACAGAACGAGTGCTTCAGAGAAACAGGATGGCAGTGCTGTGGAAAACCAAGCCAGGAGGTCTTCAGAAACGAGGAGAGGTGCAGCCGTCTGATGTGGTCATGAACCCCAAACAGGTCTTCTTCTCAGTGCTGATATTTGGGGCAGCAGGGCTGCTCCTCTTCATGTATTTGCAAGTCTGGATTGAAGAACAACACACAGGTAACCCCTCAACTTTCTTTTTGTCCCCTCTCTTTAATTATAATGGTCACTTGCTGTTAGACGAGCTGTGCTGTTTCTAGATATATAGATAGTCACAGATTTCCAATAACCAAAAACATCAGATGCAAACTAAAAGCCCCAGCTCCTAAAAGAAGAGATGGTCCTGAGTTTCTGGTGAGCATTTGCTTGGTCCCTTAGAACAACACTTGGGATTTTTGTCATCTTGGAGGGAGGAGCCTTTTAGCCCCTTGACACAGCAAAGACCACTTATAGAGAATGTGTCTACTCAGCTGGGCAGCATTCATCCTTCCTTTGATGTGTCCACTAAGCATTGGGCACAGGCCTAAAAAGAGCTGCATATACTGCATATTCTTCCTTTGAATTCCTTTTTAATTTTTGTGTTGATACTCCAGTTAGTGTAGAAATTCTTTGATACTGTTATGTAAAGCAAGGGTTGGCAAAACTTTTCAGTAAAAAAACCCAAAATATTGTAGGCTTGGCAGGCCATATCATCTCCGTCACAACTATTCAGCTCTACCAGTGGATTGCAAAAGTGGCAAAAGATTATGTGCAAATGGATCAGGGTGTGTTCTAATAAAACTTTATTTACAAAAACAGATTGGTCCCTGAGCAGTCATGTGTTGCTGCCTACTCTATTTATGCTGTACTTTCATCATTCAGTTCATAATTGCTGCACATCAGAGACACTCGGTTACTGACAAAATGGATTATGTTTATAATGATTAAAGAAAATGTTTTAGATCATAGAAACATATATACATAGGTGTTGTAAAATTTGGTTGTTTTCCACTGGTAGAAGTAGCCTATGCCTTACGACTGTTAAGAAAAATATAGTAAAAATAGAATAATTTCTTGTTTCTAGTTGTAGCCCATTTTCTAATTATTCTAGATATAAAGCCCTTAAGAATCTACTCTCGAAGATAATCCCATACTAAGTCATCAATAGGCTCATTTTAGAAATTGTTTCCACTTTTAAATTCTTTTCCTTGATTTAGCCTCATAGACACTTTGGAGTTATTTAATTTATATAGGAGCCCTTGTGAAAAGAGGTTGCATATAATTATTTTCTAGAGAACATGTAACATACTGTCAAAATGTATTCTTAATTCCCGCTACAATTTATGGAAACGATATTTTCTAAGTTTTCCATATTACTGTAATATTTTATCATAACAACACTATTGAATGAAATCATCTGCAGTAAAATATATAAGCTAATTCCTCCTGCAATGTAATTGCTAGCATAGATCTTGCCACATAGTAAGTCTTCAGCCCATGTTTGTTGAACAAGTGAATAGATTAAAAACGCACTGCAGGCTATAGACTGGGACACAGCAAAGGAGGAAGAATGAAGGAGATCTCATTGTTGGGAGGTTGCTAATCTTTGCTAATATAGTCTCATAACAAATTTCTCAAGAAAAATATCGCAGCAAAGATCCAATACATAAAAGAAAATATACTCATATATTTATAGACTAAAGGGAAAATGCTATGACTTAGTCTGTCAGTAAGAAACTACATGATAGAAGAAACAGTCAAGTCATATGATAACTTGAAATAATACAAAGCAGTTTACAAAGTGTGTCCACAGACATTAACAGCTACAATTTATCACATGCTTAATAAATGCCAAATGTTTACATGTAGTTTCTCTTATCCTACTGATAACTCACCAGGTGTAATATTCTAAGTTTGTAGATAAGGAAACTGAGGCTCAGGCAGATAAGGAAGTTGTCCAAGGGCCACAGCTGTAGGCATATGTGCAGAGGGAGAGCTGGGATTCAAACCCAGGTTGTGCCTCTCTGAAGTCCATGCCTCTACCTTTCACACTGCTTTTTTGAGGGGGAAAGGTGAGTATTATGACTCCCTAGACCACAGACGAAGCAACTGAGACTTTTTTTTAGGGCTGCACCTGCAGCATGTGTAAGTTCCCAGGCTAGGGGTCGAATTAGAGCTGCAGCTACCGGCCTGTGCTATAGCCACAGCAGTGCAGGATCTGAGCCATGTCTGTAACCTATACCACAACTCACGGCAACGCCAAATCCTTAAGCCACTGAAGAAGTTCAGGGATCAAACCTGCATCCTCATGGATACTATGTGGGTTCATAGCTCCTGAGCTACAACGGGAACTCTGCAACTGAGACTTTAAGTTGAAACTTTAAGTGACTAGCCCAGAGATACAAAACTAAGAGTTTTCAAAGTATGACCCATGCTTAAGACCCCCTATGCCTTGAGAGCCTTCAGAGAGCCTCCTAATTAAAAAAGCAGGTAAGGAAAACATGGAATACATACCATAGCATTAGTACAGATGTTTTAAATTTACTGATTTGGTAAACCTAAGCTATTTTCACAAATTTGTGGATGTATAATCTCTTCTGCAAATTGGTTTCTTAAGTTCATCCAAGTTGGGAAATTATTTTCCAAGTGAAGATGGGCTTTTTAAAACATTTAACCATTTATTCTCTTATTTTTTATTTGTGATTTGCTCGAAGTACTTTCTCAGATTCTCAGTAGATCCTAAGTGAATTACATATTATCTCACCATCTACTCATGACAGTGAGCATAAATGTTAGAAACTGGATTCCTTTAGACAATTATTTTTCTGAAGACAATTTTTGTTATTCTTCAGTAAGACTTCCATCTGGAGTTTTGTTTTAAACTAGTGTCCTTGGTTGGAATTCTGTAGTTTTCTAAGTAGGCAGGAATCTATGTATTTTATATGTGTTTCATATAACACCAGGAGCAGGAGTTCCTATTGTGGCTTAGCGGTAACAAACCTGACTAGCATCTGTGAGGACACAAATTTGATCCCTGGCTTTGCTCTGTGGGTTAGGGATCCGGTGTTGCCATGAGCTGAGGTGTAGGTCACAGACATGGCTCAGATCTGGTGTTGCTGTGGCTGTGGTGTAGGCCGGCAGATGCAGCTCTGATTCGACCACTAGCCTGGGAACTCCCATATGCTGCATGTGTGGTCCTAAAAAGACAAAAAGACAAAAGTAAATAAATAACATCAGGAGCACCAGGCATTTTTAAAGGCAGTATTTTCTAAATCAGAAAATATCTGACTGTGTGCTTTGACATTAAGTTAAAAATTGGAAAATCTGAGTGTTGGACACCTTAGAACTGCTACTCCCAGAACGTTAGAAGATGTTTTGGTTCTAGAGATCCTCTCTAAGTAGAGCAGATTTTAAAACTCTGGATGGTTTGATCTCATATACATTTCAGTTGTATGTAAGAATTCTTAGGTTTTTTTAATATCTTCTTTCTTTTGAGGCTTTATTTTTTTTAATTTTTTTTTAATTTTATTTTTTAGCTATTTCTTGGGCCGCTCCAGCGGCATATGGAGGTTCCCAGGCTAGGGGTCGAATCGGAGCTGTAGCCACCCGCCTACGCCAGAGCCACAGCAACGCGGGATCCGAGCCGCGTCTGCAACCTACACCACAGCTCACGGCAACGCCGGATCGTTAACCCACTGAGCAAGGGCAGGGACCGAACCCAAAACCTCATGGTTCCTAGTTGGATTCGTTAACCACTGCGCCACGACGGGAACTCCTCTTTTGAGGCTTTTAAAGTCTAGTAAGAGATGGACTATTTTCTCTCTTCCTAGTTTTCCAGGGCTCCTTCTCATTAAAATAAAATGCTTTAGAATTATAAAAAAAAACAAAAACCTTAAATGTGCTCTAATATTGCTAGTGAAAGATTATGAATTACACAAGAGTTTTTGAAAGTGAAGAGGAAAAATATGTGACAGAGAAATTAAAATCTGTCCATTTATACAAAGAGTTTCATCTTTCAGTACCATCATCAATTAAATTATATGTTTCTGGAGTTCTCCTGTGGTGCAAGAGGTTAAGGCTCTGGTGTTGTCAGTGGAGCAGCTGGGGTCGATGTTATGGCACCAGTTTGATCCCTGGCCCGGGAATGTCCATATACAGTGGGCAAGGCCAAAAAAACAAACAAAAAATACGCATTTTTGTGCTAATTTTCGTTATATGGATACATGATTGTGAATTTTATTTTGCGCAACTTTTTTTCCTAGTTGTTAAGAGTACAAGCTTTATGTTCAGAGGAATCTTGAAAATCCCAGATCTCCTCAATAGCTATGTCTCCCTGGGCAAGTCACTTAGCCTCTCTAAGCCTCAGGTTCCTCATCTGTACAATGGGGATAATGTTTTCCAGCTAGAGATGCAGTGAGGATCAAAGGAGCTACTCCCTACAAAGCACTTAGCCTAGTGCCTGGCATGCATTAGTGCCCAGTGAATGTGAACCTACCCTTTTCCAGGCAGTGGTGAGGAGCAACTGAAGACTTGCTTTTTCTGAGTTACCCCCATTAAGACTCAGACACAATTCAGGAAAACAATCCCATGCTTGTGCTTAGGAGGATTAAGATGGAAAGAAAAGGCTCAGTTCCATCTCTGGTTAAAATAGTTGGGAGGTTCAAACTGGCATAGAGACAGGGTGCTTCACAGTTTAGACGCTGGAGGGAGAGTGATGGGGTTGAATGGCAGAGAGGAGAATCTGTGTCCAGGAGGGTCTCGGGTCTGTATAGGCTGCCTATGGGCAGGGTACTCTTTCATCTAACAGCATTTTTGAAGATTTAACCATCGGAGGTACCAAACACAGTTGTGATTACGGAGATATGATGGGTTTACAAGGAGACGATAGTCTCATGGATTGTAAGGGAGAAAACAGTCTTGAATCCAGGCCCAGGCTTTGGTCCAGAAGGACAGTCCATTGTGACAGGAAGGAGACAAGCCCTCCATTGTGAGGCAAAATAATGAATTGGGACCAGGAGAAAGAGTCCAATCAATTGTCAGTGGTGGAATTGCTGACCAGAAAAAAGTGTTTAGGAGTGGCATAGGGGTGGGGACAGAGGACTAGAACAGAGCAGAACAGATACGTTCATGGGAAAGATGCAGTAATGAGGGCCACCTCAGGATAAATCACCATGATGGCTCGTTTTTTCCCCAGCTACTGTTGAAATTTGCAGTTGGGCACTCTTTCTCTCTCTAGGTGGACTCTTACTGTTAAAGACAACAAAGACCGAAAGGTGCGGCACATAATTGTTTTGTATGTGCAATAAGACAGGATTAAGATCCCATCCTAACAGCATCAGAATCTCGGCTTTAGGAAAAAAAAAAATTGCAAGATTACCTCGTACGCTACCTATTTTCTAAAAACATAAATGTGATTACATGACTCCTCTGTTCAAAACTGTTCAGTGACCTCTCATTCCCTTTAGCAAAAACTTCTTCTGCTCCATAGCCACACCTTCATCCCCTCACCGGCGTTTCCAGCTCCCTCTCTTTTTCTCTACCAAGTTGAGCCTTTGGCTTACTCAGCACAAACACTGTCAGAAGCTGGGATGTTCTCCTCCCAGTTCTCACCCATCAGGGCATAGCTCAGATGTCACCTACTGCACCCCACAATCCGTCCATCTGCCTCCCCACCACCTTACTTATTTCCATGGGAGAAATGATCATAATTAACAATGACCTTGCTTAGTTATCTTTTGATTTAATTATTAATTGTCTGCATCCATTAACTGTTGCACAATCTCCACGCGGAACAGAGGTCTTGTCTGTCTCACCTTGGTGTCTTCATGTCACAGCATAGAACATGTATTTGGTAAGTGCTCCGCAGTATTGTCCTACAGATGGATAAGTAATACTTCAGTGGGTTTTCTAATATCCAGTCCAATGAGTACGTAGACTCTGTTTGAATATTTTGGGGACAAAGAACCCACTCCTTCCCAAGGAATCCACTCTGCTCTGTAGCCACCGCCTTAGAAAGCACCATATATTAAGCCAGAACTTACTTCCGTAACTTCTGCTTCTTATCATCTTCACTGGGTCCTGGGCCAACACTGCATAGGGCTCATCCTTCCTCCATAGCTCATTTTTAAGGCAAATGAAACCCCAGAATTTTTAACGATTTTATGAGAAGGCAATCCTGGTCTCTCTCCTCCAAACCATAGCACTTACTTTGTATTTATTTAAAAATATGTTGTATTCTATTCTTATATGAAACCTGTGTTAGAAATGCTTATATCTAATAACATCTCCATCAGATAGTGAACAGTTATTTACACATATTTTAAAATATACGAGGTAAGGACAAACATCCCACTGAATAGCTTACATTCTTTCTTTTATTTTTTGAGGTTTTCCAGAATCAAGTTTGGTGTCAACTATTCTGAACTAAAATAGTTCCCTGCATTGATATGTATCGTAAAATTCTATCTGACAACTTCTGAACATTATTACTCAGGACCAATACTTCTTTAATTTTTAAAAAATATATCAATTTATTCAAACTAAAAAACTCAAAATGGGTTACCCACTTCTCCCACCCCCTACCCCCACCTCTGGTAACCACCAGTCTGTCTCTGTGTCTATGAGCTTGTTTTCTTTTGGGGGGTTTGGTTTGTTTTTGTTTTTCTTTTTTTAAGATTTCACAAAGAAGAGAAATCATATGGTAGTTGTCTTTCTCTCTCGGACTCATTTCACTTTATGTAACACCTCTGTTATCATACCTATAGCCTATGAAAAAGAATCACGTAGCTGTAGTCCCACCTTTTCAGAACTCACTGCCACCAATCTAGACGCCAGAGGACTCTGATAGTTGGCCTGAAAAAGTATGCTCCTTTTGGTCAATGATGTGTACTTTCTGTAGGTCAGGGTTCTTATTCAAATCTTCCAGGCTGTTATCAATGTCAAGATAGCCAGAAAAGATAACTCGTTTTAATTTTTTTCTTTTGCAAAAGTGCCGTAAACATCAATTGGCCCAGGTTATATTTTAACCCTCTTATATTTTTCTATGACAGTGAAAGATAATAGCTACAAGCTTCTGATTTTAGGTAAAGTGGCCTTCATGCTTTGCTGTTTCTGAGGAGATTCCCTCTTACTTTTTTTCCAAACGAAGTATATTTTGTGGCATGTAAAGTTTTGTGTTTAGACTGGTTTTGCATAAGTCTTTTCTCTTGAGCCTCTCTGAGGACAAAGTGTGTTCTTTTCTTCCCAAATCAGGCTGTTCATCCTGATTGTCATGTTGCTGGATTGAAAGTCTGTTTTCTCCCAGGGAATCTTAGTGTGTCTGACCTGGAGCAAAGCCATTTATAATAGGGAGGGACTTTATGCTTACTGTCAATCATATCCTCAGGAAAAGAAAATTACTTTTCTTTAAAACGTCACTTGTGGAAGTTCCTGTTGTGGCTCAGCGGTACCCAACTAAGATCCATAAGGATGTGGGTTTGATCAGTGGGTTAGGGATCCGGCGTTGCTGTGAGCTGTGGTGTAGATTACAGATGCGACTCAGATCTGGCATTGCTGTGGCTGTGGTGTAGGCTGGCAGCTGTAGCTCCAAATTGATCCCAAGCCGGGAACTTCCATACGCTGCATGTGTGGCCCTAAAAAGCGAAAAAAAAAAAAAAAAAAAAGTCACTTGTTTGAGTTATTTCCTCTGATCTTGATGGGGGTGGCAACCATTTCCTAATCTAGTGAACACCCACTCCATCTGCCTGCTTCTGGACACCCCCACATCCCGTCTTCCTTTTATGTGTCTGTAAGAGGTATCGACAAATAAAGACAGACTCGGCAGCTCTCCCATTTGGAGGTAGTGTTCTGTAAGGGAAGAGCGCTGGGCTGTCGTTTCTAGCCTGTTTTGTGTCCTTGAACAAATTGGTTAATCACTCTGGATTCTGGTATCTTTTCTTCTCCCGTCTCTGTATCTTCTTCCTTGGTAATGGCTATCCTCAAGTTGATCTCCATCAGCACATTCCTGTGCATGTCTCTATAACTCTTTAATGCGTCTGTGTACTCCTTTATCATAGTGTTAGCCTTACATGAAAGGCTATCTGTATATACTCATTTGCAAACTTGCTTTTTCATTTAACATTAGGTTTTTGAGATTTATTTATACTGACATCTGTAGCTCGAATTCATTCACCTAAGTGCCATGTAATATTTCATTATGTGGGTGTGCTGCGATTCAATTGTCCACTCTTCAGTTGATCTGAATTAAGGTTGCTTCTCATTTTTTGCTATCACTCACAATCCTGTTAAGAACATTCCTGTATAATATAGGTGTTTACATATTTGAGAATTTCACTATGGTTTCAAATTGCATGTTTTCCAAAATAACATCAGTTTCAGGATGCTATGATTTTGTATTGTATCTTCTTTTCTTCTTTTGCAAATCAAAATTAGAACTTCTTAGAGCACTGCAAACATTTAATGATCATCCTAGTAGAATGGATACAGAAATACTTAGATTTCCCTCCAGAATTATGAATGGAAAGCTACAACTACAAACAAAGCCCAGAACCTACACTCACAGGACTGCTTGCTTTATTGATATGCCAGCAGGATAGTTAACAGTTCATTGATAATCAATTAAAATAACTACCAGTCATTAGTGTGGACTTTGAGTATGAGCGCAAAGAACTCACTTGCTAAATAATTCATGGTGACAGGCAAGTTACTTCCTGTGAGGGAGTACTGATTCAGTATGTAATACCACCTAGTCCAAACTCTAATTTTCCTCATAAACTTCAAATGCCAAAGCATAACCTAGACCCAGCCTCCTCCTTTCACAGTGGAGCAACCAAAAGGCTTAAATTTACATAGCCAGGAATGACAAAATTGGACCAAAACACGGTTCCTGGTATCTGCCTATTTTCTCCATGAAACCCTTCCCTTTCCCCTTGAGATACAAGAGGATTCAGGACACTTTGCATTTTCGGTTTGTTTTCTAAAGTGGCTTGAGCATAGCCATTCCCAAACCCAGTGTAGGAGTCTAGCAACCAGGAGTCTAGCTCCCAGATCACTGGGAGCAAGGATATAGTTTCTGTTCTCCAGTTGAAACATCTGCACTATGAAGAAATGACTCTTTTAACAGCCCCAGACTTAAAAAAAAAAAAAAAGTTCAACAGTATAGGTATTTGGGAATATACCTGTCAAGAGTAAATCAAGAAACTAAGAGGTTTCGTGGGACATTTCGTGGTATCTAGGTCATCACTGACTAAAGAGGAATGAAAAGGTGAAAAGAAAATATGGATTGTTTTTAAATCAAAGAAGAACCTTAGTTTTCATTGTGTTCTCTTCCATTATGTTTCTATAGATCACTGATTACCAGAAGTTATAGCAAATTTTATTTTTTTATTCTAGTTGATTTTTCAGTGTTCTGTCAATTTCTGCTGTACAGCAAAGTGACCCAGTTTTATTTATATATATATGTATACACACACACACACACACATTTTTTTCTTTCATTAACCTATATCATGCTCTATCACAAGTGACTAGATATAGTTCCCTGTGCTATACAGCAGGATCTCATTGCTTATCCACTCCAGATGCTCTACTTTGCATCTACTAACCCCAAACTCCCAATCCATCCCACTCCCTCCCCCTCTCAAATTTTACATATGGGATTGAAAGGAAATGTTTTTGTGCTAATCTGACAGCCCAGAGTCAGCCCTAGTCCCCCTCCCTTTTCTCAAGCTTTTACCTCCATCTCCCATGTCCTGACTCAGCCTGGGTTGTAAATATTTGCTTTCATGCCTACCTCCCCAAGTGGTAGCCTGCTGAGGGTCAGGACCACTGTGCCTGGAACACAGGAGGCTCCCATAAAGAGCCTGTTGGGGAGAAATGGGGGAGAGATTCTAGAGACGGAGAGCAGCTGACAGTTTCTGCAGGACTCACAGTGTGTCAATCAATCTTTAGTGTGGTCCCAATCTTCTGGATGTGTTTTTGAGTTGTGTAGCTCTAGATATTCTCCCGGGCCCCTTCAGAAGAATTCAATAACCCGGGCCCCTTCAGAAGAACTAAACAACTTTTGTCTAACTTTTGTTAAACAGTCACATAGGTATATATGTTTAACCCAGAGGTCATTTCATTCCTGATTATCACTTTAATGGAGCTCCATCTTCCCAATAGTTTGAATAGCTGTAGGCACGGGCCAGCTCCCCACCCCCCGACACCTCCACTTTCCTAAGCCTCTGGTGTTGGGGAAAAACTGTCCTCTTCTTGGGGTCATTTAATCAATTTGGAATATTCTTGAGGAGGTGTTTTGTTCAGGTCATGAAGTCTCATAAACTAACTGTTTTACAAATATTACATTTGATAGTGTCATCCCTCAAGATCAGGCAGGCTGTCTGTTTTTATATCTGGCAACTGTAGACTGTGGTAGAAAATTACAGGAGACAGATTGGTAGCAGGATAAACTGACAGGCTGGTAATGTTGCCTGGCAAGTCTCTGTTCCCTCATGAGCTGCTTCGCCCCCTTTCCAGAGAGGCACTTTCTGATGGTACCTTCTCGTGGGCGCTCTGGGCATGACTGCTACCCTCCTATCTCTCTGCACATCCTCTTTCTTCCGACGTCACAGAACAGAAATAAGCATCAAAGCAAACTCTCAGAGCTTCCTTCCTAACCACACCCAGACTGATCAACTTCCACCTCATCTCCTGCTCTCCTCTCTGCTTCTTCCTCCTCCTCTTCCATCACCTTCTTCCTTCTCCTCCTTTCATTCAGATTCTGTCTCCTAAGAAGTCTGCTTCCTCAGGGGTCTTGTCCATCTTCTGTGTCTTCCCTTCTGTATTTTCTTTATGTTTATTTTTAAACTGTTTGTCTTTTTAGGGATGCACCTGCGGCATATGGAAGTTCCCAGGCCAGGGGTCGAATGGGAGCTGCAGCTGTGAGTCTACGCCACAGCCACAGCAACACGAGATCCGGGTGCATCTGCCGCCTACACCACAGCTCACGTCAAGGCTGGATCTTTAACCCACTGGTCGAGGCCAGGGATCGAACCCACATTCTCATGGACACTAGTCAGGTTCTTAACCCGCTGAGCCACAACAGGAACTCTCTCTTCTCCTGTATTTTCATCTCTTGCTTTATCACTTCCTTGTTTCTGCATCTATAAATGGTTTAATTTTACTGATCTAAAAAATAACTTACTTATCCAATTCTACTCCAAGTTATCCCTTCCCTCCCCTTGAACTTCTTAAAAGAGTTTCATGTAGTCACTGGCTCCACCTTATTATTCTCTACTCATCCTGCCCTTATGCCCTGCAGTCTGCCCCCCTTAACCACTGGTCCTGCTGCCCCCAGTATCCTGCCTGCCCTCCAATCCAGTACATCCTTCCAGCCCTCATCTTAGCTCTCTGAAGTTTTAGATACTGGTGACCCTTAAATGCCACCCTCCCTTGACATCTCTGAGAACAGACTCTTCCACTTTTCCTGCTCTTCTCTGGCTGCATTTCTCAGTTCCTTCTTCAGACAACTGTTTCTCTTCCCGTCCCCTAGATGTGGGTGTTCTTCAGAGATCAATCCTTGGGCGTCTTTTCTTCTCACCCGCATGCTCTCCCTGTGCCCCCCCACCCCACCCCGGAGAACCTCGACCCCTCACATCATCTGCTCCCAGGGCATCTGGTCTTAAATGCTCTGCAGATCCCTTCAACTCAGGAAATGCAAAGCTAACCTCATCGTTTTCCTACAAAGTCTGTCCCATTTCCCTCTGGAGGCAGCTGTCCCACCAAAATGCCTTCATTTTCCTTTTCCTGCTTCCTGTGTGAAGCTCTTCTTGGCTTCCAGGGGCTCTTGGGACAAATCTAACCTCCATAATTTGTCTGTCAAGACCCTTCATGATATGACCTCTCCTTAACTCTCCAGACTTATTCTTGTCCACTTGGGTCATGTCACACTTACCCTCCAGCTGTCCTAAATTTCACCCAGTTCCTTGAACCATTCATCAGGCCTCTCAACCCTAGGCCTCTGTGGTGCCTTTGGAAGCATTTCCTGTGTCTCAAATGATTAAGTTGCCCCTGGCACATGCTTTCTGGGTGACCCTATGAAAGCACCCATGATGGTGAGTTTGGAGTGTTTGTTAAGATCATGTCCATCACCTCAACCCACCAGGGTGGCACTAGCAGGCTGTTTCACCATTGCATCCCCTGTACCTGGTGCGTGCTTCCCTTGGTTGTGACAGGTAGGATTGAATTTGCATGCCTGAGTTAGAAATCTTGGGAAAAAATACAGGTATATGCCTTCTCTCTCAGGGGAGCATATTTCAGCCTGCCAACTTGCATAAGCGTGAAAATGATATTTTCTCTCAGTTTCCATGAGAATCCACCATCAGATTCCATGGAAAGAATAGTCTTCTTTATCATGGTGACGTATTTTTGCAAAACTTCTTTATCATTCAGTGTTTTAGAGATAATGTAGATACATTTCAGTGCATTAAAATTTTCTGACTTTTTACCATGAAAAAAAAATTACTTATGGGTTAGTTATTAAATTTTTCTCCTATTACTCAGAACCCTCACTTCTCATATTTTCTCAGTTTTACCCTTCTGGAATTTCTTTGTTTTCCAGAACATTTTAAACTTATTTGAGTAGTCCATATATATGGTCCTCAGTGCAAAACTATAATGTCAGTGATTTTTAAAATCCAATAAAGAAGAATGTGGGGGCAGAGCTGACACCAGTGACATTGACAGACGTCTTCTCAGGAAGTTTTCCATTTGTTTGGACCTATCTCAGAGAAAGGACCAAATGCATCCTGTCTGGATGCCATTCTCTTCTGTTCAGATGACATTTAACTATTATGTGGGTGGCAGCCGGCTACATGTTTAGTAAAGATTCTTGATGGAGAGAGAATTTTCCTCATTAATTTTTTAAAAATTGCGAAGGCCAGAAATTGACATCAAAAATGGTTTAGATCTAGTCAGAGTAGAAACAATAATGAAGGCAAAATGTCCAGTTTTCCATGTCGTAGCCGAGCACTGAACACTATACTTGTGGAATTGCCTTAACATGCTCTAAATAAAAACATGACAGTGAGAAATGTAGAATTCCAGATGCTTATCATGTGCTGTATGGGTAAAGTAACAAATAGCTGTTTGCAATCAAAAAACAATAGACATAAATATTTATGTATGTCATAGTCCTAGGAACAGCTTTCAAATTACTTTGATGACCAATTTATTATGAATTATTGGCTCATATAAACCGGGTTCAAACAATTTTGCATTTTGCAATGTAAAATATCAGTTTAAAATAAGAATGATTGAAGTTCCTGTGGTGGCTCACCAGTAACGAACCCAACTAATATCCATGAGGATGAGGGCTTGATCCCTGGCCCTGCTTAGTGGATTAAGGTTCCAGCCTTGCCGTGAGCTGTGGTGTAGGTTGCAGACGTGGCTCAGATCTGGCATTGCTGAGGCATAGGCCGGCAGCTACAGCTCCAATTTGACCCCTAGTCTGGGAACTTCCATGTGCTGTGGGTATGGCCCTAAAAAGAGAGATAGGTAGATAGATAGGTAGGTAGGTAGGTAGGTAGGTAGGTAGGTAGGTAGGTAGATAGATAGATAGATAGATAGATAGATAGATAGATAGATAGATAGATAAATAAATAAATAAAATAAGAATGGTTTTTATCATAAGATTTCTACATGACCCGTCACAAAATAGTTAAGAAAGACATGTTTTGAAACACTAAGAAGCTCTAGCTTTTAAACTTTTAAAACGCTCTTCAGATGTATAAAGCCAAAGAATATCCAGCTGAAGGAGAAAGCAGGAGTGGCAGCCAGCTTTCACACACTTACTAAACCAATGTAGGTTTTTTACAAAGCCATCTTTTAAGTTTGCTCAGGAGAGAGATCAATCCATAAAGCAGTCAGGCTGCTTATGGTCACGCTGCCAGAAATACCTTGTAAACAATGGAATTGCTGCCGAATTTTGGACTCAGAATTTTATGATTGACATTAAGGGTCAGTGCCTGCATTTTAGATCCATCCCCAGAAGCAGTTCAATAATCAACAGAAATCAGAAGTCCTTTCACTGAACCACTGGCAGAAAATTAGATAGAGACTCCCGCTTTGCTTTGGATCGGAGGTGTGTCTGATAACCCAGAGCTGAGGAAAAAGACATAACTGCAACCTAAAATCCCACATCCCAAAAGCTAGATGCTCTGTTTTGCGTAGAGCTGTAAAGAGTTACGAGCAATCTAGAGTAGATGGGGAAAATGGTGATGCACACACGAAAAACTGGTAGGAATAGAACAACTGAATAGGTTTTAATTCTTTTTCTCATTCTTCTGAAATATTTTTACATCAACTAGATTGAGCTGGGAGTGACAGATGTCTATTTGAAGAAATCCAAATAAATCCAAATTCTATGAAGGCAATACCCAGTGAAATTTAAGTAGTCTAAGTCTTGTTTAATTCACAGCAACAGGTAGGCAGCTCTGTTCCCCCCTGCCTCTCCTACATTTAAACTTCATGGTCTCTGTTTACAATTGGCAGGAGTCAGGTTATCCTTGATTTCTGCCAAGATGCCAAGTTAACTTGGCTGATGTTGGATTCCAGAAGGCAAAGAGCCTTCTTCCCTGAAGCCATTTCTCATTAAGGAGAAAATGAGATCTCAGGTCTATTTTTAGCGTCTAGAATTCTTAAATATTCATTTATTCAGTTTTGACTTTGGGGACCCCTTGGGTGGTTCCATTTGGGGCGTGTATAGTGAATAGCACAACTGTGGGAATCATTATAGCACAACTTCAAATGATCGTGTTGCCATTCCTTCCAGAACACTCCCTTGTAAGGCCCGTATAACTTCATAAGGGCATCCATCTATCTGCCTTTGTATTTTCCGAATATTCTTGAGAGTCACTGAAGGCCAAGGACTGCAATGAGGAGGGAGGATTCCTGAGGGGGAGTGGTGTGAAAACATGACAGGATAATATTTTAGCTGCCTGGCCCAGTCTGAAACACACAGACCCACGGTTTTCTGTAGTGGTGGAAGTTTGCAAAGAGTGGCTGTGTTGCCAAACTCTGGCTATCTTGTCAGACCCCAACAGACCATATGCTTGATTGCAGTGCATAAAAATGGTCCCTTTCTGGCCACGATAGCTATGTCTGCTTGAGAACGAGCTGCTCCCCAGCAGTTCTGAGAACTAATCAGGGGTCCTGGAGAAACGAGTAAATCTTCCCTTGTTTTTGATGTTTCTTCCCATTATCTCTTTGCCCTCCCCAGACTTCTCACCAATATTTGTTCTGATTCTGTAGAATTTCATTAAACCTAAAACATGATATTCTATCTTTATGCCATGAAGGACTCTTTTTCTATGAATGTACATTTCTATAAAAGAAAACTCGCATTCATTCCAAAAGATTTGGTAAGGTGCTGCTGAATACTCCAATCTTTTATCACAGTGACTATGCCTTGGGGAAAAGGAAGTAATCCATCTTTTGGGGAATTATCAGACACTGGCCCTGAACTGACCCTAATTCCAGGAGACCCCAAGCATTTTTCAGACTAAGGGGGTGGTCATTGGGGTTTTAGCTCAAGTCTATCTCATGGTGCGTGGGTCACCCCCAAACCTATCCTGTGGTCATTTCCTCAATTCTAGGATGCATAAGTGGAATCAACATACTCAGCAGCTGTCAGAATTGCCTTGGAGATTCTGAGAAATATGTCTAGTGGGAGAACGCTACCCGTCTCTGTGTTATATCCTAATAGATGTCTATTTTAGAGTGGAACTTAACCATTGAATAGCACCAAGGGAACTCCCACTGAGTAGCTGCTCGGCCTTGACCTAGGGCCTTGGCCCATGCAAATGTGTCTCCCGACCTAAAGCCCAAGGAAGGTATACCAGTTGCTGTTCAAGTTTCCTTACAGCTGTCAAATGCTGATCTTTTCATTCACTTACAAAGCCTTTCTTCCAGCATTTTTTTCCTTTGAGTAGTCACACCGGAGATGCATTGGGTTCATATCTGTTTCCTTTGTATTATGACCAAATAAAGATATCTTGGCGCTCCTGCACAATTTTAGAGATAGATTGTGCAATAAACACTGATGTTTTCTTACACTCCCTTGGCTTCCAAGTGAGTGCCTCAAATTTGCCTTTTTCCTTTTCTCTCTTGCAGCCCCACATTCTAATTTTGGAGTTCTGGCTAACTTGACATGAAAAATGTGCATTAGTAAGTCTAATGGATAATTACATCGAGGGAGGGAATGATCCAAATTTCAAATTCAGAATAATTACCTAAGTCTTAACTATAACTAGCATAACATAATTACTTTTTTCTTCAGCTTTTTTTTTATTATTATTGTTCTGAGTATACACGGATGATTTTTCATTAACTTTTAATGCTGTGTGTAACTCCATTCCAGTTTATATTCCATGTAGCTTTGAATAGAGCTCCATTTGCAATAGAACACAATGCTGCCAGGCTTTACGATAAGACACAGGCACTCGCAGAAATTATAGGAATAGCATTTTTATTAAGGGTCTTTCGTTTAAGGGAAGGGACAAGGCCACTCATACCTGGGATCATATCTTGGCAATAGCAAAATTTGTGAGTTTTTATTTTATTTTTTAAATTAAAAAAAATTCCTTTATGGCCACACTGGTGGCATATGGGAGTTCCCAGGCTAGGGATCGAATCAGAGCTGCAGCTGCCCTCCTACACCACAGCAACAGCAATGTGGGATCCAAGCTGTGTCTGCCACCTATACCACAGCTCATGGCAACGCCGGATCCTTAACTCACCGAACGAGGCCAAAGATCAAAACCCACATCCTCCTGGATACTAGTCAGGTTCTTAACCAGCAGAGCCACAGTGGGAACTCCAAAATTTGTGAGCTTTTAAAACTTTAAACTTTATCAGAATCATTCATTTTAAGTGTGGTTGCTCTTCAGAAACTAAAGCAGTGACAGTGCTGCCTTCATTTCCTTCTGCTCTTACTTTTTTCTGGCTCGTTAGATGGAGATAACCTTAGCCTCTCTCCTCAAACAGAACTTCACCGTACCAGGGACTAAGCCATTATTAACTCCAAACATGTCAGAAAAGCACCCAAAGGTGAAGTGCAGAACTCTGGATTTTAAGCAACCAAAATCCATCCCCGTGTAGGTTAAACCGATAGATAAATAGGTAGATATATTCCACTGGAGACTTGCTTCATCTCTGCCCAGGCCCTGGGAAGTCCACAGTGGCTCCAGAACGAGCTCGATCCAGCGTTCCAGCAATTTCTTCATCAGGACTCTCTCTCTCTCTCTGGCTTTCTCTCATGGCTTTCCTTTCCTCTGGACAGTGGCATCCTCAGCAGGTGCCTGAATATGATGGCAAAGACACCCTCGGGAAATTCTAGGCTTTTATCATCTCTATTAAGAGCAGCTACAAAGAAGAGACCCCTTTCTCCCCTGGTGCCCATGTCAGTGACTGAAAATGTTCCCTGAGCCATCCTGAGGGATCTTCTGCTCCAGTTACTGCACCCATAGAAATAAATGTCCGGATGAGCCAACTTGAGTCACAGACCTTTCCTTGTCTCACAGAAAGTATGTTCTGACTGTGACAACTTTGTGCCAATCAAGGAGGGTGGGAGTGTGGAGGCAGCACAGCTAAAGAAGGCAGGAGAACAGGGTTTTAAAACCACAGCTGATATCCACACTGCCACATTCAGCTCTGCAGGGGTGGAGCTGCCCAGACCTTAAAGAAGCTCAAAAAGTGACTTCAGAAATCACAATGAGAGGAGTTCCCATTGTGGTTTAGCAGGCAAAGAACCCAGATAGTATCTGTGAAGACATGGGTTCAATCCCTGGCCTTGCTCACTGGGTTAAGGATCTGGTGTTGCCACAAGCTGCATTGTAGGTTGCAGATGCATCTTGGATTTGGTGTTGCTGTGGCTGTGGCATAGGCTGGCAGCTTCAACTCTGATTTGACCCCTAGCCTGGGAACTTCCATATGTGGCAGGTGCAGCCCTAAAAAAAATAAATAAATAAAGGAAAAAAACAAAGAAATCACAACCAGAGATGACTCAAATGGGGGCAAGGGTGGGGGGATCCTCGTATCTATGGGACAGTCCTGAGCTATGAAAGTTCCTAGAAGTGGCACTTCCTTCAGTGATCTGGTTTCCTATCCAAATATGTTACATGATGTCAAGATTTTCTACCTCTTACAAAAATCACAGCAGCCCCATGTGATAGTACCATTATGATTCTCAGCTTACAGATGAGAAAACTGAGTCACAGAGAGAGCAAGTAACTTACCTGCAGTCTCACAGCTAGTGGCACAACAGGGTGGCTCAATCTGTTTTCAAATCATCACCTGAGAAGCTTCGTTTTATTTTGTCAGCTTGTTTGTTTCCGTGTGGATTATCCGAGACTTACCCTGGGACATCCCACTTCAGCAGTGCTTGTGTTGGGTGGGGAGCCTTACAGCTGATCTTGGCCAAAGTGATTCTGAGGCGTAACAGGGCTCTAGAGCCACTGACCCGGAGAGCAGGAAGGCAGCAGAATGGCACAGGGCTGGAGGATTGTAGTCATGAGATAAGCAGTAGTAAAGAACAAAAGGAAAAAAGGAAGTAATGTATTTGAAATCATTTGTGGCGACCTGGTCATGAAACCCCTGTCCTGTTGTATCAAGCAAAGTGCATTCTGGGAGGAGGCTGAGTTTGAGCACTCTCTGGTTTCTCCTTCAGTTTCTCTGCCCCTTTCCAGAATGGACTCTTAATATAGGCTTCTGTTTTCTCTTTATCAGTTTCAGCTATAGTGGAAAACACATGTTTTCTCTTTGACTAACAAATGTTCTCACCAGTGTGAAATGTGACACTTAAAACCTCAGGGTGATTCTAAAAGCTGTTTCTTCTATTTAGAATGATCCTGCCCATCTCTTTACCTTACTGCTACTTGTACCTAAGTTCTCAGTTAAAATCACCACCTCTATGAGGCCTTCCCTGCTCTACCCATCTCTACTAGAGTCCCTTTACCTTTCCTGCATAGCAGTTATCCTAAATGGCCATTGTTAATTTACTCACGTGACTGTTTAATAGTCTAGTACCCATCTCTCCCGCTAAACTGCAAATGAGTGACCACATTTGAGGATTTACTGCTCTAGTCTCAACATACCATACTGTGCCTGATCACATACATGAAGTATTTGATAGTTCTCTCTTGCATGTGAATAAACTCCTTTAAGAAATCACAGATGCCTGGGATAAGTCCTTAAAGGAGACATTTCCCCTAGATGGAATTTTGCCAAAGAGAAAGAGATGAAGAAAGGCTGGGGGAATTTAGAAAAGGTTTAGAGGGAAAACAGCCAAAAAACTGATAAGGAGGCAGTTATCACCTGCAATCTAAGTATAGTCTTAGGCAAACAGGGCCTTAAGCTGAGACAATAGCTGTGGACCCCCTAGAAAGGGGCAAGTAGTCAGGCCATTAGCTAAAGAAACAAGAGCTGAGTACAGGGGAGAGGATGTATTGTTCTGGGAGTGTTTTGTTGTTGCTTCTTTTTTGCAAAGAATGTGGCAACTGAAAAAGACTTTCAAAGACACCTAGCCAGCAAGCCCCAAACTGGGGTCCCCATGTTCCAGATGCTCAGATTCCTGGGAGCTCTTTAAACTATGTTGAGAATTTCTGACTGTCCAAGGATTGTCATTTCTCTCTCTGTAGTGTGGCTGAATGACTTAACAGAAAACAAAAGCCCTTTGCATTTGCTCCCAGTCTCATCCACTTCTTGAGGTTACCAGTGCACACTGTTATTTAAAATTGAGAACAGGGAGTTCCTGCCTTGGCACAGTGGAAATGAATCTCACTAGGAACCATGAGGTTTCGGGTTCGATCCCTGGCCTCGCTCAGTGGGTTGGGGATCGTTGTTGCTGTGAGCTGTGGTGTAGTTTGCACCTGCAGCTCGGATCTGGCATTGCTGTGGCCATGGTATTACGTCTCAGCTGCAGCTCTGATTCAACCCCTAGCCTAGGAACTTCCATATGCCTTGTGTGTGGCACTGAAAAAAAAAAAAAAAAAAAAAAAAAAGAATGAATAAATGAATGAATAAACCTGAAAAGTGTGTAACGGTTGAGCCAGGAGATTTTGATATGAGTGGGGTGGGTGGTGGAGGAAGGAAAGGTCAAGAGGCATAGGGCTTATTCGGATAAGCTTGGACAAGCCTGAGGGCTCCTTAGGAAACACTGAGGGCCTCTGCCAAGGCCCCGTGAAGGGAGTTCAGTGGCAGAGAGAGATGGTCCACGGCAGTGGTGGCTGGGGCACCAGGGCAGAGATGAGCAGCTGCCTTTGGAGGAGGCCACTTTAGGCTGCTCTCTCCCCCTCCAACTGCAGATCTAGAGGGTGTTGCTCTTATTTGTTTTCTGTTTATTAAATCTCTTTCTAGGGTGTGTTGTGGAATTCTCGCACTTGGGGAGAGGTTTTGAGGCTGACTTTGAAATTGGACAGCCCACGTGCAGATCCCCATTCCGTCCATAGATTTCAAACCCCCTGATGTTGAGCCCTCTGAGCCTCTGTTTTCTCATCCCTCCAATGGATTATTCATGCTTGCTTCCAAGGCTTGTGTAAGCCTGTTAAATAATGTAGGACACACTTAGCACAAGGCCTAACATAGGGTGGATGAGATTTTTCCGATCCTAAGTATCCAAGTAATTTAAAAATAGCATGCATTTTCCATATATTATTTGGGTATGTTCCTTATCCTTTAGTTATTAAAAAAAAAAGAGTCTTCAAAATTGGATGTGAAATGTTTGGTGGAAAGTGAAATCTGATATCTGGATAGAAAGGAAGAAAAAAAAAATCTCTGTTTATAGATAACATGATCTTTGAAACCCACACACACAAAAATTAATGAGTTTGGCAAGGTTGTAGGTTGCAATCAATATACAAAAATAATTTGTGTATCTATACATGCAATGAAAAATTACAAGTGCAATTAAGAATTAAGAATCCCATTTACAGGGAGTTCCTGCAGTGGTTAATGAATCCAACTAGGAACCATGAGGTTGCGGGTTCGCTCCCTGGCCTTGCTCAGTGGATTCAGGATCCGGTGTTGCCATGAGTTGTGGTGTAGGCCGGCAGCTACAGCTCTGATTAGCCCCCTAGCCTGGGAATCTCCATATGCCGCAGGTGTGGCCCTAGAAAAGACAAAAAGACAAAAAAAAAAAAAAAAAAAAAAAATAGAATCCCATTTACAGTAGCATTACAAAGAATAGAATTTATAATTAGGGATACGTTGAACAGAAGACATGCAAAATTTATACTCTGACTACAAACCTGTATTTAAAGAACGGTGACTTCAGGAACTCAGTCATCTTCCACGAAAGGTATTGAAGAGGTCACAGTAGCAGACTCCTAAATCTGTTCTACCCCAGGTGATTGGTGGAAATCAAACTTGAAGTTGAATTGGAATCTCTGCCGCATCTAGTTAAAGCACAGATTGTGCCAGGTCCCACCCCCAGAGTTTCAGATTCCATATGTCTGGGGTGGGGCTTGAGAATCAGCATTTGTAACAAAGCCCCAGGCCTGTAACTGCCCTTTGAGAACCACTGGTCTCAGGTACCCATTGCCCCGGTGTTTCATGGGAGATGGAATGGGCATAGGATCTAACTTTAGCCCCCAGATATGAAGGGATGCCTGCTAGAAGACATGACATAGCTCACTGGGGAATGAACAATGCCTCATCGGGATGCCAAGGCTGAGATGGGCAGAGCAGGGAGAGATTTGGGTCCCTGATGACACGTGGGCCAGAGGGCACCCGGTCTGAGACCTGAACTTCCAGTTGTGTGAGCAAATAAGTATCTTTATTGTTTTAGTCAGTCTGAGTTGGACATTTTCTGTTCAATATAGCCTAAAATATCCTACATACCATAGGAATGTCGGAAAGCCAAAAACCTAGAAAGGGAACAGAAAGATTTTAGGTAGAAAACAACCCCACTACATGCCAACAGAGGACAAGTTGGGCAAGTGTGAACAGCATGAGGACCTGGGAGAAGCTAGATCCAACCAAGTGGGTGAAAGCACCGGGGCAAAGGCCAGGAGCAAATTAGGGAAACAGAACTTTTTCCAGGTGGCCAAAATGAGACAATCTAAAACAAAAACTAGGCCATAAAACTCTACATTGAACATTTACACTTTTGCAATCGGATTTATTTTAATGTGTTTCAACCCCAAGGCAAAAGCTCTGTCTTCCTCCGTCCTCCTTCCCAGATCACCCTGGTAATAAATTACTCAATTCTGCTTCCACCTAAATGAAGAAAATTAGACTTCCCCGCTTCTCTTCTCAGCTGGGAGCCCCCCTCCCACCAATGGGGAAGACATGGAACCCTAACTTCTCTCCAAGGTGCCCAAGGCTCAGAGGCTACGGTCCCGAACCTTCTCTGATTATGAAGAGAAACATCAAATTGTCAGACTCACCTAAGGAACCAGGGCATAGCCTTGAGGTTAAAAACAGAAGTTGTCAGAACCCATTTTAAAAGTCACAAGGAGCCACTGTCAGACAAATGCAGTGGCAAATGATGAACTGATTCAGATAGAAAGTGATGGAGGTCAGGCAGCCGGTGTCAGCACCAGTTAGAGTCTGGCCCTAGGGGAGCCTGCCTGCACACATGTCCATGTGCTCCCTTGGAATAAAGAAGCTGTCAGGGCTATGTTGGGACGGAACTCTGAGATAAAATATAGATCTGAGTTGGATGTGTCAAGGGCTCTGCAGAGTCTTCAGCCATGGCCACACGCTCATTCTAATCTAATCTAATCCGGTTCAAGACCGGAGATCTGTCCCTCAGTATTTCGCCGTCTAAATCCAAGGCAAAAGCGAGCAACTTATCAGCAAAATTTTAATTTACTTTATTTTATTTTTTGTATTTTTAAGGCTGCATCCGCGGCATATGGAGGTTCCCAGGCTAGGGGTTGTATCGGAGCTATAGCTGCTGGCCTACGCCACAGCCACAGCAATGCCAGATCCTTAACCCACTGAGCGAGGCCAGGATTGAACCTTCATCCTCATGGATACTAGTCAGTTTCATTTATGCTTAGCCACGAAGGGAACTCCTCAGCAAAATTTTAAATAACCCAGCCCTTCACACTATGAACAGATGACACTTGCCAGGGTAAATAGGGACATCAAATCTCAGGAACCTGTATAAAGTGTCCCATGGGTTTCTAGGAGAAAAAAAAATAGGTAGCTGTGCAGGACATATGTAATGAGCTCCAGCTCCCAGGTGGCCAGAGGCCATTGCCGGTGTGGGCACAAATTCTTGATAGTGTCACAGTTTATTTGCTACATAAACTTGCCATGTAGTAGGATTTGCTAGGAACACTATTGGCATCTTATTTTGAATACAACTGAAGACTTCGGACATCTTCATCTGGTAATTATCCCCTAACTACCTTGAGAATTATCATGGTATTTTGGCATATCTATGAATGCAAAATTTTACTGTCCTGTGTAGTGAAGACATAAAGATATTTTAGTTTAAAAATGTCTGAGAAAAAGAAAGTTTCTGCCCCCTTGACCTGATAAAGACCAGAGTTGAAAAATAATGACTTGTATATCCCAATACGAAGTGCATGAATAGTACAATATCTGTATGTTACATCATATTTATAATTAACAGTGATTTTTTTGTTTGGTGGAATAAGAGGTGATAATAGGGCATAATTTTTTACATTGCCCATGACTCCTTCCTCTCCTTTCAACTTTTCTCAAATTATTCAGATATATCTTAGTTAAGAAACTATATTACATAGCATTGTCTTGAAAAAGAAAAGTATTCTTTGGAACATAAAAATTCTCATTTCTGTTTAGGTGCACTTTTTCTTTTCATTTTTCCTTTCCTTCGTCTAGCTTCCAATACCAGTAAATGCATAAATGTCTAATCCAAACTCTGTCTTTTAAAGGGAGTGTCTGTATCATACAAAACTATCTGTCAGAAGGAAACATCATTTAATATTATTCACATATAATTTAAATACTTACCTGCACTAGAAAAAGCTCATTTACTTATTTCTATAAAATAATATACCTCTTTGTGTCACTTTATATTCAAAAGTTGTAAAGACCTGTGACTTAACTGATGATAAACCCAAACCAGGGAATTTGCAAGTGGGGATGTGCATTTGGAAGCAGCTCCACCCACAACTATGAGGGGACATCTAAACAGCAGGTGGAACATGATTCCAAGAGGATCATACAGATCTGGTAAGGAATAATCAGTGGGTTTTCCAAGGAACAAATTGAATACATTGACAGGGGACTCTGGGAAGAAGAATTAGGTTGGTTTCTGGTGGATGGATAGTTGACATCAGGAAATTTCAAAGAGAACGGCTAAGAGTAAGACTCCAGTCTCTGAGGAACTGGAGAGCTTGACAGAGGACCCAGATAGAAACAAGCCCTGAGTGATGATTTGGACGTGGGGTTGAATGTTCTACAACAGAAAGCAGGAACGCAGGTGGCAGGGCAGTCAGCCTCCATCCAGACTCCTGTTCCCTAAACCCAGCACATTGTGAGGGAGAGATACTCCCTTTGACTAGAGCTCCGGAGATATTTATCAATTCAAGGTTAAGTGTATACCGAAACAACAGCAGAAAAAGGATGACTGTCTCTGTGGAATCGCCTCAAAGATGACAAGGGAGCCATTTCTCCCCTTCACCAGGGCTATGAGGACTGGGGGCTTAGGACCAGCTACACTCAGGAGCAGTAACAGACACTTGCTTAAGAAGCACACTATAAATCTGCAAAGTGTCAGCTTTTCCATCCCAGGCTCATTACTGAAAGCTGCATGTCCGCTATAGACCTGCAGCATCTGTGATAGCTCCCGTCTGGTGTAATTTTAGCAAGCGTTTAACTGGCAAAATTGACTCATAAACAATGAGACCTTAGAAAATTCTCAGCACGAGTTTTCTGGGCTGTTTGTAAATAAAAATCAGGGGACGAGATGGTACCCACGCGGCGAGGAACTAAAACTGGGCAGCCCAGAGCCAGAGGAACTCTGAGCAGATCTTTTCTTTCTTAGACTGATTTCCATACTGTTGCAAAAGTTGTCTTCCTAAAATAAATTCCTGTCATTCCTCTGCCTAAAACTCCAGGAACTGCCCATTGCCTGTACACTAGAGCTCAAACTCTGAAGGCAAGTTTCAATGCAAGTCAGGGTGTAGCCACTACCTACCTTTCGAGAGCATGCTGCTATTCTTCTCATCATCATACACTTCATTCCCCCAGGAATCTTCTGCTTTTCCTTCTCAGAGGCTTTTCTCACCCACGGAAAGACTCTTCATCTTTTAATATCAGCTCTAAGCCATGCCAGTCACCAATTATTTCACTTTATCTTCGGATACATACCCGCTCACTCAAGCACTTACATAACCAACTGTGATGTTTAGGTGTAATAAAAATCCCAGGATTATTGTTTCCTTTTGAATTATGACAAAGATCCAGGTTAAAAAAAAAAAGGTTATGTGATGGAAATAGGGTATGAAATAGGTAGAAAAATTTGTAAACTGCTCTGGACAGTTGATAAATTGTCAGTCATGAACTTTATCATAATTAAAGACATTTTTAGTGTATTTCTCTTTCTCTTTTTTTTTTTTTTTGTCTTTTGTCTTTTGTCTTTTTTTGGCCCAATCAGAGCTGTAGCCGCCGGTCTGCGCCATGGCTACAGTAGCAACACAGGATCCTAGCTGTGTCTGTATCCTACACCACAGCTCATGGCAATGCCCAATCTTTAACCAATCTTTAACCCACAGCTCACGGCAATGCCCAATCTTTAACACCACAGCTCACGGCAATGCCCAATCTTTAACCAGGGATTGAACCCGTAACCTCATGGTTACTAGTCAGTTTCGTTGACCACTGAGCTATGACAAGAACTCCTAGTTCATTTTTTTGACATAGAACTGGCATAGGAAAAGGATGTGTTATGTAAATACACAATGTGTTAATTTAAGCTTCATTCCCACATTTTTTTTTTACTATTAGCCAGTAACCAAACTATAAATATCAAATGTCTCATTAAACATAGATGGAAATATAAGATCCTATATGCAAAATTTAGAGGGAAAGGTGTCTTATTATACAAGTTATCTGTGTGTTTTCCTAAGGTCATAGGCAAAGTCTCAGAGAATAAGAAGCTGTTGTACAACAGCAATTACAACCAAATGGGAACAAGTTGGTTAAGCAGGTAGGTGAGTTTATCCAACTCCAATAATCGCAATAATGATATTAGAGGGCTGGTTTTCAAATGGAGCTGATTTTTAAGAGGGTAAAGAATAATGATCCTTAGTTAATGATTTTGTTCAAAGTTTAGGCTCAGTGCATTTTACACTTAGTGTGGGACTGTTTCTGTTTCCTCAGAGGCAAATCAAACTGCTGGAAAAATACGCAATTCAATCAATCATACTTTGCATGATGATACCAACCAATTATTAAGGACAACTTTATGACTAAGGTATCTTGCTATTTATGCATTGATTAACCTTTCAAAAATTTATTTGAATTTCTAGCTATGAAAATTGAATTTTTCCTCTAGACATTAAATTTTTTTTTTAGTTTTATGAGCAAAATACCCTGCTTCTAATGAACTAAAATCAAAAATTTATAAAGTGAGTTAGATTACTAAAATTTGGAGGTATCTTTTTGACAAATTCTATCCATTCACATTTTGCAATTTTCCCAATTTTGCAATTTGAAAAATGTTTTATCCTTATACGTTAAAATCTCATTCCAACTTTAAATTGTCTACTCTGACTAGCACATTGAAATTGGAATGGCAGATTTTTATATGGATGAAGGTAGAGGGCTAAAGAACACTTCTGGTCCAAGTAATTGGGCTTTAAAATTTTCTGTAACTATACTTGTAATGCTGAATGGACAAGGTTTTGCATACTGTGGCATTTAAAAGGGTAGCCAAAGAAATTGAACTAGAACTTCAGCATCGAATTGGGTCTCTTTCCTGGAAGAGGTGCTGATTCATTACACAAAGTGATACTTCTCAAAAGTTTCTGTCCTGTCTCCTTTCTCCTCCCTTCTCTTGTGCCTTGTGGCAGCTTGAGCATTTCTCATACACCAAACCTCCAAAACTTTCTCCTCATAAATAACATGCCCCTCCATTTCTCTTGGTTTTTTCTTTAATGAAGCTCTCCATCTGTTCTCCAAACTTGAAATCACAGAGTCCTCAGGTTGTACGAACAGAGACAAAACTCTTCTTAGAGAGAGAGCAAGGGGTAGAAACTGATCAAAGGAAGCTTTTCTTCCTTCTTTCCTTTCTTTTTTCTTTTCTTTTCTTTTCTTTTCTTTTCTTTTTAGCAAGCAAAGTGAGTGGCTCCAGGAGAGGAAGAGGGAAAAAGGCCCTTGGAAAACTAAAATTAATAAATTCTGTCCTTGTTTTACAAAGTTCAGTGATTCCAGAGAAATGAGAGTCCATGTTGATTTTCATGGTCATAATTTTTTTTCCTTAAAATATTCATTTATGCTACTAAGACCCCAAACGATGTCTCCGTTTCAGACATTATTAGCAAGAAAAAAGAGAAAGAGCAAGCAGGGAAGGAATCTAAGAGAAAACTTAAAAGAGAATGCTAGAGTTAGTTAAACTTTGTCCCCGTGGATTACAGGAAGGTGAGAGCTTCTATGCTTAAAATGCCAGCAGTCGCTTCTTTTATTCATTTAACAACTCTTTCTTGAGTTCTTGGGTACCTACTATGGGCCAGACACTGAGTAGGCATCCTGCTGACTGGTATTCAAATGCTGTGCAACTTTCATTTTTTCTTAAGGAAGCAAGATGGAAGCATGGAAGAGAAGGATGTCATATTTTAGATAATCTACATGATATAATCATTTGTCCTTAATGTGGTTCCTCTGCCCCTTACTTTACCATAGTGCTATGGAAAGTACATGTCTCAACAGCACCATGAATCATTTTTCAAAGTTTCAATAAATGGTCAAAACCGGTAGCTTAAGCCAAAGATGATCCTTATTCTGTAGAGAAGAACTATCCAAGTCAGTAACCAGTACGGTTTAGAATCTATCTTAATGACATATTCCAAGAATCACCCTTGATAAGCTGAATTAATGCCTCCTAATAGCATCTCTTGCCTGTACAAAATTCAACTTTAACCGTAGCCTAAGGAGAAGGTCTTCAATTAAAGCTGATTTGTTCCACACAGAACATAAAGTGACATCTTCTGATCTAAATTTCTACCCAGGAAAAGTGGGCAGAGAGCCTGTACCAGTGAAGTTAGCAGAGCACAGGAAGTTTTGCATCTGTACGCCAGGTAGACACACAACCCCTTGCTTGGATACCATGAAGAATCACAGCAATGCCGTGGCTACATATTCCAATGTGTAGTCCAGCTTCTGTGATTTAAAAGACCACCTTGGAGGGATGTGGAACTTAATCACATTATGTGTAATGAACCATTTTTGTTGGGTACTCGGCGTAGTGCCTGGCTCTTAATAGGTGCACTTGGCGTGACGGTTGTGATGGTGGGTGTTGGGGTCAGGTGGCAGTTATTAGCTTTTAAAAATGATAGTAGTTGTTCACAGTCTGATAGAAACATTTAAATGTCATGTTATGCTGTTTAAGGAGCATGTCACAGAGTATGCACTCAAGGTTTATCAAAATAATTTGAATTCTCATCCCCCTTGCATCAGGTAGTATTGACAAGCAGGGATTGGTAAATCTTAGACATCATGTAATTGTTAGAGTTCAGGGTAATGAGCCTCTGGCTTCTTTGTACTTGTTATAGGAGTACTTTTTTTAAAAATTTTTTATTACTCAAATGAATTTATCACATCTATAGTTGTATAATGATCATAGCAATCTGATTTCACAGGATTTCCATCCCACAGCCCAGGCTCATCCCCCCACCCCTCAAACTGTCTCCTCCGGAGAACATAAGTGTTTCAATGTCTGTGAGTCAGCATCTGTTCTGCAAAGAAGTTCAGTCTGTCCTTTTTTCAGATTCCACATATCAGTGACAGCATTGGATGTTGGTGTCTCATTATCTGGCTGACTTCACTTAGCATGATAATTCCTAGGTCCATCCATGTTGCTTAAAATGCCAGTATTTCGTTCTTTTTAATGGCTGAGTAATATTCCATTGTGTATATGGACCACATCTTAATCCACTCCTCAGTCAATGGACATTTAGGTTGTTTCCCTGTCTTGGCTATTGCAAATAGTGCTGCAATGAACATCGGAGTACATGTGTCTTTGCAAATCGTGGTTTTCTCCAGGTAGATGCCCAGGAGTGGAATTGCTGGATCCAATGGGTAGTTCTATGTTTAGTTTTCTGAGGCATCTCCATACTGCTTTCCACAGTGGTTGCACCAATTTACAATCCCACCAACAGTGTACTAGGGTTCCTTTTTCTCCACACCCTCTCCAGCACTTATTGTTTGTAGCCTTTTGGATGCTGGCCATTCTGGCTAGTGTAAGGTGGTACCTCAGAGTGGTTTTGATTTGTATTTCTCTAATAATGAGTGATGTTGAACATCTTTTCATCTGTTTCTTGGCCATCTGTATGTCTTCTTTGGAGAACTGTCTGTTTCGATCTTCTGCCCATTTTTTTGATAGGCTTGTTTTTTTTTTTGGAATGGAGCTGTAGAAGGTGTTTATAAATTTTGGAGATTAATCTTGTCAGTTGATTCACTTGCAGAGATTTTCCAGGAGTACTACTCTAAATAGCCATGTGAGAGCAAGAAGAACGCTATTTCTAGTTATTACAATAATTTATTTCCTTGAAGTCTGCTAAGGATCAGAAGTTGATGAGTTAAAGAAATCTGTAATGCAAAAGGCCACTTGGCTTAACTCACCAGAGGCATTTACATACTCCCATGTAAGGAGTCCAAGATTTTTCAACAATTCTTATTGATTGCGAATGGTCATGTCAAAGGATGAACTTGAATGTGGTCAGCCCCCCTTAAAGGGCCCTTGTTTGGTCTTACACCTTTGGGGAAACCATCTCCGCCCATGCAGGTTATTTGCAAAATAGATTACCAGACACTGTTTCTGATTGTGGGTTTCCAGTTATCTCAGTTGTGCTGTAGGATTTTGTGAAGAGGGACCTTCACTGAGGCCATGACCTTGTGCCTCAGCACTTTGAGGCTGAGCCAGTGGTGCCACCTGTCCCCAGAGGCAGAGGTTAGCAGAGACCGATCAATTAACAAGGGAAACCATGGCCAAGAGGCAGCCCAGAGCGGAGTGATAGAGCACCATGGGAAACTGAGACCACAGATAGGCTCTGGCTGTCTCCACTGTCTTGTGACATGAACTTGAGGAAATCACTTACTCTTTCTCTTTCTCTTCCTCCATTCATTCATCTTTATAATAAAGGGAAAGGTTGAGAGAAGGTATCTCTAGAAGTTGCTTTCAAGACAAAGAATTCTGAGGTTCTGTTCATCATCCCTATGGCCATTTTCCAATTATTTTCCCACTGTCTATGTACACAGTTGCAGACTTGGCCTACAACTGAACACATGACATTTGACTCCTATTGCATCAAGATGACTAATGATTCCCCTTTTCAGAGAGAGACAGATACCCTTTATGCGGACTGATAAACTGCTCTACTTTACCTCATCACATTCAAGATAATCACAAACAGTTCTTCACAATCCAGTGCATTTAAAAAAAGAAAAGTGTGAAATCCCAGCTATGCATCAAGAATTGTGTTAAGCACTGGGGCCTAGCTTTGGCTAAAACAGGCACAGTTGCTGCCCTCAATGCAGCTTTGGGTCTTGGGGAAGGATGGGAGGGATGGCAGACATTAAACAGATAAATAAATAAATACTACAGTTGAGACCACTTCTGTGGGGGGACACTCCAGGGTTATATGAGTGTATCCCAGAGGAACTTATCTCACCTAAAGCGACAGGAGTACTTTTATGTGAATAAACTTCCTAAATCTTAACATCAGATATAGAGGTGATAGTATGATTGTCCAAGAAGTTTATTGCTATCTGAGCAATATTCCATATTTCATCAATGAAGAATGCTACATACTTATAGAAAAAAGCCACTGTTGAAAATGGGGTAAAAATTACAATATGACCATATACCCTTTGTATACTTGAGGGTAGTCAACTTCCAAAAATTAGTGCAACTGGCCAAAAATAGACTGAATCCTCCAATAGGTGATTGTTCCGCAAACGTTAACCATCATCAGTCTTACTGTAACAGTATATGAGCTGTACTGTAAATTACTAACACTTTTCCTCAAATTCATTTATAAGATGCTCACTTAGAGTCATCCTAAACAAAGATATCCATGAATTAGTACAAAAGTGTTAATATGCTAATCGACTCTTTGACTTTTTTTTTTTTTTTTTTTTTGGTCCTTTTAGGGTCCTATGGAGGTTCCAAGGCTAGGGGTCAAATCGGAGCTATAGCCCCCGGCCTACACCACAGCTCACAGCACTGCTGGATCCTTAACCCTCTGAGCGAGGCCAGGGATTGAACCTGGGTCCTCCCATGGATACTTGTCAGATGGGAACTCCTGACTTTTACAATGAATACCTATCTCTGCAAATAAAACTCGGTCCTCTGTGTATCTGCTAGCATTATCTGAAGCACCAAATTTTAGCAAACACTGATCATACTGCTTTGCCCCATATACAGACACAGACTTAAACTATAATGTGGATGATGCATAAGCCCAGTTACCATATCTGTGCCTTTCATCAGAGTTTTCTTAAATGTCCCTCATGAAGCCATTTGCTTCATGGATTCTAAGTAATCAATATTTATGAAGAACCAACTGTGTAGGATGATGTCTAAATACAGTGACATTTGATCATGAAAGATTTGGAAATTTGAAGCTATTTTGATTTGACGTGAGAACCAAGAGCATTTTATACCTTCAGTCTAAGAATATCCACAGCTAATATAATTTTGCAATAATACATTGAAATATAGAGCTTCATTGCAATGGCAGTGAAAACCCTTTGGAAATGCTGGTAGCAGAGATGTCACTGATAGTGGTTATCACCTCTGTGACAGGAGCATAGATATTTAAGAAGAGGATTTTAAAGCCAGAAAAACAATTTACATTTTTACGTCTGTGGAAATGTTAGCTTCACTATATGGTATTCAAAAACAATTATAGAAGATAATTTCTTGAATTTCCTGTACCAATTCCCCATTTCTCTGAACAAGTTCCTTATGTTTTTGTGCTGTCTCCCAAATATTATAACTAAAAATATTTTTGAGTCTTAAACTTAGTGGAATGGGTTTTTTCTTACCTAGTGATGTACTTGTAGTTTAACAATAATTTAAAGATTACTGTTTTCTAATTACTTGAAAGCAAGGAAAATCAATTATATTTGTCTTTTCAGGGTTTTAGGTTCTTGCATTAATAAATCACCAGAGATTAGGGCATGTAGAACAAGAGTTTATCTGTGTCTGGGAGCCACGTTTTCCTGTAGTTCTCCTGACAGGTGTACAAACTATTCTTAAAATAGGTGAATTAAAGCAAGCAGTGTGCTTCACAGATAGAAAAAATATACCTGACTTGGCTGATAAAGGTGGACTATAGCAGTCTCTTCTGTACCAACCAGTGGGAGATGCTAAGACCAATTAGGATGAATCTTGGACTATGACCGGGGCTGGGTGTATTGGTTGCTATTTAAGCTCCACAACATAGGTCTGAATGACTGACCATGTTTTTTTTCCTGTTCATACTTAAAATCCAAAATCATGGGAAAGATATTTGAGGCCACTCTATTGATTTCCTTACCATGTTATGATTTCGCATTTATTGCCCATAGAATATAAACACCAGGAATTTCACTCATGACTGAATTCCATTCAACAGAATTTTAGTTAAAAGATTGTTCCATTGGCATTCATGTCAGACTTGAGAATCATGAAAAAATTATAACATGTGTAGCTTTTCCTTCAGAGTGGCTCTTATTTCCCAACTATAAATATGCAGTACATGTTCAAAAACTCCTGGTCCCACTATTTACCCAATGCTTAATCAATGCTGGAAAACCAAGATTTGTACATTTCATATGCCCTTTAAAGTTATACATTAGTAACCTTTATGTTAAAGGGAATCCAGCCCCCAAATTATTTTATAATATAAATTAACCTCTATATATGTTAGTGTAGTAGATTGCATGCAATAGAAAACCTGGGTTTTAATTGTGCTGGAAAACTATACAAATCACTTCATCTTACTAGGGTTCAATTATCTTGTCTGTAAAAAGGAGGCAGCATGGTGTATGGAGACAGTCATGGGCTTTATATCAGAAAACAGAGATGTGAGTCCTGTCTTAGACACTTGCTGGCTGTGTGACCTTTGGTGAGCCACCTAACCTCTCTGAGCCTCAATTTACCCATTTATAAATTTGGAGTTTTTGCTTAGGCTTCATCGGGTTGCTGTGAATGTTAACTGAAATTTCAAAGTTCCAAGCCTTGTGTCTGGCCCTAGTTAGACTTGATCGATCTCTTCTGCTTATCCCTTTATCTCTAACTTCCTGAATTTCACACCTGGCATACTTAAAATGAAATGTCATGTGTATTTCCACTGCTAACGTTCTATATAAATACCCAATGATACCAAGATAAAGATATCCTTAAGAGGAGATTGTTAAATCTACTTAACAATTTCATAATGGAAACTGAGAACTCAATCATAGGCATTTAGGTACTGTCATTTTAATGTTATCAGCTGGCAGACAAGGTTTCTACATTTTTCTCATGGCAGTATTTATTATGAATCTAGGACTATAGGAATGATTTTGTTTGATATGCGTGTGTACATATATATATATATTTAAGTGATAATAGCTGGAAATGAAGTACAGATGGTTGTAACTTGGCATATGAGCAACATGGACCATGAAACAAACCAAAAACAAATGAAGAGTAAAGATATTCTTTAATTAAGATTTTCTCTCTCATTTAACGAGTGGTCAGTCATTTTGTCCCCTGTTCCCACCCCCACAGTGAATGTGACAAGATGCTCTAGGTCTGTCGGGGGGGGGGGGTGTCTCAGTTTTTGATGATTATGGCCCCCTCCCTGACCTCGTTCTATCATATAGAGCTAACAAGACTTTTTTCACTATGTGTGTGTGTACTTATTTATGAGGCACATATGAATAAAAATGGGAAGAAAAGAAGTTTCCATAGCATCCCTTAATTCTCCCAATGTGAAAATAAAAATTTAACCTAAAATCTGTGTGCTTCAATATAAGCTTCTTTACCTTTGATTCTGACTTAGCATGAAGATAAAGAGTAAAGGCATTAGCCTTTTCATGTTTGAAGAGCATTATTTAATCATGTCATAACCTCTTTGATCAAAAGGACAAAAAACAAAAAGAGAAAAGCCAGAGAAAAAGAGGAAGAAGGTCTTCTTTCAAAATTATGTGGAATATTGGTGTTTTGCAAATAACATGAAGTTGGAAACTGGAAAATTAACCAGGCTATTAATTGATATATTTCACTATCAAGTAAAATAGCATCATTGCATTGCTAACAGTGACAGAAGGATAGCCTCTTCTCATCTCCATGTACAGAGGTTCTCAGGGGCTGACTATTCTAGCCACCAGCCCCCTGTCCTGGGAATTCCACAGGAGGATTCTAACACAGTGCCAGGTCTGAGAGATCCTGCCTGGTAGCTCCTGTCTGCAGCATGTTTGTAAACCTATGCACCTCAAAGATGGCATTCAATTTAGTAGCAACTGGCAGAGGCAGCCCCTTTCTATTCCTAATGGGAGCTTCCCAGCCTGTAGGCATTTTAAAAAGTGATAATAGCTGGAAATAGAGTACAGATGGTTGTAACTCAGTATATTAGCGACATGGGAAATTGACTGTGTGAGGGACAAAGGTGTAAATTATGGGTAAATGTAATTTGAATGTAAAGAAGACATTTCTCAGTAGTTTGCCCTTCAGCATTGCCCTGTAGACCTGCCTTTCTAACCTCTTCATTGCTAATACAGTTTTCCTGTTTCCATATGTAAATTTCTCCCTGCTTTCATTTGCTGTGGAGTCCAAAGCTGTGTATGTAGACAGTAATCTACAAAATCCTGGGTATCACCTTTTCTGAGAGGATGGGAGAAGCATCGCTATTACCAAGGAGGAGCCTATCATGTCATAGTACAGTTAGGGGACAAAAGTAAGTTTCCAAAAGCTTCCCAAGACTTTGAAGATGAACATTTGTCCTTTGAACAGTCACCAAGTGGGAGGAAATGAGGAGCTGAAGAATCTCTAACATGATTGTCCTGTAATACCTGAAATTGTCAGGAGATTGCCCATTAACTCTGGGCAAGATCACTCTGGGCTGCATCTAGGACCAACAAGGGTGTTGATAGGCTGCCATGCTCCCCCCCCACCCCTACGGAATCTTCCTTTCACAAATGACATTCCCTAGGGCACTGGTGTGTACATTAGTTTCCTTGGGAAGGTAGATGCTAGTAAAGTTATCTGGTTATTGATTATCAGTTAATATTATTAGATACTCACAGTTTAATCCCCAAAGTCATTGTGGGATAATGTCTCTAGTAATTTGGTAGGACCTTGGCAGTAGAAGAGGGGGAGAGCAGGCACATATAGACATATTCTCTATAACTTATAGTTCTGCACATTTCAGATTCTTATAAATTTGCAAAGCAGTGTCTACTGAGACTATTGAAGTGAAATATGCCTGGTACACTTTCTACACAAAGAAGGCACTCGGTAAACATTAAGAATGAATGATTGAGTGACTTGCTGCAGCCCGCTATTGGAGAAACCAAAAGGGCTTGGACACTCAACAGAAGGGCAAAGAAGCTCATTTAGAGAAGTGATTTTGCTAGTGTTTCCTCATGTTGGGTCCAGATGAGCACAGAAAGTGACAGATACTGACAGTGGGGATGACAAGGTGGAAACAAGCTTCCTGACACCCTCTTGAAGTATTTTTTTTCTCCTTTTCCTACTAGCTCCATGCTGACATTTCCAATGTCAATAAACATAAATTTTTAGCATAGCCTCTGGGGCAGAGAATAGAGGCCAGTCCAAGATGGCTAATTTTCAGCTCTCCCAGCAACTGTTCTGAAGTTTTCTTTCGGCATGAATAGCAAGCATAGAGGGCTCCTAATCTCTTTATAGCCTTACTTTCAAGACAGTGTAACACACACACTTCAGATTCTGCTTCATATAAGAGATAAATGCTGTCCATAAATCACTTTTTAAGAGTCTGCTTTCTGTTCCATTTGAACCTTTTTAGAAAGTTTCAGGGACCAGCTCATTTTAAGAGAACCCACATTCCAGTTAAGCAAAGTATTCAGGTCTCATAGTCTGACACCTTCCTTTCCTTCATAGAGACCTTTGCAGAAATTCATAAGCATCTTATCTTATTCACCTGGGTGTTCATTTAAGACTTTGAATCTTTGAAATTGTATAAAGTATACCCCCTTTATCCAACTTTAGGCTTTTCAGAGCTTACCGTCAAGAAACAGGTCAGGAGATCCCCCTGTCTCAGTGGGTTAAGGATCCAGGATTGTCACTGCTGTGGCTCTGGTTACAGCTGTGGTGTGGGTTCAATCCCTGGCCCAGAAACTTCCACATGCTGAGGGTACAACCAAAAAAAAAAAAAAAAAAAAAGAAAAGAAAAAGAAAAGAAAGAAAGGAAAGAAATAGGTCAAAAATCATTTTTTTAAGGTAATTATCACCTTTATTGAAAACACTGCGTTTGAGAATGTGGCTTAGTTTAATATAAAGCACAATAGCTTTGGAGTCTTATAAGCTGGATTCAAATCCTAGTTCTACTCCTTAATAGCTCTGTGACCTTGGGAAAATAATTTAATCAGTTAAGCCTCAGTTTTCTTATGTGTTAGAAAAGCCTTTCAATTACTGTTAGAATTCAATGAGATAATACTGATGAAGGGCCAGGCATTAAGAAAGCACTCAAGAAGGGATACTCTTATTCTTAGGTGTTCTTAGGTAGTTTTAGCGAATTCCAAATCAATTTGCTAAGAACTGTTTCCCCCAATCTAATTGGTAAGGGCCAATTCACCAAATTTTCAGTTAAAGTTAAACTTTTATCAGATATTTAAAACCAGGTCCAGGACAGCTTGGTACAGCCATAAGCAGAAGTTGAGGGATAAGTAAGGGCAGATGGGGAGTTCCCTGGTGGCCTAAGGATCCATCGTTGTCACTTCTGTGGCTCGGAACTTCCCTTGTGTTCCCTTAGCCAAGAACTTCCACATGTGATGGGGCATGGACAAAAAAAATAAAAATAAAAAAATAAGAAGGGTAGATGATAAAAGTGAACAGGTGGGAGTTCCCACTGTGGTGCAATGGAATTGGTGGCGTCTTGGGAGCCCTGGGACGCAGGTTTGACCCCTGGCTGGGCACAGTGGATTAAAGATCCTATGCTGCCACAGCTTCAATTTGAGTTACAACTTCAGCTCAGATCTCATCCCTGGTCGAGGAACTCCATATGCCATGGGATGGTGAAAAAGAAAAAAGAGAGAGAGAACACAGGTGGGGTAAGAACACATGAGGAGACCAGAAACCAAAGTTCCAGAAATTTTAGACATCTGAATTTTGAAACGTGTCAAGTGGATAGTAGCTAAACCCAACTGATAAGCCAATGGGGAAAGAGATTAAAGAGATGCAATGAAATTAACACTAGGAAAAAATTTGGCAAGTTGGTCATGTGACAGATTGATTTTTTTGGTGAATTGGTTTTGTCTACATTAGTCATTTAGTAACTTGGCCTGCTTCTCTGTGAGGCCTGTTTTTCTAAAAAACAGAGAAGATAAACATTTTCCATCAGATTTATCTTTAAAAAAGTCTTAGAAATAAAAAAGAATTTATTTCAGAAAAGTGCATGTTCAGAGACAATGGAATTATGAGTTAACATATGTAGATCAATTGTGTAATATAAAAAGAAATGCTTTACCCCACCTGAAATTTTGCATGTGCTTGAATATCTCCTGGAATATGCCTTGTACAATTCGTGACCAAATAAATGATAGTTGATATTAAATTTTAATCATGCATAACAAGCTCATCCCAATTCTAGGTATAAGGATGAGTGGTAAATAGAAAGAATACTACATTGCTTCTTTCCCAATATCTATTTAAACAAGCTTAGTGCTGAGCTAAGTGGGAGCTGATGAGCAGATAGAGCTGTGATTCTTTAGAATCAATTCCGTATCTTTCCTTGAAGCTCGTTCTTCATACTGGTGCCATGTTTCTTTAAGAAGCCTTCATCAGCATTTAGGCTGCAAATCAGCAACACCATATGGTTTAATAACCTTTCTAGCATTTGATCCCACACACCTACCCATGGAGCATGATATTGTTTCATGTAGAAAAAGATCCCTTCCCTAGAAGGTGTGTGGAAATCTCCTGTTTCCTAGAGGGATTTACACATAACACATTGCGTACAGCACACAAAATAAGCATTTGGAGAAAATTCTCTGGAGCTAGAGTGCCCTTTCAACTGGACGAATCAAAGCCTAAATGTGTTCCTCTTACACTGTCATCTCTCTCCCTCAGGCAGAAAGATGCCTGAGGTAATCTTTTTCTCTGTGTATTGCTAAAACTTCAAGTAAATGACAGTAGGAACCAGCTGTGAAAAGCTCTTGAATTTTTTGCCCCCATGTTTTGCTGAGAAATTGGCTTGCTTTGAAAAATTAATCCCAGTTCCTAGATAGTGTGATTCATCCATTCATTTTATTTTTCAGTTTTATTGTCATTCCCAGGATTGAGAAGCAGACTGAGGGCCACACTGAGGATGGGGGCACCAGCCAGAAAGGCTAATGGACCAATTGGGTGGTCCTTGCCACAGAACGAACTTGGAAAGATGGATGGCTGGAAAGGAGCTTGCATGTCCTTGGTGTGGTAGAAACACAACATGCACTTTAGTTTTCCATACAGTATTTTCCTTGTTGTCAATCCGTGCTAAATCTGAGACACATCTGAGAGTAGATGCTGTAGATACAGGATACTGAAGTTAATCAATTGTCATTTCTTCTGTGCTTAACTAGAAAATATAAACATCCTGATGACTTTTTTAAAGACCTTTTAGTATGACTATACAGAAAAGCAAATTCTCTTTATCTACATATTCAACTATGTGAAGGTCCTTTGTTGAGTCTTTTGAAATCTCTGAGACAGGTTTGTATTTAACATATGTTTTGAGATCCACGTTTAAGGTAAACTTGGTAGGTCTTTTGCTAGAGCTACATTTCCAGTAACCTAAGTACCGATTACCCTCAGGGGGGAACATTCAGTCAGACTGATAAACACGAAGCAGGTGACTTTAGGATTAAATCTCATCTTGGGACAGAAAGCCCACGTTTCTAGTTTTAATTAAGTGCAGACTTCTGTCCTTTATTTGAACCTGAGCGGTATCAGGTAGCAGGAAGTTTCAGTAGAGCAGCGTCCCAACTATTTTCTTGCAGCTCCACATTGCAGACAAGACAGAGAATTAACACAAAGTGTGCTTTCAGCCTCTGGCCTGTGCACAGCATCTTTAAGCTCCTTTGTCACATTTTTTTTTTTTTCCATTCCCAGACCTCAGGAAAACTTAGAGGAAAATGGATAAAATGTTAAGAAATACTACCACATCCGAATCTCAATCATCTGTTTCTCTGTGGAATATCTTAAGTGTGAAGAGCAGAACCTAGCACCTGGGAGACATAAAGATGCAAAGATAAAGCCCCTGCCCCCACCACAGTGTATCATCTGGGAGAGTGGGGACATCAAATACCATCCCACATAGCAATAGCGGCAAGTAAATACACAGCTTCGTGCCACCTAGCAGTCCGCAGAAGGGAGCCATCACTTGCTCTCCTAGAATCAAAGGATCGGTCCCCTGGGAGAAGTTGCTCCATCCTTCATCTCTTGTTGATTTGATTCTTTAAAAAGGGTTCTACAGCCAGTCTCTTAGAATAGAACATGCTGGAGGATAATTTGAGAAAAACAATGTCTATGTGTGTGTGCCTGGGTGACTCTACTGTACAGCAGAAACCGGTACAATATTGACAGTATTGTAAATCAACAATACTTTGGTTTAAAAAAAACCCCTTTCAGCCAAGCCATGAATATACTCACCATGTCTGTATCTGGTTCTTTTCTCTTCTTTCAACAATCTTTCCCTTCAAGCCACCCCTGTGGCTCACACTGTCACCCCCCAGGAAACTGATTCCAAACACTACAATGATTTTTCTCCTAAATTCCACATCATCATTTCCTGGTTATCTGGGGACCTTGCTCTTGCCTCCAGTTCTTCAGGTTCTTGGAACTGAAGAAGAAGTCATGATCACGCCACACCGAACCTCCACCTCCCCACCTTTGTGTATTATTTCTATCATGGCCATAACCATCTTTCTGCTCCTCCAGGCATCCAAGTGGAGCTTGAATCTTGACTTCTCTCCAGGTTTTCCTTCCAGCTTCTTCCCCACCCCCCACCATCAATTATTTGAACAGGCCCTCTCTACCCAGCTCCCCTACATGGCTTACCTTCACACTCTACAAAACATCCACACTGCCCAAGATTATATGGTGAGTCAGCCATCATGCCCTCCTGCCCATGTTCATTCATTTATCAAATATTTGCTGAGTGTCTGTGGAATGCAAATCATCATGAGGCATTGAGGATACAAAAATGAAAAAAAAAAAAACTGGAAGAATTTCTTAGAAAACAAGAACTCTTTCTAGTGAGAGATGCAATTAAATGATTTTTTTAGTGTGATATGAGTACCATCTCAGGGCATCAAAGGACATGTCCCAAAAGAAGTGACTCTGGAATTTTAAAGGATGAGTAGGGGTCAACCAAGTACAAGAGGAGGGAATGACACTTCCAGGTGAAGGAAAAATAGGGACAAAGGCAAGTATTACCTACACAAGCTGAGATTTTCCAGTCTGTTGATGGACTGATCTCTTCTTTCTGTGAACTCCCATAGGACTGGAAAGCCAGTCTGCCTTGTTGTATGATTACATTAGTATTTTTCAGCTCCTGCCTAGGTTACAGGTTCTAAGGGTGGAGACCACGCTTCAATTGTCTTTGAACTCCTTATAACATTTGTACCCAGGTTACTTTTATGGTAGGCGAAGTAATAGGCCCAAAGATGCCCATATGGTAATCCCCAGAACCAGTGGAATAGGCTACCTTACATGGCAAAAAAAGATTTTTCAGATGTGACCTTAAGATGGGAGATTATTCTGGGTTATCCAGATGATCCCTAGATAATCATAAAGTCCTCATAAGAGGGAAGAAAGAGGGTCAGAGTCAGAGGAGTTGTGGGGACAGAAATAGAAGTTAGAGCAATGTGAAGGTAAAGGAGGGTCCACGAATCAACAAATGTGGGCAGCCTCTAGAAGCTGTAAATGGCAAGGAATGGATTCTCCCTGAGAGCCTCCAGGAGCAATGCAACTTTGCCTGTACACTTTAGACCTCAGAACTCTAAGATAAACCGGTGTTATTTTAAGTCACCAAGTTTGTGATAGGTTGTTACAGGAGCCAACTAACAGAGTGTTGAGTATTCCATGTTGAATAGTTGCTGACTGATTTTAATATTCTTCCATATTAGTGTGACAGTTGTAGAACGTTGGTGGGAATGTAAGCTGGTACAACCACTATGGAGAACAGTATGGAGGCACTTTTTAAATTTTTTGTATCGGGAATCCTAAGTGTAACAACCACTAGATTGTGCTTGCTTGAAAAAAATTAAGCAAGTGGAAAATTGTCATCATACAGATTTTAATCACCAAGAGGATTTAAAAAGAAAACTGATGAGAAATCTGAGATATCATGATAAAGCCACTTTCTTCAACTAAAAATATCCTTTACTTTGGAAGACAATTCCAAGAAAATTTCTTGGGGCGCAATTATTATAAAATGTGAATTCTTCCTAAAGTTCTCTCAGAATACTGTCCTACATTTATCTATAGCTAGCTCTATAATTTAGAGTGCAAAGATAATAATTTATGTGCATAGCAGATCTCTTTAAGGTTTTCCAAGAAGAGAGTCCATAATCCATTTTGTCAGGTATTGGTAGACAATGAGAGTAAATAGGGTGTCCCATGTAACCATTAGTGGTATGGGTCAGGATGGTCCTCAGAGCCCACCCATAGGCACTGCCACTAGCAGGTGATGGAAACAAATACTTGGGGAAACTCAAGCCTGTATAGGACATTGGTCTAGGAACTGAGCCACCCTGAATTTAGTCCCAACCTTAAATGATGCAAAAGTTACAAATACAGTCAATCCTCATTATTTTCCGATTCTGGATTGGCACATCCGCTTATTGGCCAAAATTTATTTATAGTCCCCAAGCTGATACTTGGGACACTTTGGCAGTCACATAGGCACATGCACAAGGTGGCAAAACTCTTTGTCACTCAATGCATATGTTCCCAGATGGACTCAAAGAAGGCCACACTCTGCCTTCTTGTTTGAGAGATGACCAGAGGATGGAGAATGGAGGGGGCAGCTCACTGTAGTTCAGGAAGCTCTGGCTCTAGGACCAGTGGGATGCAGACTGAATCCCCACTTTGGCATGTGTGTTGGGGCAGCCTTAACCAAGCCACTGAGCACCCCCAGGGTACCAGACTCGAGTATAGCTGACCCATATGTCACATGATAGTAACCTGGTTCTCACGTGTAGAAACAATAATGGAAAAAATAATGAATTCCTTCTACTATATTGTATTGTGTTCCATCTTTACACGACCAGGATACATTATTTGCTTATTTGTTTTCAGCAAGTCACAAATTTTTTTACAGTATTACATTTTAGACACATGGACTTTAAAATATACAAAATTCATAGAGATGTAATCCACATTATCATGTCCCACTTTCCCCCCCAAAGTTTTGTTTGTAGTTGTTGTAATAAAAACCTCCAAATCAAGGCTCCTTCCCCTACTCTCCACGACATTATCTGTTCTGAAATGGAATCTTTGTTTTTAAGACTCATTCAACAAGGATTTATTAGGCACTGTGCTGAATGCTGTGGCAGATTCAGATAAGGAAAGTATTTTTCCTTCTCTCTGAAATATTTATACCATTTGGAAGAAAATTAAGTGAACATACAGAAAAGAAAATTAAATGACTGAGTATATATAAGCATATTGGAGTCTACGTGTTTAGTGGCTAACTTGAAGCATTCCAAGAGCTTTTCAAGAGACTGCCGATTAGAATTTTAGCCATTTGGAATTTTCCTTGACTTTCATTCATGTTGTAATTAAAATTACAGTAACTCCTCTCACTTCTGTCAATGTGATGGATTCTGAATATTGGTACAATGAAGAAAAATAAAACACCACTGGTGCCACCCATAACTAAAGCAAAAATTGTTTCAAAGTTTCCATACAGAGGAGTCTATAAACTCTCACTTGGTGGGTTAAATGAACCATGTGAGGCTATAAATTCAGAATTTTATGCACCTTCTAAGAACACGATATAAAACATGGATGGACTGCCTCTTGCTGTCGACTTAGAGTTCCCTGATCAATGTCTGCAGTTATGCTCTGTATTAAGGCCACTAGAGTCCATTTGACAAATCCTCACTCTGAAGGGCTAAATGTGTGGCTGAATGATTGGTTCCCCTCTCTGTTCACCTTCCACACGCCCCTAGTGGGCATGTGGCTCTTGTCTCCTTTTCCTATTGTGTGGAGAAAATATGGAACCACCTCTATACTAAGTTTTCTGTCTGACACCATATTGACCTGATTGTGGATGAAAGAGTGATTGGTGCATAGGACTCGAAGCTAATACAAAGGATTCATATCCTCCAGAGAATTGCATTTGCAAGACTCCAAGGTCATGTGGAGGAAAGCACAGAGTCCCTTGGGTTAGCTGCAGACAGGATGTCTGTGAGCTTGTTCTGCTAAACACAGACAAAAACCTCACAAGTTTTAAACAAGAGTTGGTACAGGATAAGAGGCTTGGGGATGGCATCTGTTCATTCTGATCTCCTTGGCACTGGGCTCTTGGTTGCCACGCCATCCTATACCTATCCCTGGGTTCACTTATCGGTCAGGTACCACAGCATTCCAAGCATTCTGGAGACTTACCCTTTTGAAAATAATTTTGAAATGGAACCTTTGAGGCCAAAACAAGCTGAACCTATGAAAGCAAACTAGTAATACATACAGCATGCATCCATTAAAAACAGGTTGGCCCCATAAATTAAATAAGACAGTTACTGCTCCTGCTTTCTGAATTTGTCCCATATCAGAGAGACCCCCAATTTTCTAATTACATTGTTTAACTAAACTCTTAGGAATTTAATCCTTTTCAAACAGAGCCTGTTGTCTTGAAATTGCACAACACTCCTTTAGTTAAGGGAGCTGAGTTCTTTCACCAGAGTACTTCACGAATGCTGAGAAATGTCAGATTCAATAATTTATCACCTGGGTCCCGCGTGCTTTCAAGTTGAGGACGCGGTCACAGTGGTAACAACACGGTAAATTATGTTACCACGGCAGGTCGGCCTCCCACAGCTCTTCAGGTTTCAGCTCTACGGACTTCACGTCTTTATCAGTACCTGGGTCAAAGGGGCAGAGAGCCTGGGCACACCTGTTAAAACTGTTTGATCTCAGGGAGTTTTATAATTTGCTTCTTGGATTCAGGCACCCCTGACAGTCTTTTAGGTACCCTAAGAAATCCCTAACTATGGCAGATCTTTAAATATTCAAGTGTTCTGTAATTGAATTTAGTCCTTCTCACATTGTACGTTTGAGAAGTGTGTTTTCTAACCCTGATGGGCACATAAGAAGTTTTGCGTCTATGGGAGTACGTGTGCCTGTGGAAGAGGTACTGTATCGTTAGTAACTGATGCTGAGTAAATGAGATGTTTAAGCTTTGTTAGAAACAAGAAAAACACTCCTGGTGCAGTCTCATTTTACATGTTATCATGGGCCACTAATCTGTGTTCTCGCTCATTTTACCGAAAAAGGGATAAGCAAAGTAAATTTGTAAGAATGTCAGACCATTTGGGGTCAGGTAGGATGTATTTTCTCAACATTGAATCTGAGGCTGAGAATGAATGATTAGATAAGACCAGTTGGCAGCCAGGAGTTTGTTTTATCATTTCTTCTTTGATATCCTTCGGGAAATAAGGATTTCTTTGTGTGTGTGTATGTGTGTGTGTGTGTGTGTGTGTGTTCTCTGCTTGTGTGAAGTAGTAGCAATTTTAGTATGTTTGCTATCTGGTTGGACAAGTTTGTAAAGTGAGTCTGACAAATATGAGTTGTGCAGTGAAGCTTCTTGCAACTAATGAAAGATAGCAGGAAAAAAAAAAAAGGTACCTCTCACAATAGCTACAGTATATGCCAAAGAAGCAGTTGCTACACGAGTTTGGGGGCACTTTATTTTCATAAATCAGCGGTCTACAGTCTATACTTCTTAGCTTTAAAAAATTCTAAAAAAAAAAAAAGGAAAACATGGTGGGGTGGTATTTTCTTTTAAGCCTTATTTTTATTACTTATATTCAGTGACTATGTTATAGCTGTCAAATATTGTATATTGCTGTGCTTTCAGTTTATAAATATATGATTTACACATATATTATATATTAGTATTATGTAACCTTTATGTGTATTATGTAGTATATATGGTATGTATAACTGTATATATAATATATATATTTAAATAATTATATATAAATTATGCATTATTATATGCTAATATTATTTATCCTATATTAGGATTTAATAAATCTTATATATCGATATCTCTCTTCCAACCTCAGCAATATATTAAAAAATGGAGTGTAATAATTGTTGCTTAAGCAGAGATAGGAACAGAAAATAGCTTCTGTGTTCTGTACAAGTAGAATACCAGCATCAGGACACAAATCACTCAGTTCTATTACTGGAAGCAGGCTGAGAGCTCTACGTGAATGTCACGCTTTGGGGAGAATGGGGGGGGGTGGTCAGGAGGGTAGGAATCTTAATTGATCATCATCTCCCAGAGAAAGTCACAATTTGTTAAACGGAGAAAGGCTAATATTAGTAGATTCCATTTCATTCATTTCTACATAAGGACACACACAAAACCCTCTTAGCTTCAGGTTATTTTTAAAATGCTCATTTGTTTTAAATCACTCTCATTAACTTGAAAGCATTTTTATAGTTTTGTCTTTGTTTAAAAATACATACCAGTCATTCAAGACCCCATCATTTACTGAATAGATAGATGGTAGACATGTGGAGTCAGATATTTGGGGTAAATAATAAAGAAGAAAATGAGGTGAATTTGAGAAAAGACTCTTCAAGCTAAGCTGACCAAAATAAATCATAGTTTTCAAAATAACATACCTCTTGGGAGAAAGTTGCTTCCATGCCTCATAACTTAAGGATGCTAGTCTCATAAACTTTCACATACTTGGAGGGAATGGTAAACAGTTTAGTGTCATATTCCAAAGTGCTAGGATGAAATATGAATATCTGTGTTCTATTCTTAACTTTGTCACCAAATATGCTACCTTAGGTGAGACAAGTGGTTCTGTGTCACAGTTGTAACTCAGTTTCAATGTATCAAGGATGAATTATACTTGCATCTCCTGGTGGAGTTGTGGGCACAACTGAGATTAAAAAACAAAAAATAAGACAAGATGAGATAATAAAATGTGAACCCAGAGAAATAGAAAGTATGATGGACTGCCCTGTGTATAGGAAAAAAATAGATTTAGTCATGGAAAGTAAGTAAAATACCATGGAAAGATATGCGAAATGTCAGAAGCCACAAATAGCTTGCTGGAAGGAGGACCACAAAGGGAGCAGAAGTGAACGGGCTGAGGGGTGACTGAATCCGTTAATCCATGTCAATCCACGTGTGGCTGCCTGGTTCCTCCTTCCCACAGCGCCCCCTCTGCATCAGCCCCGGATCACCCCTCTAAACCGCCTGTGGGAATTTTTCTATCTGGGCTACTGTCTTCTCTCTAGTCCCAGTTTACCCTTTCCTGACTCCCCTTCTCTAGTGATGTCACTTCTGTAAGGCAGAAGTGAGCTGTTTCCAGTCTGGAATCCTCAGTCTGAGGACCCTGTGCCTTCCCTGCCCCCCAGCTGGGTGCTCTCTGCGTGCCAGCCTAACTCGTTATCCTGGCAAGGACATCGTTCTCAGGCTGTGCTAGTTTGCAGAGGAGATCATGGAGAATCTCTAAAGCAGTGTGACACTCCACCTGGCCAGCCCTGCCCTTCCAATACTGAGGCCCCTTGCATCCCCTGCCGATTGGAATTCTCAGAAGATTGTGAGACATGGATCATTGTGAATTCCAGCTTCCTCATCCAGCTAGATATTCACCTGCAAGCACAGAGTTCCCAGTGCCACTGTGACGAGGCTCTGGTGCTTTTTCTGAGCTAGTCACCTGGGTCGTCTTAGTCACCTTAAGACAATGCTGCTTCTCAGAGTTCCCTTGTGGCGCAGGAGGTTAAGGTTCCAGTGTTGTCACTGCAGTGGCTCGGGTTGCTGCTGTGGTGTAGGTTTGATCCTTGGTCCAGGAACTAATACATGCTGTGGGTGCAGCAAAAAAAAAAAAAAAAAAAAAAAAAAGCCAAAGTTCAGTGTACTTATGAATTACTTACATCTTGCTAAAATGCAGTTTCTGATTCAGTAGACCCTAGAGTGTAGCCTGAGAGTCTTCACATCTAGTGAGTTCCCAGGTAGTGACAATGAACTTGTCCCCTACACTTGTTGAGGTGCCAGAATCTAGGCAAGTGGGTTAAACCTCTGAAGCAGAAAGAGAGTTCCCACAGGAGCAGTAAGTACCCTTCTTATGGAAAGTATCCATCAGTTGCTTTAAGGCTGTAAACTGGACCAGAGTCTTCTGTCAAGGCTTAGGTTAGAGCCACACAGCCTGCTGTACCTGTTAAGAAAAGGGCTGTCCCTCTCTGCCAGGACAGGCTAGCCTAATCCCCTGTTTCTCATCACTATGGCTTTGGGTCCAAGTGAGGCTGAACATCTGGCCAAGCAGGACTGGCTTCTCTGTGAGGAAGGGTGTCCAGGCTCTATCTTATTTACAGTTCACATATGTGGACAACCAGATCTGCAACTGCAACCTCTGCATCTCATATATCCCCCTACTAACTTAAGCCATTTCATCAGCTATGGTAAATATTGCCACAGAGTTGCCAAAAGGAAGCCCTCTGGTATTTAGAGGGCTTGCCTTCAGGGCTTATCCTAAGTCCACTGAACAAGCAAATCATGAAATTGCTGTTGACAACCCTGGTTATATAGCATCCCAAGGTAAGGGAACTGTGGACAGTTATACCAGAAGGAAGGCTTCAAGGATGTTTTACATCCTGGCTTCAAACAACACAGCTTACCTGCAGACTGCTGGAAGGTGGCAGCCAGGGAGATGAGGCTGGCACATGGTAATCCACAAAGGAAGGGCTTTTCTTTTGAACAGAGACTTCACAAGCTTGCTCTTAGCTTAAGAGTGAGAGTTGCAAAGAGTCAGCGTCTCAGAAGCCCAGCTGTAGCCCATTCAAAGAACAATCTTCCCACTGGGCAATATGGAAATAGCTACTGAGCCAACATGCATCCTGAAAGCCAGGCTCATACCTAATGGCCAGCATGAAAAGCCTCATCTTCAAATAGAGGAGATAATGTAAATATGTAAATATGTAGACATATAAACGTATGTCTGGCGGGAAGAAGGGAAAGTTGAGAGACTCTTTACACTAACGAATTGTGAATATGCCTGTAATTAATAGTCTTAGAATCTTAAAAATATGGACCCACCCCCAGGAGGTCCATTATTATATTAGTGCTGTCCATTTTTTGTGTATCTTCAAGCAGTGATGTCACTTTGACCTAAATAATACACAGTCCATTTTGTCCTAGCAGTTGAGTTCTCAACACTGTATTCATATGAGAAATGTGTATTTCCATGGAAATATTGGTTTCTACACAAAGAGTAATAAATTACACTTTTGAATTGAAAAAAAAATAAGATTCACTGCCATGTTTAGAAAAAGACAACAATAAATTTGTTGAGCACCTGGTATGAGAGAGATGTTGTCTCAGGATAAATCTCCCATTGCAAGTATGATTTCTCACTTACTCTAGAGTATGTCCCGTGATCAAGTGCAGTAGACACATCCACATAAGCATTTATCAAAGAAGTTATAACATTTTAAGTATTACAAAAGAACTATAAAAGGTAGACTGGACTTCCACCCTAAAGGGTGAATGAAATATTGACATATGTCAGTGATGGAAGGCTCGGTAGGAAGGAGGAATGATTTCAGAGAAAAAGAACAGTACCCAAATAGAAAAAAAAGAAACTGCTATAGTTACACAGGTACTAGAAAAGCCTGGGAGGCCAGCAATGGATAGTGAGGCTCCAAGATTTGCAAGAGCAGGACACTGCCACCACCAGGGCTGGGAGGAGAATGTTACTGGAGTTCAGAAGCTAAGACCGGTCAGCAGAGAGTGACTAGCAGGAGTTGGGACTCTCTAGCCAGGGGCCAGGGAGGCAGGGATTTGGGGGTGACAAGGGGAACTGGCCCTATGGAGATGTCACAGGAGCCTGCAGGGGGGTGGGAGTAGACAGTGACTACTCCCCTCTTTTGTTCTGCAGACTTTCATCAATACCTGTCATTGGCCCAGCCTACCAAGGAGTACAAGTAAACCTGGGAAATTTTGTTTCCAGTAACACAAACAAAGCAGGATAAGGGTGGGGAATGAATCTAAGAGCAAGCAGGCAGAGCTGGCAAAAGCAAGAATTGCAGAAAATCAGAGCTGTTTGGGAAGGTACAAGTAATGCAGTTTCCCTCTAACACAGGATGCATTAGGACAAGTGCATACTTCTTTTCTTCACAGTTACTGGAAGACTAGTAGTTATATGGTGAGGCTGAAAGAATGGATGTGTGCATGTGTATAACTCAATCACTGTGTTGTACAGAAGAAGTCATCACAGCATTGTAAATCAGCTCTACTTCAATAAAACTTTAAAAAATGGAAAAAAGTGATATTCATTAAACAAATGTATGAATGAAGGAATGAATGAAGTCAGGTAAATTAAATATGGCATCATATATTGGAATCGTACCTTGGAAGGTACTGAATGACAGGCTTAAGGAGTTTGACGTTTACCTGTTAAGCAATAGGCCATTTAAGACCTTTATGCCTGGAAACATGATCAAAAGTTTATGTTTCCTATTTGACAGGTGGAGAAATAGGCTTATTATATTTGGCCCAGGCAGGACTCACCACATAATTTGGGGGTCTCGGTGCAAAATAAAAATGTGAGACCCCTTGTTTAAACATTCTTAAGACTTTTTAATAATGACATAAGGTTTTTAGACAGCAACAGTAGGGGGTTAAATATGAAGCTCTTAAAGCTGATCTGAGCCCAGTGCATTCTATCAGATGCTTTTCTAAGAAATAAATTTACTGGGATCAATTGTTAATTGTCGAACTTTGGAGCAGATGGTAACTATAAGAGATTCTAAATATAATTTAAGACAGCTATCATTATTTGATCTATTCTTGAATGGACATTATCCTGATCGTTTCCGGTATTAACTCTTTAGGTGCCAAGCATGGGCACACAGAGTGTTGAGACAAGAAGTTTCTTCCCATGAAATAGTTTTTTTAAAGTCACTAACATTGTAAAAGGCACTGTTGCTTGAGTGCCAGGCTGTGTTCTCATGCTTTATGTTATTCATCATTCTTGAAATAGTTTAATTTGAACCTCTTCCTAGGCTGAAATAGGAACTATACTCTGCTACGTGTTTTATTGACACTCAAGTTAGAACAGTATTCATTTTGCAGCATTTTGTGTCTAGTCATGCTGGCCTCAATTAGCTGGGCCCCCAAAGTGGTTTTTTATGTACCTCCTTAATCTTCATTTTCCTATCTTTTATTTTATTTTTGACCACAGGCATGGCATGTGGTAGTTCCTGGGCCAGGGATCAAACCCGAGGAACAGTAATGACGATACCAAATCCTTACTGCTCAGCCACAGAGACTCCCATTCCTATCTTACTTCTACTTGCTGTGCATTGTAGCAATTTAAGACTAGTCTGCCAAAAAATCACAGTGAATGAGTAGAGCAGGAATTTAGAAATCAGGGTCTCACAGCATATAACTCCTATGATTTCAACAAATGTTCTAGAATACGTTCACTCACTTACAGACTTATTGTACTGCTGTCTATATAGTAGGTGGTATCTATAATGTATCATGACTTCATGTTCAGTGCAAAAGGAGTGTTAATTCTGTATTTGATATGAGCATAGGAAGAACACTGGCCTTTTGGAAAAATTTTCTATCATCCCCGGTGTTTTTTAATTTGTTTTTTATTTAAGTATTGTTAATTTACAATGTTATGTTAGTTCCAAGTATACAGACAGCAAAGTGATTCAGTTTATAAAGTATATATATTCTTTTTCAAATTCTTTTTCTTTGTAGGTTATTACAAGATAATGAGTATAGTTCCTTGTGCTATATAGTAGGTCTTTGTTGTTTATCTGTTTTATATATAGTAGTGTGTATATGTTAATCACAAACTTCTAATCTATCATTCTGGTTTTTAAAAAGTTACATATTTTCTCAATTTTCCATGTGAAGGATTTATAAAGGAAATTCTTAGAAGTGCATTCAATTGTCTCATAAACATATTGAGCTAGAGAAATGGAAGCAAGACTATGTTCTATGTTGGATCATTGCTTCTTAGATCTATAAAGCTATATTCGGGGACTGCCAAGTATTAGAGAGATAAATACCCCTCATTTGTATCATGATGAGAAAACTGGTGATGAAAGAGTTAGCAATAAATCAAGGTCCCAGTTCTACAAATTAATTCACTCATATTCATTCATTTGTCCAATCAACAAATATTCATTTAGTCCATACAGGACTCTGTGATTAGGCTGTCCTGACATCAAGAGTTGACAGCTACTGGAGGAGAAAAATAAGTAAGGAAAAGTAATCAAGGATTTCCAGTCAATTTGGCAACCCCTCACCTAATGTAAAAATATTTTTTTGCCAACTCCAAACACATAAAGTGCCAAATAAAATGCAAGAAAAGCTTGCAAGTTTAACATGAAGCAACAATGGAAAACCTTCATTGTTTGCTTCAAAGGTAGAAACAAAGAGGAATTAAAAGTAAGAAATGTGAACTGGAGCTAAAGCCAGTACAATTCTTATATACACATTTGAAGAAAAATCCAAGCCACAAAGCCTCATGTGAGCAAAATATGGAATTATGACCACATTTGTGAAGGAACCTGGAGGAACCTGGCAACTGTCCCAGAGCTGCAATATTAGCAAGTCAGCCAGGAGCCTCAAGAATAATGAGTCACCACAAAAGAAACTTGAATCTCTGGCTTACCTACCAGATGGTTAGTGGGTACAAATTCAGCTACTCTGGTGGTACAGTTTAGAGAAATTAAAATAACACATGATCCAAAATTGGTGAAACACCTGGATATCATCAGAGGCAAACTCAGAACTACCCTATGGAAATGTTTCCACAGCCAGGATCACATGGAATGTCCATAGAAAACTACCCCGATAGAAGGTGGATGTGGGGTCAAAGATTAAAAATAATATGATGATGTGAAGTGTCATGAGGAAAAATCAGCATACATTCCAGAGGAGAGATTGTGCTCCAAAGAACTAGAAGCAATAAAGAACCTGAAAATGAAAAAACTTTGTGTATCTTAAATGTTCAAAGAAATAAATGATTAAAAACTATAAGAAAAATGGTAAGACCAGAATGAAAAAATAACAGATATAAGTAAAAAACCCAATGTACTTTTATGGCGAAAGAGAAGTAGCCTTTAAAATAAAATTTTATTTACTTATTTATTTATTGCTTTTATTTTTTAGGACCACACCTGCAGCATATGGAAGTTCCTAGTCTAGGGGTTGAATTGGAGCTAGAGCTGCCAGCCCATGCTACAACAACAGCAATGCTGGATCCAAGCCACATCTGTGACCTATACCACAGCTCACAGCAATGCCAGCTCCTTAACCCACTGAGCAAGGCCAGGGGTCAAACCAACATCCTCATGAACACTAGTTGGATTTCTAACCTGCTGAGCCACAACAGCAACTCCCAAAATAAAATTTTATGAATGGGTTGGACAGAAGACTTGTCACAGTTTTCAAAATCACTGATTCGGAGGGCAAACCTGAGGAAATAGTGAAGTACAGAGACACTGAGAAATTTCTTTAAAATGTCAGTTAAGAGAGAAGAACAAGAAAGTCCAACATGTAGATAATAGTTAGAGAAAGAGAAAACAAAGGAGAAACAAATATTCAAAGCAATAGTTATTATGAATTTTCCAGATTTATAGATTCTGCATTGATGAAACACATCAAATCACACATAATTTCACATCTAGAAAAAGCATTCTACAGAATGCCAAAGACAAAGACCTAAACACTCCCAGAAAGAAAAGAATGCTATTTAAACAGACAGTATACATCTTTACTGTCAACAGGTGTTAGAAGACAGTGAGTGTCTTCAAAGTGTTGTGAAAATGTAACTTTTATCCTAGAACTCTATACCCAGCTAAACTATCCTTTTAGATAGTTCAAATGCAGATATATAAAATAATAATAAACTAAGCATGAATATAAATTTTTTTAATTAAATATATTTTTAGGCATACAAAGACTGAGAGAATTTATTCCACAAAAGTGGCCCTCTTAGAAGACTGAGACCCAAGATAACTCTTGTTTTCTTGGGTTTAGGCAGCTGGACAAATACTCTTTCCATTTATTGACATAGGGAATACAATAACAGTATGTTGAATTTTAGAGGTTTTGGAACATCTAAATGAAGATGTTCAGTAGATAAATGGAGCTGATGATTTTTCTAGGAATGTAGATTTGAGAGTCATTGATGTTTAAAAGATGTTTAAAGTTATGAGAATGAATGTGGTTGTCCACAGAAAGAATTAAAAATAAGAATAAAAGAGGTAAGAATCCTAAGGACCCAACAAACCAAAGAATCCTAAGGATCCAACATTTAGGGGATGAGGAAATGAAGAACATGAAGAAAGACTGAGAAGTATTTATCAGAGAGAGAAGAGAAAAACCAAAAGAAAATGATGTCATGTGAACCAAAGGAATAACAAATGTACACCAGTAATAAATGTTGGAGAGGTCAGAGGTGATAGAAATATCAGAGAGGAAATAAAATCAAGACTGAAAATCTTTCCACTAGATTTCACCGAAAGGAGATTTGTGATGACTTAGGCAAGAGCAAGAAGTGTTGGAGTAGTGGAAACAGAAAGCTGTTATCAAGAGCTGAGGGTGGAATGGGAAGTGAGCGAGTGGAGGCAGTGGACTTGGGCAACTCATAAACCTTGGCTGTGAACGAGGTGGGAGAGAGAACAGGAGCTGGACTGAAAGACAAGGTAGAGGGAGTTTTATCTGCTGTTTTGTGATAAAGCTGAGGCTTCATCACATTTAAACACCAATGGTGAGGATCTAATGGGGAACAAATAAGAGAGAAAGAAAATAATCTGGGGACCCTGGAGGGTATTCTATCAAGAACAGCCTCGAAGGGGAAAGGGCTGCTTCTTCCGTCATGACAAAGACAATAAAGTAAGAATTCCATAGCTGTAGGTGTGTTGCAGAACTTTGAATGGGAAACCCGTGCAATGGTGATGATTTTCATCTGTGAAGTAAGAAATAGGGCGATGTTCTTTATCTGGATAAGAGAGAGTCTTAAATGCCTGTAATGAAGGATAAGAAAAAGAACTGACTATGGAAACCCAGAAGAATTTCCAGGTTCCCTAACAGCCTGTTTGGGTTGGATACCATGAATTTATGGCTGTCCGTTGTGAAAGTATGTATCTCATTCGTGAAATGTGGGTATTTGAGTATTTTATTGCATCTTCACTCATTAGTCATTTGAAAAGGTACTGAGTTGGATTAATTCCAGAATGTGATTTTACCAGACAGTTAAACAAAAATGCAGGGGAACAGGGATGTTAAGGCCATGATAAGGGAGAGTTCAAAGTGACAGACTCTTGGGAAATGGCACTAATTTACATACAGCGTTCATTTGTAGACCTCAGAAGAACAGAATATCTTTAGACTAAGTTTTTAAAGTTGTGTGTGTGTGTCTTTTTAGGGCAATACCCATGGCATATGGAGGTTCCCAGGCTAGGGGTCAAATCGAAACTGTAGCTGCCTGCCTCCACCACAGCCACAGCAATGCCAGATCTGAGCAACGTCTGCAACCTACACCACAGCTCATGGCAACACCACATCCTTAACCTACTGAGCAAGGCCAGGGATTGAACCTATGCCGTCATGGATGCTAGTCAGATTCATTTCTGCTAAACCACTACAGGAACTCCTAAGTTTTTAAACTTTTGAGAAGGGAAAATAATGTGTCATATGGTGTTACTGGCATAACTTTGTTCAATACAAAAACCATTTTTAGAAGTAATTGAATGGAACTGTATTTCATAAAGAGATTAGCCTTGCCTCTATTTATTCCTCTTATTTCTCCAGATTAACTTCCACAAAATATTTGTATTATATGGGATCTCATCATCACTTCATTATTGTTCCTTTTAGGGCATGATTGAGGTTGAGAGAGAGGGGGAACAGGCAGTAAAAGTTGCAGAAGGACTCATTTATGAGAGTCTTCTGGGTGTGGAAGAGAGGGAAAATGGTCATTTCAAAAGAGTCCTCAAAGTAATGTAATTTGCTTGTTTTCTCACAGATTATAAAACATCTGCTTTGAGTTTCAGATCATGCCCTAGTGTTCCTGCAATAAAATGATTGAGGGGCAGAGGTCCTTAATAAACTAAAACTTGGGTAGGTATTCCCAGAATACTCAAGTGGCCTGTTGATCTACATATATTAGACTTAACACTCTAAAGCTTAGTATAACTATTCCTTTTTAAATTCTACTTTTACCAAGGGGTGTATAGGGCCTGTTGCAAAATGGAGATAGGGTGTAGAACTAGAAACACTCAAAACAATCCACTTCTTCATAAAAACAGATAAGTGAGAAGAAATACATTGGGTACCATCCCTGCATTGAAATTGACAGAATTGAGTTAGCAGTTGAATTCCTTGACCTTGTGATGGGAAAGCTTTTTTATTTTTCTTTCTTTTTCTTTCTTCTTTTCTTCCTTCCTTCCTCCCTCCTTCCCTCCCACACACCTTCACTCCTTCCCTATTTCTTTCTACCTTCCTCCCTTCCTTACTTCCTCCTTCCCTCCCTTCCTTTCTTTCTTTCTTCTAAATTTCTAAAGAGGAGGAAAATGTCAGGCAGTAGCATGTTGTTACTGCCACAGAATATTATTAAAGCATAACTACCAAATCAGAAAGCATCGCCCTGCAAATTTAATGCAGTGTCAGTTTTGATCTAGGTATTTAGCTCTCCAAAGAGATGCTTAATCTCCTAAACAAAATTGAGCTGAATGGATTTCAGAAAAAGTTTGTAATGGTAAGATGTCAGTACAGTTTGCCAACCAAGTAACTGACTAGAGACATTCCCATAGGTGAGTTAGTGAGTCTGAAACTTTGGTTTAACTATGAACATATTGATTGGGTGGTACAATGTTAAATAGTATCACTTTACTTTGAAGAGGCAATTAGAAAATTGGACCATACTTCTTGAATTTAATGTTTTGAATGTAGAAAATTTGGTCTTAACAACAACAAAAATCAGAGGCATCAAGACCAAATGAGATCATACACATGAAAGAGAAACTACTACAAAAATGCTTTATTAAGGCTTTATTAGAAATCATCACTAGCAATACTTGAAGATATTCACTGACCATGGGGATTTCCTGGAAGTCGTGATTTTTACAAAGTTTAATGAGACCTATTTAGTTCATCTTTGTTTGTTTTTGTTTTTGTTTGCTCTTTAAGGCCACACCTGCAGCATATAGAAGCTCCAGGCTAGGGGTTGAATCGGAGCTGCAGATGCCAGCCTACACCACAGCCACAGCCATGCAGGATCTGAACCATTCTGAGCCATGTCTGCAACTTACACCACAGCTCCCAGCAATGCTGGATCCTTGACCCGCTGAGCAAGTCCAGGGATCAAGCCCAAATCCTCATAGATGCTAGTCATGTTCATTTCCACTGAGCCACAACAGGAACTCCCTAGTTAATCATTAAAAAAAAAAAAACTTTAATTATCTCTTTAATAACCAAATAAATATACATAAGAAATTCAAATAATCTGGAATATATAATGAGACATAATTAATGAAAAAAGATAACTAGATTTACATGAAATTGTGTGTAAAATATCACCAACTCGTTAAGGCACTTCATTAATAACAAAAGTATGAGGTACATGAATAATTTAGGCATTTGGGGGATAGTAGGATCCTGGCAGATTTACAGAATTTTATTGATTTTTATTTTACTGTGGCTTGAATGTCATGAATTTAGATTTAGCATTTATTGAGAACATCATATTCAACATTTCCTCTCATTTGCATAATAACCCTAATAGTTTAGTGGTATTGCTTCTGTCTTGTCTTGAACATGAGGACAAGGAAATACTGAGGAGAAAGCAACTGGCCCGAATCTCATAACTTCTAAGTGGAAGAATGAGGATCCAAATGCAGGCACTCCCTCTACTTTGCCCTGTTAAAACCTGATTAACAATGAGTACTCAAAACATGTAAATCAGTAAAAGCAGTCTTATAAGCATTCAAAATTCTTCTACCCTTCTTGAGTGGACCAGGCTTTAGATAGTCAAACAGACTCTTCTCCCATCCTCTGTAATGTCCTGTGTCTGCTTTCCACCCCAGGGGGCTTGTAATTTCTTCTGCTTACCAGCTATTCCATTTTCTGCTTATGTTCCTACTCTGTGTTTTATCTCCTAGAACCAAACACTCTCAAGTATGTCAGTCCAAAACCTTTTGCCATCCTCACACATCACTGTTATGCCCAACCAACTTGCACTGACTTAGGATGTTCAGAGAGTGGGGTTCTGCACACCACAGAATTGGAAACAACTTATATCCACAGTAGTTATTGTGGTTCCAAACATTTGTTGGTCATTTCCTAAAAACAGAATTTCTCATTGGTTGTATCTTTCCTTCATTTCCAACTGATCACCAAATTCATATATAAAACCAAAACCCCCAGCCCCTCTGTTTTTATTCCTTTTTCCCTTTAATTTTTTCAGAGCTATTTGAACTCTCCGAAAAAATAAAAAATGGCTGAATAACTCCCCAGTTCCTCTTATTTAATTATATACGGAAAGATCTACCCTTTCTTTTCCCCACATTCTCTCAACTAAACTGTCCCAGGAGTCTCACTTTCATAACCAAAATGGATTTTTAAGGCACCTGGGCATTTTCCCAAAGAATCAGTTTCCCTAGAGATGGTATTCTGACACTCCCCAGAAAGCAAAAAGTGACTGCCATTTGTTTTGTTTTGTTTATAGCAAATCCCCTTTCTTGTTACATTAGTATTTCCAGTACATATTTATTTTCACATGATATATTAAAGATACTAGAATGACAAAAATCAGGTCTAAAATTCTTGGTTTTCCAGAATTGGGGAAAAATACCCCAAAGACCCTTGCATTCCTTTGAAAGCAGACCAAAGTCAGACCAAATGTCACTGGCCGTGAGGTAGACTTCCCCCAGCAAGCTTTGTTAATACGCATGTGTTTTAACTCCATTCTACGGAGTTACTCAAGCTTAAGGTTGAAATATTAAAATGTTTATTGAAGAGTTTTCTGTCCCTTGAACACAGGAAGAAAAGCTCCAGGTTGTGGGTCTTCTTTCTGTCCCCTAGGGTTGATGCATTGCAGTCCTTACTTGTGTGCACCAAAACAAAACATCTTGCCAGGGGAAACATACCTCATGTGTCCTGCTAGGGGGTGGTGTGCTGTGCTTGAAATGTTTGGGGTGATAAATAGCCCAGCAGGTCTGGCCTCTTCTTCTGCCCTGAGCTTTGGGCAATCTATTTCAAATTGCATGTGCGTTGTAGGGTGAACACATATCCGTGTGTGCCAGCCTCACCCCAAGCAGTGTCTGTTGAATATGGGATTAAGTGAAAGTCTCTCGGAGACCAGCCAGAGCTTGAAGTGTATCATCATCACCAGAGGCATGATCCACTGAACAGAAGAAATCTCTATATTCCGTGCTTCTTTCAGTGTGTGTGGTGTCCTATGCAATTCTGTCAAATATTTCTGAAATGGGAAAAAATTAAAATATGCACCAACCATTTCTTTCGATGAATAGTTCATCCATCCCCGGGGGCCTCATTTGGACACCAAGAACAAAATCTAGGTTTCGAATCATCTTGAGTTGAAGCTAGCCTTGCCGTTTTTTAAACATCCAAATAGGGCTTTGCACTACAAGAATGTCACAGCTCTGAATCTCAGGAAACAGAGCGCTGTGACTGTGTTAATAATCTTGGTGGCATCCAGATGGGTAGATATTGTTGGAAGCCAGACACGTCAGCCTGGCCCCATCAGGCTGACTCCGAGGAAATGATGGCGGAGTTCACACCTGCCTTTTCTTTCCCACTCAAGGCTCAGCTATGACATGTGGGTTTTATAACATTTTCGTCATCTTTTGAAGTGACTCTTTTCTATATGTATGTTATCACTTCTCCAGGATCTCCTACCAGCTTCTCAAGAACTGATGTCAACCTGCCTATTAAGACTCAGGCTTAACTTTTTTCCCCCAAATATTCAGCAGTGTCGCACCCAGAGTTAAAAGAAAAGTGATTGTCAAAGTGTTCTCTATAGTCAGTATTCTGGGAGAAATCTGAGAGCCTAAGTGGATCATACACGTGTAGAAATGACACTGCCCTTTCCACAGCTACCCTGGGGAAGATGAAAGCAATACTCCAAAGGTCTACAGCCCTCCTGGCCTTCCCTCTATGCTCTCACCCAGATTTAAATACAATTGGTTCAACTGGAAGATAAAAAACTGAAATTCACCAAAAAAAAAAAAAAAAAAATGCAAATCACCTGATAACAGTTTTCAGAAATCTGTAGCAAATAGTAAATGGGGGAATTTAAAATCAAAGTGACAGATTGGGGCTATGTAAGCAGCCAGTTCAGATAATTTTATGGAAAATAAAACTTACATATTTTGCACAACAAAGAAAAAAGAATAGAATTGACCCATTTCCAAAAAAAACTTCAGAGAACATTTTATACAGATGACGGCGCGTTGTCTGTATCCTGTAATCCCGTGTGAGAAGGCAAGGCGTACTCTGCCCCACTTTATTCACTCTGTGCCAGTGTAATGTTTACTAGGAATGTTTTCAGTGTTTTAATGAACAGATACATTTAACAATAAGGCCTTTATAAAGAACTTTGAATTTTGTTTATTTGTATTTTACCCACATAAAGTAAGCATTGCTAAGCAGTTTTGAGATAGGGAACTGGAGGCTGTACAAATGAAAAGGATAATTTAAAATAATATGCACCTTTCAATTGTGCACAGAAATTAAATCAACACCACAGAAAAATATGAGAGAGCATATATGGTAGACAGTGTGATATTTGAAAGTCCTAGGATTCAATTCCAGAGTCTGACACTTACTGGATAATCTTAGTCAAGTTCACCCCTCTGCACTTTTGCTGTTTCCTCATTTATGAACTGTGTATAAAATACCTCTTGCTTCCTCCTCTTGGACTGTTGTGAGAATTCAGTGAGGTAGTGTTCAGTGCCCATGATTTCAATGCATTATTTTATTATTTTATTTATTTATTTTTTGCCTTGGGTGCATATGGAAGCTCCCCTGCCAGGGATCGAATTCAAGCTGTAGCCATGACCTGTGCCACAGCTGTGGCAGCATGGATTCATAACCCTCTGCACCAGGCTGGGGATTAAAACACACCTCAGCAGCAATTCAGGCCACCTCAGTTGATCCTTAACCCACTGAGCCACAGCAGAAACTCCTTGTGCATTCTTACAGGAACTGCCCTGTAACTGCTGCGCCTAGGACAAGAGAACCAGTGAAAGTGCCCTTTCTATTTCTATTTCTATTTTCTTTCTATTTCTTTCTATTTCCATCACAATTCCTCCAGCATTTTGAGGAGCCTCATGTACAGGTACTGGGATCAACCTGCACACACATCCAAGCCCCAGGCATCCTTTGAACACCCAGTAGGCCTTGTACCAATGGTGCAGTCTGGTTCCTCCTTCTAGAATTCTAATCTTGCAAGAAAGCCCATTCAGATTCGGAGAGCCTTGAGAATATTTGGCCAGGGAATTCTGGCATCCCAGGCATCCAATGCAAGGTCTAGGTAAGGCATGGACTCCATGGACAAACAATCTCATCCTATGTAGAGGTGACATGTTTGGAAGAGCACAGGGCCAGACCCTCTAAAGTTCAGCCCCTGGCCCAGGACTATTCTCACCCACACAGTTCTGGGGCTATCTTAAAGGCAGTACTCTTTCCTTTCCTTCAGGTATTATTTCTAGTTTATCTAGCATAGATTAAATAGCTTAATAATTATTTAGCATTCCAAGCTTATTTACCATAGAAAACTATTATTTTGTGGTAGACCTGTGTACATTATAGGATGCTTTCAGCTGCAGTTAACTAAAAATTGTTGCTTAAACATAGCAATGCTAAATAACCCATAACAAGAAATCTCAAGGTGGGCTGGTTCCACAGTATGTTAGTTCAGAACCTTGGGGACATCCTCCTTTGGTCTGCTCCCTTCAAAGCCATCTTTGCAGTGTGTTGGTGTTATCCTGTTCCTGGCGTCATGCCGAGATGTGACAACATCCACTGAAGGGAAAGGAGATGTTTCCTCCCATCTGTTTTTTTGTTTGTTTGTTTGTTTGTTTTAAGCAGGGAAAACCTTTCAATGAAATTCTTCAACAAAATTCATCTCACACATCGCCAGAAATGTCACGTGACCACCCAAAGGGAGGGGAAGGGGACCATGCTGATTAGTCTTGTTTCATCCACTTCATCCATATGAAAGGAGGGGTGGGTACCAGCATGGAACAAGAGGAGAAATGGCTAGAAGGGAGGCACTCAGCTATGTCTGCCAGAGTAAATAAAGCTGGAACCCTGGGAATGCCAGATTCTTAGTCTTGGGCAAATCTAAGCATCCAGTGGCTAAAACCAGTAAGAAGGCTACTCAATGCTCCTACTCCCTTGCAGTGCTCACCCCTATCCCCAACCCTGGGCTGTTCCAGTTCCTGTCTGGCTGGGTAACTTTCATCAGAAGGAGCTCCCCTCTGCACTGTGTCAGCACCTGGCTTGCTTTTTCTGAAATCAGCACCTCACACTGAACACCAATAAAAGATTTTACCGGAAAATAGCTTGCTTATTGCCCTAGGGGTTCAGATGATATCTATTTCTCTTCCTTCCTGCAGTGTCTCCTCTTCTGCCTCTATTATTAGGTAAAGGCTCCCTTCCAGCCTCTGCAGGATGCCGCATCCATTGAGCCAGTCCACAGACTGCTTTCCTCAGCCCTTTCCTTGACCATGAATTTCCTTTTACTTTTTGGCCACCTCGCAGCATATGAAGTTCCTGGGTCAAGGACCACATCCGAGACACAGTTGCAACCTACCCCACAGCTGTGGCAATACTGGATTCTTCACCCACTGTGCTGAGCCAGGGATCCAGAGATGCTGCTGATTCCATTGCACCACAGTGGGAGCTCCAGCCACGAATTTCTTGTCTACTCTGCAATGTGTTGCAGACAAAAATGCCAAGCTTTCCACCTGTCCTGTCACATGGGCTCAACAACATTTCTCTCTCATTGCTTTCTCCCAAGGACCCAAGTGTTGGCCATTGTCTTCTCCTGCACATAAAAGGTACTAGATCATCAACAACTTTTCTAGTAAACTTGGGTAGTTAGCCCGGTTTACAGAGGATGGTTTTATCAGATCACAAAATACACTGCCAAGCCTGAAAGCAATAAATCCATAGGCACTCATCCAAGCTCTCTTTCTTGATCATCTTCCTTCAGTCCATGAAATATGAGCTTTCCCTGAATGTCTAGGGCCCAAGCCTTTGATGCAGGTCAACGTGAAGGAAAAGGTGCATATGATGAGGATTATTTTAAAGATGAAAAAGGAAAAACTCAGGGCCAGTGGGAATGAGAACTGTGCTGACATCTCGAAGCGTAAAAAGAAGCTCACCTCTGGCCTCTACCAGCTTTCTGCACAAGCTAATGAGGAGATGATTAAGAAGAGCACGGGAGAGAGCAGGAAAATCTCCTCATTTCTTCCAGATGAAAAGCTGGGCAGGACTGTGTGTCCGTGAGCCAAATAAATTGCTATTTAAAGTGAACAAACTCTGACTTCACCAGCATGGAGTCTGATTGGACTCATATCATTACCTTTCTTAATGAAATGCTTCCCCATGTTGCCCTTCATACAGAAAATGAACCCTAAGTAATATTAAAGCTCTTAATTCAATGTGGATTCTACTAATTCATCCTTTAAAAGGAAGTCTACACCGGGAAAGTGAGATAATTTTAAATTATTTAGCAGAAATGGCTGTTGAATCTTTTTAGTTCAGAGGGTTTCTATATAATTGCAACCATAAATGATAAAGTTTTTGGAGCCTGGATTAATTTTCAAATGTTGTTGTTTCAAATGGATACCTCGTTTGATGGTTTACAAGTTCTAAAATGCTAGCTAATTGGCCAGTTTCCACTTTACTTTTGATTGATAACCTGGACAGAAGGTAATATTATAATACTTTTATAAAACCAAAGTACATATTAATCTACATAGACTGTACATAAACACACTCTTAACAATTACAGGTTTTATTCTTTTTCATGAAAAGGAATAAGATTAAATGCTAAAATGCTGGATAATAGAATTTATTTATAGGTAAAGTTGAGCAAGCCGTCTTTGGAAAAGAGGAATTAGATGAGCCTGCTTTGAGGGAAAAAAAAAATCAATATATATTGGTATATATATTAATAGGTATATCAATAACTGTTCTTACTGTGAAAACAGAAAGGGAGTTGTTTTAATTATCTATACTATGTAACAAAGTATGCCAAGACTTAACAGTATAGAACAAACATTTATTTTGCGTGCAGTTTTTTTTTTTTTTTTGGTCTTATGAGGGCCACACCTGCAGCATATGGAGGTTCCCAGGTTAGGGGTCCAGTTGGAGCTGTAGCTGCCAGCCTACACCACAGCCACAGCAATGTGGGATCTGAGCCATGTCTGCAACCTACACCACAGCTCACGGCAATGCCAGATCCTTAACCCAGTAAGCAGGGCCAGGGATTGAACCTGCATCCTCAGATGCTTGTCAGATTCGTTTCCACTGAGCCACAATAGGAACTCCCTGCTTGCAGTTTTGTAGCTTAGAAATTTGGAAAGAGTTCAGCTGGGCAGTTTGTCTAATCCATACAGTGTTCATCGAGGTAACTGGAGCTGGAGGATCCACATCCCGGATGGTGACATCATTCACACATGTTTTGCATCTGGGGCAGGATGGCTGGAAGAGTCATCGGTCATATTATGGTTCAGGCAGCTCCCTTTCCATGGAGCTTCCACACAGCATGGTGGTCTCAGGGTAGTCTGACTTCTTACATTGTGGCTAGCTTCTCTCAGAGCAAGTATTAGAAGACTCAGGAAGTGGAAGCTGTCTGATTTTCAAGGCCCAAGCCTAGAAACTGGCATTTCTAGCATATTCTCCTAGTTAAGCAATTTACGAAGGCCTAGAAAGTTCAACAGGAAGGAAATTTGACTCCACCTCTTAACATATGGTCACTGTTATTCCTGTCATTCTAGCACAGAAGTGAATAAATGTATTAGGAAAAGATTCTTTATTTTGCCAAATAATTTATTTCTGTTTTCTTTTATATAATGGACATTCCAAGTATATCTTGAATATCATGTCATTTAAGAATAATTATTCACATCTAATGTTATAGCACAAAGAAAAGTACAAATGCACACATCCCTGCTTTGGTCAGCAGCAGAAGCATATATTAGTAAAATTAGCACTTCCATTTGGCAGAGATATTTAAGACCTGGCAATTACTGGGTTTGGGTTTTTTTTTTTCCCTCCAGTCTAACTTCAACATCTAAAGATCTTCCAAAACACTTCTTTGTCAACAAATGACTGCTGCAGAATGAGATTCTGAATATCAAAAGGTTTACTCTAAAATTGAATGCACCCAGGCCAGTGCTGGCAATCTGAAAAAACTCCTGCTTGTCTCATTAATTATGTGCTTGTCAGATGGATCTAAGTGGAAAGAAATCCTGTACTTGAGAATTTCCAAGAGAACACAAAACTGCTGCTCCTCATACTGATTTTACTATTTCTCTGCAGAGGGGTCAGCCCAGGAAAAATCTTGGAGCACTCAGTTCTTCTCAGGCTTTCTGCAGACTATGAGGGATGGCAGAGCCCAGGGCTGGGGAGCGCAGATGGAGTGTCAGCTCTGCCAGGGCAGACAGCCAACCTCTGAGGCCTGGATCTATCTGTATCGATATGTTTCTAAAGGGCTAGTTTCTGTAGCTGAGTACACAGGGACTAGGGCTCACAGCACGCAATGTGCTTGTCATGGCTCCCTTCATCTAAGCATCCTAGCAACACGTCAACTCACCAAACAGAAAGGGACAGACGAGCAAATGGAGGTTATTTAAACCTGCAAGAGGTCAGCGAGAGCCCAGGACCACACAGAGGCTCATCACAGTGTCTGCTGAGGCCAATACCATTTCAGCATTAGCATGAATCCAGGCATCAATAATAACGTAAACTCTTCAGCTTTTTTATGCAATTGACCAAATGGAAAGTAGGCAGTGTCTAGCTGGTCTTTGAAGTGGTCCAGTTAAATTTCTCTGTTTCTACCCTATCATACAGTACTTCAAATCTTCTCACATCCCTGTTTGTACAATTTCTTTTGGTATTATTAAAAAATAGTATTTATCTGTCTAACTAAAGAGACCTACAAAAGTCAAGATTTTACCATTTGTTTCAAGGAGTAAGTTCTGGCAATGAGGTCCTCTGATTTCTAAAAAAGCTCTCTTTTTCTATTTAGACTATATGAAACTATGGACAGTTTCAGAGCTACTGATCAGCACAAAATGTGGGTAAGGATTTGGACCACAAATGCTGGATTCTAAAATTGTGTCATCTAAGCTCATAATTGGGAAGAGTTCTGCCATGTCAGTGTGTGTTTCATCAAACCAATTTGTATTTGGAAAGAGATACGACATGAGGAGAAGAGGAAAGGAATTCACTAAAGTGAAAAGCTACTCCTCGCTTAGAAATTATAAGGGGCAACCAACAAATTTGTCCTTACCAAGGGAGAGAAGGAGGGGGAGGGAGTGGGATGGACTGGGAGTTTGGGGTTATAGATGAAAACTGCTACTTTTAGAATGGATGGATAGTGAGGTCCTGCTGTATAGCACAGGGAACTGTATCCATCTACTTGTGATGGAACATGACAGAAGATAATATGAGAGGGAGAACATGTATATATGTATGACTGGGTCACTTTGCTATATAGCAGAAATCGACAGAACATTATAAATCAACTGTACTTTAAAAAAATTAAAAAAAGAAATTCTAAGGGGAAAGTAAGAGAGAGAAATGATGGTAAAAATATCAAGAAACTCTCAAAGCTGAGCCTTATACTATTTGTGTAAACAAAGCCATTGACCTTGAGAATAAGTGTCAGTATGTTACTAGGGACCACCTAACATGGAACGTTCATAAAGAGAAAGTTATGTTGTTATTTCCCAGGCACCGAAGCAAGAACATTACAGAAGTGATTGCATTATACACTCAAAACATTCAGGATTATTAAACACGTTATTTTGTTTAACCCTCACAATGACCCTGTGAAGTAAGAACTAGTATTACCCCCATTGCCAGATAAATACAGTTTAGAGAAGTTCAATGACATGTCAGTATCCCACATTGATTAAGTGGAAGAGCTCTTCACCACTCCACAGACCTGCCTGTAATCATCATAGCCAGTAAGCTCAGAAAGGTACAAATCTCTGGGTTCATAGTCTAATCCTGCTAACCACTAACTGGAACCTTGTGCCCATTTCCAAAAATTTTCTGGGCCTCCATTCTCCACTGGAAAATGGAAGCAATTGCCATCTGCTCCATGAATAGGCTCCTGAGAAATTGGTAGTGCCAGAAGGAAAGCTTGATAAGATTTCATGACAGACTTTATTACACAGTGATGAAATAAGATAGAAGAGAGAGTATATTTTGAAGATTGGACCATGTCTGATTGTAAAAGTATAGGACATAAATCACATGTACATGTGTGTAATTCATTACATGTATATGCATATGTATGATATACATACACACATACACATATGTGTATATACTCACTTTTGTATATATGTATACATGTAAATGCATATATATGTATGTACAAAATTTTCTTTACATTAGAAATAAAGACATCAGATACTTTCTTGTGATACAGATGCCTTACTCATTATTGGTGACACATCACTGGATTGCTGTTTATGTGCCTGTGGTTTTAAAAGATCAGAAAGTGTTTGGCTTATGTTTTCCTCTAAGAGTTTTATAGTATCTGGTGTTATACTTAGGTCTTTAATCCATTTTGAGTTTATTTTTGTGTACGGTGTTAGGAGTATACTAATTTTTTTTTTTTTTTGCATGTAACTGTCCAGTTTTCCCAGCACCACTTATTGAAGAGACTATCTATCTCCATTGTATATTCTTGCCTCCTTTGTCATAGATTAGTTAACCATAGGTGTGTGGGTTTATTTCTGGGCTTTCAATTCCTGTTCCATTGATCTGTATTTCTGCTCTGGTGCCAGTACTGTACTGTTTTGATGACTTTAGCTTTGTAGTATAGTCTGAAATAAGGTAGCCTGATTCCTCCAGCTCCATTTTTCTTTCTCAAGATTGCTTTGGCTATCCAAGTTCTTTTGTGTTTCCATACAAATTTTAAAATTTTTTGTTCTAGAAATAATTACTTTGATTAAGGAACTACTTCCATACTGAAGTACTGAAATGTGACATAAATTGAATGGATTTAATGTTTTTCAATGATACAATATCAACCCCAAGTCTAAAATAGCTTTTAAAAATATCAGGACCCTGGAGTTCCTGTTGTGGCTCAGTGGTTAATGAATCTGACTAGGAACCATGAGGTTGTGGGTTCGATCCCTGACCTTGCCCAGTGGGTTAAGGATCCAGCATTACCCTGAGCTGTGGTGCAGGTCACAGACATGGCTTGGATCTGGCGTTGCTGTGGCTGTGTTGTAGGCCAGCAGCTACAGCTCGGATTAGACCCCTGACCTGGGAACCTCCATCTGCCTAGAAAAGACAAATAAAATAAAATAAAACAAAATTATTAAGACCCAGATTTATCAGGAATAAGGTGGTGGAATAGAAGGATTGGAGCTCACCTTCTTTCTTTCTTTTTTTTTTTTTTTTTTTTTTTTTTGCTATTTCTTGGTCCGCTCCTGCGGCATATGGAGGTTCCCAGGCTAGGGGTCGAATCGGAGCTGTAGCCACCGGCCTACACCAGAGCCACAGCAACGCGGGATCCGAGCTGCGTCTGCAACCTCCACCACAGCTCACGGCAACGCCGGATCGTTAACCCACTGAGCAAGGGCAGGGAGGAGCTCACCTTCTTTCATAGAAACAACAAAATTACAACTAAGTGCCAAACAACCTTCAACCCAATGGACTGGAAACTTTCAAAAAGAGGAGGCCACATCAAGAGGTAGGAGGGGCAATTGCAGAATATAAGCAACCCCGTACCTGTCAGGTGGGGAGCCCAGACTGGAAAGTAACTGTATCACAGAGACCCACCTACAGGAGTGAGAATTCTGAGCCCCATGTCAGGTCCCCACACCTTGGGATCTGGTATCAGGAGAAAGAGCCCCTGGAGCATCTGACATTGAAGGCCAGTGGATGCAGGAGCTTCACGGGACTGGAGGAAACAGAGACCCAATTCTTGAAAGGTACACACAGTCTTTCATGTGCACTGGGTCCCAGGGCAAAGCAGAGGCTCCATATGAATCTGGGTCAGACCTGACTGCAGTTCTTGGAGGATGGCCTGGGAAAACAGGGAATGACTGTGACTCGTTGTTGGTGAAGAACATTGGAGGCAAAGCTCTTGGGAATATTAATCAGAGTGTGTTCCTCTAGAGATGGTCATTTTGGGAAAATCTGGCCCCACCCATCAGTGCTGAGAAGCCTGAGACCAAACTATAGTCCAGGTGGGATCATAGCCCCACCCATCAGTAAATAGGCTGCCTAAGGGCCCCCCAGGCAACAGCCACCTCTAATCTCACCCAGAGACAAAGCCCCACCCACCAGAGGGATAGGAATCAACCCCACCTACCAGTGGGCAGGCATCAGTCCCTCCCATCAGGAAACCTACAGCAAACCCCCATACCAAATTCAGCCGCAAGTGGGCAGACATCAGAAGTAAGAGAGTCTAGGAGTTCCCGTTGTGGCGCAGTGGTTAACGAATCCGACTAGGAACCATGAGGTTGCGGGTTCGGTCCCTGCCCTTGCTCAGTGGGTTAAGGCTCTGGCGTTGCCGTGAGCTGTGGTGTAGTTTGCAGACCCGGCTCGGATCCCGCGTTGCTGTGGCTCTGGCGTAGGCCGGTGGCTACAGCTCCGATTCAACCCCTAGCCTGGGAACCTCCATATGCCGCGGGAGCGGCCCAAAGAAATAGCAAAAAGACAAAAAAAAAAAAAAAAAAAAAAAAGAAGTAAGAGAGTCTAGAACTCTATTGTCTGCTAAAAGGATATTACACCAAAAACCTATAAAAATGAAAAGGCAGAGAACTACAGCTCAGATAACAGAAAAAGAAACCCCCCAGAAAAACAGCTAAGTGAGCTAGAGATTATCAGCCTCAGAAAAAGACTTTATACTAATGATTATGAAGATGATGCAAGACATTGGAAATAAACTGGAGGCAAAGATTGATAATTTACAGCAAATACTGAGCCGAGAAAAACAAGACTTAAAACTTAAAGCAAGCAGAGATGCAAAATACAATAACTGAAATAAAAAATTCATTAGAAGCAACCAACAGCAAAATACAGGAGGCAGAAGAATGAAGAAGTGAGGTGGAAGACCAGTAGAAATCACTGATGCAGAACAGAAAAGAGAAAAAAGATTGAAAAGGAATGAAGAGAGTCTCAGAGAACTCTGGGACGACGTTAAATGCCAGAAGAAGAGAGAGAGAAAGGGACAGAAAAAAATATTCAAAGAGATAATAGCCAAAAACTTCCCTAACATGGGAGAGCAAGCAATCACTCAAATCCAGGAAGTGCAACAAGTACCATATAAACTAAACCCAAGGAGGAACACCCTGAGACACATATTAATCAAACTGACCAAAATTAAAGACAAAGAGAAAATATTGAGAGCAGCTAGGGAAAAGAAACAAATGACATACAAGGGAACCCCGATAAGGTTATTGGCAGATTTTTTAGCAGAAGCTCTGCAGGCCAGAAGGGAGTGGCAGGATATAATTAATGTGATGAAAGGAAAAAACCTCCAACCAAGATTACTCTACCCAGCAACAGATAACAGAAAAAGAAACCCCCCAGAAAGTCATTCAGACTTCAAGTCATTCAGACTTGAAGGAGAAATCAAAAGCTTTACAGATAAGCAAAAGCTAAGAGAATTCAGCAACACTAAACTGGCTTTACAACAAATACTAAGAGAACTCCTCTAGGCAGAAAAGATCCTCTCAACAGATGCAGAAAAAGCCTTTGACAAAATTCAACACCGATTTCTGATAAAAAAAAAAAAAGAGAAAAGAAACCTTCAGAAAGTGGGCATAGAGGGAACCTACCTCAACATAATAAAGGCCATATATGACAAACCCAGAGTTAACATTATTCTCAATGGTGAAAAGCTGAAAGAATTTCCTCTGAGATAAGGAACAAGACAAGGATGTCCACTCTCACCACTACTATTCATCATGGTTTTACAAGTCCTAGCCATGGCAATCAGAGAAGAAAAATAAAAGGAATCCAGATTGGAAAGGAAGAAGGAAAACTATCACTATTTGTATGACATGATACTATACCTAGAAAATCCTAAAGCTGCTACTAGAAAACTTTGAGAGCTCATCAATGAATTTGGCAAAGTCTCAGGATACAAAATTAATACACAGAAATTGACTGCATTTCTATATACTAATGATGAAAGATCAGAAGGAGAAATTAGGGAAACGATCCCATTTACCATCACATCAAAAAGAAGAAAATACCCAAGAATAAACCTACCTAAAGAGACAAAAGACCTGTACTCTGAAAACTAGAAGATGCTGATGTAAGAAATCAAAGATGACACAGATATACCATGCTCTTGGATTGGAAGAATCAATATTATCAAAATCACTATACTACCCAAGGAAATCTACAGATTCAATGCAATCCCTATCAAATTACTAAGGACATTTTTCACCGAACTAGAAAAAAGTATTTTAAAGCTTGTTTGGAAGCACAAAAGACCCAGAACAGCCAAAGCTATCCTGAGAAAGAAAAATGGAGCTGGAGGAGTCAGGCTCCCTGACCTCAGACTATACTACAGAGCTACAGTCATCAAAAACTGTATGGTACTGGCACAAAGACAGGATAGAAAGCTCAGAATTAACCCACCCACCTACGGTCAACTAATCTATGACAAAGGAGGCAAGAATATACAATGAAGAAAAGACAGCTCCTTCAATAAGTGGCAATAAGAAAACTGGAGACCCACATGTAAAAGAATGAAATTAAAACACTTCCTAACACCATACACAAAAATAAACTCAAAATGGATTAAATACCTAAATATAAGACCAGATACTATAAAACTCTTAGAGGAAAACATAGGCCAAACACTCTCTGACATGAACCCCAGCAACATCTTCTCAGATCCACCTCTTAGAGTAATGATAATAAAAACAAAAACAAATAGGACTTAATTAAACTTAAAAGTTTCTGCACAGCAAAGGAAACCCTAAACAAAATGAAAAGACAACCCACAGAATGGGAGAAAATACTTGCAAATGAAATGACTGACAAGTTATTAATCTCCAAAATTTATGAACACCTTTTGCAGCTCAATACCAGAAAAATGAACATCCCCACCAAAAAGTGCAAAAGATCTAAACAGACAATTCTCTAGAGAGACATACGGGTGGCCAAAAAACACATGAAAAGATGTTCAACATCACTAATTATTGGAGAAAGGCAAATCAAAACCACTATGAGGTACCACCTTATACTGGCCAGAATGGCCATCATCAAAAAGTCTACAAAGTAAATACTGGAGAGGGTGTGGAGAAAAGAGAACCCTATTATACTGTTGGTGGGAATATAAAGTGGTACAACCACTATGGAAAACAGTATGGAGATTCCTCAGAAAACTAAACATAGAATTACCATTTGATCCAGCAGTCCCTCTCCTGGGCATCTATCCAGAGAAAACCATGACTGGAAAAGATACATGCATTCCAGTGTTCATTGCAGCACTATATACAATAGCCAAGACATGGAAACAACCTAAATGTCCATCAACAGAGGAGTGAATAAAGAAGATATGGTACATATACACAATGGAATATTACTTAGCCATTAAAATGAAAGAAATAACAGCATTTGCAGCAACATGAATGGATCTAGAAATTATCATGCTAAGTGAAGTCAGTCAGACAGCAAGACACCAACATCAAATACTATCTATCACTTACATGTGGAGTCTGAAAAAAAGGACACGATGCACTTCTTTGCAGAACAGATACTGACTCACAGACTTTGAAAAACTTATGGTTTCCAAATGAGACAGGTTGGGGGGGGAATGAGCTGGGGGTTTGTGATGGAAATGCTATAAAATTGGATTGTGATGATTGTTGTACAATTATAAATGTAATAAAATTCATTGAGTAATAAAAAAATATCAAGACCCAGTTTATTGTGAAGATGAAATTAAGTAATATTTAAGTGTAATTAAAGTGCCCAGTTCATGGTAGGTACTAAATAAATACTAAAATACTAAAAATAGTTCAAAATCTGAAGGTCTTTTTGGCATTCTACTCTTGAAACAGTATGATTAGGTATTTAGCAGCTAAAATAAGCAGTTCATTCATTCAAGCAAATAATTTGATAAATAATAAATAGCTTTTTTAAGTCTGCAGATATATTTTTCACAAAATAGTTTATTCAACCAACCCTCCAGACCTAGGAACTGATTATATTTAGCTTGTGGGTAGATACCCCAGTCCTTACACCTCCCTACCTCTTCACGCCAACTCTTTTTTTGTCCTTTAATTATTTATTTGCCACTAAATTTTTCAGTGATTTGGCAAAGTTTTTTAACAAATTTGTACCAAGTTTCCTTACTTGAAAATTGGTGGACTGTTTATCAAGTCTCATAATACTGTGAGGATAAGATGCATTAACACAGGTAATATGCTGATACCAGTGATGAGCACATACATATTACTTAACAAATATTAGCTACTATTATTTATAATAGTATGATTATAATAAAAGCACTCTGCCAGTATCACGTGGAAACAATAATGGAAGTAAAACTCAAATTGTTTCTGTTCACGGTTAAAATATAAGAGATGAGTGTCTAGCTTATCTAGATAAACAGATATCTTTTATATACATGTCTTTTGTACACACCCATAAAACAGACATCATGTGTATGTACATGTCTTGTGTACACACACTAGAGAGCAAAAAGGATAGTACAGAAAGGACTAGGTATGGAAGAGATACTTAATGTCTTGTTCCCAGGGTTACATAGCTCAGAGATACTGATGGGTAGTCCATCTAACTCCAAAGTCCATGTTTATTTCACTCTCTCAGGCCCTTTCCTATGGGAGAGATTGACTAAGAAAATCTTACATTTAGGTGGATTTATATATTCATGTTCTTGCTTATCAAAATCAATAACCGGGAATCTTTTATATATTAATACCCCAAACAACAATAATTTTTAAGGTATTTATAAAGAACTTTTTTTCTCTCATTACCCAAATACATATTCTTAAGATTACTTTTCTCATAAGTCTTACATTGAAATAGTTAAACATGGCAATAATGGTGACCCGGTTTTAGGTTGACTCTTCAAGTCAACTAGCTCTGTAACCTAGTAACCCTGTCTGTAATTGAAGCATTTGAAGCGAATAAATGTTAAAGTCCCTTCCTTGCCATGTTCCTATAAAGTCAACAGAATTAAAACCCTATCTCCTTCCACTTTTCTTAACTCAGAAGTAGAGAAGTACTACAGATTTTCATTATCCAGAAATACTGCCAGTGTTTTTCCATTAAAATCTAGGTGAAACAAAATGATATTTAAAAAATTCATGGGTGTTTGCCTTACATTATCTGGCAGTTAAGTTACTCTCCCCACCCCCGCTGCCTTTTTTAAAATAAGTAGTATGTGCACAGTAATTTTCCTTGTCATGATTCTATGCCTTCTTCATAGTGCATTTTGCCAAAGAAACATTGGACATAAATGAACATTCTCAGGTATCCTAGCAACAGGATGTGATTAATAATACCTCTCAGAGCAAGGCAGATAAATGCCTGCAAGTGAACGCACACTCAGAATTGGCTCCTGAGAAATTGGTAGTGCAGTGAGGGAAGCTTGATAAGGTTCCATGACAGACTTTATTACACAGTGATAGAAGCAGGTAGAAGAGAGAATATATTTTGGAGATTAAACTATGTCTGATTGTAAAATTATGGGACATATATCACATGTACATATATGTAATGCATTATATATATGTGTGTGTATATATATGCATTTTCAAAAACATATGTATATGTGTATATCCACTGTTTGCATATGTGTATACACATAAATGCATATATATGTATGCACAAAATGTTCTTTTCATTAGAAGTGACATAAGATACTGACTTGTGATATAGATATCCTGCTCATTATCAGTGAGACATCACTGGATTGCCATTTATGTGCCTGTGGTTTTTTTTGTTTGTTTGTTTGTTTTTGTCTTTTTGCTATTTCTTGGGCCGCTCCTGCGGCATATGGAGGTTCCCAGGCTAGGGGTCGAATCGGAGCTGTAGTCTCCGGCCTACGCCAGAGCCACAGCAACTCGGGATCCGAGCCGGGTCTGCAACCTACACCACAGCTCACGGCAACGCCGGATCGTTAACCCACTGAGCAAGGGCAGGGACCGAACCCGAAACCTCATGGTTCCTAGTTGGATTCATTAACCACTGCGCCACGATGGGAACTTCCATTTATGTGCCTGTGGTTTTAAAAAATTAGAAGCACTCACTTCCATTAAGGAACGTAGTTCCTTAACGTGCTATAAGTTCAACTCAGATTTAACGTTTCTCCATGAAACCACATCAACCCCAAATCTAAAATAGCTTTTAAAAATATCAAGACTCAGTTTACATAAATAAATAGTCATGAGATGTGGAACTTTAATGTTCAACTAAATACATTTTCTCAGAGGAAAAGTTGGACCCTGCAAATGCCATGTTTATGACATTATGGTCCATTTTGACTCCCCCACAGGTGGAATGCTACATCCAGGTTTAAAGAGAAGTAAGATGGGAACCATACTTTAATGCTTTGTTCTTAAGGTAGACTCTGTTTACAATAAAATACAACTAGGTGGGACAAAATGCATGCTCATTATTCTGAAAGCCTCTCTGATATTTTATCACCCACTTTTCTAATGTAATAGTTTTCTAGGTTGTCAGTTGCAAAGTAAATACCTGGTAAGAGCTCTGTTCTTAGTTGTACTTGCACTCAATGTTAGCAGCACTAAAATTGATTTTATGTTCTTTAGCATTTGAAGGAGGGTTGGGATATCACATAACTCTCTCTGTGTCAATTCGACCCCAAGCATTTGTGTTCCAGGCACTGTGAGGCGTGAGGAGACAGAGAGGCATAGGATGCCACAGTCCAGCTGAGGAAATAAACACGCAGCTGGTTATAAAGCAAACACTGGAGGTAGTGCTGTAGCAAAGCTAGAAGTAAAGGGCTAACAGAGCATAGAAAGAATTAATTCTGCAAGGAGTTGGGAGTTGGGGGAGGTGGCATGAAGCCAATGGCTTCACAGCAGGGCCAGCATCTGATCTCAGCTCTGAAGAATGAATACAGTTTTGATAGGCAGGAAGGACATGGCAGGATGTTCCAGGAAACAGAAACATCACACACAGGGAACTGGAGTGGGAGGTACAGTTCTTGGCTTAATGGGTAAGTGTTCTGTATGGTGCTTCAGGGATGGTAGCAGAAGGTAGGTCATGTCCAAATCTTCCAGGATCATCAATTTCATATTAGAAGTATGTGTATATTAAACTTTAATACGGATCAGATGGCAAAGATAGAAAAATCATCCCTAAAATCAGTTAAAGCAGGGAGTTCCCATCGTGGTTCAGTGGTAACAAACCCGACTAGTATCCATGAAGTTGCAGGTTTGATCCCTGGCCTTGCTCAGTGGGTTAAGGATCCAGCATTGCCATGAGCTGTAGTGTAGGTCACAGCCTTGGCTCGGATCCCACGTTGCTGTGGCTGTGGCATAGGCCAGCAGCTGCAGCTCCAATTGGACCTCTAGCCTGGGAACTCCTATATGCCACAGGTGTGGCCCTAAAAATAAAAAAGCAAGAGATAAAATAAAAAATAAATAAAATGAAATCAGGAGCCTGTGGCAAATATCCCCAGGAAGCAATATCAAGTTTAGGAACCAGGGTAAGGGCAGTGAGAAGAGAGAAGTTAGATCTGAAAGATCCTGTGGAGAGAGAACGTAATGGTCTGAGGTTGAATGAAAGCGAGGAGATGATGGTTCCTGGGCTTCGTGTTTGGGTGCCTGAGCAGATAGGAGGATAGCACTAAAGGTAAGCAAGCATTATATTTGGGAGGGAAATATAATGGATTAAGTCAAGGACTTGTGTTGTGAAGCAGAAAAGACAGATGGAGATTTCCAGTACACATAAAACCTAGGAAGATTTTGGCACTGGAGACATAGGTCTCAGCAACGTCTCTTTGTCCAGAGCAAGATAAAAAGACTAAGAAAGAACCTAGAGGGTTAGCGCTATTAAGCAGTGCAATTTCTGTGTCTTTTGACCATATACAGTTGTCTTATTTATCCAGTTTTTATCTTTCTCACTTGAAGTTGAGTGTATATGTAATAAAGAATAGAAATCTAAGTCAATTCCTATAACAGAAGTGATAGCATAATAAAATGAATACATAGCATTTATACAGCACTCTACAGTTTACAAAGCCCTTTCATATAACACGGGCAGAGAACTGTTTGAAAAAAAAACATTATTACCAGCAATGCCTTTCAGCCCTTCTCTGAAACCTCAAAGCCCAGTATTTTGTGTGAGTTTCCTCCATTTCTTGCTGGTCCTGTATATAGAATTTTTTTTTTTTTTTTTTTTTTAGCTTTTGTCTTTTTAGGGCTGCACCCGTGGCATATGGTACTTCCCAGGCTAGGGGTTGAATTGGAGCTGTAGCTGCCAGCCTACACCACAGCCACGGCAACACAGGATCCGAGCTGCGTCTGCGACCTACACCACAGCTCACAGCAACGCTGGATCCTTAACCCACTGAGCAAGGCCACGGATGGAACCTGCATTCTCATGGTACTAGTTGCATTCGTTAACCACTAAGCCACAACAGGAACTCCAAATATGGAATTTTTAAAATCCTCACAACATAAGTAGGCTCTCATCCCCACTTTGCAGGTGAGAAAGTCAGGGAGTCTGATCTGCCTCAACTAATCGCTGTAGTCTGTTATTACCATAGGTATATTCTTTTAAGTGATAAATTAACCCAAACTTTCATAATAAAACTATCTCACAAATATTGATTATATATTACTATATAACAGTTTACCCAAAACTTAGTAGCTGAGAACAACAGTAAACATTTATCATCTCACACAGTGTCTGTGGGGAACTCTGGATTGGCTAACTAGATGGTCCTGGGCCAGGATCACCCATGGAACTGTAGTCAAGGTGTCAACCAGAGCTGCAGCCTTGTGAAGGTTTGACTGGAGCTGGGGCACGGGGCTGCTCATATGCCTGGCAAGTTGATGCTGACTGTTGGAAGGCGGCCTCAGTTCCTCATTGGCTGGTGACTGCAGGCCCAGTTCCTCATTGGATGGTGACTAGAGACCTCAGTTCCTCATTGGCTAGTAACTGGAGGCCTCAGCTCTTCATTGGCTGTTGACAGGAGGCCTCAGTTCCTTGCGGCATGGATCACTCCATAGAGCTGCTGGAGTATCCTCTTAGCATATTATCTGGCTTCCCTCAGAGGAAGTGATCTGGGAGGGAGAATGAGATGGAAGCCACAGTGTTTTTTGAGGCTCAACCTCAGGAGGCACACTTCATCAGTTCTGCAAGACTCTTTGGGTTAGGCAAGTCAGTCTAATTCAGTGTGGGAGTGCAGGACACAAGAATAGGATGCCAGGAGGAGGGAAAAGGAGGTCACACTGGGGTCACCTTGGAGACTGACCCTGTTATTTACCTTTGGTACATTCCTTGTCAACTTTCAGGGTTTATGATTCATTCTTGTATGAGTTAGAGATTCTCCAAAAATATAGTTTTTTTAGAAAAAAATCTTTTTAAATAAATGTTTTTATAATTCAGAACTTGAATAACACTCTTAAAATTCATGAACAGGTTTGAGACCCCTAGTATATACAAAAATTAATAGTCAAAAGTAAATAATGGCTTGTCCAATAAAAATCTTAAATAAGGTGGTACCCCATCATACTTGGTAATGAATGAAGCCTTTAAATAGATGATTCATGACATTTATCTGTTTGCATTGTTGAAACAAATTGCATCGAACAAGTCCAATGGAAATCACCCAAATGAATAGAATGTGTTATTAATCAAGATGCCAGTTAAATGAATTCTACATTCTGGGCAGCAGGATGAAGGAAAGATGGTATGTTTTCCAACTTATATTTTAAGATTTTTAAAGCCATGGAGGTCTGGGAGAAAAATTTAAAGTTTACAAACAGCTTCCATAAATTCTCAGTAACTAGCTCGGTATGTGAGAAATTGGTAGCTGACAAGAAAGTGTCATCATGAAACCAGGGTTCTCACCTCAGCTGTGGTGTTTACACACACCATCATCCTGGTGCTAAGTTTCTGATCCAAGCCTATAAACATGCTGAAGTGTCCCAGAAATTCTGACAGCTCCTGCTCAGACTGTTGCCCCATCTCACTCATTCTCATGCTGGCAAATATTGCAAATAAGTCATTTCCTCAGCCTCGTCTTCCTCATCACCCTCTACTCTTGAGGCCTCCACAGCCTCTCTTTGGTTCTTCATCTCATACCCCCGACTGAAACTGTTCCCTCACAATCTGGCAACAACCACCTGAATGCTGTAGTACCAGTGCTGTAGTTTCTCTCATACTTCCTAACATTTTATTTGTGGAACATGACTCCGTGCCGTGTTGCTCTCCATGAAGCACATGCTTCTTCTGTCTTCTCATGGTCCTTCATCCCAAAACAGGAGCAGCATTTTTGTTTTCTTGTTTGCCAACTTCAGCCCAGCCCTCTGTCCTGTCTGCCTTTACATTGTTCCCGTTTGACCCCACAGCTCCAGCCATCTTGGCAAGATGGACATTTTCTGCATCTATAATTTCAATTCTATCTCCCTCCTAAGCTCTGTGTCCCTGTAGCATGTCAAACTCATTAAATCTAAAACTGAACTCATCACTCCAGTGCCCTCAGCCCATTTTACTGTTTCCTCGAATTGCATCCCCACATCGAAAGTCACCTAGATAGCCATTTGTCTTGACCTTCCCTTCTCCCCTGCCATTCTAGAAACCCCTGATCCCTATAAGTTCTGCCTTCTCGCCATCTCCTTCACCCTTCACTCCCCCCTTCTCCACTCCCACTGATATACTCTGTCTTTCACCTCCTGCCCAACCTCTAGGATATTCTTTCTTCTACGCAAAACTGCTGTGGTTCAAGTTCTTAAAGCAAGCCTTAAATATGACCCTTCCTGCTCAAATGATCTTGTCCTACACAACCCATGCCACTTCTTTTGCCAAGAATCAATCCTTTGCCCTTTTCAAATTCCCCAAATCACATATCTCTTAAGGTCCAAATCAAATACTGTTTTCTCCATAGTTTCATGAGCACCCCTTTATTTCTTAAAATAATGGTTTTATCTTCTCATACCTTTAAACTTTTGTATCCTTCAGGAGCACATCTTATTTCATGTGGTACTGTCTTTCCTTTATCTTTCCAAGTAGGTTGTAAGAGGCCATGCCCTTATTTAGGTGTTTAACCTCACACAGAACACTTTGTTCTATGGGGATTTGTGTCACATGGGTTTATATTGAGTAAATGACTGTTAGAAACAAGATTTTTAAAGCCCAGCAACATGTTTAATGCATACTCATTTAGTTTTGACTTTCATAAGTTGAATGACAATATTTTTCACCCCTTTCCTCTGTACCCAGTCACTTCTAAAAGCATGTTGGACATGGCTGAAGTAGTGACTGTGTCTGGAAATTGCAGTACATTGGCCTTTCATCTTAGTTACATCATATCCTCATAGCTGCATATTGCAAATGATTTGCCACTTCTTATTTTGGGGAGATTGGAGAAGAAAAGAGAACAAAGAGTGACTTCAGGTAAGAGTTTGACTCATTGGCCTCAGCTTTACTTCATGTTTTTACTTCTACCTTGAAAAAAAAATCTATTTTCAATGTAGTATTCAAAAACTCAAATAAAAATGGAATACTTTATAATCTTAGACTTGACTGATTTTAAATTAATTAAAATAAATGAATACATTTAGCTTTTTCACTTCCACATCAGTCATGTCCTTTTCATTCTGTCTTTCTATTCAAACGAAAATGAGGTGACATGTTATTTAATTTTTCCATGATTACCTATTCAAAAGGTAGGTGTTGCAACCACCAATTTCAAAATATGAAGGTTGTAATCATTGACAACCATTTCATTTTCCCAAGTATCTGTGAATCTCAGTTATTTTTCTTAAAGCCATTTATGTAGTTGATGTTTTTCAGGACAGCGTCAACTACTTAACCAAGAAGAATCTTTACATTTTAGAGGAATTTTAAGAAGCATTCCACTTCTAAATCCTAATATTTATCCAGTAATGAATGATGCATGGGCATAATGCCATTGCACATATAGGGGCCGATATTTGCTAATACAAAAAATGAATTTTTACATTTCTGTATATCTGTTACTTGGCTTAAAGTCATGAGATAAATTTGCATTTACCAAGTAAATCTTTGCATAAGGGCAATCTTCCAACTCCCAATGCCTTAACATTGTCAGTATTCACAGAGAATTCTAATTTGCATATATATCTATGCCCACAAGCCTTCTCAAGTCTCCACCAACCCATTCTTCTATGATATGTGAGGACTGCCAACGTAAAGACACATTGCTCCCAAACTCTTTCTTCTTTCAACTTCGTTTATTGGTCTAGTAACAGTGCATTGTGTGTGTTTCCAAACAGCGGAGTTCACAGAAGACAAAAATCTGTGTTAATCAAAAAATGTGTCAACAGATTAAGCCCCTGTCTCTTTTCCCCTTCCCAACCTTCACATTCATCTCAGATAACTGGGCAGCTTACCACCTGCATGATTTCCCTCTTAAATGTTATTGTTTGAATTCTTCTTGTGACTATTTTAAAACCTGACCATGAATACCAAAAAAAAAAAAAAAAAAAAAAAAAGAAGAAGAAGAAGAAGAAAATGTAAAGGCAAGAAAGTGTTTGGTGTCCTCACAGATGTGATTACCTCCATAATTGCTCCTTGGAGGAAAATTATTTATATTGTTTCTGAAACACTATTGCTACAATCCTGTAGGTATGGTCTTAAACTTTATAGTTGGGAAGAAAGCTAAATTGGCCAAAATGTTAAACTAGATGCCTCTTTAAGTTCCCTCCACAATTAAGAATTCTAATGTGCTTTGTGACCAAGGTGACACAAAGGGTGGGGACAGAGATAAGAAAAGAGCTCAGATTTCTTCATTCCTTCTTCTTCCCCAGGCCCAGCCATCCTACGCTTTCTTTTCAAATCAAACTGCTGGTCACTTTGATACTGTGTTAAGTTTCTTGCTTAATAAAATATTTTTCAACACTTGGAAAATCTTTTTAAGGCAACAGGAAACTCTAATCACCAGGGTTCTAAGGAAACTCTCTTTGAGCTCGTTTGCCCCAACTAATTCATAGCTTGTCAGTGTGTGCCATTTCTACAAGAAAGTGAAAGAAACTCTCTGTAAGAAAGAGAAGTCAAGGATAAATAATGGACAGAGCTCAAATTATTGGGGAAGTTTTTTTGGCTCCTCATTATTTCAAAGAACACAAATTCTGCCCCTAGGAAATCTACATTTGTAAAGATAGAGTCTTCAGATTTGGAGTGTAACCTTTACCGGTTAGTCATAAATCTCACCATGTTTCATGGTGCTGGTCTGAATGTCTGCCTGTTCAGATAAAGCACATACCTCAGATACTTAAAACGTCATGGGTGTCTCTGCTTCTGGCTTCCTGCCTGGACTTTTTTGTATCACTTGTGCTGATTCTGTTCGTAACCTGTGTCCTACCAGGTGAATTGGACAATATACCCCACACCTTCATGCTTATACTGGGTCCATTTCCCATCTATGGAAGAAAGAATTTAGAAAAAAAAAATATTATAGACAAAAATATTCCCCATTAAAACAGGGACTTCCAAGACTCTCACTTTTGGAGTACATAAAGTTGGCTAATTCTTTGTTTAAAGAATCTTGCACTAAGATGAAAGTGACAGAGGTAAGATTTTGCTCAGAGTAAGAAATAACTTCCTGGAGTTACCTCTGTGGCTCAATGTGTTAGGGAGCTGCCAGTGTCTCTGTGAGTATTCAGATTGGATACCTGGCCTCTCTCAGTGATTTGGGGATCTGGTGTTGTTGCAAGCTGCAGCTTGGGTCACAGATATGGCTCAGATCTGGCATTGCCATGACTGTGGTAGAGGCTCCAGCTGTAGCTGCAATTTGACCCCTAGCCTGGGACCTTCCATATGCCACTGTAAAAAGAAAAAAAGAAGAAGAAGAAGAAGAAGAAGAAGAAGAAGAAGAAGAAGAAGAAGAAGAAGAAGAAGAAATAACTTCCTAACAAGGAAACCTCTCCAGAACTGGAAAGAATGAGATTATGTGTATAAAACTATACAGAGATTGAGCCATCACCTACAAAAGATGTTGATAAGAGATTCAAGGAGAGTTTGGTCAGATAATTCCTAAGCTCTTTCCAATGTTGTGTCTATAATTCTACTTACCATCATACTTTCTTGAAATAGCTCTACTAGGTGTGTATAGATCAACACAAAATACTTCTAAATGGCTCACATTATATAACCTAATGAATCGTGTTCCAAAGCTTAGCTAAATTAGTTTAGACTGAATTACTGAGTAAAGCATAGAGCTAATGGGGCTAAGACTAGGAAATTAAATTTTTCTGTAGTCTATTTAAATTCTTTTGAGGGGAAGGTTGTTTGCATTCTGATTGTAACCTTGGCTGTAGTTTCAGGTATGATGATGTTTTTGATAAACCAGGAATGAGTCACAAGAGAATATGTATAACCTGATACCATTTTTGAAGAGCTATGGAAAGCTTAGCCATTTTTGAAAAATAACTCAAAGCATATGACTCTTGACAGTGAATTTGGGAATCCATGTCAAATTCATACAACATGGTTAGCAACATCAAAATTATATTTGGCTATTCGTGTTGGTAAAGAATATTAAAAATGTATGGCAATATAATGGTAAATAGACAAAAGTCAGGAGGCAAGTTCCTGATATCATCAATTATATATTTGTCTTTGATTTTTTCAAGGACCCAATTTCCTCATCAGAAAGAAAAAAAAAAAACAGCTATACTTTAAGTTTTTATATAAAAACTACATTGAGTTTGAAATTTTTGTCTTATTAGAAGAAGGAGCTCCTGTGGGGGTCAAGGAATTACTGTTTTTTTAAAGGGCAACATGGCAAAAAATACAAAATAGAATTTCCCCAGAGAAAGGTGCTCCATAAATTATTGTTTAGAAAGGGGTATATTACATATTAAGATAAGGCTTGCTAAGATATACTGTAGAGATACTATCATTTAAATATATATTGTTCCAATTTGTCCAAAAAGGAAAACACTTTCAAATCCAGTCAAGTACTAAGTAGAGTATAGCCTCAATGGACCAGAGAATGAGTTATCAATAGAGATAATAATGAGTATTTTTAAATAAAGTTGCTTCTCTTTCATTTATGACATTAGAACATCCCTTAAAGGTGGTTTTTTCATTTGCATAATTTTCAAAAAGTTACTGGTAAAGAAGAACAGGGTATTTTTTCTCAACTCAAAAGGTGAAGTTTATTATTGGAAATTCAGCAAATGGTAGAACATCTGCTTTGTAAGCTCAGTCCTTGCTACTTACTCTTTGAGCTTTTCACTTCTTTGAAATGTTCTAAAACAGCAATAGCACCTTTATTTTAACGCTTTTTAACACACAATGAACATGCAATCTTTCAGGTTAAAAAAGTTTAGATACTGAATAAATCTTTCCATCTATGGGAAAATAACATGTTCACCTTCTTACATGTTACTCATTTACTGAACACAAATTTTCTAGTGGATGCATATTTAGCATAATTCTCCTCTATGCTATTACTATTTTTGTAGTGCTTTTTGCTATAGTTCCTGCACGCTCTCAAAAAAGCCTCAAAAATAAGGATAAGAAGACCTGATTTGTCATTGTCTTAATTATTGGTCACTGAAATTAAATATGTGAAGGTAACAGGCAAGTTAGGTTGCAACAATACATTTAAGTAAACCATCATTCTTGAAAAGCCCATCATTTCTTGGACATAAGTATTTTATAATATTCTACATGTTTTATTCTCACTTTGAGAATCATTTTTCTTTTTTTTTTTTGTTTTTTGTTTTTTGTTTTGTTTTGTGCTTATCCTTTGCATCCTCTTTGGGTTTTCTTTTTTTTTTTTTTTTTTTGGTTTTTTTATTTTTTCTATTATAGTTGATTTACATTGTCCTGTCAATTTCTGCTGAACGGCAAAGTGACCTAGTCATCTTTGTCTCACATCATCCTCCATCATGTTCCATCACAAGTGAATAGATATAGTTACCTATGCTATACAACAGGATCTCATTGCTTATCCACTCCAAATGTAATAGTCTGCATCTGCTAACCCCAAACTCTCAGCAAACACAAGTCTGTTCTCCAAGTCCATGAGTTTGTTTCTTTTATGTAGAAAGGTTCATTTGTGCTGTGTATTAGATTTCAGATATAAATGCTATCATATGGTGTTTGTCTTTCTCTTTCTGACTGACTTCACTTAGTATGAGAGTCTCTATTCCATACATATTCTGCAAATGGCATTATTTTGTTCTTTTAATGGCTTAATAGTATTCCACTGTGTATATATATATATACACCACATCTTCTTAATCCATTCATTTACTGATGGACATTTAGGTTGTTTCATGTCTTGGCTATTGTGAATAGTGCTGCAATGGACATAAGGGTGTATGTATCTTTTTCAATGAAGTTTTGTCTGGATATATGCCCAAGAATAGAATTGTTGGGTCATATGGTAGTTCTATATTTAGTTTTCTGAGGTACCTCCAAACTGTTTTCCATAATGGTTGTACCAATTTACATTCCCACGAAGAGTGTAGAAGGTTTCCCTTTTCTCCACAACCTCTCCAGCATTTGTTATTTATAGGCTTAGAATGATGGCCATTCTGACTGGTATGAGGTGGTACCTCATTGTAGTTTTGATTTGCATTTCTCTAGTAATTAGTGACATCGAGCATTTTTCATGTGCCTGTTGGCCATCTGTATATCTTCTTTGGAGAAATGTCTATTCAGTTCTTCTGCCCATTTTTGAATTGGGTTGTTGTTTTGTTGTTGTTGTTGAGTTATATAAGTTGTTTGCATATTTTAGAGATTAAGCCCTTGTCAATTGCATCATTTGAATCTATATTCTCCCATTCTGTAAGTTGTCTTTGTGTGTGGGGAGGGGGGGTTCCTTTGCTGTGCAAAAGCTTGTAAGTTTTGATTAGGTCCCATTGATTTATTTTTGCTTTTATTTCTGTTGCCTTGGGAGACAGACCTAAGAAAACATTTCTACAGTTGATGTCAGAGAATGTTTTGCCTGTGTTCTCTTCCAGGAGTTTGATGGTGTCTTGTCTTATGTTTAAGTCTTTAAGCCATTTTGAGTTTATTTTTGTGCATGATGTGAGGGTGTGTCCTGGTTTCATTGATTTACATGCAGCTTCCCAGGTTTCCCAGCATCACTTGCTGAAGAGACTGTCTTTTTCCCATTTTGTATTCTTGCCTCCTTTGTCAAAGAGTAATTGACCATAGGTGTCTGGGTTTATTTCTGGGTTTTCTATTCTGTTCCATTGGTCTGTATGTCTGTTTTGGTACTAGTACTGTCTTGATTACTATAGCTTTGTAATTTGCCTGAAGTCTGAGTTATGCCTCCTGCTTGTTTGAGGAAGGCCTGTATCACTATGAACTTCCCTCTAAGCACTGCTTTTGTGGCATCCCATAGATTTTGAATGGTTGTGTTTTCATTAGCATTTGTCTTGAGGTATTTTTAATTGCCTTTTTGATTTCCTCATTGACCCATTGGTTTTTTAGTAGCATGTTGTATAGTCTCCAGGTAGTCAGTTTTTTCTCACTTCTTTTCCTGTGGTTGATTTCTAGTTTCATGCCGTTGTGTCAGAGAAAATACCTGAAATAATTTCTATACTCTCAAATTTGTTGAGGTTAGTTTTGTGCCCCAGTATGTGGTCGATCCTTGAGAATGGTCCATGTGCACTTGAAAAGAATGTATATCCTAATTTTTTTGGATGTAATGTCCTGAAAATATCAATTAAGTCTACCTTTTCTATTGTGTCATTTAGGATCTCTGTTGCCTTACTGATTTACTGCCTAGAGGATTTTTCCATTGATATGTCCAATACTATTACTGTATTCCCATCAATTTCTCCTTTTATGTCTGTAGTATTTGTTGTGTGTATCTGGGTGCTCCTATTTTAGGGGCATACATGTTGATGATTGTAATATCCTCTTCTTGAATGGATCCTTTTGTCATTAAATAGTGTCCTTCTTTGTTTTTCTTTATGCCCTGCCTTTTAAGTCTATTTTGTCTGATGAAAGTATTGTAACTCCTGCTTTCCTGACTTTTCCAGTGGCATGAAATCTTTTCCCATTCCCTCACTTTCAATCTATATGTGTCTTTTGCACTAAGATGAGTCTCTTATGGACAGCATATTGTAGGCATTTGCTTTTTTATCTAATCTGCCACTCTATGTCTTTTGATTGGAGCATTCAGTCCATTGACATTTAAGGTAATTATTGATAAATATGTATTTATTGCCATTTTAAACCTTGTTTTCCAGTGATTTTATGTTTCTTCTTTGTTCCTTTCTATTTTTGGTTGGACGATTTCTTTTATTTTATGCTTGTTTGCTCTTCTTTTTAGTTTTTGTGAATGTAATGTTTGGCTTTGATTTGTGGTTGCCCTGTTTTTCAAGTATGTTAACAGCTTTCTATATCTGCTTGCTTTAGCCTGATAGTCAAATAGGCTCAAACACATACTTTTTTTTTTGGTCTTTTTGTCTTTTTAGGGCCACACTCGCAGCATATGGAGGTTCCCAGTCTAGAGGTCTAGTTGGAGCTACAGCTGCTGGCCTATGTGACAGCCACAACAATGCCAGATCCAAGCCATATCTGCAACCTACACCACATCTCATGGCAATGATGGATCCTTAACCCACTGAGCGAAGGAAGGAAGGAAGGAAGAAACAATTGGAATTTACTAGGTGGAAAAGGGGAAAGGGATGGCTTTCCAGAGAGACAAAGAAGCATGGCCTATTGAGGGAAAGGTTAGTGGTTAAAAAGACTGGAGTACAGTCTTAGACAAGAGGCAGGAGATGTGGCCAGAAAAGTAAGCATGAGCCAGAATCAATAAGGGATATTATGGGACAGACTAGTTCCATGGAGTTTGAACTTTGTGCAGTAGGTGTGGAGAGCTAATGAAAGGCAAGGAACTACACGACCTATTTGCATTTTATAAAAATCTTCCAGAGAAAGAGTGGATTGGAAGGGGACTTGACTGGCAGTAAGGAAATCAGATGGGATATCACCTTAATTATCTAAGAATGAAAGGATGAAGGTATGAGGGTCCTTACTAAGACAGTGTCATTAGAGAGGGAGCTAAGGAAATGAAATCGGCTGTGTTTACAAGATAGAATTGGCCCATTTGATTGGATATGGGGGTTAAAGGAGGATGCCTCCTAGTTTCCAGCTTAAGTAATGAGATAAACTGTGCTTCTTGCATAGGAAACACAAGAGCAAGGACAGGTCTGGTGGGGAAAAATGATAAATTGAGTCAGATCTTTGTTGATTATAGTATGACCTATGAGATATAAAGGCAGAAATGTCAAGCATGTTAAATAAGCAGCAGGCATTTCAAGCCTGGAACTCCAGAGAAAGGTTTGAGAGGCAGGCTTGCCTTTTAAGTTGTCCATACCTGGATAAGGGTTGAAACCCTGGTTATGAATGAACTGGCTCAAAGGGAAATGGGGTGTGAGAAGAGAAGAGGCAAGAGTGAATCCTTGGAAAATTCCGAACATAAACAAAGAGAAACCAGAGGTTAGAGCCTAAGAAAGATCCATGAGTGCTGTGCTGTGAGAATCAGCAGGATTCACTCTCTCTGAATCCAAAAGAGGATGAAAGATAGAAGAACAAGTAGGGACTGGCCAAACATCTCAAACTCCACAGAGCAATCAAGTAAAAATAAGCCCTGGAGGAGTTCCCGTCGAGGTTCAGCAGTTAACGAATCTGACTAGCATCCATGAGGATGCAGGTTCGATCCCTGACCTTGCTCAGTGGGTTAAGGATACGGTGTTGCCATGAGCTGTGGTGTAGGTCGAAGACAAACCTTGGATCCCATGTTGCTGTGGTTGTGGCATAGGCCAGTGGCTATAGGCGCCAGTTTGACCCCTAGCCTGGGAACCTCCATATGTCCCAGGTGCAGCCCTAAAAAATATATAAATAAATAAACACTGGAAAATGTCCACTGCATTGGGGAAAAAAATCTGCTGGTTACCACAAAGAAATTATTTTTTAGGAGCTCTATCAGTGAAATCCAGATAGCAATGGGTTGAGTGAGGGAGTGGAAAACAGATAAGGACAAATGCAGACTTGTTCTTTCCAAGAGTTGTCTCTGCAAAGGAGAAGGGAGAGAGACAGACAGAATCATTAAGTCATTATGTCAGAGAATGGAGGTTCACTGAAACCTGTGCCCAGTACCTTCTGTTTTACCCTCAAACTGACCTTGTAAACTTTGTTTATGGCCAACATTTTAAAAAACTGGAAAACCAAGATATAGAGAAATTAAATACCTTGCCTTTGACCCCACGTGTTAACTGGTGGAGCCAGAAGTGGCATCAAGGCGGTGGCTTGCTGAGGCCACCTTGTTCTCTCTGGGGAGGTATCTGGAGAGAACTGTCTGCATATCTCTTCCCAACTCTGTTTCAGTAAAGTCTTGTAGCTAGCTGAAATCAGCTATGATGGGAGTATTTACACCATGGAGATTGGCAAACATTACAAACCAGGGTTGGTTGATTTGTTTGTTCCTAGAGAGCACTGAATCTTGGTCTGAATGACAGCAAAGCCTCAGCATTTTCCACTGCCTAGCATATATGGCTTGGCCAAGGGCACCTGATTAGCTTACAAACAACAGAATTAAGATTTGAACCCAGAGCTGTGATCCACATCCAGCCAAATACAGGCCCCAGGGCTTTGACGAAAAAAAATAAGTAAAATGTTCATTTCTCACATTCAATGCCCAAATGGCCCAGGTTGGTATAAACGATGTCTCATCCATCCTCTGGTTCTAAACTACCAGTCTTCTGCTTCGGTCTCCCAGACAATCTGTCTCTGGCATGTTTGCTTTTTAAAACAGTTCTCCTGAAGAACTGGCTCTCTGAACTATGTTAATGGAATCCATTTAAAAAAATAACCAATCTTCTCTGGGTTTATGGTTTTGGAACAATATTTATCATTGACAGAAATAAGGTATTTTAGATGCATTTTTCCATCCACAAAATGGAAGATGTACACATGGGCTGTTCATTAAAAGGAGTCTTGAAGAGTTTATTTTTAAACAAACTTCATTTTCCAGCTAGTTGAATTTATGATAGAGAATGAATAACAACACAGCTGTGTCACATTATTTTGAAAATCCCTTAAATTTCATTGTATAACACTGCATTTAAAACAGTGTGTCTATATGCAAACGAAACAAATTGGAAACAATAAATAGCTAATGTAGGCAAAATTGCCATGTCACCCCACATAGTCAAAGTGTGGGTATGAAAACATCTCCCTGAAATTCTCTCCACCTGTTTAATCTGGATTGCTATTATGGTACACAGAGCAGGATTTATTTGCACACAATTGAGGCAGGGTAGAAATATTCTCTTTAGCTGCATCATAATAAATTTCACCTTAAAGCAGTGTGGCTTCCCATAGAACCGAAAGAGAGAAACTTTCATCTGTGTTGATACTTGAACAACATATACGTGTTTCTTTCGAGAAGAGAAAAATGAAGAAAAGTTTCCTAATTTTTTGCTAGCCAAAAATTACTTCAGGCTTTCATCTTAAGTATTCAGTGAGAAAGCCACAAGGAATATCCAATTAAAATGGAAAGTAATTCAAATAAAAATGGATTTTCAGGTGTTGTGTGATAGCACTCATTAAGGCAGTATAAGCCAAAGCCATTCTCCACAAAATTAGGCCCATGCTAGTTTGAATTTATTGTGGAAGTTGCATCAAAGGGCATCCAAGGTGTGTCTATCAGTCAATATAATAGAAACTATACTTTTATGTGGTCTGGTGTGGGAATGGAGCATTCTAGGTCAGTGCATACTTGGATTAGTTGAAAGTGGCACTTACACTAACAAAGGACTAAAAATGCCCACAGAAATAGAATATAGGTGATCCTTAGGCTATCCTGTGAAAGGAGTATTAAGTCATACCTGTTTTTCCCACAGAGAAAACAATGAACTTGTATTTCCCACCAAAGGAACAGATGCCCAACTTGGTTTTATTTTTTTTCATAGAAATGATCACAAACAGTTTAATCAACTGTAAATGATATACTTGTACCCTGTGTCACTGAAAACCTTCTAAAATGAATGTAGTCATTTGAGCTGAGCAACACAGTAATCAATCATATAAGTTGTCCTATTATCGCACCAAAAATTCCCAGGTAAAAGGATTTGCAGGACGGGAGAGAAGCCATGAGACTCTGAGGAAATAAGAAACACCCGCGCACTGCTCACCCCAGCAGTGAGGTTATGACTTGAGTGGCAGTTGGAGGAACTCTGGAAGGGGCAGAGCCTTTGTTGGAAAGTAGAGAGAGCCACCAGAGGAGGTAAATGGTGTGGGGAACACCTGAGCCAGGGGACTTTTTCAGATACAGCTGAGTAACTGACCCACTGACTCATATCGAGGGGCCAGTGAATGGCCATGCGTTACTGATTCATATATTTAAATTTTGTTTGACATGATGGTCAGTGTCTTGGCTCCCATTTGAACCGATTATATACAATGATCCTGACCTTGGCCCATGCCCTTCTTTGCACACCTTTACCTCATTTGTGTCCTCACCGAATGCCTCTTGACTCTATCCTTGCTTGCCTGCATTTGCATATCCATCTTCACTGTGTAGTTATTAGCATGACTAAATCTGCATTTCTTGCTGCACAGAAACAATCTGTATTTCTCAGTCAAATGTGGTCCTTTCCTCCTTGAAAATGCCCCCAGAACGCCATTCTACCCAAGCCCCTCTGAAAACACAGTTTTCTGTTTCATTGATAATTTGAGACAAAACACTTCCTTGAACTTGACTTAATGCATTTTTCTCTTGTTTTCCTTGGCCCTTTTTGGAACTAATCTGCTGACTTCCCTGCCATTTTAAAATGTTTGTGCCAGAACATATAGATAAGCAAATATGAACTACATTAGATTTCATATTTTTTCACTGACCCTCATCATACCAAGAAATGCACTAAATCATACTGGAATAATATAGTTATTTTCCCTATAAGGTTTTTCTAGTTGCAGTAAAATAACAAACTGTACCATCTTTAACCTTTTTTAAGTGTACAGTTTGGTGGCATTGACTACATTGTCATTGTTGGGTACCCATCACCACCGTCCATCCACAGAACTCCTTTAATCTTCCTGAACTGAAACTCTGGACCTTTTCAACAACTCCTTCTTCTCCCCTCCCCACAGCCTCTGACAACCATTCTTCTACTTTCTGTCTCTCTGAATTTGACTACTCTAGCTTCCTCGTACAAATGGAATTATACAGTGTTTGTCTTTTTTTGTGACTGGTTGATTTCACTTAACATAATATCCTCAAGGTTCGTCTCTGCTGTAACATGTCAGTATTTTTTTTGTCTTTTAAGGCTGAATAATATTCAGTTGTATGTGTGGACCAAATTCTGTTTATCCATTCATCTATCAGTAGGTACTTGTGCTGCTTCTGCCTTTTGGCTATTATGAATAATGCTGCTATGAACATGAATATCTCTTTCAATTCCTTTGAGTATATACCCAGAACTAAAATGGTTGCATCATATGGTACCCTATAAAACCTTATAGGCTTTAACTTAGGCAGAAAGAATGATTCAGTTTGTAAGATTCTCCAGATTTCATAATTATTTGTTTACTTATTTGGTTTTGCTCCCTCTGTCTTGCTTTCTTCTAGATCAGCAACATCTAATAGAAATACAGTTCAAACCATAGATGTAAATTTAAATTTCTGAGTAGCCATGTTTTCAAAAGTAAAACCTAGATGAAATTAATTTAATAATACTCTGTTTAACCCAGGATGTTAAAAATATTATCCTTTCAACTTGTAATCAATGTAAGAAATGATAAATGAGATCCCTTTGTGGCACGGTGGTTAACGAATCCAACTAGGAACCATGGGGTTGCGGGTTCGATCCCTGGCCTTGCTCAGTGGGTTGAGGATCTGGCATTGCCGTGAACTGTGGTGTGAGTTGCAGATGTAGCTTGGATCCCGAATTGCTGTGGCTCTGGCGTAGGCTGGTGGCTACAGCTCCGATTCGACCCCTAGCCTGGGAATCTCCATATGCCTCGGGAGCGGCCCTAGAAAAAAGGCAAAAACACACACACGCACACATAAAAAAAATGATAATGAGATGCAAGAAACCATGCATTTGTCAGACCTGCAATGAAGATTAGTAGAGTACGTGACACAACAGTTAAAGGAAAATGTAGTACCACCAAAACAAGGTGTGTTTAATAGAAAAATATTTTATACCATTTCAGTTTTGAATTAAAGTTTAAATTAATTAAAATTTAAAATTCAGTTTCTAAGTTGTACTAGCCACATAGCACACATTCAGTAGCCACATGTGGCCAGGGGTTCCACAGTGACACTGTAGAGTTGATCATTTCCGTTGTCACCTGAAGTTCTGTTGGACAGTGCTGCTCTAGGCTGTGTTTTCCCTGAGGGCAAGGACCTTGGATCTCACTCTCTTTTTTTTCTTTTAGGGCCACACCTGAAGCATATGGAAGTTCTCAGGCTAGGGGCCGAATTGGAGCTGTAGCTGCTGGCCTACACCACAGCCACAACATTCGAGCCATGAATGTGACCTATACCACAGCTCATGGCAATGCCAGATCCTTAACCCACTGAATGAGGCCAGGGATCAAACCTGCATCCTCATGGATACTAGTCAGGTTTGTAACTCACTGATCTACAGCAGAAACTCCGTGGATCTCTCTCTCTCTTTTTTTTTTTTTTTTTTTTTTTATCAGCATAGCCTTATTACCTGGCAATAGTAATAGTAAGTGTTGAATATGTATTTGTTGAATGATCTACTAAGGTATTTAGCAAGCTCTCCATCACTGAATGCTCTCCAACTACCAGGTACTTATCATAGCACCAGGGTCACTGAGTGAGCCTCTATCAGCAACATGCCCCATCCTGGAATACCTGTTGAGACACTGAGGTTCTAGGTTTTAGGTTTTCTTGTTGAGACACTGTTTGCTGAGACACTGTTGAGGTTTGCTTGTTGAGACACTGAGGTTCTAGGTTTGCTTGGTTTCTTGAGCTTCATTTTGAATGAAATGGAAAAATGTATTGAAAACAGAGGCAGAAGTTGTTTGCTGGATTCTGTTTTGTCCGGGGGGCTTACCACAGGGCCTGAAAGAAGTAAATATTGGTTCAGCAAATGAAGGAACAAGGGGCTTTGTTAAATCATTACATGCAGAAAACAGCTCTGTGAGTTTCCTAAGGAAAGAAGTCCCTGAGAATCTTGGGAAGGAATTGCAAAGGGAGCACCAGAGAAAACCAGGAGAATAGGAGCACACAGAAGGGTGTGGGTACCCTAGACAATGCAGTCAAAATACAGAGAATTATTTCTAACCAAGCTCGGAGTCGTGAGCTCTTCCTTATCCATAAATTAAAGTTCAAACTTTATTAGTTCTCTATATAAATTTCTACATCCTAATTCAATTTGGAACCAAAGTCTTTCTTCTTTATTTGTTGAAGAACTATTAAAAGAATACTTATTATTCACTACTCTGAGTTAAGGGCAAACCACCAAAGCTATATCTGAGATAGAGAGAAATCACAAACATATTTTTAAAAGTTCTTTGATTTGATCGTTTGGGGGATGAGAGGGGTGGAATGGTATTTTCTGAATTTTGCCTTCAGATCCATGATAATGAATCTTGATTGCTTTGGAATGGGTCTGTTTGCCTTAAGAGTTAAGGAATATTACCTTTTCAAGTGGCTGCAACATTAATAAAGACAAAGCATGAAAATCACTCTTTGTTGTATCTCTTTTAATTGCAGCCAAGCCCATTTGTCAGTAATTTTTTTGCCACTAATATAGGGACCTCTGTGTTTTAGAAAATAATAGGATATGAGTGGCAATCTCTCTAGGTCATGGAATGTTCAATCTTTTTTTTTTTTTTTTAATTGCAGAATGAACTTAATAAGTGTTTGCATGCCTTCCAGTGTCTGCTGTGGCCAGGCCTTCTCAGCAGTGGCAAACAGTAGTGGCATTGTGTGCTAGGGGGACAGCTGTGCATTGACTTTCTGGGGATTATAAGGGCATTTGTGGAAAGTCAGTAGCATTCAAAGTATCCTTAATCACAGGGAACTATTCCAGTCTCTTGGGGTAGAACATGATGGAAGATAATATGAGAAGAAGAATATATATTTATATGACTGGGTCACTATGCTGAACAGCAGAAGTGGATACAACACTGTAAATCAAATATACCCTAATAAAAAAATGGTGAAAAACCCCAAAATATCCTTAATCAACATCAACATGTTTATAGAATTGTCACTATAAACTAAAAAAAATCTCCTCATATTCAAAATATGTAACTCATACTTAATTCATGTGAAACTATGGTTGTTATTTTTTAAATTAATTAAATGACAATGTTAAAAAATTATTACAGAGGTTTAGCTAAAATAATTTTGGGCCCCAAATACCCATCACATAAAGGGTTATGACTATATCATTTGGGATGATGTGTTTTTTGTTTTTTTCTTTCTTGGCCAAACCTGGAGCATAGAGATTTAATCTGAGCTGAAGCTGCAACATACACCAGATCCTTAACCAACTTTGCCACAAGGGGAACTCCCAGGATGATAATACTGATTGTCAAATATATTACAAAGTTAGCATCTTCTTCCTTTATTTAACCTGATGTAAATGTACAGAGTTTTTTAAAAGTAAAGTGGAAATGCATCCCTAGAATTTAATTTACCTTTCTGATGCGTATCAAGAAAACATGAAAAACTCATTTTTCTCTTCCACATGAAGAAGAAAATCAAGAGAGATAATCAAATGAATACTTTTTAACTGCATAGCAACTTCCTAACACATCTGGATTAGATCCTGGTTTCACATTGAAGAACTAATAATGTCCTATTCTTAGTATTCTAATTATAGTCATAATGCCTGAATTTCACTGAATTTTTTCAGGAAACATTTAAACCTGGCTATAATCAAAGTCATTGAGAGATTGTAAAAATCAAATAACCAAAAACTAAATGGCCTGAGAGATAGACTTCATCATCTCTTTTTTTAAGTAACGTGTAGTGATTATTGGCAGAAATAAAGCACACAGAGGCCTCTGATCAGCTTGCATTTTTCATCTTTTCTCTCTAAAGACCACCACATATGTGCAGATTCAACACAGTAGGATCTAGTGCAGTGTAACTTAGGCATCATACTCTTTTCACTAGTAAATTATTAAATTTAGCATTGTTGCTCATAAGATAGAGTCAGAGGTAAATCTTTGGGTGAAAAATAAAAGATTTGCATGTAAGATGGTAGCTATGATCGAAGTAGTAGTTCATACTTGCTGATAGAAATTTTAAACACCAGGGCTAAAATGTGACTAATTTTGATTTTTTTTTTTTAACCCTTTGACTTTAGAACTTGTCGAAGTCAGAGTTCCCGTTGTGGCACAGCAAAAATGAATCTGACTAGGAACCACGAGGTTGTGGTTCCCTCAGTGGGTTAAGGATCTGGCATTGCCGTGAGCTGTGGCATAGGTCTCGTACTGTTAAGGCAGCTACCCAGCAGCCCTGTGCGGCAGCGTATCACCTCTGGCGACAGCCACAGGGCTGTCGCGTACCAGCTCCAGCAGTTCTGTGGCTGCAGTGGATCAGCTCTTTTACCCAGCGAGAAACCAAGCGAGCACTCAGAGAGTTGGAGAACTCAGGTTTATTACCCCGGCGGGCTCAGAGGAGATCGCTCTCCAGAGTCTGAGCCCAGAAGAAGGGTTTCACAAGGCTTTTATGGGCTACCTCTTCCCGGTCCATGCTTGGCTGGTCGGACCAGAGTGAGGTCAGGCAAGGTAGTGGAAACAAGTTTACAGAAGCAGATGCGTGGGGGAGGGGTGGTTGGGGCAGTTGCTGGGCTTTGCTTAGTCATCATGGCCGGGGTCTCTCCTTTCTACATTTTTATTGGGACATTTTCTCCTACAATGCATGGCTCAGATCTGGTGTTGCTGTGGCTGTGGGTAGGCCCAGCAACTGTAGCTCCAATTGGACCCCTAACCTGGGAACCCCCATATGACGGGATTGCAGCCCTAAAAAGCAAAAAAAAAAAAAAGAACTTGTATACGTCGTATAACATAGGCATACCTCACATATATTGTGGGTTTGGTTCCAGACCAACTCAATAAAATGAATATCATGATGAAGTGAGTCACATGGGATTTTCTGGTTTCTCAGAATATATAAAACTTACGTTTATACTATATGCTGTAGTCTATCAAACATGCAATAAATAGCATTATGTCTATAAATATAAAGAGATGGTATTTCAGATGAAAAGAAAAAGCTTGGCATAGACCATACTTGTTACCAAAACAATCCTGAAAATGCAGCGAAGGGAGGGAACGATATAAACATCCTTTCAAGTCAGGGTGTAACTTACAGACATCGCCCCTCTTCAGCTAGAACTCACAATGAGGGAATATTGGACTTGAATGCAAGTCTCACAACCAAAGAATAAAATGTCCAGCCACAGAACAAGACAATAAAGAATTCAAAAACTGGGAGTTCCCATCGTGGCACCGTGGAACCGAATCCGACTAGCAATCATGAGGCTGCAGGTTCAATCCCTGGCCTCGCTCAGTGGATTAAGGATCTGGCATTTCCGTGAGCTTTGGTGTAGGTCACAGACCCAGCTCAGGTCTGGCATTGCTGTGGCTCTGGTGTAGGCTGGCAGCAACAGCTTCGATTCAACCCTATGCCACGTGTGCGGCCCTATTAAAAAAAAAAAGAATTCAAAAACTGAGAGTTCCCTGGTGGCTCAGTGGGTTAAGGGTCCAGCATTGTCACTACTGTGGCTTGGGTCACTGCATCACTGCTGTGGCATAGGTTCCATCCCTGGTCCAGGGACTTCCACATGCCACAGAGAGGGAAAAAAATAAATAAATAAATTACTTAAAAAAAAAAAGAAAAGAAAAAAAAAAAAGAAAAGAATTCAGAAATGAGACTTTGATCTTGAATTCTTGGGTAGCTGTCTACACAATGTTGGTGGGAGTGCAAAATGGAGTGGTCACTATGGAGAAACAGTATGGAGGTTCCTCAAAAAATTAAAAATGGAACCACCGTATAGTCCAGCAATTCCACTTCTGGGTATTTATCCAAAAGAGCAGATAATCAGGATCTCAAAGATATTTGCACACTCATGTTCATGGTAGTATTATTCACAATAGCCAAGATGTGGAAACAATCTAAATGACCACTGACAGCTGAGTGGTTAAAGAAAATGCAGTGTATACATACAGTGGAAAACTATTTAGCCTTTAAAAAGAAGGGAGTTCTGCAACACGCAACAACATAGATGAACGTTGAGGGCATTGTGCTAAGTGAAAGAAGCCAGAACCAGAAAGGCAAATATTACTGGATTCCACTTACATGAGGCATCTAAAATAGTCAGTCTTAGAATCAAAGAGTGAAATGATGCTTAACAGGGGCTGGGGAAAGGGGGAAATAGAGAGTTACTAATCTACGGGCATAAAACTTCAGTCAGGTAAGATCTTCTCCAGTTGTGCAGGACTCACTGTACCCATGGTCAACAATAATATAGTGTGCACTTTAAAATCTGTTAAGAGGGTAGATCATCGTATTTCCAGATGCTCTCTGGGCTGGGCTGTTGCCTTGCAGCCACCGAGGCCAACAGAAGACAAGCCAGAAGTGATGGGCTCGGAGCCCTGGGACAGGGGCTTCATGAGTGTGCTGGCTATTAAAACAATCAGAGTTCTTCTAACTCTGAAACTGGTGAACTCTCACTGCCCTAGAGCTGACTCTTTAGAATAATGGGAGCTCTGTGTCTGGGAGGAAGTCTGGAGATGATTTGGTGCTAAATTTTTTCATTTTATAAATGGATTAAATAAAGCCCTGCGTGTCTTGTGAAGTCACACACCTGCTTTCGGGTGACGTCTCTGCTGATATAGGGAAGAACCCTGTTGTAGTCCCATACATGGGACTCTTTTCACAGAAAATGAAGCCAGTTTCGCACGTTCCCTCTGCATGCCGAGCAGCTGAATCTACTCCTGGAGGGAGTCCAGCATAAAGGTTAAGAGCACAAGCTCAAGCCTCAAACTCCCAGGCCTGGAATCCCATCTCTGTCCCTTTAGAGTCATATGACCTTAACCTTCTCAGCTTCCTCCCCTTATATGCAAAATGGAGATAATAAGAGTGTTAGGTCATAGACATGTTATGAGGACTAAGTGCAGAAAATACCTGTGAGCCCCCTGTGTCTAGCTCATGGTGTGTTCACAATACATTTTAGCAATCATTTTATTGCTCTTGATATTACTTTATATTACTTGCCTCCATCTTCTGGCATCTAGGATGGAAATGTTAATAACTCAGCCAGGGAGTTCCCATTGTGGTACAGTGGTTAACGAATCTGACTAGGAACCATGAGGTTGTGGGTTCCATCCCTGGCCTTGCTCAGTGGGTTAAGGATCTGGCGTTGCCGTGAGCTGTGAGTAGATCACAGACGTGGTTTGTATCCTGCATTGCTGTGACTTGTGGTATAGGCCAGCGGCTGCAGCTCCGATTCGACCCCTAGCCTGGGAACCTCCATATGCTGCGGGTGCGGCCCTAGAAAAGGCAAAAAAGACAAAAAATAATAATAAAAATAATAACTCAGCCAGATGTTTGTTTTTTCTGGCATGGAGTGTGCATAAAACAAGTATTTGTTGAGAGAGTGGCAAAGGAAGGAAGAAAATAAAGAATGTGAAGCACCCGAGATGTTTCTTCATTGGCTCCCATTCTGAAATGTGGAAATGTGTGAGGTATTTCTTTTCTGATCTGTGAAATATGCAGGAGCACTTTTAACAATAACACAGGAACGCTTAAAAAGGAAGATGTGTGTCTCGGTGTGTTTTAAGCAGGGCAGACACTCCACGAGGTTTGCCGTTGTTTCTACTGCTGAACTCACTTCATACGCCTCTCAGGATTCCCATAATGAGTGTCTCTGTGTATAAGTCAAAGGTACATAGAGAACAGAGGCAAAGTGCTTTCCCTTAAGGAGCTTGCAAGTGGAAGAGACCTTTACACGTTAATTTGTGTAACAAAGGAAGCTTCTGTAGATGGCGGTGTAAGGAGTAGGAGCCTGCACCCTACTGCAGCAGGACCACCTGGGGTGGGATCCAGCACTTGGCAACTTGGTGACCTAGGTGAGTTAATAATCTCTCTGGGTCACGCTCTCACCTGTTAAGTAGGAATAGACATAAGTACATTCCCGATAAGGTCAAGGAATGAATGAGTTTCTCTATGTAAGGGGCTTAGCCTGGGCTTTGCCTGCCTTCCAAATGAATGATAACTGTGACAGTTCAGAATGCAACCACTCTGAATATGGAGAGCTGAGGTCATCAAGGTTAGACCTGAAAGAAGGAAGAGGGAATAAAAATGGATGTGGCCTCTTCCTGGGACTTTTAGAATGTGTGTAGGACAGTTCTGAGTTGCACAGGCAGGCATATTTCAGTGAGCACTGAATGGGAGGAGTTAGATGGGATCCTGTAAGAATGAAAAGCAAATAGAGGTTTTGAGGAGGAGATTGGCATGGGCAAAGTTATTTTTTAATGATTAACTTGTATTAATATTTGGATGGAGATTGAAATCAGGACATCTGTTTGGAGACCATCATGGCGATAGTCTGGACTTTGATGTGCTCAGGATCCTGGCAGGATCAAAGGGGGGGTTAATTAAAAAAAAAAAAAAGAAGGAGTATGAGACATAGATGTCAGAAGGTGACTGCTGAAACAGGCATGGGGAAGAGATGGGGGAATGTCAAAGTCATAAGCCTGACTGGTGGATAAGCCTGTATAATAGGCACCCAGGTGCGAGTTCAGAGGGATGAGTGGTTTGGGGAAAAAGGCTACGAGCTTCTATCAATTCTAGTCACATTTGATCCAACAGTAGGACACCCATGTGAAAGCTAGAATTTGGAGAAACAGAATGAAGTCCAGGAGAGGTCAGAACTAAGCTTATGCGTTTACTTGGGACTGAATCAAGGATAGGTGAGAGGGAGGGATGGAAGAGAGGATGAAATTTTGGCGGTGATGGTGTGGCATGGGTGAGGCAGGATGATGTGCTAGGGCTCATGGCTGTGATTATCAGAGGAGGTGACATATATGGTGGCACTTATGGGGGATGATGAAATACAACATAAATGGGGAAAACTCGGGGACTGTCCCATTTCCTAGAATTTCAAAGCCAAGATGGACACTAAGACACTTTGTAGATGAGGGAATTAGAGCTCAGTGGAGCTGAGTTCTTTGGTTTCCCTTGAAGTAGCCGTAGAATCGGACCTGCCCCTTTTTTGATATTCTCACTTTACAGGCTGCTTGTCCTGACTCTCAGCACCTAGCTGCATTGGGTTCAATCTGTCCTCTATTGTATACAAAGCATGCTGGAAAGTCCTGGGTCCCTCTGTACAGGAAGCCTGCACTGGGCCATGGGCAAAGCACAGAACCTGCATCAGCTAGAATGAGGCTCCTTGAAAAGGAGTGCTCAGTACACTCAGTGATGTTAGCTCTTGCCCTGTTTCTCTTTTTCATGTGTATTTCCTTTAGTTAATTAACTAATTTTGCCATCTTTAGAAAATGAAATAAGCAGCTTATTCATACACTCCTTTCTCTGCATGCATGTTAATTTAATAATTATTCCACTCTTTGTAATACTGCTTCTCAAAAGATACTGAAACGACATACTGCTTTAGAGGACAGGGCTCTTAATCTCAATAACATCTATAGCTTAATGGTTAAAGTGCTTATTTTTTTAAACCACGTCAGTGAAATTCAAAATAGCCTTTTTTTTAAAACCGTGATGCCCTGTGTCTGAACCATTTGTACAACTTCAAGTAATTTTAGTGAAGGGATAGCCATATGAGATCTTAACCTTTTTATGAATTCCTTATGAAGTCATAGAAATCTTAATACCTTTCTAATTTTATTCTTGAAGGAAACAATTTGGAAAATGCCAAGGACAGAAACATAGGAAACATTTAACATAAACTGAAATCATTAATACTTAATGGAAAAACATAATCCATTCTGAAGCATTTTAAAACAGCTACCATAAAATCATCCCTTCTAGGAGGTGTTAAAAAACAAAATTCATCTGAGGAAGTTTGACGATCTAATTGGCTTTTTTAAACGATTCATGAGTTGGCCAGCATCCCATCCAGCCAGGGGAGTGGAGCTCTGAGGAGAGTGGACAGGATGGAGGCTTTCTTAGGCAGAGAGAGGAAGGGTTAGGAAAGAGCGGATTGAGCGGATTACTTCATCCACCTTTGGTGGATTACCTCATCCGTTCTGACTAGAAAATTCCAAACTGACAGGTTAAGACTACATTCTTGGGGGAGATTGCAACTGCAAGTGGATTAGCTATTAAGTTGTTGTTTGGTGATGAGCTTAGCGCAAGTGACTCCGTTTTGGACCTCTTGTTTCTCTTTTAATGGCGGGTGAGAAGTTCTTCAAAACGCAAGTTGAAATAGTTTTACTCAAAGAAGGACTTGATGGAAAGAGACACTGTAAAACCCAAGGATTAGCTGGAAGTGGGGGTGAGAATCAAATAACTTCAGCTTAAATGCTGTTTGTCATCACAGATTTCTACTAAGCTTGCTCCCACATCTGGCTTCCCATGGGACTGTTGGGGCAGAAGTTCTTCTGTGTTGTTTATTGCTTGCTGGAGGGAAGGGCCCTTTCAGGCTTTCTTCAATTTCAGTGTTGCCAAAACCAGTTCTGAAATAGTTGTCACTATCAGTTGGCCAAATGTATTTGCTGAAACCCCTTTTGTTTTGAACCCCATGAGGCTCAAGGTCAAGACATACTTGGATGAACTTAAGGTTAACATAATTACAGGGCCTTCTTTTGCAAGCTTCTAAGACTATTTCATTATGTTCTGCCTTCTTCTCTCTTCTCCCCATTACTGTGTTCTCTTGCTGATCACTCTTGAGCTGTCTCAAACCCCCTTCCTGGGTGGCAGCAGCCCACCCAACCCTCCACCGTTAGCCTCCACTCTGTCCTGAGGCTCATAGGAGGGAGGAAAAAAACCACTGAAATGCTAGACTTGGATGCTGAATTCTGGGGCCAAATCCTAGTTCCATCTCTAGTTTTGCAATCCTGGGCAAGATACCTAAACTCCTCTTTCTCCTTTTTCAAAAAATTATCTTCTTATTTTATCAAAGTAATGCCTGCACTGTTAAAGTGTCAAATACAACAAAAGTTCCTTTAACTGGTCTTCTCTTAAATGATTTCCCTGATTAAGCAACTCTTGCCCCTCCCTAGATATAAGCTACTGACCGATGCTCCCAGCCAGCTTGCTCGCAGGGCCTTACCTGCTGCACCTCGAACCCACCAGTAACGTCTGACACCACCAGTGAGGTTGTGTGTGGACCAGGAGTCGTGTTTATTTCCCTACCTGTTGTACCCATCGTACTTATTCACAGAATTATTCAGTTTATTTATAAATTATATAAAACCAATGACATGGGAATGCATAAGAGTTACTATTTCTATGAAAAATTTTTGGAAGGACTCCAAGTTGAGTTACTAAAAATAAAACACTGCAGAATCAGGTGTCAAAATATAGTGGTAAAATATTAGGGAAGAACTCAAACACATCTGAGAGGATTCCACTTTATGTCTTTAAGTTCTCAATCTACTTTAATGAAACAGAAACTAGGAAATATAGATGATGATGATGATGGATTTGGTTTATGTAAAAAAGTGAAGAACTGGAAATTTATAGTTCTTCTATTCCATAAGCGGAAGTCCGGGTCATATTCCCATATCCCAGAGATTCTTCTGGTATTAGATTAGCTGAAGTTCCCATAAAATGTTCCCCATCATGTCTTATATTTAATCAGGAGTCAGTACATATTAGCTGTTACTGTGATTATCTTTGACTCAGGTGAGTTTAGAAGAAAAGAAAAAGGAAGGTAAGGTGAGACCAAACCAATATTACAAAATAAAAAGTCAGAATAAGCTTAAACCCAGCTTAAACTCAGTTGAATATCATCCAGTAAAGGACCTAAACTTCACTGTAATAATTTTTTTGCATCAAAATATCTTTATGTAAAATAAGAAGGTTTTGATAATCACATTTATGAAAGGTATAGCTGGAGAGGAAAAAAAATCATTCATGAAATGTAACCCTGTTTCAATTTTAGCAACAAATTACCACATAGCCTTAGGAAACTGCTCCACCTTTTCTGATTTTTTATTCCCTGTTAGGTAAAGATGATGATAACCAACTGAACAAATGTATCTTGTGGCCAGAAGAATTACTTTCAGAGAAGTACATGGAGGGTATGTTTGTGTTCCCTCGCTTGAGTGTGAGCCCCGCTTGGCTTGGTGTGCTGCTCATGCTGTATAGAGCTCTCAACACTCAGGAAAAGGATGGTGAAATGCTATTTTTTAAAAAACCCATTTCCCATCAAAGCTCTAGACTTGTTCACTTAGTATGGTGCTTATGCCAAGTTTCAATAGGTGAAACGTGCTTTACCACTGGAAACAAAAATGATTCGGAATAGTCATGTGTTGAAGGGAAAAGACCTTGTTTATTAGATGGCCACTCAATTACGCCTTTAATACTGCAGTCAATCTCATAAGCACAAGATAAGGACAGGGACACTGGATGTGAGGTTTGAACTCTTAAGAATTTTAGGGGCTCTGGACAAACCCAGGTATTATGTGCGGTAAGCCTGCATGCTGACACTTAAAGCCATTTCCACAGCTGACCATGGAAAAATGTTCATGGTTATTTAATAGATGATCCTGTAGCAAGAAAGTCAACCTATGTTGATTGTATGGATTGAGCTCAACATCCTAGGTAGTTATTACATTAAAAAATGTATAAGAATATTTTTTCATGTGTTTGCCAGCAAACGCAAAAGACCCGAATAGACTGTTCTCCAAGGAAGATATACAGATGGCCAGCAAACACATGAAAAAATGCTCAACATCGCTGATTATAAGAGAAATGCAAATCAAAACTACCACAAGATACCACCTCACACCAGTCAGAATGGCCGTCATTAATAAATCCACAACTAGCAAGTGCTGGAGGGGTTGCGGAGAAAAGGGAACCCTCCTGCACTGTTGGTGGGAATGTAAACTGGTACAGCCACTATGGAGAACAGTTTGGAGATACCTTAGAAATCTATACATAGAACTTCCACATGACCCCACAATCCCACTCTTGGGCATATATCTGGACAAAACTCTACTCAAAAGAGACACATGCACCCGCATGTTCATTGCAGCACTATTCACAATAGCCAGGACATGGAAACAACCTAAATGTCCATCAATAGATGATTGGATTCGGAAGAGCTGGTATATATACACAATGGAATACTACTCAGCCATAAAAAATGATATAATGCCATTTGCAGCAACATGGATGGAACTAGAGAATCTCATACTGAGTGAAATGAGCCAGAAAGACAAACACCATATGATATCACTTATAACTGGAATCTAATATCCAGCACAAATGAACATCTCCACAGAAAAGAAAATCATGGACTTGGAGAAAAGACTTGTGGCTGCCTGATGGGAGAGGGAGAGAGTGGGAGGGATCGGGAGCTTGGGCTTATCAGACACAACTTAGAATATATTTACAAGGAGATCCTGCTGAGTAGCATTGAGAACTTTGCCTAGATACTCATGTGGCAACAGAACAAAGGGTGGGGAAAAAAATATAAATGTAATGTATACATGTACATAACTTGATCCCCTTGCTGTACAGTGGGAAAATAAAATAAAATAAAATAGAATAAAACTGTATAAGAATAGCAACAATTTAGAAGATATAGTCAAACTCTTTAAAGGGTTATGCATATTTACTATCACTATATATAACTGTATACATAACCGTTACTGTTACTGGGAAGTGAGAAAGGAAGCTTTTTTATTTTTTTGTTTTGTTTTTTTTGTTTTTGTTTTTTTAGGGCTATACCTGCTGCACATGGAGGTTCCTAGGCTAGGGGTCAAATCAGGGCTGTACCGGCCTATACCACAGACACAGCAATGCAGGATATGAGCCACATCTGTGAACTACACCACATCTCAGGGCAACACCCAATCCTCAGCTCGCTGAACAAGGCCAGGGATTGAACCTGCAACCTCATGATTCCTATTCGCATTCTCTTCCCTGGGAATTCCAGGAGGCTTTTTTTAGGAGATAGTTTATAAATTAAAAAAAAAAAAAAAAAAAAGGTATTTACTTTCCTGTCTTTATCATATCCTTAAAATTAACATTAATTCATGTGATCCTTTGAAAAGAACTACGACAGTTTAATTCAATGCATATTTATAAACAACACTAAACTATGTTTGGGGAAATCATAAAGAGGAATAAGACTGAATTATCACTGTTTTCAACAAGTTTACTGTGTAGTATAGGACATGCGTTCACCTCACTATATACATTAGTCTGTGATGAGTGGAAAGCCAAGCTAGACGTTTGAAATTGTATCTAGTCCAGAAGTATAATTTCATTATTATACCCCAGTGTCAGATTTCCTGAGACCCTTGAGAAATTGACAGAAGATAGTTTCCTGGGTCTGGGGAGAGGCATTGGCAAATCGCTGTCCGATGGGTATAGAGTTTCAGCCATGGAAGGTGAAAAAGTTCTAGAAATCTACTGTACTATATTATGCTTACAGAAAACATCCTGTCTTATGTGTTTTTTACTACAATAAATAAAAAAAAAAAAAAGAACAAAAGAAATGGGCAGATGACCTTGGCAGCGTTATCGCTGAGCCATCGTGGAGATGGGGAAAGAGCTCGCTGTGTCTACATTTTGAAAGGAAATGACTTAATCCTTATGAACCTGAGGGCTTAGAGGCAATACCTAACAAGAACAATTTCTCATGCAATCAGTAAGCAACTTAGCAGAGTATCATAAGAGATAAAGAAGCAGTCGCATTTGACTTTTTGAATAGCCATTTTTTCCACATCAATTTAATTTCCTTCCATGGTTACGTGGCAGATTATATAAAAGATGAGATGTGCTGGATAAAATCAGTTTTGTATGGCGGAAGATTTGGGTTCCAGCCTAAACAATATTGTGATCACCAAGCCACAGAAGTGTGACCTTAATCATGCTCTTGTTACATGGGTAAACAAGCAGTTACATCAGAGTGAGTTGAAGCAGTGGATTACATATCACGTCCCTCCCTGCGAGGATCAGTTGTACCGTGGGACCTCTAACTTATTGATGAGCAATACAAATGGCTTATAAACGCCTTCATCTAAAATGCAGAAATTACTAAATCGAGCAGAGCTGCTGATACCTTATCCCACGAAAGTCAGGACCATACGGTAAAACTCACAATTCCTTGGATATAATTTTTTTTTTGTCTTTTTTTTTTTTTTTTTTTTGTCTTTTGTTGTTGTTGTTGCTATTTCTTGGGCCGCTCCCGCGGCATATGGAGGTTCCCAGGCTAGGGGTCGAATCGGAGCTGTAGCCACCGGCCTACGCCAGAGCCACAGCAACGCGGGATCCGAGCCACGTCTGCAACCTACACCACAGCTCACGGCAACGCCGGATCGTTAACCCACTGAGCAAGGGCAGGGACCGAACCCGCAACCTCGTGGTTCCTAGTCGGATTCGTTAACCACTGCGCCACGACGGGAACTCCTTTTTTGTCTTTTTAGGGCTGCACCCACGGCGTGTGGAGACTCCCAGGCTAGGGGATGAATCGGAGCTACAGCTGCTGGCCTACATCATAGCTACAGCAACACTAAATCCAAGCTTCAAGTGCAACCTCCACCACAGCTCATGGCAATGCCGGATCCTTAACCCACTGAGTGAGGCCAGGAATCAAACCTGCATCCTCATGGATACTAGTCAGATTCATTTCTGCGGAGCCACAACGGGAACTTCCATTGGCTATACTTTTTAAATCATTCTAAGCATAGACTAGCATTTAATTGACATAGGTATAAACTGGTATATTTTAGTACTAATGAAATTTGGTGAAAATTAATTAAAAAGGCAAGAGCTAATAAGATCTTTGTTTCAATTAAAGTTAGAAAAGCAAGGTTATAAGTGAGTCACACTACTAGCAGCTTATTTAAATGGAGCAAAATAGCAGGAGAGAGAATTAATCTTACCATTGCTTAAGCCTCATCATTCTTAAGTACTTGTTCAAATTGTTATCAATGTACTTTGAAAGGGAAAACCAAGGCAGTATGTAGAGACCAAAACATTACATATACACATAAACCTATATTAACATATAGTTTAACATATGATATATTATATAATACATATAAAATTATGTGTTGTATAAAATACATAGTTTAATAATATTAATCAGTATTATAAATTATATATTTATAATATGTTTTTTGCAAGAAAAATTAGAAGAGTATAATCTAGAAAGCAAAAGTCTGAATAGCTGTCTAATTAGTATCTTATGGTTCCCTAGAATTGTTCTCAGAATGAGTTGGGGTTCATCTCTCCCCAGGGATGACTAAACCAGAAGAAATATGCTGTGTTACATTTAGCAACTTCCTCTGGCAGAAAGAGGTCATCCTTCTTCATTATCAGGATGAAAAGTCATTGACTCCAGGGAAAACCTCAGAATTTCTTTCTTAGAGCTCAACTCTACAGAATAAACTACCAGTAGTTCTAGATGATGTAACTATGCATGGGATCGCTTCCCTCAAAGAGCTTTTGTCCTTTTACCCTAGATTTCAGTTCATTTACTCTTCCAAGCATCACGAACCAAGGTATCCAATCGTGGGCCACTGGGTATTCCACAGAAGGAGATTTACATGGCATCAATCCCAAGGATCAGTTTTACCTAAAGAGATCTATCCCGAGTCCTCAAAATCTTAAGCAGAAACTGTAAGTGTACATTAATACTTTGATATGTTATGGAGAATAATGCAAAGAATCCAGGGAAATCTTCTTCCTTGTGATGGATGTTTTCAGCTCCACCTACCCCAGCGGTCCCTGGCAGATGATAGAGGCACAAAGCTCAGACTTTTTTTATGGCAAAGTTTGAAGACAGTGCCAGATTTCCTAACACTGAGAGGTAACCAAGCCTGTCACTTCTTGAGTAGCCCAGAGACACAGGGATGACATTCCATTTCACGATTCTCTCCCTCCTCATAATTTTCTTGGATAGAAATAAGATATTAAAGACTTTGAGGTATGTTGATATGGAAACTTTCTTAAATGCCTTTGGATGTAATAGTAATATAAGGATTTTCTCTCTGTTCTCTTCCAGGATGGGGGCCTATAAATTACTTGCAGCCTATACCCAGAATCAGTGAGTAAACTCTCTGTAATGTTTGGGTTTTAGGTAGTTATAGATAAGCAGAGCAAAAACCACAATATCCGAAAACTCCATAGTGTTGCCTTTAAATATCTGTTCTTTTGATGATATCCATCACCAGAAAGCAAAGCCTAGGGGGCATCACTGGGGTATATAAAGCCTTGAAGGGCGGGGGAGAAAAGCAAGCAAATTGTGATCCTTGCCCTCAAGAAATTTACAAAGGACGCAAAGACTGAAGATAGATTTCAGTTTTATCTAGCTTAATGAACAATTAATGTCCATCTTATTTGAAAAAGTTCACATTTTTCCTATTTTTATTTTAAAAGTATTTAAACCTCCCTGGGCACTTTGGACTATATTCATTATCTTACAGAAATGGCTTCCTCTAAGAATTCAGGGGCTTCCTGCTGTGGCGCAACGGGATCGGCAGCGTCTCAGCAGCGCTGGGATGCGTGTTCGATCCCCGATCCAGCACAGTGTGTTAAGGATCCGGTGTTGCCGCAGCTGTGGTGTAGGTCACAGCTGTAGCTCAGCTCTGATCCCTAGCCTGGGAAATCCACATTGCTATAGGGCAGCCAAAAAAGAAAAAAAAAAATCAGTAAAACCTTATGAGTTCAGATATTGCTATCGAAAATTTTTGACAATTTGACCCAATTGTCAAAAATTTCAAAAAGATGAAATTTACCTTTGAATTGTCTGCAAGGAATGAATTTGACAATAGAGGGAACACCTGTAACTTATTTAAAAAGGATAATTGTTTTCATGGCTTTGGCATATACAGTGGTCTATAGGCAAAATGATTCAGCTATAAAATAAGGATCCATGTCATTAAGTAGAGGTCTCTTTAGGCAGACTTTATTGGCAGATCATAGTATTGAAAGTAATAAAACTGTATTGCTTTCAATAAATGACTTCCATAATTCAGAGCACATCCCCCTTTTCCTCCCCAAATTCATTATTGCAGTCTAATGAAATGTACTATTATGTTATATGTGAATGCAAACATTTGTTACTAGAAGAGGATCAGTTCCAATTATCTTATTTTTAAAATTTACAAATATCAATTTACATTTTTTGGATGCTTCTCTGTAACATTGATCACCTGGATAACAGTCATGTATTTATTTTTACAAGAGAAATGATATATCATTTTCTTTCCTTTTCCATGATTTTATACAACAGGTAATTTTTTTACATTTAAAACTCAATATTTTCACAAAGCAGGCAAGACAGGATGATAGTGAAGATTTAAGGTGAGAAAAAAATAACCTCAAAATCAGATCATGCCCATACTGGGGCATGTTGAAAAATCAGAGCAGTAATTGAATCACCATTCATTCATTCGGTCCTTCAGTCATTCAACAAACACTTAGCCAGGGGCCATGTTATTGTTTCAAGGTGTGTAGAGGTATATAAAACTGTCTTCTTGTCTACATTGTGCTGACAGTCCGCAAGTTGAAACAGAGATGGAGACAATTTTCTCATGTGATGTGATGCGTCATCCTTATAAACAGTGTTTTGGGAATACAGACATGTAAAATTAAAATCTGACTGGAAAAATTGGGGAAATATTCATAGCAGGTATAATATTTGAGCTCATTCATTTTTTAAAAAAAGCGTAGAATTTCTACATGTAAAGAAAAGAAGGACATTTCAAATCAGTATAGAGAATACATGGATTGCTTAAGAAAAATAGAGGAGACGTTAGTTGTAGAGAGCTGAGGATATAGGGTAACAGTATATGATCTATAAAAGGTATGTTATAAGAAAATATATCCTGAATGATTGGAAACAGCAGTGGGAGCTCACAAAAAGATTTGAGAGCCATCTGCAGAGAGTTGAAATGTGAAGAAATAGGAATTGATAAGACTATTTGTGGACAATCCAGAGAACTTTTAGGAACACAGAATAGAATCAGCTTCTCCCTGTTAGAGGAGAGAAGGGGTAATAAATAAATAAGTAAATAAATCAATAAAAATTTGAAGGTGGACATAAAGAAGTTTGAGGGAGGTTATGCTTAAGAGCTTCAATTTCTCCCCAGCCTTCTGCTGGAGAAGCATAGGACGTAAACTAAGAGGACACAAGTTTGAATCTTAATTCAGGTGCCTGTGAGTGATGTCACATGGACAGGTCACGTAACTTATGTACATTTCATGTCATCTTCACCTCACTGAGCTCCCATCTATAAAGTGAGGATAACAATACATAGTGTATATAGGTTATTGAGGTTATTAAAGGTAAGTTATGCACAACATATGCACATAAGATGCTCTACAGACAAAAGCTGCTAGATGACTACCATCTATGAATAGGAGCTTTTCCCCAGGGAGAGAGAAAAAAAAACTTGCAATGAGGAATGACAACCAGAAAGGGACATGTAGGAGGAGGCTCAGCAGGTTAAAAACCCGACATGGTGTCCATGAGGATGTAGGTTCAATCTCTGGCCTCAGTGGGTCAAGGATCTGGCATTGCCTCAGGCTGTGGCGTAGGTCACAGATGCAGCTCAGATCCTGCATTGTTTCGGCTGTGGGGCAGCCCGGTAGCTGCAGCTCTGATCAGACCCCTGGCCTTGGAACTTCCATATGCCATGGGTATGGCTGTGAAAAGAAAAGAAAAGAAAAGCATATGCAAAAATATTTCTAAGCAGAAGTAAGAGCCCATTTTTAATTCTTAAGCAGAAGTAAGACTGTGCATGTCCAGCCATATCTATGGGCTCCAGAAGCAGCCAAAATGGATGATTTGATGACCTGGGGCTGGGGAAGGTCAAAGCAGCCTCTGCGCCTTTGAGGAAACAACTGAAAATGTTGATCAGTGCAGAGCCCAGGAGCTTGGAGGCCTGTGCTGCATCCTCGACACCAGGTTGGCAGAATACTGTGTTTTCTCTCCACGCTTAGTTGCCTGTGAGCCTAAGGCCCTTGTCATTATCAGGGAACAGTGTTGAGTTGCCAAAGTCCCCACAGTTCTATGTTTTCCTATCACCTAGTCTCCAGACACAGGCTACTGCGCAGAGATCCGCCAGACCCTTACCTGCCCCTCCTACCCTCTCAATTCCCACCCTTGGCTCACAGTCCCTGCCACAGACTCCCCTCTGCACACAAGGCAGTGAGAAAGGTTTCCTACTCCCTCTGGAATAAAAAGTTGGAATTTGAACCAAGTGAAAAGGAGCTCGACTGCATGGTACTCGTCCTTCATGCTGTCAGCACCGGTTCTAGACTCATTTCAGAGTTCACGACGTGCAACAGGCAGGACCATGCTTCCTCTCCCACCCCAGGAAGTGGGTCATCTCATCAGCCAGAGGATAATGTACAGTGTCCTCTTAAGATGCTTCATGAGCCTTGGAGACCCCAGGAGAGAGATGCCAAGATCCATCTGCATAGTCACTAAACTTCCCTCGGAGGGAGATTCGAATTGCTGGAGGGCATCCTTCTATGCCAAATGGCAGCAATAAAGAGAATCTAGGCTCTCTCTTGCCCATTATTGACTCCTGTTTTAACTAATGTAAGACACACTCCTCTTCAGGGAACTTGGTTGATTCATGTAATTACTCACTAAAGACCTGCTAATTCAAGGTGCCAGCTACCATCCAACATCTTTAAAGATAATGAGTCTTCCATGAATAATATCTGAAGAATGAGAAAAACCCTGTCAAATTCAGACAAAAGTATAGGTCCCTGTGAAAATGTAAGTGGGGTTGGGAAGCCCAGAGCTCTTTCTTCTCTCTCCTCCACCATGGTTCCCAAAGCCCACTCTTCTGTGAATGTCACGGAGGTTACTCAGAACCCACCTCTAAGCACCTTGTTTCCTATACACTCGAGAGTGAGGCCTTTCTTTTTGTGTTGATAGTATCTCTCCGGAGGAGGGGGCAGCCTTTGAGGAAGCTAGTGTGTAACTTTCAAGGAAGTGCTGTACCCAGCCACCCCTGCAGGGGACTGTGGACAGTCAGCCCACAGACTGGCTCCCATTGTGAAGCTTTGTGTTTGGTAGATGCATTCTACACAGTTCTGGAAGGGACTCTTGTTTCTGTTCCCAGTGTCCTTGTGCATCTCAGATGCATGAGCAGATCACAGACTTTTCCACAAGTGGGGATTCCAGCCCCCCACTGGGCAGGGCTCGGGGCATTTTCCAGGACACCCAGCCCTCAGCTGCTCTGAGGAATGAGACTTGAGAAGGTGCTATGGTGTTATAGTCAAGGTCAGGGTTATTATGAAGGTTCAAGTGTGAAGCGGGCACTTAGCCATGCTGCAAATGTCCCTATCAGGAGCTTGAACTTGCACGTGCCTGGGGACAAGCTTGCCATTGTCACCCAGAACACTCTCTCCTATAAATCCAGGATTACCAAACCTGACAGGAAGGGATGGTTAGAGACTTTTATACAGCCTTCCTGAGCTTATGTGGGAACTAAGTCTTACAAATCTTCTAAGAATTGATGAACACGATGATATATATAGAAAAATGCAAGATAAACCTTCAGATTCATGGCCTAACTGTCTCAACTGTAAAGCCCTTGTGCTTCAGGATTTTAAAAAATTGCCCTTTGCCTGCCTTACCTGCACTTAGACAGACTCCAGTATTCAAACAGCTTGCAAATCTGCCGTTATCCCACATCCATCAAAGCAGTGGAGGTGTCGGGGTCTTTTTCTTTTGTGGAAGAAGTGGGTGTGTGTCCATTATTATTCTTGTCTGGGAATAATTGACCAAGAAAAAGTGGCATCCCACAGTTAATTTAGCTGTTCTTTTCAATATCTTCCTGGTACCTGAATTACATGAACATATTCTTTGAATAAGCTGGTCTGTTTTTCCCCTTCTCGTTGAGGTGCAAAGTAATCTAGAGGGTCAAGGTTTCCAATCTTTTTCTCTTGCATTAAAATGATCTGTCATTTCCATTGTGACTACACCCCAAAGTCAATTTTGGGTCTCATTAAAGTGCCCTATAGAATAATTCAGTGGTGACAGGATGGAATTCTTCTCAAAGTGTAACTACTCCCCTTGCTGGCATACTGTAGCAATGACATTCATCTTTGAAAACTGAATCCTGACTCGGAGCAGGGGTCTTTTGTTTGTTTTTTTGAGTGGTTTTTTGGTGTTTCTTTATCTTTATGCTTTTGAATTTCACAATAAATTCAAGCTTAATCTAATGAAACTGTATGAATTAATGTAGTCATTATATATTATAAACCAGGTATGTAAAAATTCAATAGAACGGGATTTGTTTTTAATGTCTGTCCTGCCTGGAAAGTAGGGAAATATTCTGAGTGACATTCAATGTGGAAGCTTTCTTTTAAAATACTAGGACCTTTTAATTTTTTAAATTAATGTGCAGTTTATATGCAATAAAATGCACAGATCTTAAGTATTCAATCCAATGGGTTTTGACAATTGTATACACTGTGTAATGGCCACTCAAAATAAGATGCTGAATCTCACACCCTAAATATTATCCCTCTTGACCCTTTCCAGTCAATTCCAATTCAAGACCCCACCACTTCCCTCCCAACCCTTCATCTTCTCTCTACTTCCCAAACAATAATTTTCTTATTTCTATTACCATAGTTTAGTTCAGTCTAATCCTGGATTTTAAATGAATGGACACATACAGCATGTATGCTGTAAATACTCCATTCACTTACCATAATATTTTTGAGATTGTTGCATGTATACGTGGTTCATTCCTTTTTATTGCTGAGTGACTCTGTTGTATGACTAAACTACAAGTCCTTTATCCTGTTTTTGACATTTGAGTTGTTTCTAGTTTGGGACTTTTATGAAAAAGACTGCTCTGAAAAGTCCTGTATAAGTCTGTGAATAACTTGTTTCATTCCCATTGGATAAACTCCAACAAGTGGAATTGCTAGATCATAAGGTAAATGTTTAATTTATAAGAACCTGCCCAATAGTTCACTAGCAATGTTCAAAGTTCCAACTGTCCCTTTTCCTCACCAACGGTGGGTAGGAAATGGTACCTCTCGTGGAATCTGCAGATCTCTGGTGGCTATTGATCTTGATCATCTTTCTATGCTCTGTTGCCTATACGTATATCTTCTTCAGTGAGATGTCTGCTCAAGTTTTTTTCTCACTTTTACTGGGTCACTTGTTTATTGCTGATGGTAGGACTTCTTCCTATATTCTGAAAAGCCCTTTGTCAGACACAAGTATTGTAAATATTTTCCCAGTTTGTGGCTGGTCTCTTCATTTTCTTTAAGTGCCTTTTGATGAGCTGAAAGTTTTAAATTTGATAAAGAACAGTAAATTACTTTTCCCTTTCATGATTATTGCTTTCCAGTGTCCTAAGAAATCTTTGTTTACCCTGAAGTTGCGAAGGTTTTCTGCTATTACTCAAAAAGTGGTGATAGCAACTTTTTAAATTGGGAATAATAACAAGGACCATTTGCTGGCAGATAAAGAGGCATGTTTGTAATGACTGGAACACAGGGCTATCTCTGCACTTTTATCAACTTGTGATTACTTGTTAATTTCCAGGTGTCTCCTTGATTTATCCTCTTTTTTTCTGAGAATGAGAAAGTAAGTCTGGATGTTTTGAGAATTGTCAGGATTGCAGTACTAGGAAAGAAAGTGCAATGGGAGGTTTGAACTTCCTATGTATGACAATGACTTTAGATAATGATCTTTATAGTACAAGTGATTTTATAGCATTATTCACTGTCCTTGAGCAATGACTTCAGTTCCAGGGAGCCCGACCTTGCTATTCCTATTCTTTATCCTTATCTCTGCGGTAAGAGGATGATAGCAAATTATCAGACTTCCCTCATAATATCTTTTGTTGCCTACGTTGATTTAAATATACAAACCTTGTAATACATTAAATATATGCAATGTATTATGCAATATATACAAATTTAAACATACCAAATTTGTAATATCGTAAATATATAATATATAATATATATGTGTGTATTCTTATTACCTTTATTAAAGTGATGCTCTAATCTTACCTAGGCCTAAGGAAAACTTTGATATTTATCTCTTTGATTAATATATATCGATCCATACTGTGTGCTAGGCACTGGGTCTGCTGTGGTGAACAGACCGGGGATCCACCGTTAGGGGATTCCTATCTAATTGAGGCAATTTAGCCAAGTAAACAAAGGCATTGTTTTGATTTTGTTAGATGCTCTGCAGGACATTACAGGGCACTGTGAATGACAGTGACAGGGGGGACCTCAGGTAGGGAGCCCTGCCTAAGCAGGTGACATCTCACTGGCGACTTGGGTTGAGAGGGACCCAGCCATGTCACTAGTGGGGGAAGAGCAGTCTTGCAGGAGAAGCAGTGCAGGTGACAGCCTTAGGCAGAGAAGAGCTGGTGTGATCCAGGCGAGAGTAGAGGGCAGTGAGCAGAGGAAAGAAACAAGATAAGGTGAGCTGGGAGAGAGGTAACAGCAAGGTCATCGAAGGGCCTCAGTGATCCGCATCAGGGGTCAAGCTGATGAAGGCTACCCTACCTAGAAGCAAAGCACATTCCTCACAAAGTGAGCTTGGGATGTTCAGAGATCTGACAAGGGACATTCATTAACATGATTTTGTTTTAGAATCCCTCAAGAGTAGCTTATAAGTGGTGATGGATGGCATGAGGCCTGGAATGACAGGGTCACTCATTGATGTTCATTGACTAGAGGTGAGGTCCAGAGACATGTGGAGCAGAGAGGAGCAGGCCAAGGAGATTTGGATTAAGAAACCACCTAAGGGCCATGAGGTGCCTGTGCATGGACATGGTGAAGAAGCCAGGAGAAGACCAGGAGTCCCAGGGTTGAGTTGAGGCACAGTCTGGAGAAGCAGTGAGGTCCTGCCATAGAGCATGGGAAACTGTATCCAATCACTTGTGATTGTAATGGAACATGATGGAAGATAATATGACAAAAAGAACACGCACACACACACGCACACACACATACACACACACACATATATATATACATTGTGTGTGTGGGTGTGTGTATGTCACTTTGCTGTAAAGCGGAAATTGGCTGAACATTGTAAATCAGTTATAATAATTTTTTTTTTAATTTAAAAAGAAAAGAATGTCCAGGGGTTCCCATTGTGGTTCAGTGGTTAAAGAATCTGACTAGAAACCACGAGGTTGTGGGTTCAATCCCTGGCCTTGCACAGCAGGTCAAGGATCCGGCATTACTGTGAGCTGTGTGTAGGTCGCAGATGCGGCTTGGATCCTGCATTGCTATGGCTCTGGTGTGGGCCGGTGGCTACATCTCCGATTCGACCTCTAGCCTGGGAACCTCCATAGGCTGAGGGTACAGCCCTAGATAAGACCAAAAAAAAGACCAAAAAAAGAAGAAAAAAAAGAATGGCCAGAAGTTAGGATGAAACCATTTGCGGGACACCGCATCTCACATGCGCTGGCAGTTATAGCTCATTCTCGGGCAGGTGATATGGATTGAAGGGAGAGAAAATGGAAGCAGGAAATTCTACTAAGAGGAGTTTTAAAAAATTGGTTTGAACTGTGCAGAGTAATAAATGAGAGGAAGACATGACACCAAGAGTTGTTGTGCCAAGATTTCTATCAGTCAGGTTTGCTGTGGGGTACAGGAGCCCTTGCATGATTCCTCCTGTGACCTCAAGTTACATCCTGCCTTTAGGAAGTGTAGACACAACATGCCAGCATGTATTCTTTGCCACAGAGTCTTCTAGAGAGAGAGGACTGTGAGTGGAACCTACCTACGTGGCTCTGGGCAGGCAGATGACTGAGCTGGGTGCAGGGTCAAGCAGTATCCTCTCCCTGTCTGTGCCCCCCAATGGCCAGGCAGCATTAACCCTTCTTTTCTTAGATAAGCATTCCCCTCCCCATCTCCTAAGGATGCACAGTGCCTGCACAGACCTACACACAGCTCCCTCTCTGGAGATTATCTAAACTTGGAAAAACAAAAAGTGTCTTCTCTCACCCCAGAGACTGGAACTCTTTGAAAGGTGTCAGAATGACCAAATATGGGACAGATACAGAGGGCCGACTGTACTACCCATTTTATATAATTTGAGCATCCTTGGATTTTGGTATCCATGGGGGCCCTGGAACCAACCCCACCTTGGGTATAGAGGGATGACTGTACCAGGATGGTGAACTTATAAAGGAGCCGGAATATAATGGTTACAAAAATGTCTTAGCGGGAAGGTAGAGAATGTTAAAACCTCTTTTGTTGTTCAGCTGTAGGGTCAAATTGGATCTCTGTAAATGACAATAAATAAAATCTAGGGTGGAGGAGACACTCAGATGGAAATAAATATTCAGGAACAATTAGCTTCATAGATGGGAGACAAAAGACTCAATGTAGAGATAAACAAGTAAGGGATGAAAGAAAGAGTCTTTGGTGACATGTGCAGTAGGGATTGATAAAGAAATAAACCACACAATGGTAAAGAGAGAGACGCTAAAAGAATGGTGAGAACTGGAAAAGCAATAAGGGTATGGCAGAAAAAAATATTTAAAACAGGAAAAGATCCCCTCTGGTCTTTATAGTGTGTGTGCTGAAAATATTTTTCAATCAATCATTGTTCAATTTAATTTTTTAAGGAAATGAACTGTAGTTCTGGCATAAATCCTCTAGTTTTTGATTCAGTGTTTCTGAAGTCTAAAAGTAAATCTGTAGATAAGCTCGCTTGTTTTGCCATACTTTGAGGGCTCTTTTACAACACTAAATATATTTTTGTTGAGTTGATTGCAAAAGCATTAGTTTTAACAGATCTGTGATTCTTTAAAAGGTTTTCCATTCATTGTATTAGATATTTTTCATACCTCCTAAGGCTAAATATGGCTTCTTGATATCACTGTGGAACATGGGAACATAGAACTAATTTCCTCATTTGACTTTTAAATTAGTTTTGTGTGTATGTTAACTAAAATTGAAATGTTTCCATTATGAATAATGCCAAGATGAACTGGTACACTCCATTGATTTTAATGAAGGGTACATGTTCTTGCAGACTTGTGAATGATGACATGGTAGCATAGTACTTGAATCTTAGTATTTAATACTTGCTGCTCTTAACATACTTTACTTATGATACTACTCACCACAATCATAGCTTTTTACTTTTATGAACACAATTGAACTTAAAATTTTTGTTTCATCAACTTTTCCAAGGGATTGATATTACCAACGGTGTCCTTTTTTTACATAAAAGCAAGAGTTGACAATCAATATATTAAATTTCAATTAGCTAACATTTACTGTATGATTATTATTTGAAGACACTGTACCAGGAGATTAATTTTCAAAGAATAAACAAGTCACCTAGATAATTGAAACTTTAAAATGAAATTTTAAGTCTTCACTGATTATAACAAAATGTATGTAATAAATTAAATATCAGACAATACTTACTGCTAACATATACAAAAGAGTGGAGCAACTAGGAAAAATCTGAATAAGGAGGTCAATGGCTTAGAACCTCAAGTAAGGGCCTTTGCTAATTTTTCCTAAACCAAGGAGTCCTTTCTTGAGTTAAATCTTTAATGGCTCTTAGAAGAGTAAATTTTGTTCAGATACTTACAAACATATTTAACTTTCACGTCATATATTCAGGGCTTCAAGCTCAAGCTGTGGTTTTCTTGTTTGATTATTTTTGCTAATTTTTTCATGCCAAACAAGAAATCAAAGTATTAAAGTATATTTAAATTAATAACTTCATTCAATATTAGAAGGGCCTAATAATTCATGAATGTACTAATGTTGTATGTTAAAGAGTTTTGAGATGAACAGTGAATCCCACATGCATAAGAGGCTCTGAAAATTAGCTATTGCACAAACTTGGCAAGTGGTTTACACTGTGCAAATTCATGCAGTGAGAAATTATGAACACCATTTTACTTGTTACTAGATATATTGCAGGTGTCATGAAAGCCTTTACTAAGTCCTTTATTTCTTTTTCCTTTTTTTTTTTTTTTTTTTGGTCTTTTGTCCTTTTTAGGGCAGCACCCGCAGCCTATGGACATTCCCAGGCTAGGGGTCCAGTCGGAGCTATTGCTACCAGCCTACACCATGGCCACAGCCACACCAGATCCCCGCTGTGTCTGTTAACCTACACCATAGTTCATGGCAACACTGGATCCTTAACCCACTGAGCAAGGCCAGGGATCGAACCCGCAACCCCATGGCTCCTAGTCAGATTCGTTTCCACTGAGCCATGAGGGGAACTCCGAAAGTCCTTTATTTCATAAGCAACCTTCTTCCTTTGGCTCCTGTTCCCTCCCTTGGGCTTTACAAACCTTCGGACTCTGGAATCTGATAGAAACTAGGCTCAAGCCCTGGCCCTTCGCAGGCCCTTGGGCAGGTTGTTTAACCTCTCCAAGCCTTAGTTTCTGTATGAAACACAAATATATTAAGAGTTGTAGGGATTTTTTTTGGAGGAATGGAAATGTTTTGTTTTGTTTCATGGACATTTGGACCATTCTAAATTCATGTAGAGAAGTATTTAAAGATACAGGTATAAAACATGTTTCCGAGAGTTGCTTGGGGGCCATATTGAGAAGACGGTTATTTCAATGACTGATGTGCTCTGGATGAGAATCTGGAGGCTCCGAGGAATTGCCTTTCCTGTCTTCAGCCCACTGGTCATAGATGTGGACTTAGGATTCAAACCTAAGGCTGTGAGACCACAAACCCCACACTCCTCCCATTCCACAAGCCCTGTCTCTATGCCTGCAGAACAGAGGATCACTCCAGGTGATCATAAGAGAACATCTGTCTTCAACAAAGCTTACAGTTACTTCAAGTCATATAATAGCCATACATGGTCAATATACTAGGTTAGCCAAGTGCACAAGGAGAGAGGGACTTTTTTTTTCTCCATATGCCGCTAAAACAGTAATAGTGTAAAAGAGGACAATTGAGAAAAAAAACCCAAAAAACTCATAGACCATGAGAGGTGACATCACTTAAATCCCCGGGCTTAAAGCCAAAGATTCTAGGCCCTGCTTTCAATGGTCAAGTATCATTTTGTGATCAGGTACATGTATTTCATATGAAAAGAAAAACATAATGTATTTTCAGACATGTTATAAACAAAATTGATTACTGAGTATAATTATATTTAAGTCAAGAACCTAGAAGCCAAAAATATAACTGCAACATCTAAAACATATAAGCCTGCAACAGAAATCTGAGGTTAAAGGATGATACAAATGAAAACAATAAAACTATTACCTTGTTACTTTATCTGGTTTAATTTAGAACCTATGCTTTAGGTTTCACCTTGAAGGCTTCTGGATCTAACGGTGTATTTCTGATGCAACCCAAAGTAAGTTACCATGGATTTGATTCTACCAAAGGCAAAAAGCAAGGAAAAGAAGAACATAAAAGAGATGAGAAAATATTTTTTCACAATTCAATCATATGAAAGAACTTCAGAAGTTGCTTTTGGAAGACCTGTTTCTAAAAGTATTTGATGGTACCCTTTTTGACAGAGCCACAGAATAATAAAAGCTTATTTAATTTAATTTTCTACTCCATTACTCCCCAAAGCACAGGACCAAGTGAAGGAATGCCCTCACAGATTGCATGCCACATGTCAGAAATTTATTACCATACTCACTGGCATTATTTCACCCATTTTTCTGCAGTGTTTTCATTCTAAACTGAAGGAAGGGAAATGATATTGAAACCTAGATCTTAGTCTGATGGTGACTTGGCAACCTCCATTAATCCAAAGATCTGTGCTCATTTTGTTACTGAAGGATCCTGAACAACAAATTGGAATTACCCAGTATTCATCAAGCAATAATGCATTCAGAACACCATGCTAGAGTCTGTGGGCAAAGAAAAAGATGAGCCCATCAAAAGAGTTTAGATGAACAAACATCCTAGGAGTTAGTTCTGTACCATGTTCACAGATGACCGAGGCCACCAATTCAAGGAATGGTCTCCTGGGGCCACAAGCTAAACCGTTGTAAGTTTCTCACCCATAATGTGGAGGCCAGAGGGAGATAAAATGGTCTCTAAGATTCTATGACTGGATTGGAGTTACATGTATACATAAGGAGCACCAAAATGTTAAGTAGAACACAACAGGGCATCCTTTCCTCTCCTGATGTTTAGAGTGAAAACCCACCTCAAATTTAGAAGTATGTTTCTGTATGTGTGAGAGAGAGGAACACAGGAAGAAAGGGAGAGAATGCTTGCAAGTGATTCCCTGGATTTCTAATTTGGACTTTTGGTATTTTTGACAAAGGGAAAAAGATATCAACAAAAAAGCCAAGAGCCTGCCATAACCCTTTGTCTTAATATTGAAGGGCCATTGGAGTTCCCATTGTGGCTCAGAGGGTTAAGGACCCAACATTGTCTCTGTGAGGATGCGGGTTCAATCCCTGGCCTTGCCCAGTGGGATAAGGATCTAGCGTTGTCTCAAGCTGCAGCACAGGCTGTAGATGCAGCTCTGATTTGACTGGCTCGGGAACTTCCATATGCCATAGAGTGCAGCTGTAAAAAAAGAAATAAGATTGAAGGGCCATTGAAGATCGACTCTCTTCATGATGGAAAGAGAGATACAATTAGAAATTACAATATTATGGATTTCCTCCTGTACATTCAGCACTGTGTTGGGTGCTAAAGGAGTAAGAGAGCAGGGAAGGAAGGTGGAGAAAGAAATATATACAGGAGAACAGGTTGGGGGTGTGTGAGAATGAAGGCATGCCTCCTGGCCAAGCAGGGAGCTTGTTTCACAATTTTTCTTGCAATTAATTTTCATTTTTTACAATTAAGTGTTTTCCACCTAAAGAAACCTGCTCAAACCACACTGTTTCTGAGCCAAAATTGTTATTAAGTTGTAGAGAATCACAAATAACATAAAGATCTAGTGCTTAGTCCTAATATAGCATGTTTCAGGGAAATAGGTGTAAGTGGTGGCAGGGGGAGATGGTGCTTTTCAAATATCTGATACTATCCAATTTCTGACTGATTAGTTATTGTTGCAACCACTTAAAAGGACCACTTGACCACTCCAAATTACTTCTCTAGTTAGGTCCGTTCTCGAAAATAACCATTTCCTACCTCCTCTGGTTTGAAATTTCATCCCCCAAGCCTGTCTTCCATACTACTCCCCCTCCCTGCAGGACCTGGCTTTAAGTTTCAGAGAAATTCACAGCAGCTGCCTACTGAGAACTATCTCAAATGCCTCTTCCAAACCTGTCAGCCAGTTTGTTTCTGTTCCCATCCACTCCTCCTTCCCTCCTGTTAGATCAGAGACTGTGAACCCACCTGCCATCAATGGTGACTTCTGCCCAGGCTCTGGGTCCCCTCTATTCTGAACTCCCACAAACCTCCTTAAATGAGTGACTCTCTTGTTCAGCTACATCTTCAGCCACCTCCTCTCTATGGCTGCTTTCTATCAGTATTCATGTTCTAGTGCCTCCTTTAAAAGAAAGATAGAGAGAGAAAGAAAGGAAGGAAGGAAGTTTTTCCTGAACCTTGTACCTTCTTCCTACTATGGCTCTTTCTGTGTCTCAAAAGAGTTTTCTGCATCCTTCCTCACCCCCCTGGCCACCCCCTTGACCATACCAGTCTGGCTTCCGCCCCAGCCACTCCACCAGCTTGCTCTTGCTGATCTCCGAGTTGTTCAATTCAAAGGACACTTTGTGGTCCATCTGACTTGAGGTCAGGGTCTTTTACCTTATCACTTTCTCCTTGAAAAAAATGCCTTTTCCTCCTCCCGCTCTCTTCTTCCTTCATCCCTTTGAGGAGCTGTTTTCTTCCATCTGAATTTTATACCCTAGATTCTTATTTGCTCACCTCTAGGTCTACCCGGCTTTTTAATCTACATTTTCCCTAGTGATTTCATCCACTCCCATAGACAGCCTTTCTTCCCACTTGCTGTGCCCATACCATCAGCGCCATCTAACCAGCTGCCTATCCAGGTACCATTACTGTATCCCCCTCAAGCCTGCCCTGCCTCCAATATCCCTCAGTCAATGTCCCCTAATTGCGACTGCTGGAAACTTGGTACGTGACACTTTGCCTCTTCTTTCGCCCTCATATTCAGATACAGGTCCTATCAGTTTTATCTCTAAAATATATATTTGCTCTCTCTCTGTTTCTCTACCCGCCACCTCATTGGCTCGGAAAATATCCACCCAACTGCTCCCTTCATGCCTCCGTTGGGCTCCTTTCTATCCTGTTGTCCATATCACAGCCAGAATGAATTTTACCAAATGCAGATCTGGTGTGTTGTTCCACAGTTTGAAATGTCTCAGAGACTTCCCGCTGTCCTTAGAAGAAAATGCAGTTTCCTTTACATGGTCTTCTGCCGTCTACCCTTTGCTCCCAGCTCTCTAGCCCACTTCCTGTTCCACTGATCTGACCATCCCTTCTGTTGTCTTGGGCTTCTCTCAGCAGCTTAATCACAAAAGCTTCTTCATGTTCCTTTATCCCTGAAATTCTACCCCTGCCTCACCCCACCCATCCCTCCCCACATCCATGCTTTGCCTTGGGGTTCCGATGAAATATCACTTCCTCCAGGAAGTTCTCTAATCTTCCCAAGTCCTCTGGACTAGATTTCCTTTCCTTGCTCTTCCCTCTTTTAACCCCCTCTATGTCATTACCTCCGCTACCACTTTTGTCATTGTGTCATTATCTGGGTAATTCTGTGACTTATCTTCCCATCCAGACTGTATTCACCCCTGAACCTCCATCTGTTAGTATAGGTTCTAATACATAGAAGGCCTCGAAATTTTTTGCTGAATGAATGAAGACTGCTACAGCTCCTCTTTTTCTTTCTCTCTTCTAAAATCTACTTCCCAGCCACTCCAAGTTTATCTCACATAGCTTTCTCATCTTGGAAGGAAAAATCTGAAAGGTTTTGATTCTGTTTGGTCCTAGTCTTAACCCATCCTCTTTGAGGCTGTGTGCACTCTGGTTTTTTGTTTGTTTGTTTTTTCTAAACTACAAAGAGGGACTAAGCATCCAAGGAAGGGTAATTTGAATCCACCAGAGTTTCATCATTTCTCAAAGGCAAGGTCAGACTCAGATGAAGGAGGCTTGTGCCTTCTTTTTTCTTCTGACCCGAGCCACTGCAGTGACAATGCCAGGTCCTTAACCCACTGCACCACAAGGGAGCTCCCTGTGCCTTCTTTTTGAGATGCACCCACATTCACAAATATATCCCTACCACCTATTCGCTGATGCCCAAGCTGTTCTTTAACAGGAAGCAGCCATTTCCTGACACATGTAAGCATGAGACTAAAGTCAAGTTTCTTCACTTAGAAGACTTGGATACGAGAATGGAGGATGTACATATCCGACTTGCAATTTTAAAAGACAGGAGGTGAGCTCCACGGAATAAATGGGAAAAAACACACACGCAGAGTGAGCCCTGGAGTGCTGAAAACATACTGTGTCCTCTTGCCTACTTTCAGGCTATGCTTGAAATTGTCACAATAAATTACTGACTCAGGAGTCCTGCCCATTCACCAGTATCCTATTCACCAGCACTGAAGCGATTCAGACAACTTGGCTTTGCTGGTCTGACGTGCTCCAGACCAATGGGATCCGACGGTTCTGCATGCCATTTTAGGTGACAGTTTGAGCCGAAGTAACTTCTAAAATTGCAGCCATCCCAGGAAGGCTGAGAAGCAATCCCATAAATCATTTGCATCTGGAAAGGGGCCGGGGATGACGAATCTCAGTAGAAGAGAAGAGCTCTGCAGCGGGGCGTGGGAAAGAGCTTTTAGAAACAACGGTAACAGCTCTATATGTGACACACTAGAATGTTAGGAGGGTAAAGAACTGGGGATACCTCAGCCATTCCTGAAATCAAGCGAATGGAAATTAAATGATAAAACAGACCAACAGAATTACACTAAAAATTTATATGGCAGGGAATACTGTTTTAGTATATGTGCTGCCGAAGCAAGCACAGGGAATACTATTTTATTTTATTTTATTTTATTTTTTTAAGAACAAGGCTTTTACTTTATTTTTATTTTTTTGCTATTTCTTGGGCCGCTCCTGCGGCATATGGAGGTTCCCAGGCTAGGGGTCTAATCAGAGCCATAGCCACCAGCCTACGCCAGAGCCACAGCAACGCAGGACCCGAGCCGCGTCTGCAACCTACACCACAGCTCACGGCAACGCCAGATCCTTAACCCACTGAGCAAGGGCAGGGACCGAACCCGCAACCTCATGGTTCCTAGTCGGATTCGTTAACCACTGCGCCACGATGGGAACTCCGGGAATACTATTTTAAAATCAGTTCATGATCCATGCATTGCTAGAGGTTTTCAGAACAACAGAAATACTTACTTGCCCCCAAATTCACTGAAATTGGTTAACTTCTGTGAGTATAGCATACCCTTCCCATGCCTGGGGTGTGAATTTTAGACATCTCTGAAAATAGATTTGTCAGTGAGCATCTGATCCTGGGCAAGTAAATAAATAAGAAAAATTAATAAAACCTAGAGCACCTAACCTCTTTCTCTTCAGGGCATTGGCTAAAGTCTATTATTTTGATTACATCAGAGAGAAAAATTCCAATTTCCTCCTGATTCTTTGAACTTCAGACTAATCAGTTTTCCCTTTAACTAGATCTGTAAATAGGTGATGGAAATAGGACCAGGGCAAGTTTAGAGGGTTCAAGTAAGGAAAGCCAGAAATATTTGGGGCTAAAAATTCTGAATATAAGACATAGAGATAATTCCTGTAGTGTAACTGACCTAAGGTTCTCACTGAAGATCAGTTACCAACCTAGTGGTCCCTAACCTTATTTCCAGCCCAGAAGTGACTAAAGAATTGAACATACTTGCATCAGTAACAGTGGCTCAGGGGCAACAAGGCAAGAACTGTTCTATTCTTAAGTATCTTTTGCTCCTGGAGGAGTGTGGTGGTGCGGTACATGGGAAAAATCACTCCCTCCAGGAGATTTTGATCCATCCCCTCCCCTCCCTCAGAGGGATGTCTCTCCTCCCACACCCTTTTCCCCCCAAGGATATAGCCTTTCTGTGCCTTTGTTTCCCTATTGATAAAATGAGAATGATACACTGAGAATGATGCATTCATGAATGGGTAGGTGTGGTAGGGATATACAGAGAAAAGTTTTCATACCTCCCATTGGCCTTTTTTATTCAGACAGTTTGTTACCACATTACTGGGTGTGTTGAATGTCCTGGTTAAGCTCTTGAGCATTTAGATTCTAAATAGAATCTAAAAATACCCTTGACTAGAAGTCAACACAGCCTATTTAAAGGTCATTGTGACTTTCCTTCCGAGTATTGAGATTATTGCTACCAAATATCTACAGAGACAGAAGAAAAGTCACAGGTGGACTCTATCAATTATTGGGCTGCATGTCTTAATAATTATCATTTATTAAGCCCTAAATATACAAAGATGTGCTGCTAAGCGCTTAACTTCTAATACCTGATTTAATCCCCCATAACAGTCCTTTATTATTATTCCCATTTTGCAGATATAAAACTAACGTTTAACAAAATTACATAGTATGCCCCATATTCCACAGGAAGTTATTAAATTAGTATTTAAGCCTAAATGTTTGTAATTGCAACATTTTTCCTCTTAGCCACCCCCCCCAAGGGTGCAGGGTATCAGATGTGATGACGGGGGCGGGGGCGGGGGGGGGGAGGCATGTCATTCTTCTTGGCTGTGCTGCTATTTTATTGTTTCACAAGATGAAGAAAAAGAAACTGTCAAGAGTCTTGAGTTTTCAGAAAACTTAACAGAGGAGGAGGAAGGATATGACTGATTACATTCCCAAATTGTTGGCTTTGTAATAAAATAACTGAGGGAGTCCTGATCTTCTAATAGGGGATGATCAATTTTTCCAATTATATGTTCATGTATAAACAAAAACAGGAATGCACACTTACAGCATCCTACAGTAGTTCAAGAAACTTTCCTCTCTGACTAATTAAAATAAATTGTTAATGAGTCAGGTGCTTTGTCCCTGAGACGGCCACGTTGGTTCTGAGAAAAGGAAACCTGGGGAAGAGAACGACTGCGATTTTGAAATTGGACCTTGTCACTAGGGGGCACTTAGGGATATAAAATCAGCATTACCAAAAGTACTTTCTGAAATGGAGCCATTACTGACCTATACCTTTTCAAGGAAGGAAAAAACAAAAATAAAAACACCTGGTTAGAGACGTAAGAATTCAGGACGTCTTCTAATGAACTATTTTTAGGTACCAGGTTGGTTAGAGAGGGAGCATAGAATGTGGGCAGAGTTTTGAAGGCAGAAGTCCTGTTTTCTCCCTCTGTCTTTCGCCACTGGGAGTATGACCGTGATGCTAAAAGGAGAAAGTCATGATAATAAAAAAGGGAGACACCGTGGGGACGGCTTCCTCATGTCCCTCGGTCCCATGGGTGGCTTCCTTATGGTCTCCTTCTCCCTGACGGCATCCCCTTCTTTCCTCTTCCTGGGATGGGGGGCAAAGCCCCCCACCCCATTGCCCATTGTTATGTGGTCTTTATTTTTACAGGCCTCTTTCATTTCATTTTTCCTCCCACTGCCTCTGGCTTTGTTCTTTTGCCTTATTGTGCTTCTTTGTTTTCATTAGCTGTTAGGTGCAGTTCTAGCTTTGGTTTTATTCCTGTTTTGTGGAGTTTTGTTTTGTTTTGTTGTGTTTGTTTGTTTTTTACTTTTTCTCCTTTCAGACATTCAGATCCCTCTTTCTTTAAGAAATCAATAAAAGGTGTTTCAAGGATCAGTTTTCCCTAAACTGGATGGAAATAGACAAAATGTTGTCTGATGTCGGAGGAGATCCGTTTCCCACACTGATCAAGTAAATGGGGAGAAACATAAGAGGAAAAAAACCCCGCATTCTTACATGCTTATCTCTCCCCGGACACAGACAAGCCGGAAAACCCGTTTCATGGGGTGTATACAAGACTAAAACCACTGGTGGAAAAGTGAAAGGAGTGGCCAAAACAAAGCTTACTTTGGTCCACGCAACATCAAACAACCGGTTTGATGGACTGTCTTTTCCAAAGTCACCATTTCTTTTGCTTGTCATGTGAAGAAGTTGTTAACTCTGTAAAATCATGAAGCCTACATTTCTAGGACATCAGCGACCTCAGCAACACCTCAGAGCAAAGATGGGAGACCTTCAGTTGCCCTACTCCTCAGCGCAAAGGGAAAACATCTCCTACATCATGCACCCTCTCTGAGGAAATTACCCTGCAGTTATAATTAAGAAAATAATTGCAAGTCCAATTTACCAGGCCTGTGCCCATCAGTTCTTCCTGTAAATTGAAACACTTCACCCACCGACCTAGTTTCCGAGCTTTGGGCTAACCTCCCTGGAGTGCTAGTCTTGTTGAATGATGAAATGGTGGTCTGAGACTGGGAAGCCAGAATTTGTTTCCTTGCTCCCCTGACATGCCGCGGTCATAGGCAAGTCTACACAGCATCAGCTTTTCCGGTAGAAAAGTGATTAGCGTAATTGTTATGCAGATGACTCCAGAGCTTTGATTTCCGTCAGCCGCTCTGGACACCCAGCTCTGCCCTCAACCTTTAAATAAACGTTTCAACCAGACTAACTACAAACGTTATTTCAGATGCCAGTTTTCACAAAATTATTATTTTGAAATTATTTTTAGGACACATTCATTCATGTTTCCCCTTCTTTCAAACCAAATCAAGTCATAAGATGTCCAATCAGTTAGTCAACCCCCGTGTTGAATTATAATAAATAGATAAATTAATGTTAATTTCAGGTTTTGACTTAGGAAAATATTTTTACTTTTTTACATTTTTTCCCATTTGTCTTCGCCTCCTACATGGCCCTCGTCCACTGACTTAACTTCACATTTTATATATTTATTGACACAGTCATTAATTTTGTGCAATTCTGTAGCACTTGCTTCTCTTGATCACTGTAATAGATTGCATTGCTACCTCGTATCCACTTCCTGGTTTCAAAAAATACCAAGATGTTCCTTGAGTGCCAAGAACTCAGTGTTTGTAGCAGGGACCTATGAACAGACTATGCTAATTCAGAACACTGTTAGTGCTATAATGTATACAACCACAGCAGGTTGTGTACAACCATGGCAGGTTGTGTACATTATAACAGCCTCATTCAGCGGAACAGTGATGTCATCTGGGGAGAGATGCCCTCCCAGGAAGATTTTTTTGAAAGTCTGTGAGGACAGTTTCTTGTTGTTCTAGAAACTAGAGGTCCCTGGCATTTAGTAGATAGGAGCCAATACTACTCTACACCCATTCTGTGCCCAGGTCAGTTCTGCCCAACAAGGACCTGACCCCAGGTCTTGCATGGCTTTCTGAAATCCGAGTGAACATCCTTACAGTTAAAAAATATGGTTATGCAATTACCTGGTGGCTCAGCAGGTTAAGGATCCGGTGTTGTCACTGCCACGGCTCTGGTTACTGCTATGGCTTGGGTTCGATACCTGGCCTGGGAACTTCTGCATGCTGTGAGTGTGGCCATAAGTAAATAAATAAAAAGCATGTTTATAATTATGTGATCCTAGACCTTCAGTCTCTTTGAGATACAAACACAAAGAAATTGGTGTTATCTTAAGAGACGCCAAATTTTCCAGGAATGTAATTACCATGTAAACCAAGGGAAGAGTCTTTTTTATTTGGCAAAACTTGGCCAAAAATTATTCTGTTGAAAATTATGACACCTGCTCATTTTGACATCAGGAACACTAACATATAGTCTGTATAAAAATAAGATTTGTATAATACTCAACCAGAAGGGGTTAATAATCTTAATGTAAAAAGCTTTTTAAATCAATGAGAGTTAAAAATGAACTCCTGCAGACATTTGAGCACAAGATATGGGAATAGGCAATAAAAAAAATGTTGTTCACTATTAATCCAAGAAATCCTGATGTACAGGATGGGTAATATCACATGTTGATACCCAATTTCATATAAGACACAGCAAAAATGTTCCATAATATGTATGTAGAAATGTAGAATGTATAGCAATATATAGTATACAGTGGCATACACATGTAAAGTATTATTTCATAATGATTTATGGTATTATTTTTATTTGGCAATCACACACTAATTGTTATATGTTTTATATGTCACTCTACTATATTTAACTGCCTACTTCTTTCCATTGGACCACAGGCATGTTTTCAAATGTATTCACAGCTCCCAACACAGCACCTGGCAGAAAGCAGGCATTCAATAAATGTTTGTTAAGTGAATAGATTCTTATATAGTTACTATTCTGTTTACCCTTATCCCTTTGAACTACAGAGGAAAAATATTTTACCAAATAAGATGCATGTCTAAATTGCAAATCTCTACTTTCAGTGTATTTTCTCTACTTAGAAATTTCTAATGCAAAGCGAGAGACAAACTGGAGACTTGGCATTTAGGCTGGTATGTTGTGTGCCATTAAGTAAACATAAAAAGATTTACATTCAAGTAACACAAAATGATTAAATTTAATTTTCCCAAAATTTACATCAAAATTATACTATCCAAAAACTTAAAAATTTGGTAGAGAAACTTATCATTTAAGGAAACCTCTTGGCTAAAGTAGCAGCTTTTCAAATGTACTGTCTGGAGTTCCGAGTTCCATGGAGCCTTCTGTCTCTAAGGAGGCTCACTCTGTGGACTTCACCTCCCAATTAGGCCAGAGCAATTCTGCTTTTATTTATATTATGTGTTGGGCTTACACACAGGATTTTAGTGGAATAAAAAGTTCAGTGACATGAAATAGGTAATCAAACAGATACGCAAAACACTGAAGTCAAAAATAATCCGGAGTTCCCGTCGTGGCTCAGTGGTTAATGAATCTGACTAGGAACCATGAGGTTTCAGGTTCGATTCCTGGCCTTGCTCAGTGGGTTAAGGATCCGGCCTTGAGCTGTGGTATAGTTTGCAGATGCAGCTCGGCTCCCTCGTTGCTGTGGCTCTGGCATAGGCTGGTGGCTACAGCTCTGACTCGACCCCTAGCCTGGGAACCTCCATATGCTGCGGGAACAGCCCAAGAAATGGCAAAAAAACAAACAAACAAACAAAAAAATAATCCACTATGTTGTGCACCTGAAACTTATATAACGTTGTAAGTCAGCTACACTCCAGTAAAATTAATTTTAAAAAAATGAGACCCCACGGTGGTGCAGTGAGTTAAAAATCTGAGTGCAGGAGCTTGGGCAGGAGTGTGGGTTCAATCCCTAGCCCAGAACTTCCATATGCCGCAGGTGTAGCCATAAAAAAATAAAATATAAAAAAAAATGAAATAGCATAAAATAAAATTCTAAAAAGTAACTGATAAACATAATAGTAATAATAATCTATTCGTCATATATATACACGTCATCACCCCTTCTGTTATCTGTTGTGTATCTTACTCATTCTTCAAAAAGCCAATTTAAAAATCAACTTCCTCTGTAAAGTCTTGCCAGGTCTCTTGGTGGGTTAGTTGCTTCAATCTCTATGCCTTCTTGTATTATCTCTTCATATGTCTCTGTATCCTTTTCAGGCAGTGATCTCCAAAGGGTTGCTCATACCTTAAGGAGTGTGTACAATGATATATTAGGGAAGAAAATATTAGAACTTCCATTTATATGTATTTTTTATCTTTTGAATTCTCTATTTTGGGGTCGAATAAGTTTTAGGAGATAAAATATCTATGAGATCACAATATTCTACCACAGAGGTAGATGATAGATGATGATGAAGATGATGATGAGAGACATAGATAGAAACAACAAATAAATGCATAAATGTTGGGGAAAGTTTACTGCTACACAATGAAAAAGGTTTTAAGACAGCTCTTCTAGGCCGTGGACTTATCAGGGAGAGGTTCTCCGTCCTGATGTCTTCAAGTTAAGTATCAGTTGCTCAATAAATTAATTTTGGAAGAACAGATACATTGGTTTGGATTTTCTACTTTTAAATTCTCTGAAAGTGAAACACACCCAGACTAAAATTTTGAAAAGTCCCTTCAGAAGTGAACACCTCTGCCCCCAAACACATCCTGTTTTTCTCAAAAGACTCCTCCATGACGACAGTCTTTTTCTTGCCCAAGTTGCAAATACCCGAGGAGCCCAACACATCCGTAGTCCCATATGCAGAAGCTAAGAGCAAAGTAGATGTGGTCAGACAATGTAGCGGTCCGGGTGAATCTAGTTAGCAGGGTTAAAGAGATACATGACTTTGGAAATGAAGGCAAGAGGTCGAGTGGGAATGGAGTTGTCCATAGTGTGATCCCACCAGGCAAATGTTAGGGGGAGGTGGAACGTGTCTTTCTGAATTTGCTCCAAAAAATCAACAAAGACAGCCTGGATCTCTGCATTTGCAAGCATATTATTACTGAGTTATATAAATACTCCCTCAGGAGTTCGCCTGTGGCTCAGCAAGTTAAGGATGTTATTTATGTTCATTTCTGCTGTACAGCAAGCAAAGTGATTCAGTTTTATATATACATATATAGGTATAGGTTCTTTATGTATATATATATATATATTTTCATATTCTCTTCCATTATAATTTATCACAGGTTATTGAATACAGTAGGACCTTGTTGTGTATCCATTCTATGTATAATAGTTTGCATTTGCTAATCCCAAAGTCTCAATCCATCCCTCTCCACCCCCACCCACCCTTGGCAACTACGAGTCTGTTCTCTATGTCTCTAAGTCTGTTTCTGTTTCTAAACTGTTCTTTTAGAGTTCCCGTTGTGGCTCAGTTGTTGATGAATCTGACTAGGAACCATGAGGTTTCGGGTTCGATCCCTGGCCTTGCTCAGCGGGTTGAGGATCCGGTGTTGCCATGAACTGTGGTGTAGGTCACAGACTCGGCTTGGATCCTGCGTTGCTGTGGCTCTGGTGTAGGCTGGCACCTACAGCTCTGATTAGACCCCTAGCCTGGGAACCTCCATATGTCCCAGGAGCGGCCTTAGAAAAGGCAAAAAGACAAATAAATAAATAAACAAACAAATAAATAAACAAACTGTTCTTTTAAAAGTCCCTCCAATTAGAAATGAAAATGTTGGAGTTTCCATTGTGGCTCAGTGGGTTAAGGACCCGACGTTGACTCTTATTCCCTGGCCTCATGCAGTGGGTTAAGGATCCCACATTGCCATAAGTTTGTGGCAGAGATCACAGGCACAGCTCAGATTCAGTGTTGCTGTGGCTGTGGCATAGGCCTACAGCTGCAGCTCTGATTTGACCCCTGGCCCAGGAATTTCCATATGCTGCAGATGTGGCTGTAAAAAAAAAAAAAAAAAAAAAAAATGAGTACCACCCTCAATCTGTCTTCTGTTTCATTCTGTTGTTTTCTTACATAGAGAGAGATATAAGAGAATATATATATAATATGGGGTTCTTTTCTCCCTTATTTTAACTCATGTATCTTATATTCTGCCACTGAAAAACTAGCTTTGCATCATTACACATTGATCTCACTCAGCATCTGAATATCCAATTAATTATATGTATTTTGAACTTTTATCTAAATTTTATCAATGGACTTCTCTAAATATTTAGAGAACAATAGCTATACTACTACTAACTCTGTGATATTTTATAAATTATACTACTTACAAAAAACCCTGAGAGGTAAGTAATTTTCATCCTTTTGGTTAAAATAGAGGAAGTAAAAGAGAAAAATACAACTTTCTCAGGATGTAGAAAATGTTGTACTACAATGAAATCCTTTCATTTTCACTAACTTCCAATGCTTTCTTTACATAAGCCCTTAAAATTATTGTTCTGTTTAAATTTAAAATTAAATATTGAGTTTGATATTATAAAATATTTAATTACTTTTGGAAATGCATTTTATGAGCCCCAGAAAAGTCAGTTTCAATGATATGGAATAAAAATCTAATATCATGCTTGGAACACAGTTTTTGAGAGTGCAATGCATCATTGGTGGTATTTCCTTTGGAAAATGAATTAGTGTATTACAGGCTAAATCCTGCCAGAATTGATTTTGAAAATCCAAAGTGGAATATCTTGGATACTCTAGTTTAATATGAAGTAAACAAGCAAATAGTGCTTTTTAATTTTTTAAAAAAACAAATAAAATAGTTCCAATAAAGTGCTACACTCGTATGTATTACCTGCTCTGTGTCTCTGAACCATAAATCTGATGGCTGTGTCTGAAGTGTAAGCAAATAATGTTCTGTATAGATGTGGTCTAAGCATTTTTAGAGCTTGTTGCACAATCTCATTATTGTGATCAGTTATTGCTTTTCTTCCCAAGAGAAGGGCTGTCCATCCTAATTTAGTAATGAAGAACTGATTTTTATTATGTTCTCCCAAGTGAAAAGTAGCTCCAGTTCTTTCCAGTAGAACGATGGCCAGATTCACTTACGGAGGGGTTGGGGGTGGCTAGACCCTGTGGCTGCCCGGAGAAAAATCCATGGATGCCATGGCAGTGCACTCCCCCGCCCCATAGGGAAAGATATGGACCTAAAAAGTCCTTCCTGGACATTCCTACATGATGATCAGGAGTTTCCGGCATTTCTAGGAAATTCTTTCCTACTTGATATGAATGAAAAAGACTAATACCCAGTCTTCTCTCTGAATGTCCTATACACAGGCATGTCTCATTTTATTGTGCCTCACAGATACTGTGTTTCTCACAAATTGCTTACAGTTTTTTTAAAAATTACCTGAATTGAGCAAATCTATTGGCATCATTTTTCCAATAGCATTTTCTCACTTCCTATCTCTGTGTCACATTTTGGGAATTCTCACAATATTTCAGACTTTTCCATTGCTACTTAATATTTGTTGTGGTGATCTGTGATGAGTGATTTTTTTTTTTTAAATCTTTTTAGGGCCACACCCATGGCATATGGAGGTTCCCAGGCTAGGGGTCGAATCGGAGCTGTAGCTGCCAGCCTGCACCACAGCCACAGCAATATCGGATCCAAGCGTGTCCGCGACCTAAGCACAGCCCATGGTGATGCCAGATCCTTAACCCACTGAGCAAGGCCAGGGATCAAACTAGCATCCTCATGGATACTAGTCGGGTTTGTTAACCACTTAGCCATGACAGGAACTCCTGTGATCAGTGATCTTTGATTTATTATTGTAATTGTTTGGGGACACCGGGAAATGCACCCGTGTAAGACAATGAACTTAAAGGTTAAATGTTGAATGTGTTCTGACTGCTCCACTGACCAGCCATGTCCTTGTCTCTGCCTCTGCTTGGGCTCGCTTTTCTCTAAAACACAAGAATAATGAAATTAAGCCCTTTGATAAGCCTACAGTGCCCTCTAAGTGTTCAAGTGAAAGGAAAAGTTGTACTTTAAGTTGAATCTCTCACTTTAAATCAAAAGCTACAAATGATTAAGCTTAGTGAGGAAGGCATGTCAAAAGCTGAGATAGGCAGAAAGCTAGACCTCTTGAGCCAAACAGTCTATCAAGTGGTGAATGCAAAGGAAAAGTTCTTGATGGAAATTCAAAGGCTATTCCAGTGAACACAAATAATAAGAAAGCGAGGCAGCCTTATTGCTGAAGTTGGAATGGTCTGGATAGAAGATCAAACCAGCCAAAGCCTGATCCTGAGCAAGGTCTTAACTTGCCTTTCTGCCAAAGCCTGATCCTGACAACATACCTTTCTGCCAAAGCCTGATCCTGAGCAAGGTCCTAACTCTAATTCTATGAAGGCTGAGAGAGGTGAGTGAGGAAGCTGCAGAAGAAAAGTTAAGTCAGCAGAGGTTAGTTTATGAGGTTTAAAGAAAGTAGCCATCTCTGTAACATCGGAGTGCAAAGTGAAGCAGCAAGTGCTGATGCGGAAGCTGCAGCAAGTTCTCCAGTCAACAGCATGGTTTACTGAATATTTTAAGCCCACTATTGAGACTGACTGCTCAGGGGAAAAAAAAAAAGATACTTTTCCAAATATTACTGCTTGCTGACAAGGTGCATGGTCACTCAAGAGCTCAGGTAAAGATGTACAACGAGAGTCCTGTTATACATTTTCATGCCCACCAGCACATCCATTCTGCAGTTGGTGGTGCAAGGAGTCATTTTGACTCCCAAGTCTTATTATTTAAGAACTACAGAGTTCCTTTTGTGGCTCAGTGGTATACAAACATGACTAGTATCCATGAGGATGCGGGTCTGATCCCTGGGTTCGCTCAGTGGGTTAAGGATATGGCATTGCTGTGGCTGTGGTATAAGCTGGCAGCTGCAGCTCCAACTCAGTCCCTAACCTGGGAACCTCCATATGCCACAAGTGAGGCCCTGAAAATCAAAATAAAACAAAACAAAAAAACTGTATTTTGTAAGACTATAGCTGCCATAGGTAGTGATTCTTCTGATGGATCTTGGAAAAGTAAATGGAAAACTTTCTGGAAAGGACTCAGCATTCTGCATGCTATTAAGAACATTCATGATCCATGGGATGAGGACAAAATAGCAATATTAACAGAAGTTTGGAGAAAGTTTATTCCAACCTTCACAGGTAACTGTGAGAGGTTCAAGATTTGAATGAAGGAAATACCTGCAGATGTGGTAGAAAGGCCCTGAAGATGTGAATAAATGGAGCCTGAAGATGTGAATAAATCGCTGCCATCTTATCATCAGACTTTTAAGGACAGAGCTGCTTCTTACTGATGTGCGAAGAAAGTGGTTTCTTGGTATGGAATCTGCTCCTGGTGAAGATGCCATTGATATGACAACAAAGGATTTAGAATATTACATAAACTTAGTCGATAAACCAGCAGCAGAGTTTGAGAGAATCGACTCCAGAGCTGAAAGATATTCATTGTGTTCAATTCTCTGATGTGGGTAAAATGCTATCACACAGCATTGCAGGCTACAGAGAAACCATTTGTAAAGGAAGAGCCAATCAATGCATCAAAGTTTATAGTTGTCTTATTTTAAGAAATTGCCACAGCCACCCCAGCCTTCAGCAGCCACCATCTAATCAGTCAGCAGCCATCCATCAACATCATGCAAGACCTTCCACCAGCAGAAAGATCATGACTCACAGAAGGCTCAGATGATGGTTAGCATTTTTTAGTAATAAAGTTTTTTTCTCTCTTTTTAAAGCCACATCTAAGGCATGTGGCAGTTCCCAGGCTAGGGGTCGTATCGGAGCTGCAGCTGCAGGCCACAGCCACAGCAACACTGACCTTAATCCACTGACCGAGGCTGGGGATCAAACCTGCATTTTCGTGGATACTAGTCAGGTTCTTAACCCACTGAGCCACAATGGGAACTGTAGTAACAAAGTATTTTTTAATGAAGGTATGTACTGTTTTGTTAGACATGCTGATGTTACACACTTAATAGACCACAGTATAATATGAACATAACTTATATGTGCCCTGGGAAACAGAACATTCCTATGACGCATTTTATTGTGATAGTCACTTCATTACTATGGTCTGGAACCAAACCCACAGTATCTCCAAGGTATGCCTGTACTGTCATTCCCTTATTTTCATCTTTTATGCTATTCTCCTTGTCCATTCATTCATTAGCCAGTATTTTTTATTTTTTTTTTTTTTGAACTATCCACTTTGGGCTAGCCCTGTGTTGGATCCAGAGGTTGCAGAGACAAGTTTATTCTCTCAGAAGGAAGCCAGGTGTGCAGACCAGTAGATGGGACCCAGTGGCACAGGTGCCACAATAAAGAGCTGAGCAGGGGGCCAAGAGGGCAGAGCAGCGGGTGAGGTGAAGGCACACCCCGGAGAACCTGGGCAGGCTTCACACAGGTCACCCTTAAGCTGCACCTTGCAAGATGAGAAGCTGCTCTTCTCTTCCAGCTCAGGTTGGGCCCTGAGGCAACAGCTGCAGTGCCCATTGCTCCTGGTGGTGACATAGCCAGCCGCTCCTGGGTGACAGAATTCAGTAGTTATGAAATAACTTAATCAGAATTAAATAGTTATGAAATAACCAGCCACTGAGGATGGAAATTTAAAATTAAAATAATACCTTGGACTTCCCGTGTGGCTCACCACATAACTACTCGGCATTGCTTCTACAGTGGCTGTGGCTCGACCCCTGGCTCGGGAACGTCCACATGCCACAGGTGCAGCCACTTGTTTAAAAAAATAAAATAATACCTTATAATTTAAGGTTGTATCCGATAGTATGTATCTGTATGCTTTGTGGGAAACGATAATGGCACGAAGTATGTATACTGGACATTTCCAGGCCTGACCAGAGACCTGGGGCACAAATTCACATCAGGTCAGAAAAATGATACTTTGGCCTTGTCTGCCAGGCCTAGAAGACAGAGGCAGTAACATCGTAAAGTGGTAATGTGCTCATATAAAGGGAAAATAATTAGCAGTTGGAGATTAATTTTGAGGGCTCTTGTACAGTTGAGTCCTAGAATGGCCTGCGGGCTACAAGTGGGCAACCATCTTCATCTATTCCTCATCAGAAGTTTGCAGTTCAGTTTGCCGGAACTTTTTCCCATGGAATCTCAGCTCTCTTCTAATGATGCAAGTCAGTGGGACCATCCCTTACATGTCACATGGCTGGAAATCTTCCCTTCTGTAGAGACGTCTCTCTATTAGACAGTAGTTCCTCCTCTAACTCCATGCCATGGTTTCCATTTAAATGAGGTTATGTCATCACAAGGAACCAAACCCTCAAAGATTAGAAAGCTAGAATGTTGGAACCACTGTGCCTTGTAATAGATAATACCGGAACATTTTGGTTTTATAGCTGAAGTCTAGACTTTGTCTGCTTAGGATTTTGTTTGTGGTCATATTGTGGAGAACTTCTTATTTTAGGGAAATTTCTTCCACCCACTGCGTGACTGCTAACATTTCTTGGGCAGTGGCTCCTAAATACCCTACAACTCTGTCAGTAAAGTCTTCTGTTACCCCATTTTAGAGACAAAAAAGTGAAGCTCACAGAATTAAACAACTTGTCCGCTTAACCAAGAAGTGGGAGAGTGACATTAGAATTCAAGTGGTCAGAATTCAAGACACTATGCAATGCCTCATTTTGCTAAGATGTTTAAAATACTTGTAAGAAATATTGTATATTTTTCTGACTGTTGGGAGACAAAGGATTATTATTGACAATAGAAAAATATGGCCTGAATCAACTAATTTTCCATTGTTTTTCTCTAATAAGCCACAGAAAGTCAAATTAAGAGATTAGGCATAGTTTATACACCTACCTTTAACATAGATATAACATCTGATATTAGATTGTACCTAACACACACACACACACACACACACACACACACACACAAACACACTGTAAAGGAAGAAGAAACACTTAGACAGAAGTCCAAGGTTGTCTTTTGACTTGAGTTGATATCCATGAGTCTATCTAGGACATTAGTGAACTGCCCAGTCTCTCACATCTTTGGGGGCAGTATTTCAGCCTCCTTCCTTTCAGCCTCTCTAGCACATTGAGTTTGATTCCCATATAAAACTATTGCTACCATAATGCTTAACCAGTCATTGTAAAAGCATTGATGAAGAACAAGATTTTTTCTCTCTTTCACTCACTGTGTCCAGAGCCCTCCCATAAAAAAGAAAAAAAAAAAAAAAAAGACTGGCTAAGAGTCACATTAGAAGGTGTAAGTGATGAGAGCATAATCACAAAGTATGGGCGTAAGGATGTAAGGCCTGTTCATAATGAACTATCTTGTGGGCCTGTCACCCAGGCCTGCCAGCAGAATCTTGCATGGACAGAGCTCCTGAGCATCACGGATGCAGTGCTGTGCAAAGCATGATGGGACTGGGACTCAGGTGGGGTCAGACCCGGTCCCTGCCAACAAAATGTATAAGCAGAGCACAGAGAATCTGGCTTTATCCCCAGATAGGCACTGCATATTAACCATATAATTTCTTACTATTAAAACAATTAAAAACAAGGTCTTTGATAATTCTTCAATTTTTTTAGTTATCTCTTTAAAAGGAAACTGAAATTTCAACCGAAATGAAGCACAACCTCAACTAAATAGTTATAGAACTAAAATTAAAAGCACTTAAGATACATGCTAGACCATTCTCATTTAATAATAGGAAGACAGAGCAAAGCAACTCTCTTTTTAGGTTCCTTGTTATTACTATTATTTTTTTTTTGTCTCTTTGTCTTTCTAGGGCCACAATCACAGCATGTGGAGATTCCCAGGCTAGGGGTCCAATCCGAGCTGTAGCTGCCAGCCTGCACCATAGCCACAGCAACGCTGGATCTGAACTGTGTCTGAGACCTCCACCACAGCTCATAGCAATGCCGGATCCTTAACCCACTGAGCAAGGCCAGGGATCAAACCTTCATCTTCATGGATGCTAGTTGGGTTTGTTAACCGCTGAGCCATCATGGAAACTCCTAAGGTTCTTGTTATGTTAACCACTGTAGCATAGACCCAGCCTAGATTTTGAATCTCAATTTAAAGTTGTTAATTGGAGTTCCCATCGTGGTGCAGTGGAGACAAATCCAACTAGTAACCATGAGGTTGCAGGTTCGATCCCTGGCCTCACTCAGTGGGTTATGGATCTGGTGTTGCCGTGAGCTGTGGTATAGGTCACAGATGTGGCTCAGATCTGATGTTGCTGTGGCTGTGGTGTAGGCTGTCGGCTATAGCTCCAATTCGACCCCTAGTCTGGGAACTTCCATATGCTGTGGGTGTGGCCCTAAAAAGCAAAAAATAAATTAGTTAAGTTGTTAATAACATACAGTTTTTTAAACACTTGTTCATTTTTCATGTATCTATGAGTTATGGTTCAGTTCATAGGCTGAATTTGTATTAGTTATCTACTGCTAATTACCAAATTATTCCTTGTTAATTATTTGTTAATAATTATGAACAAATCACCCCAACATTTAGCAGCTAAAAACAACCAACATTATTTCATGGTTTCTGTGGGTCAGGAATCTGGTCACAGCTTAACTCAAAAGTTTTAGCTTGGATTCTCCCCTAAGGCATCTGAAGGCTTGTGACTTCCAAGCTCATTCACCTGAGCAGACTTTATAAGATCTGCTTCCAAGCTCTGTCATATGGGCCTCTCCATAAAACCTCCTCACGACATGGCAGCTGGCTTCCCCCAGAGTGAACAATCCAAGAGAGAGAGCCCAGGATGCCAGCTGCAGTCTTTTCATAACCTAAAATTTAAAGCAATATCCCAACACTTCTGTCATATACTGTTTGTAAGAAGGGAATCGATAAATCCAGCCCACATTCAAGGGGAGCGAGACTACACAATGGTGTGAATATCAGGTTGAAGGGATCACGGAGAGCTGTTTTGCAGACGGCCTGGTGTAGGTAGGTGTTTATCTGAAACCATAGGAAAAAAGGGATTGAGAAAATATCTTACAACTTTCCTTTTCCCCCTTCTCTCCTTCTCTCTCTCTCTCTCTCTCTCTCTCTCTCTCTCTCACACACACACACTCAAAACAGTAAGTACTTGACTGATCATAGCTGTTAGCAATTAGGATACTTTCGTGCTCAGAAGAATTATAGGAGAAAACAATCTCTAGCATTATTTTTTTTAATATACATTAATATGGAAATTTTTTCTGAAGACTGGTGGCTGTGAGCTGAACTGTGCCCTCCCCAAATTCTTATGCTGGTGTCCTAACATCCAGTCCTTTAGAAAGTGACTGTGTTTGGAGATAAGGTCTTTAAAGAGGTAATTCGGCCCAAATGAAGTTGTTCAGGTGGGCCTTAATCCACTCTGACTGGCATCCTTAGAAGAAGAGGAAATTTGGACGCAGAGAGGGGCCAGATATGCGTGGACACAGAAGAAAGACCACATGAAGACACAGGGAGAAGACAGCCATCCAGGAGCCCCAAAGAGAGACTGCAGATGACATCAACCCTCTGACACCTTGGTCTCAGACTTGTAGCCTCCAGGACTGTGAGGAAATAAATTTCTTTTGTTTAAGCCATCCAGTCTGGCATTTTGTTGTCTTAGCAAACTAACACAGCTAAGTTATTTTATAACCAAAATCTCTCTGGAAGCCCTGGATTTCAGTTTCTCATTGACCTTATATAGAACAAAGTGAATCTTCTATTTTATTTTGTTCTACTTTCCCCTAGACATAGTTCTAATCCTTCTGGTTTTTAGGATGATGTGACATTTTCCAAAGAACATAGTTAAATTAACTTAAACTTTATCTTTCTATTTCTCTTTCTTTATTCTCCTTTTACTCATTTCTCATGTTTCCTCATTTGTCTCTGCCTCATCTTTCCTAACTAAGACAATATTAAACTGCCTTTAGGCGTTCCCTTTGTGGCTCACAGGAAATGAATCTGACTAGTAACCAGGAGGTTTCAGGGTCTGTCCCTGGTCTCTATCAGTGGTTTAAGGATCCAACATCACTATGAGCTGTGATGTAGGTTGCAGACGTGGCTCAGGTCCTGTGTTGCTCTGGCTGTGGCACAGGCCGGCAGCTATAGCTCCAGTTAAACCCCTAGCCTGGGAACCTCTGCCCCAGGTACAGCCCTAAAAACCCAAAAAAAAAATAACAAAGACAAAAAAAAGCTGGCTTTATCATGGCTTGGTAGTAATACTCATGGCTTGATAGGAATCTTGGCACTGCGATGATAGCATGAAAATTCACAGACGAATATTTTTTAGGTACTTTTATTTTTTATGGGATAGCTCTTGGCACAAGGATACTAACACCATTCAATAGCCACTTTTATTTTTAACCTTAAAAGTTCTGACTTTTCCCAAGAGAATGTAAATTTTACATGTAAATTTTACATTCTCTGGGGAGTTCCCGTCGTGGCTCAGTGGAAATGAACACAACTAGTATCCATCAGGATGTGGGTTCAATCCCTGGCCTTGCTCAATGGGTTAAGGATCTGTGTTGCTATGGCTGTAGGATAGGCTGGCAGCTGCAGCTCCAATTGGACCCATAGCCTGGAAACTTCCATATGATTCCAGTGTGGCCCTAAAAGCAAAAAAAAAAAAAATTTAATTTCTAGGGGTTTTTATTTTTAGTGGGAAAGGTATATGCTCCCCTTTTGTCAATACTCATTGCCAAGGCAGTTATAGAAATGAGACTCCTCCACTAGTATGTAAGAGACCTTTAGTCCAATATCCCCATCAATGCTTGACATTTTCTGCTTTTTTATTTTAACCATACTGGTGAGCATGTGCATCATAGAATTTTTATTTCCCTGAGGAAATTGAGTAGCTTTCCATGTTTTGGGTCATTTTAATAAGCCTCTTTTATGAAGTGGCTTTTCAAGTTCTTTCCATTTCTCTGAGTGGTTGACTTTTCTCATTGATTTGTTTGACAGATGTGTGCATTACAAACATCTTCTCCTTATTAGTGGATTTTTTTTTACTTTATTCATGGTGTTATTGAATAACTAGAACATTCTAATTTTAATACAGCCAAATTTATCAAATTTTTATTTTGTGGTTAGTTTTTTTGTGCCCTGTTAAGAAACTTGCTTCAAGTTCATGGGGCTATTACCCAATGTTTGGTTCTAAAAGCTTTATTGTTTCTCATTCTTAGTTCCACAGTCCAGCTGGAATTAATTTTTGTTGGTGGTGTGAAGTAGGAGTCAAGATAGGAGTAAGGAGTTGCTGTAGCAGAATTCGTCGAAAGGACCATTCTTTCTGAGCCAGCACTTTTTGAGCATTCATTATGCTATGGGCACTGTGCAAGTTGGTACTTCATTTTATCTTCACAAAACCCCCATAAGATAGCTGTTTCCTTGCTTTACAAACAACAGAAAGTACAATTAGATGATTTAAATACATTTCCCAAGTGTTCATGGCTAGTAAAGTATGAATCTGGGTTTGTTTGTTTGTCTTTTTAGGGCCACGCTTGCAGCATATGGAGGTTCCCAGGCTAGGGGTTGAATCAGAGCTATAGCCGCTGGCCTACACCACAGCCACAGTAACGCAGGATCCTTAACACACTGAGCGAGACCAGGGATTGAACCTACGTCCTCATGGATACCAGTCAGATTCGTTTCCACTGAGCCACAACAGGAACTCCTGAATCTGGGTTTTGAGCTCAGATCTTTTGACTTCAAAGCCTTACTTAAGTCACTGTCATCAAAAGGGACAGTTATACTTCATTAGTGAAAACCAAGACAGCAAATGAATTAAAAAAGTCAAGGTTGAAGAGGGGTTGACCGAGAAAAGAAAAGGACCTTGAATAACAGACTTGCACGTAGCAGGACTCAGTAATGATTCATGGCATTTTGGAAGGCATCCACTTTGGAATAACCACAGAGCCTTGTAGTTCTGTGTATATGTGTATGTATATATGTATGCATGTGTGTAGATGCATGTGTATGCATACACATATGTATATAAATATCATGTGTCTGCATGTGTGTGTATATATGTAGATTGTTATATATAGGGCATATATGATTTTTATAAACTAAACTTTCTGTGATTTTTTCCTTAATTGTCTATGGCAATAGTTTTCAAAGTGTGATTTCCCCGATCCAATAACTTCAGCATCACCTGGAAACTAGTTCGAAATGCAGCTTCTTGAGCTCTCATCCAAAACCTACTAAGGCAAAAATTCTGAACGTGCAACCCAGAAAACAGTGTTTTAACAAGTTCTTTGGGTCCCTAAATTGGAGGCATGCCCTAGGCCAGGGCCTATGCTTTCTCCAGTTCTGTGCCACTCGGAGGCTTCATTCAGCTTACCTTGTTTAGTCAGACCTCCAGGTAGGTGCTTAGTGATGGTGCCTCTGCCTGGATCCTCATCATGATCCCTAGCCTGGCTGATACCTCCTTGGGGGTCAGCTCCTCACTCTCCCTAGACAGATGCGCACCCAGAAGGGCCTAGATTTAGTCCCTCGGTCGCTCTTCTTGTCACACTGCTTTGTCATTATCTGCTTCCCTGTATCTGCTACCAAGCTGGGAGGAGCTTAATACCAGGGACTTTGAATTCCCAGAATGTGGCCTATGGTAGGAGTTCAATACAATTTTTTGAGTAAATGAATAGCATTTAATTTTACTCTTGAAGGACTATCATGTGAAAAGGAATTATACGGTTGTGAGTAAATCAATAAATATTTGAAGGGCTCTCTTGTGGAAAAGGAACCATAGAACAAGGTACAGTGACAAGAGACTTCACAGTGGCAGGTACCAATCCCAAGAGGTATTCAGGAAAAAAACCTGGAAAATCTCAAGGACTCTGCAGCCCCTCTCCCCGACCCCCTTCCAAACTGTGAGCTCTTTGAAGCCAGTGACAGCATCCCACCCCTCTTCATCCCCAGTCAACAGCAGGGGCTGGTACAGTGCCTGGGACACAGTGAATTCACCATAAGTGAATGAATGAAGGAACAAACAAGTTACTTCATGGCATATGTGGAGTTTCATTGTTGCCATGTTGTTTTTCTTATTTGGTTTGTTTGTTTTTGGCTGGAGAGACCATATCAATGCTAGATCATCCACTGGGCCACGTTTGCAAAATTTTAGGAGTGCCACCAAAGCAGAAGGGGAAAAAGTGAGAGCTCTTTAGCCTTGATTAATGTTTCCAACATTTTGTAATCAGAAATGTTATTAGAAACAATTTGAACTCCAGCACCCAAATGTGTTTGGTGTGCTTGGGCTTCTTCCTCTCTTTTTCTTAATTACATATGGGGAAAGAGACCAGGAAATGGGCATGGTAATCTTTTCAATGTTTAGAGGCTCCGATTCCAGCCCCTGGGCAGAGGCCAGACCATGAAAAGCCTTGTGGGTCTTGTTTACTCTGTGTAGGAGTTTGTACTTTATCTTGAAGGCAGCTGTAAGCCATTGAATGATGTTAAGGAGGGAAAATAACATAATAGATTTGTTTTTCTAAAGGTCACTCTGACTGCTGCGTGGAGGATTGATTGGGAAGTGGGAAGGGGAGGATGGAGGTTGCAGTACAGAGGACCACTTCAAAGAAATGTTGAAACTGATCAAGAGAGAGGTGATACGAACTTGAAGTCCGGCTATGACAGGATGGAGGGGGAAAGAGACTGGCTTCAACAGATATTTAGTAAGTTGGCTCAGCCCACTGAATTTGCTGACAACGATAGGGGGCTTGTCAGAAATTATAAGAGTTCGCTTAAAATCTAAGAGTAGTAATTAAATTGTCAGGCCCCCGCTTCTACTACGGGATCTGCGAGGTTACGTAATGGAAGCCTTTGTTAACTACAAAGCGCTGGGAACACATACGATGTGGGATAATTACCGCCAGAAATCGTACCTCCAAAAAGTCCCTGTGCCAGAGGCAAGCGCTGAGCGTCTGAAAATGAGTTCATGTTTATGGGTGATCAACAGCAGGATGGCACATGTATCCCCGGAACAATGAACTTACTGTTCATTCTCAAGTGCTCATTACAATGGAAATTAGTAACACTCGAATGATTGATGTCGCTCTGCTCTAAACATGCCACTTGCAAATACTTTGCTCCAGCTAAGTGCGTCAGGAATTCGCATGCTGATTGATGCCAGGCGTCCAGTGGCTATTTTCTGTGAATAGAGTGAAGACGAAGACCTCGCCGTGAAGAACACATATCATATCTGCGTGGGTCACGAGCAAGATTTTGTTTCTAAGCCGGCACATCGGCGTGAAGGACCTGGCCTGGTGATGCATATTTATGTTTTTAGTCCTGAAGCTAAAACGGAGCATTGAGCGACTCCTCACCTATCCTTTTTAATGTTTTTTCAAAACCAAAAGCTTTTATTTAACATATAAAATTCAATCTGCAACCACTTCTAATTTCCCCATCCACTTCCTAATTTGGGAAACTGGAGAAAAATGCAGTATTCCAACTCTGCTGTGAGAGGAAGGCATAAAAATCAAGGGAAAGGAGGGCCTCCTGGCCTTCATCTATTTCCATCAGCCTCACAGCATTCTCCTTATGTGGTTAGGAATTTCGTTTCAATTTTTAAAGTTTTATTGACATATAGTTGATTTACAATGTGGTGATCATTTCTGCTGTGCAGCAAAATGATTCAGTTATACATGTACACACATCCATTCTTTTTCCGATTCTTTTCCCATATAGACCATCACAGAATATTGGGTTGAGTTCCCTGAGCTATACAGCAAATAAGGATCGTTTCTATACAGATGATGATTGATCAGCATTTTGAGGAAACACCCAAAACGTGAAAGGCACTCCATCTATTCTTTGAGGTCACCTCATTTTACGTATCCTTTCTGCACTGGGATTTAGAACATAGACTCTTCAGGCTTCTGTTTTGGCCAATGGGTTGCTACGAGATAATTCTATAACTTCTTTCATACCACTTTGCTCATTTTCTGCCCTTGGTAAAATATTCATCATTAACTGTTATAAATTATGAGATCTTTTTTTTTTTCTTCTTGAGAGAAGTGTGGACTTTCTTTTTTAACAGATTTGGAACTGATAGGGCTGCTTGCCTTAGGCAGCTCTACCAATAATTGAATCTGCATGCTGAAGTAGTAAACCCTAGGAATAGTTAGAGGAAGGAAGTCTGATGTCTAAAACAGAGTAAAGGCAGGTTGATGGAGAAAGGAAAATTCACTGTTGTGGAACTTCCTGACTCCAGTGGGTGGATTGCTGAATAGCTGCACAGTATTGAATATATTGAACATTAATTCTGTCAAGCTTTTTACTAATTCTATATCTCCCTGGCCTCCACCTCATGTTTAGTACATAATTATCATCGCCATTATTATCTTTATTCAGAGATCAATTTTATTATATAGTTGGATTAAACACTAGCTACTTGCAGTCAATAAGAATGTATTGAGAATGTGTTATTCTATGCACTGAAGATGATAAAAATTAGTAAGACTTGCCTCTTGCCTCTTGCTCCTTCTTGTCTGGAAGAAAGAGGAGTAAATACATAACTGTAATAAAGCATCACACGTCTGTTGTGGAGGGTGATATAGAAGTGGAGAGGAGGCATGCCTAAGCTTGACAGGTCAAAGTGGAAGGGAAACAGGGAAGGCTCCCTGGAGAAAGAAGCATCTGTGTGTCATAATGTAGTCTTCATGAATGCCAGGATAAAGGCTGGAAATGGTGACAATAAGATGCAGCCTTTTTAAAAGTAATTGGGGGAGTTTCCATCGTGGCGCAGCAGAAACAAATCTGACTAGGAACCATGAGGTTGCAGATTCAATCCCTGGCCTCGCTCAGTGGGTTAAGGATCCGGTGTTGCCTTGAGCTGTGGTGTAGGTCACAGACATGGCTCGGATCCCGCATTGCTGTGGCTGTGGTATAGGCCGGCGGCTACAGCTCCGATTAGACCCTAGCCTGGGAACCTCCATATGCCGTGGGTGCGGCCCTAAAAAGACAAAAAGATAAATAATAATAATAATAATTGGACAATATATGTCAAGGGTCAAAAAAAATACTTAGACCTAGAATTTCCCTTCTCCGAATATTTAGTTTTAAAAAAAATCTGGGGAGTTCCCGTCGTGGCGCAGTGGTTAACGAATCCGACTAGGAACCATGAGGTTGCGGGTTCGGTCCCTGCCCTTGCTCAGTGGGTTAACGATCCGGCGTTGCCGTGAGCTGTGGTGTAGGTTGCAGACGCGGCTCAGATCCCATGTTGCTGTGGCTCTGGCGTAGGCGGTGGCTACAGCTCCGATTCGACCCCTAGCCTGGGAACCTCCATATGCCGCGAGAGCGGCCCAAGAAATGGCAAAAAGACAAAAAAAAATAAAATAAAATAAAATAAAATAAATCTGAAATATAAAAAAAAATTGAGAATGCCAATTACATAATTATTTGTGGCAACAATGTGGAAACAAGCAATGGAGAGGTTTTTAAAGGAAATTATAATTTATCGACTGAAAGGAATGTAGAACAGACACTCATGATTTCTGCTAAGAATTTTTTTTTTCTTTTTAGGGCCTTACCTGGGACATACAGAGGTTCCCAGGCTAGGGGTTAAATCGGAGCTACAGCTGCTGGCCTATACCACAGCCACAGCAACACCAGATCCGAGCCTTGTCTGCGACCTACACCATAGCTCACTGCAACGCCAGATCCTTAACCTGCTGAGCAAGGCCAAGGATCGAACCCGAAACCTCATGGTTCCTAGTTGGATTCATTTCCGCTGTGCCACAACAGGAACTCCTCTGCTAAGAATTTGTTGCAGCTCCAGTAGTTCGTACTGAACAGCCTATGCCAGGCACTGATCTAGGCTCTGTGTACAAAAGTCAAATAGACATGCTTCCTACTTGAAGGAGTTCATGGTAAACTGGGGAACACGGATGACTGAATTAACCTACTAGAAGGAGATGGGCTCCAGTGGTAGCCTAAATATGTTATGAGAATGTCACGGAGTCCCAGATAAATCAACTCTTAGGGTACGTTGAAGGCAATAGTGCAGTACTTGAGTTTTGAATGATAAGAGGGGAGAAAGGAAATGGAAGCATAGACAATTTCTTATTCCATAATGTTATATGAGAAATAAAAGCAGATAATAACATTGGATATGCAGTTTGACCACAACTATATGAAACCAACCAACCAAAAAAAACCCAAAAAACAAACAAACAAAAAAAAAAAACAAGGAGTTCCCATTGTGGCTCAGCAGTATCTGTGAGATACCTGACTAGTATCCATGAGGACATGGGTTTGATCCCTGGCCCCACTCAGCGGGTTAAGGATCCGGCGGTGCCATGCTCTGATGTTTAGGTCACAGACATGACTCCATTCGACCCCTAGCCTGGGAACTTCTATGCGCCTGGAGCTGTCCTAAAAAAAAAAGAAAGAAAAGGAAGAAAAAGAGAAGGAAGGAAGGAAGGAAGGAAGGAAGGAAAGAAAGAAAGAAAGAAAGAAAGAAAGAAAGAAAGAAAGAAAGAAAGAAAGAAAGAAAGAAAGAAAGAAAGAAAGAAAGAGAAAGAAAGAGAAAAAGAGAAAGAAAAGGAAAGAAAGAAAATATATATGCGTAGGGAAAAAGAAAGAGAGATATGGTGAAGAAATAAAGTGTTAGTCGTGGTTATTTAAGGATAGTGTACTATGGAAGATGTTTTTCTCCCTTTTGGTCTTTCTTAAATATTCCATTATGAACGTACTGCTTTTATAACAAAAGAAAAAAAATGCAAGAGGTTGTCAGCAGGAGGATAAAAGGCACAGAGTGTTCACCTTTTATAGGAGGACTCTTCGTGGTCAAACTCTCACAGCAGGAGTTCCCGCTGTGGCTCAGCGGTTAACGAACCCAACTGGGTTCAGTCCCTGTCCTTGCTTAGCAGGTTAAGGATCCGTCATTGCCATGAGCTATGGTGTAGGTTGCAGATGAGACTTGGATCTGACATTGCTGTGGCTGTGGCGTAGGCTGGCAGCTACAGCTCCCTTTTGAACCCTAGCCTAGCCTGGGAACATCCATATGCTGCCGATGTGGCCCTAAAAACAACAAACAAAGTCTCACAACAAAATAAGATGGGCACGTGTCCAGGACACAACAGCACAGGATAACATTCTCAAGGATAAGAGACTCCTGTTCCCTCACATGTTGGCCCATTCCTCAAAAAAAAAAAAAAAAATCAAAAAACAAATACACACACGCACACACACAGAGATAGAGTGTGTTATGTAAGCCCCCTAGAAAATTCTTACTGTTGGCTAAGGTCATGACCCTCTGTGGATTCAGCTCTTGGTAGAGAATCCACATTGCTTAGCACCAAGCCAGGTGCTGAATGTGCCACCACTACATGCATTAGTGCCTTAAATTTGCATAACACTTTAAAATTTATGAGGCATTTTCATAAAGTTTCTTTTTTTCTTTTTATTTTCTCCACAGCCCTGTGAGGTAGATAGGGCTGCTATTATTTTTCTCATTTTACAGTTGAAGAAAGTAAGACTTAGATGAAGTTTCTTGCCTCTGGTTACAAGGCTGGTAACTGTTGGAAGCAGCACTGGAACCCAGACTTCTTTATGCACATAGTGTTTGTTCCTCTGCATCACAAATACCAAATGGTAGGCAACTCTCTCTTCAACTAACAAAAGCAGACCAACATTTGTGAGGGCAGACCAGGTGGCTTATTTTTAATTTTCTGCGGACTCTACTGTCTGGGAGGGTTCTAGCACAGGATAGATGCTCCGTGCATTTTTGTGGGGGCAAAGAACAAAGGATTATTAATACTCTGATTTAATACTTAATAAACACACAATACAGGCCCTAAATAAATCATCTAAATAGATATCGCCATTGTCCTTAAGGAATCTACTTTCAAGTGCAAGAAAGCAAAAAAAAAAAAAAAATTATAAACACATAAAAATCAGAAAAAGGGGAAAGAAAAGGGGGTTGGTTAGAAAGAGTGAGAAGGAAATATTTGATTTAAAGCAATTCCTTATTACGTAAAGCAGAATAATATAATTAATCTGTTTTAACTCCAAGAAAAATAAATCGATATTCCACATTAAGCATCATTTTTCACTAGAAAAAAAAAAAAATGGGAGAAGAGAATGTCTTTGAGAATCATCAAAGTCTTATTTCTAACATAGGCACAGACTTGCTCCCCTTCTGCCTGCATCTGAAAAGGGGCCTCATTTAGCATTCATTGATGAGCCGGAGACTATTTCTGAGCTCTTGCTGAGCTAGTGAAAAAATTTTTTTTAACTTATTAAGGTAGCACATGTAATCATGCCCTAGTGACTTCAGCTATATATGCCCTTTGAAAAATTTCTAATGACATGTTGGACACCCTGCATATCAATGTCACCATTTATTTAGAAGGAGAATGAGACTTTTGCTCATTGGAATGTTCTCTGCTTGGCTTCAGTGTAACATTATCCCTGATCTGGTGAAAGCAAATGGTTCTCAGTAACGCCTTGCTAAATAATACTGCATATTCTTTTTCTGCCACCTGTCAGGTGTTGGTAAATAGTTTAGCGATACACAATAGGAACAATTCTACTGATGGGGAAGGAAAGAAAATTAAATTGCAATCTGTGTGGCCCTAGACCTTTTAGATTGTTTTCAAAACTCATCACCGCAACAATGATTTCCCCTGTATGACTTTTGACTAGCATTGCAGACCTGGCTTTCCACATATATGGGAGGCACCATTAAATCTATATTACTTTTTTTTTTTTTAACAAATGACCTTTGGAAATGATTTCCAATAACTGCAGCCGACTTTAAGCTCAAGGCTTGATAGTGAAAGGTCACTCTACATTTAGACTAAATGCGGATAGATTTGTACTCCCTGCAGCAGGCTATTGCTTTAGGACCTGCTGTCGTATTTGACCCAATCTTCTCTCTAACCCAAGCATTTAGACGGCTTCCATCTGGGTTTTGTTTAAACTTCTTTTTTTTTTTTAACTTCAGTACAAATTAAATCGCTTTATATATTAGCAAGTAACATATTTTCTTTAGAAATGCACATTTTCCTTGGAAGTTTATGAAAATAGAACCTGGTGTGCAAGAAGACTTCTCCTAAGGTAATTCTGTGACTTCACAGGAGATGTTCGTGGTCCAGGCCAGCCCTGCACACATTGATTCACAGGGCCTGGAAAACTTGCTCCAAGGCGCTAGGCTCCCTAGCTCTCTCATTTCTCTCCCTCGCTTCTCTTCAAATAAGACCATTCCTTAAGGGGGCGGTGTTCAGGGAATAAAGCCTCTAATCCAGGCAGCTACTCAGTAACAGTTCATAGGACTGCATGGTGGGGAATGCAAGGAGATGGATTTTTTTCTTCCTCTGCTAAACTCGGGAGTAGTGCCCACTCCTCCTGCCTACAGCTTCCTTCCCTTACCAGCCCTGCTGGTTTGCCGTTTGAGTTCTATGTGCATTCGGTACCTGTGACAGCCAAGGCATGAAGCCTCTGCCAGTGAGTCACAAAGGTGCTTCTCTTCTTGTCCTACTAGAGTTTGTCCGAGGTAAAGGACTTAAAGACTGTGTCTGGGAGTTGTGATCGTGGCTCAGTGGGTTAAGAACCCAACTAGTATCCATGAGGATTCGAGTTCGATTCCTGGCCTCGCTCAGTGGGTTAAGGATCTGGCGTTGCCTGAGCTGTGGTGTAGGTCACAGACAAGGCTCAGATCTAGTGTGGTTGTGGCTGTGGTGTAGGCTGCCAGCTGCAGCTCCAATTGAAAGCCTAGTCTGGGAACTGCCATATGCCGTGCAAGTGACACTAAAAAGAAAGGAAAAAAAAAAGGCTATGTCTGGACGACAGGCTCTGGGACCGCCAATGACTAGAGTCAACTCCCCCACCACCACCCCCCTGGATCCTGAGCTCAGCCCTACCCAGCTGGACTAGCAGACGTGCTTCTGATTGCCTGGCATGCGGGGCTCTAGAAAGGACTCCGGACTCAGTGTCAGGAAACCTGGGCTCCCTTCAGGGTCTGCTGTTTCCCAGTTTTGTGACTTGGGGCTAACTCTCCTCTTCTGTCCTTGCTCTTGTGTCTGAACGGAATAAAAATTCATTTCTGTACGTTCAGTGAAAAAACACCCAGCTTGGACCACACCTCCTCTTTTTAAAAGAGTGTCTTGCTATGAAACTCCCCAGGGAGAGGGTCGATGACTGCAGCTCCAACTGTGATTTTAAAGAAAGTGCCCTGATGATTCAGTCTGTCCTAGGAATGCACCGGAATAAAATGATGTCTTACATTCATCTAGCATTTTTAAAATCCTAAATTGTTCTCACTCATCCCACTGACAGTAGCTCCTTTGATCCTCCTGATTAGCAGAGATTTGGGCTCTACTGCTGGAGCTCCTGTAATATGCTTGATGGCTAGCAGGCCCCCTACGGAGGACTCCTCCCAGGCTCTGCTCCAGGCTGCTCTTCTAAGGTGGTGTGGCACCTACTGCTACCGGCCAGTGGCCAACATGGAAGTGTGTGGGAATACAAAAGGCCAACTCCTTTGCCTCAAGGTGAAATAAATCTTTTTTTTTTTTTTTTTTTTTTTGTCTTTTTTGCCTTTTCTAGGGCCACTCCCTCGGCATATGGAGGTTCCCAGGCTAGGGGTCGAATCAGGAGCTGTAGCCGCTGGCCTACACTGGAGCCACAGCAATGTGGGATCCAAGCCGCATCTGTGACCTACACCACAGCTCACTGCAACGCAGGATCCTTAACCCACTGAGCGAGGCCTGGGACCGAACCCACAACCTCATGGTTCCTAGTCGGATTCGTTAACCACTGTGCCACAACGGGAACTCCAAAATAAATCTTGAGATGTAACTTATGCTCTACGGTGCCTCTCCTCCCAAAATCAGCCTGAGCCTGGCCCTTCCGGAATCACCCTCTCCCATCCTGCTCCCCCACCTCTTACTGGCTTCTCCGGGAAGCCCCCCTTTACAACATCACTGGCACCTGAACCCTTGGCTCAGGAGAACCTGATCTAAGAAAGCAGTAGATTTAAACAGAAAAGTCAGGTTGACGGGACGTGGTAGGTATGCTGTCAAAAGACCCCTGTTGGCACGTCTGCCACTCTCTGGCCCTGTGGCCTGGAGGAAGTTGCCTGAAGCTCAAAGCCTCTCTCTTCTCATTTGTAAAATGAAAATAGGAATCCTTGTTTTGCCTACTGCCTACTGAGAGGTTGTTGGGAGGATTAGACAAGATCAAGGATTGTGGAAGTGTTTGAAAGCTGCCAAACACCATACAAACATAAGGAAATGAATTTTTAAGCTAAAATAAAAATTCAACCCCATATGAAAATCATTAGCAGGTATTCAGAGGAAACCAACTCAACAGCAGTTTTAAAACTCAGAAAATGGGAGTTCCTTGATCGCTCAGCGGTTGAAGGATCCAGCATTGTTACCGCTGAGGCTCAGGTCACTTCTGTGGTTTGGGTTTGATCCCTGGCCCAGGAACTGCCACATGCTGCAGGCATGGCACACACACACGCACAAAAGATCAGAAAACATACTTCACACTCTGTTCTCCTCCCAGTTCTTCCTTCCCCACCTTCTTCCTGCCTCTGCCATCTGAATGTTTGTTCTTCTCTTTGAGTAGCCCATCAGACACCAGAGAGTCACTGGGGACAGTGGAAAGGGTAGCCTTTGGCTCCTTGTCTGAGTTACTAACCATCCGTCCCTGGTTAAAGAAATTTGCCTTGCCTGCGAATGCCTAGGAGGGTCCACTACCTACTCCTAAAGCCTGATTTTCATTTCATTAGTCCCTTATCTCTTTCATGTCAAAACATTTCAGCTTTAAAACGTCACAAAAGAAATAGACATCTCACGGAGATCTCGGTCATAGCTCATAGTTCAAACCCTATACTTCAGATTTTGTAATATTGTTATAAGTTGTTGGAACACAACAAAACAGAGTTAATAAAACATGTGGCCCAGATGGTGGCTTGATTAGAAACATCTCAGTGTATCCCAAAGATCATGGCATGCGTGCAAAGTTTTTTTTTTTTCCCCCACAAAGGCCCTACGAGATTCATGATAAGATTTTATTTTTAATAAGGATCTAATTAGAGCTCATGAGAGCGTCAGAAGACGTGAGTAGTCAGTACAGTTTGGTACAAAAAGTATTTGTCGAGCACTTAGGCACCAGGGATTAAAAAAAAGAATAGTACATAGCCCCTGGAAGAGGAAACGGATACAAAAACAGATCATTAAAATAGAATATGTTAAGTGCCCAGCATGCTCAGAGCCACCGTATGTATCCAGTCTGGGGTTCAAAAAAAAAAAAAGAAAAAAAATTCACCATCTAAAACATCACCTCCTCAAGATTTTAGGAGTTACTTGGAAAAAAAAAAAAAAAAAAAAAGCTCTTTAAATTCCCCTGGGACCATTTACCTGTCGGCCTGTCTCACTGACTGCAGCTTACCCTTCAGGACTCATCATTCATTCGTTTGTTCAGGAACGCTGTCAGGTGCCTGATTCTGCCAGGTTCTATTGCAGACACTGGGAGTTCCACTTAGAACAAGAAGATCCACTCGCAGCTACCTGGTCAAGGCACTTCCATTCCTGTGTCAGCAACAGACAATGAACAAGGAGTTCAGTAAGCAATAGGATTGCAGATTGTAATGAGACCCAGGAAGGAGACAGAGGGATGGGGTGGTGGGGTGGACAAGAAAAACCAGGAGAGGCCTCCTCACGCTGCCTGGTCAGGGAAGGCCTGTCTAACGTGAGACACCTGAGCTGAGACATGAACAAGAAGAGAGTGTTCTGGGTGAAGGTCATGTCCAGCCTGGGAAGAATTTGGAGTCATCAAGTGACCAGAAGGAGGCCAGTATAGCTAAAGTTCATGAGCAAGGAGCCGGGGTCAAAGGATGGAGCTGAGGAAGGCAAGAGGCCACCCTGGGGGCTGTGGGAAGAAACCAGATTTCATTCTCAGTACTGTGCAACCTTTGAAACTAAAACTGCATTTTAAAACACATACACCTGAAAAGGAATCTGAAACCAGAGCCCATGGCAAGAAAAAATGGCCATCAGCCCATGGAAGCCACCGTCAGCTCTCACCCAGATGACAGAGATAGCCCTCTCGCCCTTCAAGGGTTCATTCTTCCCATGGATCCTTCTTTTTTAAAATTTCTTGTTATAGTTAAATTACAATGCTCTGTCAATTTCTGCTATATAGCAAAGTTTCCCAGCTATATATATATATATATATATATATATATATATAATTTTTCTTATATTATCTTCTATCATGTTCTATCACAAGTGATTGGATATAATTCCCTGTGCTATACAGCAGGACCCCATTGCTTATCCATTCTAAATGTAATAGTTTTACATCTAGAAACCCCAAACTCCACATCTATCCCACTCCATCCCCTTCCCCCTTGGCAACTACAAGTCTGTTCTCTATGTCTGTGAGTCTATTTCTTTTCCGTAGGTAGGTTCGTTTGTGCCATGTTTTAGATTCCACATATAAATGATATCATATGGTATTTGTCTTTCTCTTTCTAACTTACTTCACTTAGTATGAAATCTTAGTTCCATCTATGTTGCTGCAAGTGGCACTATTTTTATTCTTTTTTGTGGCTGAGTAGTATCCATTGTGTATATGTATCACGTCTTCTTAATCCATTTTTCTGTCAGTGGACATTTAGGGTGTTTCCATGTCTTGGCTATTGTGAATAGTGCTGCAGTGAACATAGTGGTGCATGTATTTTTTTTAATGAAATTTTTGTCCAGATAGATGCCCAGGAGTGGGATTGCTGGATCATATGGTAGTTCTATATTTAGTATTCTAGATCCTTCTTAAGGTTAACTGAAGTCATGTCATTTTTCTTCTCAGAACCCTGCCATGGCTCCCTGTGTTATTCAGAGTAAAAGCCAGAATGTTTACAGTAGCTATCAATATGCCACATGGCCTTGCCTGTCATCACCTGCCGTGGCCACACTAACATACTTGCTATTCCTCAGATATCCAGAAGTGCTCTCGCAATGCTCCTGCCTGTTCCTCTACCTAGCACCCTTTTTCCCAAATAGCCCCAACTAACTCCTTCATCTCCTCCAAGTCCTTTGCGCAATGCTGTTGTCCCATGGACACCCCAGTTTACTCTGCAGCCCTGCCTCCATCTCCACCACAGCCCTAACCCTCCAGCCCTTGGCCTCACTCTACTTTCATGTTTTCCATAATGCTTATCATTATATAACATGGTCTACAGTTTACCTACCTGTTGTGCCTGTAACTCATTGTCTGCTTCCCCCTTTAGAGTATGGAAGAAGCCCCATTGGCAGGAGAGATACCTGCTGCCATGCAGCTCTGTCTCCTACCAGGTCTAGTGTAGGCATTACCATTTTCCTGGATACTTGGATTTAAGTGAGGCTCTGTGATATCTTTGGCCACTAGAAGGTGAGCAGAAAGCCTGAGTGCCACTTCTGGCAGAGGTTTTCATGGCAGCACACTCTGCCCCATCCCCTCTTCCCTCTGACCCAGCATCCCACACCTTTCAAGGTAGAGGATGCTCCACTGGGCTCCATTCCTGGGTGAGTGAGTTGAGCAAAGTCCCCTGATAGCTGTGGAAGACCATGCAGTGTGATCAAGAAATAAGCCTTTCTTTATAAACCCCTGTGACTTTGTGATCTTTGTTATTGGAGCATCACCTGGCCTAACCTGACTGACTCTCATTTGTTCAGTGCATCACGGGGACTTAGAATGAGGCCTGGTGTTTGGCATGTGCTCTATACGTGTTTCTTGAGTGAATTTCTGTCTTTATTCATGGGTTTTTTTTAATGGAATATTTCAAATTTAAATATACCAAATTTATCAATAATATCTGGAAACAAACTTTATTCCAGAAAGTATCATGTGACCAACCCCAGGGAATAATCAACATTAAGCACTTACTGTATGAGCTAGGATTTTCTTAGGGCTCCAGAGGAATAAGCCACTGTATCTGCCTTGATATAGTTTGTAATATAGTGGCAGAAACAGCACACATATCCACATATACAAAGTTATGTGCACCACTGTATTATGTGTGTGGTAGTACCTGACACATCCTAGAATTATCTTAATTAAAATGATCCAGAGAGCAGGGCAGAGGGTGGGGAGAACTACTGAGAGGGAGGCTGGTTAGAGAAGGGAGTAGGAGGCTGCCTGAGCTGGGCCTTGAGGACTTGGACAAACAGGAATTGAACCAGGGAGAGAGTATTCCTGCCTGGAGGAACAGTATCAATCAGGAACTGATTTTGAAGTATTAGAAGGTAGCATCCACCCCTGTGGTTAGAGCCAGACTGTGGAGCTAGGCTTCCTCGATTGAAATCCTGGCTGTCTATGGATTGGCTTTGTGACTCTGTCCCTTGACTTCCTCATTTATAAAATGACAATCACACTGGTCCCTGCCTCAGCAGGTTGTTGTGAGGATTAAATGTGTTAATACATGCAGTATTTAGAATAGTGCCTGGCAGAGAGTAAGTGTGGATTTGGAAAGAAGAGTTGAGAATTGTGTGAACCTCAGATTTTGTAGGATCTTGAGTCTGATGTGAAGACATTTACTGTTTCATTCTATAGTAAAAAATGTGTTCCACCAGCAGATCAAAGATGTTCATCAGAAAGTTATAGAATTTCTAGGTTAATATTATAGCAGGTTGAATAGGGGCTGAGAAGTGGAGCCAAGGCAGAGAGACTGTTTGGAGGAAGAGGTGGTCATTTCATTGTGGGAAACTGGAACCATGTGCCCCAATAATGGCCATGGCAAGGGAGACACAGACACTGAAGACATTTGGAGAAGATGCTCAGGTCCTCCCAACAGATAGTCTAGGGAAGAGAAGAGCAAAAAGGACCCAAAGGCTTGGGGTCTGGTGACTTAGGGCTATAATGATAACACGGGCCAAAATGGTAATGATCGAAGGGGAACAGATTTCAAGGGAAGGAGGACAAATTCTGTTTTAGACACTGAAGTATCAAGGTCAGGCTATTTAGAAGGAAATTGAATATGATAAACTGAAGCTTCACTAACTTGGGGCTATGCTCAAATGTCACTCTGAAAATCTTGCCCAGAGAGTCTACCTAAAGTATCTCCCTCCTCCCCTCTCTGTCTATCTCATCACCTAATTTATTTTCTGCACTTCCACTTCACGGCATAATATTACATTACATATTGGTTGATTTGCTTATTGTTTGTTTCCTTCTACTTTCTATAATGTAAGCTCAGTAAGATCAAGGACCTTTTCATTCTTCTCCATTGCTCTGGCCTCAGAGCCTCAGACAGTACCTGGCCCTGTCATCTTTCCAAAACTGTTTGGGGGGATAAAACATTTTTGTCTGTCAGTATAACTGCCAAATGTATGCTTACAACCATAGGTCACCTTCAGCCTGTGTAGAGGCTTCCATTTTTACGTTATTTAGGAATCAAGAAGAAAAAAAAAAAAGAGGAATAAAGAAGGAAGACTAAATATTAAATCCATTAAAACATAAAGCTGTGTGAATTCTAACAAGAATAGACAAAGGAATCAACAGAGTAGATTTGAGAGGAGACCCAAACTCATGTGGGTATTTTTTTTAAGTAAAGGTGACTGATTTCAAATCAGTGGAGAAAAGATGCATTCTCTAACCCGTAGTTTAGGCAAAACTGGCTAGCCATCTGGAAGGAAAATATATTTGGGTCTTTTTCCCAAAGCACTGCACCAAAATAAATTTTAAGTGTAAGATGAAGAATCATCAAAAAATACTAAGTCCTAAAAATACTGGAAGAAAATAGCTCATTTTTTAAAAAGCTGTGAATTACGAAAAGCCTTCTAAGAATGGCATGAAATATTTGCAGTGTGGTAGAACATTTAATAAATTGACTTCACAAAGAGTAAAAACACCTACACAAAAGATATTTTCCGTGACCCAAGTTCAAAGATAGCAGAAATTTATAACTCCTTCAGAATTTGGCATATAAATATCTGATTTCTTTAATGTTCAGCAAACTAATATAAATGAAAAGTAAACGTGGAAAATTCACACTGGCCAACAGGGACTTGCTATATAGCACAGAGAATTCTACCAAATATTCTTCAATAATCAATATGGGAAAAGAATCTGAAAAAGAATGGATGTGTATATATGCATAACTAAATCACCTTGTTGGATAGCAGAAATTATCACAACATTGTAAATCAACTATAATTCAACAAAACTTTACAAATGAGAAAAAGAAAACAAAGAAAGTAAACCTGAATGATTACTTACATTAAACAACCTTGCTCCTAATTTTTTAAATGCCAATTAAAACCAGGAGATAGCAATGGCAGCAATTTCAAAGACTGAAGACCAGAGGATATGGAGAAGACATACTCTCATACATTGCTCGGGGGAGTGTAAATTTGTTAAGCTTTTTTATGGTCATTTGGCAATAACAACCAAAAATTTTAATTTATGTACCCTTTGGCCAAGCAGTTCTCATTCTAAGAATTTAACCTACAGAATATACTTGTATGAGTACACGAAGATAAAAGAAAGCTCATTGACAAATTGCTTGTAGCACATTCAATAGCTATCTACTAAAAAGTGACAGGACTTCTATTCAATAAAATATAATGCAATTATTAAAAATGATGGGGTATGTCTGTATGGATTGACAGGGATATTTATAATATACTATTAAATAAAAGAGAAAAACAGAAGTAGCCAAACAGCATGTATAGTATGGTCTCATTTGTTAAAAGCAAAAAGACAAATGTAAAAATCCTTGTATGAGCAAAACTTTCAGAATACTACACAAGGAGTTATTAATTCTGGCTGCTCATGGGGAGGAAATAAACTGGGGGTGAGGTGGCAGAGGTAACACTTTAATTTTCACTTTTATCCTTTCTCAATATTGGAAATGTGTTCATGGTAAATAGGGATACGTTTAGAATTTCATAAGAGTAAAAATAGAACCACAATACTTAGATGACACTATCCATATGACCTATCCTCCACAAAAAGGTATCTGTAATATTTGCTCGATGATTCCTGAGATTAAGATTATGTGAATCCTCAGGCTAGTCCATGACATCTGCCAGCTGGAACACTGGAAGATGACATAGATTTCCAGAATCTTTTAAACTTCTGCATTCGCTTCTGTGAATCATTTTTTGGAGAAGAAAAATGAAAGCCTTACTTTTATATCACCAGTGTTCAGCAAAACTCAGCCAGGGAGAACCTAAAATACTAAAATAATCCATACTTCAAATAGACTTCAAAATAGCCAACTGTTCAGTTGATACTGATGCAGGATCATTTCCAACACTGTCAAGGGAACCAGGAAACTAATGGGACAGCTGAGGAGATTTGTGATTAATTCATTGGAAAGCCACACAGTGACAAACAACTACATAAATGTGTGTGTGTGGGAGTTCCCGTCATGGCGCAGTGGTTAACGAATCCGACTGGGAACCATGAGGTTGCGGGTTCGGTCCCTGCCCTTGCTCACTGGGTTAAGGATCTGGCGTTGCCGTGAGCTGTGGTGTAGGTTGCAGACGCGGCTCGGATCCCGCGTTGCTGTGGCTCTGGCATAGGCTGGTGGCTGCAGCTCCAATTAGACCCCTAGCCTGGGAACCTCCATATGCCGCGAGAGCGGCCCAAGAAATAGTAAAAAATGACCAAAAAAAAAAAAAAAAAATTGTGTGTGTATGTGTGTGTGTGCAAGCGAACGTAAGTGTGTGAAAGAGAGCAAGGTCCTAAGCCAGTATCAGCATTTCATCAAGGATTTGGTTTCAAGAAGTACTGTATGCAATATTTATATTCCTGCCTTGTTGTTTCGAAAGAATTTAAAGCAGGGAAATGAATTGTTTTAAATCCCCAAAGTACTAGATGACTAGTCTTTGCAACTTAAAAGGAATGTATATTTCTGTTTTAGAATGCACAACCAGAAGAACATATTTTTCAAGATTTGACTCACTTTTGCTGTGCTTGATCTTCTCCAAGGACTTAAAACAGATTTCCTTAGAAAAAAAAAAAATGAAAGTAGTCTATCAATTATAGTTTTCCTTTGTTTTTTTTTTACAATAGCTGTCATAGCAATAGTTCTTGTAAAGCATTTCACTTTCTCAACTCACCAACAAAATTCTTATTCAAAATTATTAACAGTATTAAAATTTTTTAAACGTACACTTCCCACCCTAAATGATCAGTTGGGATTATCAATTGGGAATGCCAAAGACTTTAGAATGAAAGAAAACAATTAGCTGAGAAGAAAAAAAGCAGCAGAATAAGTAAACTAGTGTATATTTTTGCTAAATCATGTAATGTTAGGCAGATAAACTAAGATAGACCATCCACATGTCTGTTCTGTTTTAATTACCAGTGTCATCTCACTGGGTGATAGTCAGGATTCCAGAGGGTCTTTGTTCTCCCTGCCCACTTGTTCAATATCTTTTTTTTTTTCCTACCAAGAGAGGTTTCTTTCCTGGATCCCTCCCTATACTTGCCACTAGATCACAGACCTGCCACTAGGTCACAAGACCCTCAGATCCCTGTGAATTTATCCAACATCCGCTGACACTGATAGAAGAGCTTGTTACCATTACTGCTGCTGCAGAACTAAAGAGAAGGGTGAACCTGTCTTAAGCTCTCCCAGGCACCTGGTACACTTTATTCACTTCATCTGCACAGCAACATCATGAAATAAGTTCTATTATTATCCACATTGCTCTGGTTTGCAGGCCGTGGCTTAGAGATGTTAAATAATTTGCCCAAGGTTGCACAGCTAATGAATGGCAGTGCCCGAACTTGAACTCAGGTCTGTGGATGCCAAAGCCCATGCTACAGGCCAAGGTCAAATGAAAGGGCAAGCCTGATGGCCCGATGCCCAGGATGCCTGTCTATAAAAAAACATGGAACTCACTGGAGTAAACGGATAATGTGTCGCCAGTTCACTCATGTTTCCACACACAAATCTTCACATAATTATAAGTTGGTTGCCCTCCCACCAAAAGGGAGAATAACACTCCCTGGACACCAGGACATGTTACCTCAGATAAGTATTTCTGTGAAAACCATGGCAAGTTGCACTTCGGTGCTGCTTTCTGCTGTGATCCACCAACCAGGTGATGCTTACCTGAGAGTCATAGTCCAGCCCCCGTGAAAACTCTAAACCCAAGTCATGCCTGACCGGTGCTATTAACGGGGAGTGAGTCCTTATATTAAGCTTTACATTGTTTTAATAGGCTTCTTGAGGAGTTCCCATCATGGCTCAGTGGTTAACAAACCCGACTAGGAACCATGAGGTTGAAGGTTCAATCCCTAGCCTCGCTCAGTGGGTTAAGGATCCAGTGTTACCCTGAGACCTACCCTGGTGTAGGTCTCAGACGCAGCTCGGATCCCGAGTTGCTGTGGCTGTGGCATAGACCGGTGGCTACAGCGCCTATTCAACCCCTAGTCTGGGAACCTCCATATGCCAAGGTTGCAGCCCTAGAAAAGACAAAAAAAAAAGCTTCTTGAGAAGGTGTTGACTTTGGACAAGAGCAGGTAATGAAGGGAAGCCACAGATGACTGTTCTGAACAAACAAAGGAGATGCTTCTCATTATCTAGACTAAAGCACCCACCATCTTGACCCGGTATTACCTCTGACCACGAAGGAAAAAGGCCTCTGGCATCACGCCTCTTCCTGCACATTTGTTCATTGCGTCACCCCGTTCTTGTGGTGGTCCCTTGTGCTCAACTGTGAAATACAGGCTCAGTCATGCATGCTTCTGTGGGCCTTGTTCTGAAAGGGTGCCACACAAAGCTTCCTCTTCTCCTAGGCAGGGCTTTCCGTCCTTTTCCCATCACACATACCTGATAATGCTGGTACAGGTGTGGACTGCACAGGCGCTTGTGTGGTGAGCAGATAGATGGGGCTGCTAAAGGTGGAGGGGGAAGGACCCTGAGATCTGGGAGCCCCGGGGGTGTCCACACCCTAACACAGCTCTTTCCTCTTCCCGGCTCACTGCCTGAGAACCTCTGCCGTAAGGAACACTGGATTTTCCATGGCTATACTCTGGGCCTGGCTTTGATTTTTTCATTTACTGTAAATGAATCAAGAAAAATCAAACAATACCTATATGTAATGTGCACTAAATGGGAAAAAGAAATTTGAAGTCTAAAATGATCAGATTATTTTCTGGAGGGAACAAAACAAAGCGCCTTCTCGCCTCTCCTTGCCTGCACTTGCATGAATGGTAATGGTCCTTTGCTGATGTGCCAGCCTCCCAATGCCCCCACTGCCCTGTTTGGGACAAGCACAAACACACCAGAACACACCGAGCAGAGGCAGCCTGTCCTTCCTGAAGCACCAATGGAGTTACCAGATGGGTGGTTGAGAACAAATGTACACTTTATGTAGCAATCTCTTGTTAAGGGGGTTACCTGAAGCATTTAAGGAAAGAGCTGCCTCTGAGTATATCTGTAAATTATGGCACTACTTTCTTAGCGGCTTAATTAAATGGGAGCAGTGGAATACAGTGGCTAATATGGATTTAGATTTGGTCTCCAGTTTGTATAAAGTTTCGCGATTTTAGTAGGTGTCAAACTCTGTCAGTTGCATCAAGATCTCAGTTCTGCTTTTTTCCTGTAGTCTATGGTTTCTGTTTAAATTTACCTAAAATGTTCTTATAAAACTAGAAGTTTTCTATATTGACGCCAGGTGCTTGGATAAATAATCTTTTCACCCTTCCTTCCCAAATGTTGTACTAAGTAAAGGAGATAATGCATGTCGTAATCGTGGTGTATTTATGGAGCACTTACCATGTGCCGGGCACTGTGCTAATTATGAGACATGCATTATATCATTCAGCCCTCGGGACAACCTCATGAGGTAGGTTTTATCCCAATCGTCTCATTTTAGAGGAAGAAAACAAGGTTTAGAGATACTAGGGAAATTGTCTGAGGTCGCAGAGCTGGTAAATGGAAGAGTTAGCAGTGAACCCCAAGTCTGTCTGCCCCGCTGGTCTGCGCCCCTGACCATTACTTTTTGGCGTTACAGGATATTCTTTAAGTTATTATAGGTGTTTACCATTGAGGAGCCACATAAGGAGTTGTTTCACTCATTTTTTTTGTTTTGTTTTAATGCTTTTTAAAAATACAAGCTTGAATCTGTGCCGCCCGGCACCCTGGGGCTCTGTGAAGTTTTTCCATTTGAACAGCTGGGGGAGCTTGTAGGCAGCTAATCTTTCGTTCTCTGCATTCTTAAAAATAGACCCAACGGCTCAGTAATAAGCACGAGCATTAGCTTTTACGACTAGTCCCAGTAATGACTTACCAGGCTGCAGAGTTCTAGAAGCTGGGAGGTACGGCAGGCTTAACTAAAAGTGTGCATCTTGGGAAGAGGCAAAAGTACCCTGTGGTCTGTGGTGTCCCTGGAAGTGGCAGAGGAGTGGGTCTTTGAGTTGTGTTTTGGCAATGAGAGACTTTGTCAAGTACTTAGAAAGGAGGCAGTGTGAAGCAGTGGTCAGAACACCGTGCATAGAGGTAGACCAGCCTGGGTGAGACTCTGGCTCCATCACAGGAGGGATTTGGGTTCACTTTGTTCACTCTCTATCCTCAAAGTGCCGGGTACTTAGCATGCTCTCAGTATTTGCTGCTGAATCAATGAATGAGCAGATCCACTTATCGAAGCCTTGATTTCCTCATCTAAGTGGTGGGTGTTTCTCTAAAAACATCAGTACTGGAGTTCCTGCTATGGCACAAAATCTGACTGCAGCAGGTTGGGTCACTGCAAAGATGGGATCAATCCCCTGCCTGGCGCCAGGGATTAAAGGATCCAGCTTTGCAGCAGCTGTAGTGTAGATTGCAGATGAGGCTTGGATCAATCCCTGGCCTGGGAATTTCCATATGTCACAGGTACAGACATTAAAAAAAATAATAATAGTAAATGAAAACATCAGCCCTAGGAGTTCTCTTGCGGTGCAGCAGGCTGAGGATCCATCACTTTCACTGCAATGGCTTGGTCACTGCTGTGATCTGGGTTCAATCCCCGGGCCAGGAACTTTCACATGCCATGGGCATGCCCCCCCCCCAAAAAAAAGAGTAAAAATATCAGCACTAGAGTTTAAAGCAAAGCCTTATTGCTACAAAACCAATTATGTTTCTCTGGCTCTATTCCATCTCAATAATGGTTTATAGACATATCCGTCCTACCTGACACAAGCATAGTACCACCTACACCTGCCAGTTTTCTCTCATTACATCAAGCACCTGTACTGGTGCTTGCTGCAGTGGCCTTGACCCCAGCACACAGGTGATATGCCAACCACCCCAAGGGAATGCTGCCATCCTTCAGCCCTGTCAATGCCCAACGGGGCTGCAGCTGCCCTCAGACCAAAGCCACCAATTATTAGCAAATGTCCCAAAGGAAACAGGGGCCACACTCAGGTCGAGGTAAGTTAAAGAGAGATGATTGATAAAGGAACGACTTCCAAAATGTGGGGTGGGGGAGGGAGCCAACCACACAAGGCAAATGGTAACCCCAGGCTGGAAGGACAGGAGGAGATGGGACAGGGAGCATTCAGTAGGAATACATCTCCTTTTAAATGCTTCCTCTTTCGAGAAATTTTTCCACCACTGGCCCTCCTTCCCCACTGTTCTCACTTTACCGTCTCATTCCTGTGACAACCATCACATTGGAACTATCCTGTGTTCGTCCTCCTGCCAGACTGTGGGGAGGGAGGGATCAATCTCCTCATTTGTTTATTTCACCCACTGAATCCAGCCCAAGACATTCAAGTGATGTATCTTGAATGGTTGAACAAACAGATGAAGGGATGAAGGAATGAATGCTTGTCCTAAAGTGCAAAAAAGAAGAGGCGTGTGAAAGCCTGGGCCATGCCTTCCTGTCCAAACTGAAATATCATTCTCTTTAGATCGATGAAGTATGTTTCTTATAAAAAGCTTTTTTAAAAAAAACAGATGTATCTAAATTAAAAGTGAACACCACCCCTCTCCCACCAAGCCCCACATGTAATTAAGTGTTCAAGTGTATCCCCTCTGACTTCTTTACATGTATATAAATACACATGCTTTTTAAAAGCAGATGAAGTCTGTGCCCCGTTCTGAGAACACCATGAAGATCTTGTTCTAGATCATTACCTACAGATTTGACTTTATCTGCACAGAGGTATATCCTTCCAAGCCTGACACTGAGTGCAAAGACCAGGAGAGGGATGATGGCCGGCTCAGAGCTCAGGAGGTTGGGTGCACCGCTTCCCAGCTCTGTGGTCTGAGCCCCAGTCTTCATCATTCGCCAACCGATGATGCCTTATCTCAGTAAGAGTGATGGACAATACATGTCATATGCCCGGGATGGTACTAGGGTATTGTAAGGCCTCCCTACACACTAGCCGTTGCCATCACTACCTCATTCTTGTGTCATCTTCACATCGTAAGCAAGTAAAGGCAAATGAAAAATTAGGGAAAATATTCCCAAAATGTATAAGAGGCAAAAATTAATATTAATAATAGAAATGCTCTATTAGAAAAGGAAGCCGGGAGAATGAGTAGAAAAGAAATATCAGTGCCCTTTAAGCATGTAAAACTGTTTATCCTCCCTAATAAAAAATGAAACAAAGTCAAGATAATAGGATTGTGTAAACAGCATATTTCCCCAAAATTTGTAATCATATTTTAAAATTCAGAGTTGACAGAAGTGCCGGGAAATAGGCTCATAGGAACATTCTTAGAATTAGTAGTAGACACTTAGTAAAACTCAATAATCTATCAACCCACTTTAAGGAATTTATACTGGAAAGAGCCATAGATGTGCTTAAAAGAATGTTCATTGGAACACCCCCTCACAGAGTCGCGTATGATAGAGTACACCTCGCCAAAAAAGCAGTAAAATAACAGACATCTTGGAGTTCCCCCTGGATTAAGAATCTGACTGTAGGAGCTTGGATCACTGTGGAGGTGTGGGTCTGATCCCTGGCCCAGTGCAGTGGCTTAAAGCATCCGGTATTGCCATAGCTACAGCATAGGTCGCAGCCATGGCTTGGATTCAGTTCCCAGCCTGGGTCCCTATGCTGCAAATGAGATCATAATTTTTTTTTTTTTTTAAAGAACAAACATCTCAAGAGGGGGATTAAAGAAACTTTGACGTATTTTTAAAAAATACTAGTAGCCATTCAAAATGATATAGATTGGGAATATTTAAGAACAAAGAGTATTCATAATATATTATGTAAGTGAACAAAATAGTTTTAAAAACATATGTGTTAGATGATGTCATTTTTAAAAGAATAAAAATAAAATATCTCAGGGAGTTCCCATTGTGGCGCAGTGGTTAACGAATCCGACTAGGAACCATGAGGATGCAGGTTCGATCCCTGGCCTTGCTCAGTGGGTTAAGGATCTGGTGTTGCCGTGAGCTGTGGTGTAGGTCACAGACATGGCTCAGATCCTGTGTTGCTGTGGCTCTGGCGTAGGCCAGCGGCTACAGCTCTGATTAGATCCCTAGCCTGGGAACCTCCATATGCCACGAGATCAGCCCAAGAAATCGCAAAAAGACAAAAAAAAAAAAAAAAAAAAATATGGACAGGTGCACCACAAAGGTTAACAGGTCTTATCTCAGATGGTAGGATCACAAGTAATTGTTGTTTCTATCTTTCATCTGTCTTTTTTTTCTGTTTTTTTGTTTTGTTTTGTTTTGTTTTGTTTTGTTTTTTTGTCTTTTCTAGGGCCTCACCTGCAGCATATGGAGGTCCCCAGGCTAGGGGTCCAATCGCAGAGCCACAGCAACTCGGGATCCGAGCCATGTCTGCAACCTGCACCACAGCTCACAGCAACGCAGGATCCTCAACCCACTGAGCGAGGCCAGGGATCAAACCGGCAACCTCATGGTTCCTAGATGGATTCGTAACCAAGGAGCCACGATGGGAACTCCTCTGTCTTTTATCTGGATTGTCTGAAATTTTCACAACAAACATTGATTTAGTAATAAGGCAAAATAGTTTGAACACAACCATGTTATATAGGCTATTTATATTTCATTTTCAATATATTTGAAATCCAAACTTCTTTGTTACACAAGGAACACAACTCATTGTAGAAAAGTAGAAGGTACAGAGAAACAGAAAGAAAAAAAAAAGCTATAAATCAAACATAATCAGGGACACATACTATTTTTCATAAAAATCTATACATTTTAACAAAAATAGGTTCATGTTATAAATACAGTTTTGTAACTCACTGTTTTCATTAGATAGATCCATATTTCATTAAATATATCCACTTAATTTTTTTGACTGGCTGCATAAGAGTTCCACTGAAAGGTTTTGCCAGAACTTCTTTAGCCAATCTCTTCTGAGCTCCTCTTATGTTGTTCTCAAGTTTATTCCTGCCCAGCCTGGAACACACATGCTGACCCAGTTCTGTACACTGGCCTCAGGATTTCCTTAGAATAAACCCTTGAAGGGGAATTCATGCTTTAGTGTTAACTCTTTCCCAATCCTCTTACTTGGATAAAAATAGATTAAGGAAAACAATTAAAATTTGAGTGAGGCAGACTTTTTTTTAAGGGCAATAAACTAAAATCAGACCCCTCACTGACAAAAATGCCTTCAGGCTTTGGTAGAAATTGGAGTCAAGGCTCTGCTCATCTAAGTCTAAAGCTCTGTGAGTCTAGGGACACTGCTCTGTAACCGTGAGCCTCTGCTCAGCTTCATCCACCAGCTCCCATGGCCATAACTTGCTCTTGACCTTTGCTCCCCCTCAAAAAACTAAAATTCAAAGATCTCTGACTGCATCTTGCTATTATTATTCCCAGAGCTCTTCTTGCCCATCTAACAGTTTTTTGACCTCATAGATATTTCTAGACATTTATGTTGCCATTCTTTGTATTTTTTTTTCTGTCTTGACCCCCCACTTCCTTCCTAATCTATCCTGAACCTTCATGTCCATCTTCAGATCTCCCCTTCTTCAGGACCATGGAGCCCTTGCACCATCTATTTTCATGTCACCTGCTAGAAAGATGAACATTCCACAACGATGCTATGAGTGCCAGTTGGAAGTCATGTTTTCTAACAAGAGGAAGGTCTTTACATCACCCAGTATCCTAATGTCCGGATTCCCATTTATGATCATGCTAATCCTTCACCGCCATCTTTAAATTCTCACTCTTCTCATGTTTTGTCAGATTGTCTTGCTTCAGACGTTTCAAGGAAATTGAAGCCACAGGGCATGCGCTCTCTGAACTTCTCACTTTCCATGCAAACTCACTGTACTCCCTCCCTACACCTTCTCTTTAGTATCAGAGGATGTGCTTCTGTCCTTCAGGTCAAAGCCAAGCCTGAGCCTTGGATATATTGCCCACTCACCCACTAGGACCTGTTGCTCAAAGTTTCTTATACCATCTCCAATGTGTTCAACCCCTTCTTGGCCAACTCCTAGGTCTCAGCCAGAGCTATTTTTAAGGCCTTTGATTCCATTAATATTTCTACATTGACTCAATCTCTTGCCTTTCATTTTTATTCAAATGTCTCATCTGTGGAGCCCATTCTTCCTGTTTCATTTTCTCACCTCCAAAGTCATTAACATTTGGCCTCCACTCCCACCATTCCTTAGAAACCATTCTTACCCCCGGTCAAGAAAATGGACTTACTTTTCAGATTTTTATCTCGGCTTTACAAAGCACTGAATTCAATTGCCGCCCTTCTTTGTTCAAACCTACAGAATGTGATGAGCACCTAAACAGCTGTCACCAAGATTCACTAATTGTCCACATTTTGCCTCATTGCCTGCCCCTACTCTGTGTCTATGCACGTACACATTTAAAGTCAGTTACAGACATCATACTACCTCTCTCCTAAATACTTAACACATATTTCCTAAGGATGAGGGCTTTTTCCTACATAACAATACCATCTTCACACCTAAGAAAGTTGACACTAATTCTGTAATGTCTTTTGATACCACGTCTACATTCAAATGTCTCCAGCTGCCCCAAGATGATCTTTGACAACTATTTCCTTCCTGAACCAGGATCTGGTCAAGGTTCAGACATTGATTTTTATGTTTCTTTATTCTTTTGTAATCTACAATATTACCCTTGTCTCTTTTTCCCCATGGCATTGAATTGTTTAGAAGTCCAGGTCAGTTGTCCAGGTCACGATACCTGCATTCTCAGCATTCCTCGTAACATAGTTTAAACTGTTCCTTTCCTCAGTAAACTGGCAATTAGTCCAGAAGCCAGGTTGAGCATTATTTGGCACTGATACCTCCTTGTAGGTAAGACGTCTACTTCATCTTACATGCTTTCACCTGTTGCACTATGAGTGATGCCAAGTTTGATGACTTTATTTGTAGTGTGGACAGCAGATCTCTCTATTTTATAAGTACATTTTTCCTTCACAATTACTAAGAGATCCATGGAATAATATTTTGCATGCTAGTAATTATGCTTGAGAATCTATTAATAATTCCTGCCAGAATTAGTTATGACATTGGAAATTTTAAACATTTTTCTTAATTCAGTCATTTCTTCTACATTTATTAGATGACATTATTTAATAAAGAAACTCTCCCTTTTTTCACTTTCTCTCCCTTGTCATTTGGCGGGAGGACCACTATGAAGTTATTGATTTTTTTACTTATGCCATCTATTACAATCAATTCTAATCATTTTTCTTTTGGGTGTTCATTTTTCCTAATGTGGACAGTGAAAAACTGTGTAAGTTTCTGTGTCTTCTTGGTATGACCTTCTTTCTTTTGAGTGTTTCTTTGGATTGCAGGCAAAAAAAGTTATCTTTTCCCTGTCTAGCCCTGGAATCAGCTTCTCCAATGTGCCTTGGTTCCTTTCAATGAGGAGTAGCACATAGAAACTAAGATCTGGATGTTGGGTGTGATTATCACTGCTAAGATGTTCGTTTTTTCTAAATGATGACTCCATATGTTTTCAACTGAAATTTAGAATTCCTCTACCTTGTCCCTTCTCTTCTTTCTTACACTGAAAACTTGAGTTCCTAATCATATTAATATACTTACTTATTTTCTTTTTGCTACAATATTTTAAATAGTTTCAAAATCATGATGCCACTAATACTACTGACAATAAATCTGGTGGTTGTTAGACTTAAAATTTCTTTGTGATGCTTTTTGCTCTTGGAATATAAATCAAAGATAAATAAGGAAATGGACCCTTCCCAGAGTCAGAGTTGTTACAGAAGAAACATAATCCATCTAGTTTTTGGAGCCAAGAACCAGCATCATGCTATGATGCAAATGTTTTCTAACAGAGGGAAAAAAAATCCTCTTCTGTAAGTAGTGAATTTAAGTAAAGTCAAGGAGAAAGGATTTTCTTGTATAAGATTGTGATTAGTGATTCAAATTACCAAAAATATTATTGACCCTAACTTGGTTAACAGAGAAGGATGGAACAGGCACGATAGTGAAAGGAGATAAGTCAGCTTCTTAAATTCTCATTTATGCCACTTGAGTGTGTTTACCCGAAAGAAGAATCATAGCGATGTAAGCACTCATTAGAGCTGCCTAGCAGAATAACTATTATTTGCCTTTACCGTAAAACTCAAAAGGTTTGTGCTCTCTGTTCTTCAGAGGAAAAAGAAAAAGAAAAATGGGAGATTTTAAAAATTAAAAAATTGTAACAATTTGTGTATAAAATGGTTTCAGGGCTTGATGAGTTTAAGTTATTCAAATTATTACTTTTAGGGGAATAACTAAATTTAATCAGAGATATACATTTTCCAAATGAAAGGGGGGAAAAAAGTGATTCTTTCACCATTGTGAAACAGAATAAGCAACACATTTTTGGGCTAAGTGTAAAAATGGTGAGCTTTAAAACCTTGAAACATTTTTTTCTTGGAATTCCCTTCTCGGCTCAGCAGCTAACGAACTCAGCTAGAATCCATGAGGATGCAGGTTCGATCCCTGGCCTCTCTCAGTGGGTTAAGGATCTGGCATTGCCATGAGCTGTGGTGTAGGTCACAGTCATGGCTCGGATCTGGCGTTGCTGTGGCTCTGGTTGCTGTGGCTCTGGTGTAGGCTAGCAGCTACAGCCCCTAGCCTGGGAACTTCCATATCCTGCAGGTGTGACCCTAAAAAACAAAAAAATAATAATTTTTCACAAGAAGCTAGGAATCAATTATGATTCAAATGAATATTGAATGATTTCCCCTAAATTAATTTTAAAGATTTAAAATAAATATCTTACTAAAGAAGAATTTGATATGATCCAAACTACAGATTGTGTTCAACTTTATTTCTCTTTTTCTGAGCATTAAAAAAAAAAAAAAAGGAGTTCCCGTCGTGGCGCAGTGGTTAGTGAATCTGACTAGGAACCATGAGGTTGAGGGTTCGGTCCCTGCCCTTGCTCAGTGGGTTAACGATCCGGCATTGCCGTGAGCTGTGGTGTAGGTTGCAGACGCGGCTCGGATCCCGCGTTGCTGTGGCTCTGGCGTAGGCCGGTGGCTACAGCTCCAATTCGACCCCTAGCCTGGGAATCTCCAGGTGCCGCGGAAGCGGCCCAAGAAATAGCAACAACAACAACAGCAACAACAACAAAAGACAAAAAAAAAAAAAAAAAAAAGATTCCCACCACAGAATTGGTTTTACAACACTTCCCTAAGCTGCCCTACCACCCTCCCCACTCCCTCTCACCCCTCACCCCTGGTGTGGCCAGGGAGGGGTGATTAGAAAATACTTAGAAGCCCTAAAATGTAAAACAAACAATAACATGATAAAATTCCCCTAAATGCCAAAAAACACAAAAAAGTAAGGGAGATGAAGTAAAAGCGTTAAAATCATGAGTCCGTCCTCTCCTGCGGGTACTGTAGAAGAAAATATCTGGTAGGTGGAGAACTGGAAAAAATGATGACACATGGAGCCAAGAGGGCTGCCTGTTTACATGTGGTCTCTGCTGCCTGAACCACAGGCTGGTCCACATGCCACAGCGTGACCTACCAATCCTACAGGGGGACCACTTTTTCCCTCTACAGAACCATCATCTACATTATCCAAACAACCTCTCTGGAGGTATGTTTACATCATGCACAAAGAGCTGGGAGGCTGACTAGCAATTACAGCACATTAACAATCCTTTCAGCTAGTTCTGAGCCTTAAGTGGATAAGTGTTGATGTATGGAAAAGAGGTTAATTGAGAAAACATCAGTGTACATACTGTCTGTGGTCCCTAGTACTCAAAAAATTACCTTTAAAAAACCAGCTATCGCAATTCTGTTTTTTTGTTTTGTTTTGTTTTGTTTTTTTAAGGATCTTGCTTAAATTTGAAAGAAAAAGGAGACCCCATTTCAAAACTCTGAAATTGATTTTTTAAAAATAAGCTAGTATTTCCTGCAGCTTCTAAAGTTACAGGGGAGGGGAACCTTAATAATACTGGATCTTCCTGTAAATGACATTGTGGAGTCGAGTGTCTGCCTTTGATTGATTGTGTCATTTACAGTTTCCTTGATTGTCTACTAAGGCTTTAAGATACCACTAGGAACAATTAGAATTTGAGAGTACATGGGATCTGAAAGCTTAGTAAGGAATTAATAAAACTCATTCATTTTTGAATAGCAAAAATGGACAGAAAGGAAAGAAATTGAATTTAATGATCAAATGGTAGGTGTGGTGAAGATAAAAAATTCAACGCTTGTCAAAATGGTAAGGAAGACTCTATTCAGGACTGTTGCACTACGGGTATGTAATAGAGGAGAGAGGGGGGCTCAAATATAAGGACAAGTAGGGATTTATAGCCAAAGAGCAGAGTCAGGGGTCAGTGGATGGAAAATTACTAAGAATCGGATTCTTGCTAAACTGCTAACAGGATTCTTGCTAAAGGCGGCTGAGGACTTGCACATCAAAGGTGGAGAATGAGCTTGATCACAGATGAAGTGTAGAGAGCATTCTTAGCACGACTCTTGCTAAGACTGGGCTAGGCTGGCAGAAGACTGGATGGGGGTCAAGGCCAATGTCAGAGGAACCTGACTAAAAAGTCTGATTGGGGAGGGAGTCTTGGGAGTTCCCCCACGTTATGGCATAGCGGGTTACAAACCCAACTAGTATCCATCCGTGAGGATGTGGGTTTAATCCCTGGACTCACTCAGTGGGTCAGGGATCCAGTGTTGCCATGAGCAGTGGTGTTGGTCACAGACATGGCTTGGATCCCAGGTTGCTGTGACTGTGGTGCAGGCTGGCAACGGTAGTTCTGTTGGACTCCTAGCCTGGGAACTTCCATGTGCTGTGAGCAAAGCCCTAAAGAGCAAAAAACAAAACAAAACAAAAACAAAGAAAGAAAAGAAGAGTCTTTGTCAGGTGCCATATCATAGTTCACCCTAAAAGGTAGCAAAAGGTAAACAGGAAATTGTGCACATTCTTCTGCTCAAAGCTTGTTTAGCAAGAGCATCAGAATTAGTTCACTAGAGAGGCACTGCCCACCCCGCAAAACCCCCCCCCCATTCCACAGGGAAGTCCTTTGTGTCGGCTGGTCCCTCCACTCCCACTGCACTGGAAGGAAAGCAGCAGGATTTTTTGTCCTGTGCCTCAGTGTGGTAGTTTGGGGACTGGAGGCCAGAAGCAGGGCTTGGATATATGCCTGTGCATTTATGCCTTAAGGTAAAAACAGGATTCCAAGCAGTTTCATTTTCATTAATTGGCTAAGCTAAAGTTCTTAACTATTTGTTAATCATTTAAATTTGACTAAGTGTTTTTCACTGTTTGACACTGAAAATACATATTAGCCTTAGCTTTCTTTCATACTTCCTGACTATTCCAGAATAGAATACTTTACTGTCTTGAAATTTGTTCTTACTCTTCTTAACCACCTGCAAAACCAGCTTCCATCTGGGTTTTAAACAACTAGGTTCTATTGTCCTTAGCTGGAGTATCCTGTGATACAGGTCATTACAGATGCCAAGGATTGTGCTAAGCCCTTTCTGTTAACTCATTGAATTACCAAAAATGATTTTATAATATATTTGGTATCCTCTTTTTACAGATGAGGAAGCTCAGAGAGGTTGTTATTTGTCCAAGCCCCCGCCCCCAAAAGAAAGTAGAGAAACCGAGATTCAAGTCCAGACATTCTGCTTGGCCCCCACTGTTGACCTTTACTGAAATCTCTGTGGTTTGTGTCCTTTTTCTAAGTTCCAAACTTCCATAAGCCTCGGTTTATAAATAAGGAAATCAGCCTAAGTTTCTTCTACTAGAACTTGTAATTTTACTTTATGCAACTTTGGTTTATAGTAAGAATTAGGTATATGTGGTCTTTGTCCCCAATTTATGGCACAGAGCTCCCCCAAACTCTTGGAATTTCCCAAATGATGAGAGTGATAAAGGAGTCTTGTTAGCTTAATGAGGTGACTTTGGATCCCACCTGAGGGTGAAGGCTGTTGCCAGGAGAACCAACCATGTGATTAGAGGGTGAAAACTGTCAATCCCACCCCTGACCTCAAGGGAGGGATGGGCCTGGAGATTGAGCCCATCACCAATGGCCAGTGACTTAATCAATTAGGCCCATGTAATGAAACCTCCATAAAAACCCAAAGGGATGGGGTTCAGAGAGCTTCCTGGCTGGTGAAAGAGTGGGGATTTAGAGAGAAGGCATGGAAGCTCCGTGCCTCTTCCCCATACCTTGCCCTTGGCATCTCTTCTGATTTCCAGTCTTCTGTAATAAGCCAGTGATCTAGTAAGTAAAATGTCTCTTTGAGTTCCATGAGCCCCACCCTGGCAAATTATTCAAACCCAAGGATGGGTTCGTGAGGACCTCTGATCTATAGCCAGTACCCAGGTGACAAGCTGGACTTGTAAGTGGCATCCGAAGTGTGTGTGTGTGTGTGTGTGTGTGAGAGAGAGAGAGAGAGAGAGAGAGAGAGAGAGAGACTGTTGTGGGGGGGGAGGCAGGCTTCTAGGACTGAGCCCTTAACCTATGGGATCTGACTCTATCTCCAGGTAGATAATGTCAGAATTGAGTTAAATTGGTGGAATAGTCAGTCAGTATCTGTGGATAATTCATTGAATTGCTTGGTGTGTTAAAGAAAAAAACACACCGTTAGAATTGGTGTCCGAATGGAAGGCTTTAACTCAAATCCAGGACCAATGAGAACTGAAACTCTGAAAGCAAACTTCAAAATTGCTAGTTCCTGGTAGTAAATCCTTGTGATAGCTTAGAGACAGCATCTAATGTTCACTGCAGTCGATGTAAAATTTGCATTCCATTACCTAAGGAGGCATCAAATTATTTAAATATAAGTAAAATACAGCTCTTCCCCAAAGTTCTGATCTTGTCATTATTTCCCTGTATATATGCTTGAAAAAGAGTCTTGCATCCTGGAGCTTCCCCAGGCATCTCTCTGCAGAAGACTGCCTGATATTGACCTCTTTTCTGATCCTCTTTTCTGCCTCCTCCAGGATGTCTTGCTATCTTACTAGTATTTTTTTTTTAGCCACACCTACAGCATATGTAAATTCCCCGGGCCAGGAATCAATCCAAACTGCAGCTGCAACCTACACCACAGCTGCGGCAACACTGGATACTTAACTGGCTGCACTATAGCAGAAACTCCTCTTACTGGTATTTCTAACTTAACAAATGTTGAACTGAGCTAATCATTTCCACTTCTACCATTTCTCATCAAATTTGCTTCTTTAAACTGGCCCTATTTCCTTGTTTCTACCTTTGCATTAAGAACCTCTTCTCCCCAGTAACAAGGCTCAAATTCTTTTTTTTTTTTTTTTTTTGCCTTTTTCTAGGGCCAATCCCATGGCATATGGAGGTTTCCAGGCTAGGGGTCTAATTGGAGCTGAAGACCCCGGTCACAGCCACAGCAACGTGGGAGCCGTGTCTTCGACCTACACCACAGCTCACGGCAACGCCAGATCCTTAACCCACTGAGCAAGGCCAGGGATCAAACCTGAAACCTCATGGTTCCTAGTCGGATTCGTTAACCACTGCGCCACAACGGGAACTCCAAGGCTCAAGTTCTTGATCATCTCTAGCTCCTTTCTTTCCACTGCCCCCCTGCCCTAGCCCCCCATGCAAATGAAAGCCATTCTACACACACAGTGTATTTCACACTCACCTACATTATGCCATCTCTTTACTAGTATCCCCCATCCTCAAGCCATAGCATCATTGGATTCATCTTCCTCAAACAGTTTTGATTACTCTCTGGCTCAAAAATCTTTTAGCACTCCCTTACCAAATAAATGTCAAAACCTCTCCGAAAGTATTTAGGACCTTCCGTGATAATGGTCCATCACACACATTTTGCCTTGCCTCTGATCATTCACTAATATACAGATGTCACTGAAGTCAAGCAGAACTTTTCATTACTCCACATACGCAGCCCGTGCATTTCCTGGTTCTGTGCTTTTGCTCACCATGCTTTTCCTTCCAAGAGAAATACCTTTCCTCCAATCTATTTCTATCAATATGACTCCCCAGATCAAATGCTATCTCCTCCATGAAGCCTTCTCAGTTTCCCCACCAAACATGACCAATTTTTTTATTTATGCTAATTCTATGGAAATTTTCAAACTCCCTCATTGTTTTTAGGGCCAAAGAACTTAAGGAATTACAAACAAATTTAAAGACCCTCTGTATTTGCAACATTGTTATTATGCACTAAAGATAAAGACTACAGGAATGAATTATTTGCTCAATGTCATACTGCTTGATAGTGACAGAATAGCCATTCATTAAAATATTGCTGTGGGATCAAATGAGTGAGTTTTGCTTGAGGACAATCTGAAAATCCTTCAACCTGAAGATTATGGCTATTGAGAACCCACCCACTCTTTTATTTACTTAACATGTTTTTCGAGTGGTTCAAGTTACACATTGAAGTTCATAATATTTGAAAATTTAATTGAATACCCCAAACATGTTTATAGACAAGGAAATGAAGCCAGTAAAGATACATCTATCTCTTGGGGTTAAGAGAATTGCCTTTGACTCTATAGATTGTTAACTGAAACTCAGGTTATTTAACTGTTATTGAAGCATCACTCTAGCCATCACAAACACTTCCTAAAATGAGCAAAGAAATTAATAATCGGCAGTGTAATTTTTCAGCTCTTAACTGTAAAATGTATCCAGTACTCTTTCCACCTCTCTTTCACACAGGCATGTATGTGTGTGTACACGCATACATGTACACTCACACGATGCCACCCACACGTACACCCATGCTCCACTTGCACCACAGTTACCATTGAAAAATGGATAACTCCAGCTCCAGAGGGAAAGTCTCTGATGGGGTGAAGAATTAAGTCATTTATTAGTCAGAGAATGATCATTGCTATTACTATCATCGCTGTTATTTCAGGTTTGTTCAGGTTTTTGGTTTTTTTTTTGTTTTGTTTTTTTTCTTTTTGCAACCGCACCTGCAGTGGCATATGGAAGTTCCTGGGCTGGGGGTTAGGAGCTACATTTGCTGGCCTATGCCGCAGCTTGCAGCAATGCCAGATCCTTAACCCACTGAGCAAGGTCGGGATTGAACCTGCATCCTCACAGATATTATGTCAGGTTCTTAACCCGCTGAGCCACAGTGGGAACCCTTGTCATTGTTACTTAAAATCTAGATTTGGCACCTGACTTTTTTCCTGCAGTAGACTTATAAACAATAAATGCCAATTTTCAAAATATCAAGGGACCGAGGTAGAGGCCACAAATGACCCTTAAAACTCCCTCTTTCTCGACAGCTCACAGTGGGGGATAAAAAACAATTGATAGCACCCTTTGGGACAAAGTGGTGAGATAACAAGTCTTCACTCTATAGATTAGTACATGGTCTTATTAGCCATCTGTCACAGAAATTGACTGACTCCAGCCAACAGTTCACATCAAACTCATTTTCTAGACAAAGAAACTGAGGCTTGACAAGAGAATGAACTATCAGCCCAGAGAGGGGCTGTGAGCTCCCATTATTCACTTAGCCCCCAGGTTACTAGACCCCTCATCCTTTTCCTCTTCAGTGTCACAGGGTTTTGTTCCTGCAGTTGGCGCTACCTCGGTCGGAGGTAGGCACCATAGGTTTGATTGATACACCAATTTGCATCTCAAGGCATCGCTCGATAAATACAATGCCATGAAAGGCTACTCTCTCACAAGCCAATTTCCCCCTCAGGGCTGACTTTAGAAGCTCATTGATGTCACTTCCTTCCTCAGTCAGCAAGTGAATTTTCTTTAATTCTCAAGACCAGCTGTCCATGCTGTCAACAGAAAGTTATTAAAATTCCTTTAAAGTGAATAAAAATAGCCTAAAAGCAAATGTACTTGGAAACAGGAAAGAATCAGTATGCAAAGTCCACAAACCTCTGAGCAAAATAATGTTGATCCAACCAGAGATTTCAAACACTGTATATTCAAGATGCTAGAAAAAATAATTAAAAGATGCTAAACCACATACTTCATCTTTTATAAGCAAAGGCTCTTGCGGTTACAATTTAGCCCCTAAATTCCATTCCTCTTCCACCAATATGATTTGAATAAATTGGGGAATGACTTAGGTTTTCCTTAAGTGGGATTCTCTCCTTTTTTCTTGTCTTGGGTAGGGATCATTTACATCTCCACCAGGCTAAGACTATCCATGAGCAAGGGAAAAAAATTATCATTAGCTGCAGTCATAACCAGTAGAGCCACAAAATAATTATATAAAAGTATATACCTTAATTTACTAGAGTTTTAACAGCTCAAGGGAGGAGATGATTTTTCTCCCATTTATTTTTTTCTTTTTTTTTCATGTTTTTATTACTCAGTTAATTTTATTACATTTATAGTTGTACAACAACCATCACAACCCAGTTTTATAGCATTTTCATTCCAAATCCCCATCCCATTCCCCCCACCCCCAACCTGTCTCCTTTGGAAACCATAAGTTTTTCAAATTCTGTGAGTCAGTATCTATTCTGAAAAGAAGTTCATTGTGTCCCTTTTTTCAGATTCCACATGTAAGTGATAGCATTTTATGTTGGTGTCTCATTAACTGACTTCACTTAGCATGGTAATTTCTAGGTCCATCCATGTTGCTGCAAATGCTGTTATTTCTTTCCTTTTAATGGCTGAGTAATATTCCATTGTGTATATGTACCATGTCTTCTTTATCCACCCCTCTGTCAATGGACATTTAGGTTGTTTCCATGTCTTGACTATTGTATATAGTGCTGCAATGAACATCGGAGTACGTGTGTCTTTTCAAGTCATGGTTTTCTCTGGATAGATGCCCGGAAGTGGGATTGCTGGATCAAATGGTAGTTCTATGTTTAGTTTTCTGAGGAATCTCCACACTGTTTTCCCCAGTGGTTGTGCCAATTTACATTCCCACCAACAGTGTAACAGGGATCCCTTTTCTCCACATCCTCTCTAGCATTTATTGTTTGTAGACTTTTTGATGGTGACCATTCTGGCCAGAGTGAGGTGGTACCTCATAGTGGTTTTGATTGGCATTTCTCTAATAATGAGTCATGTCGAACATCTTTTCTTTTCTCCTATTTAAATAGCTATAACTCACAAAAATGGCCTGTTCTGGCACTTGAGTCCTTATGACCCTCAACTGACTCTCTAACCTTGGTGACTGGACATCTGCCCTGTTACCTTCTGAATCACCCCTTGCCTTAGCCATTAGTCCCCAGCATGGCCCTGACTTTGTTGCCTGAGTTGTTCATGACCTGGTCCCTAAGTCCCTCCAAAACGTGGATGTGTTCCCTGCCACTTACAAAACCAGCCATCACCTACCTCTTCCTTATCTGGACAGACACCTCAAATTCTGGACTCACTGTGACCTTTTTCCAGGGACACTTATGTCCAGCCTGTCTTGTCATCAGCCTGGGTTTGTGAATCTTAGGTTCCTACCTGTAGCTGGAGCTTTCAAGACAACTGCCCCCTTCTTCCACCAGCCAAGGTCCCTAGTTCCACATAACTCCATAGTGCAATTAAAGAGAAGCCTGAATCGTCACTGTAGCTGTGCTAAGAAACTTTATGTTAGTAAATAGTAGTTTAGTGAATGAAAATGGGGGAAAGTTGGGTAAATCAAGCTAAAAGGACAAGTAAAATGTGGTTAACCTTAAGGAAAAGTATAAAAATGATGTTCTGAGTTATCTAGAATTAACCCTCAGCCCTTCACTTCAATTCCCAAAATTTTGAACACTTATTGTGTTTCTAGGGCAGAACGAGGCTGCTATAGATATTGTATAAAATAGGAGAGAAAAAGGTCCTTTTGACATGATTACTATTATGAGGATACTTGAAAATTCTTGGAAAATCAATTGAGAATGGATGCAAAAATACCTACTGTCACAAAACAAAGCATTTGGTATGGGCCAGAATATATCAGTAGTCAGCTTCAGGCCCTAATGTGGTCCATATAATGAGTTTTAATCCATGAACCTTTCCTTTCAGTAGTGAGTAAGTGCCAGGAGCAGCACCCTTAAAATATGGGAACTGATATAAGCCACCCCTGACTGAAAATACTGTCAATCATTCAGTAAATTTGTACTAAACCCCCAGAGTATGCCAGCACTGGGCCATGCGGTACAACAGTAAAGAAGATGGGCATAGTCCCTGACCTTAGGGAGCTTACCCTTTAGAATAGGAGACAAGAAAAGAAGCAAGCAAACATACAAATGACAAAATGATTGCAAGTCGTGGTAAGTGCTAGCAAAGAAAAAAATGATGGGCCGAGATCAAGAATAACAAGGGGAGATGGATGAAGAGAGAAGAGCCCCTAAAGTCTTAATATTAAACTGAAACCTGAAAAATCCAAAAGAGCCAGCCCTGCAAAACTGAAGAGACAAAAGCATGTACAAAGGGCCAGAGGTCAAAAGGACCAGGGATTCACCTAAGACCAAAGCAATTGGAGGGTAGAAAGGGAGAGGGAACAGCAAGCAAGGTGAGGTTGGAGAGACGGGCAAGAAGCAGGTGGTGCAAGGCGAGTAGGATGGAGTAGGAATTTAGGGCAATCGAGTGTGGATGCCGGGACCACCAGAAGGCTGACGTTGCATCTGAGGAGCTGCAACAAGGCACTGTCTCTAAAATGGACAACAGGAGTTGTGGATAGATAGTTCCGAAGACGCTGAGTCTTCATGCTGTCTGTGAACTTCTTTGAAATGCCTCCCCTGCTCCTGTCTTCACCCCCCTGGGACTATTCCTGGTCCCTGAGTCTCTTCATAAGCAATGGTGCCAGCTCTGTGTTCTTTTGCATGACAGGCCAATTCACTGAATTGCAGCTCTACCCCATTCCAGATCACCATCTTGGTCCTCTTCCCCAAATTCTCATCTTCCTTCCTAAAATACTCTTTGATGGGGAGGAAGAGGAGGCAATACTCCAGAATCTGACAGCTGTAGAACATCAAATTACTCTACGTGATGCACAGAAATACAACGGGTGTGTTCACACTCCAAGAAAGAGGAGATTCGTAACCTTACCTTCTTTTCCTTGTCCCATCTCAAGATTTCACATGGGGTACCTTCAAAACAGCTGAGCATCGCTACAGAAAGGATAACGTTATATGGAGACTGTAGTCCAGAAGTAGACTATGTCAAGGAAAAGCAGGGAACTGAGCCAGCAAGCTCTTGGGGAGCTTGAATGGTCACAGTTGAATCCCCAGAGCTGAGTATCCATATGGGACATATGGTAGCTGAGCAAACATTTGTTGAATAAGTGAGTAAATAAGCCAGATATGACTCTGTCCTATCTTCATTCCTTTTATCCATTTTCACCCACATGCTCCTTTGATTTTCTTCTCTTCCTTCTCATGTCAACCTCCCTAGTCTAGGCCCCAATCCATCACCTTGTTTATCCACCCACCAAAGCCCCCTAACGTATTTTCCAATTGTTCTCCTTCTTCTCTCCAGTCTACTCACCAAGTTGAATTTGTCTTCATATTCCATCTCTGCTGAAGAAACCACGGTTGGTTCCATATTGTCTAAGACTTCAAACATAAGGCAACTGACTTGTTTCTAGATCACCCTGGAGAACAATATTTCTCCTGAAACCCTTCCCTCTGTCATTTTCACAAACCTTCAAATTCCATCCATTTCTGAAGATCTGATCCAACTACTCCCTATTCCAATTCCTCCATCCCAAGGTTGGGACTTATCTCACCTTTTTTTTTTTTTTTTTTTTTTTTGGTCTTTTCGGGGCTGCACCTTCGGCATATGGAGGTTTGATGGGGTCAAATCAGAGCTGTAGATGCTGGCCAAGTCTATGACCTACACCACAGCTCACGGCAACACTGGATCCTTAACCCACTGAGCGAGGCCAGGGATCAAACCTGCGTCCTCATGGGTACAAGTCAGATTCATTTCCACTGAGCCACGATGGGAACTCCCTCATCTTTTTTTATAAAGGTCTTGTATTCAGCTTCTCTCTCAGCATTTGTTTAAACATGCCTATATCCAGAAGATATTCTTAAACTCCATTAAATAAAAGGCCAATAAAAAAGGGCCTTGGTTGTTCATGACATATTTCTGCATAAGCTAAAGGAGAGGACAAGTAGTTCCCGTCATGGCTCAGTGGTTAGCAAACCTGACTAGCATCCATGAAGATGCAGCTACCATCCCTGGCCCCGCTTAGTGGGTTAAGGATCTGGCGATGCCGTGAGCTATGGTGTAGGTTGCAGACGCAGCTTGGTTCCTGAGTTGCTGTGGCTGTGGTGTAGGCCAGTGGCTACAGCTCTGATTGGACCCCTAGCCTGGGAACCTCCATACGCCCCAGGTACAGCCCTAAAAAAAAAAGGAGAGAGAAAGGATAAGAGTAGTTATTGGTGCAGCAGGTTAAAGATCTAGCATTTTCACTGCAACAGTCCACGTTGCTGTGGCATGGGTTCAATCCCTGGCCCAGGAACTTCCACTTGCCCAGGCACAGCTAAAAACAAAAACAAAAACAAACAAAAAGAGTAGTTATTTGCAACGTCCCTCCCGGAAACTTATTTGTTCCCCCAGATCAGCCACATTAGTTTCTCTTCTTGTGTTCTCACACTGTGTCATTCACAAAACTCTATTAAAACACTTAAAATGTGTTTTAAGTGTTTTAAGAGATGCCAAATTATCTCTTCTCATCTCTCCCTCCCACTTCACCTTGACCTAGGGTGGGCACCCTGCTCTGAATGTCTTTGCACACCAGGCACTCAGCAGGCCTCTGTCACCTTGAAGGTATCATATTTTTTAGAATAAATATACTATAAGACACTGGATATGTAATTTCCATTCATTAAGTAAGGAAAGTGGCCAAACAGCTAATGAGACTTGTTTTGAAGGACTGAAAATGGGCCAGAAGCACTGGAACTGGAGAAATTATTTCACCTGCTGGGACTTGCTGTTCAAAATAGACTTTAAACTGCAGATTCTTGCGACTCTGTACACGGCTGCGGAAAATGGAGACTGTAGTCCAGAAGTAGACTATGTCAAGGAAAAGCAGGGAACTGAGCCAGCAAGCTCTTGGGGAGCTTGAATGGTCACAGTTGAATCCCCAGAGCTGAGTATCCATATGGGACATATGGTAGCTGAGCAAACATTTGTTGAATAAGTGAGTAAATAAGCCAGATATGACTCTGTCCTATCTTCATTCCTTTTATCCACTTTCACCCACATGCTCCTTCCACATTTGTCCCATTTTTCTGGATGTGGGCATTTTTCTGAGGAACAGATTCATAACTGCTTTTAGATTCTCAGAGGGGCCTGTATCCTGAAAGAGGTTAAAACCACTTCGAAACTGTTTAGGCAGCAGATGAATTTCTCCTGAAGTTTGAAGTGATTCATCAAAGTACTTAAAGTAGGGAGGATTAGTGAGTCTCACCAGAGTTTCGAGAATTTTTGACACTTATTCTAGAATTATACATCTTTTGTCTGGCCCTGCCCCTCAGCATGCACAAGTACCTGGGCCAGGGATTAAACCCTCGGCACAGCAGTAACCAGAGCCACAGCTGTGTCAATGCTGGATCCTTAACCCACTGAGCCACGAGGGCACTCCTGGAATTATACATCTTTGAGGAGTAAATCCCCCCAAACTTTAGTGAAGGTGGGTTGGGCTGTTTCTGTAACTTCCATTCCTGTAGCTCATGATGGACAACAATGTCCCCCAATCTGTCTTTTTTGTTGTTGTCATCTTTTTGTCTTTTTAGGGCTGCTCCCGAGGCATATGGAGGTTCCCAGGCCAGGGATCTCAGAGCTGTAGATGCTGGCCTATGCCAGAGCCACAGCAACACAGGATCTTAGTCACGTCTGCAACCTACACCACAGCTCACAGCAACACTGGATCCTCAACCCACTAAGCAAGGCCAGGGATCAAACACGCAACCTCATGGTTCCTAGTCAGATTTGTTAACCACTGCACCAACCTATCTTGATCATAAGCTGAGCCAACAATGTCCACATCTTGCCTCTGCAGTTTTCTCTCCTCCTTGGTCCCCTTCCAGCCATGCATCACCCTGATGCCTGCTTCCATTGTCACATCACCTCCTCTCTGCCTTTGGCTCTCTTGTCTGTCTTATAAGGACTCTTGTGATGATATTGAGTACATCCAGATGATCCAGGATAATCTTCCCATCTCAAGATCCTTGACTTCAAAACACCTGCAAATCTCTTTGCCATGTAAGGTACCACATTCACAGGATCCAGAGATTAGGATGTGGACAATGTGGGGTGGGTCATTTTTCAATCTATCATAATCACCTTGCCAGCTTTCATAACCTATAGATATCTTCATTTTAATTATGAGAACAAGCCAGTATGATTCGCTTAATTATCATTATCCACAGTTAAAAATCCACAGTTCCCCCAGCTCCCTGCCCCTGTATCTCCCACATCCAACTAGTCTCCAGAACTTACCTCAGAAATGCTACCTGAGGAGTTCCCGCTGTGGTCCAACAGGATCGGCAGCATCTTGGGAGCACTAGGACACAGGTTCAATCCCCAGGCCAGCACTGTGGGTTAAGGATCCAGTGTTGCCGAAGCTGCAGCTTAGGTTACAACCATGGATAGAATCTGAAATCCATATGCTGCCAGGGGGCCAAAAAGAGGGAAAAACAAAAAAACAAAATGAAAGAAAAGAAAGCCTCCTGGTCCAGGCATCCCTTCTGCCTGCCCTCACTCCTGGCCAAAGCCGTCATCACTTCTGCCTGGACGCTTGCATGCTCACAGTATCTCCCTCACCATCAACCCGTCCCCCACCCCACCTATCATCTTTCTCAATAACAGCTTTGGTCACTTCACCCCACCTCCTGAAAAATCTCTTCTGGCTTCCAACAGCCTGCAAAGCCTTTTCCAACCTCATCTCATGTCAACAACCTCCTAAAGCTGGTCTCTCACTCTCTTCCCACACCCCTTCCTTCCCACCTGCAGTGGTCCATAGGCTTAGATGATGGGAGCCACTCAAAATGTCTCATGATCTGCACACCCTTGCCTTGCCTCTGAAACCTGGCTTTTCCTGTCTCAACTCCCTGGAATGCTCTCCTCTCATCCTCTGTCTGCAAAGTTCTTGCTTATTTCACTTCAATCCTCATAAATTTGGAGAGGGGTAAAACTAGTTAATGCTTTGCTAGGTGGCCAAGCAGGACTGGAACAGTGAGTAACTAGCCTGAAATCAAGCACCTAGTAACTGGCAGAGCCTTAAACTAGACACAAGGGTGTTGTCTACTCCATTTTCTAGAATCCAGTGGGTGGCCACATAATTAGGTTATAACTATTTGATTGTCTGGGCTCTGATTTTTTTCACTTGAATTCCTTCAGATTTCCCTGGGTTCATAAGAAAACAAAACTAAGATTCTGTATACTGCCCCCTCAGCAACAGCCCTGAGTGGTCTTTGAAAAATGTAAATCTGGGAGTTCCCATTGTGGCTCGGCAGGTTAGGGCCCAACATTGTCTTCATGAGAATGCAGGTTTGATCCCTGGCCTCATTCAGTGGGTTAAGGATCTGGTGTTGCCACAAACTGTGGTGTAGGGTGGCAGCTGCAGCTCCAATTCAACCCCTAGCCCGGGAACTTCCATATGCTGCAGGTGTGGCTGTAAAAAGACAAAAAAAAGCAATCCAAATAGAAAAACATATCAAGAGTGTCCGATTGAACAGTACCATTAAAAACTGAAGGAAATTGGTTCTTCTTATCTCAAACTCTATGACTGGCCCTTAGCATATTGTGACAGTACCTTGACTGAAGAACCTACTCTGTGCAAGAATGCCAGTCTATTTTCTGGGTTCCTTATTCTTCTACTGTACCATATGTAACACCTAGCCTGGTACTGAACACTTGGTAAAATTTACAGATTAACTTATTGTTTGATCTTTTACTTGACAGGTGAATATCATTTATTCATTACATGTCTTTTTTTTTTTGAAAAGAGTTTGACAGTTTCTAAACAAATAAACGTGCAACTACCATACAACCTAGTAATTGCATTCCTGGGCATTTATCCCAGGGAAATGAAGACTTAGGTTCCCATAAAAATTTATACACAAATGTTGATGGCAGCTTTATTCCCAATAGCCAGAAACTAGCCAGATATTTTTCAGTGGGTGAATAGCCAAACAAACTTTGGTACATCCTTACTGTGGAATACTACACAGCAATAAAAAGGTGTGAATGCACAGGAACGCACATAGCAACCGGACTCTCCAGAGAATTATGCTACATGAGAAAATTCTATCCCAAAAGGTTATAATAAGTATGATTCCATTTACACAACCTCCTTGAAATGACAAAATGATAGCAACAGATGAGTGGTTGCCAGGAGTTAAGAAGAGGGTGGGGGTGGGAGGGCAATGAATGTGGCCACAAGAGGGCAACATGAGGGACCCTCGTGGTGATGGAAACGTCCTGTGTCTCAGAATGTTCTGTGTTGATGTCAGTGTCTTGGTTGTGATAACATTGTTCTGTAGATCTTCCAGATGTTACCAGTGGGGAAAACTGGGTAAAGGGTAGGAGTTCCATGGTAGCTCAGGGAGTTAAGGATCCGACATAGTCACTTCAGTGGCTGTCATTACAGCTGTGGCTTGGGTTGTATCCCTGGCCCTGGAATTTCCATGTGCCACAGGTGCAGCCAAAAAAACAAACAAACAAACAAACAAACAACAACAACTGGGTAAAGGGTACATGGGACCTGTCTGAATTATTTCCTACAATGCACATCCCCACACAAACATCTTAATTAAAACTTTAAGAGGACATGTTTAGTAACATGTACATATCACACCAAGATGTTCACAAGCACATAATAACTTCATAGCCACCAAATGTCCTCTTTCCTGGTATTTTGTTGGTTGTTGGTTATTCCTAAAGGTTTTTTCCCTTGTTTTTAGGACTAACGTGGTATTGATCACTTTCATGCTATTTCCACAAGGGCTGAGTTTATTATTTTAGAGTCTTTATGATGTATACCCCTCAGTTGCTTTTCATATGTTCCGTTGCTGGTTTGTTTCTGTCCTGACCATGAGACCATTTAGAGAACTGTTTGTACTTTAGTCTCTAGCGGTACCAAAGCATAAGAATATCTTGATCATCATTGTATGTCAGAGAAAAGTAGCACCTCTGCCATCCGCCTCTTTAAATCTCCTTGCCTCTCCCTCAGTGTTCCTGGAGCCCAGTGTTAGGATTACGCTCAGACAGGCTGACCTTGTTCAGAATCCTTTGACTGGCTCTGGTTCACATTTTTCTCTGGTCCTTTTCTTCTCTTTACCATTTCTCTGCCAAAGTTTAATACATTCTTCTGGTATCATTTTTCCCAGATTTCCACTCGATTTTCTATTGCCTTTGCCTTACTGTGGCTTATTTCAGTTTTGACTTTTTTTTTTTTCCATTCCCATTATTGGAGTAATTGTAAATGGCCCTTTTTCAATACAAATCCTTGCCCAGAGAGTCTCTGACTGCTCCTGTGGTTCTAAGTGAGAACAGAGCAAGACCAGCACCGTGTTTTATTCCTTTTCGTACTTTAATGTGGAATTTCTCTTTGCTTTCTCTTTCAGTGACTAGAGAAACAATCCAGGAACGTATCACCAACCAGGTATTTCCTCACGTCTCATCAACTGTCATATAGAATTTTGCCTTAAGTGTTAATAATTAAGCATTTGTAAATGTTTTTTTTAAGGGCATTGCTAATTATTGGGTTTGAGCAGTATATGTGTTGTTGGTTCTGAGAATAAATAATCAGTCATATGTGGATGATCAAACGCTTCCCTTTTCTCCTCCACCTCATTCTTTGCCTCCACCCCATCCTGCCCAAGGGCAGGAAACAGTGAGAGGTGGGCTCTGCCAGTTCTGACGTGGAAGCATCTTGGCGCCTGGCGTGATGTCTGCATTGATTCTATCATGGCTGCAAACAGATACCTTTATCTACTTCTCCCTTAACTAAGGTGACTGTCCTCTGTGATTTTCCCAAGTTCTAATTCACCTAGTCACTCCCTCCCAGGCAGTTAAGAACTAAACTCTCAGCAGTGGAAACCTACAAGCCAAGTTTCCATTCTGCTCTGGGATTTCTCTCCACAGTTAGCCAGTGTCATCCAGCCTGGCTCACTGTTTTCTTACCTGATTTTTTTTTTTTTTTTTTTTTTTTTTTTGGCTTCTTAGCTATTTCTTGGGCCACTCCCGCGGCACCTGGAGATTCCCAGGCTAGGAGTCGAATCGGAGCTGTAGCTGCCGGCCTACGCCAGAGCCACAGCAACGCGGGATCCGAGCTGCATCTGCAACCTACACCACAGCTCATGGCAACACTGGATCCTTAACCCACTGAGCAAGGGCAGGGACCGAACCTGCAACCTCATGGTTCCTAGTCGGATTCGTTAACCACTGCGCCACGACGGGAACTCCTTACCTGATCTTTTTACTGTCTTATTTTTGACCTTGACTGGTAGATGGAGTCATTCTGTACGATAGTTTAAGAAGTTAGACACTCATCCAAACCAAGTTGGGTTATCTTGCCCCACCCCATCCCCTTCTGCCAGGCCAGTCTAGCTGCAGTTTATCTGAGGGCTGCCTGCATTCCGTAGACCCAGGAAACTCAGACACTGGCCTGGGGCAAATATGCTAAGGTTTCATTCACATTTCATCGACATGACTCTCCATATCTTTTTTGGTTGTTGCTCTCCTTTGGTATAAATTATAACTCACCCTTGCCAAGGAGAAGAATGGTACATCCACATATACCAGTCGAGGATACATTTTTCAACGTCTTCTCCTAATGCATTTCAGAATAAGTTCCAATTCTCGTCCCCATTGTCATTGCAACCAAATTAAGTTCTAGCTCTACCTAATCTGTGCCAGATGCCCTGCGGTTCATCCAATTTTAAATATTGTTCATTCATTGGACTTATGTACTGTATTGCAAATTCAGTAGGCAAAATTTAATGCTTATCAGGTACCATTTGACTTTTGAATACAGTTGTAAATATTGATTCTTAGTAGCAGCCATCTGTTTGCGGGGAGTTTTGTTTGTTTGTTTGTTTGTTTTTGCTTTTTAGGGCCACACCTGAGGCGCATGTAAGTTCCCAGGCTAGGGGTCAAATTGGAGTTGCAGCTGTCAGCCTACACCACAGCCATAGAAATGTGGGATCCCAGCCACCTCTGCAACCTACACCACAGCTCCTGGCAATGCTGGCTCCTTAACCCACCACAGCTCACCCCAACCCACTGAGTGAGGCCAGGCATCAAACCCACATCCTCATGGATCCTAGTCAGATTTGTTTCCACTGTGCCACAACAGGAACTCCAAGTAGCAGCCCTCTTAATACTTGAAAGTATATCACCAGGCAGTGTTAAAATCAGCCATTTCAAATGGCTTATTTGCCTTTGGGGCTTAGTTTCTTTAGCATTGTTTTTGCAACTGTTTACATATACCCGAGTGGCCAGTAAGAATGTGTGGCAGTTCACCTGTAAAGTTTATTGCTACCGTTTGTATGTATTTAAGTCACATAGGGAATACTTTTCCTTATAAAGAGACTTGCTTTTTTTTTTAAAGGTGAAGCAGTTGGTCAAGAAATATATTAAGACCTCTTCTTGTGGGCATACTTTCATTTCCTGTACTTTCTTTCTTTTTACCCTTGGCTAAACGAATAGAGCGTGTATTTACTAAACTAGAACACCAAATATTTACTTATAATCTTAAACATTGATTTGGTGCCAGATAAAATCATAATGGTTCCCAGGCCTAGTAAGAGAGTGAAATTCTTTGGATTTTAGCTTAAGAGGTAAGGGTCTTAAGTATATCAGTTATATAGTCATTCTCAGAACGGATAGTTGCCTTGTTCAGTCAGTGTCTGCCAGCCGGTATTTCTCATTCTACAGTGGAATTTCTATCCTTTCTTCTCACAGTTTGGGAGGTGCTCCCCATTTTCAAGAATGCACCAGGAATACAATTCTTTTTTCTTTTTCTTTTTTTTTTTTTTTTTTTAAGGCCATTACCCGAGGCATATGTGTTCCCAGGCTAGGGGTCAAATCGGAGCTTCAGCTGCCAGCTTACACCACAGCCACAGCAACACCATATCCAAGCTGCATCTGTCCACAGCTCACGGCACGCTGGATCCTTAATCCACTGAGCGGGGCCAGGGGTTGAACCCACAGCCTCATGGATGTTAGTCGGGTTTGTTACCGCTGAGCCACAATGGGAACTCCTACAATTCTAAGAGGCATCTTACACCTCTAATTTATCTAAAGTCTGTCAAAAAGTCAAGAAAAGAAGTCACTGCCTTTGTAATTTTTTTTTAATTGAGGTATTGTTGACATGTGACATTGTATTAGTTTCAGATGTACAATATCATGATTCCCTATTTCTTTTTTTTTTTTTTTTTTTTTTGTCTTTTTGTTGTTGTTGTTGTTGTTGTTGCTATTTCTTGGGCCGCTCCCGCGGCATATGGAGGTTCTCAGGCTAGGGGTTGAATCGGAGCTGTAGCCACCGGCCTACGCCAGAGCCACAACAACACAGGATCCGAGCCGCGTCTGCGACCTACACCACAGCTCACGGCAACGCCGGATCGTTAACCCACTGAGCAAGGGCAGGGACCGAACCCGCAACCTCATGGTTCCTAGTCGGATTCGTTAACCACTGCGCCACGACGGGAACTCCATGATTCCCTATTTCTAAACTGTGAAATGATCACCATAGTCTAGTTGCCACCTGTCCCCATCCAAAGTTACAAAACATTGTTTTGTCTTGCGACGAGGGCTTTTTAAGATGTACTCTCTTAGCAGCTTTCAAATATACAATACAGTGGTATTGACTGTAGGGGCTGGATTGTGCATTCCATCCCCAGGACTTATTTGCTTCAGAACTGTAAGTTTGTACCTCTTGGCCCCACACTCCCCTTCTTTAAATCACTCTGCCACCCAAGGAACTTGGCTCTTGAAAAATATTTCTGTGTACTCACTTCGGATAATCAATAGGGCTCTTTATCAGAAAGGAATGGAAAATGGAGCCCGCTGAGGGTTAATCTTGCCCCTAAATCCTTCCCAGTAGGCATTATAGGGTGTAATTAAATTGAAATTGAAAATCAAGTCTTTTTTTTTTTTTTCTTTTTTCCATGAAGCAAGCTACGAGTTGCACACCAAGTGTGAGAAAGAGCAGGGTGGAGCAGAGGGAAGGTACTAGCCTACTGGCCAATATCCAGCGAGCATTTTTAGCCCGCAGCTCTCTTACCACACCTGAGCTCTGAGAACAAACAACTCTTTGAGTTCTCTGGAGGGAGCGCTGAATTCTTTCCTGTGTAACTCACTGGGGAAATTAGTATGCTTTTTTAAAGTAACTTGTTAACGCAGCTTGTTTATGGGAAGAGGACAAAAATGAGCAGTGAACCGCTTGGCAGCTTACGTCCCAGAATGAGGTGAATGCATGACCCATTTTTTTCAGCTGTCTCTTTGGCAGTTCAGTGCTGCAACAATTTCCTCTCTGAAAAATGTTCCTCATAGAGATGAAATCTCCTGTAAGGTGTTCTAAATAATTTTGACTGTGGTAGATTCAAGGTAATACCTAAATAGACTACCGAAAGTGCCTTCAAAGCCAAAATTGAATATGATCCGTGGGAGAACAGGAAAACCGAATATGAAAACTTTGCCCTTACCTGGCATTTGGGGTGGAAGTGTTCTAAATTTAGGTTGTGATGATGGTTGTACAGCTATAAATATAATAGAATTTGTTGAATAAATAAATACGTTGCCCTTAAGTTTTGGAAACTGCCTTCTTATATAGATGCAATCGAAACCAAAGTAAATAAATACCTTCTGTTTATGTCTTTTGGGCTAATGGATGACTGAAACCCATAGTGAATTAATACTTTGTTTTTATACAGCTAGAGGGACACTATGGGATTTGGTTTCTTGTGGAGAGGTATGCATGTGGTAGGGAACATTCCTGAACATTCCTGATTCCGGCACTGGTGATGAGAAAGGCTTGCACTCCCAGACTGCCCAGTTCACAGAGAGCCAACACCCTCAGCTGCTGTCACAGCCTATGGATCTGTTTCCTGATTCTGCTGGAACAAACTCTCACAAAGCCAGTGCTTTCAAACACAAAAACTGGGGAGTCTCATTGTGGCTCAGAGGGTTACAAACATGACTAGTATCCATGAAGATTCGGGTTCGATCCCTGGCGTTGCTTAGTGAATCAGGGATCCAGCATTGCCCTGAGCTGTGGTGTAGGTTGCAGATGTGTCTCGGATCCGGCATTGCTGTGGCTCTGGTGGAGGCCGGCAGCTACAGCTCCCATTTAACCCCTTGCCTGGGAACTTCCATCTGCTGTGGGTTCAGCCCTAAAAAGCAAAAACAAACAAATAAAAAACACTTAAGTGGGTTGTCTCTCAGTTCTGGAGGTTGGAAGTTCAAAATCCAGGTGTGGGCAGGGCCAGGCTCTCCTGACCCCTGTAGAAGATCTTGCCTCTTCCCTAGCTCTGGTGGCAGCTGGCAATCCTTAGGGTCCCTTGGGGTGTAGCTGCATCTCTTCAGTCTCTGCCTCTGTGGTCGCACAGCTGTCCTCCACGGGTTCTGCGTCTCTCTTCTGTCCTAATAAGGACACCTGCCATATTGGCTTAAGCTCCATCCTCACCACCTCATCTTCATTACATCTGCAAAACGCCATTTCCAAACAAGGTCACGGTCATGGGAACCAGGAGTTAGGACTTCAACGTACCTGTTTGGGGGACACAATTCAACACGTAACAGCGCAGAGACCCTAAAGCCATCCTCACACCCTCTCTCCCCCTGACCCCACCACCCTCAGCCTGGAGCATCTGACACGATCCCCTGTAACCCTGTCCAGTCTAGCTCCTCCTATGCCCGCCCTCCCTCCCTCCCTCGGCCCCTGCTTCCCCCAGGCCCTGTGTCCCTTGTTCGGTGGCTTTATCCAACTCTCCTGCTGTTTCACCTTCCATTCTGTTCCACTTTTCCTTCTAAAATACTAATTAATCCCCTTGCATCTCTCCTCTGCTGAAAAACAATCATCACTCCCATTTTTAGCAGTGATTATTAACCCTGTCTGTGCCTTATAATCACCCTGAAGCTTTGTTAGCACAGATTCTGAGACCCTCAACATCAGTCCCACCCCCAAGAAATTCTGGGTGGGTGGTTGGGTTCAGACAGGGTGCAGCTCTTAGACCAGGCTAAGAGGGCTCACATGCTTTAGAAGGCCTCAAACATCACCTTTTTTTTTTTTTTTTTCAGTCTCATGTTCTAAAGTCTGATGTGCAGTTGAGCACACACACAAAATATCAGAGAGGGACAGAGCTGCTGAACTGAGCCTCTGGTCCAAGGGGGTGGGGTTGGGCTGGAGGATGAAAGATCAGCCTGTGCCCTTGGAACCAGAGAAAGAATGGCTGCTTCTCTTTCAAGATATCTCCCCCACCCCCTGAAGTGGGAGGGTGTGTAGGCAGATGGCGTTCCTTGGGTGGCAGTATCTGTGCCCTCCCTCTGCTTGGGAGGTAGGTGCCAAGGGCGATGTAGTCCTGGGTGCCACTTAGAACTGAAACTGACAGCACTAACAGCCTGAACTTAGCCAGAGCACAGATTGGGACTTGAACCCACATGCTGGGACTCGAACCCAGCCAAAACCCAGTTTGGGACTTGAACCCATGGTTTTAAATTCAAGTTACTCACCCTGTGTCTGGACTCACCAAGGCTCAGGTTCTTTATGCCTCCATGCAGAAGGAATTCAGTGAGACAAAGTGATAGGTGAAAAATAAATTTATTAGGATAGGATGCTTGTGAGAGATACAAGCAGGCAGGCAAGGAGGCTCTGCCCCCCGGACCTGGTGGGCTACAGTTTTATCATCCAAGGGGAGTAGGGCTTGGAAAGGCCCGCCTCTTCTTTTCGGGGAGTAGTAGCTCCTCAGTATCCACTAAGGTGTGTATTGAAATCAGCTGAAGGGCTGTCTCCAAACTCTGGCCCTTGGTCTGAACCTGAATGCAGGCCTCATCCCATCCCCACCTAATGACCTGAGGCAATTTTCACCCCCCTCACTAGTCAAGCAGCCCTGCCTTATTCTGATGGCTTTCTTGAACTTACTGTGGTCTCCCAATATCTCCTAGGTTTCCCTCTGTATCTATGATCCCCTGTTGGAACTTCTGCAACCACCTCCTACTCTATCCCTATCAGAACTGCCTGGCAATCCCAAGTGAGAAAGCGAGGCATGAGCTCTGAGAACCTGCCTTCCCAGGCACCTGACAAGCTTTAATGAGCCATCCTCATCCTCCATCAGGCAGGTCCAGCCACTTCCCAGAGGTCCCCAGCTGCATCCAGCTTCTGCCCCACCCTCCTCTCGAAGGTCCAGTGGACCAGGCAGGCCCCTGTGGCCTGAGCCACAGACTTCTTTAGCCTCCAGGCCCAGTGTGGCCTGTGGGACAGGCTGCAGACCCTGAGTGGGAACAAGGACCAAATCCTGGGTATCACTTACTTTAAAACTGTTAAATATTGGAGTTCCCATGTGGCTCAGCAGGCTAAATACCCAACATAGTGTCCATGAGGATGAGGGTTCGATCCCTGACCTCATTCAGTGGGTTAAAGATCTGGCATTGCCATAATCCGCGGTGTGGGTCAGAGATGCGACCCGGATCTGGTGTTGCTGTGACTACAGCTCCGATTTGACCCCTAGCCTGCGAACTTCCGTATGCTGCAGGTGCAACTCTAAAAAAAATTTTTTTAACTTTTAAATATTTAGATATACAGCATGTGGGCCTCCATTCATTCTCCTGTTCTAGGGCCCCTAAATGTTGAGGGTGATGCTGATCAAATACCTACAACTTAAAAATTCCATATGTGATCCCAGTAAGAAGCCAAGATGTCTGCCATTCACCTATTGTCTCTGGGATAAAATCCTAGCTTTCGAGGGCAAGGTCCAAGGCCCTATGATCTCCTTAGGGGCGCATGCACCCCACCTTTTAGACTTATTCCCGATTCTGCTCCTTTATGTAAAACTATTGTATCCTCTTTAAAACTGTTCCACCAGCATGCTTACCCCTTTCTTCACAGGTATAAAATTTACTCATATTCCAAGACTTAACTCAAATATCATCTCTTTCACCAAATTGTTCTCGTCACAGAGCTTAGAGTAATCTCTCCTTCTGTGCTCTTATATTATTTTTCTGCCCCTTTGATGTACACCCTTGCATTTTCTACTCTGTATGCTAATTGCTTGTATTCCTACGTGATGTTGTAACTAGATGGTATCATCCCAAAGGAAAGAAATCACATTTGGCACATTTCTTTTTCACTGTTAGACCTTGTACAGCACAAGCACCCAACCAATTGCTGGTTGAATGTAAATTCTGCAGCTCATGAAATTACTGTCCTAGAAACCAGAGGGACTGCTAGATGCAGGCAGTCTATTCCCTGTACCCTGGATCACTCCAACCTGGAGTGCAACCGATGCTCAGAAGGCAGGAAGCAGATGCTGTCCTTTGCCCTCCCAGGTGAGGACCCTGAGCCAAAAACAGAAGGCACGAGCTAAGGCTACACATGGTCTCTACAAATGCTGGTCACACAGTCGGGGAGTGAAAGAATCAATGTGCCGGGGAATCTACACCTTTATTTCACCTTTACATCCACATCCTACAAAACTGCCTGTAGAATGCTGAACTGATTGCTTGGGCCAAGACTTGGGCACTTGATTTTTTCTTTCTCAAATGTAAGCGTGGCAGTGCCATTCACGGCTGCCATTCCAGTGTAGCGTGAACTTTACAACTTCTAAATTTAAAGTGGGATTGCATTACCTTGCACTATTCTTATCAAAATGGCCATACACTCAAGGAGACAACTTTGACCTAAAGAGAGTTTCTCCTGGTAGGTTCAGCACTAATGGAACTGGTCAAGTAGCCCATCCCCCTCATCCTCTTACAAGATACCTTCTAGAATTGGAATTTGTGCTTTACAAAAGCATCCAACCTATGAGTCTCTTTTTAAAGGCTTGAAGGCAAGACTGAAATGACCCAGAATTGGTGGCACTAGCAGTGGTTCAACAAAGAAGGGGAGTCCCCACTGTGGCTCAGCAGAAACAAATCTGACTAGCACCCATGAGGACACAGGTTCGATCCCTGGCCTCTGCTCAGCAGGCTAAGCATCTGGCGCTGCCATGAGCTGTGGTGTAGGTCACAGATGTGGCTCAGATCTCACATTGCTGTGGCTGTGGTGTGGGCCAGCAGGTGTAGCTCCGATTTGACCCCTAGCCTGGGAACCTCCATATGCCATGGGTGTGGCCCTAAAAAGACAAAAGAAAAAAACAAAACAAAACAAAAAAAGCAAAGAAGGGTTCATACAAGATGGTCTTTATTAAAGGTCAGAGGGCTTCCTATCTAGAAGATACTTGGTTGTAAATGTCAAAGGCCTGCCACTCTCCTCTTTAATCAGAAGCCGCAAAAGTTAAAACATTGGAAGAGGATGTCTATGGAAAAAGGCAATAGATGAATCTTTGGAAATATATTGTTAAGACAAAGGGAGGGAGGAGAAAACTGCCCTAGCCCTAGGGTGTTTTAAAAGCACTTTGAACACCAAGGAAAAAATAATGATTGAAATAAGGAAAACCATTTATTAGCCACTCTGTGAGAGCCATTTGCAATGAAATATGCAGATAATCCTCACTCAAGCATTCACACTCAAGATCATTCCCACCCAGAATGCTTCTGAATAATTGTGACCAAGACACTAGTCATTCAATGTGCCATCTCATTTATTTGTCACAAGAACCCTAGGAAGATGCGTATTTTCATCTCCTTTTTGTACAGGAGGAAAGTCACACCTGAGTTAGTAATTTTTCAGGTCCATGTTTAGCACTAAATTAATAATAATCATGAGCATTATTATGAAGTGTTTAATGAACTTTCTGTGTATAGGCATCACGCTAAATTTTACATTCATTTAGCTCATTTAAACCTCATGGCAGTAACCCTGTGTGATAGGTACAAATCGAGGGAGTCCAGGAGGTTAAGTGGCTTGCCAGAGATCACACACCAGGATGGAAGCAGGCAACCCAACTCTGCCATGTGAGCACCAGCCACTCTTCTCTGCTACTTTAAATGTCTTTATTTAAAGGCACACAGATGATGAGTGGCAGAGCTGGCATCTGAATCTAGGTGGATCTTATTCTGAAATCCTTTCTCTTTGCTATTGTGTTGTGTGTGAACTTGTCCCGGAAGTTCTTCTATTGATTAAATGATCCCACTTATAACCACTCTAACCAGTACTCCAATATTCACACTAGCACAGAAGCTGAGACTTTGGAATACAGGTATCTATGATGTGGCTGGTTCTGTTTTCAGAACATTTTAACTATCAAGATAGGCATGTACTCACTCTGTGATTCCTGTTGAGCATCAAATGACTTTTTTAATTAAGTGAAAAAATCAAATGAATCTGGTCTAAAAGAAAAACTGCTTGTCACCTGAAAAGAGATTAAAAACTGAAAAAAAAAAAAAAAAAAGAAGAAGTATACGTTGGGATAATCTGTTGCCCACTGGCAATTTTCTTTGGCAGAGTCCAGACCAAACTATCATGGACATAAAACAAGAAATGAAGTAGAAACCTTTATTCTCACCAACTATAAAATCTTCTCTTGGAGGGATATAGAGATTGTCATATTTAGTGAAGTAAGTCAGACAGAGAAAAACAAATATCATATGATATCGCTTATATCTGGAATCGAAAAATACGATACAAATAAACTTATTGACAAAACAGAAACAGACTCACAGACAGAAATAAACTTATGGTTACCAAAGGGGGAAGGTGAGGAAGGAATAAATTAGAAGTCTGGGATTAACAGATACACACTATTGTACATAAAACAGCTAAACAGTAATGACCTACTGTATAGTGCAGGGAACTACATTCAGTATCTTGTAATAACCTACAATGGGAAGGAATCTGAAAAAGAATGTATGTGTAACTAAATCACTTCACTACACACCTGAAACTGAATCAACATTGTAGATCAACTATACTTCAATTTTTTAAACATTGTCTCTTATTCTTCTATTTGCCAGAGAAGTACTATATTTTTAAAATTCTTTTAGAAGTTCTTCACTATTATATATCTTCATGTGAGGAAATGTGGGATTCTGAAACTGCTAAAAATGTAGCATCTCTTAAAAAGAATACAAATAGCATCTCATATTATATTCCGGATATAAGCAATATCATATGGTATTTGTCTTTCTCTTTCTGACTTACCTCACTCAATATGAGAGTCTCTAGTTCCATCCATGTTGCTGCAAATGGCATTATTTTGTTCCTTTTTATGGCTGAGTAGTATTCCATTGTGTATATATACCACATCTTCCTAATGCAATTGTCTGTCATGGACATTTGGGTTGTTTCCATGTCTTGGCTATTGTGAATAGTGCTGCAATGGACATGCAGGTGCATGTGTCTTTTTTAAGGAAAGTTTTGTCCGGATATAGATCCTGCTGTGTAGCACTGGGAACTATGTCTAGTCACCTATGATGGAGCATGATAATGTGAGAAAAAAGAATGTATACATGTATGTGTAACTGGGTCAACATGCTAAACAGTAGAAAAAAATGTAGTGGGGAAATAAAAAAAAAAGAATACAAATAACAAATTTTACCATCTAATGTAAATGTATCACCTAAGATTCTATCACCCAGTAGACCAGAGAAATCTGTCCTATAAGTGATTTCTAATCATTCTGTTTCTCTTCTTTGTCCTCCTCTCTTTTCGGTTTTCCAGTCACATCTCTCCCTACTCGCTGGTGTCAGTACCTAAAGAGGAGTGTAACTGGCCAACTGCAGTTTTTCAGCTCAGCAAATTTAATGAGCAAAATAATCGGCAGTATCATTTGGGATTTTTCCCTCACCACATAGCAACTAACCTCAGTAGCCAAGTTCTATAAGCCAGGAGCCCAGTTAGTGGAGACCCTTGAACATTCAGTAACTCAAACTCCACCTGCCTGTGGAGTCTTTCTTTCACTTCTTGGGTCAAAACTATGATCCAAATGGGCCAAAGAGCCCATCTGTCATCATGTTTGAATATACATTCCAAAACAGAGTATTAAAAAAAAAAAACTACCTTTGAACTGTTTTACCCATGTTATTCTTTCTTCTCACAATAAAGAACTGAATGAAAGACTCCAGGGAAAACTCGACATCTTCTGGAATTGTGTGAAGGAGGCACTTGTGAAGTCAACATTTTGAATAAAAGTTGATAGTGGAAATTAAAAACAAAATGTGTTTTAAGGAGTAGTGATCAAGGGACTGCAATATTTTTATAGTGTATACAGCTCATTGCTGAACTTGAACTGTGTTTTCTATAATGATACTGAAATATCTATTTGCTTTCTATTTACAAATGGAAACCCTTTTTTTCAATCTTTATCATTTGAATTTCACTATTTCCAACATTTGGCAACCATACACATTTCTAAAAAACCCTCCCAAAAAAAAAAAAGTACTGGTCACTGATACAAGGCCAATTCTGTAGAATCCCCATTGTAGATATGGTTTTGGCCCCTTGGGGACAGATCCCATGAGTATCCCTGATAGTGTGTGAGACTTTTATGTGTCTATGAATTTTTCTAAAGAAATGGTCCTCATCAGAATCTAAAGAGTAAAGAAAGTGTCCTAGAGTTCTGAGGCCAGGGATCAAACCCATGCCATACAACAAACCAAGCTGCATCAATAGCACACCAGATCCTTAACTCACCAAGCCACCAGGGAACTCCCAAACCAGTCTCTTGATTATGCATAAATTAAAAAAAATTTTATTGAGACTTTATTTTGTAAAGTAGAACTTATCAGAGAGCAAATTTCTGGGAAGGAAAAGATACACAGAGAAGTAGTGGAAATTCAGAGCACCAGTAAGGATTTCAGTGAAAGCTACCTTGCTGTATTATCCTTAATGTGGAAAAAGTTAGTATCCACAGAAGTCTTATGTTATATTCTGTGGTCAATCATCAAACAAGGATGGAATAAACAAGATTCTTCACTGTTTCATCACTGGTATGTGCCTTGCTCAAAATGAATTAAAAGGAAATATTTTCATCATACTATTACTGGATAATTCAATTAGACCAATGTTCTGTGGATGTGGAATAATGTAATTTACAATGTTGACTAATTAGCCAATCAGATTTCTCCCATTTTCTAGGGCAATGGATTGACTAAAATGTGACCATAAACAAAACAGATTTTATTAGGCATAATCTACTTTGTAAACAAATGAAATTAATTCTTTGCCTGACCTAAAGCTTTGAAAATGAAAGACCAAAATTGAACACATGCTTCCACTTTTGGTTCTGTTACTAAGATGACACTTAATATAAAAGTTACAATTTAACTTCCCCTCAAGTATTTCATACTTGAGAGCAAATGACTCTTAGAAATATGTTCATCAACAGATGGGAGTCACTTATGGCCTCATAAACTCCAAAGCAAGTGAAATTTTCTCAGCAAAATAAAAAGATTACAAGAAAGCCTCATTTGCTTATCTCAGAGATGATTAAAGCTTTGCATATTGGTTCAATGGTGCAATGAATATTGACGGATAATCACCCTTCTTCATACAAGAGAAATCTTGAAGAAACGAATGCCCATGATACATGTTCTTCATCAATCAGTAAGCAATTTCCATATATACCCTGTGTTTCAAGCTGTACTGAGTACGATGCAGGATGTGGAGGGAAGGGTCAGCCCAGAACCTGTTCTAAAGGGAATTTTTTTTTTTTTAATGGCCACACCCATAACATATGGAAGTTCCCAGGCAAGGGATCCAATCCAAGCAACAGCTGTGACCTATGCCACAGCTGCAGCAATGTGGGATCCTTTAACTTGCTACACTGGGGCCGGGGATCAAACCCATTCCTCTGCAGTGACCTGAGCTGCTGCAGTCAGATTCTTAACCTACTGTGCCACAGTGGGAACTCCAAGGCAGTTTCTTTTCTGAAAGAGAAGAATAACATTCCTTCAATGCTACAGAGAATCCCAGAGAGCTTGTTATTACTCACTGGCTTACTAATTATGCAGTGTGGAGAGTGCAGAAGTTTAGTGAAGTCAGCAATCCATGAAAAGTGACCAGGCAAGGAACAGGGAGCACTTTGAAAACCAAAGTTATTCAGATCGGATTCTGAAGGAAATAGCAAGAGGTGACACTGAAAATTTTAGGGTTGAAGACATTAAGAAAGTTAGTATGGACCCTTAAAACCATACCCTGGATTTTCCTTTTTTTGCTCCATCTCCCCTGATACCCACTACCAACCTCCCTCCAGACTGCTCTGCTTCCACTCTGAGCAGCCCCCAGCCCATTCTCCACTTGGCTGGCAGAGTGAGCTTTATAAAATGTCCATTCCATCGTGTCATCCCCACCCTCCACTCCCATCTAAGACTTCCCATGGCTCACATTACACCTCTGATGAAATCCTCCATTCTTCCCATTATCTAAATCCCAAGTTCTCCATGACGTAATACTTCTCCGGGATATGGTCCTGCCCTCCTCTTCCACTTCATCTTGTGTCCCCCAGCCCTTCCCACTTAGACGACAGCCACACTGCTCTCCCCTCTGTGCCTCAACCTGGTCAGGCTCCTTCTCACTGAAGGGCCCTTTGCCCTTACTGCCCCTGCCTGTAGTGCTCTGCTCCCAGAGCTTATGTTTCTTCTTGTCATTCAGAGCTCAGTTCAGATAGTTTCTCCACAAATAGATCTTCCCTAGACATCAAGTTCATGTGGTTTCCCCAGTCCTACTCTAGCACATCATCTGTTTTAGTGTTTGCATCACACGTATTATCATCAAAATTTTTGTTCATCTGTTCATTATCTACCTTCACCCACAAGAATGTAAGTACCATGAGAACAGGACCCTTATCAGAGCTGTTTGCCCCTCTAACCCCAATGCCATTAAACAGTGCACATACTGGATGCTCAATAAATACCCCTTGAATGAATGCATTGCCTAATTAATTCTGCTAGCAGGCTCTGACAATAGTCTGTACACAAAAAAATGTGTCTAGGTAATTCATTGGTAGTGGAAATGAAGAGTTTAGAGAAAAAAAAATGAATAGAGTTTGGTTCTGAGTATGGGAAGTGAATTAATCTAAGACAAAGTGATCAAAAAGACCTGGCAGAGCTGGGGTGAGGATAAAGTCTGAGCAGAGCTGGCACACGTGAAGCACCCTGACAATATTCATCCCAAGCCCACCCTCACCCTCCTTACTCTTCCTATGGTGCTGGTCCAGCAACGGTGCTTTTACTAAAGGAGACTGGAGCCCCAGCGAGGGCCAAGGCATGCAAACCCACGCTTCCTGCGATTGGCATAAATGCATCCCTCCTTGCTCAGGAAGGAGCAGGCTCTGAACCTGGAAATCTCACTATATGAAACTGACATCTCACCTGAGACCCGTGAGTCGCAGGTGAGGCAAAAGCAGTCCTCTTAGTTTGCAAACTGGTCCATAAGGGCTCACCTTTTCCTTGGATTTCACAAGTGGTCCATTTTCACAAGTTGGTCCACTTTCACCTGGTTACGGTATTGGCTGTAGTCTGGTTATTGGTGGTTACCGTTATGAGAAACCCTAAGAAAATCCCCTGTGTGAAGCCTGAGACTTCCTTCCCCCCTGCTGTGGGTAGTTTTCCTTTGCATGGGGAGTAGTATATGGGGTTAATACACTGTGGTGTTATTTCTGAGCAAGGTGCGTCAAGATGTGTTTGTTCCTTCCAAGAAGCAGATTACAAAATCATAGCAGGGTTGGGGGTGATGATACAGAGTCTGAAGGACCTTTAGAGAATTATGCCTGCTTGCTTGCTTGATGATAGCTGTGTCTCTATAAATAGATTTGGCAGAATACTGGCAATCAGTGTCTCAATCTAGGAGAATTGGAGTTGGATGTCAACAGCAGCCCTGCCAATGTTACTCTCCTAGTTGGCATTGCTCAAGTTCCCAGAGCTCAAGTAGCTTTAGACCAGTAGGTTGTGGGTGGGGGAAGAAACAGTTCCCCAGGTAGATGCCGCTTCCTGGCACTGGAACTCCGCCTAAAGAAAGCAACCCCAACCTGGAAGAGTTTGACTGTCCCTGTTTCCCACTCCATCTCCACATGCATGGTTCCACTTACCGAGGCTGGGCTGCAGGGGGCAGCACCCCTCTGTGATCCTCCCATGTCCAGCATGAGCTCATTCTGTACCCACTCTGGGGATCCAGGTTGTACAGACACTGAAGGCTCTCAGCCTCAGGCTTAGGATCAGGCCCAGAGCCACTCATAACTGGCCTTGAGAAGAAAGGGAGACCAAAAGGAGTTGGTCATGGCCATTGGTGCATCTTAGTGTCTATTTCAATGACATCTTGAATCAAATAGGCATCATTAGGAGAAACAACGATTTTGGAAACCCCCCTGAAAGCTTCAAAATTTATAATTAACAGAATAATCTTCTTAAAATGAAAGTGATAAAATATATCTTAATGCATGAATATATAGGACCTTGCACATAACCATTGGACCATCAATTTTTTGTGAGCAATCTGTTCCCTCTGGCCCCCTCCTAAGGTAACCCACCCTCCTCCCCCTTGCCTCTCTGTCCTGCTTTGCTTCAAGTTGATGTCTTACATTCTTCTTTTGCTTGCTTTCTCAGTGTGAAATCCTGCAAAGAAATCCCCCTCAGCACAGCTGCAGGTGCCCCATGGCGTGATCTGGTGCCTCAGGCAACCTTGTCTTCCTAGCACAGGTAACCCATGGCAGCACCAAACAGTGAGTGTCCTGCTACAGACCCAGAGTGTTGGGCAAGGCTTTGAAGCCCTGAGTAAAGCTGAATTGTCAGATATTGCAGGCGACGTAAGCTAGAGGGGCGTGTGTGTCACTCGAAGGTGCTGACCGGGACAAATCTGATATGGGGCTGGCAGATGCTTAAGCAAATAAGATAAATGGAATGTGTCCCTGCCAGTGTCACCACTGCTCTCACAGTTGGTGTGGCTGTCCTCAGGGCTCAAGTAGCTTTGGACTAGGAGGCCATGGATAGGGAAAAAACAGGCCCTTGGGTTTGCTCTGCTTCCTAAACTGAGTTCTCACCCAAGCTGAAGCCCCTACCCCACCATGATCATGACTCAGCTGTCACCTTGGGATCTGGTCCTCTTTATGGCTGTTTGTATTGTTTTTTCTCCTTTCCAATAACTGGCCGATCCTCTCCATTTTTTCCAGTCCAGAGTCCAGAGGGGAGATGGATAGATGGATTTAGCTAGTTTATCTCTGGTCTGAAGCTTGCTCCAGGCCCTCTCCTTGGCTGCCAGCTGCTTCTGGATGAGCTGGCCTTAGGGGAGGCGCCCAGTCTTAACTGAATTAGTCCCCACCTTTTTCACTGCTTACACAGACAGGGTCATTTCAATCTGAAGCTGGGAAGGCAGGCATTTGGGATCAAGTGTCCAATGTAGAGAGAATATCAGGGAAGAAAAGCACAGAGACAGGACCATTGCCATTTTGGAGAAACCTACTGCATGTCAGGCACGGTACTAGGTACTTTATAATGGCATCTATCTTATTCATTCTCCAAAATTCTCTCCCTGCCATCAGAGGGCTGGGATTTTTGCATGGCCTTGAGTAAATGGGTCTCAAGAAGAGGACTTGGTTGATCTGGTTCAAAATTAAATGTCCAGAGTTCCCATCATGGCTCAGCAGTAACAAATCCAGCTAGTATTCATGAGGACATGGGTTCAATCCCTGGCCTCGCTCAGTGGGTTAAGGATCTGGCATCGCCGTGAGCTGTGGTGTAGGTCATGGATGTGGCTCAGATGTGGTGTTGCTGTGGTTGTGGGGTACAGCTCGAATTCGATCCCTAGTCTGGGAGCTTCCATATGCTGCAGGTGCGGCCCTAAAAAGACAAAAATATATATGTATATATACATATACATATATATATTCAATGTTCTTTACACTTCGTTGATCTCTCCAGCTACTTGTAACAGCTTTTTTCTATCTTACCTTCCTTCTCTCTCCCACGGGAGGCACCCCTAACTCCCTCCTCCAATGCTGACCAGGTCTCTGACCCTCCCTGGTCCCCTAGTTCAGCCCAGTTGGTGCCCAATTCCACAGTCACCTCATGGGCTCATTCCTCTCCCCCGTGAAAATGTCTTGCTTGCTAATACATACCCATAACACACCCCTCCCCCCAGAGAGGGAGAACTTTACCCTTAGGTGCTCCAGCCCAGGACGCTTGCTCCTTCTTCCCCACCACACTTGGAAAACAAAAGCAAGAATTGCACCATCTAAAACAAGGTGCTGGTGTCCTCTTCCACTTCCCCTCCAGAATCCCATCAGATATGCTCATTGTTGTTGTTCATCTTTGTAGCAAGGAGACGAGAGGATGGCTGACAAATACTAATTTTTACAAAACTAAACAGCAAACTAGAGATAGTAAAGAGCTATATTTTGCAACCTAAGTGTTCATAAGCAGATGAGTGGATAGAGAAGAGGTGGTGTGTGTGTGTGTGTGTATATATGCATATATATTTATGTGTATGTATATATATGTATATGTATGTATATATTGTATTGTGTGTATGTGTGTATATCTATATACACACACATACAATGGAATACTACTCAGCCACAAAAAGAATGAAATTTTGCCTTTTGAAGCAAACATGGATGGATTGGAGGGCACTTATCCTAAGTGACATGTCAAAGGCAAACACTATGTGATATCACTTATATATGTGAATCTTAAAAATACAACAAACTAGTGAAGATAACAAAAAAGAAACTCAGATATCACAGATACTCACAGACTCATAGATATAGAGAACAAACGAGTCGTTAACCAGTGGGGAGAGGGAAGGGGGGAGGGGCAGAAAAAGCATAAGGGGATTAAGAGGCACAAACTATTAGGGATAAAATAAGCTGCAAGGATATACTGTACAACACAGGGAATATTCAGCCAATATTTTACAATAACTATAAATGGAGTATAAACTTTAAAAGTTGTTCATCAGTATATTGTACACCTCTAACTTAAATAATATTATTCATCCACTATACCCCAATTTTTTATAAAAAGAGCTGAATTTCAAGTCTACTAGAAATCTAAAATTAGTCACTCGTCCATTTACTCTACTTTTTTCAGGTGTAATTGACTGCATTTTGTCATCCTCATTCACATTGGACATGTGTGGGCACAAGCTAGGAGTTAAAATAGTGAGGGCCAAACATTTTCCTTCAAATTGCAGCTCCTCATTAAAATTTTAAGTTTCTTTAAAAAGCAAGGTCTTCTGCTAAATAAAACTTCCTGGGTTAGAATTAGAGAACCAGACTAAAATCATAATTTTAATCCTTGCATCCAAGGTGACCATGGCAATGAGCTTGTTGGATCAACTTGAATAGTCTCACTAAGGAAACTGTCGTTTTCTGATGTGGAGGCTGCAGCATGGAGAGGGCTAAAATCCACTGGTTTTTCTATTTACCCTCTGGTCCCAAGTGTTCCGTATTCTATTCTGTTACCTGTAATTGTGCTTCCTTTTTCTGTTTCCTTTCTTTGCTCTTCCCTCCATTTCAGATGGTTTTTTTTCTTTCTCATTTCTATCTCCCAGTTGTCCTCATCCTTCTTCTTTCCATTCCCATGTGTCTCCATTGAATATTTACCATATGTTTTGCTGTATTTGGGGAGAGACAAGGAAGAAGAGATGAAAAAAGCAGAGGAAAACACTAATATTCACCTTGAGAATGCTTGTCACAGAGATACTCATAAATAATTGATTGAAAAAATCAATTAAAATATCTAATATTTATAGAAAATATACTTTGTGCTAGGCACTCTCTACATGCCTTTCCTATAATTCAGCCACCCTGAAAGGTAGATGCTGTCATTATCCCCATTTTATAGACAAGGAAACTGAAGCTTAAAAAAATAAAATAGGAGTTCCCGTCGTGGTGCAGTGGTTAACGAATCCGACTAGGAACCATGAGGTTGCGGGTTCGGTCCCTGCCCTTGCTCAGTGGGTTAAGGATCTGGTGTTGCCGTGAGCTGTGGTGTAGGTTGCAGACGCGGCTCGGATCCCGCGTTGCTGTGGCTCTGGTGTAGGCCGGAGACTACAGCTCTGATTCGACCCTTAGCCTGGGAACCTCCATATGCCGTGGGAGCAGCCCAAAGAAATAGCAAAAAGCCAAAAAAAAAAATAAAAAAATTAAAAAAATAAAATAAAATAGCTTAGCCAAGTTTACCCAGGTAGAAAATGATAGATCAGGGACATAAATCAGATCTGCCTGACTCAAAAATTGAGATGCTTAACTGTCATGACAGGTATATGCTTAGTGCTTAATTTATATCAATTTTTAATGGGCTTTATTAATAAATTGCTTGCTATGTAATGCAGCTGAAAAAAAACCATAAATGACGAAGACTAAGATTTGAAGCACAGATTTAGCAATAGTCATGTTAACTTGAGCAAGGTAAGTAAATTCTCTGAGCTTCAAGCCCTACACCTGTAAGATGAACTTACCTTTATTTCATCTTCAGGTTGATGCAGTTAAATCAGCTTGGCAAACAAGTCAGAGAGAAATATTCAAAAGAAGAATACAGGTCACAGAGACAGGAAACAGAAGTGATTTTGCATGGCACACACTTTCTCCAAGAAAACCCCACTGACCTCCAAGCCTGGATTAAATGCCCCTCTTTTATGCAATCCTTGTATTGCTTTTTTCCTGTGTTGTATCATCTGCCATAAGTATGCTAATTTTTGGTTTTCTTTTCCATGTCTCTCTCCCCTCCCCTAATGCATAAGAGCAACAGAGTCTGGCTTGCAAACCATGCTCCCAACATGCAGCCCAGTGCCTGGCATACAGTAAATGCTCAGGGAAAACTTATTCAGTGAATAACCGAAGATGGAAGAATAGGAGTATGTGAGGATGGAGAAGGAGATGGGCAGATGGTGCCGGGGATTAGACTATATACTTACCCTCTTCCCACTTGTCCCCAGTGTCCTGCGGGAAATGTGGCTACGGTCCTTACCCCTCTCATAACTAAGCCATCAGCTTTTGAGGCCCTTGTCCTAAGACAAGAGAAGCAGCTGTGGTAGAGAGGGACCGGGCGGAGATGCACTGATTTCTATCCCCAGAAGGGACAGGCATCCCACCCACTGTCATCATTATTCTCATTCACGACTAGAAATAACTAGGTCTTCACAATGGTATGGAGAAATTTACTGCAGAGCTAATGAATATTCTGCCATTTTTCTTCATTAGACTTCTTTGAATGCTCATTTTTTTCATGTCTTTCAACTAATTTTGCCATAATACCCACTCTTTAAAAATATCCACGGAATACTATAGCTTTCTGCCAGAGATTACAATGTAGCTGTGCCTGAAAGAGTTCCTCAATGAGAAAATCAAAGAACAATGTGAGCTGGAATAAAGTTATTTTTCTTACAGCTGGTACAGACTAAGTGCTAAAGTTATTTCAAAGAGAAGGGAATCCTTCCCTGGAGACCTGGGGTTTTTCATGGAGAAAGCAGCGTTTTATATCAGTTTAGGAGATTTGGAAAGTCCCAAGAATGGGGGGAGAATGTGGCTGGGGGGTAGTTGAGAGGCTGATGGGAGCAAGAAAAGGACAGAGAACACATCAGGAAGGGAGCTGAACGCAAAGTGACGGGAGACGGGTGGTGACAGGTTGCCGATGCCAGCTGAGGAATCAAGATTTTAGTTGATATGTAGTTGAGCCAGTTCCAGATTTTAAAGGATGAAAAATAAAATATTGTGGGAAGACTAATTTGGCAATAATTTTCAGGAAGACTAATTATGAGAATACTAAAGGAAATCCAATTAAAAGATAATAAATTAAAAAAGAGAAGATTTTTTTTTGAAAAACATGAGATGTAAATTAACCAACTTACTTTCCGATTGTTAAATCACCTCTCAGATTTTGTGAGTGGTGAACAGAATACTACAGAACCATTTAGAAATAGAAAAGAGTGCAGAAGGAGCCGCTTAGGGAAGGAACAGAATAAATTTGGCTTTATACATATTTGCTTTAGGGACAGTCTGAACAAAGTGCCCTGAAGAAAAATAGAAATTTAAGCATTTATTCTTGTTATTGGTGTTATTATTGTCATTATCATGGCCATGATGATGATGGTGATGGAAATTCATTGGAATAAGCCTCCAATTTAAAATACAGTTAACCTGGGTGTTCCCATCTTGGCTCAGTGGTAACGAACCCATCTAGTATCCATGAGGATTCAGGTTCAGTCCCTGGCCTCTCTCAGTGGGTTAACGAGCCTGGGTTGTCATGAGCTGTGGTATAGGTCACAGATGTGGCTCAGATCTGGCATTGCTGTGACTGTGGTGTAGGCTGGCAGCTGCAGATCTGATTCGATCCCTAGCCTGAGAACTTCCATATGCTGTGGGTACAGCCCTAAGAAGACAATAAATTACTTAAATTAAATGCCATTAACCTGGTATTTGGTCCAAACCCCTCGGTCACCAAAAGCCTTTGCTGTGATTTAAAAGGAGTGGGGGTGAGGGCAAGGGATGTCACCACATCCTAGTGACTTTTTATAAGGCCAGTCGTGGTGAAATGAGGCACTGCTGGGAGAAGGTTTCTGTGGCTGTCCAACAGCAAGCCTCACAGGGTGTCATTACTTAGAATTAACCCTTTGTCCGTACCTTGATTTCATCAGAGCTCAGCAGACAGACTAGAACTCAATAAACCCGCAGGAGACTGAAGTCTAATTTATGAGCAAAGAACTTCTCCCTTGAACAGTAATCTCCCTGGACAAACCAATGATGGGAAAGCAGCTTGGGGGACAGGGACCTCCAGCAGAGGGAAGTGGGTGAATGTGAAGGGTATTTCTTCTGGTCCGTGTGAAGGTTGATGTGACACCCTGCCTCCAACAGCCTAGTTGCCTCTGCTTTACGAGAATATTCACGTTCACTACATTTGGCGTCTTTCTCTCCTAGATGGTATGAGATGCACTCTTATTTATTTATTTTTTTAATTTTGCTATGCTCCAGTTCAGTGGAGCCCAAATGCCATGGCTGCCTGGGGAGAACCTGGGGAGTTTGTCTAAATTGGAGTCAGAAGCCCCAACCCCAAAGATTCGTTTTCAGGGTATCCACAATGAGGCCTGGGCATCCAGATGGCTGGCGAGCCTCCAGGAGTTCCCAGGCAGCACTGAGTGACTTTGAACCAATCTGATCTGGCAGGCAGGTAAGGCTCCCAGCCCTCCACCCCTCCTTTGGCACAAGCAGCTCTACATGTGCCGGTTTCATTTGTCTTTTCTTGTGCCAAAGATTTGTTTGAATACAGATTTTCAGCACCTTCACAAGAATTGGTCAATTATTTATCTAAGTTAAGCTTGACCTTCTGATTAGCACTGTTTTTCTTCGACAAGGTCATAAAAAAATCGTTTTGAAGCCCATCATTAATTATAATCACAGGAGTTCCCACAGTGGTGCACCAGGATTGGTGGTGCCTCTGCAGCACTGGGACACATGTTCAATCCCTGGCCTGACACAGTGGGTTAAGGAGCTGATGTGGGCCCAGCTTTGGCATAGGTCGCAACTGCAGCTTGGATCTGATCCCTGGCCCAGGAACTCTGGATGCCGCGGATCGGCCAAAAAAGAAAAAATATATGTATATATATGATCACATACAATCATTCAACTATTATTTGTTTGTCATCTTTTCTGTGTCAGACAACATGCTATGTACCAGAGATGCAACTAAAAACAAGAAAGATGGCCTCTGCAGTCATTTTCTAGTGCAAGAGAAGTGGATGGGGTGGAAATAGACAACACAAATGTAAATAAAATCATTTCATGTTGTGATAAGTGGTATGAGAAAAATGAGCAGGGTTCAGTGGTGAAAGTCTCAGGAGAATATAATTTAAACAAAGTAAACAGGGAACACCTCCCTTCAGAGGTGACTTTCCAAGAGCCACCAGGTATACTGGCTGCTGAGATCCTGCATATAACATAGTGGGACATGGTCGTAGACTGCAAGATAGGGAGTAATGATGAACCAGAAGGTTAGATGATGAGGGTCAGAGAGATGACAGAGGAGGTGGCAATGGCGAGGTCTTTGTGGGCAGCAGAGTCTGAGCTGGGAGCTAAAAACTTCAGTGCATGAAGTGAAAAGATCAGTGGGGAAGGCAGGAGGCAGCGTGGGGAGAGGAAAAGGAGGCTGAGCAGGACACACGGACTTCACAGAAGCAGGAAGTTTGGTCAGGGGCTGTATCCTGGAAATGGCTGTGAAGTACAAGGAACTAGCTCCCCATCTTCTGGCTCAAGGGACAAGTGGTTCAAGGAAGTGATGTTTCCCTCTGCTTGAAAAAGTGCAAGGGAAGCAGAGTCTTGGGGGCCAGCCAGGTTTCATTAGAGAAAGTCATGGGAAACAAACAGTCCAGAAGTCCCAGCAGATTAAAGGGGAATAGGATGGCCACAAGCAGGAGGTCCAGAGAGCACAGTGGAGGGCTGAGTTTGTTTTTGTTTTTGTTAATGGAGCAGGGAGGGAATTAATTGGATCATATGTAGAAACAGACAAATTACAGTCTGGATAATAATAGACAACTGGGGAGCCTTGAAATTCACTAGTCACTGGGATAAAATACTATTATGATGACTACTATAGGAATTATTATTTATTATTGTAGTAGTTAAGAAGTAGCAGCAGTAATATAGTGACTATTTGATTTCAGGGCTGTGCTAAGTACTTCCCATGCAGTCTACCAATAGCCATGTGATTTTTCAAACCTCAAGTTAATTATATATTTTTTAATATGTATCAAATATAGAAATATTATTTATATTATATATATGTATAATTATATGTTATATATTATTTTATATATGTATATACTGTCTTTTTAGGGCCGCACCTGTGGCATATGGAGGTTCCCAGGCTAGGGGTCAAATTGAAGCTAGAGCTGCCGGCCTACGCCACAGCCACAGCAACACCAGATCCTTAACCCACTGAGCGAGGCCAGGAATCAAATCTGCATCCTCATGGCTACTAGTCAGATTCATTTCCACTGAGCCACAACAGGAACTACTGAATTTTGTATTATGTGTGAAAACTTTATGGACTACAATTTGTTGATCAGGGTATAAAGAGGACTCAAAGCTTTGAAGTCATCTCGGGAGTCTCTGAGAAGACAGCAGACAAATCCTTTTAGAGTTGAAACCCCAAACAGCTGGCTCCATGGAAGAAGGATCTTGGCTGCTGTTTTATGGTACTTACCCAAGTTTCAAATTAGTAACTAGTAGTAGTTTCATGCCAATAATGTCCAGATAATGTAGCATGAGAAAATCTGTTAACGTAATGCAGCACATGAACCTTAAATGAATAACATGATGGTAACCCAAATATATATAAAATAAAACATGAAGCTTTGGTTGAAAGGGGTTCATGGATACCATTTTTCATTGTCAAACTTTCTGTGAAAACACTTACTACAAAATGTATACTCCGCACGCTTTGCTAAATTGTCCTAGCAGGAGTTCCTGTCGTGGTTCAGTGGTTAACGAATCTTGACTAGGAACCATGAGGTTTCAGGTTCGATCCCTGGTCTTGCTCAGTGGGTTAAGGATCCGGCGTTGCCGTGAGCTGTGGTGTAGGTCACAGATGCGGCTCGAATCCCGCGTTGCTGTGGCTCTGGCGTAGGCCAGTGGCTGCAGCTCCGATTCAACCCCTAGCCTGGGAACCTCCGTATGCTGCAGGAGCGGCCCTAGAAAAGGCAAAAAGACCAAAAAAAAAAAAAAAAAAAAAAAAAAAAAAAAATGTGTCCTAGCAGTTCGCATGAACTGTGCTCTCCTCCGTAGCGTTTTAAAACAAATATGTTAAGTTCCTTATCAATGTAACCACAGTTGTGAATGTGCTTTCAACATTTCTCCTTCTCTACTTTAACAGAACCTCAAATCCCACGTGCCTAAGGATCCCAAGGATAAAAAGGAAAATCTACTCAACTCCCAGAGGCCTCCTAGGGTCTTAACAGACACCAGTCACTCGCAAGGAGAGGCTCAAGCTTTGGGTAGGACCACAGGGTCCCCGAGAATTCAGTTGATTGAAAAACACCTGGAGACTAAGACTTTTTTCAGGAAGTTCAGCGAAATGAATTGGCCGATGGACCCTCGCCCTTTAAACAAAAGCTTAGTCAAAGATAGCAAATGGAAAGGAATTGATGCTACTCAAGAAAAACGCAGGTCTTTCCTTCAGGAATTTTGCAAGAAATATGGTGGAGTGAGTCGCCCGCAGTCCCATCTTTTTCACATGGTATCCAGGATCTATGTAGAAGATAAACACAAAATCTTATACTGTGAAGTACCAAAGGCCGGTTGTTCCAACTGGAAGAGAATTCTGATGGTACTCAATGGATTGGCTCCCTCTGCGCACAACATTTCCCATGATGCTGTTCACTATGGGAAGCATTTGAAAAAGCTCGATAGCTTTGACTTAAAAGGGATTTATACTCGCTTAAATACCTACACCAAAGCTGTGTTTGTTCGTGACCCCATGGAAAGATTAGTGTCAGCATTTAGGGACAAATTTGAACACCCTAATAGTTACTACCACCCAGTATTTGGGAAGGCAATTATAAAGAAATACCGGGCAAATGCCTGTGAGGAAGCATTAAATAATGGCTCTGGAGTCAAATTCAAAGAGTTCATCCACTATTTGCTAGATTCCCACCGCCCGGTAGGAATGGATATTCACTGGGAAAAAGTCAACAAACTCTGCTATCCGTGTTTGATCAACTATGATTTTGTAGGGAAATTTGAAACTTTGGAGGATGATGCTAATTACTTTTTGCAGCTGATTGGAGCTCCAAAGGAGCTGAAATTTCCCAACTTTAAGGACAGGCACTCTTCTGATAAAAGAACCAATGCTCAGGTGGTGAGACAGTATTTAAAGGATCTGACTAGGACTGAGAGACAATTAACCTATGACTTTTATTACTTGGACTATTTGATGTTTAATTATACCACTCCATTTTTGTAGTTTGCCCTCAATTTCTAAAACCCTGTCTTTACTTCATCATGATGGCCTCAAATCAGTTAGATGTGATTTTCCTATAATTCTCTGTATGAGAGAAATTTAACTAAGTGCAGTTGTCTTGATTTACTGAAGATTTTTACCAAACCTTATGTAGCCAATTGGCACAAAGTTATAGGAAAATTACCTAACAGAGACACGTAAACAACTTCAGTTGCAGTTGCTCTAAAATATTTGGAAAAGAGCTGCTTTTGCATTATGGATTATATTATAGAAGCAATAACCTAGCCAGCTGCTACATTAGCTACAACTGCCTCTTGGAGGGGGAGGTAGTGGGAAAATAGCATGAGTGTATGGAATTTGTTGTCTAAAGTACATGGAGATGTTTGGAGCAGTCTGAGGCATATGAATCAAACATTAGATAGTTTTCTGACACCTTGGAAGTCCTTCTCTCATCTGTAATGATAAATCAATTTGGAAGTGGTATTTTGGACCTGGGTATTTTACTTTCGATTGGAAGGCGTTGTGTGATTTACAATATGAGCATGTAGCAGAGAAACCAGATGAGGCAATGGCTTTTTATATTCAACAGCCAATAAAAAATGCACAACATGCTAAGATCAAAGCAACAAAAGCAACCTTCCTCTTCCAGAAGAACTTAAGGGAATTGATTCTGTTTTCTTTTGAGCCCTCTTTGCAGAGACAAAATGAACGTAACCACGAAAGGTCTTCACTTCTGAAGCAGGCAGTTGAGACGTTTAAGACTCATCAGGCATAAATGTGCTCCTAATTCTGGTTTAATTGGGCAGGGGGGGCATTGTTTCAGGATGGAATAATCATCAAAAACAAAAGTTGCCACTCCGAATATAGACCTCAACAATAACAAAGTTTTATAAGAATATTATTTGAATCAAAGCATCATGTGCATAGCTTTATATGTGCAATGTACTCTAGGATTGGCTTTTGTTTTCAGTCTAATTATTCAGCTTGGGAATGACTTTTTAAAAACTAATATACCACTTCAAAGATAGATTATGTTCCAGAGAATAAACACAGAAAGAGCCCCTAGAAACGCTTTTTAATAGGCTTATGCGTAAACAAATTAAGGTATTTTCTTTTCAAGTTTAAATATTCTGTATAGAGTCCAATGCTATTGCATTCAAATGTTAAATCAAAGTCTTCAGAAAATTGGACCATGTGTCACCCCTCTGAAAATCTGTCATGCATTCTGGAAATTTTTTCCAGGGGACCCTTGATTTGAAGACACGTTTGGGTGGGGAATTTATTTTAATTGGTCAACGGTGACTCTTGAGTTAAGCAACCCACACATTCAAACCCTATTTAAATGCATTTCTTGACTATGTTCCTCTTCTCCGGCTATCATTTTTTTGTGTGTGCAGTAAGTATTCAGTTATGTCTCTCAAAGAAAAGTAGGTGTTAATATTTGAATATTAATAGACCAAGATAGTTACAGTTGTACTTATTTCATTTTGATTTTCCATTTCATGGCTGAGTATTCATGAATTGCCTCACTCTTTACACATGCCTGCCCCACCCCATCTGTCTCCCAAGGAGTGGGGAACTGCAGCGGGCCCCTGGATCATAAGTATTAAACCTTCTAAAACCAAACTTTTACTACTTTTCCACTCCATTTACCCTTGCCTCTAAACCATACGCTTAAGCTGTGCTCTCTGTTTCTAAGGAGTTTCACTCCAGCATAATCTAAATTGTATAATTTAAATTTTGCTATACCATGTAGAGCAGATTCCTAGTAACTTAGACACCTTGAACTTACTTTTTCACAGAGAAAGGGAAAGAAAGAATAGAGAATATGCCATGAAGCATGACATTTTATTCCTAAACTACACAAAACAACTTTTAGATGGGGTCTGCTATAAAGGAAAGAGGCCATTTTCTCAAAGTTATTCCTAAAACCTTATGAGGAACAAACCGAAAACTTTCTTTTCATAACTTTGGAAAGAAAAAAAAAATGGAAACAAGGATCTTATCTCCATTAACATTGAGAGAATGGAATATATGTGTGTGTGTGTGTGTGTGTGTGTGTGTGTGTGTGTGTATAAAAAGCCAATCATATATATAACCAACCATATGTATAGATATACACAGGTATATATAGTTGTTTGGCATTCATGTCTGAGAAAAGGGGTGAGAGGAGGAAAATGATACCCAATGCTCTCTATCAAAGCTGTTCTACACCTTATCCTGCAAAAGCTCATTCCTGACCCATTGCGCAGAGACTATGTAACAGAGGGAGCTCTTCAGTCTTTCTCTTCCCCAGTGGACTCTCTGATGCCAACTGGCATCCCGTGTCTGTATGTGTTTTTATGAAGGAAAAACATCTTTTTCATATACTTGCTCTTCCTTTTAAATGATGTCTGTTCATCTTAGGCCCAAAGAAGCCACCATCATCCTGGATTCCTTGGGATTTTAAATACATTTCCCATTTGTTGTCCTGAATTACTCCATTTTGCAGACCAGTTCCCATTCACCTTTGTCATTTGTGCTTATGTATAAAGGACAAGTGTGGACCTCACTTGTCCATTGGACAGTCACCATTTCTTGGATTTAGTTTCCAAATCTACACTCATCTTCCAGATGTCCAGTGTTCCCATTTTTAACATTAGCATGCTTTAGGTATAATTATCAAGTCCTCTAATTAAACCCTAAGGATCCTATTTATTTTTATAGGCAGCAGTAACAGCCTGAGCAGACCCCTTCATTCTGTTATTCTTCTGTCTGAAATTATTCTTAGGGTAACAAGTTGGCAATTAAACCCCAAACCACAGTTATTTAACCTGCTAAACTACTTATGGGTGTATATTGTAAATATGATTGTGCCCAGAAACTGCCATGAACTTCAGTGGAGACTTAGGCACAGGACACCCAACTTTCTAATTTTCTCGAATGTGTTTGGAAATATCTATTAAGTCCATGGGAATGTGGGACTGCTTGCTAAATTCTCTAACTTCACAGTCTATAAAGTATTATCTAGCAATTCAAGAACTTCTTGAATGCCATTTATAATTACAAAGAGGAAGAAAAACTGTTACATTTTTTTCAGGAATAATTATTCTTCAAAAAGGTGTTACCTACTAAACACTGTATGTTACTGTTTAGCTGAAGGGGATGTATAAGTTAATGCAGAGAATTTGGGATATTAGAGTTCTCCTTGAGAAGATCACTGGCTGAATTAGTAGAAGTTGGAATTACTAAGCTGGGGCTGCAATAAACATCTCCCTGATCTGAATTCTCATTTGGCCCCTTGGGTTATCTTTAAAAGTCTAGGCTTTCACTGAAATTTAGAGGAGCAGAAACTTTGTTCATAATTAACATCCCCAATGTGCTCTGATATTTGAAGAATGGTGGGCCAAAGCGTTTAATAGCAGCTCAACCACCTGAGGACCTTAGACCATAGTTTAGTTACCTTTAGAGTCATACCATCTCTGTCCCAATCATAACCACTTTAATAATATTCATAATCAAAGCTAATAGTTGTTCAATATTTAAGTGCCTTTCATGCATTAATTTATTTATTCTCCATAAATCAATCTAGATTAGATGTTATTATAAGCCCCCCATGTATAATAAAGGGTGTGGCTGAATAACTTGCCTAAGGAGACATCGTTGGTAATTAGGTACGGATGCAGGATAAACTCAAGCCACAAATACAACTACCAAACACTCTTCTTAGAATACTATAAATTAACTACTTCTTCTGCTTTCTCTTACCTATATTCAGAACAGCCAAAGGCAAGAAATAGATACTGGCATCTGGAAACTTTTTTGACATTTCAAATCAGTTTATCCCTTGATTCTTGCTGAGTTAAGCTGACAGATTCAAATATTTTATTAAAAATTAGGCTTCCTCTCCCTCCTCCTTTTTTTATCCTAGTTGGTCATGAGATGCAACATTTATAAAAAAGGGGGGGAGTCTTTTAAACAAATTGAGCCTAAAAAAACCAAAATATCATCTTGATAAGAAAGTCCAGATGGATATGGGCAAGGTCAAGGGGAATAGAGTCCAAGAGGAAGCAAATTCAGCCAATTTTCCGCATATTGGCACCTGATGGCCATTGAGGATGGTCATGGCTCAGCAAGTCAGCTGAAGTGAAAACTCCATAACCACTGTTAGAAACTAAGCAATTGTGTATGTCTTTTTCCTGAGTTCCCATCCCCAGTACTATTTTGGTATTTAGATAACCCTAAACTAACGCAGGAAGAAAGTAGAAAAGAATAGAGGAGGAGATTAACTAAAGCCAACTGAAACTACCATGGAAAAAGTTGACTTAAGTGCTCAGCTAGAGGAAGGCAGACTTTTCCTAGACCTGCAGGGCATTCTACCTGAGAAAGGCCAACTCTGAGCTCAACAGAGGGGCATTTCCTCACTCCATTTAATTCCCAGGATTGACTGTTCACGCTCATCTTAGTTCTTCACCAGGACCTTTTTCTTCCAGATGATTATCTTCAAATCCATTTAAGCAATCATTTTTTTTTCTCATCACTAAGCCTCTGCTCAAGTCTCGCCTTGAAATACTTTCTCTCTGGACATTCATTTCATGTTAACTCACCAAGGAATCTTTTTAGATTATTTAATTTTCAAGCCTTATCTCTTCATGAGCTCTTTTATCAATGGCGAAAGGCAAAATGATCTGATATGACATGCATCAGATTCTTCTTCTCTTGCCAATGAATGCAAGCTTTACTTCCCTTACTTTTTGTTTTTTTGCTTCATTAATTTATTTGTTCATTTGCTATATCCCTCTCCACAGGCATATTAAATCTTGGTTGTCACTGGAATGTGTCTTAGGTCTTCTGAAAATGTGTCTAATTCAGTTTGCACAGTTTCTAGCAAAGCACTGGATGGAAAGAGTTTCTTTAGTAACTGTTTTCATGATGTTGTGTAAAGATCCCCCTACCACTTCTCTTAGTGTATAATGTGTATATTTCTGCCTTATGGCCTTCAGGTATCTATAGGATCAGTGGATTTAAAGAGAAGGCTCCAGGGAGTTCCCCCATCGTGGTTCAACAGAAATGATTCTGACTAGCATCTATGAGGATGCAAGTTCAATTCCTGGCCTCGCTCAGTGGGTTAAGGATCCGGCATTGCCATGAGCTGTGGTGTAGGTTGCAGACATGGCTCGGATCTGACATGGCTGCTGTGGGTGGGTATGGCTGGCAGCTACAGCTCCGATTTGACCCCTAGCCTTGGAACCTCCATATGCGGCCCTAAAAAGACAAGACAAAACAAACCCCAGCTCTACCTTCTAGGGGAAGTGCTTCCAAAGGAAAAGCAATTTCTTTTCTTCTTCTTCTTTTTTTTGCTTTTTAGGGCCACACCCACAGCATATGGATGTTCCCAGTCTAGCAGTCTAATCGGAGTAACAGCTGCCGGCCTACACCACAGACAGCAACTCCAGATCCGAGCTGCATCTGTGACCTACACCATAGCTCATGGCAATGCGGGATCCTTAACCCACTGCACGAGGCCAGGGATTGAACCCGAAACCTCATGGTTCCTAGTCGGATTTGTTTCCACTGCACCAAGAAGGAACTCCAGGAAAAGCAGTTTCCGATCATTTTTTGGTCAGTATTTGTGTTGTGCAACCACTGAGGTCATCACATTCTGGGTTTTCTTATTCTCACTTGAAATGCTACCTGTCCTTCAGTCTTCTACCCAGTGGATTAGCCCAACAGTATTCACTGTTTGAAGAAATCTCTTTTGACCAGCAACAAAGACGTTGGTAGCAATCCAGTACCTTTCTTTGGCATCCTTCTGTCTTGGCCACTGGGTCTCCTAGCAACAACATTCCTTCCCAACCCCTTCAGCAGAGGCAAGTCATTCTCCTGGGGCCCTGGGAACCTCAACATCTATGGAGAAGGACTGGTTCCCACTGATGCTGTTACCCCATAACCTTCCTTCAAAAAGCCTTCCTGTCCTGAAGGTGTATCCACTCTTTCTCTACTCTGAAAAACCTTTTTCCCAGAAATCTGGCGTATAACACTCCCTGCCACCCTATTCGTGCAATTATCCTGGCCAACTTTAGCATTCCCAATGACATTCCACTGCCTTTGCTTCTCAGTGCTCTAGCCTCTCTTTCTCCCACTTCAACCCTTGGAGAGCTGGGGAAAACAGAAATACAGCCATGGGAAGTGATAGCTATGACTCTTGTCTCCAAAGACAGAAAAAAAAAAAAAAAACAAACACATAGTAACCTATGTAATACTTCATTGTATCCATTCATTTCCTCAAAATATATCCAAGGTTTAGAAAAGTGTTCTTAGGAATATTTTGAACTGAAATGTACTCAGAATGCTGGAGTACCTACCAGATTAAAATGACAATATCATTAAGGTGACTGTAATCATCCTTAGGAAAAAATAAATCCTGATTTAGTCTATCAGTTCTTCAAATTAAGAAGGTTGTAGTAGATGTATACAATGGAATACTACTCGGCCATAAAAAAGAATGAAAATCATGCCATTTGGCATGGATGCAACTAGAGATTCTCTTACCAAGTGAAGTAAATCAGAAAGGGAAAGACAAATACCATATGATATCACTTATACGTGGAATCTAAAATATGGCACAAATGAACCTATCTGCAGAACAGAAACAGATTCACAGACATGGAGAACAGACTTTTGGTTGCCAAGAGGGAGAGGGGAGGGAGTGGGATGGATGGAGAGTTTGAGGTTAGTACATGCAAACTATTATATTTAAAATGGATAAGCAATGAGGTCCTATTGTACAGCACCGGGAACTATACCCAATCTCTTGGGATGGAACAAGATGAGGGATGATATGAAAAAAAGAATGTGTATGTGTGTATAAATATATATATGACTGGGTCACTTTGCTGCACAGCAGAAATTGGCATAACGTTGTAAATCATCTATACTTTAATTTTAAAAATATAAAAAATAGTAAGACCACCACCTGTACCAAATTTTTGTTAAAAACAGGTTTCTGTAGTCTACCCAGTCCCTGAATCAGAATCTCTGTGAAACCACGTGGGAATTTTTTTTCAACCATTACCTGGGACCAGTCTTATATACAGACAAGTTTGAGCACCGCTTACATGTGTGTGATTTTTTTTTTAAGGTGATGATAAAACCTGCTCATTTTCATTCCATTGCTCTGCTGAAAAGTTTAAAACTCAACTGCGAGATGGATCAGCAGGTACTGGCAACAAAGCTCTGCATGGAATTTTGACCAGTGCTGAAGCAAAAACTTGGCATCTGAGTCTGCCAACTGTGAAAACTAGAGCTGAAATGAAGTGAGTTATGGGGACAGCACTGGGCACTGCCCAAACTTTTTGAAATGGGGAGATAGGAACTTTCCCCCTTTTGAAACACGAAAGACAAATATGTACTGAAGACAATTTGGGCAAGTTAGCTTCACACTGAGCAAAGTGAAGACAGTATGAGTTTCTCCAATTAAAAAAAAGCCATTTTCAAATTGACATAAGATGTTTGAAAATGGAAAGTATTTGCTGTGTGGGTTATTAGTTTGAAAATGAGCACCCGAGAAAATATTGTGCAATGCAACTTAAATGGTAAGAATGTACATTTCTTGGACTTCATTAAAGGATTTGTCTCTCCCTTCCTTTCTGTTGGGTTGAACCATATGACATTTCCAACTTCTGACCATTTCTGATGTACAATCATAGCTTTATATGTTTCCACTATAACTTCTACTGCCCCCTACCCAACTCTAGCCATATTAGGAGTAGCCTCTAGAAAAAGCCCTACCCTTCACCACTCTTCCCTTTTCTTTTCTCTTTTTTTCCTTTAAAAATTTTTAATTTTGGTAAAAACATAACCTAAAATTTACCTTCTTATATTTCTTTTTCTTTTTATGATCACATCTGCAGTATATGAAAGTTCCCAGGCAAGGGGTCCCATCAGAGCTTCAGCTACCAGCTCATGGCAATGTCAGATCCTTAGTCCACTGCACGAGACCAGGGATCAAACCTGCATCCTCATGGAGGACAGTTGGGTTCATGTCCACTGAGCCACAATGGGAACTCCTCTTCTTATCCATTTTTAAGTGGTATTAAATAACATCACGTTGTTATACCACCATCACCATCATCCGCCTCCAGAGCTCTTCATCTTGCAAAACTGAAACTTCATACTCATTATTATGGAAATAACTCCCCTTCCCATTCCCCCAGCCTCTGATAACCACTTTTGGCTTTCTATTTTTATGAATCTGACTACTGTAGGTACCTCGTGTAAGTGGAATTATACAGTATTTGTCCTTTTGTGTCTGGTTTATCTCACTGAGCAAAATGTCCTCAAGGTTCACCCATGTCGTAGACATCTCAGAGTTGCCTTCCTTTTAAAACTGAATAGTGTCCCCTTGTAGATATAACTTCTCCCTTTAATCCACTCTACATGCTTTGAAAATAAACATCCAGGAGTTCCCGTCATGGCACAGTGGAAATGAATCCAACTAGGAACCATGAGTTGTAGGTTCGATCCCCGGCCTTGCTCAGTGGGTTAAGGATCCGGCATTGCTGTGAGCTGTGGTGTAGGTCACAGATGCAGTTTAGATCTGGTGTTGCTGTGGCTGTGGTGTAGGCTGGAGGTTACAGCTCTGATTCAACCCCTTGCCTGGGAACCTCCATATGCCACAGGTACAGCCCTAGAAAGAAAAACACACCAAAAAAAAAAAGAAAAAGAAAAAGAAAATAAACATCCCACAGCATCTCTCTGCTCCCAGCTTCTCATTGCCTGGCTTTAAGGCCCTCAACAATATTACTTTTATTCAATATTACCCAATAACGGCATTTAACCCATTATTATCCAGCCATGTTGAATCATTGTGTTCCTTGAAAACATCCTTGCTCTTTCCCTATTTTGCTTCTACTCTTCGTATCCATTCTCCTCTCTGTTTAATGGCCTCCTCATGTGCCCCCACCAACATAATGCTGCCTCCCACCCTCCATCTAAACCTTCTCCCCCACCCCACCCCTGCCATGACCATGCTTCCCTCAGCTCATCTCACCCACTCTGCCTGGACTCTCTTCCATTCTCCTTGCTCTAACTCCACCCATAGTCTGATGGCTCCCAAATGTCTTTCTCTAGTGCGCATGTCTGTAGTGGACCTTGACTCAGATTTCCACCTTCCTGCTGGATCTCTTCACCTAGACAGCCTGTTGCTCTTCCAACTAAACATGACTAAAGTCAAACTCATCTTCAAACCCCCAAGCTTGCTTTTTTCTTATTTGATGTCATCACCATCCTTCCACTCTGACTTCCACGACGGGAGCCAGGGAGTCAACCCATTCTTCTCACCACACTGACCCCCCACACTGACCCCCCACAGCCAGAGGAAAGCCTGCTAACTTCATCACCCACATTTTTCTCAAGCTTCTCCTCTCCTCCCAGCCTCTCTGCTACTCTCCTAGTTCAAACCCTCACCCTCTCTTGCCCACAGCACTGCAATTCTTTCTAGCTGTTCTCAGAAATTCCCATCCTGGCTCAGCAGATTACAAACCTGAGTAGTATCCGTGGGGATGCGGGTTCAATCCCAAGCCTCACTCAGTGGGTTAAGGATTTGATATTGCTGTGGCTGTGGTGTAGGGTAGCAGCTGCAGTCCAGTTCAACCCCTAGCCTGGGAACTTCCATATGCCGCAGATGCGGCCCCAAAAAACACCTTTCTAGCTGTTCTCCCACTTTGGTCTTCTCAAAACCATCCTCCACACTGCTGTATGCACTCTAAGATATAAACCCAAGCCTGGCATTTCTCTGCTTAAAACTCCTGAGTGGCTCCAGTCAACCGCTTCTGTCTCCTAACACATGTACAATGTCCTCTATGATCCAAATCCTTCTCCAATCACATTTTCCACAAATTCCTGTCCCCCTGCTTCCTCTCCAATGACCTCCCCTGACCAGTGCAAGGTTTCCTGTCTACTGGGCCTTGTTTCATGCTGTCCCCTCTGCTGAAGCATCACCATCCCTCCCTCCACTCACCTCCCCAAGGCCTCCTAATCCCTAACCTCAGCTCAGAGAGGCCTCCCTCACCTCTGCCTTGGCTCGGATGAGATGCCCTGCTCCTGTGTTACTGGGAAGCATAATCCTATGGTGGATAAGAGCCCGGGGATTGTCATCCCCAAAAACTGGGTTTGATGTCCATATCCACTTTCAAACTTAGGGACTGCTCCAATTTATTTAGCTTCTCTGAGTGCTAGTGTTCTCACATCGTAAACGAGGAGAGCAATACCTACCCAGTGAGGTTACTGTGAGCAGTAAATGGTAAAATTGTGTAAAGTGTTTTAGGAAGTGCTCAATGGATTATAACTACTCTTATTATCCCATGGGACCCTGTGCCCATCTTTTATCTTTGCCCTCATAGAATTCTAATTATTTCTCTGTGTGTCTGGCTCCCCCAGCACACTGCATTCCTTCTCTTGTTCATCTCTGTAGCCCCAGAGAAGGCACTGGTTCTGTATTTATTGAAGAAATGAATGTAGGCATGAATCTCGCACGCTTGCCCCTGTGTTGACATTGCACTGCACCCTTCTCTTAAGGCACATTATGACTTGTCTTATAACAATATGAAAATGTATCTAACTTTTCTGCTAGATTCTAAGTTACATGAGGGCAGAAACCATGTCTTGCTCAATAAATGTTCTCAGCAAATTGCAGGCTTTTGAGTGTTGATACTTTTGAATAAGATAGTCATTTAAAATAGTGGGCTCCCTAACCACTCCATAGAAACAAATAAGAAAAATCTGCTACATTATCCATCTCTGGCCCCTTTCTTTCCATTAGCTCTATGCCACCACCAGGCTGAACCTCGATCTCTTTTTCTATCCAACACCCTCAAATATCAGTTTATGTAATCAAAAAGCTTGAGAGCAAGAGAGCAGGTGGCATATCATCTCCCTCGGTGGGAATTCTCGGATGTTCATGCAGTTTTCTGACCTGCCCCCATTTACAGACAGCTCTTTCATTGAAAAGATCTTGGATTTCCTGTCCTGGCTCAGCAGAAACAAATCTCACTAGCATTCATGAGGACGAAGGTTCGATCCCTGGCGTTGTTCAGTGGGTGAAGGATCCGGCATTGCCATGAGCTGTGGGGTAGGTTGCAGATGCAGTTCAGATCTCACGCTGCCATGGCTGTGGTGTAAGCCAGTGGCTACAGCTCCGATTGGACCCCTAGCCTGGGAACCTCCACATGCCACAGCCCTTAAAAAAAAGAAAAAAGAAAAGATCTTATCCCCTTATAAAAGGGTCTTGCAAAACTACGATAAGAATAGATGGTAACTCTCCCCCAAACCTTTTCAAAGAGGAACTTTTCATCATCTGTTAGGGTAACTATGCATTGGGAAAATATGCAGACTTTTCCAGATCTGTAAGGTACTAGGTCAGAACTAACACTGACACTAAAGGACACAAAACACCACCCTGACTGATCCTCCTATTAGAGTAGAGGCTTATGAAGACCTAGTGATAAATGGAATTTCAACCTGTGTCTATTGTTCAGTGAGTCCAGTGGGTTCACAGACCTACCCTGTGTTTGTTTTCTCCATCCCTGAGTTTGTAATTGGGATATATCTTCTTAGAAGTGATGTAATTTTCACATTGTTCTCCTTAGCTGTGTGATCTTGGCCATTATGATAGGAAAAGATAAGTGGAATCCCCTAAAACTACTTTCACCTCTGGCCAAGATGCTAAATCAGAAATAATACCACATCCCAGGAGTAGTTTCAGATTAGCCTTCAAAGTCTTAAAGGATGCAAGAGTGATGCTCTCCATCAACACCCTATTCAACAGCTACTGTCATCTGAACCAAATGGTAGAGGGCCAGACATGCTGTCTTTGCTGCACCAGATCAGCACCACCTCTGACATCTGCTTTGCAGATTTTGATCTAGGGGAAGCATTCTTCTCCTTCAATAGAAAAGATCAAACACAGCTCACCTTCACACAGAAGAGAGAGAATATTCACTGTCTCGCTCCAGGGCTATGTTAATTCTGTAGCCTTTCATTGGAGTATGCTCCACGGAGACCTTGATTATCTTGACGTTCTGCAGATCATCGAGTTGCCTCTACTGATAACATCAGGTTAATTTGCCCTGTAGAAAAGAAAATGGCAAGTTTCCCGAGTGTCCTAGAAAGATGCATGTGTGCAACTGAATGGGAGATAAACTCTAGCAAAATGTAAGAGTCTCCCCCATCTGTAAAAGTTTTGGGGGTATAACAGTGTAGGGGACGTGGGCATTTCTTCTATGGGAAGTGACAAGTTGTTGTACCTTGCATCTCCCCACTAAGGAAGAGGCTGATTTCATAGAGTGCCTCTTTGGATTTTCAAGGCAGCAAATACTGTACTTGAGGATACAGGTTTAACCCATGTTGGAAGCTACTCAGAAGACAGTCTGTTCAGTTGGGGGTCAGACCTGGAGAGGACTCAGAAGCAAGCCCAGGCTAGGTGAAAGCTGCTCTGCCGCTTGGCTACATGACCCTGGGTGTCTGATGGTACCAAATGTACCTATGATGGATAAAGATGTTGTCCAGAACTCCTGGCAAGTCCCAACAGAAAAGCTGCATCACGTGCCTCTTGGTTTCTGGAGCAGAACCATGCCTTCAGTAGTTTAAGACTACTCACCATTTGGAAATAGTTATTGATGCCTAATAGGGACCTTGGGACTCCAACTGTCACTCTCATTGGAGCTTCCTATTACATGGAGTATTATCAGATCCACAGTTATAAGGTCAGATATGCACAGCAGCAATCCATTATACAATAGAAATGTTATATTTAGAAGGTATGAGTTAACCATGTAAATAGGTGGTAAATAAGTGGTTTATATTCCATGTTACCTGCCTCTATTGCATCGATGCCCTTGCATCAGCACACACCTATGATCTGAAGGGGGTTTCCCTATGACCAACTGATGGAAGAAATAACCTGGGCTTGGTTTACAGATGGGTTAATATGAGGTGTTGTTTGGACAAAAATAGTCTACAGCCCCATTATCAGGGTGATTCTTAATCACCTGATTATGGCGTGATTTTTTTAAGTGTTTTAATTTTATTTTACCTTTATTAGACTATAGTTGATTTACAGTGTGTGTCAATTTCTGCAGTACAGCAGAGTGACCCAGTCGTACACATGTACATTCTTTTTCTCATGCTATCTTCCATCATGTTCTGTCCCAAGACATTGGATAGAATTCCCTGTGCTGTACAGTAGGACCTCATTGCTTATCAATTCTAAAGGCCTTACCAATCCCACACTCCCCTCCATCCCATTTCCTCCCCCCTCCCTCTTGGCATGAGGCATGAGTCTCAATCACACCCCTCTCAGTGTGATTCTTAAGAACAGTGGCAAAGGATTTTCTTGCACTGACAAAGTATAAAAAAGTACATATGATCATCCACTTTGCATGGAAGAGTCTGAGAGGTAGACATGCAAGCATCCCTAAGTAGAGAGCAATGGTTCAGCTCTGTTCAAGAAAAGGCCTGGAAAAAAAATGGGTTGATGTGTATAGCCACTATGGAGAACAGTATGGAGGTTCCTTTAAAAAAATAGAAATAAATCTATCATATGATCCTACAATTCCACTCCTGGGCAAATATCCAGAGAAAACCATAATTTGAAAAGACACATGTTCCCCAATGTTCATTGCAGCACTATTTACAATAGCCAAGACTTGGAAGCAACCCAGTTGTCTATAAGCATAGTAATGGATAAGGAAGTTATGGTAATATATACAATGGAATACTACTCAGCCATAAAAAACGAAATAATGTCATTTGTAGCAACATGGATCATCATACTAAGAAAAGTAAGTCAGGCAGAGAAAGACGAATATATGATACCACTTATATGTGGAATCTAAAATATATATATTCTGAAAAAGAATATATATTGTTCTATACATCATATATCATAGATTGTATTGTATAATATATGTATATGGTGTATATGTTGTATCATATATCTTATATCTTAAAGTACATAAAATAACTATATATATGTTCTTTTTCAGAATCTTTTCCCTTATAGATCATTACAAAATATTGAGTACATATATATAATTAAATAGCTGTACTATATGCCTGAAACTAACACAATATTATAAATCAACTATACTTCAATTTAAAAAATCAAATATACTTTAATTTTTTAAAATGAAGTTGAAAGATTAAGGAAATTGAGTTTGGGGAAGGTACACAGACGTACGGGAGTACACGAAGATCTTTGTGTCTCAGGAGCTTGAACACCCAGGGAAGCTTTCAACAATCACATGGACTGCAGGGCTGTCCATGTGCCTCTCAGCTTTGCCTCCTTAGTGCAGTGGGCCAGTGAGCAGAGTGACCAGGATAGCAGGGATGGAGCTAAGTCCCACAGCATGACTCCCTGTTGACAAAACAGATCTAGCTGCTTCCATTACTGAACGCCCTCTCTGCTTGCAGCAAACAATAGGCAGCTACTTGGCATCCCTTAATTGCATTGGACCGGTTCCGCTCTGGAGGGAGTAGCAGTTCATCCGACGGGAATCTATATCTCTTCCAAATGGAGGTCTGCCTTTAGTGCCATCAGCCACTCCACCATCTAGGACACTCAGAAAGACTGATCTTCTAAAAGGGTCCCACCCAGCATTGTCTCCAATGAAAAGATCATTTTATGGAAAATGAAGTCCAACAGTGTATGCACAACCACTGCATCCTCTAGACTGACCATGTATTGCATTCCCCAAAAGAGACAACAAAAGATTGACTGGCTTGTTAGAGACTCAGCTATGGCACTGTCTTGAGAACTACACTTTTCTATGTTGGTTACTGTTCTTCAGGATATGGCACAGATACTGAATGATAGTGCTGTGTCCTAATTACTGGAATACGAGGCTTTGGGTGGAAAAAGGATTGTTGAGTGCCCATTGTGACTCAGTGGTTAACGAACACGACTAGTATCCATGAGGACTCGAGGTTAATCCCTGGTCTCGCCCAGTGGGTTAATGATCTGGCATTGCTGTGAGCTGTGGTGTAGGTCACAGATGCAGCTCAGATCTGGGGTTGCTGTGGCTGTGGCATAGGCTGGCGGCTACAGCTCTAATTCGACCCTGAGCCTAGGCACCTCCATATGCCTTGGGTATACCCCTTAAAAAAAAAAAAAAAACAAATAGGAATGTTTCTGTCTTTATTATTCACAGTGAATGACTTACAGAAGCTGTGCTTTCCATTCCTGGAAACTTAAACCACTGGGTTTGATTTACTGGTTCCCAGAAAGGAAATTTTCTGCTAGGAGAAATTCTAAAATCCCCTTAAGCTTCTAAAGACTTTGAACTCCTGCCATGGGGTGAGGAAAGGGGCAAAGAAGGAAGTCACTCTGTTGGCAAGTGGATTTGACTCTGATTTCCATAAAAAATTAGATATGCTATTACCCAATAGGACTGGAAGGAGAAAGTCTAGAACCCAGTAGACTCTTGGAATGTCTCTTTCATGTGCAGTGAAAACAGAAAATAAGAAATTGCTGCGACTGCAGACCAATCAGTACAAGGCAATTAAAGGTCTCATATCCCTGAAGGATGCCAGTGGGGTCACAGCACCAGACAAGTAATCTGAACAAGGAACAGTGCTGGCTGAGGGTGAGGAGGCTTAGAACGGAGGATGGAGGAGGGAGAGGACGAATACCTATTATCATCTTGAAAAAACACAGCTGTACCAGAGGCTTCTTGTATTGTTCTTTCAGAAAGTTTGGTGTTGAAGGACTAGTCTGTGTGATTAAATTTATAACTCCTCTTTGGGGGAGAAAGCGAGAGCAAGAGATTTCTAACAGGTCCCTCTAGGTCTCCCAGTATTGTCATTAGAGTTACCTTCTCAGAACGTGAGTATCATTCCTCTGTCTAAACCTTGCCGATGGCAGGAAACGCAACAAATGACCTGGGCTTATGGTGGAATACTATACAAGCTCTGCAAATGAGGCTTTTGAGGAATTATTTGATATGAAAATGTGCTCAGGACCAAGGAGAGGGACAAATCATAATAGAGTCTGTACAGAGAGCTTTCAATTTTTAAATACAGTATGTGTGTTGTCAGTTGTATATTACTGGGGTAATGTTTTTGAAACACAGTCTGATCCTTTTGCCTTGAGGGTCTAGGTCTGGGCCCTGCCTGCTATCAGCTTGAGGCATTGTCTGCTGGGCACCTAGAATGAGACCTGTTCTAGCAGAAAGAAGAAAAGCAAGGAGTTCCCATTGTGACTCAGCGAGTTAAGAACCCGACTACTCTCCTCGAGGGTGCAGGTTTGATCCCTGCCCTGCTCAGTGGGTTAAGGATCCAGCATTGCCGACAGCTGCGGTGAAGGTCACAGATGCTGCTCAGATCCCGAGTTGCTGTGGCTGTGGCGTAAGCAGGCAGCTGAAGCTCTGATTCGACCCCTAGCCTGGGAACTTCCATGTGCCATGGGTCCAGCCCTAGAAAGACAAACAAACAAACAAACAAACAAAAAAGGAAAGCAAGAGGAGGAGAAATACAAAGGCAATAGTCAGCTTTAGGCTACTGAAGCAGAATTTTTGAAATAGTCTTTAAAGCTCTTTATCAAGACAGGAATCAACTTTTCAACGTTCTTTTAGCTCCCAACCAGGCTCTTAACATATGAGAACCAGACTGGTGGCCAGATCCTAGAACTGCCTTCGTGTGAACAAAAACTCAGGGTCAGGGAAGAGAGCAGTAGTTCTCGAATTGCTGCTCTCAGAATCCTTTTGCACCTCTTTAAAATTATTGAGCATCATCACCATTTCTAGTGTTTTACCAAATGCTAGATATTTGTTTATGTAGATGATATCTATTGATAGTTCTCATATGCCATAGACTGAATGTTTGTGTCCCCCCCAAATTCATGCGTGAAGACCTAATTTCCAATGTGATGGTATTTAAAGTTATTGGGAGGTAATTAGGGTTAGATTAGGTCATGAGAGTATAGGGCTCTCATGATGGGAACTTTCTCGCTGTTGGATCAGTATACAGCAAGAAGATGGGTACGTGCCAACCAAGAGGAGAGTCCTCCCCAGACACTGCACCTTGATCTTGGACTTCCCAGCCTCCAGAACTGTGAGAAATATATGTCCATTGTTTAAGCCATTCAGTGTCTGATAATTTTTTATAGTAGTCCAAGCTAAGATACCACATGAGAAGTTAAAACTGAGAAAATTTAAAAATATTTATTCACTTATGCACCTAAGATAATAATAAACCCACCACATTAAAAAAATCTACATATTTTTATGAAAAAATCTTTTCCAACTTCAAAAGAGCAAGTAAGAAGAGCACCATTATTTTGCTTTCTGCATATCTCTTTAATGTTTGGCTTAATGGAGGACAGCTGGGTTCTTTCGTTTCCAACCTGTTGTGGTATATGGTTTTGGTTACATTATAGAAAAATAAATCCAACCTCACAAAGATCCGTATCTGGGAAAAAAAATATTTTAACAGACTTTTTAGATAATGATGTACATTATTCTTTGATACTATGCCAAAAGTCAACAATTAATAGCTTATTAAATGCTAGTTACAATTTGGAATCTGAAACCACATAAATGAGCATTCATACTGTTCCATCAGAGTTCATTCATTTATCTTGAACTCCGAATGAATCTTTAACCCATGCATGATTTTAAACATCGTGCATTGATGAAATGGAGAATATTAATTCCCTGAGTTATGTAGATTTTCCTAATGTTGACACATTTCATTGTACAATATCAAAAATCACCATCATCACAAATCTCATCAGAAAAGTGTTGAACCATTGGGAAGATGTCAAGTTCATGGTAGTAAATACACTTTTGCTAAACTTCTACTTTTTGCTTGAAAGCTCAAATGTTATTCTTGGCAGTGGATACTTCCAGTTGTTTTCCTTGACAGGCCCACTTTATTCATTTTTGAGAAAATGTTCACCAAAAATGCAAATTTAATTACTCAGTTTGTCTATAAGTTGTTTTTCAAATAAAAACGGTGTTCCATGAATGCTAATTCAACTCACAACACAAATAACTACACAAATTACACAAGTACCTTTCCCCCAAACAGTCATCATGTTTCAATATAAATTACAAGTATTTTATTTATACTTCTTAGTTAGCCAAAGAGAAAACTCAAAAGATGTATAATCAAAAGTTGAGACACTGTTTATACAGCTTTGGCTTTATCAAGGACATTCCTAAATGAAATTAGCAAGTTATTTTTGTTTTCATTTCTTCCTTAGCTCTTGAGGTTGTGTGTGTGTGTGTGTGTGTGTGTGTGTGTGTGTGTGTGTGTTTACTGTGTAGTGTTAAGAATACAATGACGCTAATAGAGTTCATTGCCACTGCCTTGATTTGCGCTAGGGAACCAGCAGTTTTACCTACATTGCTTTGCACCATTAATGCAAATGTTACAGAGTGAAAATGGGAAACTTTCTCAATATTGTTGTGAAACTAGTTTTGGTCCCATGGACCCCCAGCAAAGGTCTCAGGGACCCACATGGATCCGTGAATCTCACTTTAAGAACTGCTGACATGGAAGAACTCCACCTTTTCCAGCCCAATCTTAAGGGAGCAAAGAGAAGAGAGAAAGAATGAGCCAAAAGTTAGTCACCTGGAAGGGGGAAAACTGAGAAAGGACAGGTTGCCCAGTGGCCTGGGCACATGAGGCGGAGGCAACAGGACTCCTGGAAATGCCTTACTTTGAGCAATTTCCAGCAGGACATGGGTCACAGTGCAGTTGAGCAGCAGTGGAAGGTAGATTGTCAGATGTCTCTGGGAGCACTATGGCTTCCTAGATACCTGAAGGGAGTTCAGAGGTTTCCAGGAGCCTCATTTAGGGGCCACAAAGATGCTAGGAGGATAAAAAGACCACCGTATTTGAGAGGAAGAAACCACTAAGAGATACATATTATTTGGAATCAAATGGCCAGGACCAGAAACTCCAGCTCGGGTACCAGTACATCACTTCAAGAGACCAGATGGATCAGGGGCATCTTGCAGCCACCGGTAGGAAGTAGATCAGAGCAGCCCTTTGACTCCAGAGATCAGGCGCACTGCCAGAGGGTATCTCTCTGGGTTCATACACTCAGCTGTCCCCTTGGAAAGTGGAAGGGAAGAAGCAGAAAACTGGAGGACCGAGCGCTTAAATAAGAGTCTCACTCACCCAAGAGAAACTGTTTAAGTTAGCATTGTTGGAGGATTAAACTCTGAGCAGATTGAATATTGAAACAGAAAGCAAGAAGTTTTTAAGACTGAGATTTTTTTTTTCTTTCTTTGTTATTAGAGCCAAACCTGCAGCATATGGAAGTTTCCAGGCTAGGTGTCAACACACAGCTGCAGCTGGAACCTACACCACAGCCACAGCAACGCGGGATCCAAGATACGTCTGCGACCTACAACACAGCTTGAAGCAATGCCAGAACCATAATCCACTGACCGAGGCCGGGAATCAAACCCGCATCCTTGAGGATACTAGTCGGGTTTGTAACCAGATGAACCACAATGGGAACTCCTAAAACTGAGAGGCTGAGCAAAGTTTCCCTACTAGCCATCAGGACAGAACCTCCAAAAGGATGATAAAATCTCCTATAGAAAGCAGTCATTGTTCAAATAAACTTACAAAACTAAACAGAAGTATGTTCATTGTCACCAGGCGTTATCTCTGGGGGGTGGAATTATGGATGGCTTCTGTTGTCTCTTCAGGCTTACCTGAATGTTGTTAATTTTTATGATAGAGAATCATTATTTTAATCATCAGAAAATGTATGGCGATGCCATATCACCTGAAAGATAATGTTCACATTTCTGAGCCTGGGGGGAAAGTGTCATCCTTCTACCCTGCTTGACCTCCTCATCTTCCTCTCCCACCCCCTGAATCTCATCACAAAGCAACTTCCTGGGCCCCATAGGCCAAGAATGCTCAGGGTTTTGAAATTTTCTAGCAATACATGCAAACTTAACCATAGATGAAGAAACAGACCCCCTAAAACAAAGGATAGGTCAAAGCTCATACAACGTTTGTATCACCCCCAAATATCTCTATCTAAAAGGACAGCAACAGTCACTTTCAAAAGCTCACTTGATTAGAAAATATTTGAAACAGTAAAACTACAGCATAATAATTTTTTAAAAATTAGCACTTCTTAGAGCTGCATCATTTAATACAGTAGCCACTTAGCCACATATTGGTTTCTGAGTACCTGAAATGGGTCTGGTAAAACTGAGAACATGAATTTTCAATTTTATTTTATTTTAACTAGTTTAAAACGAAAAACTGTTGCTCAAAGCAGCTATTAGAGATTTTAAACGTATGTTTGTGAATATACTGTTTCATAAAATGTGAGTTTTATGACATTGGAACACCAATCAAGAACATTTATCCCTTGGTATTCACTGGGGATTGGTTCCAGGACCTGCGATGGACGCCAAAATCCAGGGAAGCTCAAATCCCATGGCTGGGACTCTGTATCTGCAGTTCCACATCTGGCGAGTCAACCAACCCAGGATCGTGTGGTGCTGTATGTTTTTATTGAAAAAAAAAATTGTATATAAGTGGACTTGCACCATTCAAATCTGTGATTTTCAAGGGTCAACTGTATTTCCAATGAAAATTTAGCTTTCAAATAGAAAGAGACTGTAAGTATACAACACTTAGCAAATTTCCTTAAGTGGGGGTGTGTGGGATGGACTGAGAATCTGGGGTTAATAGATACAAGCTATTGCATTTGGAGTGGATAAGTAATGAGATCCTGCTGTAAAGCCCTGGGAACTATATCTAGTCACTTGCGATGGAGCATGATAATGTGAGAAGAAGAATGTATATATGTATGTGTGACTGAGTCACCTTGCTGTACAGTAGAAAATTGACAGAAGACTGTAAAACAGCTATAATGGAAAAAATAAAATCATTTAAAAATAAATAAATAAAATGTTTTCAAAAAATAAAGAAAATTTATTTAGCAAGAAAAATGTAAAGTGTTTCATTACTAATTTTATATTAATGTCATTGAAGTGATAATATTTAATTTTATTGGATTAAAAAATACAATATTATAATTAAATTTATCTGTTTTTACTTTTTATTGCAGCTACTAGAAATGTTTAATTATATGTGGCTGACGTTCAATTTCTACTGGACAGTGCCAATTTCTAGCTTGTTGAGATAGAGTTAGACAGCAAACAATTTTGTTTACTTTTGACTGTTACTATAGATGTACTTAAAAATCTTTCCATATAGCAACTGGAAATAGTATTATTCTTTTGCTCAAAAATTCTCTCTCATAAATACTATAATCCCAAGCTACCTAACCAGGTACCTGTAGTATATGAGAAGATTAAAAATCATGATGAGTATGTACTTAGGAGGAAAATGACTATATTATTGCAATGTTGTTGCTATGACATTTCTTTAAACCTAGAAAGTTCTACCTTTCTTTCCAAGCTAGGCTAGCAGAAGCTGGCTCCAGACATTGGGTATTTTGTGTAAAGCTAACAGTACTCTTATTTTCTCTTTGTCATTATGACTTGATCCTCTTTGTCTTGGCTTTGTGGAGAAGGGTTGAACAATTAAAATTTCCCAGAGGTCCCCTTTTTAACTCTTAACAAAGCCCTAATAAGTGCTTCTATGTCTTATTCACAGCAATGGTTTTTGCCTTTCAATGAAAAAGTAAAACTGGGAATAGTTTTCAGAGCTTTCAGAACTTTTCCCATTGAAATGCAAACGCTTCTCTGGCGCCTCTGAAAATTCTGAGAAATTGTTGCGTTTTGGCGATGTTTCCAGAGAACCTGGCATTCTTTTGTTCATGGCTGGTTTAAGTCCTTCTCTTTCCAAGTACATTCAAGTAAAGTCAGCTGTTGACTGGCTCTTGAAGGGCAAATGCCCAACTTGAACACTGAACAAAAGGGTAACTTTTTCATTCCAAATTTGAAATTGTGACACTAAACCTTGCAACACTACCTCATCACATTTTCTCTCCAAATGCAACTTAGAATTGTGACCACTAAACCTTGCAACACTACCTCATCACATTTTCTCTCCAAATGCAACTTAGATTTTTTTTTTTTTTTTTTCAGAGCCGCACCTGCGGCATATGGAAGTTCCCAAGCTAGGGGTCGAATCAGAGCTACACACCTGCCGGCCTATGCCACCACCAAAGGAATGCTGGATCCAAGCCACATCTGTGACCTACACCACAGCTCACGGCAACACCAGATCCTTAACTCACTGAGCGAGACCAGGGATTGAACCCGCATCCTCATGGATCCTAGTCAGGCTTGTTAACTACTGAGCCACAACAGGAACTCTGCAATTAGATTCTTAACATGCAACTTGTCCTTAACCCTGTCCATGAACTGCCTTGTAGGTACACACCCCAACAAAGGTCATGGTACATTGTCAAGATAATGACAGATACTGGCTTGGATTACTTGGATTCTTTAAGGCATTCATCCTAACTGGTTTAAAAATTGTCCACCTGTAATTTTTAGCATGTCACACAGGCAATGCTCTCTATTCCAAAGCATCAGTATGAAATGAAGTCACTCATCTTTTCTATCTTCATTTCCTCAATGAAGGAATGGGTAAGCCAAGAAAGTGATTGCCAAACATTAAATTAACTTCACCAGATTCTGATCTGATATTGAGTCAACTCAGCTATGTCCTCTTTATTTAGTATAAAACCTTGCTTCAGTTATGCCATTGTATAATCCTAATTTGAAAGATGATGTGTTATTTACTGTTGTGCGTGTATTTAACTCATCTCATGATTTTTCTTTCTTGGCTCATAGATTAAGCCCAGTGGATAATTATTTAATGATTGTAGTTTAAGAAAGTGCTTACCTAACAGCTCCCAGCATGTTGGAAGAACAAACAGGGCCACTTCATGCTCAGGTAGAAAACAAGATCTCATCTGGGGTGGTGCTAAAAATGACTACTGTATATGGAAGAAAAGCAAGAAATAACTAAGAAAGAATAAACTTTCTTCTATTAGATGCCATGCAACCTTTTGATTGAGTAAAATCACCTTCAATCTCTATGCTCACCAAGTAGCAGATATTCAACTATCATAATAAAAGCTCAATGAAAATGTTTACAAAAAATTCCATTATAAATTACATTAAAAACACAACTCTCCATTTATCAACAAATCTCTCTGGGACTCTGCTTTATCTTCTGAAAAGTGAGGGAATTAGATTAGATTCTGAATGCCAGTGATTCTATAAATCTGCATCAAGGACCTTTACTTCCTGTAGTCTTAAAACAAGCTTACAAGCCTGTGGCTCAAAATAAAACCACAAGATCACTGCTATTTTTTTAACAACAAGATTGGCATATGTAGGTAATAATGACTTTCTTGAAAATGCAAACTTTAAAAAAAATGGCAGAAAAGATCAAAATACAAAGCAACTTTTGGCTATTAAACTATGGCTACAGTTCACACTCAGACACTGTGAGGGCTCCATCACAGCACTGGGCACATACTACCTGTTCAAGAAATTTTTTTCTCTAAGGTTGTGTAACTATATCCCAGAGCACACTCTGAGAACCACAGTAGCGGTTCTAGAAAACTGCTGACCAATCAGCACACCTTCTGAATATTATGTGAAGAAGGAGAAAGTGTCATCATCTGTATGAGTCCCGTTGACCTTGCCTGTGTTCAGGGAATGCTCTCGTCACAGACCCCTTGTCCCAACCATCCCATCCCCAGCCCACCCCCAACTTCCCATTCTGCTCAGGGCTGGTTAAGAGATACTTTGCAGAACCTCTTTCATACACTTGTATACATTTGGGATATGGCTTTATTGGGTTCAAACTTGAGACTGTAAAGGACTAATGGCAATGTTCCTGAATTTAGATTTTAAGTGGTAGTAAATTTAAAAATCCAAAGTAGTTTAAAACACTCCCTTGCAAGACAAAACTTGTTGTCTTGAAACTAGCCATACAGCACAATGGATTTCCCTTTTATTTCATTAACACACACATACACTACCCTCCTACACACACACACAATCTTTCCATATTAAGCTTATCTTTCCAGACATAAGGACTGGAGAGATAAACAGAAGCCCCAGTGATCAATGTCATGCTCTGAGAAACACAGTGGGTTTTGCATTTATCACTAGGAGGAAAAAAAAAAACACCATATTTTTCTTACAGTTAAGAGTTGGTGGAAGTATAACACATCAATCAGAAAACAATTTAAACTGGGGAAAAGATTTCCAATAAGTGACCTGCAAAAGTAAAAAACAGAAAGAAAAAAAGAAAATTCTGTAAAAACCACTTGCTCAATGCTTCAATCTTCCAAGCATTCAAATGGACAAAGGAATCAGTACAATCACATCAGTACCAATATTGGGGAAAGAATCTCCTAGAGAATCACAGAATCCTGGGTAGAAGAAGCAGCAGCAAACTGCTCTAAATCAACTCTTCTGGTACAAAGCAAACGGAGCGATAGGTCAGTTTGCAAAGGAATCAAATGAAAAATTGCTTTCAAGGGCCTCAGAATGGTCCCTGCTTTGAGGCATTGGAAAAAATTGATTTCAGTAATTGAAAGAGAGTTTTGCTGTGCATGAACAATCAGCTTCATGGAAGATTCTGCCTACATGGTCCACTGATTTTTGATATCTAAATTAAGATTGTTCCATATCCACAAACAAGCAAACAAGCCAGGCGGGCTAAAATCTGTGTCCTTTTTTCCACATGCTTATAAATATATGTCTAAAAGCTAGTTATGACAAATGCCAATTAAGATCTTCTGGACATCATAGCAAATTGCTTCCCCCATATGGCAACATTACCAAAGCTTAACAAATAAAAGATGAACCAAATCTGGATTGGATTGTTGTCACCTGACGAAGGAAACGCTTTCACAGGCAGGCACAGTTCTCAACCACAGCACAGGTAGCTAAATTATTTTGTTCGATAATCTATCTTCTCAATTCCAAAATATGAAATTAAATCCTCATTTTTCCTCCAGGGTAGAAGCGTAAATCAAAACAAAACAAAAAAGTGCCAAGCGTAATTTCACACTCCTAAAGATAGGAAGGAGTCAGGGGTGATCATCTTGCTTATAACCTTGCTTCCAAAGAAGGTTGTACATCTAAAATATTCTAAAACAGCCAAAAGGATCCAAAACGAATCTGACTAGTATCCATGAGGCTTTGGGTTCCATCCCTGGCCTCTCTCAGTGGGTTAATGATCTGGCATTGCCGTGTTCGCAGACATGTCTCAGATCCCATGTTGCCGTGGCTGTGGCATAGGCTGTCAGCAGCAGCTCAGATTTGACCCCTAGCCTGGGAACCTCCATATGCTGCGGGTACGGCCCTAAAAAGAAAAAAATAAATAAGTAAAATTCCCCATATTGAAATTCCATCCATCCTCACTATAAGCTGAAGCAATTGAACACAAAGTTCTGGAATCTTCATCAAGCCCTAGAATCACTTTGCTCTTCCATTCTCCCCACCTTGCTAATCTTCTTGTGATCACATGACTCCTACTGAATCCAGAAAGTGGTCACATGGATCTTACTGAGTCCAGAAATGATGCACGTAGAGACTTAAAAACAGAAAATGTTTTATAGTAAGAATTAATTTTTTTTTAATTTTTTTTTATTTGTTGTTGTTGTTGTTGTTGTTGTTGTTGCTATTTCTTGGGCCGCTCCTGCGGCATATGGAGGTTCCCAGGCTAGGGGTTGAATTGGAGCTGTAGCCACCGGCCTACGCCAGAGCCACAGCAACGCGGGATCCGAGCTGCGTCTGCAACCTACACCACAGCTCACGGCAACGCCGGATCGTTAACCCACTGAGCAAGGGCAGGGACCGAACCCGCAACCTCATGGTTCCTAGTCGGATTCGTTAACCACTGCGACACGACGGGAACTCCAGAATTAATTTTTTTAAGAAAAGAAAACAGTTAGTGATTATGATGATGACAATTGGCCCAGGTGGCATGGCTAGCACTTCCGTGATGTTCTTCCCAAATACTGGATTTTCTTAAGCAATCACTGCGCCAAGCTTAACATAACTGCCTCCATTCATTTTTCCTGTGCCCTCCCCTGATTCCAGATATTTGCTAAAGAAAAGGATAGTATTTTACTGACCTCCCTCTAAATTCACGCTCACTTCTAAGGCACTCCTCACTGATCAAAACCTTATCATTTATCCCAGATGCCTTCTTTAGCATACTTCCTAAATAAATTAACCCAAATTTTGCTGTCTTAAATATTTCCCACTTGAAGTCTCTTCTCCCACCTGATTTCATGAATTGATTTTCATACAATTTTACGTACAGCGGTGCCTTACAAAACACCGAAAAATAGAGTTTGTATATTGATATATTACATTGATATGTATATTGATACATATGAATGAAAGCAAAATCAACAATATTTAGTGTGATTTCCACTTAAACTTCTATTTCCTTTTTTCTAACTGGGGAAAATCTCATCCAAAGGCAGGTAAAGGAAGATTTTCTCTGTTCATCCCATTCAGGCTCTTTTTTGTCATGCTGTTTCTATTGCTTTTGCTGTTCTTCCGAGTTCTATGTTACGCTGTTCCAATTGGGTCTGCATCAAAATATTCATAGATGTTGCCACGTCTATGAATCTTGTCCCTCGGAACAAATGGCGCAAAGCGCCCCATCTCTTGGTCTGGCAGTTGACAAGTCCCCACTTTAAACAGAAGCTTGGCACAGCTCTTCCAAGAGCTGATGAACATGTGCATGTGCTGGTGGTGGGGGTAGGATTGGCAGTACACGTTCCCTTGAATGGTCACTCTTGTTTCTTGGGGATCACTTCTCTCTCCTTGGCTCAGTTCTCTGACTCTGGGGTAACCAAGCCCACCTCTGCTATTTGCATGGCTGAGACCCCTTCTCTTCCCAGTCACAACACTTCACTGCACCACGAGGAGCATCACATGCACGAGTGTGGACACCCCAGTCCAAGCTCCATACACATGCATCTGCCAGAGCTGTTCATTGGCCATGGCTGGGACCATGGCCCAGGTGGGGAGAGGGATGCAAAAGAATCTAGCCCAGGCCCAAGAGCAAATAATTCCAGAGTCCCAGGCATGGGACCTGTGGTCTTCAGGGGCTCTATATGCTGGAGGAGAAGGACGATGGGCCCAGAGTTGGGCAAAGCCTTTTAAATCAGGGGAGCAATGCAGGACCCTATTGCCAGGGTCTGAGGACAGTACTGCTGCCCTTTCAGTCACTTTCTGATCTGTATAACAGGTACCAATGGACAGCAGTGCCCAAGCCTTTCACATGGAAAACACCACCTTTATCCCAAAGCAATTAATTGCCATGACTTTTTTTTTTTTTTTTTTTTTTTTTTGCTCTTTTTAAGGGCCACACCTGTGACATATGGAGGTCCCAGGCTAGGGGTCGAACCAGAGATACAGATGCCGGCCTACACCACAGCCACAGCAACACCGGATCCTTAACCCACTGAGCCAGGCCAGGGATCAAACGCACAACCTCATGGTTCCTAGTCAAATTCGTTTCCACTGTGCCACGATCGGAACTCCCTCTCATGATTTTTGTGCTGCGCTGTCAAACATTCCTTAATCTGTGTGGCCCGAAGGGTCAACCATTTTTTACCACCATCAACTGAGATTCACACAAATCTTCATTTTCCTCCCCTTTTCGTTTCATCTTGATAGAAGTCCTTTCCTCCTGAATCCTGGCTTCCTTACCTCCTTTCTCAAAGGACATCCATCCCTCATGATGGGATGCAAAATGGCTTGAGGTGATACATGGGATGGACTTTTCTGAAAGTTATATACTGAGTTTAATTCATGTTATCAAAATCCAGCCAGCATATCAGGCTGGCAGTGTTTTTGCATAGATTGATGCTGAGTAAAAATCTGAGTGGACTTTAAATACTTGACACTTGAACAAATCAGGGTTAAGGGTATTCCACCCTCCAAGCAGATGAAAATCTGCATCTAACTTACAAGCAACCCTTCAGATTCCCAGTTGTACATCCTCGGATTCAACCAACCTAGGGTCGGGTAGTGCTGTATTATTTACTATTAAAAAAAAATCCATGCACATGGAGCTATGTACTTCAAACCCATGTTGCTCAAGGGTCAGCAGTATACATATGCCTACATATTTATATTCATAAATTAGTCTAAAGAGTTGACCGAAATACAGAGAAATGGTGATGGTGGAACAGAATGATAGAAGTCTGAGAAATTGATAGCAATGAACCTGGAGAATGATGTCATGGGGAAAGGGAAGCTGGTGTTTCTAGAAAGGATATATTGTGATGCTCGAGACCTGTGGCTCTGGGTTCATGGAGATCTGAGTTTGAGACTCTGCACTTCTCCTGTGAGTTCTCTGACCTTGGGCACTTGTCTTTCTTTCTTTTTTTTTTTTTAATTGTGAGATGGATAATAATCAGAGCTCTGTCATTGGGATGGCACACAGATGAAATGAGCCATCTCATATAAAGCACTTGCATGAGCCCTGGCAATATGATTATGCAGGAGTGGTCAGTGGGATCAGGTGCTGCAGAGGGTCGAGGAGGGTAAGGATTGGAGGATTTCCTCTAGAGTCACACAACAGAGGAGGCCCTGGGAATATGAAAAGAGCGATTTACAACAAGTAAGAGGAATAGACACTAGACTGCAGGGGGGCCAAAGGATATAACCTGAGAGGAGTTCCTGCTGTGGCTCAGCAGGTTAAGACCCCATCATAGTGTCTGTGAGGAGGCAGGTTCCATCCCCGGTCTTGCTCAGTGAATTAAGGCAAGCTGCAGCGTAGGTCACAGATGTGGCTCGGATCCAGTGTTGCTGTGGCTGTGGCATAGGCCTGCAGCTGTAGCTCCAATTTGACTCCTAGCCTGGGAACTTCCATATGCTGTGAGTGCAGCCATAAAAAGAAAAGGAAAAAAAAAAAAAAGGATAAAACGGTAAAATAAACAATAAACAGAGATGAGTTTTTGAGGGTATTTGGCTATGCAAGGGAAAGTAGATATAATGGCCTTTGGTAGGTATTTGGGGTGGAGGGAGAGTTTATTTTGGTGAGATTTTCTCCCCAATAGAAAGAGGCAATATTAAGTAGAGAATTAAGATACAGAAAATGAAAATAATTGGTTAAAGCTGTGGATCTCAAGAGTGGTCCTCACACCCCTAGGGGTTCTTGAGATGTTTCAGGGAGCCTGGGAGATCACAGCTGTCTTCATAATCATGATGAGATGTTACTTGCCTTTTTCACTGTGTGACTCCCGTATTGTCAGCACAAAAGCCATGTGGGTAAAATTGCTGGCACCTTGGTGGGAATTAAGGCATCAGATTGTCGTAGCAGTGCTGTCCTGTTCACCATCACACACAGGATAACCAGTGTCAGTTTCACTTAAGAAGGTCTCTGATGAAGCACCAAAAATTACTCATTTTTGTTAAATCTTGCACACAGGTTCATTGTAATATTCTATGTGATAAAATGAGCAGCAGACATAAAGCACTTCTGCCACACAGGGAGGGCGATGGCTGTCTTCAGAACTGATGGAGCTGTGGGCTGAACCAGCCCCTTTGGTCATGGAATACCATTTTTACTTTAAAGAATGGCTGACAAACTCTGGCTATTCAAATTGAGCAATTGGTGGACATTCTTTTGGAAATGAGCAAATGAGCCTGTCACTTCCAGAAAAACCGATGATATTTGTTGCCAATAACAATATTTGATGTTTCAAGCAACAATTATAATTTTGGTAAATTTATGTCTGCCAGCATGAGGTTGATAGCTCTCAAAACTTGAATAGTTTGCTGATGTGATTGGTGGTGATAGCAATGAATATGATTATTTTTAATATTATAAAATAAAATGTGCCAACACTTGGAAGATCCACTTAAGTCACTGACTGAGTAGTTTCCAAACACAGGCATAATGTTAAAAATCATGCCCTATTAGGAGTTCCTGCTGTGGCTCAGCAGGTTAAAAACCTGACATAGCTTCCATGAAGATGTGGGTTTGATCCCTGGCCTCATTCAGTGGGTTAAAGATCTGGCATTGCCACAAGCTGCAGCATAGGTCACAGATGTGTCTGGGATCTGGTGTTGCTGTGGCTGTGGCATAGGTGGAAGCTGCAGCTCCTATTCGACCCCTAGTGCAGGAACTTCCATGTGCCACAGGTACAGCCCTAAAAAGAAAAAAAAAAAAAAAATCATGCCTTATTAGTAGAAGACTATTTCAAATTTTAAAAAATACATAAGTAAGAGTTCCCAATGTCACCCAATGGGATCAATGACATCTCTGGAGCTCTGGGACACAGGTTCGATCCCTGGCCAGGTAGAGTGTGTTAAGGATCCAGCGTTGCTGCAGCTGCAGTGTAGGTTGCAGTGTGATCCCTGGCCTAGGAACTCAATATGCTGAGGGGTAGCCAAAAAAAAAAAAAAAAAGATGACTGATTTTAAACTAATAAGATAGGAAATTTTATTAATATGCCATCAAAAATTAGAAAATTATACATAGCACTACCATATGACCCAGCAATCCCACTCTTGGGCACATATCCGGACAAAACTCTACTTAAAAAAGACACATGCACCTGCATGTTCATTGCAGCACTATTCACAATAGCCAAGACATGGAATCAACCCAAATGTCCACTGGCGATGATTGGATAGGGAAGATGTGATGTATATATACACAATGGAATACTACTTGGCCATAAAAAAGAACAAAATAATGCCATTTGCAGCAACATGGATGGAACTAGAGAACCTGAGTGAAGTAAGTCAGAAAGAGAAAGAAATACCATATGATATCAATGTATCTGGAATCCAACATATGGCACAAAGGACCCTTTCCACAGAAAAGAAAATCATGGACTTGGAGAATAGACTTGTGGTTGCCAAGGGAGAAGAGAATTTACTGGGAGGGACTGGGAGCTCAGGGTAAATAGATGCAGAATGTTGCCTTCAGGATGGATTAGCAATGGGATCCTGCTGTGTAGCACTGGGAACTATGATGGAACATGTAATGTGAGAAAAAAGAATGTACGCATGTATGTGTAACTAGGTCACCATGCTGTGCAGTAGAAAAAAAATATATATAAATAAATAAAAATTTTTTAAAATGCACATTGACGTTAATCTTTAAAAAAAAGACCATTTTTTGAGTTTTGGTGTACTATCAAAGAAAAATATCTGCAATAATCTGAAAAAGTTATTAAAATAGACTCTCTTCTCCAGCTACACATTTGCGTGTGGCAGGCTTCCCTTCCCATACTTCAACCAAATAATCGTGTCACAACAGATTGTACAGAAAAGCAGAAAGGGGAATGCAGCTGTAGTCTATTAAACCAGACATTCAAGAGAATTGCAAAAATGTAAAAAAAAAAAAAAGAAAAAGAAAAAAAAAAGCTACCGTTCTCACTAAATTTTTTTTTCTGTTTTGAAGACTATACATACATTTGTTTTTCTTTGCAAATTCAATTTTGTTAGCATATACTGGGTTTACTGTTGTTATTTTTAAGTGAATTGAAACATTTAAAAATTTTTCTGTTTCAGATCCTCCTATGGTGTTGATACTAGAGTTCACATCAACAAAAAGTTTACTGGAGTGTTCAGTAATCTGCAAATGTAAAGGGCTCCTGAGATCAAATTTGATTAAAAAGATCAAATCAGGGAGTTCCCGTTGTGGCTTGGCTACAAACCCAACGAGTATCCATGAGAATTCAGGTCAGTCCCTGGCCTTATTCAGTGGGTTGAGAGGGTCTGGCATTGCCATGAGCTGTGGTGTAGGTCGCAGACGTGGCTTGGATCTGACGTTGCTGTGACTATGATGTAGCTGTAGCTCCGATTTGACCCCTAGCCCAGGCACTTCCATATGCCACACATGCAGGCCTAATAAAAGCAAAAAAAAAAAAAAAATCAAATCAGATTAGAATTACCATACTAAATGAGGTTAGTCAGACAGTGAAAGACAAAGATCAAAAGATCATATTATATTACTTATGTGTGGAATCCACATTTTTTAAAAAAGATACAAATGAACTTATTTGCAGAGCAGAAGCAGCATCACAGACTTTGAAAATAAACTTATGGTTACTAAAGGGGACAGGTGGGGTGGGGAGGGATGGACTGGGGATTTGGGATTGGCTTATGCAATGACTGGCCAATGGGGACCTGCTGTATAGCACAGGGACTCTACCCAATACTCTGTGATGGTCTATGTGGGAAAAGAATCTGAAAAAGAATGGATGTGTGTACATGTATAAGTGAATCACTTCCTTCCTTGTACAGCAGAAATGATCACAACATTGTAAATCAACTATACTTCAATAAAACTTAAAAAAAAAAAAAAAAAAAAAAGATCAGCTCAGAGAATGGTACTGGAGGAGGCAGAAATGGGTGGGACCCAGAATGGGGCTGGAGGAATCCACCCAAGACACAGGGAGAGATGCTTGTCCCATAGGAAACAGATAAGATGGAGATAATTAGGGAAATGCCAAGACATTTATAGGTCTGGTGGCAGAAATTCAAAGAATATTTCATCTGAAGGTTTGTTTTCACTGTGAAGTGGGGGCTGAGGTCATCCAGGGAAAGTGAGAGACAAGAGCAGGAAGGGGAGGAGTTCGAATGACCCACTGGAACAGCCCTGGGGGACAGAGGACACTTGGCCAGAGCCTGAGGAGGAAAGACTCAGCAGCACAGGGACCCGAGGCGGGGCGGGGGTGGTGCACGCCTGAACCAGCTGGTCCTAGAGTAGTAAGCTAATCCCTTATCAATTTACTATTAAAACCACACAGAAATAGAACAATATCAGAGTTCCCAGTGTTGTGCAGTGAGTTAAGAATCTAACTACAGCAGCACCTCAGATTGCTGCAGAGGAAGTAGATTCAGTCCTCAGCCCAGCACAGTAGGTTAAAGGATCCAGCATTGCCGCAGCTATACTGTATAGGTCACAGCTGTGGCTTGGATTCAATCCCTGACCCAAGAACCTCCGTACACCATGGGTGCAACCATACAAAGAAAAAGAAGAAGACAACAATGTCTCAAATCCTTGTCTGTCCACTATTTCCATTCTAACAATTTTAATGTTTTACCATGGGTAACATAAACTGACTGTTAAAACTAACTTATTTCTAGATACCTCAAAAAATACAATACTTGATGAGCTGCTCAGCTCACTCCTATTATTCTGATTTTATAAACAGTTTCTGAATTCTGCTTCTAATGTTGATATTGAAGTGCAACTCTAGAAAATAAGATAATTGACAATCTTGCTGTCTGATTTTAGCTTCCTAGAGCAAACAACAATTTTACTGGGGGAAAAAAATGGTTAAATGGATTTGTTTTTGACTTCCACTCATGAAAGGGATAACATGGCCTGTTGACTTAGTGTGTTTTGTAGTGAGGCTCTGATGCAGCCAAAAAACTCAAATCTCAGCTTTTCTGTATGAAGTGAACAATTGCAAGGTCAAGTAAAATCTTCAGGACCCAGTTCTAGGACTGGTTCATGTCCTATGTCATTTTGATAGGTAACTAACTTTTAGAACTTTGGTCTCACCGACTGTGGAAGCACTTGTTCTCCTTTCACCCCAATTAAAGGTTATAACAGGATTATAAACACTCTGGGGTGTTGGAAAAGCTACCTCGCCATGCTGGACTGCAGCTCAGCCTAGTGACCTCAGCTGAGGTCAAAGTGTTGAGAATTTCACACGTTCAGAGACTGACAATCTCTGTCCCTAACATCCCATGAGCCATAAGCCACTCAGTACACTTTTTCTACTCGAAATGTTGTGCAGAATGAGAAGGGGAATATGAAGTGTGCACACTTATTCTGTGAGGTCTGCCGTGTGAGATGCTATTGAAGGGTATAATAGTGTCACTATTACCAAGACATCAGAGAGTTCTTCCACTCAATGAGCTCTTATTTTTTATTTTTAATTTTTTTTTCTTGGTATTTTTAAGGCCACACCTGCCACATATGGAGGTTCCCCGGCTAGGGGTCCAATTGGAGCTATAGCTGCCAGCCTACACCACAGCCACAGCAACTCAGGATCCCAGCCTTGTCTGCGACCTGCACCACAGCTCACAGCAACACCGGATCCTTAACCAACTGAGCAAGGCCAGGGATCAAACCTAAGTCTTCATGGATGCTTAACCACTGAGCCATGACAGGAACTCTGAGCTCTCATTTTTAAGATGGAATTATTAGCAATAATAATAAAGAAAAAATTGTATTGTTCTTGAAAGTTTGTAAAGCAGTTTTCATATGCACCCTTGGGTGATGATAAAGATTTGTACACAGAAAAGTATCACAACAAAACTTTAAACTATGTATTGAGCATAGTCTATAAAACCATTTAGTCCTTGTTACAGGTGTTTTGTTGTACTAATCAGGCTCAGATATCAGTGGGAATCACAGTTCATTAGGCCAGCATGTGCCTGGTTCACTAAACTGTTCTTTTATTTTTTTAATTTTTTTTTGAAGTATAGTTGATTTAAACAATGCTGTGTTAATTTCCACTGTACAGCAAAGTTATTCAGTTATATATACATATATATAATGTATACACATTCTTTTTTATATTCTTTTCCATTATGGCTTGTTATAGGATACTGAATATAGTTCCTTGTGCTATATAGAATGACCTTGTTTTTTATCCATTCTGCATACAATAGCTTGCATTTGCCGAGTTCCTGTTGTGGCGCAGCAGAAAGGAATCAGACGGTATCCATGACGATGCGGATTCAATCCCTGGCCTCACTCACTGGGTCTGGGATCTGGCGTTGTTGTGAGCTGTGTGTGGCGTAGGTCACAGATGCACTTCGGATCTGACGTTGCTGTGGCTGTGGCATAGACCGGCAGCAGCAGCTCCAATTCGACTCCTGGCCTGCGAACTTCCATATGCCTTGGGTGTGGCCCTAAAAAGCAAAAAAAAAAGTTTACATTTGCTAATCCCAAACTCCCATTCCATCCCTCTCCCAACCTGCTCCCCAATGGCAACCACAAGTCTGTTTTCTATGTCTGTGAGTCTGATTGTGTTTTGAATCTATTCTTTTAAAAGTCCCTTCAATTAGAAATGAAAAGGTTATTTTAAAAAAATAATAATCTAACCAATTAACAAGGATACAATTCTGTCTGTTAAAACATTTTGACAATGATGTCGAAATTAGCCAATTTTCCTATAAATTATTATTCTATTTTCAAAAGAAAATCAAAGCATAAACTTCCCTTTATCTCTTAGATGAATGGAATAATATATGAAAAGCTATTAATATACTTTAAAAGCAGCCAACAGCCCCATAACAGAAAAAAAATATTCTTGTATAACACCTATAAGCTAATATGAAAAATCCGTTTCCATTAAGTTCTGACCTTCCAGGTCACTTAAACTCTCCTTTCACTCAGATCTAAACCAGAGAAGTAACATTCTGCTTCGCTCATAAATATGTTGAAAAACATGTGAAACCCCTCTTGTAAACTCCTCATTATTTATTCATCCAACCAACCAAAATGTATTGACCACTTTGTACTTTTTAGGGTTATATACATAACTAAGACACATGTATAAAACTAATTAATCATATACATAACTAATTAGAGCTATGCCTCTAATTTTTTGAGTTAGAGAAATTCACAACTCTATTGATTATCCAGCAGCATAATTATAACTAATGCAACTCTATCTGGAAACTCTATGCACAATTCCTAGTGTTTGTTGTCACATACTGGTTATGAGGTCTTTGGCATTCGTGCCCTCTTACTGGGGCAACCCATGTCTTCTGAAGAGGGATGTGAAAGGAATGGGGTTATTCTGAGCTTGGAAAACAGAAGTACAAAGCTATTTTAGAAGGCACTGTGGGAGAAATGAGAAATGACATCTAAACAAAACTAGAGGAACAGGGAAGATTTTGCAGAGAAAGTGAAACAAATTTTAAAAAATCAGGTCTGAGTCATCTAGGCAGGGACTTCTAGCCTGTGAGAAAATTAATTTCTGGGGGTTTGTTGTTGTCGTTCATTTGTTCAAAAAGAAAGAAGTGTTTATTCAGATAAGAGATGCTGCTAGCATAGTGGGACGACCTCCTGATGTTAGGGAGAGCCAATCCCAAGGAGACACCTGCTGACCTGCTGATTGGTTGGGGAAAGAGGGGTCTTACGATATACTTGCTGGTTGGTTGGAGGCAGATAAGACCTCTATAGGGGCAGGGTGAGGAGGGGGCTACATGCCTTTCTTAGTAGGGGGCAGGAAGGAGTAGGCCAGGTTGCTCAAGTTTGCTCCGCCCTCAGGTTGGTGGAGGGGGTCTGTCATTTAAGCCATGTCTATGGTGTTTTGTTATATGGCAGCTCTAGCAGCCACACACAGTCCCCTATGACTAGAGATAGGAGAAGGGATCAGAAAAGGTAGAAGGTGAGGCTCAGATGAGTTCCTATAGAGGTGCTAGCTGCCATCATGATTACCTCTCACTCATGGGGTGTGGCCTTGGTAGCAGGATAATTCCTGATGAGTCCCTTCCTCTACAGAAGCCATCTCTCTCCCTGATGCAATACCCTGTGCCCACTCTTGTGACTTTACATCTTGAGGCTGCAATGCAGGAAGAAAAGACCTGTGAAGGCATCCATTCCAACAGCTGAGGCACAGGGCCTGACCCAGCTTCTGGAGCTGCCTGGGGTGTTGCCACTTGCAAGCTGGTTCTCTAGCCTCCCTTCAATTCTTTAAGCCTCAATATCTTTTAAATAAAGTCTACTTTGCTTAGGAAAGACAGAATCATTTCCTGTTTCAGCTAAGGTCCTTGGTTGCAAACATTTCCATCACTTTCCTGACTGAAGAATGAGAAAGATAGATGACTAGACCAACAGGATTGCTGGGTGGCACTGGGGAGCAAATTTACTTAAGAAATAACTTTGTAAAATTATCACTCCTCAATGGTGTTATTTTTCCCAGCAGTATTCTGCAGCCTGAGTGGAAATGTAAGAGCCATGAATGCCATTTATTACCATCCCCAAAGAGTTACTGAGCCAATGAGGGGATGACATACAAGTCACTTTCTTATTTTTTAATGAAATTCGTGAGAGGTCCCATCATGGCTCAGCAGCAACGAACCCAACAAGTATCCATAAGGATGTAGTTTCAATCCCTTGCCTCGCTCAGTGGGTTAAGGATCTGGCATTGCCGTGAGCTATGGTGTAGGTCACGGACTCAACTCGGATCCCATGTTGATGTGGCTGTGGTATTGGCCAGCAGCTGTAGCTCTAATTCCACCCCTAGCCTGGGAACTTCCATATGCCATGGGTGTGGCCCTAAAAGAGAAAAAAAATATTTCCCTGAGATATTTTGTATTCATCCATAAGATAGAGGAATTTTTTGTTTGTTTTTGTTTTTGTTTTTTAGTATTACTTCTGGACCTCCCATTTTGGCTCAGTGGAAACAATGTGACTAGGACCCATGAGGATGCAGGTTCAACTCCTGGCTTTGTTCAGTGGGCTAAGGATCCGGCATCGCCATGAGCTATGGCATAACCCCCCGTCACAGATGCAGCTCGGATCTGGCATTGCTGTGGCTGTGGTGTAGGCCAGTAGCTGTAGCTCCAATTTGACGCCTAGCCTGAGAACTTCCATTGCTGCTAAATAAAGCAAAAAAAAAAAAAAAAAAAAAATGACTTCTCATTTAAACCCTTAAGTGTGACCTTGGAATTATGTATGTCCCATATGAAGTTTATAAAATTTTATCATTAATGTTAATACTTTGCAGTTGTAACCGAGCTCTTTATTTCAAAGCACTGTTCATATATTAACAACTTGTTTCTAAGTTCTTACCTGAGCTGGAAAAGACCTACCATTTTATTCTGTAAATAGGGAAACTACATCAAGAAAAATGACTTTTTCAAGATTTTCCATGGATAAATTTTTTATTTAAAATTGAGTGCCCTTTTTATTGTAAGCATCAATAATATCATTATTTACATTTATTAATTCTGTTGTCAAAACTTCTGCTAGTATCACCCTATTTGAACCTCATTCACTTGTTTATTTACACCACAATGTTTTTCAGTCTTTAAAATGTGTATTGGATCTATATGAGATGCTGGGGATACAGCAATTAATACTGTCTAATTAATTATGAAGATTACTGAGAGTGTCCTCTACTTGCATTCCGATTTCAGACTAGGGATGGAGTTAGACAACTAAACAGGTGATTCCAACATGCTGGGGGAAATTCCATGGTGGATTTGGGGAATTCTCACATGGAATTTCCATGCAAGCACACACAAAGTGGTCCGAAACCAGAGTGGGATCAGGAAGGCACAGCTTTGCAAAGACAGAGGACCGAAAGAATGCTTTCTTCCATTTCACAAATGAAGAGACAGGGTTCAGAAAAATCAAGAAGCCAGTGGCCAATAAGAGTTAAGATGCCAACTCTTACCCCTTCCTCTTCCATTGCACCATGGTATTAAGAGCAAAATCATTACTGTCCCTTTATCATCATCATCATCATCATCATCACTGTAAGTCATTTTTTTCTTATTTTTAAGGCCACACCTGCAGCATATGGAAGTTCTTAGGCTAGGGGTAGAATCAGAGTTAAAGTTGCCAGCCTACACTACAACCAGAGCAACACTGGATCCAAGCCGCATTTGAGACCTATGCCACAGCTTGTGGCAACGACAGATCCTTAACCCACTGAGCAAGGCCAGGGATGGAACCAGCATCCTCAGAGACATAGCTTCTTAACCTGCTGAGCCACAACAGGAACTCCTTCTGTAAGAAATTTAATAATAAGATGTATATAGTCCACAACTTTAGTTCATATCCAAAAAGAGAGTAAACAAACATCAAAACACCAGTGAGTGATAAAAACACAGTACCTAATAATCACTGTAGAGCATCACATAGGTTCACAGGTTGCTATGGGTATTTTAGGACCCAGAGCCCAGCTAGTTTGCAAAGGACAATTTTCATGGAGGAGATAAATGTTGAGGAATGCTTCAAGAAGAATCAGAGAATTCTGTGGCAAAGAGAGAAGGGAAGGAATTGAAGATGAAAGGTTCACCTTCGTTGGCTCCTGAGAGGAGCTGACAAGATGTGGCCACCATGTGGTCCCCTATAGCAGCCACACAAGCCAAGGGGCAGCCAGCGATAAGAACATTCAGGTGTGGTGAAACCATCAATGAGAAGTGGCATCTCTAAGAGGCCCTATGAATTTCTTCATATGTAGATTTCTCCTGATGGTATGACAAAAGGAAGTACATAGGTTAAAGGGAAGGATGTATGATTATTTAAGAAAGAAGCAAGAGAAAATTTTGTCTGAATTATTAGAGGAGTCATCTGAGAAAATTGCTAAATAACTTGACTGTTGAGAGTCCACATTTTTTTAGATTGTGGATTATGACCATTTCTTTGTCTTTCTTAGAAAATATTCTAGAGTTCCCTAGTGGCTCAGTGGGTTAACCCATTGTCAGTGCTGTGGTGTGGTTTCAATCCCATGTCCCAGAACTTCTGCATGCTATCAGTGTGGTGAGAGCAAGAAAGAAAGAAAGAAAGAAAGAAAGAAAGAAAGAAAGAAAGAAAGAAAGAAAGAAAGAAAGAAAGAAAGAGGAGTTCCCATCGTGGCGCAGTGGTTAATGAATCCGACTAGGAACCATGAGGTTGCGGGTTTGGTCCCTGCCCTTGGCTCAGTGGGTTAACGATCCGGCGTTGCTGTGAGCTGTGGTGTGGGTTGCAGACGCGGCTCAGATCCCGCGTTGCTGTGGCTCTGGTGTAGGCCGGTGGCTACAGCTCCGATTTGACCCCTAGCCTGGGAACCTCCATATGCCGTGGGAGCGGTCCAAAGAAATAGCAAAAAAAAAAAAAAAAAAAAAAAAAAAAAAAAAAAAAGAAAGAAAGAAAGAAAAGAGAGAAATTAAAAAGGAAAGAAAGAAAGAAAAGAGAGAAAGGGAGGGAGGGAAGAAGAAGGAAGGAAGGAAGAACTTAAAAGTATTTTTAAACTTCCTGGTTTTGGGCCCACTCCTCCTGTCTGTTCCTTACACACAGAATTTTAAACATTTCGCTTTTTCCTTGAAACCAGGATTATCTTTCTTAGTCTATTAAAAACATGAAGATTCTGAGCCTTTGGGTCTAGGTGATAATAATGACCAAAATGTTGATTTGGCTCTTAATACGTTCAAATTTAATTTGAATTTTGGCACTATTACCGCTGCAGACTACACTTAGTTTATTGACCATTTCAAACACGTTGGTCCAACTCATTAGATCCCGAAGATCTTTGCTTCCCAGAAAACTGATTTTTTCCACCGTGGATGTCTGAGCAGCCTTTAAAATGCCCGACCAAACCCTGGGTTGTCACAGTAGCTGGGTAAGAGATAAGGGGTAAGAAAAGCATCCAGTCATCCAACCACATTTCTGCTTTTTTGTCCAAGCTTCAGATGAAATACAGTCACTCAATAAAGTCCTTCTGTTTCTCCTTCCCTCCCCCCCTTTTCTCTCTGCCCATTCGCCTAGAGAGGGGAACCCTAAACCTTTTGGAACCCTGCCAGCAGCACCAAAAGAATCTCTTGACTATTTTCCCAGGGAATTCCTGCCTTAAATGTCAGCAGAGTACAACTCTGCAGCCAAAGCAGAGTCCGCCTGGATCTGAGTCAAGGAAACGGTGGCTGCTCTAACTGAAGGGGAAAATCTGGCTCCTCAGGGCCCGGGGGCAGGGGCTGTGATATAGCCAAAGCTTCCACGTCCACTGGGGAGACCCAGGTTTTCTCTGATTCACCTCGTGGAGGAAGGGAAGCTAAGTCAAACTTTTGGGGGTTCCTTACTGGTTTTCTATTGCTATTTTTATTTGACTCTCTGGGAGGTGAACTCTGTTTCCTGAAACCACTCTGAATTACTATAACAATAAGGTAATTTTTCTCTGAAAAGGGAACAAATCTCCACACATGGAAGCCCTTTGCTGTGATGGTTGCGGTTGGGGTTGGGGTTGCCTTGCTGTTGTTGTTTTGCTTATTTGTTAGTTTTTAAGGAACATACTGATTTAGAAGTGCTCTTGGGGGTGGGATGGGGGGGGGGGCAGGATTCATGTCCCTGAGATTCATGAAAAGCAAGTTAAGACTTGTGAGTTATGATTGAGTCCCCACCCCACTCCCCTCCACCCCCGCCCAGGGACACCTCCAGTCTCGCCCTGAGGTATAGCTGGCATTTTTAGTGTATTTGTGTTAGTCTCCCATCTCGGAACACAGGAAGGAATATTAAAAGGTCTGAGGTCCAGAGTGGGAAAGGAGTCCAAAAATCCCAAAGATGTACATCAACACTAAAGGAAAACAGTAGGACGTCGTAGCAGATTAAAACACTCAGGAGCAAAGTGCATCAATCAGCTGGTATTTGCCAAGGACTCTTGTCATTTTCGTTTACCCTTCTTTCATTTTTCTCTTATGTTACTGACCTACAACTTCACAAAGTTATTCAACTAATAACTCACAAGCTTGCCTAACATATAAGACTGATTTTATTTTATTTTTTGCTTCTTAGGGCCGCACCCAAAGCATTTGGAAGTTCCCAGGCTAGGGGTACAATTGGAGCCACAGCCACAGGCCTACCCCACAGCCATAGCAATGAGGGATCCTTAACCCACTGAGTGAGGCTCAGGATCGAACCCGCATCCTCGTGGCTCCCGGTCGGGTTCATTAACCACTGAGCCACAAAGGGAACTCCATAAGACTGATTTTAAATCAATGTCCCAGGTTACTTACCTTTCCTTAAAGATCAGAGCATTATGCAAGAAGTTGAGATTTCATCAATAAATTTTTAGCCCATCTTTAAATGAATTCAGCCCTTTTAAGGTTACCAAAGGAGAAACAAAAATTAGATTCCAAATCTCATTTGGCTCTAGGCCCAGGCCAGTTGACAAGAGGTCAACCTGGAAGTTATTACTTACATTCAGAGAGCTCCCCTACCTAGTACTGTTCCCACCATCACCACAGGTACATTATAGCTGATTTCCTCTATTATCATTTCATGAGTACATAGCTACAGACAATCCTATTGGAAGTTTCTGTCCCTAATTTAAAGAAAAGCCAGTGAAGCAGACAGTAATGGCAAGGGACTGATGAGTTGCAAGAAGATCAATAACACCATTTCAAATAGAGAAAGGATAATAAGTAAAAACCCATTAAGAAAAACTACCTTGGGAGTTCCCTTCATGGCTCAGGGGTTAACGAACCCAACTAGGATCCATGACGACTCGGGTTCGATCCCTGGCCTCACTCAGTGGGTTAAAGATCTGGTGTGGCTGTGAGCTATGGTGTAGGTCACAGAAGCAGCTCAGATCCTGCGTTGCTGTGGCTGTGGTGCAGGTCAGCAACTGTAGCTCCAATTTAACCCCTAGCCTGGGAACCTCCATATGCCACTGGTGCGGCCCTCCAAAGAAAAACCAGTAAAAGAACAACTACCTCTAGTAGGTGAAGGGTTAATCTCTGATCAATTTTAAGCCACTCTGCTGAGAGAACCAAGAAGTGTGAGCCGGTGCCAATTAGGGTGGCCTTTCCCTTGATGGGAACAGCCATCCCTTAGGAACTGGACTGTCAACACATTCTGCCAGGGCAGTGATCAGCCAGGCAGAAGAAAGGGAAAGGGTCTGAGAAACCGTGGTAACCAAGTTCTGCTGGCACTTTGTAAGATGGTGATGGGAACTGCCAAGGCCACGGAGGGAATGCTAATGAGCTGAGCACAATTTGCAAAGGGTGAACCTGCAAAAATGCCCCCCCTACCCCCTTGGGGACCAGCAGCCTTAGGAGTGCCACTTTTGGTGGGTACCTGAGGATGGGACCATGGCCGTCATTCTTGAGGAAGAATCTAAGCCTGGCAGCAGGATTTTTCCTTGAGTTTAAATCCCTCACAAACACTTCTGACTCAATGTCAAAAGGTTCAAATTAAAGGAGAAAAAAAAATGTTTGCACCTTAAAAAAAAAAAAAATCTTATTCTAAAATTTGAATGGTAAACAGCTTTAAGCAGCAACATGAAATATTTTAAGTGCTCTTTGTGGGATTCACATAAATTCCCCCTTCCTCCCATCAGAATTTATCCTAACTTTAAGGGGGCATTTTTTGAGGGGGGCACATTGTGGGATCCCACATCAGCTTGATGTGGGATCTCAGTTCCCAGACCAAGGATTGAACCTGGAAAGCTCAGAATCCTAAGCACTAGACCACCAGGGAACTCCCCTAGGGGGCATATATTTAAAAGGCTAAAACCCTGATGAACAGCCATCAATGTGCGGCCACATTCGTAAGGATGTAAATTCAGGCTTTGTTATCTAAGAATGCTTGAAACAGAAAAAGTTCCTATGAAATTCACACTCAAAACTTTTAATTCCTCTTTTCAGCATTTCCCAATTCTCACGTACACAAACAGGACAAGAAAACAAAACCGTTTTCTTCTCTCTGCTATCTTTCTTTCTTGCCATACTTCATTCAGAGGAAAAAAAATATATATGGAATGAGATGATGGACTGAGAGGCAGGGTTCCCTAGGTAGATGAGTTATTAGCACAGGTCTAATTGTTGGATTGAGTAGTGGGTTCAGAGATGTTCACCACCTTATTAAAAAGTGGTTAAAATGATACAATTATGATAAAATAAAAGGCTGTTATGTACCCATAATAGCAGGTGTCAAACCCAAGGATTATGATTATTCCAAGTACTGGAGATCCATTTAAAGGAAGAAGAAAATTAATGAGATGGTGATGCAGGCACTAATTCTCAGATCTCCCCAAGTTCACCTAAGTCCTAAGACATGGCTGCCTTCATGGGCACACAACCCACACATTTAGAAGAGCCCCACACTGATTCATGTCCTACTGTTACAATCTTGAAATCCCTAATTGTTTTTGAACAAGGGGTCCTGCATTCATTTTGCACAGGACCTCACAAGTGATGCAGCCAGTCCTGTCTTTAGGTTTTTGGATATTGAGTTTACCTACCATTCCCAATAATTTTGTGCCCACCCAACCAACCACTATGTATTTAAAATTTTATACTTCTTACCCAACAATTGTTTTGAACATAATAGTCAAGTGAGACTCTACAGCAGTTTTATTCCCTGTTATCCAAACCAATGCTGCCCACACTACAAGGGACCTTCAGTATTCACTCTGCTCAAAAAACTGCTTGTCATATCAAAAACTTCCAACAGAACCCACTGGGTAATTTGCCACTCAGAAACAAATGCATCACAGCCTAATCTCAATTCATCTAAAATGCTGGATAATGCAAATCTATGCTCTAACGTTGCCCAACTTCAAATACACCCATAACCCCCAAAAGGCAAATTCTCGGCGATTCTCTGGGGTGGGAGGCACTCCAATAAAGATTTGGGGAAATCATCATTTCCAAGGAGGACCAGCTAAAGAAACAAAATATGAGCCAGCGTTTTGTGTTCCTGAAATGCCTTGGGTCTAGAGTGATCAGGTAGAGAAAGTCATTTCAAGTTCAAATATAACAGCGATTGCCACATGGTGCAGAATCTTTCCACCCCTAGACTCCAAAAACCCAATCAGACAAGTGGCCGTAATCTGACTCCCAGCTCACTGGGAGCCGAGGGGCAGGCAATGAGCGTGGCACTCTGGCCAGGGGAGGCATGAGTGACAGACCCGCAGCCAGGCGGTGGGGGTAAGTCCTTCTTTGCCTTAAGGGAACAATGCTTGGGGCCAAAAGATGAAACTCTGACTCTTTTTATTACAGATATGTGTGCCTCCTCAGGCAGAATCTAGAAGAAACTCTAGGGCAAGTGGGTGCTTCTTTCAGAGGTGGGTACTGGGCATATTTAGAAAAGAGGCAGAGAGAGGGCAGAAGAAATAGGATGCTTTGTGGCAAAATCCTTCATAGATTGGAGACCTGTGAAAGCACAAGAAAATGACCTTATGGAGGTAAAGCTCTCTGTAGTATTTTTCAGCAGAAAATTTACTCACCCAGGAGCCCAGCCATCCAGAAGTGGATCAGACTGGGTGTTCAGCTAGAAAGTAAGTGTCCCAGCTCAGTAGAACCCAGTCACATCAACAAACCCCCTTTGTTCTGGGGCAAAAGAAGCAAAACAAATGGTGTTGATGCATTTCCAGGGAGTGTGAATACAGACCGGTAAATAATTAGAGGGAGGGGCTGTGAGAGACAGACACTGGGGTGAGCCATTGTCCAGCCAGAGGTATGTGTGGGCTGCCAGGGAATTTGGGGGTTCAGAGAAAACGAGCCTGGTCACTCTGTCCTGGAAAAAGATCTGATTTTGTGGGTTTTCAAAGAAAGCTAAATGCACGCTTAAGGAGTATATTTATCTGTTTGGGGTTGGGGGGGTGGGGTATGGTGGTTTCTTCTTTTTCCTTTTTTTTTAAATTTGTCTGGCTGATGAAAGTTTGAAGCTGAGAGAGCAACTGAGCATCATAGATTAGGTCTCTGGAGACTGAGGCCGATGTGCAGAGAGTGATCAGGAGAGGTGAGGGGAGAGGGTGCAGCAGGGAGGGGGCCTGTCCCCAAGGCCCGCCTCTCCCGGGATCCCTGTGCTACCGAATGGGACCTGCCTCGTCCTGCCCACCCCAGCTTCCTTAGCTTCCCGCCTTATCCTCTTCCTTTTTCCCACTAAATCCGGCCACAGAGGACCCGCACCTGACCTAGCATCTTGCCCTCTGCCATCCCGGCTGCAGCACTGGGCTGCTGGTGAGTGCAGAGGCCACTCTTGTAACTTCTTTTTCCACTTGTGAGTTCCTCTCCTTTGGGGATACGGGTAATCTCTCTCCAGGGTACCCTCCCTGCTCTGCTCCAAGTGCTGCTTTTGTCTCTTCATTTTCTCTTCCTCTAGAGAGTCTGATGTCAGGATCCTCCCTATGGGGGGTTCCTAATTGCAGGATTCACTTAGAGATGTTCCCTGGGGCAGTGGACGCTGGGGACAGGACAGGCCGGTTCCTTCTGGAGCTATCTGGGCTCGGGCAGAAAATGGGTTTCTCTTCCCAACTCTGAAGCCAAGCCCCATGCCAAACTGGGGGCTGAGTTGAGATCCTAAAGGTCAAGACAAAGTTGCCCTGGCCCTTGCTGGCACAGCGTTTCCCCACTGCTCTTGGGGACTGTACGTGATGGGGAGGAAGCTTCCCCCCACCCCCAGCTCAGTAATGTGTCAAAGCTGCAATAATTCTAATTCGTTAACATAGGTGGCTTTCTTGCCTAACCCTTTTCACAGTCTCTGGGATGAGTCTTGCTGAATGCTCTTCTCGATTCTCTGCTCCCACCACTATCCAAGGCAAAGGTCTTGAATAATGGGGTAACAGAGGTAACTGCCCCCAAGGGGGAATCCTAGCCATTTCTTGCCAGAATGAGCCGTTGGCATTAATATCCTCAAACCCCATCCCTTTTCGGCTCCAAAGATTCCCAAGACATTAAAAAGAAAATAAGTGGGAGGAAGAGTCTTCCCTCCCAAAGGCTGCCTTGCTGCTCCTCACTTCCTCTCCCCCATCTCTCCCCCGCCCCCTCTCCCCAACCCCAAGAGCACACAAACTCCTCCAGGAAGAGGCATCAGCTGAAGTTAGAGAAGGCCATCAAGAAGACACTAGGTAAAAAAACCGTCCTCCAGAGCCTTCTGCTCCGAGGACCACTGTCTCCCTGGCCAACCTCCCCCAACACCCCCTCCCCCCGCGCGCACACCTTTGTCCGCAACCTCGGCCAAAGCCGCGATCCCCCACAATGGGCGGGCAGGGAGCCAGAGGGGCTGCTGGCACACACTGGCCGCCAGGATCCCTTGGGGAGGTTTTGTCTGAGACGGGGGTGGGGTGGGGGGTGGTGGTAAAAGTCAGGGATGGCGAGTCAGACCCAAGAAGGGAGGGTCCCTCAAGACTGCAAAACACCGCGGAGACCAGGATGCACTTTCCAGGGCGAGGTGCCAGCGCCTGAGACGCCGGCGGGCGGGCCGCTGCGTCCGTGCACCTGGTGCTGCCCAGAGGCCACCTCGCTCCCCGGCCAGGGGTGGCCACTCCCCGCCCTCTGAGAGGTGCTCCGGGTGCCCTGGGGCCCGCGGTTGACAGGTTGCTAAGTCCCCGCGCCGCCTCCGGACCCCGGCGGACTCCCGGACTCCTCCCGCTGGCCGGGGAGAGCGCGGCAGCGTCTCCGCCCAGTTCACGGTCCCAGCTCGGGCTTGCCCGGTCTCCACCACCCCTACCGGTCACCAGAAGTCCCCTCCCGCAAAAGGAATTCACCTTCTTGAAAGACAGCCTTCCAGGCCGCCCCTTCATCCAGTCTCCACTGGGGAAGAGGAGGGAGAGTCAGCTCTACAGATCCATTTTCAGAATGCCATTTGAACCATAAAGTGCAAAACTGGGGGAGAAAAAAAAAAAAAAACCCTCCCTTTTTATGGCTGCAGGTTCCAAATGTAAATGACATTGTTAATGTAAGAAGTACATTTATACCTAAAAACTGGTTGTGAGGGAATTAATTACAAGGTAAATATACTTTATTCTTCTTGAAGGATCTTGTTTTAGACATTTTCCCTTCTGAGACAATTTAGATTATTTTGCTGTGAAACTGGATGATCGTTGGATATTAAATCAAAGGGGATTAGAATAACCATCTCCTGACTGTTCATTAAGGAGATAATTAAGTAAGTAAAGAGGTTTTCCAGAAGCATTCTTTTTTGGATGCAAATACCCTTTACGGGTTCTCCCCACCTCCCACCAGCCTGGACACCTTCACCTCAAAGCATAAGGTTTGGTAGCTTCTGATGCCCATTTGTTTTGCTTTTCAGGAAGTGTGGACCTCTGTGTAGAAGAGAGACTATCATGGTGGCCTTCAAAGGGGTCTGGACTCAAGCTTTCTGGAAGGCAGTCACTGCGGAATTTCTGGCTATGCTTATCTTTGTCCTCCTCAGCCTAGGATCCACCATCAACTGGGGTGGAGCAGAAAAGCCCCTACCTGTTGATATGGTTCTCATCTCCCTTTGCTTTGGACTCAGCATTGCAACGATGGTACAGTGTTTCGGCCACATTAGTGGCGGCCACATCAATCCCGCTGTCACGGTGGCCATGGTGTGCACCAGGAAGATTAGCATCGCCAAGTCAGTCTTTTACATCGCAGCCCAGTGCCTGGGTGCCATCATTGGAGCCGGGATTCTCTACCTGGTCACCCCTCCCAGTGTGGTGGGGGGCTTGGGGGTCACCACGGTACCATCTTTAGCTCTTGTTTTCTAACTAGGACTCCAGGCTTCTTATAGGCTACTAAAGGACACCCTGGTGGCCTCAAAGACCTCCCTAAAAATTTCTAATCTATTCCCAGGGAATGTCTGATGATTCTTGAGAGGGTTGAAAACTGATTCCAGCCACCCTGAATAGATCATGTGAAATCATTACTTGATATTGAGTGACTTGAGTACCGCTAAGCCTGGGTAGCACCAAAATTGTATTGGTTTTTTTCCTCTCTCTCTCTGTCCCAATGGCTATACTGACTATATATTTAACTTAAGGTATTTTTATTGCAAGTATTTGTTGGTTCACTAGCAGAAGGAACAATTTTGTTTCTTATCATGCACATGAGGTTTAAATGATCTATATCAAGGGTCACACTTAAAAAAGTAAATTGGGAGTTTCTGTCGTGGTGCAGCAGAAACGAATCCGACTAGGAACCATGAGGTTGCGGGTTCGATCCCTGGTCTTGTTCAGTGGGTTAAGGATCCGGTGTTGCCATGAGCTGTGGTGTAGGTTGCAGACGAGGCTCTGATCTGGCGTTGCTGTGGCTGTGGCTTAGGCCAGCAGCTGTAGCTCCGATTGGACCCCTAGCCTGGAAACCTCCATATGCTGAGAGTGCAGCCCTAAAAAGCCGAAAAAAAAAAAAAAAGTAAATTGGCATTTGATCCCAGTTTTGTACTTTGCTGATTAGGAATATCATTTGATAGCTCAGCACCAGGGTTGATTAAAAAACTACACACAGTTTAAATTTTAATTGAAATATATATTAATTAAATCTAATTAAAGGACTTAATCATTGCCTTATAAAATTACAAGACCCTCGAGAAACTCTTTTATAAGTTAAATGCAGCAGTGGCATATTTTGCTTTCTTTGTAGAAAAAGACATTCACCACAAACTCCCGCTTGGTCATTGTAAGAGTAACTAATTACCTGTGTTGGCCCAAAAAATGAGTAGAATTTATTTTTTCTGGTTTTTTTTTTTTTTGCGGGGGAGAGTCTCAGTTGGGGTGGGATAAAAGACTCAAACTAACCATCAATTTTTACAGGGATAAAATGTGCCTTTCGCAATGTTATGTCATCAGAAAGTGTTCTCCTGCCTTAATGCCGATGGAGTATTTTTCTCTTTCTAGGTTCATGGAAATCTTAGCGCTGGTCATGGTCTCCTGGTAGAGTTGATAATCACATTTCAGTTGGTGTTTACTATTTTTGCTAGCTGTGATTCCAAACGGACTGATGTCACTGGTTCGATAGCTTTAGCAATTGGATTTTCTGTTGCAATTGGACATTTATTTGCAGTAAGTTTCTAAGTCCATTTAAATAATTGATCCATGTCACCCTAGAGCTGGCCTAAAGAGGTTGTATGTCACAGTTGTAGTTCTTTAGTATCCAGCCTTGTCTGTCCATTTTACGTGATTATTTGGCTAACTGTGTGATGAGACTGTTGACCTGGCTGCTAACATCTGACAGTTCCTCTAATTGACTTGGCAAATGGTAGCAAATTGCAGTGAAGAATAACCTGTCTGTAGCCCTGTCTCAACAATGTCTGAAGTTGTGTTCTTTTTCCCTATAGATCAATTACACCGGTGCCAGTATGAACCCTGCCCGATCCTTTGGACCTGCAGTTATCATGGGAAATTGGGAAAACCACTGGGTAACCATCATGTTCATTGTCCCCGTTTTCATCCCATAGAGCTCTTTTTTTTTTTTTTTTTTTTTTTTTTTTAATGGCCACACCTTCAGCATCTGGAATTTCCCAGGCCAGGAATTGAATCTGCTGAATCCTTTAACCCACTGCAAGGGCCAGGATTGAACCTGTGCCTCTGCAGCAACCTGAGCCATTGCACCACAGCAGGAACTCCTAAAGCTCTTTTTTCCCCATTATTTTGCTCACTAGTTTCTCTTCCTCCAAACTTTGACACTCATCCTCCACTTGATTACATTTTTCATATAACTAGGAAGAGACTAGCACATATCTGCTGCAAAACATCTCATCTCATATCTGTTTCTGGGCACTGTATCTGAAAGACTTCGGCAGAACAGATTATACATGGAAGTTGCCTATCTGGAACAAGTTAAAATCAGGGTGGGGAAGTGAATATGGTATCTAAAGAATTAAAACTAAATAATTCCCAGCAATAATAGAAAATATTCTTCCAGAAAAGAAGAAAAAAAAAGAAAAGAAAGAGAAATGCTTAAAAGCAGTACCCATAGCAAAAATATTTACCTTTTTTGTTTACAGAAGCATGAACCCAATTAATAGTATGCAAATTGGAAGCATTTGAACTACAGATGGTGAGAAAAAAAATAGTGCAAATGCTTATGCTATTATCCCCATAACTGTAGCTGGAAAAATAAATGACTTTCAGAAAAGACACATTTCTTGGTCGCATGCCTACCCTTCTTATTAATGTGGGGACAACGCTTCCAGAGAGCAGTAGTATGTTTCTAAAACCACAATCAATTTCTTTTCCATTGTTTCCTACCAAAAACGAAATTTAAATCCCTTAGATAAATACCGTGGCAGTTTTAAAGTCCTCTTATATACTACCTTACAATAATCAATTAAAAGATTAGATGTATGTCAAACAAATTAAAATGGGGCTAACTTTTTTTTTCTTTCTATGTTATAAATGCTATGTTATACCTTTTATTTTTAATTCATGAATGTAAGAATATGTCATTTATGGAGTTTTTAAAAGTTTTTTGTTTGTTTTGTTTTGCTGCTTTTTAGGGCCGTACCCACGGCATATGAAGGTTCCCAGGCTAGGGGTCGAATCAGAGCTACAGCTGCTGGCCTACACCACAACCACAGCAACGCAGGATCCGAGCTGCATCTGCGACCTACTCCACAGCTCACAGCAATACCAGATCCTTAACCCACCGAGCTAGGCCAGGGATCGAACCTACATCCTCATGGATCCTAGTCAGGTTAACTGCTGAGCCACAAAGGGAACTCCCTTAGGGTTTTTTTAAATAGAAGTATAGTTGATTTACAAGGTTGTGTTAGTTTCACGTATACAGCAAAGTGATTCAGATATATATAGATATATATTGTCTCTCTACCTACCTATCTATCTATTCTTTCTCAGGTTCTTTTCCGTTATAGGTGTCATTAAGTTTTCACTCATGCACACAGTGGTTACTGACTCAGTCACACTCACTCAACCACTATGTACCTTGCAAAGGAGGAGATATTGCCCCACTGTTATGTGCATTCACTTCTGAGAAACATGTACCAAATTTTTATAAGTAATCTATACCATTAGATAACAATATAAGTGGCATTCCTGTCGTGACTCAGTGGTTAACGAATCTGACTAGGAACCATGAGGTGGTTAACGAATCCGACTAGGAACCATGAGGTTGCGGGTTCGATCCCTGGCCTAGCTCAGTGGGTTAAGGATCCGGCGTTGCCGTGAGCTGTGGTGTAGGTCACAAATGGGGCTTGGATCTGGCGTTGCTGTGGCTCTGGCATAGGCCGGTGGCTACAGCTCCGATTCGACCCCTAGCCTGGGAACCTCCATATGCCACAGGAGCAGCCCTCAAAAAGGCAAAAAGGCAAAAAAATAAAATAAAATAAAATAAAATAAAATAAAATAAATAAAATAAATAACAATATGAGTGATCAAAAACAAGATTTTGGAACCAGCCATGTAACAACTTAGGCAACAATACCATCCATGAGATTGTTTTTTTTCCACTGATATTCCCATTTATGCCTCAAAAGATTTGTCACATCAATAAGAATGGAAATTTTTAATGGGTAGTATATATAGATCTTATGATAAAAGTCCAACTTTTAGTTCAACTACACATTCAAACAATTTTTGTAATTAAAATTTAGAAAAAAAATGTCAACTTTTAATCCACGAGGACTTCAAAATGTGGGTGAAATATATGTTTTTTTTCCCCAAGGGAGGCTTAATTTTTATTTGTATTTGTATTTATTTATTGTATTTTGAGAGCCTCACCCACGGCATATGGAGGTTCCCAGGCTAGGGGTTGAATCAGAGCTATAGCCACTGGCCTACACCACAGCCACAGCAACGCTGGATCCTTAACCCACTGAGCAAGGCCAGGGATTGAACCTGTATCTTCATGGATGCTAGTAAGATTCTTTTCACTGAGCCACAACAGGAACTCCGAAAATATATGTTTTCAATAATTACTTGTGAGTTGCGGTAAACTAGCTAAAATTTAAATAGCAAGAAAAGGTTTCGTTTGTTGATTGAATGAAAGGTTTCCCCTTGTTGCTATTTTATAACAGACTTAATGAATGTTCATTTTGTAGCAATGATTGTGTGAAATGAACAACTAATTTAAAGTATATCTGTAGATCAATAGACTAGAAATAACAATGAGATATTAATGAAGAATTTTGTGTGTAGGGAAATAACATTTTTTAGTCTTCTTTATACTTTTCTGGATTTTCTATATTTTTAGCCATAAAAATTCTTTACCTTTGTGAATTTTAAAAGGACGTTATGACCTTGGGAATAGCAACTTAAAACTGAGATTTGTTTATTTTTAAGAGTATGCTGCTAAGTGTCCTCTTCATAAGTATTTTGGGGGAAATGTCTTAATTATTTAGCAGTCTTTTTTCTCCCTTGCCGGATTTGTAGCTCCTGGAATAGAAAACATACCTAATGAGATATTACCAAAGGAACAAAGAGCAAAGACATTTAGAGGAGGGCTCTCTTTTTGCCTTTGAAAGGGCATAGAGAAGGTAAATTCTCACGTGGTTTCTTTCATGTTCAAGATAAAGAACTTGGTTCTTGTGCCACTCTATATCAACAATTTCCCTGTTAAGTATATGTGTTCAGCTTCAGCTTAAAGTTTGAATTTTCTTTAGATTTTGCACTGAGGATGCTAAGTGAGCTCAATTTCCAGAGAATGTTTTAAGCTGGAAGCATTCGTCAGATTTTTTTTTTTTTTTTTTTTTTTTTTTTTTTACCAAATGAGAGAAGTGTAGCAATGGAAAATAGAGAGATTTGAAATCAGACAGACTTGAAATCCCAGCTCAACCACCTGCTAAGCATGACATTTTAAGCAAGCCTCAGAGTGTCCATTTTCTTACCCAGAAAATGGGGTACTAATGATATCTAGCTTAAAGGTCATTGTTGGAATGAAATGAGTTAATACAAGAAAAGTACTGTGTACAAGCTAGTTCAGAGAGTGTCCAAAAAGCAGGGTTTCTCTTGCTCAAGTTTATCTATTGAATGAATGTCTAATATTTTTCAGCCTTTAAAGCACACGGTGAAGTTTATCCAAACTCAAAACTTAGTTTATTCTAGACACATAAGTGATTTGATTTAAAAAAAAAAAAAAAACCAACTTCCAGATATTGAATTAAAATCCTATGGAATGGCTAATCCTGAACTAACAATCATTCATAAACTCAGGACAGAGTTTTCCACCAAGTCGTCAGTGTAAGAAACCATAAGGATAAAAACGCTCAGCAAGAAGATTAAAAGGCTGATCTTGAGGTTTTCTCTCAAGTCAAAGCACCAAATTTTAGAGAGAAAAGCATGTAACATAAGAAAAGCGACTTCTAGCCAGCCTAGTCCTATGTATCTTTAAATTGTCTGGGAAACATGGAATGGAGCAGGTTATTATGAAACTGGAACTAAGTACTTTACAAGTATTATTTCAGTATAATCCTGACAACCCACGAGGTACGTATTATTATAATCCCTAATTTTCAGACGAGGAAATTAAGGTTTAGGAAGTTAGGTAAGAAATGTAAACAGTCACAAAATTGCTAAGTGGTAGAGCTGGAATTCCATTTATCATGCTGTACTGAATAATTAAAGCCCCACATGATACAATCAGTACTATGATTGTCATTATGCAGGAAACCAACGTAAGATGGCAATATTAAGAAAATAAGTACTCTCCAGAATTTCTTTTTTTTTTTTTTTCTATTTTAGTTGAAGCTGTCTTAGTGTCTTCTCAATTTATAGTACCACCAAAGAGGAACTATCTTTACTTTAAGGATTATCAGAAAATGGAAAGAACATAAATAGTGGATGCAGGAGAAGCAAAAAGGAAATAGTCCTATTTTCTGTTCAAATGTTACTTAGTAATATATGGATCTCTGATGTAGATTTAATGTATTTTCTTATTTTCTTTCCAATTCTCTTTTTTTTTCATGACACATTTGCTGTCTTAATTTAAACCAGCTAAGTTCTATATTTGTGCATGGTTCAAAGGAATAGTTTTAGTCTACTTACACTCTATAACTCTTCCATCTTTCCCCCAGATATATTGGGTTGGACCAATAATAGGAGCTGTCCTTGCCGGCGGCCTTTATGAGTATGTCTTCTGTCCAGATGTTGAACTCAAACGTCGTTTCAAAGAAGCCTTCAGCAAAGCTAGCCAACAAACAAAAGGGAGCTACATGGAGGTGGATGACAACAGAAGTCAGGTTGAGACCGAGGACTTGATTCTAAAACCTGGAGTGGTACACGTGATCGATATTGACCGGGGTGAGGAGAAGAAGGGGAAAGACCCATCTGGAGAGGTGTTATCTTCGGTATGACTAGAAGAGAGCACTGAAAGCAGACAGGAGCCCCCAGAACTGTCCTCAGATTTCCTTCCACCCATTAAGGAAACAGATTTGTTATAAATTAGACATGTGCAGGTTTGTCGTTTCATGTCATATTACTCAGTCTAGACAGTAAATATTTCATTATTTACCAAGGAGGAATGGAAAAAACCTATAGTGAATTTCAGATCTCTAAAAAAATCTTTTTGATGTATCCCCAGAGCAAATATGTATCTAATTTATCTATTTGCTATTCGTTAATAATCCATTTAAAACGCGTGTCAAGATTTTGTAAAACCTTGTCTGACTGAGTTTACAGGCATGCCTATCAGTTTATTTCTCCTCTACCATGAAATCATTGTGGGCAATCCTCATTTAAGTATTTATTTTGTTAAATCAAGTTTATCAATGGCAAAAGACAATACGTCAGAGAGTCATGCATATTCAAGAAAAAAATATAACCTGTTCTTTTACAAATAATCCCTTATGCATAAACTTCCTTGGCAACAAGAATATTAACAAGAGTCATTGCTAATGAATTGTTTTCATTTATATTTCAAATACCCAACAACCAACCCAAACTTCAATTCGTAATATTCCTTCCTCCTCCTTAATGCCTAAGGTAATATGGAACTAAAGCCCAAAAATTCGAAGAATGTTCAGGGATCACCTAATAAAATATCCAAATCTTAAGTCGCCTATTGAGATTCAAGACAAACAGACTTATAAGATCTTATGGGGGTGGATGGAAATCTGTCATCATACAAAACTCACAAGGAAAAAGGAAATCTGTACACTGGTTTCAATAGTTGATCTGTTTTCAGTGCGCATCCTCAAATAACACCGCATGTTAACAATCTAAACTCTTAACCACTTAACCATTTTGCATATATTTTTTTAATTTATTGGCAAAACTGGGGATTTTGTTGGTTATCTATATTTAAACATTAGCTGAGACATATTTTTGATAACAAGAGCATAACTAGTCAAGTCCTGACTTTTTGTTAATTATTAAGTTCTGCTCGTTCTAGAAGGTGTAAACTGGTCCTGCCAGTCCCAGTCGCTGCTACTCTCCCACTTCTCATGACATTTATTGATAATCTTCATTGTGCATGCAATGATATTTTAATGAATTAAAGTGCATGAGAGATAAGAAACAACATGATTACAAAGTAAAAGGTTGAGGACATCAAAATATTCTGTATTCAAAGCTGAGTGGATGACCAATCCTTCACGTATAGAGAGATACTGTACGTAACCCAACATGTTTTTCAAGTGTTTTGATTACTGACTCGTTTGTCAAAATAGCCCGTTTTTGTTTGTTTGAAGTTTGTTTGTTTGTTTGTTTGTTTTCCTCTACTGCTTTGCCTTATGTCAGTAAAATGGTGTCTGGAAACCCCAGTTTCTATCATCTTAACTGTCTAGTCTAGCTTTTATCATAGATAAAGAGCTGCAAAAGTCAATTTCACTAAACAAAAACTAGTAATAAAGCAAAAACCTAACACTGCAAAGAGTGGTTTGTCAATAGCTGATAATCAGGGGCTTTCTTCTCCCACTCACAGTTGTGACCGGGTGCCACTTTTTAGTGTTAATGGCAATTTTGTGTCTGGGGCAGTGAGATAATGGACCACTATTAAATCTGATTCTCTTCGGTGCTAGGAAAGTCATGCACAAGGTTCCTAGAGAGACGTCACATTAGTGTAGTGTCTGGGAGTCCCACTGGCATCTTTTAGGGAAAGGACTTAAATCCCAGGCCCCCTTTTCCGCGGCATGGCTCACCATACCCTCCACCACTGATGCACGTTGCTGCCTGTTTAAGGCAGCATCTCTAGAAACTAAGTGCATTTCTAAGGATGGCTGATGCCCACCTGTTCAAATGTTTGCACAATATACCACCAAGGGCTTAGAACTGAGGTGATTCCATTCAAAAGAGAATGCTACCAACCATCGGCAAACGTGTCCATTCAGAAATAAGGTAGGTTGACAAGGAAAGAATGAAATGTTTTCTGAATACATCTACAGTTTACTGGCTTATGATCATTTTTATTCAGCCATATGGTTTACGTCTAACACACTCACTTTTACACTTACTTCCAAGTAAAGCATTCAATAAGTTAGTGCTGAAAAAAAAAAAAAACCATGAATGATGTTTTTGTCATTCATTTTGCAGCAATAAGCAGAGTACCTGGCACATAGTAGGTATTCAAAACAGGTATGTTAGTTTAAGAAAATACAGACAAATTTTATTTGGGATTGAAGATTATAAATGATTTTCTTTTAATCTTTATTTTGCTCAAGAGTTAATAAAAGCATGAGTGCAAGGACGACTAAGGGAAGGCAATATGAATGTAAAAGCCGTAAAATACATTTTTGCATTCTACTCTTTTAGGGGCATGCAGCCAACGAATGCTTTTGCACTTTTCTTTCCCCGCATATGAGACAACATATTTTGTATTTCACTCAAGGCTCTGCCAGTAAAAAGTAATGAAATTGTACCTTTCTAATGACATCTATGCAGCAGGGGTCTATTGCCTTGTGGATGGTACCAAATTATCCAAGTGTATTAGGAGACTGGGGCTTTTTCCTTTAATCCCTTCTTATTAATGAAGTGCATCGTGCAGCTCCCAGGAGAGGGCTGCTGACAGATATACAGAAAAGAGATCAGAGAGAAAAAACTGGAAGGACATAAATGAATTATACCCAGCCAGGAAACGATGCCAACCATCTCTTCCCTAAGGAAAAGTACAACAAGCGCCCCCAAATTGTAAAGTGGTCCCTACCCTGCACATGTATATAGTTCATCCAAAGAGTACAAAGGGTAAGAGTCATTTTTTAAGTTTTTGGGGCTTTCTTAAAATTGGGAAAAGTGGGGGGCTCAGAATTTTTATGTATGTATGTTTTCATTATAGAAGACATTTTCATCTCAACTTTTACAGTGGAAGGAAGGGTTTTTTTTGGTATTTAAATAATTGCTTAAACATGAGATTCCTACACTTTGTTTCTGTTGTTTGATGTTTTTCATAAATTCTTCTACTTTTCTGTCTTCCGATCCTTTACCTAATGCAGTTGGCCGGTGTTGGCTTAAACTGTGGCTCAGTCTTGAAGATTTTAGAAATATTTTGATAACATGTATGATGGAATGAAGCTATATCGTTATTGGAGATATGATTCCAAATAGAACAGAGTATTCTTCTTAGGCCATGAAACCAGGCAACTGACTTAGTGGTTTAAACTCAATAACGAACCAAAAAAATTCCAAAATAGAAGAGCAAATTCAAATGCTAGAATCGATCCCAGCAAAGCTGTTTGTTGCAGCCTGTTGACACTGTTCCCACATGGTGTGAACATTTGATACAGAAATTGCCTTTGTGACAGCTGAGAATGACAGTGCGAGCCTAATAGACAAACTTATCAAGCAGCAGAGAGCCAATATAAATTCTTATCATAAACACTATAGAATATGCAAATCCAGAATAATTTATGCCTGAAAGTAATTCTGTCTTTCATAATACGTTTATGGCATCAAAGTTATTAGGAAGATGTATTTACTACCTGGAAAGTATAATGTAATAAAACTCACTCTCTTAACCACAGATTGTGTGCATTTGCGTTGGTTTTTATTTTACAGATCCCCCAAAACAGCAGTAGCTTTTGAAACCCATAATTCTCTAAAATACATAGAAGACATTTAATTCAGGGCTGAAAAACTGTGGCCACTCATTTTGGCAAATGACAATAGCCTATGAAAATACATATCAAATAAACATCTACATGTACAATAAATATTCAACTTAAGAACATTTATAGTGTTACCCATGCATATTAAAATCCAAAAGCTAAAAAATACGCTGACTTTATATTACCCATCAGAATGTATTTCAAGATTCTCTTTGGGATTAATTAAATAAACATGCATTTTTTGAAACTATATAAACAATTGTTTATCATTTTTATGACTCAAATCACAATAAAATTGTAATTCATGATAAACTGGTGAGAATAAACTGAACATATGGTTATATTCAAAATTATTTATTAACTGAAATGTTATTCCAATGTTTGAGCTAATGTTAAAGGCGATTGAAACTGTAACGTCTAATATTTAGAATAATCTATTAAAGTAGCAGCATTGTGGTCGATTTCCATGAATTATGTTGTATCTCATATTACTAAGCTTGTGCAAATAAACTGTTCAATGTTTTGAAAGGTAAACTTTGCGTTTGATGACTTCAAAAATTCATCCATAGCTCTTGCAAGTTCTATGCTAAGAGTGTCGTTTAGAGTGACCAGAAGGTTTGGATATTTGAGTACAATCAACAGCAAATGAAATGGTGGTAAAAGCCATAGAATAAAATGTATTTTTGAGAGCCTGCAGAGTACACACGGTGGTAGGCCCTGATGTAGACAGTGAAAATTGTGTTTTCATGGGCTTAATTCTAAATGTCCACATCTATGCAAAATAGACCGTTGAATATTGGCTATCATTATAGAGTCGTGAAGACTTAACTGTGAGTCAGATGAGGCTAGTATCGCTAAATATGATCCATCCTTAGGGCATTTGGCAAATTCTGCCTACCCAGATGGATAACATAGGCTCAATGAGTACTGGTTTACTCCCTTGGGTTCTTGGTTGGAACCTCTCAATTTTGAGAAGTTACAGACCTGCAGGTAAGGACTGAAGACAGTCATTTATGTAACAAGCAACCCAAAGGAAGAGTGATGAATGATGCCTTAGGAAACCACTGGATGTGTACCTCTCTTATTGCATTTGTCACATTGTAGTGAAATCATTTGTGTAGGTGTCTGTCTCCCTTACTAGGCTTTAAACTCCTTAAAGGCTAAGACTCTGTCTTATTTATTCTGTATCCTCCACTCTCAGCACTGAGAATGAGGCTTGACATTTTACTCAGTAAATGCCTGTTGCATAAATAAATGAAGAACTTAAAAAATATTTCACAATCATTAGGAAATACCACAAAGCACTAGACCTCAATCTAGTTGATTTTTGCTGGATAGGTGTGTGTAAAATATTTGAATGCTTATAATTCCAGTCAGGAGCCCAAAATTTGCTCACACACTAAAGAAAATAAAAGGGAAAATGCAGGGAAAATGAAACACTAATTAGATTTCTAAAATTTATACCTAATGTATAAGCAACAAGACATGTTTTCATTGTTATATTTATACGATGGCCAGATGTTAGATGAAATTTAGCTCAATGAGTATTTCAGCAAGAAAAGTATTTTAACAAGCATGGGAAGCTAGAGAATAAATGTCAGCCTGGTTTTAGATAATTATCCTCCTTGGAAACTGTCCAAAACAATATGTTACCTGAATTAGTTATTATTTTTCAGTTTTTTCTACCTCTTCAGATCTTAAAAAGCTGAGTTCTGGAATTCCCATCACGGCTCAGTGGTTGATGACCCCAGACTAGCATCCAGGAGGATGAAGGTTCAATCCCTGGCCTCGCTTAGTGGGCTGAGGATCTGGCATCGCCATGAGCTATGGTGTAGGTCACAGACGTGGCTCAGATCTGGCGTCGCTGTGGCTGTGGTGTAGGCCAGCAGCTACAGCTCCAATTTGACTCCTGCCTGGGTACCTCCATATGCTGCAGGTGTGGCCCTCACAAAAAAAAAAAAGACAACAACAATTAAAAAAAAAAAAAAGCTGAGTTCTGCTCCCTCAACAGGTTCAAAATCTCTAAGAAACAAACCATGTCCACGATGTTTGCAACCTTTGTCCATGGCACAGTGATAGCATGTAGCTAGTGCTCAATTAATGGATGGTTGGATGGGTGGATAGGTGGATGGATGCATGGATGGATGCATGGATGCATGGATGGATGCATGGATGGAAGAAGCTCTCCAATCTGGAAGAAGTAAACTAATCTGTGAACAGATGGAAATCATGCCCTGCACACTTCTTCCCTTATTAAAGTGTTGGCCAAGTATCAGAATGATAGAGGAGGAATGCACAGTTCAGAAAAATTATCAATATGAGTATATGTAGGGCTTTAGAGTTTATAAATATTAGTCTCAATTAGTTAACCTTCAAAGCTCATCGTGAGGCAAGCATTACTATCATTCTCTTTTCCAAAGATGAGGAAACCAGGTGTTAAAGAAAAATTAAGTAAATTACTCGGGACTACACCTAGTGCTAAAGCAAAAATTGGAACCCATATCACAATTAATTCCAATTCTTCCCCCTACATCACACAGTTCTCACATTCATTTATCAGTCTAATTTCCCATTAACCATCTTTCCTTTAGTGGCAAGAAATATATTCTATCCATACTAAGGGGAAATCTTTATGTACAACACCAACAAGGGAGCAATAAATTAAGTACATCAGACAGGGAGCAAGTTTATAAACCTTAGAAAAGTTCTCATACAAGAGAATAATCTGCTTCAATGGGTTTACTTAAGGATAAGTTGGGTAATTTAGGAAAATTGTGACTGATTTTTCTTAGGAAAGTATTATAAAGACCACTACTAAAGATGTTTTTCATTTGGTCCAGAAAAGAGACTTGGCAATCAATTGCAAAGGTACTAATAAGATCTTCCACATTTCAGTAATAATAATACCCCAGCTCTTAATTATTGCATCCTTACTATGCACCAGACTTTATGCCAAAAAGACTTTTTCTTTTCTCTCTTTTTTTTTTTTTTTGTCTTTTTTGCCATTTCTTGGGCCACTCCCGCTGCATATGGAGGTTCCCAAGCTAGAGAGTCAAATCGGAGCTGTAGCCGCTGGCCTACACCAGAGCCACAGCAACTCGGGATCTGAGCCACGTCGCAACCTACAGCACAGCTCACGGCAACCCGGATCCTTAACCCACTGAGCAAGGCCAGGGATCGAACCTGCAACCTCATAGTTCCTAGTCGGATTCGTTAACCACTGAGCCATGACGGGAACTCCTAAACACTTTTTCTTCTTGAGCAGGGGTATGATACAAACATGTTCTACAATATACCCCCCAACTTGTTAGCTGGTCTTTGATTTACCTAATATGACAATTTCTCCTTGCCATTCACTGAGACAGGTAATAGTATTTTATTTATTTATTTATTTATTTTATTTTTTTTATTTTTTTGGTCTTTTGTCTTTTTTGTTGTTGTTGTTGTTGCTATTTCTTGGGCCACTTCCGCGACATATGGAGGTTCCCAGGCTAGGGGTCTAATCGGAGCTGTAGCTGCCAGCCTACGCCAGAGCCACAGCAACGCAGGATCCGAGCCACGTCTGCAACCTACACCACAGCTCACGGCAACGCCGGATCGTTAACCCGCTGAGCAAGGGCGGGGACCGAACCCGCAACCTCATGGTTCCTAGTCGGATTCATTAACCACTGCGCCACGACGGGAACTCCGGTAATAGTATTTTAATTCTTCTTTTCTTATTAATCACCCAATCAACATATAAGCTTAAGCAATTATTTTGTTCAAGGCTCTATAGAATATGTTAATCAATGACCTTTATTTCTTAAATATTTATTAATTTTATTAAAATAAAGTAAAATTGAATAAGAGAATCAATAAAATGGTGCTTGGCAATAAATTGAACTGGTGTATGATAACTTACCCCAGATCAGCCTATAAAGTTGACAGACTGTATTTGCACCAAATAAAATAAAGGTATTACTGAGTGGGCCAAGCTGTAACATTGTTACAATGGTAACAGGTTTGGGCAATGATAGAAGAGAATGATCATTGTGGGTACCTACCTGCCCGGGTCCAAACTATGGAACTGCAGTTTAGGTCCCCAAATATTTTGACTCCGATTCACGGAAGACAGAGGTTTTTTTGTTTTGTTTTGTTTTTTGCCTTCTAGGGCCACACCTGTGGCACATGGACGTTCCTGGGCTAAGGGTCAAATCAGAGCTGTAGCTGCTGGTCACAGTCACAGCCACACCAGATCTGAGCTGCATTTGCAACCTACACCTTAGCTTGTGGCAACACCAGATCCTTAACCCCTGAGCGAGGCCAGGGATCGACCCTGTTCTTCATGGACACTAGTTGGGTTCATTACTGCAGAGCCAGGATGGGAACTCTGGGAGACAAAGATTTTTTAAAATATAGAAATACATAACCAATGACTGAGAAATGATTTGTTTAAATTGAGGGCCTCCAGAGAGGAAAGAAAGGAAAGGAGGGAGCAGGAGGGAAGGGCGGGAGGCAGGATAACCTCGGTGACCTAAAAGTAAGCGGACAAGTGCTCCTAGCCTTCCTGCTCCCACCCAGAGCAGGAGCTGCCAGGACAGCATCTGCACCCTGCAAAGAGGAGCCCCTGTGCGGAGTTACCCTACATTGTTGTCCCCCTACATTGTAATCAGCGTCTGGGACAAGACTGGACTGTGCATTGCCGTGAACAAACTTAACGGCCCCACCTCGGTTTTCATTGTCCAAACGTCACGTTAAAGGGGAAGAGAGACCCCTCCTACGGCATCAAAGGACTCACTGAATCTTGATTTTCAACAATAAATGCAGAAAGAAAACAGGATCTCCCCCCATCTCACTCAAGACACCTTGCTTTTAAAATATATTTCTTCCTTCATTCCCACTGTGGCTCAGCATGTTAAGAACCCAACATAGTGTTCGTGAGGGTGCAGGTTCGATCCCTGTTCTTGCTCCGTGGGTTAAGGAGCCAGCGTTGCCACAAGCTGCAGTGTAGGTCATAGAGGCAGCTTGGATCTGGTTTTGCCTTGGCTGTGGTGAGGCTGGCAGCTGCAGCTCCGATTCACCCCCTAGCTTGGGAACTTCCATATGCCACAGGTGTGGCCATAAAAGGAAAAAAAGAGAAAAAAAAAATATATATATATATTTATATTTATTTCAAAAGGAAGTTGTGAGCCTCACCTTAGCACAGGGTTCTTGGAGAAGATTCTCCATGTTAAGCTACTCCAGGATTTCCATGTCAAAACTTAGAAGAAATAGGTTTGATCATAATGTTTCAAAAGCTGATCTTAATGGCAATGGTGGCAGAGGAACAGAAGAATGGGAGCGGCTGGGATATCTCTAGTGATCGGCAGTAAGGAAGAGCTGAAAAGAACTGATACAGATTATTCAGCCCTGTGGTGTTGGTACATTGTGGTTAAATCATTCATACTCTTTGAACTCTAATAAAAAATTCTCATCAAACAATGATGACATTTTCATCTCATCAAAGTTTAATCACAAGAGTATTGTAATTCTGATTTTCTTCACCTCAGTTCACATTGAAAGTAATTGTCAGACGTCATTTTAATTCTAACCATTACATCCATTTTTACATGTTCTCTCTTACATTATTATGGTCATTTTGTTCTGTAAGAGGCGTGTCTTTTTTTTTTCTATTATTCAAGCAGATTTAAGACAGCTCTGTCACCTACCTACAAATAGGAAATTTAAGGCTTATTTTAAAAAGCGTTCGTGATAACAAATTAACATACGTGGAAAATGCTTTCTTGAAACACCAAGAGACACAAAGAATAATAAATTCTGACTATTAAATTTCCTGACGTTAGGAAAACACTTGCCTGAATTTTTGATTGCTTCAAAAAAATTTTCTTACCAACCCCCAGAACAGACAAATTTTGGCTTAAGAGTCACAGAAGCAGAAAGCTCACTTAATTTTCTTCCATTGCCGTTTTGAAAAATACTCTGCTTTAGTTGTGAAATACCCCAGGGTGTGGGCTGAGGAGTGGGAACAAATTTATTCCAATTGAGGTGGGAGTTCCAGTTATGTGCGACTCAGGGTTAATGAATCCGACTAGTATCCATGAGGATGCAGGTTTAGTCCCTGGCCCCACTCAGTGGGTTAAGGATTCAGGATTGCCATGAGCTGTGGTTTAGGTCATTGACACAGCTCAGATCTGGTGTGGCTGTGGTTGTGGTGCAGGCCAGCAGTTGCAGATCCAATTTGACCCCTAGCCTGGAAACTTCCACAAGCCTCAGGTACGGCCCTAAAAAAAAAAGTAAGGAGGGGGCTGGCTCCCTCCTGGGAATGGCAAGTGGGCCCTAATGGCTACTTCTAAGGACATATGAAAAACTAGTGAGAAAATCCTGACGGATTGTAGGATTTGGGCTCATATGTGTGTTGTATTTTCTGTTTTCCACAAGGGACATATATTACTGTCAGAATCAGAAGGGGGAGGAAATGAATGATACATTTCAAGAGACCTAAAAGATCTGACTTAGATATATGGGTCAGAGGGGGACACAGAGGAGGTAATGCATAGCCTTGTAGAAGGTAATTTTTTCCCTCCTACACTGTTGGTGGGACTGTAAATTGGTGCAACCACAGTATGGAGGTTCCTTAAAAAACTAGATCTAGAACTACCATATGATCTAGCAATCCCATTCCTGGCATCTATCTGGAGAAGACCATAGTTTGAAAAGATATATGCACACTGATGTTCATTGCAGCAAAATTTACAATAGCCAAGACATAGACGCAACCTAAATGTCCATCGACAGAGGAGTGGATAAAGAAGATGTGGTACATGTACACAGTGGAATACTACTGGGCCATAAAAAAGAATGAAATAATACCATTTGCAACAACATAGTTAGACCTAGATATTATCATACTAAGTAAAGTAGTCAGAGAAGGTCAAATATCATATCTATCATTTATATGTGGAATCTAATTTTAAAATGATACAAAAGAACTTATTCACCAAACTGAAACAGACTCAAAGATTTTGAAACCAAACCTACAGTTACCCAGGGGGAAAAGCTAGGGGGAGGGAAAAATTGGGAGGTTGGAATTGACATATACACACTACTCTACATAAAATTGATGAGCAACAGGGATCTACTGGATAGCACAGGGAAATCTACCCAATATTCTGTGATGGCATATATGACAGAAAAGAATGGATATATGTACATATACAACTGATTCACTTTGCTGTACACCTGAAGCTGACTCATTATTGCAAATGAACTATACTCCAATAAAATTTTTTTAAAAAGAAGGTAATATCTATGTCCAAGAGCAGAAAGGTCCAACCAAACAAAGCAAGGATCCTACACATAAACTCTTACAAAGGTAAGCAGGCAGTTGGGAGTTCCCACAATGGCTCAGTAGAAATGAATCTGACTAGTAACCATGGAGACACACATTCCACCCCTGGCATCACTCAGTGAGTTAAGGATCCAGTGTTACTGTGAAATGTGGTTTAGGTCACAGACTCTGCTCGGATCTCATGTTGCTGTGGCTATGCTGCAGGCCAGCGGCTCCAGCACCAATTCAACCTTTAGCCTGGGAAACTCCATAGGCCATGGATGCAGCCCTGAAAAAAAAAAAAAAAAAAAAAAAAAGATAAGCAGGCAAACAATGGAAATTTATCCCTTGCTACCTTTTGCCCTTTGGTAACCCTAAGTTTCTTTGTTTGTTTTTGCTTTTGGGGGTGTCTTTTTTGGCCACACCTGTGGCATGTGGAAGTTCCTGGGCTAGGGATCAATCCTGTGCCAGAGTAAGGGAATTCTGGGTAATTCTAAATTTGTTTTCTATGTCTGTGAGTCTGTTTCTGTTTTCTACATAAGTTCATTTGCATCATATTTTATTTGTATTTGTTTATTTATGGCCACACCTGCAGCATGAGGAAGTTCCCAGGCCAGAAGTTTCTGGGGAGCCCGGGACAAATGGGGGTAAAAACAGTTCAGTAGATTTCTGTCATCCTTGAACTTGAGTCCAGTGTGGCCTGAGCTTCTATTATTTTAGACAAACTTGAAATTCAAAATTGAATATGAAGTCTCCAAGCTCTTAAATGTTGGTCCACATGAGTTTTTCTAAAACCGTACAGGCTGTACCAGGCTCAAGGATCATCAGTTTGAGATCTTTAGGTCCTCTTGGACATATTCATAAATGACACTCTTCAAACACCTCAAACTGAACATGTCCCAAGCTGAAGTAATTGCCCTAATGTCTTCCAGTCTCTTTCTCCTATTGTGTATAGAGTTGTCTAGGCTAACACATGGCAGTCATCCATGCATAAGCCCTAACTCCCATTCCGTTATTTGACAAATATAAGATCTCTTAAATTCTTCTTGTCTCCATCCCAATTGCTTCTACTTTGGTTCAGGCCAATGAAATAATCACCTACTTTATTGTATTAGCCTGTAAACCTAGTGATTCTCAATCGGGGGTGACTTTGCCCCCAGATAAAAATTGGCACTGTCTGGAGATAGTTTTAGTAGTTAGAACTGGGGGTTAGCTTCAGGCAGCTAATGAGTAGATGCCAGGGATACTGCTAAGCATCCTACAATGCAAAGGACAGTCCTCCACACCCTAAAAAACAGTTATCTGGCTCAATACAAAATAGGGATGAGATTGACAGATCCTGTAACTGGTCTACCTGCCTTCAGTCTTGCTTCCCTCCAAGCAAGAATAACCTTCGTTCCAAAATTAAATCATATTTCAAGGTTCTTTTTAAAATGAAGCCATATCGTTTCATCTCTTAAAGGTTATCTTCTAAATGAAATCATTATCTTTTAAAGGTTATCTTTTTAAAATAAAATTATATTTCTTTGGTAAAATCTAGAAGATATGATTTTTCTACCCAAATCCCACACATATATTTCCTGGCAATAAGAATTCTTTTGTTCCAGAGAAGGATAAGTCTTCCATTCTGGGGAGTCAACCTTTATTAGGCTTACCCAATCAGGGTGATTTAATTGCCTTCTTCAGTGCTCTCTTTAGGAAAAGGCCTGAGGATAATTTGTTTAACCTCATCTGAAAAAATATTCTCTACTCTTAAAAGGAGGCTTTGATAAATTTGTTTGCAAAGGTGACCATAAAAACTCATACCGTTGCTACTCACATGTACGTTCACAGAATGACTCTGTTCTTCCTGTCATGGGTTGAAATCTAAGTCTCATCCCTTTGGATGACTTTGGGCTGTTCCTATAACTTGCTTTACCAGCAGAATGTAGCAGAATGGTATTGTGGGAATTTTGAGACTAAGCCACAGAGTGCCAGTCCTCGTTTCCTTGGAATGCTTCCTTGAGACTGCCTTGTGAAGCCCAGTCTAGTCAACTGGGAGATGACAGATGAGGTGGAACATGGTTGAAGCCCCAGACATGAAAGGGAGGTTATCTTAGACCATCCAGTCCCAGTTAGGCCCCCCAACTAACTGACAATGGAATGCATGAGTCTAGGAGAGGGCAGCAGAGCTGCCCAGCAAAGCCCAACCCAATCTCACATTCAGGGCCATGGGCAAGTACAAGGGTGAGTGTTTTAGGACAGTAAGTTTGAGGTGGCTAGTTATGCAACAACAACAACAAAAAAAATGACTACTACAGAGATACAAGACAGAACATGGCCTTTTCTCTCCTTCTCTCCTTCAGATGATGTTGAAGGAGGAAGGAATAGCTTTTGCAGCTATTCTGAGTGACATACCCAGCATACTGAGAACAGCAGAGTAGAAGGAAGAAAAGAGCCTGATTCCTCATGACATCACTGAGCTGCTGAATTAACCACTCTGCCTCTAGACTTCACCTTATGTGATGCAACATTGTAAAATTCCGTCAGTATTTAAACTACTTTTATACGCTCTTTCTCTTATTGGCAGATAAAAATGGTCTTCCTTGGATTTCCATTGTCCTTAGGATAAAATGAAAATCCATTCATCATCTGGATGCTGTTTATCCTCTGGCTTTTGGTCTCAGCACTGCCCACCTGGCCCTCTCACAGTTCTGCCCATCACGCTCACGCTGACCTTTCAGTTCCTCAAGGGAGCTGCATTCCCTCTGTCTCTCTCTTGCTCAGGGCGTTCACATGGCCTTTTCTTCTGCCTCAAGCTCTCTATTAACCCAACCATCACAGTACCATCACTCCACCCTTCACCTTAAAATGATTTGGTCATTTTTCATAACATGTATTGATTTTATTGGTGTATTTTTCTGGCCGCGCCCATGGCATATGGAAGTTCTTGAGCCAGAGATTGAACCTGTGCCTCTGCAGCAACCCCAGTTGCTACAATTGGATCCTTAACCCACTGAGCCACAATGGAGACTCCTCATAACATTCATTTTAATAGTTCTACAAAGTTCACCCTACCAACAATAATACCCTACCCTCTTTCTTCTCATTTCCCCACATTCTCCAAAAGCAATCATTTTTCTTTATTAAAAATTTTGGCAGTTGCTTCCATGTCTCTAAATAATAGATTTGCATGGATACTTGCAATTTTTTTTTCAGTTTTTGATTTTATCTACTTTCTATTATTAAAGTAGATGTTATCTTTCCTTCCCCTCTTCCCAACACATAAATATATATATACACACATGCTCTTCACAGCTGAGCCATGAGTCAACTATGATTTCTCTGCTTTTCTTGTGTAAGTTCTGGTTTTCTCTAAAGTTAATTATAATCTTGTGGGGTGGGGTTTGTTTTCCTAATTTTTTTATGTATTTACCAGTCCAACTGTAAACCCTTCACCAGTTATCTAAATCCCCTCTGAAGATGTTCAGATATAGCAGGCATCCTTTCAATGGTACCTTAGGAAGGAATCTTTCCTGGAGCCTTCTGACCTGCTCCAGCGTGGGCTGCTGGACTTCACCTGGTAAATATCTGCCATCCTTGGATCTCCCCTCACCGTCATCTTTAGAATTCCCTTTGCCTCTCTCTGGTGTTCCTCATTTTTCTCTTTTGTTTGCTTGTTTATCCTGATAACTGATCATAGTCTGAGATTAGAAATTTTGAAGGCTCTGGTTTCTTGCAGATGAGAAATATGCTATTTGTTTTCCTGATCTTCCTTCTCTCCCTCTCCCTCTCTCTCTCCTTCTCTCTCCTTTTCAGCCTAAGGCCCCTCTCTTTTTCCCTAATACATTGATATTTCATAATGATATGTCTTGGGTCTCTGTTTCATCCATTTTACTTTGTCTCTAGGTATTCAATGAGCTTTGTCAATCTAAAACTCAGATCTTTCCCCTCTGGTATATTTACTTAAAGTGTTTCTTACATCCTACTTTCCATTTTTTCTGTTCTTTCTTCTGCAGCCCCGATTATTCAGATATTGGACCTCTTGTACTATAGCAGATGCCTTATTCAGATGGGTTTCAGCTTCAGTTTTCAGAAGGAACAGAAATTATGTCTTGATAAAAAGTGATCAGTGAAGACCTTTAAAATTTCTTTTTCAAAAGATTTTAATGTGGAGTTGATATCCCTCTATTTTAAGTGGTTTGAAGTATTGGCCTTGATAGGGAGTCAAATGAAATACCTAGTTGGAGATATGCTCCAAAAACATAATTCTATGAAGACATGCAAGCTTTGTCTCATTTCTAAGAAGAAACTGAAACTAGATTAACAGAAAATTAAGTGACGGTTTGGTCAAGCTAAGTGAAACATGAAAAGTAAATTATATCTAAAATTCTATGATTCTGTGATACAAATAGTGGGAAATAATTCGGACTTTTCAAATACTTCCAGCAATCATTTTGCATTTTCTAGTTATAAGTATTTGGAATACATTATATTAGAATTTCTGTACTGAGTAATTCCCACAATATTATTGAACTTGCTTTTGGTTATTCACAAAGGAGTGGAGAAGTTGAGTTAGTCACAAAGGAGGGCTACAGAGAAATTTCAGATCACATAAAATTTATCTGACATGAACATCACCTAAAATGCCTTTTCTTTCTAACCTATTATTATGAAATACATGAATTTATCATTTGTACCCCCATTGGTTTCCCAAAAGGATTTGGTATGAATTTCAATTTTTAAGAAAGGTATCTAGCAGAGAAATGCAAATTAAGCTACAGTGAGGAACCACCTCGTACCAATCAGAATGGCCACCATTAAAAACACCACAAATAGCAGTTCCCATCATGGCTCAGTGGTTAACGAACTCCACTAGTATCCATGAGTATGAGGGTTCGATCCCTGACTTCAATCAGTGGGTTAAGGATCTGGCTTTGCCGAGACCTGTGGTATAGGTTGCCGACACAGCTCGGATCCTGCGTTGCTGCGGCTGTGGCATAGCCCGGCAGCTACAGCTCTGATTCCACCCTTAGCCTGGGAACCTCCATGTGCCACGGGTGTGGCCCTAAAAAGACAAAAGAAAAAAAAGAAAAAAAAAACAGAAATAATAAGTGCTGGAGGGGGTGTGGAGAAAAGGGCACCCTTCTACATTGTTAGTGGGAATGCAAATTGGTACAGCCTCTATGGAAAACAGTATGGATTTCCATAAAAAATTAAAACTAGAGCTACCTTATGATCCAGCAATCCCACTCCTGGGTACATGCCCAGACAAACCATAATTCAAAAAAGATCATGATTCTGAAAAGATACATGTACCACAATGTTCATAACAGCACTATTTACAATAGCCAATACATAGAAATGATCTAAATGTCCACTGACTGATGAATAGATAAAGAAGACGTGACATATATATATGCAGTGGAATACTACTCAGCCATAAAAAAGAATGAAATAAAGCCATTTGCAGCAACATGAATAGACCTAGAGATTGTCATAGTAACTGAAGCAAGTCATAAAGGCAAATATCATATGATATCACTTATACATAGAATCTAAAATATGATACCAAAAAAAAGTCCTTCAGCCTTTGTGACATGAATGGCTCTGCTCTGGCATTCCCTGGTGGCCTAGCAGTTAAGGACTCAGTATAGTCATTGCTGTGGCTCACCTGTGCATACTGCAGGTATGGCCATAAATAAACAAATACAAATAAAATATGATGCAAATGAACTTATGTAGAAAACAGAAACAGACTCACAGACATAGAAAACAAATTTAGAATTACCCAGAATTCCCTTACTCTGGCACAGGATTGATCCCTAGCCCAGAAACTTCCACATGCCACAGGTGTGGCCAAAAAAGGCACCCCCAAAAGCAAAAACAAAGAAACTTAGGGTTACCAAAGGGCAAAAGGCAGCAAGGGATAAATTAAGAGGATGGGATTAGCAGATACAAACTATTATATATAAAATAGATAAACAATAAGATCCTACTGTATAGCATAGAAAACTATATAAATCATAATGGGAAAGAATCTGAAAAAGTATATATATATAGAGATGTACACATATATAGATATATATGAACATATATGTATATATGACTGAGTTATTTTGCTGTACACTAGAAATTAACACAATATTGAACATCACCTATATTTCAATAAAAAAATAAAAATATGTCCAAGTACACAGGATAAGTATAAGAAATAACAAAGGCTATAGATAAAATAGTGCTTATATACATTGAGTCAGAGATGAGATATTTGCTGCACTTAAACACCAAATTTAGATCTAAAATTTCTTCCATTAAGTCAAAAGAGGAAAAGTAATAGCCTATATTAAATCTGTCATGATATAAAAGGAAAAATACCAACTCTTTAAGGGTTACTATTTTTGTTTTTGGACTAAATTCTAGGAATAATTTATCCTATCAGTCCTCATAAAATAATAGCTAACATATATTGAATGTCTATTTTGTGCCAGGCATTCTCTTAAACTCTTTATATATCAATAATTTAATCATCATAACAGCACTGCAAGATAAAATACTATTCCTGCATTACAGTTTAGAAAATAATGGCACAAAGAGGTAAGTTGCCCGTGGTGACAGCTAGAAAGAAAAAGTCATAATCCGGACTCCTGACGGCTACACTGCATAAAATCTTTGTCAGTGGCTCCACAGATGACCTCAAAAGTATCCATTTCTTAAATCAACACTCAGTTGAAGCCAGGAGCATAACATTGAACTTAATGAAAGTATTTGAACTATTAATACTTAGCTAACAGATCTATTGGCATTTAGGAATTCCTGCTGTGGCTCAGCAGAAACAAATCTGATTAGTATCCATGAGGACTCAGGCTCGATCCCTGGACTCACTCAGTAGGTTAAGCATCTGGCGTTGCCATGAGCTGTGGTGTAGTTCGCAGATGCGGCTTGGATCCCAAGTTGCTGTGGCTGTGGCATAGGCTGGCAGCTACAGTTCTGATTCGACCCCTAGCCTGGTAACCTCCATATGCCAGAGTATAGCCCTAAAAACAGACAAAAAAAAAAAAAAAAAGAAGAAGAAGAATATTGGCACTTAGTTGAAGACATACAAAGTATTCATTACTCAGTTCATTCTGGGAATAAGAAAAAGCAAACCTACAGGAATAAGAATAATTATGATGAGTCCCCATGTGGCTCAGTGGAAATGAATCCAACTAGTATCCATGAGGATGAGGGTTTGATCCCTGGCCTTGCTCAGTGGGTTAAGGATCCGGCATTGCTGTGAGCTGTGGTGTAAGTCACAAGTGAGGCTTGGACCTGGCCTGCAGCTGCAGCTTTGATTCAGCCCCTAATCTGGGAACTTCCGTATGCCATAGGTGCAGCCCTTAAAAGGAAAAAAAAAAAAAAATAGAAAGCTTTGGATATATAATCACATCCACCATACATTCCTCTTCTAAAAACAAAAAGCAGGCGCAACAACCACGTATACCTTGGTGTTATGACAAATTTATATGCATACATTCTGGAAGGATTACATTGACTTGGTGGGAATAAAAAAGGAAAGAAAAAAATAAACCTGCAGGGGATAATTGCACTTCTGGTAATCTATTGGAATTTACATTCCAGTTTTGTTTTTGGGTTTTTGTGTTTTTTTTGTTTTTTTTTTTCATTTTTCAACTGTTTTGAGAAGATGCTCCCCAGAGGCCAGAGGTTAAGGATCGGAATGCGACTAACCGACAGTCAAAGTGACGATGCTGATGACAAGAAGCCACAATGGTAATCAGAAGAAATAACTGTGATGGTGGTAACAATCCTGAAGGTGTCATCAGAGCAAATGTTGCCATGGCAACTATGAAAATGGGGGGAGGGGGTAGAAAGCCTTTTAGAATGGAATTCTGTGTTCCAGCAACTTCCGGGAGTAAACCCATACACTGTAACCAAAAGAAGATTCTGATAAACAGCAATCTTTTGTGATTATGCTACAGCAAAGTTAAGGACAAAATGGCTTGCCAGATCAGAAAGGATGTGTGGGGTGATGGGTTGATACTTGCCCTCAGGTTCTGCCTCAGAGAAACAGCTGCACAACATATTTTTAGAGAGAATTCAGACCAGCTGCACAATAAGCAATACCACAACAAAATGAAAACGTTCCAAGCATGGTATTTCTTTTCCATCCTCACAGCTGTCCAGACAGTTCAAGTTTAATAGTGGCACACGTTGCTCTTTAAGGCACAAGAGAGAAACTTTCCTAGTCCCAGGATTGAAATGTGAACGGATATAAAAATCTCTTCAGCTCTCTCCAAGAACATAAAGGAAATGTTGATGCAGAATGAGGTCGGAAGATCCATCTGGATTGCTTTTGGAGCTTGGCAATTCTGTCTTCAGGGTATTTTTTGTTTAAAAACATTCATCACAATGTTATACAATTAGATACAGAGTCATTCTTCATGTCCCGCCACACCCAGGCAGATAACTTGCAAAGAAAATTGTTCTTGTTTCTTGGGCTAGCCAGCCTGGACCAATGTGGGCTGTGAGGGTGCTTCAGAAAGCAAGCCCGTGGAGAAGCTGGACCACAGAAGCTGTGCAAGCCCCAGATGGCCATGGAGACCACTTACCAGATCAGAGGAAACTTTGGTGGGGTTGGGAATTTCACCAAGCGGGGGTCACCATGAGCACACAGAGATTGACGTCTGCAATGACCAATGAGCTGCCAGTTATTTCACAAATAAGCATAGTCTTCCTTTATCTGGGTTTCTACTGTATAATCTAAAATATTCTCATTCTCTTTCTTACCTGTGAGACAGTAGCTACTAACTTCTTTTCCTTATGCTGAATAAATACATGATGATGATAGAGGTATGACATCAGTTCGGCCGCGTGGAACTTGATCTAAGAATACAATAAAGAAATGGTTTTGACTTTGCATTTTTCTCTCCTCTCCAGGCACTGAAGAAGTTAAATGGAATATTGTGTGCTTTCATTTCTCTAACTTGAAATGAATAATACTGAATAAATCTTCGCAATGATACTCTGAGAGAGTCCCAAAATAATTCCTAGTTAAAAACCACCATTTTTTAAATGGGACAGAACTACATTTAAGTCCCCGCTTCACCCTTATTTTCTAAACCTCATTTTCCTCCTTTGTAGAAGGAGGATGATAAAAAAAAATATTTGTAACGATTAAAGGAAAATACATGCACCATGCCTTGCCTTACTAAGTCCTCGGTGTTTTTATGACAGGTGACAAGTGGACATCTGGTAACTTTTGCTGTAAGTCACTGTCAGTCATTTGTTCACTCTGATGGAAATAATGGTAAAGCTACGTTATTCTATAGTTTTGTGCTAAAGATTCCTTCTCTAAGCAAGAGGAGACACCTGCATTAGAGCTGGACCAGATCTAGAGGGCTTGCAGATAGAAGGAATAGGTCCTGCATCCTCAGTGCCAGTCCGCCCTGGATTGAGGGATCTTACACCCTTCCAGCACAGTTCCTAGTAATCTCTCCAAAGTCACCACCACTTCAGGAATTGCTCTAGGAAATCCCTTATGGTGCAATGGGTTATGGATCCAGTGTTGTCACAGCAGCAGCTTAGGTCGGGTTAGCGCATGTTGGATCTATGGCCCCAGGAACTTCCATATGCCTTGGGTATAGCCAAAAAAATAAAAATAAAAAAGATTCCTCCAAAAGTAAGGAAGGAAAAAAAAAATGACCTAAGGAAAAGAAGCCAGTCGTATGGCTATAGCCTGAGGCATCTGACAACAAAGAATATCCATCACCCCAGTTTGAAAATATTCTAGAATCACAGCCCTGACTCCAGGCTGCTTCTGAAATCTCACAAAATGACCACTTTCTCTGAGCGCCTTCCTGGGACTAATTGAGAATTCTGCAAATAATTTAGAACACAGGCCCCAGCCCTTTTCACGCCAATGATTCAGTTTTCACATGTATCCCATCCAGTTGCAAGAGGCACCCCTGCGATAGAAAACACATATCCAGTTATCAAAGTTTTGCTCCTCGAGTCACTTTGATTTCGCTAAAAGCGACCATTCAAAGGACTTCTTGTAAGCTAGCATCCCAAACAAACAGACTATCACGAAGCAGCAGTGATTTGAATTCTAAGAGATTTTCCCTTGAAATAAGCTTTGTAGTAAAGGTTGTGATGCTGAGAAAAGATAAAAGGAAGCAGAATGGCAGATAGAGTTCAGAATGACTTAAAAATCAAATACAATCATCAGATGTTAGGAGTTTAGCCAGATGAGTGCACGGCATCTTCTCAGCCCTCCCTCCGTCCTTCAGATTTATTGCATTATGTACTCTGAAGGCTGATGTCAAGGGTTGAACAAGAGCAGGGGGCCCTAGGGGAAGGTTCCGAGGGCTCCCAGTCAAGGTGGCCTTAGCATTAGGCAGAGCGGGCAGTAGCCTAGAGCTGTGAAATATTAGGGGCAACGAAAACGCATAGTGACTGCGTCTTCTGTGACCGACCGCAGGCTTGCAGGCACGCAGGCACCAGCATCTTCCAGTCCACCCGGGGCCATAAAAGTCTTCATCTCCACCTCTCAATTCAGGGACATAGAGTATTGATTTCCAACATTAAATTACACTCAGGTTTTCTTTCTTACTTTTATTGTTGAATACAGAGATCTCCCATTGTTTATAATGCATATGTCTTTTAGGAAAGAGAGAAAGAAAGAAAAAACTAACTAAAAGGAGTTTGAAATATCCTGCACGCAGAAGTGTTTTAATACAAAGACTTCATAAATTTATACATTTCCTTTACTGGAATAAAGATGCCCGGACTCCTGAAGACAAGACCAGGTTTTAAACAATGCAGTTGTTGAAAGGTAAGAGGCTTTAGGGGTTCCCTGGTGACTCAGAAGGTTAAGGATCTGGCATTGTCTCTGCTGTGGGGAGGGTCACTGCTGTGGAGAGGGTTCGATCCCCTGGCCAGGAACTTGCACAGGTCACAGGTATGGCCCTCCACCCCCCCCCCCCAAAAAGCATTAGCATTAGCTATGAGCAATTATTGTGCATGTTACTACAATAAAAGCACACGGAGGGTTCCTGTCGTGGCATGGGGGAAACGAATCCGACTAGGAACCACGAGGTTATGGTTCGATCCCTGGCCTCGCTCAGTGGGTTCAGGATCTGGCATTGCCATGAGCTGTGGTGTAGGTCACAGACGCGGCTCCTATCTAGGGTGGCTATGGCTCTGGTGCAGGCCAGTGGCTACAGCTCTGATTCAGCCTCTAGCCTGGGAACCTCCATATGCTGTGGGTGCGGCCCTTAAAGGACAAAAGACCAACAACAAAAAAAAGACATGCTTTTGTAGTAGTTTCTGCTGTGGAGCAGTAGGTTAGTAGGTTAAGGCTCCAGTGTTGCAGCAGCTGGGGGCGGCGGGGGGGTGGGGAAGCGGTGAAGGGGGGAGAAATAGATCGTAGCTCCAGCTCAGATTTGATCCCTGTTCCATATGTTGTGGGTGCAGCCAAAAAAAAATTTTTTTAATGCTTTTGTATTAAATATAAACAAGACAACTGTAAAGGATTGAATGGAGTAATCATAAAAATACAGAAGAATCCTGATCTCAGATTGCCTTGTAAGTTTCTTTAAGTTGTCCCTTCACTTAAGAAACTGAAGCTTGGGAAGTTCCTGTCATGGCTCAGCAGAAACGAATCTGACTAGTATACATGAGGAAGCAGGTTCGATCTCTGGCCCCACTCAGTGGGTTAAGGATGTGGCATTGCCCTGAGCTGTGGTGTAGGCCACAGATGCAGCTCGGCTCCTGTGTTGCTGTGGCTGTGGCATAGGCTGACAGTGATAGCTCCGACTGGACCCCTAGCCTGGGAACCTCCGTATGCCGAGGATTCAGACCTTAAAAAAGAAGAAAAGAAAAAAAAAGAAACTGAAGCTGGAAGTTCCCTGGTGGCTCAGCAGGTTAAAGACCTGGAGTTGTCACCGCTGTGACTCAGGTCACTGCTGTGGCGTGGGTTTGATCCGTGGCCCAAGAACTTCTACATGCCGCAGGTGTGGCCAAAAAGAAAGAAAGCGAGAAAAGAAACTGAAGTTGAATGTTGTAAATGATGCTCTAGGGGTGTCACTTGTGCATGAGAGCTAAGGAAGAACACTCAACAGGTCCCAACTAAAGGTTGGCATCTACGGGCAAGGTCTTGATCTACTTCACAAGTTTGGTGAATAAGTGTTAATTGTAGGTTTTGAGTTGAAATAAAGCCTGTAGGATTTGTGTAGGCTATTTTTTAGGATCCCCTTCTTTAACTGTCTGTTTTGGACTGAGCAACTAACTCAAGGTTGTATTTTGCTCAAAGAAGAGGAATGTTATTGTACTACACATGAAAATGGTATTTGGGGGATTGTATTGAGGCAGTTTAGCCTGTCTTTTATTGTCAGGGGCATCCTCACTTTGAAAGATACAGAAACACTGTGTATATTCTTGCCAGGGATCTTGCCAAGAGGTTAACATTAGCATCTGTTTCCAGCTCAGATGGCGTACAATTCCCTCTTCTGCTAAGAGTTACCGTTTTCGTGCCTCTCCCCAAAGATACAATAAAATAAGATGGAATATGGTCTTTTAATCTTGGAGTCATCAAAGAAATGTTGAGGGAAGGGGGCTCAAACCACTCCCAGATGAGACATCACAAGTCGAAAGTGATAGAGCATATGGTTTTCCATGTGTGCAGCTTTTTCTTGCAGAACAATAAGGCAAACCACAGACAGGATTGGGAACACGGATCATTGCTATAGTTTAATCTGTTATATCTTAGATGCCGAGAAACAAAACATGGCAACATGCTTCACTCTGCTGCATCATTCAGAGCATCCGCAACTATTTCTACATAGGGGGTCAGAGACTGTTAGAAGATGGTTCGGAGGTTGTCTGGCTGTCACAGTGAAAAATGCCCCCACTGCGAGTTGATTTCCCAGTGGCCAGTCCTAACTGGCCACCTTCAATGATTAAACAACTGAACCAAACCTTGTTACCTTGTAGTGAAGGTGACTGGGGCATGTCAGCCACATGTGATCTGATCAGTTACTCATCAAAGAAAAAGTGGGTTTGTCTGCTCTAACATCTGTTGCCTAAGTCGCATTTATGTACTAGTGACACATCAAAAAACTATGTTACATAACTGATCATTCTATAACTTTGGCCAGTAAATAGAATAAATTGCTATTATGATGTGCTTGGGGATATCCAGGTTAACCCTTGCCCTTGCAAACACTGGCTAAAGTGTGGATTCTGTAAAACAACCTTACTTCTTGCCCCCATTCTAGGATTCTTCCTCTCTTTTCATACCAGTGGTCCCCCTGCTTCTATTTAACCAGCAATGAGAACTGCAACCATTTTCCTTAACTTTACCTTCTTGGTCAAACTACTTTCCCCTAAGTTCTAAGACAGATCCCCCCTGAAAGATGAGCCCCCTTGAAACCACACCATTTAGAGGCTCATCTCCAGCATCTCCACAACTTCCTGTCATCAGAAATGGTTATCTTCGTCTGAGCAGGGTTCCAAAAGGAAATCCTGAAACAGCCTATGCTTCAGCTCACTGCTGAGAGTGGGTAGCCCCTGGACACCACTGGTCCTTACTAAGAAGGAGATGGTAGAGAAAGAGCATATTGGGAGTTCCTGTCGTGGCTCAGGGGTTAACGAATCTGACTAGGAACCACGAAGTTTCGGGTTCGATCCCTGGCCTCAATCAGTGGGTTAAGGATCTGGTGTTGCCGTGAGCTGTGGTGTAGGTTGCAGACGTGGCTCGGATCCTGTGTTGCTGTGGCTCTGGCGTAGGCCAGTGGCTGTGGCTCCGATTAGACTCCTAACCTGGGAATCTCCATATGCCGTGGGAGCAGCTCTAAAAAAGGCAAACAAACAAACAAACAAAAAAAGAGTGTATTGGCCACTTGTTTATTTTTATTTTAAACCCAGAATTTCTGGGGGGGGGGGGAATACATAGTTCCAATGGAAGCATTCCTAATGGGAAACCTGTCTGATAAAGTTGTGCTTTCAAGGTGAGGGAGGGAGAGAGGGGAAGAAAAAACAAAGAAAAGACATGGAAATAAAAGGGGGAAAAGGCACATTTTCTACAAAGAAAGTGAGTGTGTTAAAAAGGTAAATATGAAGAAAAGAAGTAGGGGGCCACAGACAAAAGAGCTATAGCTCCCTTGATGTGATGACTATGTAATACTTTCAGTGAAAGCTGTGACAGCACTGAAGAATGTAAAACAGTGGGAAGGTATGGACCATCTCCCCATCACCACACTCCACTGACAGGAGGTTTGTATTATTATTATTATTATTATTATTATTATTATTATTATTATTATTTTGGGTTTTTTTTAGGGCCATACCCCCAGCATATGGAGATTCCCAGGTTAGGGGTCCAATCAGAGCTACAGCTGCCAACCTACACCACAGCCACAGCAATGCAGGATCTGAGCCATGTCCTCGAACTACACCACAGCTCTCGGCAATGCCGGATATTTAACCCACTGAGCGAGGCCGGGGATCAAACCTGCAACCTCATGGTTCCTAGCTGGATGCATTACCACTGAGCCACGATGAGAACTCCCTATAGGAGGTTTTTAAATATGTGTTAGTTATCCTCTGATCAAAACCACAAAGGCGAGCTACTACGTAATACTGATAAAGGATTAAATGTTAGGTACTACCATGCAATTTTTCTTATGTACAGGTACAGCATCACCAATTTAAAGCAGTCCATACAATACAAAGATAACTGCATCTGGATGTTCTTTGTAACAGCAGAAAAGGGAATATTACAAAAATTATTATCAATAGAAAAACGGTGAAATAAATTGTGACATGTCTGTGCAATGGAATACTATACAGCCATTTTGGGCTTATAAAAAGGAAAGAGAAGAAAATTGTTGTGTGTCTGTGTGTTACAAAGACAGAGGAAAAAAACCCTCGAGATTTATAGAACTATAGGCAATGTTACAATATAGGAAAGATTTGGAAGGGATACACACCAAACTTAACAGTTACCACTTCTGATAGAGAATGAAATCAGGAAAAAGGACAAAGGATGCTTTCTCTTTTTTGTGTGTATGTTTTTTTTTAAAAAAAAGGTTTTTTTGCTTTTTTAGGGCCACACTCGTGGCATGTGTAAGTTCTCAGGCTAGGGGTTGAATTGGAACTACAGCTACTAGCCTACACCCCAGCCACTAGGTCTGAGCCACATCTTCGACCTACACCACAGCTCACAGCAACACTGGGTCCTTAACCCACTGATCAAGGCCAGGGATCGAATCTGTGTCCTAATGGGTACTAGTTGTGTTCATTACCGCTGAGCCACAATGGGAACTCCAATGCTTTCTAATACTTATAGACATAATTCAAAATTTGTAAAATTATATACCTTCTTTTTTTGTGATAAGAGTATTTTTTAATTTAAAAATATAGGTATTTTGTGAAAATAATCCTAAGCCCATTCTGTGTAGAAACCACAATTTCCAGCATTCCATGTCTTTTTTTTTTTTTATAAGATGGACCCTGAAGAACCCTAGACAATTTGGTTTCCCTGTATGGAGTCAGCAATCCCTAGCAGAAGGCCAAGATACAAGGATTTGTGGGCACACTTAATTTCTTGGGATTTCCAAGAGGAAAGACTGCCTAAGACAGTAGTTCCTGGAGTTGTGACCATGTCAGGTTAAAATGCTCAGCATGTGAAGGTCAGAATTGAGAGTTATAATATCAAAGACTGCACTTCCTTCCCAAAAATACACCACGTGGAGGAGTTTTTAGAAGCTGGTCACAAAATACCTCAGAAAGTTGCATTGCTTATTTCAATTAGAGTTTGTGGATTTCATGGGTAAATAAGAATATCCCCCAAAATGGTAAGAGAAACTTTACAAACTGCTTTTAATAGCTTTTGACCCTACCTGCTCCTAAAATCATTGCAAAGTACTATGTCATATGTAGGAACAGGTAAAGGAGAACAGAATCTTTAATCTTTCATTAAGGAGTCATTTGGAAACAAGGAGAGTTTGACAGTCTGTTCTTAATATAAACTTTTGTTTGTTTTGTTTTGTTTTTATATGCCTATGCCCACATCATATGGAAGTTCCCAGGCCAGGGATTGAATCTGAGCTGAAGCTGAGACCTATGCCGTAGCTTCAGCAATGCTGCGTCCTTTAGCCCACTGTGCTGGGCCGAAGATGAAACCTGCATCTCTGAAATGACCTGAGCCACTGCAGTCAGATTCTTAACCCACTGCCCCACAGCAGGAACTCTGATATAGAGGTTGTTGTTGTTATTGTTTCAATTTTCTGCTAACAAGATAACTGCTACAATAGACTAAGCCTGATTGTGTGTCCTATTTGTCCAGTTGTGTATGCTGTCTATAGAAACATCACCTCTTCTCATAAACCAACTTTGATGTGTTTTCTCTGTATTATCAAATGTCAGTGCTCATTAGTTAATTTTCTCTCCATACAGAACTTCTATTCATTCAACAATTTTTTTTTTTTGAGGGCTGACCTGATAGATTCTAGGAACTCTGATATGTGAAAATTCTTGGTAACATGGCAAGTGTTACTCAAATATCAATGGTTGGTTTCAGTCTGAGCAGACACTCCCAGCCTGCTGCTTCCTAAAAGCAGTTGTCAGCTATTCTAGAGAGAAAAAAAGAGAGAGAGAGAGAGAGAGAGAATCCAATACATTTCACAGAGATAATAGAGAAATCTCAGCCACTTCCAACTTTAAAAAGATGACCATCAGAGTTCCCACTGTGGTACAGCAGGTTAAGGTTCTGGCATTGCTACAGCTGTGGCGTAGGTTGCAGCTATGGCTTGGATTCAGTCCGTGGCCCAAGAACTTCGATAGGCCATGGGTGCAGCCAAAAGAAAAAGAAAAAAAAAGAGAGAGAGAGCAAGATGATTGGATAATATGAACCCACACTAAAGGCAAAAGGACTCATATAAGTGACCCAGCAGAGTGGGCAGTGTTGGTGAAGCAGCACAATCTAATGGCTGCTGGACAGAGACTGTATCCTTTACCTTGAGAACATGGGCTACCGTTTTATTTTTTCCTGGATAGGTTTTAGATATGGGCAGCATAGGCAGCCATAAGTCTGACCTCTTTTGTGCCAAGGTCAAAAGAGACTTACAACCTGGACCGCCTCCTTAAATGCTCAGCTTATTTAGAATCAACAGTACCCCTCGGCCTACCCAAAGTCCATAAACTCAGGGCACCACAACTAATAATAAGACAGCGTCTTGTGTTCTGGTTAAAGGCACCTCTTTTGAGTCCTGCTACAGCCAAGGAAAGAAGACATAAAAACTTAAGCGGGGAGTGGGGGGTGGGACCAGCTATAACTTAGCATATGTCAGCAGAAGAACTTCAGGGACCATTCAAACTGAGATTCTCTTTCCAAAGATTAACTTCAAAGAACATCATGATTGAGATGAGGACCCTCCCTTCTCAGGGTAACACATAGATCCAGATGAAATGCTTTCTTCTGCTCTTTCTGCTCTAACCACAAGTTATTATCACTGGGAAACAGTTATGGGTATGTGTGCACCAAAATGTACAAAGGAAGGTTATTTATTGGGTTAATCCATGAAAACGTTCAACTTCATTACTTCCACGTTTTTTCTGGGGCGAAAAAAAGAATGAACTAAATCCAATGAGTACACCAAACTTTCCACCTCTCCTGTCCTCTCTCACCTCTGCTGAATCTGGTCTTTATCTTCAAGGCTTTCAAATTCTTGATCTTGACAGCCTCACTCAGTCCCCTGCTAATCTTGCTCCATTTCCTCAGACATACTTTCAAGATGCTGGTTTTCATTCATCCTTCGTCCGCCTCCACACCCTCCCTTCCAGTTTTTAACTGCATGTGACTCCACTCACCAATTTGCTTTTGATCCCATCTTGACCCCTAAGTATTGTTGAGTCATGTACCTGAGTAGATCAGATAGCCTTATGCCCCTGCCTTCTTTTTATTTTTTTTATTTTTTTGTCTTTTTGCCATTTCTTGGGCCGCTCCCGTGGCATATGGAGGTTCCCAGGCTAGGGGTTGAATCGGAGCTGAAGCCACCGGCCTACGCCAGAGCCACAGCAAGGAGGGATCTGAGCCGTGTCTGCAACCCACACCACAGCTCACGGCAATGCCGGATCCTTAACCCACTGAGCAAGGCCAGAGATTGAACCCGCAACCTCATGGTTCCCAGTCGGATTCGTTAACCACTGAGCCATGATGGGAACTCCCACCCCTGCCTTCTGATTCCACCTCACCTGCGTCCACTGAGCACCCCGTCACTGTCTCTACCGACCCCTATTGAGTTTCCAGTTCTTTTCCAACTTTCACAGGCCTCCACCAGCCCACTGCCAGATTAATTGTTATTTACATCCCTAAGATGATAAATGACCCCCATTTGAACTCCCTCAATTGTCCTCCTTTAAACCTCAAATTTCCCTGTTTTTCACAGTTTTCCCTTTTTATCTACATTCAACCAGAAGTGTCCTCTAAGGCTCATTTCCCCTCAGGGTTTTATCACCGCCCCTTCCCTCTCAGGTACTGAATCTATGCATCATCACCTCTGTTCACATCTCTCCTTCCATCTCTCTTTTGCCTTCAGCATCATCCTTCCTTGATTTATAAATACAGCTTTTTCCTTGACTTTTTTTGCCCTCGAAATCAAGTCCCATCCTGCTTCTCTTTTCCAAACTTTTGCAAACAGTAGGTACAATTCACTGTCACCAGGTCCTAACTTCCCTTTAATTTCTAATCACTAGTAAGTTTTTCAGAAGCTTTTCAATAGCGTTCAGGCTAAGACACCAGTATCCTCCCAATTACCAAATCCGATGACTTTTCCTTAGGTCTCACCCCCCTTTTTATTTCCTTTTTTGGCTGCCCCCCTCAGCATATGGAAGTTCTCAGGCCAGAGATCAAATCCAAGCTGCAGCTGTGACCTACAGCACAGCTGTGGCAACACCAGATTCTTTAACCCACTGCACCAGGCTGGGGATGGAACTTGCACCTGCAGCAACTCGAGCCACTGCAGTCAGATTCTTAACCCACTGCACCATGGCGGGAACTCCAGGTCTCACCTCTCTCTCTTTCCTCAGAATCCAGCCTTGTTCACCATCCATTTCATGAAGCTCCTTCCTACACTGGCTCCCAGGACCATCCCCCACCTTATTCTCCTCCTAGCTTACCAGTCTTTCCTCCCCACTATCCCTGCTTCCTTTACCTTAGAGTTTAGTTCAGTTAAACGAACAAGTGTTGAATCCTACTATATGCCAGGCCCTGAGCCTGGTACAGAATGGGCATTTCATCAATATGGGTTAAATGGATGAATGAATGAATGAACAAATAAATAAATGCTTTGCATTGTGCTGCACCTGAAGTGAATGAAACATATTCCAGCCCTCAAAGAGCAAGTTTCGCTCACTTGCTGAACATGTGCACACACAAAATTCATCACATTCAAATACACGATCTTCGTCTTCTTATTAAAACGAATCTTGTCCCTTTTTCTGAGCTCTTCCAGGTTCCTCATTGTATTTAACCCTAGAGTCACTTGCACCATCAAGGCCTCCTTGTCCTTCCCACTCTCATTTTCCCAGGTCATGATCTTACCAGCTCTCCCCTGAACAATTGCAGTAGCTTTCAGACTGGGCGTGCCCACCCCAGTCTGTTCTAGCCTCTGACTCCCCCCTACATACACACAGAACACCCATTCTCTGCTCTGCCTCCAGAATTTCTTCCTAAAATCAGTGTAGCCACATCAATTCCCTTTTTCAAAGATGTTTTCTGGGTTCCCACCTTCCTCTAACCTGGCAGTTGCAGCCATCCCTGGTCAAGCCTAGTCTCCACCTCCAGCCTCCCCTGCGCCACACCTGCTCATCTTACTGACCTCCCCATCCCCGCACCCATATCATTGGATTATTCTCTGTTCTGGAGCGGGCCCTGCTCTCCAGCCTCTGTGTGTGTGTTCAGACTGTCCTCTCCTCCTGAAACGCCCTTCCCCTTGTCTGTGTCTGTTATGGGTTTCCATCCCCCTCCAAGGCTGGATTCAAATCTCTTCCTTCTCCAGATGCCTCCCAAGGTGGAGACATCCTCTCTTGCCTTTGTTTCTCTTAATGAAATCTATTCATACTTTTATTATAGCACATTTCAAAGCCTTTCTCATCTGTCTCCTATCTGTCTCCCCTGTGGGATTCTGAGATTACAGACTCTATCGAACTCATCTCCATAATCCCCATGTACTCTGCTCAGTGGTGGCTGATTGACTCGGGAGCAAAACGTTTTATCTGTAACTAAAATGAGCATAGCATGGTGCAATCGAGGAATGAGGTAAAAGCTGATTTTTCAAAGAAGAAAAGCAGCAAAGTTGGTCCCCTAATTTTGGTCTGTGTCTCAATCTTAGTCTTCCAGCAAATGCAGATTCTTCCAGAAAACCTGTCATTTCTCCACAAATGCAAAGCCATATGTACAGCGGAGACTGGTGAGAGGACTTGACTAACTCAAGCTTAATTCATCATCACTGCTGTAAATAAAACTCAATGTACATGCCCTGCAGATGGCAGGTCAATAACATCAACTCACATGAAAGATGACCCTAGCAAAGAACAGACTAGGCTGGAAAAAAATATGAAAACAGACTTTTACAACTCGACCATTGCCAGTTTCTGAACCTGACCAGATATGGCCTCCTGATGACTGGAAGATATTGGAAAGGGGGTAGGAAGAGGGGAATTACAACTTCAAGGGGATTGAGACAAAGGAGGGGACCCACTACCACCTGCTCCCGAGCCAGTGAGTTTCCAAGTTCTGCAACCTAATATTGCTTCCTGGATGCTTCGATAGGCCCCTTCACATCCTCCTGCTTTGACCTGCAATTTCTCCATCCCATCCTTGGCTAAACACACCAGTGGTTGGCCTACTCTTTTCTTGGACATCTCTATGTATTCCTTTGCTAGAGCTGCCATAACACAAGCCGGATGGCTTAAACAACAGAAACGTACTTTCTTATAGTCTAGAGGCTAAAATTCTAAGACCAATGTGTCAGCAAGGTTGTTTGTTCTGAGGTCTCTTATTCCTTGGCTTATAGATGGCTGTCTTCTTTCTTGGTCTTCACATCATCTTCCCTCGGTACTTGCCTGTCCTAATCTCCTTTTCCTATAAGAACACCATTCAGGAGTTCCCGTCATGGTGCAGCGTAAACAAATCCAACTAGGAACCATGAGGTTGCAGTGGGTTAAGGATCCAGCGTTGCCAGGAGCTGTGGTGTAGGTCGCAGATGTGGCTCAGACCTGGTGGTGCTGTGGCTCCGGCGTAGGCTGGCAGGTATAACTCCGATTGGACCCCTGGTCTGGGAAACTTCAGGTGCCATGGGTGCGGCTCCAAAAAGACAAAAAAAAAAAAAGAAGAAGAAGAAGAAGACCATTCATATTGGATTAAGGCCCACCCTAATGACTTCATTTTTATTTAACTATTTCTTTAAAGACCCTTGTCATTAAATACAGTCACTTTCTGAGTTGCTGACAGAGAGCCTCAGCAGGTGAATCTGGGGGGAGACAAAATTCAGCCCATACACTCCATGCGGTGTATCACCCTCTGATCTCAGACTCTGGCTGTTAATCATCTCTGATAGGAATAAAGGGACTCATGGCCTTGATCTCAAATCCCTGAATCCTCTACAGCTTATCAGCTTAGTGGTGAAAAGAAACTCAAAAGGATGAATCTAGGGAAAACAAAGAACATTCTGTATTTCCTGGATGTGTTCCCTCCATATCAACCTTTCTATATAACCAAACAGAATTGGCTGTAGCCACAGGATATATGATGATCTGGAAATTCTGGACCATCTTTCAACAAAAGAAGCATAGCAAGAAGGGACCATGGCTCCTACTTGCTGGATGTACTGGCATCAACACCCATGAGTCATCTAGTGCATTCACATCTAGTTAATGCATCCATTTCTTGAATTCACTGTCACCAGTCAGCTTGGCTTCTCCGAGGCTTTATATAATAAAACTTAACCCCCAATATAATCTCATCATTGAAACTTTTATTATCAATATCAGGTCCTTTTTGTCCCATTTTTTCCCTAGTGTCCATTTTCTTTCTTTTTTTTTTTTTGTCTTTTTGCTATTTCTTTGGGCCACTCCCACGGCATATGGAGGTTCCCAGGCTAGGGTCAATTTGGAGCCGCAGCCACTGGCCTACGCCAGAGCTACAGCAACGCGGGATCCGAGCTGCGTCTGCAAACTACACCACAGCTCACAGCAACGCCGGATCGTTAACCCACTGAGCAAGGGCAGGGACCGAACCCGCAACCTTATGGTTCCTAGTCGGATTCGTTAACCACTGCGCCACGACAGGAACTCCCCTAGTGTCCATTTTCAATCTTGCCCCATGTTAATAATATATATTATTGCACAATTACGGACATCAGTGTTTAAATGGCTTAAATATACATTATTATAAATATAAATTATATATTATTATTTATATATAAGTAATAAAATTTCCCTTAACAAGACTCCAGCTGACCAAAATCTTAATTAAGCTTTTTTCGCAGGTTTTTTTGGTCTTTTTAGGGCTGAACTCATGGCATATGGATATTCCCAGGCTAGGAGTCGAATCAGAGCTCTAGCCGCTGGCCTACACCACAGGCACAGCAGTGCCAGATCCAAGCCACGTCAGCAACCTACACCACAGCTCACAGCAATGCTGGATCCTTAACCCACTGAGTGAGGCCAAGGATCGAACCTGCGTCCTCATGGATGCTAGTCAGATTCGTTTCCACTGAGCCATGACAGGAACTCTTCAGGAACTGTTTTTATTTTAAAGAAAAAGTCCAGGGACAAGAAAACTAGTAGATTTTGGAGTTTTTGAAAAATAAACTTGTAGAAAATGTCCCAGGATCAATCTATATTTAGCCCAGCTTCCTCAACTGCTCTATGTAAAATGTTGTACAATGAGAATTTATACTCTGATAACCCTGAGGCACTGTAAAATTCTTAATCATCAAAAATGCAATTATGCTCACTCTCCTGTAATTACTAAGGAAAGAAAGTGCATTTATATATTTTACAAAGATTTTCTACGGAAAGGAAATAGTAGGTTATGTGTGTTGAAGGGAGTAGTTTTTAATTAATTTTCAATTAATCAGAAATTCGAGTAACCAGAAAACCTCATTTCTTAAACATTCCATGAGCATGAGCTATGTGCCAAGCATTGAATTACTTTACTATAGTAAGTGAAAGAAAGGCCATTTCCTAATTGATAGATGGAACATCTTTCTGGAAATGCAATTTATCAAATAGCTCCACTCTAGATTTGCATATGGAGAGAGGTTGTGGTAAATATGCAAAGCTTTGAAAGGTTTAGGAATTTTAGACTTGAAAATACAAATGAAATAGCAATAGCAGGAGTTCCTGTCGTGACTCAGCAGAAATGAATCTGACTTGCATTCATGAGGACACAGGTTTGATCCCTGGCCTTGCTCAGTGGGTTAAGGATCCAGCGTTGCAGTGAGCTGTGGTGTAGGCTGGCAGCTACAGCTCCGATTCGACGCCTAGCCTGGGAACCTCCATATGCTGCAGGTGCGGCCCTAAAAAGACAAAATACCAAAAAAAAGGAAGAAGAAAGAGAAATAACAATAATAGTTTTCAAATCCGATCTTAGGAAACCATGCAGTATTTCCCCCAGCCATAAGAACGTTTTATTCAAGTTGCATAATTTCAGTGGTGACAGACCTTTTACAGAGCAAGTGACCCAAAACTCAACCCAACTGAGATTGATTTAATAAAGGAAATTTGGGGAGTTGTAGCTGAAGAAGCCAGAGGAAGCTGTGGTGAAGTTGGATCCAGCAGCTGGAAAGAAACTGCCAAGGGCTGACTTCTGTCTGCCTCTCCCTGGCACCAGTTTCCTCCAAAAGTTTCCAAATTCCAACTCTTACATCATTACTTTCTCACTCCTCATCATCCAGAGGAAGAGAGAAGGTCTTCTATAGCATTTGGGAAGAAGGTTATATTTTTCTTTCCCAGTATCCACAGCCAATGTCTTCTAAGGTCTCTTGGCCCTCATTGGTTTAAAGGTCTTTCACTGAACCAATCACAGTGGTCAGAGGAAATGGAGTAAGTAGTCTTTAGGCCAATCAGAGCAACTCTGGAATCAGAGGTAGTTTTATTTATTTTTTATTTATTTATGCATTTATTTTTGTATTTTTGCCTTTTCTAGGACCGCATCCCACGGCATATGGAGGTTCCCAGGCTAGGGGTCTAATTGGAGCTGTAGCCACCGGCCTGCGCCAGAGCCACAGCAACTCGGGATCCGAGCCGCATCTTCAACCTCCACCACAGCTCACAGCAATGCCGGATCCTTAACCCACTGAGCAAGGCCAGGGATTGAACCCACAACCTCATGGTTCCTAGTCGGATTCATTAACCACTGCGCCACAACGGGAACTCCAGAGGTAGTTTTAATCGTATCCAATCCCACATACCTGAGAATGAGAGAAAGTGGCTTCCCAAAGGCAATTCAGGGTACTCTTAGGAAGGAGGAAGGGGGACTGGTGGCTAAGACATAAATAAATAAATGTCTTAGACCCACAAATACAGTGCAAACTCTGAGGGCTTTGTTCTTTCAGTCTTGCACCAGGTCAACAGTAGTTTTCCTACCAGTAGTTTTGTAACATGTTTATTTCAAGGTACTTTCATGAGTGAGAAGTGCAAGGATGAAGATGGCACCTTAAAGCTGCCTGCACTTCTCTAGAATTCTGAACATCAGACACCCTGAGCACATGTTTCAATCAGCCCTTTGGAAAACGCAGGTGAGGAGTTCCCTGGTGGAGTTGCTGGTTAAGTATCTGATGTGGTCACCGGTGTGGCTCGGCTTCCATCCCTGCCCTGGGAACTTCTGAATCCTGCAGTCATGGCCAAAACCAAAAAATCATCTAAAAAAATGTAAACATTAAAAAATTGAGGAGTTCCCGTCGTGGCGCAGTGGTTAACGAATCCGACTAGGAACCATGAGGTTGCGGGTTCGGTCCCTGCCCTTGCTCAGTGGGTTAACGATCTGGCGTTGCCGTGAGCTGTGGTGTAGTTTGCAGACGCGGCTCGGATCCCTCCTTGCTGTGGCTCTGGCGTAGGCCGGAGACTACAGCTCTGATTCGACCCCTAGCCTGGGAACCTCCATATGCCGCGGGAGTGGCCCAAAGAAATAGCAAAAAGACAAAAAAAAAAAAAAAAGAAAAAAGAAAGAAAGAATGTCAGGTGAAGAAAAGCCATAGTGGCCTCCAAAGAAAGGAGCCAGTGCAGCCAGAAACAGTCCGGAGTAGGGCAGGCAGCTCAGGAACTTGGCCCAGATTCTTCAGGGTGGAAAACCTGGAGCCGAAGACAGGGATCACCACCCTGATTCCTGTTAACTGCACTTCGCAATTTGTCCCTCTAGCGGGCGTGACCTGGGAAAGTGAAGGTTACACATTAGAGAACATAATTAAAGGAAAAGTGTTACATTGGCAGATGCTGAGAATCCTACTAATTACCATGATTTCCTATTTTAACTATTTTTTTCTACTTTCTCCCAACACTGAAAGGCAGGGATGGGATTCTAGAACAGCACTTGTTCATAAAAGACAGCCTCCCATTAGACTCATTCTCTTGACACACTGTAAATGTTGCAAATACAAAAAAAAAAAAAAAAAAAAAAAAAAAAAGAGACTTCAGTCCAAATAGAATGCAGGTTTTGACATGTTCAGTGTAGCTGCCAATGCAAATCCTGCAACTGCAAGGAAGAGCTAAGGCAGCAGAGGAGCAAAGAGAAGCAGTCATTGCAGCTAAAACCAAAGGTTAAAGTGTGTCAGAGGTGCATAAAAAGTCCTGCTGCCAGTTTCCTTACATACTGTCTTCTGCAGTCCTAAATGGTTAAAAGGAAGGTCAAAGAAAGGGCCCAGAAATTTCTGTCTTGGTGGCATAGCTTGCTTCCAGCCAGCCTAAGCAAATCGGTGGCTGCAGCGCGCCACCTAACGGTGACACCAGTTGCTTCTGATTTAAGAGCATGAGAGCACTTTTTCAAAATCTCAAAATTCGCTTCTCTAATTTACGTGCAATGATAAGACCATAAATACCTTTGTCATAGTTGCAAGGACTAGCCTAGCTTTCATTTTTATGGCTCTAATGAAGATCTTGAGTATGCTTTTAAATATTAAAATCCAGATTAAGTATCAACTAGATGTGATGACAGCTAAAAAGCATAGAACTGCATTGATCTACATGCTTAGGGAATAAAAACTGGAAAAGGCTGGGCTTTTCACTGTATCCCTTCAAATCCAGGAATTTTAGGCTATATTATCTGACAACTTTATTTTCTCCATCAATCCTGTATTTTTATTTAAGCAGCAGTCTTGCACAAAGTTTTAAAACCAAACTTGTTAAAGTTAGTGATCCTTTCCTAAGAAACAAAATTTCTGCATCATCATTTTCTGACCGCTGAGTTTTCTACATTTTATGCACGTCTTATCAAGATAGATTCTTCAAGGGCTGAGTCCTTAAGTCTCTGTCCTCACTAGATCTTACAGGGGTGAATTGTGAAGGAATTTACATCCATTTATACTCAGGGTAAATTTGCCAGGAAAGAAAAGAGCTAAGAATTTAATACTAAATAAGGAAAAGTGACAAAGGAGTGATCTGCCTAAATGATGGATAAATGCGGTACTGATGGGATGGAAAATGCAGTACCACCTGTGGTCTGCGGTTCTGCAGCTCCACCCCTTGGCAGGTGTTGAAAGTAGTCATTTCTGCATCAATAATTCAGATTTTTTTTTTTTTTTACACATTAGATGTATATGTTTCATGTAAAAAAAAATTCTAGATTTCAGGGGATGAGGGATGAATAAGAAGATGGTAAAGCTATTTTTTTTTTTTTTTTTGGCAAAGGGATTACCATGGCAAAACTGTGAGAGGAGACATCCTGATTTTTTTTCCTTGCATGGTGTGGCTTCCTGTACAATTGTTTTAATAGTGACTGATGTGACACTAAATTATATGCCTCAACATAGTGAGATGATGAGGTCAAAAGATGCTAAAGATCAAGCAACTTAACCACAAGTTGGTTTTACATCCTTGCACTTTCAGAGGTTTCTTGCTGGCAATTTTTTAAAAAATTTTTTTTCTTCTTAGGTCTGCATCTGCAGCATATGGAAGTTCCCAGGCTAGGGGTAGAATAGTAGCTGCAGCTGCCAGCCTACCCCACAGCCACAGCAACACCAGATCCAACCCACATCTGTGACCTATGCCCCAGCTTGAGGCAACACCAGATCCTTAATCCACTGATCGAGGCCAGGAATCGAAACCTGTGTCTTCATGGATACTAGTCAGGTTCTTAACCTGCTGAGCCACAATGGGAACTCCCACTTTTTAGATTCACTTTTTAGATTTTGAATTTTTTATAAACTAAGAAAATCACCCCACATGTGCAAGAGCCACAGTGACATCACACAACAGTTTCATTAATAAGTTTGTACACAACATCCCTAGAGGCAAGAGAAATGAAATTTAAGAAAAATAATGCCTTGGTTGAAAGTGATGAGTGCTTCCAATTAAGAAGAGAACTGAGGCCAGTGGGGATGGGGAGAGAGGGAGCAGATGTATGGTGGAGCTGTGTGCAGCCCTGGTTGAATTTGTTACCCATCTTCCAGAAGCAAGGAAGTCTAGGCTGCTAGGTCTGTGCTGAAATCCAGAGCCTGGGGAAGGAGATGCTGTAAACAGCCAACCACCCCATTGCTATGTGGCTTCTCCAAGTCAGAGCTTATTTGCCTGCCCTTCGAGTTGTGAAAAGTAGACAACAGACTCTTGGAGCCTAAGCTATGTCGTCCATGAGCTCTAGAAGGGGTTGTATATGGTGCTGGGCTCGAGGGTGATGAATGAGACTGAAATCTGGGTTTACTTGAGACATTATATCATAAAGACATATTCGTGCATTTTTATTGCTAATTGCTTCAAAGGTTGTTCTTGAGGTCTAGCTTGGAAATATTTGCCTTTTAAACCCTTAACTGTTTGATGTTTGGATTTCAAATCTTTTTGGTGCCTGGTAAACTCACTATTATATTAAAATTTTGGTCAGTAGAAGGGATTTTTTTTTTCTGTCCACACTCAAGGCATATAAAAGTTCCCGGGCCAGGGGTTGAATCCAAGCCACAGCTGCAACCTACCACAGTTCCACCAATGTCAAATTCTTTAACTCTCACCTCCACAGCAACTCCACAACTGACACTGTGGTCAGATTCTTAATCCACTGCACCAAAGCAAGAACTCCCTGGAAGGGCTGTTTTATGTTTTTTGTTTTTTGTGTTTTTTTGTCTTTTGTCTTTTTATGGCCACACCCAAAACATATGGAGGTTCCCAGGCTAGGGGTTGAATCAGAGCTACAACTGCCAGCCTACACCACAGCCACAGCAACTCAGGATCTGAGCCACATCTACAACCTACACCACAGCTCATGGCAATGTCGGATCTTTAACCCACCGAGCGAGGCCAGGGATCAAACCTGCAACCTTGTTTCCTAATCGGATTCATTTCCACTGCACCACAATGGGAACTCTGGGCTTTTTGTAATACGGGTTATTAACGGCAACTCAAGGGAGAGAGTCTAATGGATTGTCTAAAGCCCAGATAAGGAGGTTAGTGGTTTGGGGTGGGGCTGTGTTTCTTCCCCAAATCTCCTACAGATCTTCAACTGGGAGACTCACACCATCCTCTTGATGAAAAAAGATTGTCCTTTGATTGCAGGGGCTGGGTTTTTTACATCTAAATCTTAAAATATTCAAAATCTATATCCTCAATAACTCGGGGAAACTTCTGAGAACTGCTCTCATCCATTCACCTTCCACCCACCCACCTGCTGAGTCCTCTCATCCTTCCATCTCTTCTCCTTGGGAAGATGCTCACACAGTTTACATAACTGGGCCTCAACCCTAGCTGCACATTAAAATCACATGGGAGCTTTTACAAACTATTGACACTTGCTCCTACCCGCCCCCCAAGAGATTCTGACTTTAATTGTCCAGGATGGGGTCAGACATCCGCATTTTTTTTTTCTAATCTCCCCAGATATATCCACTGTGTAGCCAGGGTTACGACAGCTTATTTTAAATGACTGGGTCTAATTCACACACTCACTTGACATCTTTCAAGACTAACCTGAGGGTTCAATAAGGTGTTATTAATGGTGAACTCCAAGAGGGACCTGTTACTCCCTCAAGTGACTCTGAGGGGTCACAAGGCTCCCCTGAGGTTTACACGTGGCTAGCAGAAGAGGGTACATTTCTTAAAGCATTAGAAGCCTCATTATGCCTCCAAAATAGTTCTGTAAAATTTTTGTAAAATGTTGCTCTATTTTTTATTAAGACAAAGGTTTTAAAATGGATTTTTTTTAACTGTTTGCTGTATTCCTGCTTCTCCCACGCATCCTGAAAGCAAAGGAAAAGCAGGTGTCACAGTCATTTCCCAGAGGGTTTTTAGGATGAAAACTGAAAAAAAGCTACAACATCTACTGACGCAATAAAAACTGCATCATGATCATAATAATACTGTCCCTCAAGACTCTTAAAAAGAAGAAATGGCCCACACTACTAAAAAGATCAGCCTTCCATACTGCTCAGATTTATTTTTCAAAGAACATCTTGAGAAACAGGAGCCAATGCAAGAGGATCCTGGGTCTTTGGCACATATTCTGGAAACAAACATGCCAGACAAAGCTTCAGGTCCTTGGGTTGAATTTTTACTCACAAACGGGGTCTTCTTTCCTTTGCTGTAAGATAGCAGGGAGGAGAATTGGCCCACTGGCTTTCCAGGGTGGTTTTGGGGACAAAATATTCTACTGGGTGAAAGAGGGTGTCGTCAATTCAAGGAAAGGCTTTAGTGTGGGGCAATAAGAAAAGACACCAGACACCAGCAGGTGCCATCAACTTATCAGAGGCTACACAGGAGACTGTTCCAAATCCCTCACACGTGTTTCAAAAACTATTACTTGGACATCACATCAAATAGTCTCCAAGACAGGTATTAGAAGCCAAGTTTATTCCAAATGCTCAGAATGAAGTTTGAGAAATCTTCCAGATAATTCATAATAATTCATTTTTTAGGAATGTAATATCAGTAATCAATAAGAAGTGCAGAAGGATTTGTATCTTGTAATTTATTCTTCAAACACTTATCCAGCACCCACTGTGACAAATACTGCTTATACCACAGTGTCAGTTATAAAATTATTTTTGGGAGTTCCCGTCGTGGCGCAGTGGTTAACCAATCCGACTAGGAACCATGAGGTTGCGAGTTCGATCCCTGGCCTTGCTCAGTGGGTTAAGGATCCAGCATTGCCATGAGCTGTGGTATAGGTTGCAGACGTGGCTCGGATCCCGCATTGCTGTGGCTCTGGAGTAGGCTGGTGGCTACAGCTCTGATTGGACCCCCAGCCTGGAAACGTCCATATGTCGCAGGAGTAGCCCAAGAAATGGCAAAAAGACAAAAAAAATAAAAAATAAAATTATTTTTGATACCAAAAGTATGGAAACAATTAAGATGTCAACCAGTATAGGAATAATTATATGCATTTATGATTAATCTAAATTATTAATATTATGCAGCAACTAAATAATGTTTTAAGAATATTAGAGAAATGGGGAAGTGTTTATGAGATAATGTACGTAAAAATACACTAGATGAAAATACATAAGCAATCTCAATTTTCTAATATACATATGATTGAAAGAAGATATAGACATATAGAAATTTATTTACTTAGAGTAGTAGGAAGTCTTTTTCATTCTTTTTCTTATATTTTCTACATTTTTCAATTTTTCTACCTTCAGTGTGCATCACCATTGTAATTCCCAAATGAACAGCATCTTATTTTTCAGTAAATAAATGAGTAGAGTTTAACAATTAACATAAATTATGCTGTTATTAAACATTATGGTAAAGGCTCACTAATGCTCTTCTTTGATGTTTTCCCACATTATACTCCTTCCAAATTATATTCACTCTGAAAAGTTTAAAGAGATCCTCCTGTATTTAAATGACATCTTTATAGAATTAGCCGTTTCTCTGTGTGTATTTAAGCTCTTAGAACTACCTTTTAAGTTGAAGTACAGTCATTCCAACTGAGGTCTTCTGGTTGCTATGACAATGTATTTCTTACCTCTGCTACCCTGTGATCCCATCACTTCAGCATTTGGCAGCATCTTACTTGAATTGTTTGTGTAGCGATGCAGAGAAGCTTTGAACATTTCTTGCCTTTATATAATGTTCTTTAGTGAAAAACTCGTCCTTTGCAATGTGCCATTTGAAGAAAGTTCATAGGGGGGAAGATAAATAATTCATAAGAAATAACAAGAGAACCATCATGCCTAGGTAGTTCTGAGCATAGGTGCATAGGCCACAACTGAGGTGTAAACAGGATTTGAGTAGCAGAGTTGGTGCGGATTCTAGTAACAAGCAAGCCTAGGTTTATCTTTTGAAATATACAGAAAAATAATGCTACCATCCCATCACTCATGTATTCATTTGTTCATGAAATATTTAAAGAGCATTTCTTCTACACAAGGCCTGTGCTGTTTGTATATTTGGGGACACAAAGGACAAGACGTTCCTTGCCCAGAAGAAACTAGCATTTGGGGCAAGACAGAGGGTACAGAGTGCTGTCACTGGGAAATGGCTGCTCAGTCCCAGATGACATTTTTTAGCCACCCTTGGATCCAGAGGTGGCCAAGTGGCTACTTGACAATGAAATGAGATTAGACGCCATATGTGTCACTTTCAGATCAGTGTGTCTAAGAAGCTAGTGTGCCTTCTCCATGCTTTCATCTTCCCTGTGCTGGAAGATAAAGAATCTGGGCCCTAGGAGATGGAGAGGCCCACAAAATCAAAGGAGCGTTGGTCCCATGCTCTGGTGACTTTAAAATAGGTCCACAGATATTTCGATACTCTTCCCTTGAAAGCTGGAACTTAATCCTCACTTCTAGAATAGAATCAAACAGTCTCTATCTTACTCTCTGTTGGGTTTCCTCCCCCTGGGGGAAGCCAGCTGTTATACCAAGAGGCTACTTGATGGGCAGGAAGTCGGGACTGTGAATGAGTTATCTTAGAAGCAGTTCTACCAGCCCAGACCAGTCTTCAAGTGATACAGCCCCAGCCAGCAGCTTGACTACCACCTCATGAGAAACCCAAAAGTCAGAACCACCCAGCTAAACCTCTCCCAAATCCCCAATCCACAGCATTTGTGAGATAATATTTTTTTTCTTCTTCTTTTTTTTAATCAGCAAGTTGGGGCTAGTTGGTAATGCAGTTAATTTGTTATCTATATTATAAACAACCAATAGATAACATAGACAGATAAAACTAGAGTCTATAGATAGAACTAATAAAGTCTTGGAGTTCCCACTGTGGAGCAAAGGAATTGGCAGTATCTCCAGAGCACTGAGTTCAATCCTTTGCCCAGTACAGTGGGTTAAGGATCCAGTGTGTTGCAACTGTGGCTCTGGAACTCCATATGCCATAGGGCAGCCAAAAAAGAAAAAAAAGCTAATAAAGTCTTTGAATCAACATGGAGAAAAGAGCTTCCAGCCAACCAGTAACACCATGTTGGACTGTCAGGTTAAATCCCTCTATGCTAGGATTTGTTTCTTAGAGTAGCTGGCATATCCTTAACTAAAACAAAGAGGTTACTTATGCTCATATTCAACCTCACATGTATCACAATGTTTTTCACTTTCAGGTATTCAATTAACATTTACTGAAGGAATAGATGATTATAGGAAAAAAATCACACGTGCCCTAAAAGAAATACAAACCAAGTACAAGAGATACTCACAGGATAGAGTTTATCCCCATTTGTGAGAACAGAAGAATTTTCATGGAGCTGGTGACATTTGAATAGCATCTTGAAATAAAAGAATGTTCAGAGACAGAGTTGGAAAAAGGTGTTCCCACAAGGGGTAATAACAGAAGAACAGATGCAGAGAAGAGAAAAAAAATGGTAATAATTTGAGGGCTAATGGAGCATCCAACTTGATTGAAACATTGAATGGTAAGGAGGATTAAGAGTCAAAATTAGAAGGAAAACCCAGGAGTTCCCTTTTTGGCTCAGTGGGTTAAGAACTCGACTAGTATCCATGAGGATTTGGGTTCGATCCCTGGCCTTGCTCAGTCAGTTAAGGATCCAGTGTTGCTGCAAGCTGTGGCATAGGTCACAGATACAGCTCAGAACCCACATTGCTCTGGCTGTGGCATAAGCCTGCAGCTGCAGCTCCAATTTGACCTCTAGCCTGGGAACTTCCATATGCTACAGGTATGGCCCTGAAAGAAAAAAAAATACACACACAGAAGGAAAACCCAGGATCAAACTCAGAAGGCTTTAAATACAAAGAACTGGGTTTGAATATCGGAGCCATTAATTAAAGTGACCTGAGTAGAGCTACAACTGGCCATCATGTGTAAGATGATTGGGATGAGAAGAGCCTTAAAATACTGAGAAAAGGGAGTTCCTGTGGTGGCTCAGTGGTAACAAATCTGACTAGTAGCCATGAGATGGGAGTTCAATCCCTGGCTTTGCTCAGTGGATTAATGATCTGGTATTGCCATGAGCTGTGGTGTACGTCGCAGACTCGGCTCAGATCTGGCCATTGCTGTGGCTGTGGTGTTAGGCCAGCAGCTGTAGCTCCTGTTCAGCCCCTAGCCTGGGAACTTCCATATGCCATGGGTGCAGCCCTAAAACAAACAAACAAACAAACAAAACCCTGAGAATATTAGAAGACTACTAAAGTAAGATGTGACAGGTCACAAGGTCTTTCCTCCCAGAATGGGAAGAAGGGACCAGCTTAGGCTCTGTCCATGCTTTCCAAGTAGTGCTGATGACTGGGTGATCCAGAATACTAGTTCTCTTTGTGAGTAAATTCTGTGACCAGGGAAGAGATTTATTCTACATAAAGTTAAACCACCACATATCAAAAATATTTACTTTGGTCTCATTAGCATCATGTTCTAACCAACTAACTAGTCTTTAAGAAAGACCACACCTGCCACTGGAGCTGGTCGAACAAAGGGAAGCCAAATATCCATTAGGCAGTGCTGCTCACTGCCAAGCCCAAAAGCCTCAGCTGTTCTTTGAAGCAAAGGACCCCAGGGAGTGGGAACTGGATTGGTAGACTATGCTCTATTGTTCTGAGAAATGCAAGTTTCCATTTGGCCCAGGTAACAGGGGTAATCAGTTCTCCTCAAACAAGCAAGCTGTGAGGTCCTCTAGGAAAATGGGGGAGCGGCAGGCAAGATGGGGGGTGGGGGTAGGGAGGGAGTCTTCGCAGGGTTTGAGGAATCTTAGTGCATCTTCAAACAAAGACCCTCTCTCGGATATTCTTGTGTCTGCCTCTGACTTTCTAGGTCCTTCTCTCATCGGTGCGTCTTTGCTGAATCTCTCACTGACACGTGGGGCCATTTCCTGGGCTGAAACTTGTCCTAAAACATTGGTCTTCCTAGAAGATGGACAGATGTGGTCCAGTTAAGCATCCCTCCCTCTCTATTTCAGTCCTAAAGAATTCCTCCCCAGGCCTCTTTCCTCTCCTTTTTGAGGGCAGGTGCCACCGGAGCCCATGCTCGAGGATGGAGCAGCGCACAGAAGGAGAAGAGAAAGCTGCTGGTGTATTTCAGCTTGCTTCGTTAAAAACAACTCTAGGCACTACAAAGTGTGGGTTATTAATATGCATATGTGATATCTTTGAGGCAGAGCTGCCTTCAAGGTGTCTTTTCAGCAGGACAATATTTTCCCACGTGAGGCGGGGAACAACAGTGAATCATATGTGTGGGAGGGAAAAGCCCGCGGGCTGTGTACAATACTTACTCCCTTTGTGTCTCTCTTTCCTCCCCCTTCGCCCCCCCTCTCGCCCATTTTATTAATGGTGTCTGCAATTACTGGTAACAGTGCCTTGCCAGGGAAGAAAAATTGGTGACTGCCTGACAGATTGTTGGAAGGAGGGGCAAGAAAGAGATTGTACATAACAAGAAATGAGGGGGTTGCCACTGCAGAAAGGAGTTTCTAAAACCAGGGAACTCTAGGATGCACGAGGTCAGACGTCGACTTGGGCCTAGGATCCTCTGTGTCATCGCACCTGACACTTTGTAAATGGAAAGGGAGACCTCAGAACAGGAGCAGGCACCCTGAAAACACATTTCACATTATCTGAGATGGTGCTTCTCAAGGGATTCCTAATGGGTGGTCCCGAGAAACCTGGTGACACATATTTTTATTCATCTATTACAGGGTAAAAGAGACATCTATTAAGTGGATGCAGTAGTTAAAACATCCAAGGAATGGATTTTATTTTATTGCATGTATCACTTGGTGTACAAAAGAAGGATTTCCTATTATAGCCAGAAATGGAAAGAGTAGCCACGAAAAGAAATGTCACATTAAATAAGTAAACGAATAGATATATAGGCCCTAAGAGGAGTATCAAGAAAGATAGTTGCAACTTGACTTGAGGTAGCAGATTTGACAACAGAAATGTCAGCCTAGCTGAATACAACCGGGTTCTTATTCCCATGGTATTGCAGAATTCCAAAATGGCACCGAAGTTAAAATAAATTCAAATGACTTTGCACATCAGAAGGACTCTACTGGCCCTGAGACCAAGAGCTAATATTGAGATTCAGTAGCATAATATTTTTCTTATTTGTCTTTTATTAGTTGACATACATCAAGTATCCAGTGCATACTATGTTTCTATAATTGTAAATGTTTTGAAAGGGAACTATGGGTCATAAGGCGATATTTGTACTTGAAAAGGCAAATCTCCATCATATTTTGTGCATGTAGCATGTATATCTTACTCTTTCTTTGAGACCATGATGATGATCTTAATAACAGGTTGCTTTTTTTTTTCCAAACTACAATGCTTATAGTTTTTACGGTATATGTGAATACCATACTGTCATGGTATAGATTCCATTTGGCTCCATCACAGAGTTTTGTCAGGTTAAAGAAAACACCTTACAGTTCTCCAACAGGACTTCAGAGATGACCCAAGCCTTTATGCTAATTCTCAGTGAACCATAAAAGAAGGCTTGGGTCCTGGCAATAGCACTGAAACCTTCATTCCTCTTCACTTCTCCTCCTTCCCAAATCTGTGGTTCCTGACCAACTCCAGAAATTTCTCTCATCCTTCTCTTCCTTTACACACATCCCTTCCTCCCACACACATGTGTACACTCACAGGCTCACACACACAGGTCCTCTGGCATGATGTTCTCCAGTTGGTGATGGTCCCCACAGCCCACAGTCTGTTAACAGAGCAGATACTCCTCCGTTACTTCTCTAGAGAGACTAAATCTGCCTGCCTGCACCACCTTTTATTCTTTCCTTTCCTCCCCTGCTCTCCGCCTCCCCTTCACGAGGACTGTGATCATATTAACATGTCAATATGTTGGTACTTTATAAATTACAACACACACACACACACACACAATTGTGACATAGGTATAGATGATACAGATTTGATACATAGATATAGATGATAAAGGTACAGATGCTACAGATATAGATACAGAATGACTTATGCTTATACCTACGGAGAGAGAGAGAAGGCAGGAGAGAGAGAGAGATTGCAAGCCTCCTGCTCTCTGGTCCTTGGCTTTCTCAGATGACCCATCCTATAAAATCCCATCCAGTTCTCAAAGTCTGTGGCTCCATCTTCTACGGCGTTCCTTGTAAATGCAGTTCAACAAGCAACATGGCAAAACCTACCCTGAGTCCCATCCCCATTATAAAGCAGAGAAATGGAAAGCCATATGTTATCTCATACCCACTAGATTATTTAAGGGGGAAAAAAGCGAAGACGGCCAATACCCAGGGCTGTGGAGAAAGCAGATTCGGGGGAAACTCACAGCTGGCTGGTGAGAGAATAAGGGCTAATCCGCTTGGGAAAAGAGTTTGGCATTGTCTTGCCAAGTTGAACACTTGAAGACCCTTAGTGGATGCACCCCCAAATAACTGTTCTTGGTTCACACTGGTAAATTATAATAGCAAAAACAATAAACAAGTCAAATGCCTGTCGACAAGAAAACGAAAAAACATTTGTAGTTTTCTCACACCATAGAATGTTATGTAGTAATGAAAATAAACTACAACTACATGCAACAACATGAGCACATTTTGGAAACGTAATTTTAAGTAGAGAAAAGAAAGTTCCAGAAAGCTAAAAGCAAGATAATAGGATTTTTAAACCTAAAAACAAATACAACTAAATAGAACATATAATATATATACACATTGAGATAAAGCTGTATTTAAGATGAAATGGAGGGGTTTCCTGGTGGCTAAGTCCTTATTGGTTAAGGACTTGGCATTGTCACTGCTGTGGCTCAGGTTACTACTGTGACTCAAGTTTGATCCCTGGCCCTAGGAACTTCCACCTGCCAAGGGTGCAGCAAAAAAAGATGAAATGAAGTGGACTGATAAACATGAATGTTATGAGAATCATTACCTATGAGACAGAAGCAGGGTTTAGGGCAGGAGAAAAATATATAGCAAGATGGAAGGGTTTTTTTTTTTTGTATTTTTATTTTTGCTTTTTAGGGCCACACCTGAGGCACATGGAAGCTCTCAGGCTAGGAGCTGAACAGGAGCTGCATCTTATGCCACAGCTCATAGCAATGCCAGATCCTTAAACCGCTACGCAAGACCAGGGATTGAACCTGCATCCTCATGGATACTAGTCAGGCTCATTTCCACTGAGCCACAACGGGAACTCCAGAAGTTTTTAATAACATTATAGCTCTTGGATTAGGTGACGTTTTATGATTTTTTAAACTATCATTTTTTTTACGTAGTAACATTTTATTAATACCAACTAATAGAATAAAATTTAGTAAAATGATGTTGACAACTAAATGTTCTTGATCTCCACGTAGCGTATGAAATTAAAGCATGTATGAAATCAGAGTTTTGAAAATATAGTATTAGACTCTTTTTAAAAAAACTTCATCGGCATAAGGCATTGTGCTAGGCATTTTAGAAATTCCAAAATAAGGACTGTCTTTCAAGAGTCAACCATCTAGTGGCAGGATGGCAACATCAGAGTAGAGGCAGAACAAGAACATAGTGGCATAATACAGGTGGATTTGCACACTCCTCGCATATGGTGTCAGGCACCCAGGGATGAATGAAATAAAACCCCCCTGTTGGAGGACTCCACAGATCCACAGGGTTAAAAGGGTTTGGGAAATAAGGGAGGAGAGACATGTTACCCACTCAATCTGGGAGACTTTACCTAGGGAAGGATGCACAGTCTTTAAACATGCAAGATGCCATTCCGAATTCTGACCTATTTTCCTGGCACCCGGAGCTGGCCTCATCCTCCAGGCTTTCTCCTTTCCTACCCTCAGCACTTGGAGGTTAAATGTTTGCTAATAACCCTACAGAGTCACCCTGTTCCTCAGCGCCTAGCTGTGCCCAAGAGCGCTGAGAATTCTGAGAAGACATCCTCTTAAAAATGCCCTGGCAGGGTTTCACAGCCTTCCCCTCTACCAAAAAGGCAGCTTCCGCACATCAGAGCATGGCCGGTCCCTTCCCCGGGGTGGCCTCGGGAGTGATCTCCAGCTCTTGAAAATGCAAGAGGTTTTCAAAGTTGACCTGCTTTTTCTCCCACCCTTTCACTCTCAGTTTATGCAACTCAACTCCAGCATCTGGAGGGCGCCTTCTGCACCAAGTACAGCCCGAGACTCAAAGATGATGGGAGGTCAGCCCGCCCTCAGGCAGCACCCAGGACAGCAAAGGAGATGAAGAATAATGAGCAAGCCTGTCCACGGTGAAATGCGGCCTGAACACTCTAGGAGAGCGGAGGAGAGCCCATCTTCAGGGGAACTGGAGAACATTGTGTGGGGAAAAATATGACATTGGAAAAAAGCCTTGAAAAAAGGCTTTTGGTCCTCCCCCAAACCCATCTAAATCTACATGCCAAGGTTTAAGAACATCTGGATTCAAGCCATACTCTATTACAGGTAAGAAGTCTTCACCCAAAATTTGCCAGAGAATGTTTCATAAATTTGTCTAAAAACCTCAGATCTCTGCTTTCAAATCTTCCTCTCTCTTATAGGGTCATAGATTCCAGAATCTTCTGCTTAAACTCCCCTTCATTCTTTTTCATACTCTTTTCTTCCACTCACCTCTCGAATATCCCCCACACTCATGTGACTGTCATCTACTGATCTCTCCTTTCATTGAAATGGTAGGAAAATTTGTGTTTCAACAGAAGGGTTAAGGGGGCCAGGAGAGGCACTCTGCCATTGGCTTTGGTTCCAAGGACTGGCCTTCCCGTAAAATTAACAGCCCTACAATTTACAGAGTAAGCACGAAAGTATCCACTAAATGCCAACCCAACACTTGAAAGACATGTTAAATTTTATTTGTACATAAAACTTCTACCATTAATCTACATAAATGCCCACTAAAAAGGCCATGAGGAACAATCATTAAGTAGATTGACAGAGTGGCTGCCAAGCATGGACAGAGAAGGACTTACAAATGCATCTGGAACCCAGGAATCCACCTGCAGCCATGAATCCACACCAGCCACGTGATACTCGCAGGAACTGCCTATAGGGGTGAACGCAATAGAGCTGGATCTGATAAGGACATTTGTTAAACCAAAAAGAACAGTGTCTAGTTTAAATTGATCTCATATCAAGCCACACTACATTTTAACTTATGTAAGAAGAATCAGGAAAAAGTACTTCGAAAATGATGTATGGGGAAAAAAATCATTTGCAACTTATTTGCTCATTTCTTAGTCCTTGTGGACAAGAATAACAATGTTAATTCTCTGATGAACAAATGCAGCTGAAAATAGTCATTGAGATAGCCCAAAGACTCTGAAGAACCCAGGATTTTTAAAAGGCAAGCATTGGTCTGGGAACTGAGATCCCACATCACGGCACTGTGCTTGCTGTGGTCAAAAAAAAAAAAATTTTAAAAATAAGCATTTGGGGATTTGAGATACTGAACTATGGGAACTCCTGCTGCCCTGTGGAACATGCTAACATAGATTCCTGATCCAATTTGTCTGCTCGTTAGCTGCTCACCCTCTCTTTTCTCCCTCTTGTATGATCCATTTCAAAAATATATATATGTTTTCAAATAACATCAGAATTCTTGAACTAGTCTTGCAAAGAAGTGCTACATAATCCAAATACACTTCACAGAATTAGAAACTATCAAACGATGTCTTTCTTGTGTGGTGGAAGGGAACCCCACTAGTACCCCACAGGAAAAATGTAAGTTCAGGGTGAAAAGGGAAAACCTATTGAAGCAGATTCCATTCAAGTCAACTCAATGGGAACTCACCAAATACTTGCGACTGCCTTTGTGTTTTGCTATCTGGAAAAATATTTAGCATGGTCCCTTCTCTCTAAGATGATGATGACAAGAAGAGTTCTGAGATGTGGATGCAAATGGACCTCTACAAGTGACAACTGTTAAAGTTTTCTGAAAGCACAGACATCACCCAAGCGCACCACCGAAAAAAGTGATGCCTTTGCATCGTGGCACAGACTGGCTCCACTCAGCCAAATGGAAGTCCCTGCACAGAGAGACACTGGTCAAAGACACTAGCTTATTCCATTCAAGAGAAAAAAAAAAAAAAAAAAAACTGCTCAGAGGAGCCTAGACTTTTGAAACTTAATGGGTAAACAAAGTCACCAAGCTTGTGTTGACTTCAAGCTCACTTTTAGAGGAATGGAGGGCCCCAAACGGGTGTAGATTTCATACCAAAGAATTTTAGTTTCTGTACATAACTACAATTTCGGTAGTTTTTTTTTTAATTTCATAAAGCAAATGAAAAAAAAACTCCAGTCATTGGATACAAATTCAAATAGTTAATAGAGAAAGAGCTTGAAGGGGATGATAGAATATAAAAGAGATAAGACTCAGGACCAGGTGCAAGACGGCTGCTCGAAGAAAGAAAAATTCAACACATGGAAAATTTTCCTAAAGGCTATACAATCACTTAAACACAGAATGGGTGATGAACTCCTCATTGCTAGAAACAGGCAAGACAAGGCAGCCCTTGTCAGGTAATTCCTACACTGGGGTGGGAGTTGGGACCAAAAAACATCTAAGGGCTGCCAGGCAGGGGCCTCTGTTGTATGTCCCCTCCCTGGCTCTCAGAAAGATGCTGCGTGAGCATAAGCAAGGCTCCATCAAACCAGGAGGTGTTAAACCACTCTTCCAGGGAGCATGTTAATTCTGAATAGCACAGGGACCTTGGAGATTAGTGAATAATAAATAAAGCATCTCTTCTTTTGTTGGTAGCGTCTGTCCTGGTTCATTAACTCTGGGCAGATACGGCGTTGGGGGGGGGGTGATTCTGGGAGGCGGGGATGCCTTTGGATAGTCTCACTGCTGAGCAGATCCACTAAAGAGCTTGGAGCAGGCTGCTTCCACTCGCCAAAGGGAAAATCCAGAGTTTTCCTTTTATCCACCCCCCAACGCCTTACTCATTCGTCCTCTCTCAATCTCCCTCTTATGGATATATTAACTGATAGCCATAGTCTAGCTACACGCTCACAGCCTCCAAGCTGTTGGCTTTCATTGGTAAATGACAAACACTGGAAAGATAGCTAATTATGACTTCATTTGTAAGTTATTCGTTTCATTTGCAAGGCCGTAAATATCTTTTCACGGAAAAGAATATCTTTTCACGAGTCTGACTTGCAATTTCAGAATCAGAGGCTGTTTTCTTTCCTCCGAAAGCGACTTTTTTTTTTTTTCTGTTTTTCGCTGCAACGATTTTGTATTTTGATAGATGAGAAATGATTCAAGTGAGATCCGACAAAGGACGCTCCGACCCATGAAAGTAGCTTGCAGTAGCTTCCTCGGTTCAGGACCCGCCCCCCAGGCAGGAACCAGGAAGATGGAAACGGATAACGGACAAGCCACGCCCTCAGGGTCTCTTCCCAGCCCTGAGGCTCCACCTCTCCATCCGCAGGTTTTCGCAGGTGGATTCCTCCTGCGTGAAACTCTTCCGTGGCTTCTGTACCACTGAATGCTTCTGATTCTTCTCTTCTTTCTCTGACGCTAATTCTGTGCCTCTCCTGCTGATCTAAAATTCTCTTTCCACCTAAATAGCATTCTCCCTTTTCCTTCCATACGCCTCCCTCGCCCTCAAGTCCTCCCTGAAAATTATTCTCAAAATTGTACTTCTTTCCCTGACCTCTCGCCTCAGCCTCAGACTTGTTTGTAAACTGCCCGCTGGACATCTCCACCTGGACACCTGGCTGACCTCGGACCTCGACAACTCACTGACTAGTCGTCACAGGTCGGTTCCTTTAGGGGCTCCTCTAGTGGAAAACAGATGGAATGGAATTATCGTCAATGTTCCTCTTGCATCTGTAAGATGGCAAGTTTGTCAGCTATTTAATTCATACTTTCTCTCACAATTAGCTCCTTTTCTTGTCTTCTTCTGGACTCCTCGCCCATCACAAATAGACTCAGTTCCCGTTGTGGCTGAGCGGTATGGAACCTGACTAATATCCATGAGGACGCAGGTTCAATCCCTGGCCTTGCTCAGTGGGTTAAGGAGCCAGTGATGCCGTGGCCCGGAGTGTGAGTCACAGACAAGGCTCAGATACTGAGTTGCTGTGGCTGTGGCTTAGGCCTGCGGCTACAGCTCGGATTAGACCCCTGGTCTGGGCCCTTCCATATACCTACAGGAGTGGCCCAAAAAAGGAAAGAAAAAGAAAAGAAAAGAAAAGATCTGGATGTCTGGCAAAAAACCAGAAAAACCGAACTTGAACCGGGTCCTACCTGCAGCTTAGGGCCCTTCACACCTTATTCCACTTCTTATTCCTCCACCTGCCTCTCAGCTCAAGTTCTCCTGGACACATGACTCTCCAGTGCATGCACAGTGGAACACTCAAGGCTCCTAAATACCCACTCAGCAGTTTTCCGCCCCTGTGGCTATTGTCATGCTTCTCCTCCTCCTCAAACATCACCCTTTCCCTCCCAAATTGCTTTGCCTGCTGGAATCCTCTGCCCACTTTTCAGGGGCCTTTGCAAATGCTATGTAAGCCTTCTCTGCTCCCAGCCAAGCCAAAATGTCTCTTGGATGTCTCCTGGAAGCTCTCTGCCAGTGGTTCTGAACCTTGGCTGTGCGTCTGAATCATCTGGCAATCTTTTCTGAAATCCCAGTCCCCCGGCTGCACCCCCGACCAATTAAATCAGAACCTCTGGGAAGGAACCTCCAGTGTTTTATATAGCTCCCCAGGTAATTCCAATATGCAGTCAAGGTCGATAACCACTGCGTTGCACCATTTATCACTTTCTTCCTTGTAGTTGTAATTACGTGGTATTTGTCTTATTTTCCCACTACTAAATTTGAAACTCCTTGAGGGCACAGACCATCTTACCACATCTGCTTATCCCCTGCAGTTCTTAGTGAATCGGAGGGGCAATAAATACTGTCGAATTGAATTTGGCAACTTAAAATTAAACATAAACTTCAATCTCAGATCTTGCATAGAATTTTGGAAGAGGAATCAATTAATGGAAGACTAATCTGAATTTTTTTCTTTAAAAAGGTGCAGTTTATGGAACATGATGGGAGGATAATATAAGAAAAAGAATGTGTATATATATATATATATGTATGTATGAATAGGTCACTGCTATACAACAGAAATTGATAGAACATTGTAAATCAATCATAACAAAATTTTTAAATAAATGAATAAAGTAAACATAAAAAAATAAAAAGGCGCAGTTTGACATATGCAGGATACTCTGATACGACTTTGAAATCAGAATAGTTCTCATTTGAGACCAATGACTTGCAAATATGTGCATGGATGATGCTTCCTTTGCTTTTTACACTTTCCTTTCTGAACTCCTCACAAATAAAATGAGTATTCTATGATTCCCTGAGAAGTGGCTAGAAAATGTGACTGTTTCTATCTATTGTATATAAATTCGTTTCTCATTGCAATAAGCAAAAGCAGTCAATGACTTGCAAAACAATCTGCCTTCCCCGGCTTTGAGACAGAAGGTACCACAAAGCAAAACTGCAATGTGAACCTAACACAGAGCATCTGACCTCCTTTCAGGAACTGCAGAAAATGAAATGAAAAATGAGGCAAGGAACGCTTGCCAGCCTTTCATACGGCTACAGTTGCTAAGGAAACAGCTTTCTTAGCTTCAACCTGTCCAGTCCAGCCCCTTTCACATATTCTTCTGGGTTTTTGAAAATAAGGAAATCAAAGAGGGAAAAGATGATAGAGAATAAAAGTCAGGGTTGTTCAGGTCCAAACAGAGCCTGGTGCTGCTGACTCCCTGCTACATTCTTTCCCAGTCACCTCGAATATTTGCCACTTGGCAAAAACCCTCCTGGAACTAAAATCACAGAATTAGCCGATAAGGTAAACAAAACAATAGGAAGCCCTATTTGACATGCAGCAGTGGCTAAAAAACTGCTTCCTCACCCCAACCAGGCTTTCTTTCCTGCTGGGAAAGTAGGAGGCAACTCTTAACACAGCAGGAGAAGCGCCGCAGCCCTCACCTGCCCCACATCTCGGGAGAAAGTGCTCCCGGTTTCTTGGCATCCATGAGTACAACCCGGTGCAGAGGCAGCGTTCGAATAGCACACATGGGAAGATGCAGGCAGGGACTGCCAACTGTCCAGGTCAAGCTAGGTTACAGGCTCTGGTCAGGAAGCAGGGAAATCAAAGGGCAGGAGGCCCAACTGGCCTAATTCTAGGCCCTCACCGAGGATGTAGAAACAGGAGAAAGCACGCAGGTGGTAGGATGTATAAGGAAGACAGCATCCCATCAACAGCCAATTAAATGAGCAACCATTGCCTCAGCATCTACTGATGAGGTATGGTGCTGGGGCAGCTGTTGATAGAGGCTGCAAAAAGTTGTTTGTTAATAATTATTACTGTACTGCATATTCAGCAACGATGTCCCTGAGGGGTTGGGGGCCAAGGGGAGGGGGTTAGAGGAAGGCCAAAAGCCACAAACTTCCAGTTATAAGATAAATGAGTACCAGGGATAGAATGATAAATATCATCAACACTGCTGTATGTTATATATGAGAGTTGTTAAGAGAATAAATCCTAAGAGTTCTCATCACAAGAAAAAAAATGTTTTCTATTTCTTTAATTTTTTCATCAGTATGAGATGATAGAGATCCACTAAATTTGTGATAATCATGTCATGATACACGTAAAACAAATTATTATGCTGTATACCTTAAACTTGTACAGTGCAGTATGTCAATTATATTGCAATAAAACTGAAAGGAACAAAGATGATGCCATTTTCTTCTTCCATTTGCCACCAAAACAATTTTCTTTTGCTTTCAATGCGAATGATCTTTTTCTTTTTTTAAATTTTTAAAATTTTTATTGTAGTTGATTTACGATGTTCTGTCAATTTCTGCTATACAGCAAAGTGACCCAGTTATACATATATATATATATATACACATATATATACACACATTCTATTTCTCCTATTATGTTCTATCATGTCCTATCACAAGTGATTGGGTATAGTTCCCTGTGCTATACAGCAGGACCTCATTGCTTATCCATTCTAAATGTCATAGTTTGCATCTGCTAACCCCAAATTCCCAGTCCATCCCACTCCCTCCCCCTCCCCCTTGGCATCCACAACTCTGTTCTCCATATCTGAGTCTGTTTTTCTGTTCTGTAGATAGGTTCATTTGTGCCGTATTTCAGATTCCACGTATAAGTGATATTACATGGTATTTGTCTTTTTCTTTCTGACTTACTTCAGTTAGTATGAGAATCTCTAGTTGCATACGTATTGTGGTAAGTGACTTTTTTTGTTTTTTATGGATGAGTGGTATTCTATTGTGTATATGTACCACATCTTCTTAATCCATTCTTCTGTGAATGGACATTTAGCTTGATTCTATGTCTTGGCTCTTGTGAATAGTGCTGCAATGAACATAGAGGTGCATGTGTCTTTTTGAATGAAAGTTTTTGTCTGGATATATGCCCAGGAGGGGGATTCCTAGATCATATGGTAGGTCCATATTTTCAAGGAACCTCCATGCTATTTTCCATATTGGTTGTACCAATTTACAGGGGATGATATTTTTTCATCCTCCAATTCTAAGTAATTACACTATAAATAAAAGTGCTCCGTACAAGAGTCTAGTGGTGCTGTTCTAATCAAGAAAGGGGAAATGGGTAACTGGGAGAGGGGTAGGAGGAAGGCTTTTTGCTGTTAACCACTCACATCTTTTAAATTTTGAACCATGGATATCTGAAAATAAGTAAATGATATTTTAAATCAAATAAAAATGCTGCTGACCTAGTTAAAATATCAGACTGTACTATGGATAATTTTTAGGATGTCACAAGGGAAATGTGTACTGTTTTTTTCTCAAATTTATAGTAAGATCCATATACCATATACAATGTTATCATCTAGTCACTTATCCTATGAAAGGAAATTATACATATTTTATTCTATTTTATATACTATGTATCCTATATCACACACATAACTTTTAAAACATGGAATTCTACTATATTATGCAACATAGCTTAATCAATTATTTTTATTCAGACTCCTGGGATAGTACAAATGAGCTGGCAATAATGCCCTGAGATCTGAAGACATTTTGGGTTTTCTCAATCCTTATGTCAACAAGCCTTTCTCCTGAGGCTTGGGCAGGGGGCCGTGCTGTACTAGGGAAACAGACTCCCTGTGACCTGAAACTGTGAACGGGCTGGTCCAATCACAGCAGGTAACTCTGACAAAGTTACCCACCTTTCCACACCCGCCACTAAAAACAAACAAACAAAAACAGGAAGCACAATACAATCATGGTCATCTGAAAAAGATAATTAATGTATCTGAAATTCTCTCAGATAGACCGTGAAACCCACACAAACATTGATCGTATTTGGTTTTCTCTTCATTTTACAGGGGAAAGAAAATATGCCAGTGTATTTTCTTAGATATGCATCTCCTAACAGGGGAGTTGGCAGGGACGTTACAGCTGGAGGCAAGCTTCACCCACTAAACCCAAAGATTTCCAGGTGGTCATGCAGGACTGTGCAAGCATTCTTAACACGTCTGGGGTCCTGCTCCACAAGATCAATAGGTCAGACGGATTTCCTGTATCTAAATAGCATGACAGCAACCTGCCTCCTTAACGCAATAGGCACGTTCATCTCATAAATAGCACAACAGTAAAACACACAAGAAATCCACTTGAAATACTATATTCAGGGCATATTATAATCTGGCTTGAACTCAGAGTTCTGCCCCTCTTCCTTGCAGGAATGATGCATGAAGCAGCTGAGGAGAGCCTGTGGTGCTTCTCCATGGATGCCAGGGCTTCTCAGCCCTGCCTGGATGTTGGAGCCACTGGGGGAACAGGTAAAGAATACCCAGGCCCTGGACTCACTCCAGAACAATGAAACCAAAATCTCCAAGTGTGAGGCCCTGGGTACCTCTCTGTCTGACAGTCACTGGCTTATATGAATTTCGAAATGTGATTAGTCAAAGGTAAAAATCTGTCTGCATGAAGGACCATCTTAAGAAGGTGTTAAGATACTAGTCATTAGGATATTTGTTGTGGTCCCAAGGTCGGTGCATGCGTGAATATGTGTATATTATATAAAAATGTGTTTCCTATTGTTCTCTTATCTGCTTGCATTTACAAAACTGCCTTAGCTGCTAAAAACTTGGGGAAACCTGGACACAGAAGAGCATCCATCAAAGAAGTAAAGATGCAGCTTCCTACCAGGGAAAGCTTTTGATGCCTAGGTGCCAACCATTTTGCCTGCCTGAAGAATGAAAACTCCCATATAAAACCTTGGCCAACCCTTCCCGAGTTGGCTGAAAGATTCTACTCTGGGCCAGGAAGCATTTTCTGTTCCCCCACAGCAACCAGTTGGCAAAGACTTTGCTCACACACGCAGATTCTCCCTCTCAGGTCCCGTGGCCAGGAGCTTTTTGGGCACCCCGAGCAAAACCTTTCCTCGCAGGCGTCTTCGCTTCCAGAATGCACATCTATATGCTCTACACACATATATATTTTGGCAGGGGAAGAGATCTCTGTTAGGATTTCCTTTGAGGATGCATTTAAAGCATGGACTTCAGGCAAAGCTGAAATGACCCATGGACAGAGGCATCTGCAGGCAGCCTGTGTGTTCTTTCCACCTCGCATGAAATGCAATAGAGCATCTCTGGGTCCAGGGAAAAGAAGGTGGGTAGGGAGCTAAGGAATGTCTTCATTTCCTTTCCTGTCATTAAAGCCCCTCCATAGCCTGGGCTTTATCAGCTCCAGGCAGACTCTCATCTCCAACATGAGGCCAGTCTGCTTTGATTTTGCTTCGTTTGGGATCTAACTCAACCTTGTTATATGCCAAATCCCCTCCAGGGTGTCCTACTTTTCTGGATCTTCTCCTGTGTCAGAGCTCCCAGTAGCTTTGTCTTTCTGTCCTTTAGGAGAAGAGCACCCCGCCATCACCCGCAACCCTTCCCAGAGAGAGGGCTCCAGGCTGCCTCGCTGCTGTTTAAAACACTGGACAAATGCATTGAGTGATGTTTAGCACAAATTATGAGAATGTGAATTACTGTGACAAAATGATACCAGCCAGGTTGGAAAATAAATGGAGCATACTCTGAATTTGATGGAAAGAAAAAAATAATTTAAAAATTGTTTGAGAAGTTCCCATTGTGGCTCAGGGGTAATGAACATGACTAGTATCCATGAGGATGCAGGTTTGATCCCTGGCATCCCTCAATAGGTTAAGGATCTGGTGTTGCCGTGAGCTGTGGTACAGGTCACAGATGCAGCTTGGGTCCCATGTTGCTGTTGCTGTGGCACAGGCTGGCAGCTGCAGCTCTGATTCAACCCCTAGCCTGGGAATTTCCACATGCCATGGGTGCAGCCCTAAAAAAAAAAGCCAAAAATAAAAATCACTTGAAAATTGGGCTTGGGAAAGAAATCCCCTTTCTCTGCCACTGTTCAGATTTTTCTCAGTTCCTTTCTTCCCTCCCTGTCCAAACTCAACTTGTTTTCACTTCCAGTGATGTCTTAAGTCTGATAAATGAATGGAGGTGGAAATAGGTTTGTTTTGAGAAACCAAAAATATTCCAAACTTTACAGGCTCCAGAAGAAATTGCAGTGTACTGGAAGATCATGGGCTTTGGAGTTAGATTTAGAAATAGATTCTTTTTAAAAAAATTCTCCATTAACACTGTTTATTTCTTTCAGTTTTCTAGGAAATATCACTGCAGCATCATGATCCACCAAAGCAGATTGTTCTATACATTTTTGTTGTTGTTCTAGGCATTGTACTTAATTTTTTTAATTAAGATATAGTTGATGTACGATGTTATATAATTTAGAGGTATACAACATAGTGATTCACAATTTTTAAAGATTATCTTCCATTTAAAGTTATTATAAAATACTGGCTGTATTCCCTGTGTTACAGAGTGTATCCTTGTAGCTTATTTATTTTATTTTATTTTATTTTTATTTATTTATTTTTAGGGCTGCACCTGCAGCATATGGAGGTTCCCAGTCTAGGGGTCGAGTCAGAGCTGTAGCCGCTGGCCTACACTGCAGCCATAAAAATGTGGGATCTGAGCTGCATATGCAACCTACATCACAGCTCACAGCAACGCCAGATCCTCAACCCACTGAGCAAGGCCAGGGATCGAACCTGCATCCTCATGGATGCTAGTCAGATTCAATTCTGCGGAGCCACAGCATGAACTTTTAGTTTATTTATTTTGACATAGTAGTTACCTCTTAATCCCCTACCTCTGTATTTCCCCTCCCCTCTTCCCTCTCCCCCACCAGTAATGGCTCATTTGTTCTCTATATCTATGAGTCTGTTTCTTCTGTGTTATATTCACTAGGATTTTTTATTTTTTTAGATTCTACATATAAGTGATACTGTAAAGTGTTTGTCTTTCTCTGTTTGACTCATTTCACTTAGCATAATGCCCTCCAAGTCCATCTATGCATGCAAATGGCAAAATGTCATTCTTTTTTAAGACTGAGTAGTATTCCATCATGCACACACACACACACACACACACACACACACACACACACACACACACACTACATCTTCTTTATCCATTCATCTGTTGATGGACAGTTAGGTTGCTTCCATATCTTGGCAATTGTAAATAATGCTGCTATGAAATTGGGGTGCATGTATCTTTTCAAATTAGTGTTTTCATTTTTTTTTTCAGATATATGAGGCTTAGATTTTTAATGAGCCAAACAACAACCATATACCTTGAGCAATTCTCTTGGTCTCTTTAGGCCTCAGTTCCCTTGTTAATAAAATAAGAAAAACATCTCAGAGGGTCAGGATGAGTATTAAATAAAATTATGTGACATATTGGTGTTCACAAAATATTACCTTTAAAAGACTCAAACTGGGAGTTCCTTTCGTGACTCAGGGGTTAATGAACCCAACTAGGATCCATGAGGATGCATGTTCGATCCCTGGCCTTCATCAGTGGGTTAAAGCTCTGGTGTTGCCATGGGCTGTGGTGTAGGTGGGCAGCCATAGCTCGGATTAGACCCCTAGCCTGGGAACCTCCATATGCCGTGGGTGCAGCCCTAAAAAGACAAAAGACAAAAAAAAATGCAAATTGGTTAAGAATGAGGTCTCTAGAGTTCAACTTCCATCTTTGGAACTCACTGTTTATGTAACCTCAGGCCTATTTTAACCTAAGTCTCAGATTTTTTCAAATACATTTAAAAGAAATTTAAATTTTTCCTCACAGTATATGGCAAACTCTAACTCATCAAATTTTAGAATAATTTTAGAAATTATTAGAATAATAATTCTAGGAGTTCCCGTCATGGCGCAGTGGTTAACGAATCCAACTAGGAACCGTGAGGTTGCGGGTTTGATCCCTGGCCTTGCTCGGTGAGTTAAGGATCTGGCATTGCCATGAGCTGTGGTGTAGGTTGCAGATGTGGCTCGGATCCCGCTTTGCTGTGGCTCTGGCGTAGACTGGTGGCTACAGCTCCGATTTGACCCCTAGCCTGGGAACATCCATATGCCGTGGGAGCGGCCCAAAGACATAGCAAAAAAAACAAATAATAATAATAATAATAATAATAATTCTAAATTAGAAAATTTAGAATAAGAATTTTAGAAAATAGTATTTTAAACTATTTGCAGATTTATAAGGATAATTATAATATTTTTCTATTAATGTGTATCACTCTATCTCAAAATATTTGCTTTACTGGTTTTTGGGGAATTTGCTTTAAAAAATGTGTTTATGTTTAGTTATCAAGTTCTTTTTTAGGTGGAGTGCTTTTTTGGAACAAGTGAATCAAAGATAACATTGGACCAGCCAATAACACATGGCCACAAAAATATTTCTGTCCCCAAATATAATGAAACCATGTCACCCTACTCAAGAAAATCAGCTGCTCCATAATGAAATAGGCCCTTGGTGAGGTTTCTGAGAGTCAAAAGTCAACAAGAGAGAGGTCCCATCGCAATTAGGATTTTGGCAGGCCAGTGGGAAGCTTGCCAGGTTCTGACAGTGGCCTGGGGGTGGGTGTGGAGGTGAGTGGAAAGTAGACAGCGTAGGAGCCTACATCCCAGCCAGGAGCCCAAGCCCAGACTGCCATGGCAGGTGTAGCCTGTTCCACCAGCCAGCGCCCTGAGAGCCAGTCCCCCCATGGCTTTCTGCCAGCAGAGACACAATAATGCCACGGAGAGGAGCTGATGTTGCCTGTACATCAGCCACATCCACCCCAGGAGATAAGAGTCTGGTCCTGGGAACAGAAGCAGAAGACTGGGTGACAGCTGGTGGCAATCTTCTTTACTTCTGTGGTATCAAGCGTTTGCAATTTGGTTGATACCCCCTGCACAGAGAAATGAGATAAAAGTATGCAACATTATGCAACATCTGGATGCAGGTTTCATGTGACTTTAAAGAAACTTTGGATTCGGCAATATAGGAATTTTACATTGCTATTTCCAGAGAGGAACTGAAAATTGAAGCACAGAGCCTCTCCCATGTTCCCGAGTTGAAGGCGCTCAACTGTCTTTCTCTCTACCGCATGCTTTTGGCCACCCGTGAAAATGTGTGCACGCGTTCACTCATACATTCATACATGTGCACACTCTCACACACACACCCCTTTCGGCAACATTCCTCGACCATCTCGGGTCAACAGTGTCCTATTTTACCTTTCCTACGAGGCTAACAACCCAGGTTGTTAGCAGTCCTCTTGGCATCAGCTACTAGGCACAGGGCAGCTCCCACCCTTTGTGACATGTTTATTAAAGCAAAGCCCAGCACTTATTGTTACACCCTGGGCTTGTACTACACCTGGCCCACAGTGGGCACTGATGAAAGCAAAGAAGGAGGGAGGTAGGGAAAAGTTTTACTGTTTAATTAACATTAACTGCCTCAACTTTAGTCATTATCGTGTTTCTTTTCTCACTTTTGCTCTAATCCCGAAGTCCCAAGGGGAAAGGGTGAGTCAAAAGTAAGAGCAAATACTTTATTCCTCACATTAAATATATTTCTCCAAGAAAGGCTACAGATATAAAAATAGATGCCACATTATCCATAGGCATATGAACTATAAAAGAATTCTTTTTCAATTCCACCATTAAAAAAATGGATGCGTAAACATGTACAGCAGACAACTGTACCATTTTAAGAAAAAAGACTGTTTAGAAGAATATTCAAGTGCATGCAGAAATTCTCACAATATATCTTTAAAGGAAAAAAAACAGCAGATTGTACAACAAAATGTGTAGTAGATCCCAATTTTAAATGTGTATGTGTGTGTGTGTATATATACACACACACACATATATATTCTATATAGATATATAATATATAGATATAGATATATAATATATAGATATAGATATAGATTCTATATAGATATATAATATATAGATATAGATTCTATATAGATATAGAATGTTATTTCTGGGTAGTGACCGATAAGTTGATTTTTATTTCATCTTTATACTTGTATACATCCTCCCCAATTTCTTGCAAAATTTGCATATATTAAATTTACAATTTAAAAAGAACCTATTACAAGGAAATAAAAGCCGTGTGAATACTAAATGGAGAAAGAAATGATTTATGGAAACCTCTGCATGCAAGTCAAGATTCTCAGAACGTGATCGTTAGTACCAGATGCCATAAAGGCAGGAAGGGTTGTTATAATTATTGTTTTCCAGACCAAGAGTCCCACAAACTCCCATTCTCGGGTGAGTGATTTCTGATTACACTATGCAACAAACCAAGCTCTTAGTTTTACTGCTCATTTTCCAAGCAAAGCTGACCATGATCTAGGGAAAGAATATGACTTTATGCTTGAGTTCTTCTGAAAACTGAAATGCTGCCACAGCTAGTGTTGTTGTTGTTGTTGTTGTTGCAATTGTCTGCTTATTTTTATGTGGTGAGGGCTGTACAAACACAGACCCACATGGGGACAGGAAACCATAAAAAGAGCGACCTCACTGTTTGGAACCCCAGGAAGACGTGTCTCTGTGTATACCATGATAACATCTGCTTCTAATTGAGATAATTTATCAAAGTGGCCACCAGCAGGACGGGTCAGCAAGAGCATAAATCTAGTCCAAACACGGATCGGCTCTGAGCCTGGAAACATAAAGTCTGCTCTTGTTCCTGATGCTAAGTAGCTGGCTGGCTGAGCCCACATAAACCAATTAACCTCTCAATAACTCAGTCTCTCCATCTGCAGAGTGGAATTAATATTAGACATTGATTTGCCAGTTTGTATCTCTGCAGACAGAGACACTTCTCTCCCACGCATTTCTTCTTCCAATAACCGTAGATAGAGGGCTTCCAATGTGCCCCACAGAAATCCTCCAGTCCCTGTGTACCCAGCAGTCCCCTGTCCCCACAGGGAGGCTGCCTGAGGACTCCTGGGCCCCCGCTAGCCCTGTGCTGACACTACCTGTCCCTTAAGCCACCCAGGTGGAAATGGAGGAGGAAGGGAGACACAGAGAAAAGCACAATAGGTGCCTGACACTTGCTGGGTGTGTTATAACGTGTCAGATTATGGTCATTAGGTGGAACACAGTTGGTTTCTCACATACGGTCACCAAATATTTTTCATATTTTTCTTTTTTAAGCTGAGAGTATGACCACCATGAGGGTGGTCGTACCTGGAAACGATTAAAGTCTTTCTTTTGTTTTACATCTGTTGTTTGTTTTATTTCCTGGTCTTTATTTTGGCTATGGCACTAGGACCTACCGAAGGTCAGAAACCAATAAACACGGTAAACAAAAAGATGACCCCACAGGCTGCAGCAGGGCCAAAAGAGGGGTGATTTGGCTTCTTTTCAAAAATGTTTAGAAATATTTCCCTGGTCTCTCCAGTAGGAGAAGAGAGGGCTTGCTTCCCACGGGAGGTTCAGCTGCACGAGGAAATGCTGACATCATGGCTTCTCCCCAAACAATAAGTCGTCTGCAAACTCTGGTGCCCATCACTTGATAGCTGAAAGGAACCCTGATCTTTAGGAAAAATCCTGGGACCTCTGAACCCTTTATAACAGAGTTGGAGTTGCTCAATGCACTCTGAGTCACAAAATCAGGGCAGCCAGAGCCCTTTCTTCATAAACAACGTGGAAGATTGATACCAGTTCAAATGGCATAGGGCGGCGGAAGCCACGTTTCCAGGTTGCATCTGAAATGAGTAGGATGGTGGCTTGTTTGAAGCTGGTCTCACTTTTCATATTTTTCTTTTTTTGGGTGAATCCAACCCAAGCAGGCAATTCCCAAGTTTTCATTTTTGGCAGTAAGGACTCTTCTCAAATATTTCCCTGAAGAAGGGGACTGGAACAGAGATGGAATAGCAACATTCACATGTTCAACTTTCACATCAGCAGGAAAGACTTCATGTAGTGATGCAGGCAGAACCAGAGGAAAAAACAGGGGATCGCTACAGGGGATTGCTACAGGGTAGCAGCCAGCATTAATCCGAATATGAAAAGAACTGACCCAAGAGTTACACAAGCACATAATAAAAATAAAATATGGGCATCCAAGTTCAAACAGCATTGTTCACAATAGCCAAAATGCAGAAGCAACCCAAACCCATCAACAGATGGGTAAACAAAATGTGGTCTAGATATACCATGCATGAAATATTACGCAGTCCTTAAAAAGGCAGGAAATTCCAACACAAGCTACAACATGGAGGACACTTTAGGACATTATGGTGAGTAAATTAGGCAGTCACAAAAGGGCAAATGCTGTATATTATTCTGCTTATATGAAGTCATAGAGACAGAAAGTAGGTGGTTGTCAGGGGCTGGGGGAGGGGGATGAGGAGCTATTGTTTAATGGGGACAAAATTTCACTGGGAAAGATAAAGATGTTCAGGAGATGGGTGACAGTGATAGTTGCACTACTGTGTGAATGCACTTAACGCCACAGAATTGTACACTGAACATAGTTAAAATGGTAAATGTTATCTTACGTTCATTTACCACAGTAAAAAACAAACAAACAACAACAAAAAAAAAACGGCCTTATCATCATGGAACATCCTTATCCAATGTGAGAGCAATAAATCCTTTTGACCATGAAGATTTCTATAAATGAAGACAGTCGTCAGTGACAATCCTGTGTCACCTGTAGTGCTGATGGATTTGTATCCATTCATCTGCATGCTTTTGTATAATGAAGGTGAGAGGATGTGAAATGACCCACCAGGAAGAAGGGTGAGGCCTCTGGTCATACAGGAAAAAGGAATTCTTCTCTCTCGCAAATGCTCATGCACTTGAAGCCTAAATCTCTGATCTTCGTTGGCTTCCTTACACTATATACTACTATTCAACCAACCACCCTTATCACCAAGCAGCCCCGAGTGATCACCTACAGTATGCACAGCCACCAGTCTCATCACAGTGGAAACTATAAACAGATGTGGAAAACAATCCCTGCCTTCTAAGATATAACAAGTACTTGAAACAATGAAAGGGTAAATATCAAGAATAGCCCTTAATAAACCCAAATCAACTAAGCAACCCAGAAAAATTGGAAAATAAAACATTTATAAATGAAGGAGGAAGAATGCTAAATAACTTTTCCAATGTCTTGTAGCATGATTACATATGCTACATATATGTTTGCACTAATAATATCTACTCTTCATGGATTCCATCCTGTGCCAGCAACTGTGCCGCATTTTTATATGGATTAGCTCATTTATTCTGCCTTAGACCTTATCCAGGTTGTTATTATCATTATCAAATACTACAGATGTGTGAAAAGATTCAGCGAGATTAAATAACTGTTTGAGGCACACCAGTGTTAAGTGGGAGGGAAAGCTAGGTCCCCATCCAAGCTCCGTCCAAGTCCCCAGCCTGTGCCCTTAACTCCCATTCCCTGCTGAACTTGCATCATGCTCTAATCTGATTTCCCTTTTAACGTACTTTAAATGTGACTCTGAATTGCCATTTGGCTACCCAAAAATATAAAATACTTGGCAGTTATAGTTTGCTGGGTGTGTAAACTATGTTAATCATCTAGAGAAAATGACGCTCAGATATCAATACCCAGAGTCACATCCGGACAAAAAAGAGAAGCCCCCCAGGTTGTGATTTCATACCATTGAATGACAATTAGCATTCCAGGAATCACCCCTGCTAATTAATCACGGATGTCACTGATTGCTTTAGGACACATGGATAAGAAACGGCTTTTAATATCCAATTCCATATTAAGGGTAGTCCTTTTCATGATTCGAGGAGCAAAGATAGATATTAACATCGTTGTAATGACATCCATTTATAAGAGCACATAGGGATAGCCTATCCCTGGGAAGTCTGAATACTGACTTTAAAAGGTGTCTAGAAACATGTTGCGATAGAACATGATAGATGATCATATGAGAAAAAGAATGTATATATATTTATAACTGGGTCACTTTTCTGTAGAAATTGACAGGACATTGTAAATCAACTATAATAAAAATTTTTAATTAAAAATTATAATAAAAGGTATCTGGAGATCGGTCCCTTGCTTTCAAAAGATTCAGTTCAAAGTTCCTGGATCCCTACATTTCACCACTGAGAAAAGTGAGCATTCTTTCACGGCAGCTTTTCACTCCTAATGTGATACCATCAGCCATGATGACTAGAATATGCGATCTTGGTCATTTTTGTAGCAGCGAGCATCCTTCCACTCGCGCTGCTGATTCATCCACAGATTTTCCGGCCAGATGCCCCGTTGGCAAACCCCTGGAGCCTTTCCCTCATTAGTTCTCCGCTCCAGCCATCCGAGGTAATTCCTTCCTCTCCTCTCTCCTGAGCTGCCGGTTGCAAATCGAATCTCTCCAAGGAATAAACAAACCTTTATGGGAATGGATAAACCAGGCTGCTCTGAGGTACCTGTGGGGAGGGTCTGTGGGGTCAGAGCTTGAACTTGGGAAGCGGCTGCTCAGGCAGAGTTGAGAGAAAGGTGGAAAGATGAGGTCACCAGTGAAAGGAAGAAAATAAAGCAAACATTGGCTGCTGTGGAGGAAAACCATCTAGGTTTCAAAAATCTTCTATTTCTGTTCAAATTTGCTTTAGGTACTTTGGTTTTAGTACGGGTTGTTCTGGTTAGTTGTTTTTATTGTAGTAGGACTCTGAAACAAGTTTTTAAGTGATCTAAACTTTGAGTATCACTGCTAAGTGAACAAAGAGAGAAATACAGCAATGCATGTGTGCGTGCAGCAGTGCGCGAATTTTTTTTAATCGGCAAAACCATGTTTTTAGCCACCCAAGGATTCAAGGGCGACAGTTCAGTGAGTACTATTGAAAACAGGCTACCATGCTTTGTGTTCCTGTCTTGCAACTTTGCCTTAAGGAGTGGAAGACAGAGCCTGGAGAAGAGCAAGGAAACACACTTTCACTGAGTACATACTGTGTGCACAGGTTATTTGCTTAAGGTAGCAATTAAATCCTTCACACCAACTTTCAAGTTAGTACTGTTATCTCCATTTTCTGGTTGTGGAAACGGAATCCCAGAAAGATTAACTTACCCAGTGATCCATGGAAAGTAAGTTGTTTAGGATTTTAAACCAGGTGGTTCCACCTTCACCCAGCAGGGGGAGGCTCACTGACCAGGACAAGGGGAAAGCTAATAACTGAGCAAACCAAGCATGATTTTCCTTAAAAGACCTTTGATAATCATGATGGTCAAATAAAGCCCTTCAGAGGGCTCTTGATATGAAGTCTGGTGTGATTACAATCTCCTAGGACATATAAAATCCCCATAAGATTCAGAACCTGATGACAGAACAAGGGTTAATTAAGAGGCTGTTGATTTTTCTTTAAGTGTAAGTATACAGAATCTCTATGTAATTTTACAAAGAGATTTCTATTTGAGACCTGACTTTTCATTCTCGGTTACTTAATAAATAGGTGGGTCTTTTTAAAAAGAAAATATATAAGCAAGGGAGAAACATGATAATCTGTTAATAATCCTCGTGAGTTAATCCAGCTCTAAATTCACAGCTAAGCCACCACCTCCAGTGTGCTCCAATGTCAACACATCCTAATTATAGGAAAAATCTGCAGATAAAAATAAACTTTCTCTAGGGCACTGGACTTAAAGATAGAAACTTTTTAAATGACAGCTTGTGATAGATCAAAGATGGCTACACTTTTTTTTGTCATCAAGTGTTGGGCTTATGACTAGACTAGATTCCCCTAAATCGAGGTAGATATTACTGCTTGACCAATAGGATATGGCAGAGGTGACTGTATCCATTCCTGGACCCAGACCTTAAAAAGACTGACAGCTTCTTGGAACCTAGCCACCATGCTGTGAGGAAGCTCAGGCCGTTCTGTGGAGAGGCCCAGGAGAGAGAAAATGAGCGATCAGCCACAACCCCAGCAGAGCTCCCAAAGGACAACCAGTATCAAATATGTATCAATCACCGAGAAGTGGATTCTTTGACCTCTGTCAAGCCCTCAGCAAAGATAAGCTGTTCCCACAGAATCCTACCCAAATGGCAGAGTTCTTTTTTTTTTTTTTTTTTTTTTTTTTTGTCTTTTTGCGTTTTCTAGGGCTGCTCCCTCGGCACATGGAGGTTCCCAGGCTAGGGGTCTAATCAGAGCTGTAGCCGCTGGCCTACACCAGAGCCACAGCAACTCGGGATCTGAGCCGTATCTGTGACCTACACCACAGCTCACGGCAACGCCGGATCCTTAACCCACTGAGCAAGGCCAGGGATCGAACCTGCAACCTCATGGATCCTAGTGGGGTTCATTAACCACTGCACCACAACGGGAACTCCCCAAATGGCAGATTAGTTACCAAAACAAACAATTGGGGTTGTATGAAGCCACTAAGTTTCAGTGTGAATTATAATTCAGCAATAGATAACAAAAACACATTTCCTTGCATCCTTCGCATTTAATAAATTTGAAATTACATAGAGAGTTGTCTTTATCTTGTTCATTGTCTGTCCCTCGAACCAGCACATCCGCTGCATAAGGACAGACACTGTATTGGTTTCATTCATCCCTCTGTACACAGTACCAAGCATGCACAGTGTTGTGCCCAGGAGAGCTGTTCAATAAAACCATTGTTGGAGCTCCCGTCATGGCTCAGCAGAAACGAATCTGACTAGTAAACACAAGGTTTCAGATTTGATCCCTGGCCTCACTCAGTGGGTTAAGGATCCGGCATTACCGTGAGCTGTGGTGTAGGTCAGCACATGTGGCTCAGATCTGGCTTTGCTGTGGCCGGGATGTAAGCTGGTGGCTACAGCTCCGATTCGACCCCTAGCCTGGGAACTTCCACATGCCACAAGTGTGGCCCTAAAAAAGCAAAAATAAATAAATAAATAAAAGCCGTTGTTAATTGAATAAATGAATGAGGGCAGCAGCATGCCTGCATATGTGGCATTGCTTCCTCCAGAATTTTAGGATCAAAACCATAAATTGGAACCATTTAAAATATTCTTCTAGTACACTGAGGTTTTCATGAAATGAAAGAACAGTGACAACTTGGCAAATATGAGACCTCACCCAGTGTGAAGAGAGGATCCAAAAGATCTCTGGTCAAGGATTAGAAGTCAGTGAGCAGAGCCCAACAAATATTCATACATGGTCATGGCGTCTACCTCTAAGGTATATCTTCTCCAGGTTAGATACCCTGTTTTGTTATTACCCAAACGACTCTGCATTGGGAATGAAAACAGGGGAGTTCCTGCCGTAGCTCAGCAGCTAACAAACCTGACTAGGATATATGAGGATGCACTTCGATCCCCAGCCTCACTCAGTGGGTTAAGGACCCGGCATTGTAGGTTGCAGATCTGGTGTTGCTGTGGCTGTGACATGGGCCTGCAACTGCAAATTGTATTTGACCCCTAGCCCAGGAACATCCATATGCCACAGGTGCATCAGAAAAGAAAAAAAAAAAAAAAAAAAAAGAATGAAAACACACAGGATTTGGTCCTTGGACAAGTCATTTAATCTCTCTGTGCTTCAAGGTCTGTCAAGTCATCACATTAAAAAGTTCTATTTGTTAGTTCCCTGGTGGCACAGTGGGTAAAGGATCTGGCATTGCCACTGCAGCAGCCTGGGTTGTTCGATCCCTGGCCCAGGAACTTCCATATGCCACAGGTGCAGCCAAAAAAAAAAAAAAAAAAAAAAAAAAAAAAAAAAATCTTAGTTAGCAGGAAATTTGGAAGTTACAATTAAAAAATAGTTGTGGAGGCATTTTTAACTGGAAAATGCAATTTGATTATTAGTTATCACCATCATTTTATGATGATCAAATAATATTTGTGAAGCTTTTACAACACTACCTGACACATAGTGCCATGTACAAGATTTGTTTAATATAATAAAATAAGATCATTTTGCATCCCCTTACTAGAGTCCTCACCTCCATCCTGCAACCTGCCTTCCTGACCTCACGTCATGCTATTCTCACTCTTGCTTATTGCTTCCCAGACACCCTGGCCCTCTTTTTGGGCTCTGAGCTTTTTCCTACCTCAGGGCCTTTGCACAACTGCTCTTTCTACTTGTAGAATTCTTTTCCTGGATTTTTCCAGGCTTACCCCTTACTCATTCTTTAGATTTCAGTTCTTCAGAGAGCCTTCCTCTGACCACCCTATATAAGTAAATTACCCCCCTTTCACTTACTGAATCACTTTCCAGTATATCATTGCATCCTGTTTCCCCTAAGACTTAATCTTGTATGTAATTATCTTATTTATTTGTGTACTACTTACTGCCTAACTCTCCCCACTAGAACATAAGCTTGCTGGGAGCAGAGACCTTGTCTGTCCTGTTTGTGGCTAAATCCCCAGTGCCTAGAAACATACTTGCATTTAGCAGGTATTCAATTAACACTTGGTGAATAAATGAATGAATAAAGCCTCTCTCCTGCTTACCTTCTAACATGTCAATGACCCTTACAAAGTGTGTTACCCAGTGCTGGATAGGTACGCTAGGTGACAGGAGAGTAGGATTTCTTGCAAATTCTTTTCCCATCGATCCATGCAGTCTGAGATCAAATGAGTTATTTTGGCAACCACTTTCTAAGCCCGACTCATGTCATGCTTTCAACACAAATCCCTGAGCCTTTTTTCTATATACTACTCCTAGATGTAGTTTCCCCTTTCTGTATTTAGGTTTATCCACACCTGGCTGGTGCCTTTAACTGTTCCCTCCCCACCCACGCCTAAGGTCATTGCAACAGATTAAAAACCATGAAGCAACTATGAGCCTAGGAACTGCCCCAGGCTCTGCCTACAACCTGCCTCCTGCACCCTCCTCAAGGATTCTCTGTCACAGATCTCTATCTGGCTGGCTTTGAAGCCAGAGGCTCCCTCCCTCCCTCCCCTCTTTGGATATTACTCTGTTGAATGGTTTGGCCAGATTTTGATTCATTATCTCCTCGCATTCAAGGCCACCCTGCACCCCATGCCTGAATACTGCACTCAGGTCCAGGCTTCAGGACCCAACCCCCCTCATTCTAGGAGACAAGAACCACCGAGAGTATTGCTGCGTGTGTGTGTGTGTGTGTGTGTGTGTGTGTGTGTGTGTGTGTGACCCAAGCATGAGTCTTCACATTTATTCCTGTTGAAATCTATCTTGCCATTTTCACCCAACTCTTCCAATATCTCTGGATTTTTATTCCATCATTCAATATATCTGCCAAATTGATACTGCTTCCCATAATCAACAGAGGCGATCAGTGAGTCATGAATGATCCCATCCAAATCACTGATAACAGATACAGAGCAGAGACAGACCCTCTTCAAACATCTTCCAGGATGATGATACTCCTTCAATTGGCAATCTCCAGGACCTAGTGGTTCCATCCACACTGCCCAAACACAGGATCATCCAATCCACCTGATCTCTCAACTTCACAAAAGAATTTGCCAACTATCTTGTTGAAATTTAGCAGTCCATTTGCCCATGTGGTTCTTGTACAGGCTTGCAGGCAGCCCAGAGGTAGGAAGTGGAAATACTCCTGTGAGAATCGGGACCGCCCCTAACTTGACCCCCAGGTGCCCACTAGGAAAGAATGTGATCAGAGACCAAGCTTCAGAAGGGTGTGTCCCGAGCCGTCTTAGACTAAAGAGGGATCTCTGGTGACACCTGGAAGCAGTCACTGCCTGCCCAGACCTGCCAGGCTCTCGCCCTCTCAGAGACTAACAGAGGATGCAGATGGATTCTCCCGCCTGCTCCGGTTGGGTTTCGGGAGGAGGACAGATTGATTGCACATCCATATGGCAGTGAAAGGAGTTCAAGGCAGTGAAGGGAGCAGCAAGGTGCCCGAGGGAGAAGATGTCTTTCTGCCAGAGCGAGAACACAGGCAGCTATAAACTGAGAAGTCTGAACCCCAAAACATGACTACAATGGGGTAGAACTGGGGAAACACTCAGGGAAGTAGGGGTATCTTCTGAAAGTATCTTGTGCTATAAAGGAAGGAAAGATAAAGGCAAGGATTACGTCCTCTAGAAAAAAGCGGGAAGGCCACCTTTAATCTACACTTCCTGGGCCTCTGTCTCTAAAGGAGATGCACCAAAAAGCTGAGAAATGAGGGGAAAAAGAAAACAAACTATTGATTATGTTATAGCGTATTGGTTTTATATTGATATTTTTATTGATTTTTTCCCATTGACTAGGTCATACTGGTTAATGATTGATACGTGTCTTTCTTAACAAATATTTCAACAGCCAAAGAAAATGACTGTAACATTCTTATACTTTCTGAGTAGTTAAAGATTTAACATACTACAATGCTTCTTCTTCTTAGGAGACCAGCTTTGAAGATCTTTTGGGGTGACCAGCATAAAAGATGTGGGCAAAGGCAGTCAGAAAATGATCAGGACCCAGAATTTATAGCCCAAATATATTTTATTTATTTATTTATTTATTTATTTATTTATTTTTGTCTTTTTGTCTTTTTAGAGCTGCACCCATGGCATACGGAGGTTCCCAGGCTAGGGGGTTGAGTCAGAGCTGTAGCCGATGGCCTGTACCACAGCCACAGCAACGTGAGACCCGAGCCTCATCTTTGGCCTACACCACAACTTAAGGCAACACTGGATCCTTAACCCCCTGAGCGAGGCCAGGGATCAAACCCGCAACCTCATGGTTATTAGGTTGGGTTCGTTAACCACTGAGCCATGACAGGAGCTCCCCAAATATATTTGAGACCACTTTCTATAGAACACCCAGTTTAGCTTTTAATGAAACCTGCAAAAAAGTAGCACCACTCATTCTCCAAATTCCTAGGAAAAAAAAATAACTGCAATGTTTTGTGCAAAAAAATCAATTTTGCTTTATTAACTAAGAAGAAAGAAGCATGAACCTTTTAACTACACAAACATAGCAGAATCATAGATTCCAAATAACAGAAGGCATAAATGCAAGCCACTTTTTGAAAATATCAAGAACAAACATGACTTAGTTCACTCACTCACATGCAAAATCCTTCACTAAATACTTTGAGGGGGATGCCAAGGCATATAAGAAACCATCCCTCCTTTCCTGAAGTTTCCTGGTGGCTCAGTGAGTTAAGGATCTAGTATATTCATTGCTGCAGCCCAGGTTGCCTTTGCTGCTATAGCTTGGGTTCAATCCTTGACCCAGAAACCTCTTCAAGCCACAACATGGCAAGAAAGAAAGAAAGAAAGAAAGAAAGAAAGAAAGAAAGAAAGAAAGAAAGAAAGAAAGAAAGAAAGAAAGAAAGAAAGAAAGAAAGAAAGAAAGGAAGGAGGAAGGAAGGAAGGAAGGAAGGAAGGAAGGAAGGAAGGAAGGAAGGAAGGAAGGAAAGAAAGAAAGAAAGAAAGGAAGGAAGGAAGGAAGGAAGGAAGGAAGGAAGGAAGGAAGGAAGGAAGAATCGATCCCTCTTTTCTAGAACTGTAAAATATTCTTATAGAGGTAAAATAAGCCCAAACAACTATAACAATGGAAGAAATGTTATTACACAATGTTATCAAATAATGTTTGTATCATTTATCTGTTGCTAAATGCCACAAACAAATTGCCACAAACTGAGCCCCTGAAAACAACGCGTATTTTTGATGTCATAGTTTTTTGTGGGTCGGATATCTGGGCATAACTTAACTGGGCCCTCTAATTCAGGGTCTGTCACAATGCTGTAACCAAGGCTGAGGTCATTGAAAGCTCATCTGAAAGCTCAATCAGAGAAGAATCTGCATCTCAGTTCACCTGCGGTAACTGGCAGGATTCAATTCCTTTCGGTTGTTGGATTGAGGGGCTGAGTTTCTAACTGGCTGTTGGCTGGAGGCTGCCCTCACAGCTCCTTGCTATGTGGGCTTCACAAACTTGGAGACTTGCTTCACTGAACCTGCAAGGAGGTATGTCTACTAGCAAGATAGACGTCACAACCTCTTGTAATAGGATCATGGAACTGACATCCCCTCAAGACTGAGATACCCTATTGTTTAGAAGCAAGTTACTCGAGGATTACGCAAGGCAGTATCAGGAGCCAGGCATCATTAAAGGCCATCTTAGAAACTACCTACCACAATGAAAAATGGCAAACATAAGTTCTTTTTTTTAAGAAAAAAAAAAAACAACTCCCATTCGAGTTTGGTCAATATTTTTTCCTTATTACATAAGGTTTTTAAACACAGGAGAAAAAGGAAATTGAGAGTTCTATGGGACATACTAACAGAATAAAGTATCACTGTCCTGACTATACCAATGAACTACTAGTGTCAGGTTTCCACCTTAAATCTTATCCAAGTTTGGAAGCAGAAACCCATCTGTTGGTTTCCCTTTCTCTACCAGATTCTCTAATTGATGAAGATTTTTATCTGCATAGAGTAGTAGGTCTTTTTTTTTTTTTAGTAGCAGCATATAGAAGGTTCTAGACCAGTGATTGAATCCAAGCCACAGCTATGGGAACATTGGATCCTTTAACCCACTATGTGGGGCCAGGGATCAAACCCGTGCCTCTGCAGCGACCTGAGCCTCTGCAGTTGGATTCTTAACCCACTGCGCCACAGGGGGAACTCCTAGAGTAGTAAGTCTTGACTGTCTTCCCATCATGACAATTATTATCAAATGCATGAGTCAGTTGACTAAGAAACACACAGTGAAAGCAATTTCCCATGACTTATTTTTAGTGTCACTGAGTGAAGCTTAAATCTATTATTGGTACTATTCCCATTAAAGGTCAAATGTAATTTTTTTCTCTTTCCATTTTTTCCCTTTTTCTCCCAGTCTGTCTCCTTCCTTCTCTCCTGATGATCTTTAAGACAAAGCACCATTCTCCCCAAAGAATGATGATGGCACATGGAGGCTTCCAACCAGAGTGAGATAGAAAAATTGACGTGTCCCTTAAGCACTAGGGTATAGGTCCAGGAAGTAGTGGGGTTTGTATGTTTGTTAGTTTGTTTTATGGCTGCACCCACAGAATATGGAAGTTCCCTGTCCAGAGATTGAATCTGAGCTTCAGCTGTGACCTATACCACAGCTGCAGCAACACCAGATCCTTTAAGCCACTGCACAGGGCTGAGGATTGAACTGGTGCCTCCGAAGTGATGCAAGTTGCTGCAGCACTGAATCCTTTAACCCACTGCACCAGAGTAGGAACTCAGGAATCAGAATTTTTTTTTTCAAGTTTCCCAAATAATGATTCTACTGCATGGCCAGGGTCCAGAGATTCTCCCACATTTGGTCTAATTCTCTGTGTTTGGTCTCTATGTTTTGAAGGAGTAGACAGAGGGAAAAGTTATGAATATTATCAACTGTACCACTGTATCCTTAATATAATGGGTTTAGTGAGAACGGTGGATCTCAAACTTGGCACACACTAGCATCACTTCAAGAAGTATTTTAAATTCTGAGGATCTGCCCCACCCCAGACCCATTAGGTCAGAACCTCAGGAAATGAGACCCAGGTTGTCTTCCTAAGACGGCTCCAGGAGAGACCTGTTCCTCCTCCTCTAAGACCAACTTCCCCCAGTACTTTTTAAGGATCTCCAGGTAATTGCAAAGTGCAACAAGGCTAAGAACTACTGAATGAGGATCATTTCATTTTATAATCTAACCAAGCATGACATTTTGAATCAAATCTATGGACTTGAACATAAATGCTAACAATTGCTTAGCCTTCAGTTTTGTGCACTGCGACAAAATTCCATAGGACTCAGTACCAGTGTGTCAGGGAACGGGGATCCAACAATGATTACAACAGCCTCTGCCTGCCAGAACCTAACAGTCTAGGAAAGGAGACAGACATAAATTCATTGTGGTAAATGCTTTGATAGGACAATAAACAGGGACTTAGGGATCATAGGGACGGGAACTTGGTTCAAGGTGGCAGAGACAGAGGAGAGGACGAAGAGAATAGCAGTAAAAGAACAGATTTTTTTCAAAATTTTTATATTTTTATACAATTTTGAAAAGTTACTTTCCATTTACAGTTATTACAAAATATTGGTTCTAGTCTCCATATCATACAATACACTCTTTAGCCTATTTTATGCCCTACTGAGTGTGCCTTTCACTCCCCCACCCATGTATTACTCCCCCCACCTGTTACCACTAGTTTCTTCTCTATATCAGTGAGTCTGTGTGTTTATCTATTCATTCGTTTGTTGAATATTTTAGATTCCATATATAAGTGATATCATACAGTATTTGTCTTTAGCTGACTCATTTCACTTAGCATAATGTCCTCCAAATGCATCCACATTGCTGCAAGTGGCAAAATTTCATTCTTATTTTATGACTGGATAGTAGTCCACTGTATATGCATACACCACATCTTCTTTATCCCGTCGTCTGTGGATGGACACTTAGGTTGCTTCCATATCTTAGCAATTGTAAATAATGCTGCTATGAATATTGAAGTGCATGTATATTTTTGAATTAATTTTTTTTCAGCTATATACCCAGGAGTGGAATGAGCTTCTTAAGGACAGCTCAGTGGCATCTTCAAGCTGGCCATACACAGAGCGAAAACTTGAAGAAGCCAGGAGGTATGGAAGTTCATGATATACAAAACTCCAGAATGTGGTGTAAAGCTGCAGAGAATAGATATAGGATCAGAGTGGGGGGGCAAACCCCCGGTTAGAAAGCAAATAGCAGGTCACACCCAAGAGCTGGGCTTTACACATCAGAAAAGCTGCACAGCACGTGCATCAATTCTTGATTTTAAAGAGGCAACTCTAGCAGCCTCTTGTTGGAATTTGAGGCTCGTGAAGACTAGCTTGAAGGAGTTCAAGAGAGAAATGACAAGAGCTGAACTAAGCCAATGGCAGCAGGAAGAGAGAGGCGAGAGTAACTGGAGACCTTGGGATTTGTGGTTGACTCAGTGGGTCCTGACCTCCTGGGACAAGCAGCGAGGTAAATAGGGGGCCATGTGTTCCCTGAAGAAGGGCTTCTCCAGGGGCATTCTTCCTAGAAAAGAGGCAGCCTGCCTGTGCGCCTTGCTGGAAGAACTTCATGATTATCCCAGTTATAACATGTGACTGATTTTCAGAGACATTTCAGGGTCTGGGACTCAGCTGCTGCTGTGGAGAGCTTGGCCGAGTGCCTTGTCATCTCCTTGACCCCCAAACCAAACTGTGGCACCATTTTGGGAGACTGCTGGAATTCTTCATGATGTTTTATGATGATCACCCTTTTTTCAACCAGAACTCAGGTGAGAAAAAAAAAAATCATCTTTTGATACTGCTGGGATACTGCTTTACAGTCTGTCCTCAACCTCAATTCCAGGACCTCGGACTCCTGTGATTCTCGTCCACAGAGAGGTCTTGGACTCACTGTGACCTTCAGCCCAGAGGACAAGCAGGAGGCTCTGGCTCAGAGCTGGGTCCACATTATTTCTAGAGCAGATCTTGATGGCTTTGACAGAGGAGAGGGAGAATGGGGAGGTTGAGGGCCATACACTAGGCGTGAGGATCACTCTCCAAAAACTGGTTCTCAGGAAACAAGCTACCTCGAGCTGGATCAGACCATCCCGGGCCAGTCAGTACTGCTATTTCACCTGCAAAGTCCCACAACATCCTCTCTTCCAGGAAAACAATGACCACGGTGGCTTAAAATGCTAGAAAGTGAATTAACAGCTCCCCAAATTCAATGCAACTTTCACATTCTGTGGTCACATTGTGCGTGTATGGTTTTGCTATGAGCTTGTTTTGTTGCTGTTGTTGTTTTATCCTGACAAATGCTGAAAATGTTAAGACAGAGAACTGCAACCATGCCTTGTTCCACTGACATTATTCACACTTGCTAATGATTAACTCCCTTTGACACTGTAACGTTGTAGACGGCAGAGTTGAACAAACAGCTTCAGGGGTCCAGAAATAAGTGACACTACACTGGGCCAACTGGCTTGGAAGAGCTCCAGTGCCATTTCCCTAGTTTAGACTTGTCCTAAGGGGCATTTCCATTTGAGGACCTGAAGTTCTGGAATTCCTTCCTCTTCCTGGTTCACAAAACTCTAATTTATTGACCTTCAGGGCACAGTGTAAGACATCTGTTCAGTTTGGCATTTCCTTGACCTACACAGAGAATTCTACTGAGTTTAAAAAAAAAAAAAAAAAGTTTGCCTTTTTAAATTCCAGGTTTTGTGTTTACCATCTACATGCATCCCGACTCTGCACTAAAGGCAGTGTCTTTTTGTAAATGCAGGAAACAAAACATGCTGCTTCTTTGTATCTAAGCTGCTCCCTTGGGAATACCACCTAGATGCAGTCTTTTCTTTCAATATAACAAAACTTTGGGTAAGTAACCAAGAATCCTTCCTTTGGTGGACATGGGGAGAAGACGAACATTTGTTGAGCAGCAAATCTTTGTGCTTTGCATGGCAAAAATCAGTCCCGCAAGAACGTGAGAAAATTCCTGTCCACAAGCCAAACAATTGTTTTCTGAGTCCTGCCTACAAGCTTGTGCTCACCTTGGATGAAAAAGATAATGAAACATAAACAAGGAAAAGGAACAAAAATGCTTACAAAACTCCCACCCTGCACGTGCTCCAGCCTGAAACTGTCAGCTGGGCAATGTCAGTCTCGGAGACAGAGGAAAGACAGGCTAAATGTGACGGATTCTCCGCTTTGAACTAGGGGTCCCCTGGGTAACCCTTAATATTGTCCCATCTCTTGATTCCCTATCTCACCTTTGCCAGAATGGGAGCTGTCCCTTGGGCTTAAGCTGGAAGAGATCTGGGGTTAGATTTCTACAGTCCTTCATTTAGCTAAAGAAAGAGGTAGGAGGAGTTCCCGTTGTGGCTCAGTGGTAACAAAACTGACTAGTATCCATAAGAACTCTGGTTTGATCCCTGGCCTTGCTCATTGGGTTAAGGATCTGGCATGAGCTCATTGCCATGAGCTGTGGTGTAGATTGCAGACAGCTCAGATGCCACGTTGCTGTGGCTGTGATGTAGGCTGGCAGCTATATCTCCGATTCAACCCCTGGCCTGGGGACTTCCATATGTTGTAGATGCGGCCCTAAAAAGTCAAAAAAAGAAAAAAAGAAAGAAAGAAGGAAAATAACAGGGCTGGTGGACTCCCAACCCCACTGTTTTGTCAGGAAGAAGCTCCACTAACTTAAAAAAAAAAAAAAAAAAAAAAAGCCAAGCTTTTATCCCCAAATGAGAGATTTCTTTTTTAGTATATCCAGATCAAAAGGGGAAATAATTCCAATTTGTTTATAGAAAATGCAGACATGCCTGGGGGTTACGATAAATTGAGATCCAGGTTTCATGTGGGATTTGAGCCCGCACAGCTTACAATAATACCGGACTGTTTGCAATGTCTTTAATACAGACAATGTCCTCAGACCTTTCAAGCTCCCATATAATTGAAAATCATGGGCAGGAGAAGATTAAGCTGTTTGATCAAGAAGAGAAAGAGATACATTTTCACTGAAGCTTAAGAGGAGCCAGGAAGTCGAAAAAGATGGTTAAAAAAAAAAAAAAATAGACTTGTGACCATGTATAAGAATTTCAGGAGTGAGCATGTAACACTCTCCATGTAACATGTTCATGGTGGAACCATCTAAACTATGAATTACATCTATGTTTGAAAAAAGAAGGAAGGTATTTTGATTTTTTTCTGTATGTCAGTAGTTAAAAAAAAAAAAAGTCATATTCTTAAGACATGTGTTTGCATCTTTTTTGCATCTTTTCCAAAGTACAAGATAGAACCCATGGAGAAAGAAGCAAAGTAGCCTGATGTGGTTCACATTCAATCACAACAATAATAAAAAGTATTAAACTTAGTAGAAGGTCAAAGGTACAGCCCTGGTGGGCCATTTTCTTTTAGATTTCCAGCAGCGGCAATGAAATTGCAGACCTGCCTGTGCTATTTTTTCCTAAGAGCAACTGCAAAGATTGGCTACAATCTACAGATAGAGATTGCAGTTAACTGGCCCCTGCCCAGATCTAAACCATCAGATGGGTTTTCACGGGCATCCTTAATTATACCAGAGTCACCCAGCAAAACAGAGCAGGAACTCCCCCTCTCTTGCATGTGGTTTTAGCTGATCAAATGCAAACCAGTGCCAGATCCTTCTTAAAAGAGTTTAGCCTACACCCTGAAGCCATTTATAGTGGTAAGAAAAGATTTGAAGCCAAGATTCCTCTCACTTTCCGAGTTCTTTTTCAGTTCTGCTCCAAATAGCAAGTTTCATCAGGGCAGTGGCTGGAGGACCCGGGTAGGATCAAATTTTGGCTGCAAAAAGAATGAAAACAAGGAAGAATCTGATTGGGATGGGAAAAAATTCCATGAAAAATCCACAGGTGTTTCGCTGGCTACAGCTGCCCTAACACAGACTGGGTGGCTTCGACAACAGAAACTGATTTCCTCACATTTCTGGAGGCTGGAAGTTCAAGATCAAAGTGTCTGCAGAGTTGGTTTCTTCTGAGTCATATTTCCTTGGCTTAAAGAGGACAGTCTTCTCTCTGAGTTGCCCATATCCTAACCTCCTCTTCTTAAAAGGACTCACAATGGATTAAGGCCACCAAAATGAGCTCATTTTAACTTAATCACCTCTTTATATATCCTAACTCCAAAAACGGTCATATTATGAAGTACTACAGCTTAGAACATCAACACAGGAGTTCCCTCTGTGGCTCCTGAACCTGACTAGGATCCATAGGAACCTGACTAGGATCCATGAGGATGCAGGTTCAAACCCTGGCCTCACTCAGTGGGTTAAGGATCCTGCATTGCTGTGGCTGTGGTATAGGCCAGCAGCTGTAGCTCTGATTCGACTTCTAGCCTGGGAACCTCCATATGCCACAAGTGCAGCCCTAAAAGAGTAAAAAAAAAGAATATCAACACATACATTTGGGGGGGATGCAGTTCAGCCCATAACAACAGTTAAATACTCTGTTATCTCCACCAGACGGAAGAAGCAGAATCACAGACACATAAGCTTGAAAAACCACATGTGATTCCTTTGGAACGATTCAATTTGCCATGCATGTGGCTAAAAGTTACCTACAGTTACGATAGAAAAATTCAAGAGCACCGTTTCCCCCACCCCTATCCCCCAAAGCCTTAGATCTATCTCTGAAATTATGCCGAGATTTCCAAAACTAAACAGGAACACAGAGAATCCATCCCTTTCTCTAGGAAAAGGAGGCAAGTTTTTCGGTCTACAGATAGCTTCCTATAGCCCTTGAGAAGCAGAAAGGGCACCTAGCATAGTACCTGGCATGTAGCAGGCCCCCTTAGCAAAAGTCAATGTTAGCATAAGCATCTGGTTTGAAACAAGCTGGGCTTTGTAATCTCAAATATTACAAATAAATTGTTTCTAAGAACTCTGTGCCTCCTTAAGTTCAGATGACTGAAATGCATTTCGATTTCCTTCCCTGCTTCCCCTTTGACTATTAATTTACTAAATAAACATGTATCCAGCAGCTATTAAATTCCAGAAACCACACTAGACACTAGAGGCGGTCACAGCCTAGGAGACAAGGCAGACAGAAAAACACATGGGTAATCAAGCCCTCAAAAGCTATAAGGTTGGTGGGATAGTTTTATGTGTCAGCCTGGCCGGGCCACAGTGCCCAGATATTTAGTCAAATATTCTTCTAGATCGTTCTGTGAAGGTATTCTTGGGATAGAATTAGCATTCAATCAATTGCCTTTAAGAAGCACAGATTATGCTCCATAATGTGGGTGGGTCTCATTCAATAGATTGAAGGCCTTAATAGAACAAAGACTGACCTCCCCTGAGCAGCAAAAAGAAATTCTGCCAGCAGATGGCCTCTGGGCTCAAAGTGTCACTCCTCTCTGAGTCTCCAGCTGCAGGCCTACCTCAACAGGCTCATCAGACTCCACAGTGGTGGGAGCCAATTGCTTACAATTTAATATCTCTCTCTTGTTCTCTCTGGAGAATCCTGAGTAATACAGTAGGCTTTTTTTTTTTTAACCCTCCCCCCGCAAAAAAAAAAAAATTATATAAGGTTTCCCAGAGGATCTAAGTTCTGAGTTGGATCTGTAGAAGATAATACTTCCTAAAATCAGCTGGTATAAATCTGATCACAGACAAAGTCAAGCAGAAGTATTTCTAAAACTAGTTTCCATCAACCAGGCAAATATTGTAGAATCCAAAGATCTCCATAAAGATTGGGTGGTTTTGCTTCTTGAGTTTTTTTCTTTTGTTTGTTTATTTGCTTGCTTGCTTTGGGCCTCTCCTATGGCATGTGGAAGTTTCCCGGCCAGGGATCCAACCTGTAGCACAGCAGTGACCTGAGCCACTGCAGTGACAAGGCCAGGTCCTTAACACTTTGAACCACAAGGGAATTCCCATTTTTAATTTTATGTTTCCATTTTGATAATCGGTATAAATATTAACATGAACATTCTTGGTATCACTTGGATAACTACATAATAAAAGAACATTTTCATGCGATTTCAGCATCTATAATTGCACTTCTGTCTGTAAAAAGTTCACAAGAAATGACATTAAAAACAGGATCTACAGGAGTTCCTGTTGTGGCGCAGTGGAAATGAATCCGACTAGGAATCATGAGGTTGTGGGTTCAATCCCTGGCCTCGCTCAGTGGGTCAAGGAGCTGGCATTGCTGTGGCTGTGGTGTAGCCTGGCAGCTGTAGCTCCGAATCAGCCCCTAGCCTGGGAACTTCCATATGCTGCAGGTGTAGCCCTAAAAAGCCAAAAAAAAAAAAAAAAAAAAAGCCTCTAAAAGGCAGGGAAACACAAAAATTTTAAATAAAATGATAGAAAATAATATAATTAATGCAATTAATACCTGCCCAGAGTAAGGTGGAAAAACTATATTCATATCAGACAACTAGATCTTAAAGCAAAAACAAACCAAAATTGGGGGGTGCACAAAGAAGGTCATTATATAATAATAAAAGGAACAATTACTGGGGGAAAGAGAATCCTGAGCCTGAAAATTTTTAATAGCATCACCCCAAAAATACACCAAATAAAGATTGGCAGAGGCACGAGAACTTGAAAATTGATAGGCAGAGTGGGAAATTTTAATACAATGTAGAGGGTTAAGTGGGGACCTCCAAAATCACGTCCTCATCCTGCCTGCCAAAATTTGTAAATGTCACCTCATTTGGGGGAAGAAAGAAAGAGTCTTTGAAGATGTAATTCAGTTAAGGATCTCAAGATGAGATCATTCTGGATTATCAGGGTGGGCCCTAAATTCACTGAGAAGCATTCTCATAAGAGATGAGGGAGAAAACACAGACACAGAGCAGAAGGTGGAGACAGTGATCAAAGTGATGCAGCCACAAGCCAAGGGAAGTTGGGGGCCACCAGAAGCTGGCAGAGGCAAAGGATTCTTCCCTACAGGCTTTGGAGGAAGCAGAGCCCTGCCATCACCTTGATTTCAGACTTTCAGCCTCCAGAACAGAGCTACATTGCTGTTGTTTTAAGCCACCAACTTTGTTATAGGAGCCCAAGGAAAACAAAGCCTATACCTCTCTCAATAGTCGGCAGATCAAGCAGACAAAACATAAAAATATATGAAATGGACATCTGAGCAATCCTGCACTCTATTTTTAAAAACACACTTACTTTTTAATTGTACAGAAACCGTCTATATAAATTTGAACAATATCATAACAGAAAATAATTGAAGTTAATAAACTGTAAAGCTGAAATCATTTTTGCCTTCAAAAAGAGCAGGTGCATTGCCCAAGTGTGACAAAAACTGGCTTAGAACTTTCTGACCCTTTAATCTGCTAGAGACAGCTTGTCTTCTTTGTGTTTAGGAGAGAATATAGTTCCCTAATTAGCCACAAAGAAACAACTACACCCGAGCTCTTAGTTTTATCTATTTTGAACGACTCTTACAGGAATTAAAAATTTCAAGGACACATAGATTCCACTGTCATTTCAAAGTAAGCACTCATGCTGGATTCATTGTCATTACTAGCAGGATAATTACTCTTAAAGTAACAGTCCCCAGAAGCAAGAAGGATGGTGTGTTTTTCTTTTCTTTTGTCCTTTCTTTCTTTCTTCCTCCCTTCCTTCCTCCCTCCCTCCCTCCCCCTTCCTTCCTTCCTTCCTTCCTTCCTTCCTTCCTTCCTTCCTTCCTTCCTTCCTTCCTTCCTTTCTTTCTTTCTTTCTTTCTTTCTTTCTTTCTTCCTTTCTTTTTCTTCCTTTCTTCCTTTCTGGTGTTGCTGATCAACCCTAAGGCTTCATAAGTAAATACACACAAAGTTAACATGCTTAAATCAATTTTGCATGAATCAGATCATTCATCTTATATGCCTCTCACAAAACGAGGTAGGTTCATGACAGTAACACATCCGATATCTAGGCTGGAAAAAAAAGTAAAGATAATTTTCAGAAAATTGCAATATCTATCTTTCTCAACTAGCACACCCACATAAAACAAAATCAAAAGAGAGCAACGTGATGAGAGAATGTGAGCTGCCTTCTTCTTTCTCCTCTCATTGCATCACTTATACCGTTACCTCCTCAGGGCAAGGACTAGGCTGTTATTTTTTTGGCACCATTCTATTTAACCACGCAGTGCGTGTACACTTCCAGCTTGTAGAAATATTAGATAATAATTTTATTAAAGGGAACAAAAAAAAGCCTCTTGGCCACTTCGGCAACCTATGGGCCCCCAGTGAGGAAAGAAATCTTTAGAACTGAATCCATTTGGAAGGATAAATGTTTGCCCAGTGAAGCATGAAGTGTATCCTAGGATATCTGGGAGAAAGGTCACTGTGCCAGGGTTTCCATTTCATCAACTGTACACTATCACGGCATTTCCTGGAGGGATTATATAACGTCTTTGGGCAAAGACCTCTCTGGTTACCCACGCTTGGTGAAAAGTGAGCTTTGGGGGAGACAGTCAAAGCAGAAAAAGACAAGTCCTTAGGGCAGCTTTGCACATAGAGCCACAAAGTCTCGCGACCCATAAAATACTTTAAGTTCCAAGCAGCTCTTGCCACAGAGCAGTGTCAGAATCACATCTAACAGGGAGTGGGTGCTGCCTCTGCCAGCAGATATCAGGTGACAGTCCCCAAATTTCTGTTTCGTTCTCACCCTTCCTCACTTTGTGGTTTCTTTTCAAATTAGATTGATTGCTTTTGGATTCCGAGCCTGGAGACCTAGGCTAATGAGCACAGCCACCTTAAAGGAGTGGGGTGGTCACCTGCGGAGAAGCCATCTCAAATGTTAGGGAAAACCAAATATCCTATGCCAAGTTTTCAGAGCAAAAAAATACAGTGCCCTAATTGCCCTTTCTGAACACAATGATTTTTTTTCTTTCTTTTTAAAGAGATTGTCCCAGGCAATCGCTAAACAGCTGATTACAAATCGATGTGCAAATGCTATTCCTTGATTTTCAGGAACAGAGCAGTTAGAACCAAAATCTTGAATTAATTACAGCATGGAAATGTTTCATGGACGCACAGAGGCACATTGCTTAGGAGGTAGACCTCATAAGCCAGGTGATATTCATGGGTAAAGAGAAATGCCTGGAGCTTGTGCTGGGAGAAACAAGGGCTTTCACCAAAGGGCTGCTCCTCCAACGTTCTGCAGACTTGTGCCTGCAGGGGCCATGCCTGTCAAACCCCTTTATCTGGACCCTTAGAATTTTCTTCTCTAGTAGATTCTCAATATCATTGACAAAGGCTATTCTCCCCATTGCTTTTAACCATCCACACCTTTCTGAAAACCCTACACCCATCTGGGATTTGGGCAGATGCTTTGCGGTGGTGTCCCTGCGCACACGGGAAGAGATCTTCCCACGATCCTAGGCACCAAGACTTGGTCTGCCCTTCAAGAAACTGGACCCTAACATTCTATAGAGATTTACAACCCAAATCCCCTACCCTTCAAAGCCCCTCAAGGGCCCTTCAGTGGGTTTCCTCTCCTTGTGTCCTCCCTTCCTTTGCTTGTTCTCTGCTCCTTCCCTTCCACTCTCCACCAAAAAAAAAAAAAAAAAAAAAGGAGATTAAAAAAAAAAGAACTACAGATGTGATGAATTCATTTGAGAAATAATTAATTAATTAATTAATTAAATAAAAAAGGGCAACATCCACCAAACATGTTTAAGCCACACTAACTTCCAACCACCAACAGCTCCGCCCTCTGCAAAGGTAAGTCCTTCCCGAATCCTTTCTCTTTGGCGCCTTTGTCAACTCCCTGGGAGCCTCTGCAGGCCCATGACACACCTCCTTGTCCTCTGTTCTGCTTCCATCTCACCCCCGTCCCTCTGGATTTCCCTGTTCTTCGGCTGTTCAGTGGGTGCCTAGCCTAGTGCCCCGTGGTCTCCACATTCATCAGACAAACATGGCTTATCTCCCACGGGTACCAATGCGTCTCTCATGGAAGACGAGTGGCATGAGGGGGAGGAATTAAGTAATTTATCTAAGTAATTTGAAATGCTATTTCTGTATTAAAACAAACACGGATGTGTTATGGATTAGAATGCAAAATTCACATGAATTTTTAAAATGAAAATGAGACTTCAAAGAAGTTTAGCAGCTGTGGAGGGTGGCTCCCGGCAGTGTCAGTAGATCTCTCCGCTCATCCATTGTCACTTTCCTCTACTTGCGGTGTGCACCAGGACACCACCGGAGAGCATCTACCCAAATCCCAGGCAGCTCTCAGCTTATCATCAATTCCTCCGTTCATCATACACTGAGCACCTACTGTGTGCCAGACCTCGTGCATAGCAATACGATTTAACACAGCCACTACTTTCAAGTTGCTCATCTTTGGAGAGGCTAACATAAGTACTTACGATAAAACAAAATAAACTTTTATGATAAAGGTACTTCCATAAAGTTATAATATCACACAGAAGGTCACAATTAACCATTTTGGGCAGAACCGAAGAAAGAGTTCAAAGTCTAGCAATCTAGCTGGATTCTTTAAATTATGTCTATTTTTCTCCTGTATCTTCTGCTATCAGCAAAGCCTTCCTAAGACATTACCTTTACTTTGTATAGCACCAAATGCATATGGACCCTAATGTATTGTTTTGATGTTGGGAAATGGCATTGGCTAGATACATTATTATGGGTCAAATTGCATTCCCCCCTCAAAAAGTTTTGTCCTGGAGTTTTCCTGTCGTGGCTCAGTGGTTAATGAACCCAACTAGCATCCATGAGGACACGGGTTTGATCCCTGGCCTCACTCAGTGGGTTAAGGATCTGGTGTTGCCGTGAGCTGTGGTGTAGGTCGCAGATGCAGCTCAGATCTGGCATTGCTGTGGCTCTGGCGTAGGCCGGCAGCTATAGCTTGGATTCGACCCCTAACCTGGGAACTTCCATATGCCGAGGATGCAGCCCTGAAAGAGACAAAAAGACCAAAAAAAAAAAAAAAAAAGTAATATCCTGATTCCCAGTGCCTCCAAATCTCCAAATGTGACTTTATCAGGAAATAGGGTCTTTTACAGATATAATCAAATTAAACATGAGGTCCTTAGAGTGACCCTAACCCAATATGACTGGTGTTCCTATAAAAGAGAGAATTGTGAACACAGGTGAAGAGGAAAAATGATGGGATGAGACACTGGAAGAAGATGGGAGTAGAGCAATGCATACAAGCCAAATAATGCCAAGGGTTGCAGACCAACTCCAGAAGCTGTAAGAGGGCAGCTGTCCAACAGTCCCTGGCCCTGCTGACACCTGGATCTCTGACCCTTGGCCCTTAGAACTGTGAGACAATAAGTTTCTGTGGTTCGGAGTTCCTGTTGTGGCTCAGCTAAAAACCAGACACAGTATTTGTGAGGATGTGGGTTCGATCCCTGGCCTTGCTCAGGGGGTTAAGGCTCCAGTGTTGCCACAAGTTGCAGTGTAAGTCACAGATGTGGCTCTGATCCTGAGTTGCTGTGGCTGTGGCATAGGCTGGCAGCTATAGCTCCAATTCTACCCTCCTAGCCTGGGAACTTCCATCGGGGTGCGGCCCTTAAAAGAAAAAGAAAAAAAAAATTCTGTGATTGTAACCTATCCAGTTTTTTATTCCTGCAATGGCAGCCCCGGGAAACTAACACACACATATTCTCCATTCCAGAGTAAATTTATACTCTCTTTTCCAAAAGGAAACCTCAGCGTTGTCTTCCTTAGGCAATATTGTCTGCTCAAATCTAGCCTCCAAGTAAATGTCTCTACTGCAGGTGTTCTCAAAGCACTGTCTCTGGACCAGCAGCGAGAGCATCAGCAAGATACTTGTTAAGAAGTGCAAACGGGCCGGACTCACCCCAGATCTGCTAAAATCAGGAACTGTTGAGCAAGCCATCTGGGTGAATCTGGTGTGAGACGCACTGCTCTGTTGCACGAGCCAGCCAATCTCACTTTGCCCCTGAGCCCTGGTCTGTTCCAAGTACTGAGGATTATTAGATAGTGTTGCTCTTCTTCTGAAATCTCACAGGAATAAAAATAAGCTACAGCTTTCCTATTATTTCCTCCCAACTGAACCAGCAAAGACACAACAGATTTTCTTGGAGAGGCCCTTTAATTCCACAACAGACAAAACTGGCAATGAATGATGTGTAGACATTTTTGTCCTTTTCTCCCACACTTGGAACCGACCTCCCACGTGTCCTGGTACCCAGCATCCTCATCTACAGCATATCTACCCAAATTCACCAGCCCCCGATCCAGGGCTAACTCTTCCCATGATATTTCATGATCCAAAATCCCCTTTTCTCCCCCTTCGTCAAATGTCCATTCACTCAGAGGACTGGTCTCAATGATTTGGAGGACAACTATTGATTAATTTATAATTAAAATATTAACTAACAGCCTTCCTTTTTAAATTAGTCCAGGTCTTATCAGCTTATTTTAAAGGTGATGTTTCACCCAAAAGAACTCTATTTGGGCTAAACTCTATTTGAAGAAGTACAAGGCAGAAATAGAATGAAGATGTGCTTGTTGTTTTTATTTTTGAGGATGGGTTTGAGGAGTGAATGGCCAGTGCCCTTTAAATTACAAGTTCATGAACAAACACTCAGCTCACATGAGGCCAGTCCTGTTTGGCAGCTCCTACACATTCCTGGTCACCAGCCTGCCAGCTTGTTGACCTTGAAGAAATGGCACTAGGCCTATCCTTCTATTTTTGCTGCATTCCACATTGAGTGTTTTTTTTTTTTTTTTTTTTGATATTTCAGTTTCTTAACAGGAAATTTTAGCTGCTGGTTTGAATCTAATTGAAGTATTTTGTATGCACACCCTGAGACCCTCAGGCTAGGGTGTATTTTTAATAAATCACCCAAATAAATTCTAAGCTTTGTACTAACTAAAATGTCCTCATGCCTTTAATGGTGGCCCCTGAAATGGAAATACTAAGAAATGCAGCAATAATGCCTCCTTCGTAGCAAACAAACCTAACGAAGCAGGGGCAGGGGGTGGGGGTGCCCAAGTTTAAAAGGAGAATGAAATTCATGGCATAGATTTCCTAGAAATCTACCCCCAGTTCTCAACTTGCAGAGATTACTCTGAACCTAAGGCAATGGATTTGGAAAAGGGAAACAAATGGTAATGAACATTGTGGCAGATGTTTTATTTCTATTATGGCACAGTTGGGTTAAGAGATTTCAACCAATCAGATATACATAGTCCCCTGAAGAGCAACCCCAGTTCTCAGTCAACCTTTAGGACCGATTAAGGTTTGCCAACATCAGGGATCAGCTAAGGTTCAATCATGACTGGATTCATTCCCAAAGTAACTCCTTATCCTCAAACCTGAATGGAAACCAAACCAGGCATCGGAGGGATGGAATCCAGGCCATTGTATCAGTTAGGACATTGTTTTCAATAACCAAGGAAATTTGTTGGCTCTTACAATTGGAATGTCCATGGTAAAATGAGTTCAGGGTCTGTGTGAGCAACTCAAACACGTCATTAAGCAAGAATCCAGATCCTGTCCATCCCTCCACTCCGCCTCCACAAGGCAGGCAACTTCCACCCAAGTCTTTTGCATGGAGGCAACATGGCAGCAGCAGTTGCAGGCGTCATGCTGATAGAACACAGTAGCCAGGAGACCCCGTCTTCTCTGATACCTCTCTCAGAAAAGTGAAGAGATTTTTCCCCAGGATGCCCCCAGAAAAATTCTTTTTTCCCTCATTCATTCATCATTATTTATTGAGGACCTACTAGGGATTCATCAGAGGATAAAATGAAACTTTGTGCCTTAGGTCCAGCAAAGCTTACATTTTATTTATTTATTTTTTGTTTGTTTGTCTTTTTGCCATTTCTTGGGCCGCTCCCGCAGCATATGGAGGTTTTCCAGGCTAGGGGTCTAATCGGAGCTGTAGCTGCCAGCCTATGCCAGAGCCACAACGCCGGATCCTTAACCCACTGAGCAAGTGTAGGGATCGAACCTGCAAACTCATGGTTCCTAGTCGGATTCATTAACCACTGCACCACGATGGGAACTCCATAAAGCTTACATTTTAGTGTTTCTTGAGCTTCAAATGAGCTGGCCCATGAGCTCCTAGGCTCTAGTAACCTCACTTCTTTACTTCTGTCACCCAGACTCAGGTGTGGTAGCTGCTTCCTGCAGTCCTGGACCTCTGATTATCTGAGAGTCTGCTCTTTGCTCTTTCAACTTTTGAACATCCAGAGAACCACCACCCCCATAATTAACCTTCCTCTGCTTGAAATAACAAGTATGTATCTCCCTCTTTTTTCTTTTTTTTAAAGCTGTGCCCACACTCTGCAGATATTCCCCAGTCAGAGATCAAACCCCCATGATAGCAGTGCAATGCTGAATCCTTAACCTCTAGGCCACCGGGGAACTCTTTGTATCTGCCCCCCCACGCACTTTTTATTTATTTTTAGGCTTCCCTGCAGCATATAGAGTCCCCTGGGCCAGGGATCAGATTTGAGCCACAACTGTGACCTGCTCAGCAGCTGTGGCACCACGTGATCTTTAACCCACTGTGCCAGGCCAGGGTCAAACTCAAATCCTGGGGCTGCAGAGACACTGCCAATCCCATTGCACCACAGCAGGAACTCCCCTGTATCTCTTTTCTTGATGGAACCCTGACTGATACAGGATGAAAACCTACGCAAAGACTTAGTTACTCCTGGAAAAAGTTATGAAGGTGAGAGTGAATTCTATATAGGCACCCAAATCACTATCTACAATCACAAATTACTTTTCACCAATGAGTAGACTTTTGAGTAAAAAAGCCATGAGTCAGCACTAGTAAGAGGAATTTCTGATTTCTATAAAGGTGGCACATGTCTGGGCATAACCCATGAATTGATCTCTAGGTATCTATCTGCATTAACTGATTTGAGTTCATTTGAGTTCATGGAAGGAAATATTCTAGGAGATGTTTTCTGAACAGGCAACTAGAAGCAAAGAAAGTACAAGAAGAGGGAAGAAATTGTAGAAAGGCAGCATGGTGATGCTTCCTCTGTCCAGCCACATGGTCTAATTCATGGAGGCAAAGGGTATAAGCCACCACAGGAGACAAGCAGAGCTGCTTGCTCAGCCAGAGCTACTTGCTACTGCCTGGAGCATTCTCTGACTCTGTATCGAACTCAACAAGCTCTGGCCCTTTCTTTCTTGAATCTCACTCTAACCGGGCTTGCATCCCCACCATTCCACCAAAACTGCGGCTGCTGTGAAGGTCACTAATGACCTCTGTTGCCAAATGTCAGTTCTCATCTTACTTCAAAATCAACATTGCTAATCTTTTGTGTTCTTTTCCAAATGCTTTCATTTTACAGACATTCAGCTGCTCTGAATGAATGCCAAATAGCTAAAGGAAAACTAATCCATCCAATAAAATCGACTAAGAAGAATGATGACAACAATAATAGCTCACATTGTTGAGCGTTTACCACGTGCCAGACACTAGTCCAAGCACCTTACATGGTTTTCATCTTCACTGCAGTCCTGTGAGATGAATACTGTTAGCATCTTCATATCACAGATGAGGACTCTCAGGAACAGAAAGGTGGAATAATTTGCCTAAAGTCACACTCTGCCGGTATGCACTCAGTTGTAGGGCCAGGTAGTCTCCCTGTGCCATTATTTGACCTCAGGCAAATCAAATTCCTTATCAGAATTTATAAAGTGCAGAGTTCCCATTTTGGCTCAGCAGTAACGAACCCAACTGGTATCCATGAGGATATGGGTTTGATTCCTGGCCTTGCTCAGTGGGTTAAGGATCTGGTATTGCTATGAGCTGCAATGTAGGTGGCAGACAAGGCTTGGATCTGGCATTGCTGTGGCTGCGGCTGTGGCCAGCAGCTGCAACTCTGATTCAGCCCCTAGCCTGGGAACTTCCATATGCTACAGGTGCAGCCCTAAAAAGACCAAAATAAATAAATAAATAAATACATAAATAAAAAAGAAAGAAAAAGAATTTGTCAAGTGTCACCCAGACTCAGTAATCTCTATACCAGAAGGCTAGAGAACCGAGCTCAAGTTCAGGTTCTTGGAAAGGTCTCCACACTCTTTTGCCTTGCCCACATTACTGTCATAGCTCAGGCCACAGTGACTCACCTGCAACAGGTCAGAGGACTTGTCGGGGAAGCCAGGATGGGCATGCAATCCAGCAGGCGGGAGGTCTGTGGATGGCCATCAATGGTCAAGACGCCCAGGGTTCCCAGAGCAGGGCTGAAGGAAACCTCAGAAATGGCTGATGATTGCTCTGATCAAAGGTCAAGGGGAATATCTGTGGAGGATCCCAGAGACTCAGGCACGAGGTTGAAGTTCAAAGGTAGAACTCTTATCCCTGAAGAAGGAACTGGGAAAATAAAGCAAGATAGCAGCACTAAAAAAAAAGATTTTTTTTTTTGCAGATTATAAAATTGAGAATCAGGAGCAATGAACAAAACACAAAGCCATAGGCTCCAGGAGAACAGGAAACCTTTTTGTCCTGGGTCATCAGGTCCCCCACACAACCTGGCACACATGCCAAACTGTTCATTGGGTTCCAGTTTCAAGCCAAACACCTGGCATTCACAGTATGTTCAAGTCCATAGTCAGTGGACATGGAGAACCACACAGGTTCCTCCACACTGAATCATGCTGAGTGCTGGACTACTATTTCCTGACCCCCTCCAGCCTAAGGATAAATGAATACTAATGAGTAACAACCCACATAGTACTACTATGAGTACTATATGAATACTACGTGAGTACTAAAGACCAATTGAGCTTGTGTCTGCAGCCAAGAGTGAAGGAATTTGAAAGGGAGAAAGTAGATAGGCTGAACAATTTTCTTTTCTCTTTCTTACCATGAATACACCTCACATTTCTAAATGTCCATTTCTAAATTGTTCATTCAAGTCATACTACTGACAGAAAGCTAAATATGTCACCAAGTGCTCCCAAAGTCTGATAAAAATTGATGGGATATTCTGATAATTTTTGAATAACCTTAGTAATGGAATCAATTAAGATCAGAAGCAGATTATTCCCCAAAATCCACTTTTCCCTCATAAATACCCCTTATGCGTTGACTTTAACAGGGCTAAATTGTTACTCAGACATTTTTGGACTCATTGGAATTCTTCATACAAATGACTAAAGACTAAAATCAAATGGCATCAATGCTTAAAAGCCAAACAACAAAGGGCTCATTCTCTTGAGTACAGAGACAACATTTGTTTTTATTAATAAATTGCTCTGTTTCCCCAAAATGAAGAATTGTGCAAAACTGTGAATTCATTACCACACAACTTTCCAGGGCTCCTAAAACATACTTTTGTTTCCTTGTGACAATGGTGCATCTCCCTTTCTTACGGTTTTATCATCCCAAGAATCATGAAAGTCTCAATGTCAATCATCAAAATCTTAAATCGATGAAGCTCCTATGTCATTACTATAACATTTTAACTTTCCATTTCCATTTTAACACTACTTTCTTACCAAGAAAATGTCTATCATAAAGAATGACAAAAGAAAGGAACAGATCAAAGAGGTGGAATGAACAATCCTGCAGTCCTAAATTTGAATTGGAAGTAACAAGTAAATTCAGTATAAGAAAAAATTGTAAAAAAAAAAAATTATGAAACATTTAGAAATATAAACACTGACTGGATGATTGACAATATTAAGGCATGAATGCTAAATTTCTTGGTGTGATAAAGATACTATGGTTGTGTTTTTAATAACAGTCTTTATCTTTTAGAAAACCACACAAAAATATTTTCACATAAAAAGATATGATGACTCAGATTTCTCTTAAAATATTACATGAATGGAGGAAGCAGATTTGAAAGATGGGCAGGAGGGAAGATAATACGAAAAATAAGAATATAGGAGTTCCCATGGTGGCTCAGTGGTTAACGAATCCGACTAGGAACCATAAGGTTGAGGGTTCGATCCCTGACCTTGCTCAGTGGGTTAAGGATCTGGCATTGCTGTGGCTCTGGTGTAGGCCAGCCACTGTAGCTTGGATTCCACCCCTGGGAACCTCCATATGCCCCAGGAGCGGCCCCAGAAAACACAAAAAGACAAAAAAAAAAACCAAAAAAACAAAAAAACAAAAAAAACAAAGAATATGTATGTATGACTAGGTCACTTTGCTGTACAGCAGAAATTGACAGAACATTGTAAATCAACTATATTTTAATTAAAATAATTTTTTTTGCTTTTTAGGGCTGCACCTGCAGCATATGGAGGTTTCCAGGCTAGGGGGTCCAATCAGAGCTACAGCTGTTGGCCTACACCACAACCACAGATCTGAGCCACATCTGCGAACTACACCAAAACTCATGGCAACGCCAGATCCTTAACCCTCTGAGCGAGCCAGGGATCAAACCCTCAACCTCATGGTTCCTAGTCGGATTCGTTTCCACTGCACCACAATGGGAACTCCTAATAAACAAAATTTTAAAGAAAGACAGCCATGGAGAGATGTTAATGGTACTGATTGGTCCCGCTTTGTCTGTGTTTGAAGTACTTGGTGCAAATTACTACAGAGTCAGACTAACTTGCCTTGTAGCTCAACCATGTTTTTCTCCAGAAAAATCTCTTCTCATTTCTTTGCAAATTGAGATACTTCATTCCCTTGCTTTTAAGTGAGCTATCATATGGTTTCCTCCCACAGATTTACATCCTCCTCTTCATGTGAAGAAGAATCAGATTAGAGAGGAATTAAGAGGAATTAGAAAGCAATCTAAAAGGAAGGCAATTAGACATGTAGTTTTGGGGATGGAACAGTAGTAAAACACGATTTTTTCTTTTTTCTTTCTTTCTTTTTTTTTTTTTTTTTTTTTTTTGCTTTTTAGAACCACTCTTCTGCCTATGCAAGTTCCTAGGTTAGGGGTCAAATCAGAGTTATGGCTGCTGGCTATAGCCACAGCCACAGTAATGCTGGATCAGAGCCACATCTGCAATGTACACCACAGCTCCTGGCAACACTGGATCCTTAACCAACTGAGTGAGGCCAGGGATTGAACCCATGTCCTCCTGGATACTAGTCTGATTCCTTACCGCTGAGCCACAACAGGAACTCCTATTAATGCTCTTAAATACCGGGGGAACAAAAAACCTTGACCACTTGAGGTACCAACAGTTAGGATTCATTAAGAAAAGTAAATGTCGGAGTTCCCTCATGGCTCAGCAGGTTAAGGATCCAACGTATTCACTGCGGTAAAAGCAAATGCCAGAGGCAAGTTTCAGAAGACTAACTTCAGTTACTCTGGGAGAAAATAACAATAGAGATTACTTCCGCTTTATACATATAAGGAAACCAGTGTTGGAGAAGGTTAAGTAATCCCCCCACACACACTGTCCAATCCAATAACTAGTGAGAAACAGAGCCAGAATTCAAACTGGGGTCTCACTCAGGCTATTCCAGGCCTGCTCCCAGATGCTCACCCTCACCAGGAAGACCTCACATTCCTGCTTTCTCTTTAAATTCATAATCACAAATCCTCAGCGGGTGCTCAACATTTTTGGGAAATCCTGCTATGTGCCCTTATTTAATTCACTCTCCTACTTTCCAAAGAGACTATTTCACTTCCTTTTCTTGCTCCCCAAATGTCCAGCAACCCCTTCCCATCCCCTGTCTCATACTTGTTAACTTTGCCGCATGCTTCTTTGCAAAATTAAAAGCCATCAGAAAGGATGGAATTCCACTGTCTTCCCAAACAAACATGGCAACCGGCCCACCTCTCTGTCCTTGATCCCTGTCCTCTCTCCTGTTACCAAGGGAGACTCCTATTGTGTGTGAATAAACCCTCCTTCACCCTGTCTCCATTTCTGGAGGAGTTTGCCCTTAAGAACCACTTCCCCTTTGTATCTCAGACTCTCCACTGAGGCAGTCCATCAGCATAGGAACATGCTCAACTATCTGTCAATTAGAGCAAATAAAGCAACACCACTGCTCTTTCCCACACACCTTCTTCACCTACTGCCCCATTTCTCTGCTCTTCTTCATAGCAAAATGCACTGAAATTTTGCTCCTTTTGCCTCCGCTCCTTTACTCTCTTCCACCCACTACAACCAAGCTTCCACTCCCACCAGGGAAATCTTGTTGTCAGAGGCTCCAATGACCTCCGTTTTCCTGAAGTTACTGTGTGATTCGCTTAACCAAGGTACTCACACTCCCAATAACTTCCAGCACAGCTGGTCATGGCCTTCTTTTTGAAACACTCTTTTCTTAATCTCCACAATTCCAAAGACTTGTGTACCTGGGCAGCCATGGGTTGGGTTATGCAAGGAGCAGAAAGGAAAACCGGAAAGGCTGAAGTGTACTGAGTGACAGAAGAGGAGGATGACAGGAGGTTGGAATGCCAAGGGGACATGGCATCATGGAAGACTTTTCAGAGGAGAAGAAGTTTGGGAGATTTTTAAGGGATTTCAAGCAGGTGATCAACACGCTGGCACCTTCCGTTTTTATGGTCACGCGGGCTGTCCATGGAAAGTAGACTATGCATGCGTGAGAGGAGGCTCACGGACAACAATGAGAAGTCCTCTCATAAATTCTAAATAAGTGTTTGTTGGCTCGAATTAGAAAAAGAAAGGAAGGCATCAGTAAGCAGACATGTCTGGAGGACAGAAATAGAATCAAAGAATACAACTCCAAGGAACAGATGAATAGCGCTTGGAATGAGTGAGGAGACAACTTCACCCATGGGATTTGGCCCAATTCCCAGCAAACCTATAAAATTATCAAGTAAGGACCCCCGATCTGGACATGCCCATGGAGGCTCATCCATGGCTCCTCCAAATGGTGAACACGCAGCCTTCATCAGCACTTCCCATTCCTAGCAGGCAATGTTCTGCATGGGGGAGAACTTGACTCATTATCTTCTACTGTGTCTGTCATGTCACATTACTCTTCGGGTCCTAACAGAACCCTCTAGAGGCTGATGCATTGTGCTTGACACCAGTTACCTAGTGCCGTGGCTCATTAGCACAATGGGAAGGGCAGGTGCGAGGGGTAACCCACTTTGTACTACCCCGACTCTCTCCATGACTTCATTAGTCTCTTGATCCCTTTGTGGTTGTCATTAGAGGCTCAGAGTTTTATGTCCTGGTCAATTTCCAAATGACAGCTTTTAGTGTCAAAGTGATCAAGAGGAGCAGCTTTCCCCTCCCCGCAGTGACAGCAGCAGACAATCACAGGAAATTGATCATGTTGGGTAAACTCACCTGATCCTAAAAATGATATTGGCTTCATGCTCCAGGGCAGGGCGAAAACAACTGAAAAATAATTGCCAGTATACCCCAGAGGGAAATTCTTTCCCTTCCCCAAATTTGACAATCAATCTCACCCAGTGCACGTGACTAAAAATCACTGCTGCAAAGAACGTAATTCCATTTACACACCAAAACACCATGCCAATTTGGTCTGAATTGAGGGTCATTTGGTCTGTGTTTTTATTTTTCCTTATGAAAGACTCTATCTATAAGGACAGCAGGACTTAAAATACAACAACAACAACAAAAAGACAGCCTCATCTAGAACAAAAGAACATGTCCTGCTGGTTAGATTATCAACAGATTCTTTAACCTGGTTAGATTAACTAGTCTTTAGCCATCTTTTGATTATTCCCTCTCAATTTTCAAAACATTAAGTGGATTTGGAGTTTGAAATCGACATATGTAAATTATTGTATGTAGAGTGAATAAACACCAGATTCCTACAGTATAGCACAGGGAACTATATTCAATATCCTATGATAAACCATAATGGAAAATACATATTTTCTAAAGAATGTGCATATGTGTGTGCATATATATATATATATATATATATATAAACTAGATCACTTTGCTGTATAGCTGAAATTAACACAAGATTGGAAATCTATTATACTTTAATAAAATTTAAAATAAAATATGTGACACATTGTAATGTTCTTTTAAACCCAGTCTCAGAGTTAAATGTGCTAGCTATCTTCAGAAAACACATCGCATTTTGTATTAATTTAATCTTTCATGTATGGAACGTCTCTAGAATGGGTTTATGCACCTCTCTAGAAGCGAGGGGTCCAGCCTAAGTATAGAAAAAGGCTTTCAGTAACCAGAAAAAACAGTTTGCATTCCTTTACATTTAATTTCCAAATGCAACCCGGGCTTTTAATCTTTGTATCCTTTGAATTTTTAGGGAAATACTGGGGAAAGCACTTTGGGTAAAGTTACTCTCTGAATTAGTAAAAGAGCCTGCAGGGTGAGGTTGTGGCTCTATAGAGTGTGCTGTCCTTTGAAAATCTTGGACTAATTAGGGCATGTCTGCTCACCACTTACAGTACCTGACCTTCCATAGCAAAATGACCTGGCTCTCATTTGCATGTCATTTTGATTATATTCGATTTGTAGTCTTCTCTCTGTAGGCTCTGCTCTCTCTCCAAGCCCTTCAAAGACCAGAGGTCCTCAGGCACCATGCTTTCTTCTACAGAGCTACTGCCATGCAAGTTTGCCTTTAGGTGTCCTACCCAGGTATTTGCAACTAGGAAAATAGTATTTGTTCCTGTGTGAGAAACCAGGTCATTTAAAAAGGAAAGCTGGGTTCAGGGTCCTAGCAAACAAACCCAGATCAAATTTCGGAACTGTTTTCTAGGCTCTGTGTTATTTCAATAGTTGGAAGAAGATTCAGAAGCCAATAAACATACAAGACACTCTCAAACTGCTCAGTGAGATGAACTGATACAGGACAGGGAGACACCAGAAGACAAATGATGAGCTTGCCCAATGTCATTCAAGGACGGCAACTTGACACCATGAGCCATTGTATCAATGGCATATTCCATCCACAAAATGTGATCTGTTTATTTATCTATATATCTATTTATCTAAAAGATGAGTATCTCTGTTTTTCTGTGCATCTTTTCCCGAACGTATAACAAAAGCCATAAAACTTGGAAAATAAGAACTATAATTGGAAATTGTGTGATGTGTGTGGTTTCTTGATTTGTGTTAGAGGGCTTTGTGGTCAAGTATTTTTGACAATTCTGTGGCTAAATCAACTCGGATGCAAGGTAATCAAAGATCTCAGGATGAAGGAAGTTATGTCAGCCAGCTACACAGAATGGGCTCGGGTAGCATCCCAGCTCCACCATTGATTTATCGCTGCATTTACTTTAAACAAGCTTCCTAAACAAGGATCTCCTGGCACCTCAGTTTCATTAACTTTGGCTGGGCCAATGGTAACACTCAGAGTTATTGTGAGGATTCAATGAGTAATACATGTAAAGTAACTAGTAGAGTTCCTGAAACATTTTAGGTGATCAATAATAATAGTTCTTCTCACTTTTAACTGTAGTTAGATCTCTAGAGAGGCACATTAATCCAGGATTATAAAGTTCTTAGAGGTCCATCCTTACACTTAAACATGATCTGTAATAAACTTGAACGTAACTATGAAGCATGTATCTTTATTCTACATCCCATCTTACACCTTCCCCTGGCCTGTTTGAAGACTAAAGCCAAAATGCCCATGCCATCCTGTGCAGTAGCCACATGCAGCCACTGAGCACTTGAAAGGTGGCTTGTATGGTTTGTGGTGTGCTGGAGGTATAAAATACATAACCGCATTTCAAATACTTGGTACCCTCCAACATGTGAACTATCCCATTAATAAGTTTTATATTTATTACATTTTTACATGACAATAACTTTATATGTTGAGTTAAATAAAATAGATCTTTAAAATGGACCAGGTTCTTTTTCCCTTTTTTAATGTGGCTCCTGGAAAATTTTTAATTATATATGGGGTCCACATGGTATTTCTTGGGACAGTCTTTGACTAGAGAATAAAGACCCGGAGATGACCCAAAGGATTACAAAATTTGTTTGCCAAGTTCACCAGCATCCTCAGGGCCAAACTTGAAGAATTCAGAGTCCATGTGCTTCTTCACCTCAGCCCCCTATTGCACCCACACGTTATAAAAGTGCTTTGCCCCTGGTTCAGCTGACCCCTTCCCTTCGATTCCGGCTTTTTCTGAGGATGACAAGCAAGGAGAAGGACTAAGCAGGGCTGTCTCTCAGGCTGGAAGAGCCACATTGCCAGTGATCAATGACCACGCATCGTTAATGGCTATTGTGTTACACAGCTCAGCGGCAAAGTATAAACCCCCTATATTTCCTTGAGTAGATAGCTGAAGTGAACTGTCAAAACAACAGAAATATAGCCGCCTCAAGAGGCTAATCTCAAGCTAGTCCCTTAATGCTAATCAAACTCTACATTTTTATAGGTTATGATAATAACGTTTATTGAAACAATGGCCTCTATTCAATAGTTAGGGATTAGCCCGGCAATGAGAAGTATTTGTCCCATAGTAGGTTTATAAAGCAGAAAGATACACTGCCTAAGAGGAAGCAACTTAATCTCTCATTTGCTACCAGTTGCCAAGCGATGCATTTTAACTCTTGAAGAATTCAGAGGCACACACCTTGGTTAATTGGAAACTGGGTATGAAACCAAATAAAATGGAAAAAAAAATTAGCTACATGAGGAGATTTGAATCAAAGGGTCTTCTTTGGGGTTTAGCTGCTATTCTTGTCTTTCACTTAATGCCAAAAAAATGTAAAAATCATAAAACACCATGCAGTGCTCTTCTCAGCTTTCTTAGCCCCATTGGAAGAGTAGTTCTGACTCTGAAATGGCACGTAGCCTACATGACCCCAGCAGCTGGCTTTGTGCTAAAGACTGCATGTATAATTTCCAAAGTGACACCTTCAAAATGTTGGGAAAACAAAGGTTAACTCTTTCCACACAGAATTCTAGTAACAAATCTTGCAAAGGCATTAACTATTCACTACTCTGAGATAAATGCACTTTGTGATTTTCCCCCCAAAGAAAGTTCAAGCAGAGGACAAATGAGGAAGCTGTTATGAGCTACCACTGCGTTCTGCTCTGAGGACTAACTTTATGGCTCCCCACTTTTTTTATTTGACCAAATATCTTAAATTGATTTATCCTCTTCATGAAATGTATTCGCTTTAAGAAAGCAAATCTGTAAATTTTTTTTAAAGAGCCAATGTCACTTTGTTGAATTGTTGGACCACACAGGAAGCACAATGGTAAGAGCAGTGGGATTAGGGGGGATTGTTGTCTTCTCCATCTCATAGCCCTACCCAACCATGGACAAATCACTAAACCCCTCTGGGTCTCTGTTTCTCATTAGTAAATTGAAAGGAATGACTCCAGCTCTTCTCTAGAACAGACATTTGGATGACTAGCAGAAATAAGAGCTTGACCCATTCCTCTGCCTTATCCACACAAGGCACATAGACTTGACTACCCACCCCATGCCCCTCCTCCTCCTAAAAAACCCATCCAGCTCAAGGAGAGAGGCAGAGACTGTACAGCAAGGCTCAATGAGAAAACATAGTGAACTGAAATCACTGAATCCCTACATGCTTACAAGAAAACTCAAAACTCCTAACTTGATGTCACTTCATAAGTCACCAAATGCCCAATGACTCCTCTTGTCTCCAAAACTAATCTGGAGACAATGCAAGAGACACTCGAGACATGGTCATCACACATTGTTCATTTTCTTGTCATGGAGAAGACCTTCATGAAACCAGCAGAGCAGGTGTGGACAACTTTTGCAAAATGAGGTAGCAAGTTGTTCTGCTGTGGTGCCAAGGATGGAAAGAGAAGGGCAGAGTGACCACCATGCTTAATTTCTCATATAGTTAAGAGGTGGAGAGCGTGTAACAGGGTTCTGCAGAGGCCAGCTCTTGAAATCTGCTGTGTCCTTGATAGAGAAGCATGATATTGTGGGTGCGCCCAGACCCTGAATATGATATGCTAAGTTCCCTTTGCCCATGGGGGTTTTTTAGTGTCCATTTTTGAGAACTTAATTTCCGGAATTTTGCTAATACCACAAATGATACCTGCCACCTGAGTGTTTATTTTTTCTTTTGGCCACACTCATGGCATGTGGACATTCCAGGGCCAGGGATGGGACCTGTGCCACAGGAGCAGCCTGAAGCACAGAAGTGACAATGCCAGGCCCTTAACTGGCTGAGCCACCAGGGAACTCTGTTACCTGAACATTTTAACAGACAGATCCACAGAGAGGATCCTCATGGAGGCACAGGGAGAACAGGCTAACCTTCATTCTTCTAAGAAACGAATGCAAACAAGTCAAACCAAAGAATGTGACCCACCCCTGTGAGGTCCTCAGAAGCATTAGGCTGAGCTATGGGGTGTTTACGGAGACAAAGAGCACACATCCATGATGAACTCAGTGTGCAATAAACTACCAAACCCTTCTTATTCTATTTTCCGTCTACTTGTCAGCAGAACTGAGTTCAAAAAGTCCTGGAGCTCTGGCAGGCAAATGGGTTACATCAGAGATTCTGACTGAAAGGAAAGAGATGAAAGATAAAGGATTTGCCTCTGAACTAATTATTTTCCAACATTAAAATGCTTTCGATAAGAGGAAATAACACATAAGGCAGGACTTCTGCTGATAGATGGAACAACAGAAACTGAATTTATCCTCCCACCTTAAATGATAACAACAACAACAACAAAAAATAACAGGGCAAAACAACTTGAAACAATGGGCAGTGTGGGACTGTGATCCTGAGAGAATGGTGACAGACCACTGTTGACGAAGGCAGTTTTCAGGCTGCAAGTCAGGCAGAGAGAATCTGAACAGAGGCCAGCAGTCCTGCTAAGTTGCAAAGACAGAGATCAGAGTTCTGAGAAGCCAAGGTAGCTGAAACTTGAGAGATGGAGAACTAGGAGTAAGGGAAGTGCAGAGTGAGAGGTCTCCAGGGATCTCTATGAGGGTCTCCTTAACTCTTTGGCTAAGGACTGATCTTCGCATGCAAAGAAGGTATTATCAGAGTAAGAAGAAGAATCACCAGGAATTCCTGTCATGGCTCAGCACAAACGAATCTGACTAGTATCCATGAGGACGTAGGTTTGATCCTCAGCCTGCTCAGTGGGTTAAGGATCTGGCATTGCCATGAGCTGTGGTGTAGGTCACAGACATGGCTCAGATATGGCATTGCTGTGGCTGTGGCTGTGGCCGGCAGCTACAGCTCTGATTTGACCCCTAGCATGGGAACCTCCATGTGACATGGGTATGGCCCTAAAAAGAAAAAAAGAAAAAAATCATCATAAATGAATACAAAGAACAATTTCTAAAGCTCACAAAAGGCTGAGAACTGCTGTGTCCCCCATCCCAAAGTGGAAAGATAATGTAATATGGGGCACCACGTTAGAATCCACAAGAGAGTGTTACCTTAGTAAAGGATTAAATTAGACTTCCACTGAAGTTCCTGTCATGGCTCAGCAGTAATAAATCCAACTAGTATCCATGAGGACACAGGTTCAATCCCTGGCCTTGCTCAGTGGGTTAGGGATCTGGCATTGCTGTGGCTGTGGCGTAGGCTGGCAGATGCAGCTCTAATTCAGCCTCTGGCCTGGGAACTTCCATATGCCATGGGTGAGGCCCTAAAAAGACAAATAGTAATAATAATAATAATTTTTAAAATAATAATATCATAAAAATTTAACCTAAAAATGGGCAGTTAAAGAACATAAAAGCAAAAAAGAACAGATGAAATAAATATAAAACAAACAGCTAGATGGAAGTTTTAGACTCAATCAAGTAAGTACATTAAATATAAATGGTCTAAACATTTGAATATGGATTTCCAGATTAAATTAAAATTTAAAAATTAAATTCAAATTAAAAAGTCATCCTGAGAAAGAAAAATGGAACTGGAGGAATCAGGTTCCCTGACTTCAGACCATACCACAAAGCTACAGTCATCAAAATCATATGGTACTGGCACAAAGACATAAGTATAGATCAGTGGAACAGGATAGAAAACCCAGAATTAAACCCATGCACCTATGGTCAACTAATCTATGACAAAGGAGGCAGTATACAATGCAGAAAATACAGCCCCTTCAATAAGTGATGCTGGGAAAACTGGACAGTCACATGTAAAAGAATGAAATTAAAACACTTCCTGGAGTTCCCACTGTGGCTCAGTGGTTAACGAATTCAACTAGGAACGATGAGGTTGCAGGTCTGATCCCTGGCCTGACTCAGTGGGTTAAGGATCCAGTGTTGCCATGAGCTGTGGTGTAGGTCACAGAGGAGGCTTGGATCCTGCGTTGCTGTGGCAGCTACAGCTCCGATTGTACTGCTAGCCTGGGAACCTCCATATGTTGCGGGCGTGACCCTAGAAAAGACAAAAAAAAAACAAAACAAAACACTTCCTAACATCACACACAAAAAGAAATTCAAAATGGATTTGAATAAATATAAGACCAGATACTATAAAACTCTTAGAGAAAAACATAGGCCAAACACTCTCCAACATAAACCACAGCATCATCTTCTCAGACCCACCTCCTAGAGTAATGACAATAAAATCAAAAATAAACAAATGAGACTTAATTCAACTTAAAAGTTTCTGCACAGCCAAGGAAACCCTAAACAAAACAAAAAGACAACCCACTGAATGGGAGATAACGTTTGCAAATGAAGCAACTAACAAGGGATTAATCTCCAAAATTTATAAGCATCTTTTGCAGCTCAATACCAAAAAACAAACAACCCCATCAAAAAGTGGGCAGAAGATCTAAACAGACAGTTCTCCAAAGAAGACATACAGATGGCCAAAAAAACACATGAAAAGATGTGCAACATCACTCATTATTAAAGAAATGCAAATCAAAACCACTATGAGGTACCACATTACACCAGCCAGAATGGCCCATCACCAAAAAGTCTACAAACAATAAATGCTGGAGAGGATGTGGAGAAAAGGGAACCCTACTACACTGATGGTGGAAATGTAAACTGGTGCAACCACTGTGAGAAACAGATTCCTCAGAAAACTAAACACAGAATTACCATTCGATCCAGCAATCCCACTCCTGGGCATCTATCCAGAGAAAACCGGGACTTGAAAAGATACATGCACTCCAAAGTTTATTGCGGCACTATGTACAATAGCCAAGACATGGAAACAATCTAAATGTCCATTGACAGAGGAGTGGATAAAGACGATGTGGTACATATGCACAGTGGAATATTACTCAGCCATTAATAGGAAAGAAATAATGACATTTGTAGCAACATGGATCTAGAAATTATCATGTTAAGTGAAGTTAGTCAGTGAGACACCAACATCATATGCTATCACTTACATGTGGAGTCTAAAAAAAAAAAAGGCACAATGAACTTTTGCAGAACAGATACTGACTCATAGACTTTGAAAAACTTATGTTTTCCAAATGAGACAGGTTGTCAGGGGGCGATGTGCTGGGGGTTTGCGATGGAAATGCTATAAAATTGGATTGTGATGATCATTGTGCAACTATAAATGTAATAAAATTCATTGAGTAATTAAAAATAAAAATATATAAATGGTCTAAACATTTAAATATGGCTTTTCAGATTAAATTAAAAAGCAAGATCTGATTACATGCAATCTATAAGACACTTTCTTTAAAAATAAAGACATAAATAAGCTAGAAATAAAAAGGGTAAAAAATTACATACAATAAAAACACTGATCAAGTATTTGATAATCAATTCTGCAAAAAAAGTTGTAGTGCCTATATTAGACAAAGTAGATTTTAGAACACAGAATACTACCTGAGATAAAGAGAGAGATTTCATGATAAAGCAGTAAACTCATTAAGGAGATTTAACATTCCTACATGTATGTACTTAATAACAAAGTTTCAAAACATATGAAGCAAAATTGATAATATTCAGAAGAAAAATAGACAACTCCACAATTATAGTTGGAAAGGTCAACCCTCTTCTCATAGTAATTGATAGAAAAAGTAGACCAAAAATTGGTACAGATACAGAAGCCTTAAATAATCCCATGGATGAACCTGACTGAATTGACATTTATAGAATGTTCTACTCAACAGCAGCTACAACAGTCACCCATATAGGCTATATTGTGGGCCATAAAAATAAGTCTGTGTATGTGTGTGCATGTGTGTCTATCCAGTCTCGATTGTGTGTGTATATTGTATACACATATATATATATAAATTATACAATTATATGTATATATATAATTGAAAACAGAAATACTGTTTTGATGAAAATACTGTTTTTCATGAAAATGAAAGTTGATTTTTTTGGAAAGAGGAGCAAAATTGATAGACCTCTAGCCTAAGTGATGGGAAAAAATGACTGTCAGGAAAGAATGATAGGATATAACCACAGATCCTACAGCTGTCAAAAGAAGAAAACAGAATATTTTGAATTTGATGCCAATAAATTTGATGATTTATATGGAATGAAAAATTATTTTAAAGACACAAACAACCAAAGCTCATTAAGAAATAAGTAATCTGGAGTTCCTGTCATGGCTCAGTGGTTAACGAACCTGACTAGTATCCGTGAGGACACGGGTTCAATACCTGGCCTCACTCAGTGGGTTAAGGGTCTGGCATGGCCATGAGTTGTGGTGTAGGTCACAGACACGGCTCGTATCCTGTGTTACTGTGGCTGTGGCTGGCAGCCACAGCTCAGATTTGCCCCCTAGCCTGGGAACATTTGAGAGAGAGAGAGAGAGAGAAAGGAAGGAAGAAAGGAAGGAAGGAACCTGAATAGCCTTATTTACAATAAAGAAATTAAATCCATAGTTTAAAACCTTCACATGAAGAAAACTCCAGAAAACATGACACAAGGAATTCACTACTGAATTCTCCCGGGCATATAAGGAATAAATAATACAAATTCTTTGCTAAATTTTTTTCATAAAAATAAAAGTGAACACTTCCCATCTTATTTTATGGGACCCATGTTACCTTAATATCAGAATCAAATAAGATATTACAAAGAAAAATAATTATAGACCAATTTCCCTCATAAACATGAGCATTAAAATCTTTAACCAAACTTTAGAAAATCAAATCCAGCAATACAAAATAAAGGATGATTCCTTATGACCAAGTGCAATTCATCCCAGGAATGTAAGATTGGTTTAATATTCAAGACAAATTGACGTAATTCACCATCTTAAATTCCAAAAGAGAAACCCTGAGTTCATCTCAGTACATTTAGAAAAAGCGTTTGACATAATTCAACAGCCATTCATGATAAAAGCTCTCAGCAAATTCAGAATAGAAAGAAAACTCCTCAACTGGATAAAGAGCAGCTACAAAAACCCTACAGCAAACATTATACTTAATGGCAAAAGACCCGATGCTTTCACCCTAAAATCAGGAACAGGTTGGATTTCTTTCTCTCACAAACTGGGAGAATATATTTGTAAAAATCTAAATTGGAAGAAGGCCTTGTATCTTTAAAACTCAGCTATAAGAAGAAAAAAATAGGAGTTCCCGTTGTGGCTCAGTGGTAATGAACCTGATGAGTATCTATGGGGATTTGGGTTCGATCCCTGGCCTTGCTCAGTGGGTTAAGGATCTGGCAATGTTGTGAGCTGTGGTGTAGGTCACAGAAGCAGCACTGCTATGGCTGTGTACTGGCCGGCAGCTGCAGGTCCAAATCTACCTCTAGCTGGGAACTTCCATATGCCATATGCCACAAGTGAGGCCCTAAAAAGGAAAGAAAAAAATAGGGCAAAAAAATTACATTAGACACTTCACTAAAAGAAGATATACAAATGACAATCACTGGAAAATATGCTTAAAATCATTCGTCTTTAAGGAAATGTACATTAATGAGATACCATTATATGCCTAGAGAATGGCTAAAACTTTTAAAGTATGCTGACTAGGATGCTGACAAGGATATGGAGGAACTAGAGGCCTCATTCCTTGCTTGTGGGAATGGAAAACGGTAGAGCTCCATTGGAAAAAATTTTGGCAGTTTTTTTTTGGCGGGGTGCAGTTTTTTTATAAAGTTAAAACTAGGAGTTCCCTGGCAGCTTAGTGGGTTAAGGATCTGGTGTTGTCACCACTGTGGCTCAGGGCGCTGTTATGGCGTGGCTTCTATCCCTGGCCTGGGAACTTCCACATAACATGGACATGGTAAAAAATGAAAAAATAACATTAAAATTACACATACCCTATGACTCAGCAACCCCTCTCAAGTGTTTATTGAAAAGAAATGAAGATACACATTTACACTGTCTCATACTCAAATGTTCATAGTAGTTTTATTCATAACAACCAAAAGCTAGAAACAATACAAATGTCCATCAACTGTTGGACATTATTTTCATTTAATGGATTATCACCCATCAATAAAGAGGAACTAATGATACATAAAATAATATGGATAAGATTCAAAAATGTACGATTTGAGTTCCTGTTGTGGCACTGCGGAAATGAATCCGACTAGCATCCATGAGGAGGCAGATTCAATCCCTGGCCTCACTCAGTGGGTTAAGGATCCGGCATTGCCATGAGTTGTGGTGCAGGTCACAGACAAGGCTCAGGTCTGGTGTTGCCATGGCTGTGGCATAGGCCGGCAGCCGGCACCTCTGATTCAGGGCCTGGGAACTTCCATATGCTGAGGGTGCATCCCTAAAAAGCTAAAAAAAACAAAAACAAAAAAACAAAAAACACTATGATAAACAAAAGAAACCAATCACAAAAGACTGTATGCTGTATGATTCTACTAGTATGAAACTCTAGAAAAGACAAAATTATAGCGATTAAAAAACAAATAGTGATTTTCATATAAGAGGTAGGAAAAGGGAATGCATACAAATAGCACAGGGAGGTTTTGGGGGTGATTATAAGGGAATTTTGGGGATGATGCTGCTATAGACATTTGCATCAAAGTTTTTGTGTGAACATGTTATCATTTCTCTTGGGTACATCCCTAGAAGTAGAATTGCTGGGTTTTATGATAGTTCTATGTTTAACCTTTTTTTAATTTTTATTTATTTACTTATTTATTTATTTTTGTCTTTAAGGGCTGCACCCGCGGCATATGGAGGGTCCCAGGCTAGGGGCTGAATCAGAGCTGTGGCCGCCAGCCTATGCCACAGCCACAGCAATGCCAATTTCAATCTGCATCTGCAACCTACATTACAATTCACGGCAACGCCAGATCCTTAACCCACTGAGTGAGGCCAGGGATCGAACTGCGTCCTTAGGGATAGTAGAAAGATTCATCTCTGCTGCGCCACAACAAAACTCCTATTTTTATTTTTAATGGCTGCACTCACAGCATATGGAAGTTCCTGGGCCAGGGATTGAATCCGAGCCACTGCTGTGGAAACGCTGGATCCTTTAACCCACTGAACTGGACCATGAATTGAACCTGCTCCTTCACAGTGTCCAGAGCTGCTGCAGTTGGATTCTTAACTCACTGCATCACAGTGGGAACTCCTATGTTTAACTTTTAAGGAACTAAGTCCCTGTTATGATCGTAGCGGTGGTTATACAGCACATTCATTTGTCAGATCTTAGCAAACCTGACACTTAAATTTGGTGAATTATAATGGAATAAAGTTAATTTTTAAAGCAGAAAACAAAAAAGTTGGGAGCAAATAGGAAAAAAAAATAGTAGTTAATCCTGAATCATACACTTTACCAACACACAGTGCTCAAATTAACAAGATGCTGCCAAATTTCTGCTCACTTTGAGCTGTGTAGACACAGCCAAGTCCAAAATCTCCTGTGCCTATTTAAGAAGTTGTGACAGGAATGTAGGCATTAGAGAGAAAAGGCCTGGGTTTTACTCCTGGAGTCATCACTTACCATCGGGTGGCTGTGTGGTCCCCCTCCAACTTCGAGTACCTTCCACCCCGACTTGGCTCTCCCTCAACTCTTTGCAAAAGCACTGAGCATTTCAGCGTGGAGTTTCCTTTCTTCAATTGAATCTATCTGCTTGCCATCTTTCCAGGATTCCTCAAAGGTTATGGTCATTGGGAAGGTTCCTGCTCTTGTCTTTGAGCGTGTGTGTGTGTGTGTGTGTGTGTGTGTGTGTGTGTGTGTGTGTTCTAGGTCTGCAACAGACCACTGTGTGCTTACTTTACTTTCTTATATCTCTCAGAGCTCAGTTTCCTATCTAAAAATTGTAATACAACCTTCTCCTCTGAATTTTGTTAGAAGAACCCAAGGACATAATGGTGTAAAAGAACTATCTAAGGAGTTCCCCTCGTGGTGCAGAGGAAACGAATCCCATTAGGAACCACAAGGTTGCAGTTTCGATCCCTGGCCTTGCTCGGTGGGTAAAGGATCTGGCATTGTCATGAGCTATGGTGTAGACCACAGACCTGGCTCAGATCCTGTGTTGCTGTGGCTGTGGTGTAGGCTGGCAGCTACAGCTCCAATTCAACCCCTAGTCTGGGAAATTACATAGGCCGTGAGTGCAGCCCTAAAAAGCCAAAAAAAAAAAAAAAAGAGAGAACTGTCTAAACGGAAAGCCAACAAAAGGCTTATAACTAAAGCCAATGTATTCTCTAGAATGAGTTAAAAGCCAAACATGAGATTTTCCATTAAGAATGTAATTCTTAGCACAGGGAACTATATCCAATCTCTTGTAATAGAACGTGATGGAAGATAATATGAGAAAAAGACTGTGTCGCTTTGCTGTACAGCAGAAATTGACGCACATTGTAAATCAACTATACTGTAATAAAAATTTTTAAATAAATAAAAGTTAAAAAAGACAATAACAGCTTAAAAACAAAAAAGAATGTAACTCTTTTTACTAATAATTTTTTCTTGTCTCCTATGTCCTACTCGAGGTCTCCCATTTTTTCCCAGGGAAATCCTATGATGTATTGACCCAGAAAGACAAATCAAATTAATGCTGGATTTTTAGATAGATAGATAGATAGATAGATAGATAGATAGATAGATAGATAGATAGATAGATAGATAGATAGATAGATGTTGATTTTCTACATTTTTGAAGGAGTATTAAATATACTTCCATGTGTCTTTATTGAAAAGTGGTGAAACTGAAGTCTTTCTCCTTCCCCAAGTACCCTTCTAAAACTCTGCCTTAAAACACAAAGAGAAATGCATCTGTTATCTTGTCTCTGTCATATAACATGTATTCGAAATTCCCAAAAACTCTTTTAGCTTCTCTCAGCAAATAGAATTGGGTTCTCTGATCCCAGTTATACAAAATTGCACCGCAAAGGCTCACCTGATGGTGTCTGCTCAGTCAGGCCTGCAGTTGCCCTGCCAGAGGTTTCCTCAGGACAAGAGAAAGTGCCAGAGGAGAGAAAACTGGCAGGGGCCAACATCAGACACTGAGACAAGAATGGTCATGTGGGTAGATCCAAGTCATCCTTGCCCCATGCTAAAGTAGGTTTCCCAAGTGACACTAACCATTTATTTTTTATTTTTTATAATGATTTTTGCTTTTCCCTTATAGCTGGTTTACAGTGTTCTGTCAATTTTCTACTGTACAGCAAGGTGACCCAGTTACACAGACATGTATACATTTTTTTTCTCACATTATCATGCTCCATCATAAGGGACCAAGGGACACTAACCATTTAAAACATTAACAGGTAAAATTTGTTGGGCACAAAATCATGCAAACATCAGGTCTAAATGCCAACTATACTTAGCTAACAAAGGGAAGACAGAACTTGGCCAGAATTATCAAACACAAAAAGCCAATTCGCAATCATTTCAAGATTCCAGCCAATGCTGGACAGCACCCACATCCAGGAGCAAAACAAGGTTAGTAATTCACTTCTCTGCCCCACTTGGGGGGTGGAGCCCATCAAGCTGGAGCGAGAGGGCAGCTGTGACCAAGACATTTGCTCACGGGGCTTCCAATGCAATAGAGACGCACGTGCACATCAAGTAATAGAGAGTGACATTCCTTATGTTGTGTCAGTTTTAAAATCCAGGGAGATGGAGATATAGATGTCAGCTCAGAGGACAGGCTGGCTTCAATGCCCACGGACATCACACTGCCAGCACCTGTCCGCTCAGCAGGTTGTGCGCCTTGAAGTGGAGGAATACCCGAGATTCCACTCCAGCCTCTCCTCCCTGGGCTGCGGTGGCAGTAAAGGGCGCCTCCCCTCACTCTGTGCCAGCACATGGAGAGCAGTCAGGGGAGACAGCTTATAATTATTTGATGCAGATGGTCACTTCATTAGCATATATGCCATGCAGTCCGTTACAAGGTATTGATATGCCTACCGATCCTTGCCCCTGAACAAGCCTTTGGACTCTCAGGCCATATATTTTAAGCAAAGAAAAACCTCTCTCAGTACCGTGGAGGCCCATTTTGTGAGACAGGCAGAGGTGTTTCAGGAAACCCTAAGGAAATGACAGGTTCCTCCTGGGTTTGTGCCACTTGAGAGCCAGATGCCAAGCAGAAGCTCATTCATTCCTAGATGGCATCATACGTGGAGTTTATCACCAGAGCAGGGAGGTTTCTCAGCCCTGGTCTGGTGAATTTAGACCATGGGAATCTGTAGCAGGTTCTGAATTGTAGAAATGGACCCTCATTATAACACTGAGTTAAGACTCATCTCAAAAATTCGCCCGCGCAGAGAAAGGAAACTGGGTGCCCCAGAACGGCTGGAGACTCAAGTCTCCAAACTCCAAAGTGAGAAAGAAACCTAAGAGATACAGCAACTCAGTGCTTTGTTTAGTTTTCAAACTTGTTTGAGTAGCACCATTCATTTGCAAATAACATCTTTGAGTGAGTGGCGGAGTACAGCTCTGGAAAAGCAAAGTGGTTCTGAAGGAGGGTTTGGGGCCCAGAGCCCCACTCACCTGTCCTCTCTCTTGCCCTAAGATGCAACAGAAAAGCCATCAGAGGAAACGTGGGTCCACTCGGAGCACAATTTGGAAAACACTGTTCAGAGATGCTCTTATGGTGGACAAGAAATGGGACCACACAGGAAAAAACCTCGTGGTGGCCTTAATCTAGTCTCCCTCTGCTCCTAGGAGGCAGGCACTTTAAACTGACCTGCGGATGGGGAAGGGTTCCTAGCAAAAGTGCAGTGACCTTCTGGGACAGAGAACAATTCAGTTCACCTTCAGTCTGAGTTCTCTCACATGGACAATGAGGTCCCCGCGGAGGAGTTAGGACATATGGACCATCCAGCAGCCTGCAAAATCCCTCAGAAAGGCACCTTAACCTCACCATCTGCCCTGCCTTCCAGCTCCAAGCCACCAGCAGCACATACACCCAGCCTAAACTATGGATTTTGTGGTGAGTTTATAAGCAGGTCCCGCCTTCCCAGGGAAAAAGAATTGGGAAAGCAGGCATCTGAAACTGATCAATAAGGACAGATCATCTGTAAGAACATATAGCCCCCCCCCCCACTTCTTCCCATTCTCCCTGCAGCAGGATTTTGCTGCCTGAGTTATCCGAATAATTGCACTTGGCCTGACCTTCTGTAGATGCAGCCCCCCCAAATCATTCCTGTTCATGAACAGAAATCCCCCCGATTCTTAGCCATCTATCTTCGGTGCATTTCAGTCTTTTAACAAAAACTTGTGCCATTCATAAAAGCTATCTGGAAAACATATCTTAATCTCGAAGAGCAAGTTTGATTTATATTCCTGGGTGATCATGACTAAGATACCATAGCCCCATTTATTTAATGGTTCACATAAGGCTCCTCGCTCAGTGCAGTCAGCATGTGTCTTTCCACCAGTCAAGTCAACATCAGCGTCTCTTTAAAAACACAGTAAATCTCTTTGATTGTGACTTGAGGCTGGAATCATTCAATTTGTGTTCAACTAAACTGTCTTATCTCGTCGCATGCCAGGCTGTCCCTGGCATGTCCAGAACTTCATCCTGGCACAGTCTGGGATGCCAGTGCATAGAAGCAGCAAACAGGAGCATTCAAGCAAGACAGGCTGGCTCTCTTTGGCTCTCCCGCTCCTGGGATCCCAGTAATGACAGATAGGAAAAGGTCATGTGATCCTTACTCTAAAAATAAGAAGGCTGTTCCTCCCATATAGACACAGATAGCAGCCTGTGAGCAGACCTATTAATTTCAAAAAGGAAGAGACAGTTGCACATATGTTGCCTGTGAGTAATCTTAGGCAGAGCCTCCCAAATACCAGGAAAAAATATTCCTGTCGGGAGATTTTTTTTAAAGAATACCAATTTTCCTGCCATTTTGCTGTCTTTTTTTTTGTCTTTTTTTTTTATTCATTCCATCACCTGAAGCTTATTGAATACCTTCTACAAGCAGACATCATTCTGCATGTGGGGGCAGTTATGCATTCCTTCACTCATTCATTCATTTAACAACCAAATACCGAACAACTATGAGCATCAGGAACCCCGCCAGGTGTGGGGCATACAGAGCACAGAGACAATATCCCTCTCCTGGACAAGGTCAAGGGAGGTTAGTGCTGAGTCGGTGGCTGCTTAGTGACAAGATTTCACCACAAGCTCTATGGCCATTGTCTCATTTATTGTTCACAGCAATTCTGGGTCCATTTTACAGATGAGGAAACTAAGGGACCCATAAAACTGAAGGCACCATCCCTGTCCTTTTGATTTTCTTTTCTTTTCTTTTCTTTCTTTCTTTTCTTTTTTCTTTTTCTTTCTTCTTTTTTTTTTTTTTTTTTTTTTTGTCTTTTTAGGGCCACATCCGAAGCATACAGAGGTTCTCAGGCTAGGGGTCAAACTGTAGCTGCCGGCCTACACCACAGCCACAGCAACACAGGATCCAAGCTGTGTCTTTGACCTACACCACAGCTCATGGCAATGCCAGATCATTAACCCACTAAGCAAGGCCAGGGATCAAACCTACATCCTCATGGATGCTAGTCAGATTCGTTTCTGTTAAGTCGCAATGGGAGCTCCCTGATTTTCAAAGCTGAAATTCCTTCCAGCTCACTTATGACTGGAGTATAAGAGGAAAGGAATGTACTATAAGAGAAATACATAAAAAGAAATATTATAGCACCCTCCTCTCCATCCAAAGACAACACGTGGTTAAAAGTGATGAGTGGGAGTTCCCCGGTGGCTCAGCACGTTATAGATCTGATGTTGTCACTGCCTGCAGCACCCTGGGTCTCTGGCTTGGGACCTTCCACATGCCACAGGTGCAGCCAAAAAAAGAAAAGAGAGAAGAATGATGTGGGGGAAAATTGGGCGATTTTTCAAAAAGTTAAACATAATTACCATATGTCCCAGAGATCCCACCTCTAGGAATATACCTAGAGAAATGAAGACATTTCTTTATACAAAGATGTGTCCGTGTTTGCCGTAGCAGTCTTACTGATAATAGCCTAGAAGTGGAGACAACCCAAATGTCCACCAAGGGCTGAATGGACACAAAATGCAGTACATCCAAACAATGGAATATTTTCCATCCATCAAAAAGAATAAGGTACTGATACACCCTGTGAGGTGGATGAACCTTGAAAACATTAGACTGAGTGAAAGAAAAAAGACACAAAAGGCCACATATTGTATGATTCTGGTTTTTTTGGGTGCTTTTGCTTTTTAGGGCACACCCAAGGCATATGGAGGTTCCCAGGCTACGGGTCACATCAGAGCTACAACTGCTGGCCTACCCCACAGCCACAGCAATGCCAGATCTGAGCCGTGTCTGCAACCTACACCACAGCTCATGGCAACCCCAGATCCTTAACCCACTGAGTGAAGCCAGGGATAGAACCCACAACCTCAGGTTCCTATTCGGATTTGTTTCCACTGCGCCACAGCAGGAACGCCTGTATGATTCTATTTACATGAAATGTCCAGAATAGGCAAATCATGCAGAGACAGAAAGTAAATTAGTGGTTGTCAGGGGCTGGAGGGGGAGGGGTAAGTGAGAGTGACTGATGGTGGGTATAGGGCTTTGGGGGTGATGAAAATGTTGTGCTTTTAGTGGTTTTGCTTGCGCAATGTTAGGAATATGCTAAAAACAAACAAACAAACAAACAAAACCACTGAATTGTACACTTTAAAATGGTGCCTTCCATGGTATGTAAATGACATCTCAATTTAAAGAGAGAGAGAAAGAATAGGCTGTAAGGATTCCAGACGCCGGTGATGATTCCGCTTCCCTCTCCCCTCTCAGCCGAAAAAGAGCTTTGCTCAAGGGCCCCTGTGCCAGCTCTGGCTGTTTCAGCTGCTCACATCGGGGGACAGAAGACACTCTGGGGGAACCTCTCCCATCCCTAATGCAGAGACACGGGGAGGGCAGTTCTTGGCAGGGTTCGGAAGCAGGTGACATTTATCTCCTGTTCTCAGCTGTCTTTTCCCCAAATCAGCACTGGGCTGAGTGTCAGCTGACTTTGGCCCTGATCTCAGCCCAGCCACTAACTTGCTTTTGACTTCCGAAGTTTTAATGCCTATTTGAATTGGCTCGTTTTTCCAATTTTTGGTCTTAAATAAATAAAAGGAGAGGTGGGGGACATCCTTACCTATGTTTTTTCTCTTATATAATGGCAGCTGCCAGTTGAACTTTGGAGAACACTAAAAATCAGGCAAACCACTGCATGTGAATGAAAACCCGTGGCACTCAGCGTGCTGGCTCTAAGGTGGACAGATGCAGAAATCTCCTTCCAAGGAAATGCCCCTTCATCAGGGCTGCCCAGGAAGCTGAGAAACTCACAATGGCCTAGAAGGGCCGGTTGGGTGCTTCAATTCATTAAATCATAGATCTTCTGAGCTAGAATGGTCTTCCAGATCATTTAGTTTAGGCCCCCTCATTTTAAAAATGAGAAAGCTGAGCCCTGGGCGTTTACAGTCCTCATCCCCAAGTCATAGGCTAATAGAGGCACAACCCCATTCTCTCCTGCCTCTTGCTCAGGGCTCTTTTTTACCCAGCAAGTTGTTTCTCTAGAGTCCTTTCTCATTTGTAGAACTCCTAAGCCTAAGATGGCCAAAATACATTTGTCCTAACACCTGTGTCAAACCCAACCTTCTCTGAGCCCACGGCAGCCCAGACATGGAATTTGACTCATTTAGAGCTTGTTTGCAGGTTCAAACAGAGTAGGACTCTGCCTGTATGAAAGACAAGAAAAAGTAAGGTGTGTTCATTTAGGAGAAAATAAATGCTGCCCCGAAAATCCTTATCTTAATTGGGAGAATATTAATATTCCACACCATCATAGCATCTGTTTCTTGGGCTAAGCCTAAGCTCTTTAAAAAATATGCTATGACTACTAGAAAATCTTGACCTAAAATGAAATAAAACCCAACTCAAACTTGCTTATGAAGAAAAGGAAACTTAGTGCTCAGAATTAAGCTTCAGGCAAGGTTTGATCCAGGTTTCCAAAGTGTCACAAAAGATTCTAGAATAACTTTCTCTAGCTTCTGACTCTGCTCTACTCCATATTGGCTTTGAACTCATGGCAATTCACCCCAACCAGAACTTACACTACTTCAAGACCAGTGGAGAATAGTGAACATGCATTTCCCTGAACGTTCCAACATATTGAGCCTCACTGCCTCCAATCGGCCCAACAGATATTTTTTTTCTCCTTCCATAGAAATATTGTCTTATTTTCATTTTCTCTGTGATACGGCAGACTAATTAATAAAGGGTCATTAAGCATGGACGAGATTTCGGCTATCATTCAACCTATATTTGTTAGTGATGATAACTATTCAGAACAAAGCTTCCGAACAGTGGCTTTCTCACTCAGCTTAGACACCAAAAATCCATTAAAGAAAAAGAAGAAGATTGTAAGAAACCTCTACAAGGTCCACATAATATTTTCTTTAGACTCAGATTATTCTCTGGAGGCTTGCACTGCTAATTATAATACACAGTTTGAGACCTTGAAATTGATCTAATATGAAAGCAGAGTCAAGCCTCCTGCTATCTGGGATGATTCATCAGAACCAGAAAGTGTGCCATATCCCCCCTCCCCACACACACACACACACACACACACACACACACACACACACGAGGAAATTGCTGGAAAACACACAATTTTTGTAGAATCATTTGGCTCAGCAAATACATTTGTGTTAGGGTCAGCCCCAGGGAAAACGAAGTAGGATCTTCATTATTAGCAACACTTTTACCCCATTTTCCTTTTTGAACAAAAGATCTCTCATCTTTCAATAGCCTTAACCATTCCCACACCCCCAACAGTGCCCCTCATGCTGCCCCCTGGATGCTCAGAATTCCCTTCTTGTTAGTGATGATAACTATTTGGACCCCAGATAGCCCCTCTCCTGGAAAAAATGCATCATCATAATGAACAGGCATTATGGTAGAATACCTATAATGTGAACATATTTATGCGATAAGTTGGACATCATCTGTTACTTTTTTTGGCTACCCTGTATCACTTTCTTTGGGGACCATGCTTGGGCTGGTTGACTAGCTAGACTTGCTGTTGACAAACTGGGTTACTCCCCACTGACCTGATTCTCCCAGGATCCCAATCTGGCTGGAACCAGGTTCTCCAGAACATATCTTTTAATGACCGTGGTGGCAGATCCATAGTGATTTCCAGAGTGGAAACTTTATCCATTGCATAGACCCACCCACTAGAACAGAGACACAAGGGCTCCCACCTGGCAGAGTGACCCAGCAATGAGTCAGTGCTTGATGGGTAACAACTTGTGTGGCCCCTAGATCGAGAGATGGAAGACTAAGGGTTCCCGTTGTGGCTCAGTGGTGACAAACCTGACTAATATCCATGAGGATGCAGTTTTGATCCCTGGCCTTGTTCAGTAGGTTAAGGATCCAGCATTGCTGTGAGCTGTGGTATAGGTCGAAGATGCGGATTGGATCTGGCATTGCTGTGGCACTGCTGCCCAGTAGGCTGGGCAGCTGTAGCTCCGATTCGACCCCTGAAAGTGCAGCCCTTCAAAAAAAGAGAGAGAGAGAAGGAGAACTATTTGGACAATAAAACCAAAACCACAGCCAGGAAGCCATTAATCTAAAGGGAAGAGCAGAGGGCAGAATCCAGAGCATGTAGGTAAAAGTGTCAAGACTAAGGCCAGGATGTCGCATGGACAAGCAGCAGCCAGTGCCTCTCACCCCACCCAAGTTATCCCCTGTCTTCCTCTGGGTCACTATCTGGTCTCTGAGCACAGCTGACACCAAAGTTGGTAAATGAGATATGTCTAAATGAAAAAGTAACTACTGCAAAACAAGACTTGAGAAATGAATGATACAGGAAATGAATGTTAGGCATTCAGATAGGAAGAGTTCATTTCTTCCCAGGTAGCTTTCCAGGTAACTCAGAAATCTACAGGAAAATGATAACTGAAATGGATGATGAGATAGAATTGAATTTCAATGGCAGCAAAGGTGCATTTAAAGCAATAGAATGGACATTCACAAAGGCACACCGTCCAGACGGCAGAGGGCTTATTGAAAATATTTCTCCCCAACCTCTTTTCCTATCAAACTATCTCCAACTGCCCATTCCTTGAGACCCTAATCTCTTTCCTCTGACCTGATAAATTCATCCTTGCTAAGGTGTAAATGGATTGATGAGGTACATATTTGCATTTTAATAATGACCTTCTGGACATAGACCCTTAAACCAAAGAAATGGCTACATAATACTGGTCACTTCTAGTACTATGATGAGTTGGTCTGGGAAAAATTATAGGGCAAGTAAGTTTTCTCTGTCCTTCAAATCATTCTTTTTGCATGTAGAGCGGGTGTTGATCTCACATTTCAGAATTTAATCAAATTCAATTTGGTTAAGTCACATTTCTCACAGGAATACCAGCAATTCGTGTATCAGGCACCCAAAGCATAGCTATACGTTGATTCATAAACTCCTGATGTGTTTTTTTTGTTTGTTTGTTTTGTTTTGTTTTTTGTGGCTGCATCTGTGGCATATGGAAGTTCCCAGGTGGCTAGGGGTCAAATCAGAGCTGCCACTGCCACAGCAACTCCAGATCTGAGCTTTATCTGCATCCTATGCTTCAGCTTACAGCAACGTGGGATCCTTAACCCACTGAGCGAGGCAATGGGTGGAACCCACATCCCCATGGATACTAGGTGGATTCTTGACCCGCTGAACCATAGCAGGAACTCCCCCACAATGCTTTTCTAAAGGCTTCGTAGGTCAAATGATACCTTGTCCTTTGTACCATGAGCTTGTCATCTCTGCTGAACAGGATGGGAAAATCCCTTAACTACTTTAAAACATTTTAAATACAACATGCTGCTTTGGGATTTCTTGATTCTAAACACTTGCAAGTTTGGGAACTCTTGTGGCACAATGATTAAGTAATAAACATAAATCACAAAGGAAATCTTTTCAATGATTAAAAAATTATAAATAGCAACAAGCTTTTTTCTTTAATTTTCTTTTCTTTCTCCTTTTAAAAGTAGTCATAGTAGCATTGCTCTGGGAAGGTTGTTGTATTCAGAAGCATCACATGGGAAGTAACTATGATTGTATTTACAAATTTCTTACTCAAGTTCACAATTGTTTCTTTTTTTCTTTTTTTCTTTTTTTTTTTTTTTTTTTTTTTTTTTGCACATGGGAATTCTTATGCTAGGGGTCAAATAGGAGCTGCAGCTGCCAGCCACAGCCACAGCCACAGCCACAGCAACGTCAGATCCAAGCCATGTTTGTGACCCATATTGCGGCTGATAGCAATACCAGATCCTTAACCCACTGAGTGGGGCCTGAGATCAAACCCACATCGTCCTGGATACCAGTCGGGTTCTTTACCACAGGCCACAATGGGAACTCCCCATATTTGTTCCTTTTAAATACTTGGTCATCAAAACAAAGTTAAAATTAAGATATCACTGATACTGAATTCAATGCATGGGTGACCCACAAAACACACAGGTCTATCAGAGTCCATGGCTGAAGAAGGCATGAACTGAATTTTGAGGCAAGAGAGGAGGGTTGGTTTGGACCCAACCTCAACTTCTTTTGCGATGTAAGCTCTTAATCTTTCTGGACTTCACTACTCCCTTTAGCAAAATGTAAAATGTAGACAGTTCTTGGCCATCCACAAAGTGGTGGCACAAATGCTTCTTTTTTGAAGACCCAACTAAATACAAAGTTTAAAGTATCGATTATTTTATATTATTTCACTCATTAACATTCAGCTTTCAAACATAAGGTTGCTTTTGTAGGCACTCTATAAAGTCCTCAAAACCCAAAGGATATAATTAACTTTTACCACATCCATATGGTAGAACAATTAGCCTACTCCAACGCCCTTTCATGGAGCATTGATTAAAGTCCACGAGCCCCAAATGGTTGTTTTTGGCCACAGCGTAGTATCTGATATTATATCAAGTGTTCCCGGTGCTCGACATGGTGATACCTTTAAAGAATTTTTGTTGTTGTTGTTTTTTAGTTCCCAGCAGAGCTGTTGAAGCTTCTTACTTTCTCTGGAGTTTAACATATGTATGATTTCAGACCAAACACATTTCTTCGAAAAACCCACATATCAAAATTGTGCACTGCATCTTAATGCTGTCTGTGCCCCAGTATGTAATTTGTTTGGGGTTTGCTGTTGCTTTTTTTGTTGTTGTTGCCTTACTTTGAATAAAGAAATTAACCAATGGATGCCTGAGGACACGCAGCACATGTTCAGGGTTTGTGACACAGGAGGGCATAAAAGCCAGGATGGTAATATCTGCTAATAGAACTTCCCATCCCATAGGGGGTTTTCATTTCTTTTGTTTGCACAATTTCAATCGGCAAAGCTACCCCTTTAAATGACACAAACCTTTTGTCCCGATGAGATTTCGGTTATCAGGCCACACAGTCTGTCAGTTTGAAACCATTTCCTTCCCAATTAGCTTGCAGTTGGGTGGTGTGTCCTGCTGTTTTGCAGCTTCTCTACCTTCATTTGACCTTCAGCATCATTTGCAGCACTCTCTGCTTTTACACCAAAAATCACAACCAATGCACAGAGGCACCTGGTGTGTTTGCTCGGGAATTCCCGCGCTTGCAACCTCACAGTGTGAGAGCACTGGGGGACAGTGGTTTATCTGTGGTTGAAGTTTTCCTCTGTGACCAGGATACTTGCTCTTCCTGGGCCTGCAGGGAGTGAAAACCCAGGAAAATCTCCCGGCCATTCCAGGCATCAAGAGCAGTGGGAGGAAAAGCACTTTATCAGCAGATTGCATCTCTTCAACCCTTATCTTGTTTAAACTGCCTATTCCCCCTGAAGCCAATCCTCTCTAGCTATTCCCATCTCTCTTCCTTCCTGTTCCAAAACGACTACCTGCAGACAGACTACACCACCCTAAACATCCTTTCACACTCACCTCTTTACCACCACTATCCAATTCTAAATACAACTGGGAAAGTTGCTGAGAGAGTCAATGTTAAAAGCTCTCATCACAGAAAAAAAAATTGTTTTGTAACTTTGACAATAGGTGGTAACTAGACATATTGTGATAGTCATTTTGCAGTGTATACAAATATTGCATCATTAAGTTGTACACATGAAACTAACACGTTACATGTCAATTATACTTCAGTAAAATAAACTAGGCAGCATAGAATAACAACTTAAATAGGGGCAGGGGGGTGGGGGGTGGGGAATCAGTGAATCTAGTGCAAACACTCTATCTGTCCAAAAAGACCCAAGAGCCAGTGCAAAACAAATATCAGCTCAGCCAACACCTCTATAGTTTGAGGTAGAATCCTTCTATCAGCATCAGCTAATAAGAGTCAAGCGTATAATTAAGGAAAGCTTTTAAGTCAAAATATAAAAGAAACTTGTTTCCATGAATATATAAGAGTATCATTAAGGTGCAAGGGGATGTAGAACATATTAGCAGAGTTCCCATCGGTGGCGCACTGGAAATGAATCCGGCTAGGAACCATGAGGTTGCGGGTTCAATCCCTGGCCTCGCTCAGTGGGTTAAGGATCCAGCATTGTCATGAGCTGTGGTGTAGGTCACAGACACGGCTCAGATCTGGTGTTGCTATGGCTGTGTCATAGGCCGGCGGCTGCAGCTCCGATTAGACCCCTAGCCTTGGAACCTCCATATGCCATGGGTGCGGCCCTAGAAAGACAAAAAAACAAACAAACAAACAAAAAAAAAAATTAGAGAAGAGTTCCCATTGTGACTCAGTGGGCTAAGAATCCAACATAGTCTCTGCGAGGAGGTAGGTTCGATCCCTGGGCTCACTAAGTAGGTTAAGAATCTGGTGTTGCTGCAAGCTACAGTGTAGTTTGCAGATGAGGCTCAGAGATGGCGTTGCTGTGGCTGTGGTATAGGCTGGCAGCTGAAGCTCCAATTTGACTCCTAGAGCAGGAACTTCCATATGCCACTGTTGCAGCCCTAAATGTAAAAAAAAAGTATGTATATATATGTATGTATGTATGAGGATCACTTTTTGTTTGTTTGTTTTGGCTGTACCCACAATGAGGAGTTTCTGGGTCAGGGATCAAACCAGAGCCACAGCAGCAACCCAAGCTATAGCAGTGACAATGCCAGATCCTTAACCCACTAGGCCGCCAGGGAACTCCCTGAGGATCGCTTTTTTTTAAAAAAGATTTTTTAAGTAGCATCTTAAAGCTTTTTTAGAAAAAGTCTTAACTTCTAAAGAAAACAGAAATTTGTTTAGAAAAATTTTGTTTGTCTTTTTGAAATTTCAAAAAGACATAAGACCTTAAATATCAATTGGGTCAGCCTTGCTGTTCTACAAATGAGGAAACCAAAGTCCCAAAAAAGTCAAAGCAGCCAATCAAGATGAGGGAAATGACCCAGCAGCACAGCTGCCCAGCTAAGTGCAAAGGGCAGTTCTCCTAACTCTTGGTTCGTTTTTCCCATATTGTTCTGTGGGCTTCAGAAGACACTGGAAAAGTAACGATGACAAAAAAGAGAGTCTAGGGGCTCCCCGGTGGCTCAGTGGGTTAAAGATCCAGTGTCATCACTACTGTAGTGCGTGTTTGATCCCTGGCCCAGGAGCTTCTGTATGTCTGAGGCACAGCCAAAAAAACACAAGAGAAGTGGGAAGGGTCTAGGTCTTCAAAATCATTTATTCTGCATTTTATTGGGAGGCTGCTTCGTTTGACATTTAAATCATCAACCTTTCTCTGGGTGAAAACTCTGAAAAGGAAGGGATATTGCAACCTAGCCTAAGAAGTATGACAAAGTAAAGTTCAGAAATGTCACAAGGGTTAAAGCTGAGCATTCAGGCTACACAAAGAAGCCCTCAGTGAGTGTGTTGCCCCAGGAGCATTAGCCTGGAAATCAGTACCTCCCAGAACACCTACATCTGTCAATCAGAAAACATTAGGGTGGGAACTTTGGAAGCTAAATGACAAGTCTCCAAGTGAACTCTAAGGGAAATCAACTGTAAATTGTGCTATAGCACGATCTTCCAACATAACCATCACCATTGCTATCGACGTCACTGTTCTCCCTAGGCACCCACCAGAATGAATGGCTACATATAAAAACTTCATGGAGTTCCTGTTGTGGCTCAGCAGGTTAAGAACCCAATATAGTGTCCATGAGGAAGCAGGTTCCATCCCTGGCCTCACTCAGTGGTTAAGGATCCGGTGACCCCTAGTCTGGGAACTTCCATATGCTGCAGGTGTGGCTGTAAAAAAGAAAGAAAAAAAAAAGACAGACGACCCCAAACATCAGCAAGGAAATGGAGTGACCAGAATTTTCATGCGTTCTTGGCAAAACTCTAAAACGGAGCAACCACTTTGAAATAAGTTCTGACAGTTCTTCATAAGACTAAACGTACATCCACCCTGTGACCCAGCTATGCTTCTCCCAGGCATTTACCCAAGAGCAACAAAAACATATTCACCAAGAGACCTAGACAAGGATATTCAGAACAGCTCTATTCATGAAATCCTAAAACTGAGAAAAGCCCATCTGTGGGAAAATGGGTAAACAAAATATAGCCTATTCATACAAGGAAATACCACTCAGCTATAAAAAGGAGCAAGCTACTGGTATGTGCAACCATTGGACGACTCTCAAAAACATTACACTGGGAGTTCCATTGTGGCACAGGGGTAATGAACCCAGCTAGTATCCATGAGGATGTGGGTTCTATCCCTGGCCTCACTCAGTGGGTTAAGGATCTGGCATTGCCATGAGCTGTGGCGCAGGTGGCAGACACGGCTTGGATCTGGCATTGCTATGGCTGTGGCATAGACTGGCACCTGCAGCTCAGATTCGACCCCTAGCTTGGTAACCTCCATATGCTGCAGGTACAGCCCTAAAAAGACAAAAAAAAAATTACACTGAGGGGAAGAAGCCTCACACAGAGCACACGGGTGGAAAAATATGAATAGTTGTTGTCTCCGCTGGTGCCAGAGAGGAGGCAGGCATTGACTGAACAGGGGTATGAGGGAACTTTCTGAGGTGATGGTAATATTTCATGTCTTGAGGGGGGTCTGGATTACATAGATATCTGTATTAACAAAACTCAGCAAATGTGTGCCAAAGACCTCAGCGTCTCACAGCATATAAATCTTCCATCAAAAGAAGTGTAAGCAAATACTAAACTTTACTTAAATACGTGAGTTATGAAGTATTGGAGGGGTAGAGCGAGGTCTGCAGTTTACTTTGAAGTGCATCAAACTCATAGAAAATAGAGGGAGGGATGGATGGATGGATAGAGAGAGAGAGAGAGATAAAAAAACAAATAGAGTAAAATATTAATGGCAGAATGTGGGTAGTAAGTTAACAAGCCATCCCAATAAAATTCTTTCCATTGGGCTGCATGTATAAAGTTTTATAATAAAATGTCAGAGACGAATCCTTCAAGATTTAAGATTTTGCTCAATCTGTATTAGCAAACCACACGCAAACACACGTACACGCACACACACTACCTTGTGCTCTGGAGTCTCCAGTCCTAGATGTAAAGCTCACTGCTTTGAACTCTAAGGGTCCTGTGAGGCTGCACAGGAGGAAAGAGGGAGCCCCCCAAGGCTCAGTCCTGCCGGCTGACCAGCTTGGGCTTCTGTCCTAGAACTACTTCTTAGAAGATATCTAAACTCTCTTCCCAGCCACCAAATGGCTCATCATCACCCGCCTCTGCGAGGTGGGAGGAGGTGCAGAGAGGACCAGGTAAAGCATCAGCCGCTCCCTGACTCCTACGAAGTGCTCAGCCCGTGGACCTCTCATCCAGCTGGTTGCTCAGCAAGCGATGCTCAATTTAGTTTGATAACAGGTTAGCTTCCACCTACTAGATAGTTCTTCACTTAGAGAAAACTCTGCTTGAGAAAGACCATCTTTGGCCACATGCTGTTTGAACATCCTAGCTTCCTTCAGAGTTTTTCAGGTAGAACGACCTGGCGGTGCTGTGGGACTCGAATGAGAAGAAATGTCCATGGGCTTCGTACATAGCCACCGCTCTGTATAAATCAGAGCAGACAAAACAGTTGGGGCCCCAGTGTTCCTTGTTGGGGTTTGTAATTTTTCTGATTTTAAACACACACACAGGGAGTTCCCATCATGGCATGGCGCAGCAGAAACAATTCCGACTAGGAACCATGAGGTTGCGGGTTCGATCCCTGGCCTCGCTCAGTGGGTTAAGGATCCTGCGTTGCCATGAGCTGTGGTGTAGGTCCCAGATGCAGCTAGGATTTGGCGTTGCTGTGGCTCTGGTGTAGGCTGGTGGCTACAGCTCCTATTGGACCCCTAGCCTGGGAACCTCCATATGCCGAGGGTGTGACCCTATTAAAAAAAAGAGAGAGAGAGAGGAAAACCACACACACACACACTCACACACACAAACACACACACAAACACATGCACACGTGTACCAGTGCTTTCCCACTATTGAAAGGATGCCTTGAAGGGCAGGCCAAATGCTCTTGTTGGTTTGTTCTTATATATTTTCTCTTAAGGATCTTCCACCCCTCATCCCTCCATAGAGTAACTGCTTCATCAGCCTTTCCTTGGCCGGCACAGAGCCCTGACTTGCTAAACAATAAATGCTCTGTTTCTCACCACTGTGCTCTTGCCAAAAAAAAAAAAAGCGCCCTTTATACCATGCCAAGATTAAAACCTTCTCCTTGTTTTATACGAAGCCCTGTGTTTCAATGTTATGAATTCTTGGAGGAAACCATACTCAAGGTAGCCCAAATTGTATATATAGCACACTTTTGCAGGATATAACTATAAATATAACTATATTGGGAAAAAAAAAGGTTGTCCCTGGAGACTGTGTTCCTTTGGCAAAGCCAGAGCACCCCCAAGCAAGAAAGCCTGGCATGTTGGCAATCACAAGCAAAGCCACCAGCATGCTCTGATTAAACACCCCCCACCCCCCAGCTCCCCGCACCTTGCCTGGTAAGAACATTCTCTTGGCAGTTTCATAAATAGTGTACATTGCTTTACAACCATTGCCTCTGATTGAAGGGGTTTGATTATGGTTTCAAAGAACAGCCCATAATAAGGAAATTTCAGAATTGAGAACCAAGGTAGCTTGCGGCTGCCAACCAAATAGCTGCCTTGCAAGTTGATTATAAAACTGCATGTTACGTGAGGGCGTAGCTGGCCGTCTCCAGAGGAAACCCCATGTGCTATTTATCTGATACAAGGTTGGGCCTGATTGATCCTCTCTGCCGGGGAGCTGAAGCATAAGTGGACATCATACTTCACTCCACCATACCCAGCCCATCTCTCAGCACATAGAGAAGCCCTTGATAAAAGTGGATCTGACTAAACGTTAAGGTTTCAGGATGGAGGCAGGATGGTGCAGTGTTTGCATACACAAGATCTGGAGGCTTCTAAGTTCAAATCCTGGCTCTGCTCCGTCCTAGCTAGGCAGACTTGGACAAGCTATTTAACCTCTTGTTTCCTACAAGTATGGAGCCAGGGGACAAGAGCAGCCTCTGGACCAGTGTCCAGAACTCTCCCCCATACTCGCTCCTCACACGTCTCAGCAGAGGCTGAGCTGTTGCCCCAGCTCTGAACTCCTGGGTCTGTAAACTAGATCTTGATACTCACTACTCACTCTTCCAGCCTGGTGATTTGTGTGTGTGTCTGTATAATCCTTGGGTATCAGGTCTTGGATATGTCTAGACTACAAACGAGCTAGCCCTTTGCCTCCCAGCTCCTTCACTGCCCAGTAAAAGCTCCTTACTAAAGGCTGATTCTCTTAGAGACAGCAACTAGCACAGGGGCTGCCACAGGGCACGGAGTAACTCTTGGGTGAACAGAGGAATGTGTTTGGGGGTAACACTTGTCCTCGTTTCCTGAGCTCCTGTCCATGCAGAGGGGGCTGCACCAGCACCAACATAAACACACTTCACTTCCCAGCCCGTTTTCTCCCATCCTCACCAGGAAAGAATGGCTAAAGCATCACACTGGGACATTTAGGGGAAATCATTGTGGCGATGTGGACTCAGCTCCTCCCTCTGTCATCTGGTGAAGGGTCTACTTGAGGCAGGAGGCCTGCTTTTTCTGGAGATAAGCCCACTGGCCACAGAACAAAGCCGTGTTCTCCAAGATCAGCTTCACCTGGACCCCAGCACCTACGCCGCAATGGCTAGAAGGAGAAATTTGGAAAACTAGAGCAGCCAGGAATCCACAGGCACACAAAGAAAGTTCTTTTTCTTTATAGCTTCATGGCAAAATGACTCACAATTATTCATTTTTAAGGCATGACTTCATCCATTGCTGTGGGCATGGCCAAAAAAAAAAAAAAAAAGAATTGCTTAGAGACACCCTCCCCTATGGCTTCCCCAGAAAGAAGCTTTTATACTCTCAATAAAGAGGTGAAGAGGCCAGGCATAGGGGGTTGGAGCTAACTCTGTTCTGCTAAGCTCAAGCAATTACTTAAGACAATATCATCTGACTTATTTCAAATATTATGATACTCTCTCAATCCATCCATGTTGCTGTAGATGGCATTATTGCATTCTTTTTTAGGGCTGAGTAATATTCCATTAAATATATATCATATGACATTGCTTATATGTACAATATTACAAAATGATACAAATGAACTTATTTACAAGGTAAAAACAAGCTCACAGACATAGAAAGCAAACTTACATTTACCAAAGAGGAAAGTTTGGGGGGGAGGGATATATTAGGAGTTTGGGATTAACATATACACATTATTACATATAAACAGAGAAACAATGAGGAGTTGCTGTACAGCACAGAGAACTGTACTCAATATTTTCTAATAACCTACATGGGAAAAGAATCTGAAAAAGAATATATATATATATACATACATATGGTCATATAACTAATATCAATAACTTTGCTGTACACCTGACACTAACACAACATTATAAATCAACTATAATCCAATTTTTTAAAAGCCCTAAAATATTAAAAATAAAATAAAAATTAAAAAGGGAATATTATCAGCCCCAAAGAGGGACTCCCTTCCCCACCCCCATGCCCTTCTTCTTCTCTAACTGCAAGTCATCGGAATTAAACCCTTATTCATCCTGATTTCTGGGTGAGAGATGCACATTACACATACCTGGATGCAGGCTAAAACGTACAGGCACGCCAATGCTTTTTTCTTTTTTCTTTTTCTTAAATTTTTTTATTTTCCCACTGTACAGCAAGGGGATCAAGTTATCTTTACATGTATACATTACAATTACATTTTCCCCCACCCTTTGTTCTGTTGCAACATGAGTATCTAGACAAAGTTCTCAATCCAATGCTTTTTTCTATTTAGATCCTACTCAGACACCGAGAACCTGAGGGTCCCTGTGCCCCTGGGAAGTCCTCAGTGGCCAGTCCCGGGCCCTCCAGGAGAAGAGAACAGCCCCTCTGCAATCCTCTCCCCTCCTCAGCGCTCCTTCATTAGGAGGGCATTTAAAGAAGAACGTCAGCTGACAGGGCTCTTTGAGGAACTTTTTCCATTCCTATAAGAGAATTTTCCCAGGGAGGATTTTCCACCGTGGCTCCGGGGTTAACGAATCCAACCAGGAACCCTGAGGTTGTGGGTTTGATCCCTGGCCTCGCTCAGCGGGTGAAGGATCCAGTGTTGCTGTGGCTGTGGTGTAGGCCGGCAGCAACAGCTCTGATTAGACCCCTAGCCTGGGAACCTCCATGTGCCTTGGGTGCAGTCCTAGAAAAGACAAAAAGACAAAAAAAAAAAAAAAAGAGTATTTTCCCAGAGAGTTTCCCAGTGGTCTAGGGGTTAGAATTCAGTGCAAGAGCCTGGGGTTCAATCCCTGAGCCAGGAACTGAGATCCCACATCAAGCCACTGCACACCTTGAAAAAAAAAAGGAATCTTCCCGAAGGGAAATTTCCACCACTGCCTTGGCTTGTTTGGTGCTTTCACTTTAGTTTGCAGCTCTCCCTTTGTGGGAAATCAATCAAGGAATATTTAATTAGCACCTACTATGTATCTATCACTTGGAAAAGCTCTGAGTGAGAAAAAAGGGGGCCAGAGGCATAATCTTCACACTCAAGGAGAAGGTGACCTATTTAGGAAGAAAGAACTAACACAAAACAATTAAATGCTACACCACCTGTATCTAAATAAGGGAGCAAGTAGAAGGAAACTCTATCCTCAAAGAGATAAAATATGTCTGAGGACTTAACGATGTGTAGGATTTAAACAAGGAGAGGAGAAAGGTCACTAAATGCAAGAGATTATATAATTAGGAGCACTAAGGAGACTGCACCAATTAGAAAGAAGCGAACACCCTAGGAAGCCTTGGGAAATAGGGTGATTAGAGACCAGAGTGCGGAAAGTCAGAGACTTCGGTAAACTGGAACACAGCCCTGGCATCTTCTTCACTTCATAATTTTAGATTTTCCCTTAAATTCTTTCCCTGGGAAACGGGGCATATAGCACTAGGTCCTGGTGGCTGAGATTTCTGGAATGGTGTAATGTATGCTTTTCCTAAAATTCTGTTTAGAGCTGTGAATATTGTCCTTAAAAAAAAAAAAAAAAAAAAAAAAAAAGCATTGTTAAAACAACCCAAGATGGAGTTTCCATCGTGGCTCAGCAGTTAATGAACCTGACTAGTATCCATGAGGATGTGGGTTCAATCCCTGGTCTCATTTAGTGGGTTAAAGATCTGGCATTGCTGTGCGCTGTAGTATAGGTTGCAGACACGGCTAGGATCCTGCATTGCTGTGGCTGTGGCGTGTCCAGCTCCAATTTGACCCCTAGCCTGGGAACCTCCATATGCTGCAAGTGTGGCCCTTTAAAACGCACGCGCGTGAGCGCGCACACGCGCACGCACATACACACACACAATCCAAGAGCGAAGAGTAAAGACAATCATTTTAATGGCTCTTTAGGGCAACTGTTTTCACCCTGGCTCCTCTGAGCCCTTGGATTCCACAGGGAGGCCTCCTCGGGGCACCTTGGGAGATGAGATGGAGATAAGACCACTAGGGCCTGGATGCCTGGGAGCTACGGGGCTTTGATCCACTTGTTCTCTGGTTTCCTTTAAGATTTTTCAAACAAATACATAAATAAACCCCTGACGCAAAGAAGTCTTCAGTGACCAGTCATTTGTGTGTCATCAAAAGTACTTATCAATTTATTGGTGTTGAATTATCCTTTTAAGGGCGCGCGCGCACACACACACACACACACACACACACACACACACACACACACCCCTGTAAGTATAATACTACTGACAGATCTGTTCTTTTTTTTTTTTTTTTTTTTTGTCTTTTTGCCTTTTCTAGGGCTACTTCCACGGCATATGGAGATTCCCAGGCTAGGGGTCTAATTGGAGCTATAGCCACTGGTCTTCGCCAGAGCCACAGCAATGCCGGATCCTAGCCGTGTCTCCATCTACATCACAGCTCACAGGCAACGCAGGAGCCTTAACCCACTGAGCAAGGCGGGATCGAACCCGCAACCTCATGGTTCCTAGTCGGATTCGTTAACTACTGCGCCAAGACGGGAACTCCCTAGATCTGTTCTTTTTTAAAAACTTTTTTTATTATAGTTGATTTACAATGTTCTGTCAGTTACGGCTGTACAGCAAAGTAACCCAGTTATACATATATACAGATTCTTTTCCTCATAATATCTCCCATCATGTTCCATCACAAGTGACTGGATATAGTTCTCTGTACTATACAGCAGGACCTCAGTGCTTGCACACTCCAAATGCAATAGTTTGCATCTACTAACCCCAAACTCCCACTCCCTCCCCCTCTGCCTTGGCCACCACACATCTGACAGATCCATTCTACTTGTTTTTCAAGAACTTGCTGAATGCCTCCGTGTACTTTGCACCTACTAGTCAGCATCATATAAGGGGTGAAGCCAGTTTGGTTAAATTCGGCCTTGAACTCCAGGATAATGAAACAGATGTGATGGTGACAGTGATGATGATGACGATGGCACCACTGAGCCCTTCCCATGTGCCCAGCACTACACATCACCTAATTACTTAATGTAATTTTTGCCATAGTCTTACAAGATACTATTAAACTGAGGCTGACGAAGGTTTAAGAGAATGGCCCATGGTCATGCAGCTAGAAAAAGGCAGAAGCTAACCTCAAAGAGCTCACTGAGAATCACAAGGATGAATTGGCAAGGTTTTATAACAGACAAGGTACCAGAAACATTCATTTGTTCTTTAAATGTTATTTTACCCATGTAGGCATGTTCTGAATTTTTTCCCTTCAAACTTGCTCAAACTTAGAGGTTAAATAACCATCCTCGCCTAACCAGGGAGGGACCACCCACCATATTTCTCCTTGCCTTGTCTTACATTCCTGCTCAAGCCCGAGACAGCAAATTCAAACAAGAACATGGAGACAAGACCAAAGTCTACTTTTAGAGAAAAGAAGAACTACCAGACTCAAACACTGTATATTTTTCAAAACATGCTGACTATTAACTTCATCTCATAGCTAGTGACACACACCCTGTAACATGGTTAGTCCAGAACCCAAGCTCAGAAATCACATTATTTGTTAACAGGATTTGGGTACTTGCCATTGTCACACTGCAATAAAAAAAAAGAAGAAGAAGCATCTCTAAATTGCTCCTGGAAGAGGGGGTTTCCTCACAAAATTGCCCGGTTGCACCATAAGTTATCATTACTCTTACAATCACGAGGAAGGAAATCAGGCATACTTTGCAGAAGTCAGCGAAATTAACTGGGCCCTAAGCAACTTCTTATTTGTTGGTGTCAGAAACACATTATCCACAGAGGCAGGAGGAGAAAGTTAAGACTACAGGACACCGCCAAGATGTTCCTTTGCTGGAGCGCTTCAGTACACTGTCAATCCCACCAGGAGGCTTTCAGAACATTTGTCTTCCTCCTATGAATCACGTTGTATTGCATTCAAACCAAACCAAAGTGCATGATTAGCATAAAACAATATTAGCATAAATAGAAAGAGAATCAGGATTTTGAGGGGAGGGAAAAAATAGCTCATATAAGTGGCCTACTCATTTCAGTTGACTTCCCTGAAGCTGATAAACTGTGAAATTTCCATAACAATACAAGAATACAGAAAACAAACAGCTATTTTATTTGATAGGGAAATTGCATCCTGTTACTGGATATAAAATTCTACAGCATGTTCAATGGTGTTTTCAAAGCACTGAAAATGTAGACATATGTTTTCATTTTTAAATCCAGCTGTAATGTAAATAATAAATCCACCATAATTTGGCTGGTCCAGAGACTGCTGGCATCATGAACTCAGAAACCCAGAGACATAAATGTTCTACTTCTCTTGCTAGGCACTCAGCCAGAAGTCCCTCTAACTCTGAGGATGCTAAAACATGCCCTCTGCTCCATCTACATCTCTGCCTTGTTCAACAGTCTTCTGGAGCTCCCTGTTGCTATTTGCACCACAGATGCTCTCTGACACCCTCCTTTCTCCCTTGCCTGTATCCTTTTTTATTTCTTCCTAAATAAAGGATTTTTATATTCTCTCCTAACTCATTCAACAATAAATCAATCCCATCTTCCCTCAGCTCCTCAATGTGGTCCATTCTGGTAGACTGATGGAGAGAGGGCTGCACCCTTCCATTCCCTGTAGGCTTGCCTCTTGAAATGTGATGTGGCAGCCCCTCTTATCATCATCATCACTGTCCAGTGGCAAGCAGTGCAGGTATCAGAAGACAAGACCAAGACTGACCCTTAGGAAGCCTCGTGTGTTTCCACTTTCTCTTGAAATTCTGCCATCCATGTGGGAATAAGCCAGTAGCCTTCAAGCGGATGAGAGACCACAAGGAGGACAGTCAGTCTCCAAAAGACCCTTCTGGTCAACCCAGGGGGTGCAGCAGACACATGAGTAAGAGTAAACCAAAGCTGAGGCCAGCCCAAATTGCCAACCTGCAGAATCATATGCTAAATGTAAGCTTCTATGTTTTGGGGTGTTTTGTTACACAGCAAGGGTAAACGGATACATCTTGTTCTCTTCTTACATCTCTGCACTACTCACACCTGATGGTACACTTCACTCTTCCAGAAATTCCACTAAAGAGAAATTACTTTAAAAAACTGTTTCAAAATTCTCCATAGATTATCTGATATTCATTAAGCTTCCCAATTTTAAAAGCTAAAAAATATTTACTCTTGTACAAATGTAATTTATTAATTTCAGCCCTGACAAATACCTGCAGAATTTGAATCACAGCTACTGTGAGACAGGGGTTCTCAGGCAGTGTTTATATCATTATAAACAACAATTATCCAAACTACAATATGCATAACCACTTGCTTCCCACTCCAAAAGTTTATCTTCCAACATGTGATTTAATTGGTTTGTGACTCTAAATTAAATGTGTATATTACATTCACACCTTTATCATTGAAAAATCCCACTGCTGCACACATAGGAAGAATTGAATCCTTTTGGCTTACATTGAACTCAACTTGAATATTGTTATAATTATTTATAGAATATATATTGAAAGACTACATCAACATCTTATGAACTTTGCATACATTATCTGTACTTATTTTCAGTTTCAGGGGCAATCAAAACGAGATTGAAAAAATAATTTAGTTTGATGTAAAACATATTGTTAGAGGAGTTCCTGTCGTGGCACAGTGGTTAACAAATCCGACTAAGAACCATGTGGTTGCGGGTTTGATCCCTGGCCTTACTCAGTGGGTTAAGGATCCGGCGTTGCCATGAGCTGTGGTTTAGGTCGCAGTCTCGGCTCAGATCTGGCGTTGCTGTGACTGTGGCGTAGGCCAGCGGCTATAGCTCTGATTCAACCTTTAGCCTGGGAATCTCCATGTGCTGTGGGTGAGGCCCTAAAAAACAAAACAAAACAAAAAGAAAGAAAGAAAAGAAAAAAAGAGAGAAAGAACAGTTGGGGTGGATTTAATACTAACAACAACTTAAATTAAGATAGAGGTTTCTTTCTTTCCCAAGTAAAAATGCAGGTGTAGGCTAACGAGGTCTGTAAAATGGCTTGCTCCCTGAAGTCCTTAGGAACCCAGGCTCCTTTCAGCTTGTAGCTCTGCCATTTGAGCCCTGGCCTCATGGTGCAAGATGGTAGTTAGAGTTCCAGCTATCACACCCACATTTCAAGCAGCAGAAGGAAGAAAGAAAAAAAGGCAAAGGGTTCATGCCAGCTATCTTTTAAGAAAAATTACCTGGAGGAGCTGCCAAGATTAAATCCCATTGGCCAGAATTTAGTCCCATGGCCATATTGAGTCACAAAGACATCTGACCATGTCCTTTTAAAAAATTGGTTATGTGCCCAGCTATAATAAGGAGTTTAAGAGGGAAGAACAAATATCAGAGTAGGTAACTAGTGACTTCTCCAGAATATGTTTTATGTTGGGGACATGGTCTGTAAATTTTCCCAGACTATAAAACTTCCCATAATATGCCAGTTTTCCATTTTTGTTCTTGTTTTGCATAATAACCTTCTCATGGACAAGCTCTATCTATAAATTCCCTCTGCATAGAATGGTAGAAAGAGATTCTTCCCTAATTAGGAATCTCTTCTGTTGAACATGAAAAAGCACCCTGCCAAAATTGGCTTAAGCCATAAGGGGGTTTATGGGCTTACTTCAGTAAAAAGTCCATAATGAGGAGTTCCCACTGTGGAGCAGTGGCTTAAGGATCAGGTGTCATCTCTGCAGCAGCTGTGGTCACTGCTGAGGTGAGAGTTTGATTCCTGGCCTGGGGAAACTGATTAAGGGTCAAAAGTTGCTGCAGTTGTGATGTAGGTCACAGCTGTGGCTCAGATTCAACCCAAAACCCCGGGGACCTTACACATGCTTTGGGTGTGGTCAAAAGAGGAAAACAAAGTCCAGAATGAGATTCTCTTCCAGAATGGTTTGATTTAGCCTCCACTGATGTCTTCAAGACACCTTTTTTCTTTTTTTTAAATGTTATTGAAGTATAGTCAATTTACAATATTGTGTTAACCTCTGATGTACAGCAAAGTGACTCAGTTATACATACATGCATACTCATTCTTTTTCAGATTCTTTTCCCATATAGGTTATCACAGAATACTGAGTAGATTTCCCTGTGCTACACAGCAGGTCCCTGTCGACCATCCATTCCACGTACAATAATTTGCATGTGTCAATCCCAAACTCCCAGTCCACCCCCGCCACCCAAGATCCATTTTTGCCCACCTCTCAGCTGGGTTCTGCATTCTTCCATGCACTGGCCTAATTCGTGGTCTACATGTGGTAGCAAGGTGGCAACAGTAGCACAAGTCCACGTGTTTTCAGGTTCAAGTCCCATGGGAAAGAAAAGTTTCACTGTGCATGGCTCGGATTGAGTCACACAGCCAATGGGTGAATCAATCTCTGTAACCAAAAAGAAAGCAGTGCTACTCTCTTTAGGCCAATCAACCCTTGATGCTAGCTTTGGATTTGATACCTTTAGAAAAAAAAACATGTGGCCTGAAAGTGGGTGGTTTCCCAAAGAGAATTTGGGATATCATTTTACACAAAATGATATTTTACATCAGAAATGCTAAGTGGACATTGGCCAAACAATGAATCTGTTATGGAAATATTTCACACATAACACAAAAACTCAACTGGTGTTTTCCATGACTCAAGATATAACCACTTCCCAAGGTATTCATAGGACCTTGAGGCTAAAGAATAAAACCTACTTCATAGGCTTGATATGATAGTTAAATGATATAACACATTTTAGAAAATATACAGTGTAGGAGCTCCCGTTGTGGTGCAGTGGAAACAAATCTGACTAGGAACCATGAGGTTGCGGGTTCAATCCCTGGCCTCGCTCAGTGGGTTAAGGATCCGGCATTGCCATGAGCTGTGGTGTAGGTTGCAGATGCAGCTAGGATCTGACATTGCTGTGATTGTGGTGTAGACCAGCGGCTACAGCTCCAATTAGACCCCTAGCCTGGGAACCTCCATATGCCACGGGTGCGGACCTAAAAAGACAAAAAGACAAAAAAAAAAAAGAAGAAAGAAAGAAAATATACAGTATAAAGTCTCCAAGCAGGAATGGAACTTGATACCATTCTGCAGGTGCTGCAAGACCGGCCCACTAGAAAGTCACATCATTGTCATCACCACGGTTACCGACATTCAGTGGTGCCCAATCAAGGAACTGATGAGACCCTAAGCCAGGGCTTTTTGCCCTTCCCTCATTTCGTCTATTTCACCTGCTGAGTCTTTTCTGTATCTACTCTGTTATATCTCTTTTATGAAAACTTTTCTGCCAAGACTAGAGAATTCTTAGCCCCTTTGTCTTCAGTGGCCCAAAGTTCTCATTTCGTGAACCAAGTTTTCATCATGTGAATTTCTAGGTAAATTTGCTACCTTCCAGCACAGAGGCTCAGGGAAACTACAAGCCACATCAGTTCTGTAGATGAGTTCCTTCTATAATTCCTATGCAGTTCTTTCTCTCTCTGTCCCCTCCCTGAAGGAATCTGGGGAGAGGTTTTACACACCCTGAGTTTGGGAAGGAAGCGATCAGTTTTCTGGTCTCCTGCCCCCTACCCCGAATTGTCTGATATTTCCTCAGCAGCAGTGTCCCAGCTCTCCAGTGCTTCTCCTCTTCATGTTCACCAACTGGATGCAACAGCTCTTTGTGTAGTGAATGACAATAATTATCTATCCCAAGTGCTTCTTGCATATTATTCATTTGTCTCTCAAACCTGGCCTGTATACAATTTATTAGTCCCATATCATGGGCAAAGAAACTGAGCTCAGAGCTTTTCAAGGATTGCCAAACATCTCATGAAGGTGATAGGGATGGAGTAGGATAGTTACACAGGTAGTGGTAGGAATCCCAGTAGAGGACCATAAAGAGGGAAACCTAGGGAATTTTGGGAGACCACTGAAAGTTAACAATCGCTCAAGAAAACCATCAGAACAAAGCAGGCTCGCTTAACTATAAAACTATAAATAAAATCATGAGATATGCCTTAGGTCATTAAGTGAAAGATAAGATGAGGTCTGCGTTCAGGTTCAGCAAGATAATAATCCTTGGACCAAGGAGAAGAATTTAAGGGAAAGGTGACATTCCAAAGTAGAGACCCTCATTATATGGAATCCTGAGATGTTTCAACATATTGTAGCCTGTTACCACCCTTGTGCTGATTTGAATAAGCACCATAACAGCCCTAGTTTGACCTCATTAGGGTCAAATACTCTCTTACTGGATACGAAGGAGGAGCTAATGATGTAACCTGATGTCTACTCCAAGAAAGAGGAAGAGGCTGTCTTTTTCCCCCTCCCCACTTTCCTTGGATTATAAAAACGTAGCCCCTCTAATGCTGGGGCAGAGCCTCCTTGCCTGCTCCCCTGATGCTCTCACAAGCATCCTATCTGAATAAATCTATTCCTTGCTTATCACTTTGTCCCTTGCTGAATTCCTTCTACACAGACACAAAGAACCTGAACTTCAATAAATCCAGACACCCAGGTGGGTGATTCTAATTTTATTTTATTTTTTTCATTTTTTTTATTACTCAAATGAATTTATCACATCTGTAGTTGTATAACGATCATAACAATCTGATTTCACAGGATTTCCATCCCACAGCCCAAGCACATCTCCCCACCCCCCAAACTGTCTCCTCCGGAGACCATAAGTTTTTCAATGTCTGTGAGTTAGCATCTGTTCTGCAAAGAAGTTCCGACTGTCCTTTTTTCAGATTCCACATGTCAGTGAAAGCATTTGATGTTGGTGTCTCATTGTATGGCTGACTTCACTTAGCATGATAGTTTCTAGGTCCATCCATGTTGCTAAAAATGCTGGTATTTCGTTCTTTTTGATGGCTGAGTAATATTCCATTGTGTATATATACTGTAGGTTTAAGTCCCAATCTGTCTTCTGGCTGGGTTCGAGTCACAAGTGTTGTCAATTTCAAAGGTGGATGATGAAACTGATTTGAAACTAGGTGGTCTGATTCCAAAGTCTCTGCTTTCTGCTTTCTCCACTCTGATATGCTGCTATTAAAAAGCCATTTTGGAGCTCCTGTCCTGGCACAGCGGAAACGAATCCCAATAGGAACCATGAGGTTGTGAGTTCCATCCCTGGCCTCGCTCAGTGGGTTAAGGATCCGGCATTGATGTGAGCTGTGGTGTAGGTTGCAGATGAAGCTCAGATCCTGTGTTGCTGTGGCTATGGTGTAGGCCAGCAGCTGTAGCTCCGATTGGACCTCTAGCCTGGGAACCTCCATATGCCTCGAGTGTGGCCCTAAAAAGCAAAAAAATAAAAAATAAAAAGCTGTTTTGGAGTTCCTGTTGTGGCCCAGCGTGTTAAGAACCCAACATAATATCCATGAGGATGTAGGTTCAATCCCTGGCCTCACTCATTGGGTTAAGGATCCACCGTTGCCGCAAGCTGTGGGGTAGTTCATAGATGTGGCCTGGATCCCATGTTGCTGTGGCTGTGGTGTAGGCTGACAGCTGCAGCTCTGATTTGACCCAGGATCAGCCTGGGAACTTCCATAAGCCATAGTCAAAAAAAGGAAAAAAAAGGTGAGAGTGTATTTCTTAATAGACTCACAGATATAGAGAACAAACAAGTGGTTATGCAGGGCAGGGGCTGAGGTGGGGGGGTGCATAGGGTGGGGGAGTGAGAGATACAAAATATTGGGTGTAAGATGGGCTACAAGGATGTATTGCCCAACATGAGAAATATAGACAATATTTTGTTATAACTGCAAATGGAGTGTAACCTTTAAAAATTACATTTAAATTTTTTTTTTTTTTTTTTTTTTGCATTTTAGGGCCACCCTCTCGGCATATGGAAGTTCCCAGGCTAGGAGTCCAATTGGAGCTACAGCTGCCGGCCTACCCACAGCCATGGCAATGCAGGATCCAAGCTGCTTCTGCGATTTATACGACAGCTCCCAGCAATGCTGGACCCTTTAACCCACTGAGTGAGGCCAGGGATTGAACCTGCATCCTCATGGATACTAGTCGGGTTTTTTTCCACTGAGCCACAACAGGAACTCCCCCATTTTTTTTTTTTTTTAATTTTAAGTTACTTCTTAAAAATACCTATTGGAGGGGTTCCTGTCGTGGTGCAGTGGTTAACGAATCCGACTAGGAACCATGAGGTTGCGAGTTCGATCCCTGGCCTTGCTCAGTGGGTTAAGGATCCGGCGTTGCCGTGTGCTGTGGTGTGGGTTGCAGATGCGGCTGGAATCCCGCGTTGCTGTGGCTCTGGAGTAGGCCGGTGGCTACAGCTCCTATTAGACCCCTAGCCTGGGAATCTCCATATGCCGCGGAAGCAGCCCTTGAAAAGGCAAAAAGACAAAAAAACAAAAAACAAAAACCGATTGGGTGGAAAGCAATTTAGTTGTACACCTGATAAATTTTTTTCAGATAAAATTATAGTTATGTGTGATGCTTTTTCATAGGCTCACTGTCTCAAAACAAATCAGGGTCTACCAGAGGAATGACTAAGCATACTTCAAAAATACCCTTGACCAAACAAAGCAGGGCCAGGGTTGGAAGGCCTTACAGCTAGGAGCCCCTTTTAGAATAGGCTGAGCTCCAGAATACCATGAACAGAAGAGGCAAAGCACATGAAATAAAATGTAGATAGAGCAACATCATTTGCTTCTTTTTTAGATCCTACAAAAGCAGTTCTCACATGTTGGTGTATGTGTATCCCAGTTATGTGGACCTTTGTTAACAGGGCAGATACTTGGGCTCCAGGCCTGGATGATTCTGTGAATGCCTGCCACTGATCACATCTGGAAAACCACTGTCCACCATCGCAAAGCCCAATTTAGAATGCAAATAGAAAGAATCAGGAGTGGGCTGAATGGGAAATTGATTTTCCTCTTGAACACACCTTACATTTGAATCATTTGTTGCAGAAGTTCACTCTATACAAAAATCACCTGACCTGCAGCGTTTCTAGAAGGAGTTTTGATAAAGATAACACACCCACACACATATTCTTGGAAAAGACTGGATCTAACCTTTTTAACTGAATTCAATTTACAGTTTCATAAATTAATTTCTTACTGTGGGAAAGATCAAAATTTACAAGAAGCCTCCTGTGGATGATCTTATAGAAAGAAGAACCTTTTATAAAGCAATTAATTGCCTCTGATTTGTCTACTTTGAACCCTTGCTATTCATTTAAATTGAACATTCGCAAAGCAGGACGCACCTGACATCTGGTTTGTCTAAATACTTAGAAAGTCAAACTGTCTAATAATGAAGTTCCATTCTTTGTTCCCAAACATGTATGAGTGAGCTTTCAGGAAGTACTCATGTGATGAGAAGAGATAAAAACAAAAAACAAACCCAAATTCCATTGTTCTTAAATGCATTGTCCAGCTCTGTGTTTAACTTTCTTTTCTAATTGCTAAAGGCAATTTAAATGTTTGGGTTGGAGTTCCGGTCAAGGCTCAGCAGAAATGAACCTGACTAGCTTTCATGAGGACACAGGTTCCATCCCTGGCCTCAACCAGTGGGTTCGGTGAGATGTGGTGTAGATCATAGACACAGCTCAGATCTGCCGTTGCTATGGCTCTGGTGTAGGCCAGTGTCTACAGCTCTGATTTGAAGCCTAGCCTGGTAACCTCCATATGCCAGCGGTGTGGCCCTAAAAAGACCAAAAAAAAAAAAAAAAAAAAAAAAAGTTTGGGTCCAACATTGCCATATAGTTTGCAATTCCTTGCCTCCTGAAACCCTAGCCAAAAGGGCCTTCAGTTTTATGTTAAATTATCCCATTTGGTTGGCTGCCTTAATCAACTTAACTGATTATTGACCGGATCACCATTTCACTTTGTGCAGACACCTTATCAGGGCTCTTTCTTAGGCTCCTTTCTTCCTCTTTGTTAACCCTTCAGACTGTCTCCCATCCTACCTTTAGCAACTCTTCTTGGGTTCGTCTAAAAAAAAAAAAATAGTAATTTTGAGATTTTTCTTTCCTATTTGGGGGAGAGCTGACTCGAGGAAAGAGTTGGTGAGGTGACTGAACAAAACCAGTTGAACAGTTAATGCTTTAACCTTGCGGATAATTTATACAATAAACAAAGTCACATGCTCCCCTAATAATTTAGATGTAAGCAAATGTTGATTTATTCAGGAAGGCTACTGCCAGGAGCAAAGCCTGCAGCACTAAAATTTGAATTAAACTAGGACAGAAGCAGGCTAGTCTATAATAACATTTGTATAATTTTATTTTTGCCCTTGGCTCAGTTCATTTCCTCGTACAGTAGATGCATGAAATTGGTTCTTCAGCCACCTTTAGCTGATGCTCATTGATATCCGGGCCGGCTGGAAAGCAAGAGAATGCATCCTTCTCCAAGCTTTGTGTTTTTAGTCATCTGGCCTGGAATTCCTAGGTCATTTCTGACAATGATTATCTTTCTCTGAATTGTGTTTTCGGCAAATATTTCAGAATAACTTCGTTTAACCTCGAGATACGGGTTTTTTTCCTCCCCTCTCACTGTGAGGGGGCTCTTAGAACTGAGATTGTTAAATAGATGCAAATGTTGTGCTGTTTTTATTCCTTTATTCAAGCCTGGGGGCATGAAATCTGAGTTCCTCACCCTGCTTTCTGCAGGGAAAGAAGGGCCTTAAGGAAATTCTTTAAACGAGGGTAAAAAAATAAACATTAACTTGCAACAGTGAAGGACCAACCCCCCTTTTACTATTAACCTTTGACTTAAATAAAAATTAGGAACTGCATCTTACCACTTACCACTTTTGTTAGGGACTGAGGGGCCTTTGGAGGGATCGGGTTTAAGCCAGTCAACAATTTGCGAGAGCTTCTGCAAAGCAGGCAAAGTTTTCCATCCAAACTGAGAGAAACTTGGGTGTTTTTTTTTTTTTTTTTTTTTTTCATAGTATTTCCCTGCAATGTGACACGCACAGTTCACAAAAGAAAGCAGTCTCAAAACCCACAATCACTTCAAATGTCTCACGGTTTTTATTCTGTCTCCCTCATACTTTCAGGCAAAGTAACAGCTCTTCGGGGGTCAAAAGTTCTGAAATAAAGAATGTCTTCCCTTAGGTCAGGAAATCAAATATGCTAAAAATTTCTCCTTAACCTTTTGTTTAGAGGGAGTTCAGGGGAAGAATTAAAAAAAAAAAAAAAAATCCTGACAATTGGAAATGAAAGAATTGGTATTTGCGCTTTATGTGAAATCTGCATTTATCTCTCACTTCTTCCAGCTGAGAAGGTAAATAGCAGCCCTAGTGTTTTGGAGGCAAATATTGTTCTGTCCTATTCTTGGTAACAAAATCTGCTCCCAGGCCTTCTCCATCCCTGTCTGATTGTGCCCCGGGGCTGTTGCAGGCAGCCAAAGGAGGCTTTCAGAAAATCCAGGCCATGTTTTGACTTCATTACAAATTCCAAATAGAACAAGTTTTTGCCTGGCTTAGGCTCGGTTATGAAAGTTTCCCACAGCCCTCGAAAATATACAGAATAATAAATGGCTGGGCAGAGAAAGAGGAGGCAAGAGTAATTCCATCAAAGCTTCCCAGTCACATCATAAAAGCACAATTGCAAGAGCCAGGGAGCTTGTGTCACTAGGACCCAGAGATAAAATGTTTTGCCTTTGGCCCGAGGTCAGATGTTGGGGAAAGAACTTTGAGGTTCTGTCCTTTGTTTGCTGGCTGGCAGGGACCAGGGAGAGAAAGAAGCTTCTCTCCTGGGCCCATGGCCCCCTGGCCTTCCCCGGGGACAGGCCCGGAGACGTTGTGAAATCTTCTCACCCCCAAGCGGTGGTGGGAAGCTTCAAATGTTTTTTTAGGCCTTTCCAGCATAAAAGCAAAAATTGATGAGTTTCAGTGGCATAAGCTCTGAGGCACAAAGGAAAAACCCCCAAGGTGGTGGGTGTGAGGAGGAAACTTTTTATTGTCTTGCTCTGGATTTTTTTCTTTCATTTTTCTTTTCTTTTCCTTTGCTAGTCTCTTTATTAAGTCAAGATGTTATATGAAGGCACCAGTTAAATATTACAGGCAAGCTTCTTAAAGGAACCCTTTCCTCCTCTGTTACAGATGGGTCTCTAGTTTGGCCGTGTTCCTATCTCCATTCCTCTTCCTCTCTTCTCCCTCCTCCCAAGTCTTCTCTCACCTTTTTTTTTTCCCCCAGGGGAAACATAAGGAAACACTTCAATGACAAATTCTAAGAAGGTCATACCTTACCTTCCAAGAACTTTAGCTACTGATCCTGCGGCTTCACAAGCATACCCTCCTTTTACTGTAAGTCTCTTTTATTTTATTTTATTTTATTTTATTTTATTTTATTATTTTATTTCATTGGCTGCACCCTCACATGCAGAGGTTCCCAGGCCAGGGACTGAACCTGCACCACAGCAGTGGCCACTCCAGAACCTTAACCGCCAGGCCACCAAAGAAGCCCATGTCTCCCTTTTAGAAAACAAACTTCAAATGAATCCAACGATGGGGCACTTACATTAATTTTTCTCCCCAAATAGTCTGTTAACATATATGTCCCTCCTTAGAACCAGATTTCATTAGCTCCTTATTTTTGAAAAACCAATAAGGAGAGCCCGACAATTCCTAATCCATCACCCTGACATCGGATTGGTGGGCCATGGCTTTGGGACATCAAAGCCATTGATGATGGCTTCTCCATATGTGGTTTACAAGGCAGTCATCGCCATCATCCATGCATTAGCCACCATCCTCTTAGAATCGCCCAAATGATGAGAGAGGCAGTGGTTAGTGATTAAAGGCTGGGCATAAAATTGCCCCTGGACTCATTTTTAAAAAGTCTTTGAACATGACCAAAATTTTATTAATGAGCTTGAGCTGGAAAGAGCACTACTGTGTCTCTGTTTCCCACATTTCGGGAAACTTACAGACAGAAACATTAGATAGAATCTGGAAGAAAATGTTAATTTCTTTTTCCTGTTGATATACCACCTGGTAGAGAATATACACCTTAAAGATATAAAAAGGGAATTAGTAAGTATTTCTAATTTGACTAGACTAATAACATGAAGAGAAAGCATTTTATTAGAAAATCCACCATTGGCAGGGGGCAGTCTGCCCCTGCACATGCCTGGGTATGTGTCTATGTTAAGAGAGCGGAAGCAAAGTAGCCAAGAACAAGGTGAAAAGAAGTTCATTCATTGTCTCAAGGAAATAAAGACCTCAGACTCTTAAAGTGAAAATATACCATTGGCATCAGATACTAATCACAGGGTAATTATTTTTAGAGTTTTCTAAGACACAGGGACCCACAATACCCTTAGGCTAATATATGCACCTAGAGACTAACTCTGCCCTTGGTTGCATGTGCATTAGTTGTCCTTGTAGTGAATAAAAGCTGCTTTCCACGTTACTCTATCCTCCTGTTAGGAAAAAAAAAAAAAAATGCCACTTCAGAAGACAGGGATAAAAATACATCAGATTAAAAAACACTCCTCCAGGGGAATTTGGATGAAAAGTTAAGCTGGGCAACATCAAACTAGGTCCCTTCCTGTAAAATACATCAAATTCAAAGAAGTACTTTGCTTTAAGTTACTAATCTTTCTAACGAATCTCAGACTCCATCAGCCCAACTGATTTTTTTGGCAAGAACAGTTTTTACCAGTGTAAAAGCCAGCAAGGACTGGTTTAAAAGAAAGTACCCCAGATATGAATCCATTGCTAAAATATTTTCTCTCCGTGGTCCAAGGGGAAAGTCTTTGCGCGAGGAATTTCAAGCTTGGTTCAAGGAGTTCCCACACTGGAGAAGATGGTCCCATCAATCCAGGTAACTTGGTATTTGGGGATCTTCTCCCCAGAGGTGCTCCCTCCCGCCAGCACATTTCCTTATCACCGCCTGTAGTGAATGTAACACCCAGGCATCTCCCCAGACCTCACCGTTAACCCACCTTCAGCAGTGAAATATCAGATGCTGTGCCTGATGCTATGGAGATTTTTTTTTTTTAGTATAAAGATAATTCCTGACCTCATTTGACTACATTTTAGACGCCATGTACGTCCATATCTTATATCCATCTTACGAGCCATTCAACGTTGTGTAACTCTCTTCAGAGCTATATTGTAGTTAGAATTCTGTTTTCATTCATTCATTACTTAACTTACTTATTTTCTAATGATGCTTATTTTTATGTTTATTTACTTTTTAAGGCAACACCTTCAGCATATGGAAGTTCCCAGGCTAGGGGTCAAATCGGAGCTACAGCTGCCAGCCTACACCACAGCCACAGCAATGCCAGATCTGAGCTGCATCTGAGACCTACACCTACACTGGATCCTTAACCCACTGAATGAGGCCAGGGATTGAACCCACATCCTCGTGGTTACTAGTCAGGTTCTTAACCTACTGAACCACTAAGGGAACTCCCTTACTTATTTACTATTGAAGATGTACAAAATGCCAGGCACTGCTTCTAGGGGCTAGGAATCAGTGGTGAAGAAGATATAACATCCTGCTCTCTGGGAACTGATTTTCAACCAGGTAGAGACTTTAACAAACCAGCAAACAAATAAAGACAATAATTCCAGAAAATGATTAGTAAAATAAAGAAAGATGACAATACAGAGTGAGCTAACATGGATAGGAAGGCTTCACAGGGGAGGGAAACATATTCAGCTGAAATCTGAATCCTGAGAAAGACTCGGTTGGTGTGAATCTAGGAAGCTATATTCTGCCTGTTTCTTAGGCACGACATTTACTCATATTGTTGTATAGATTCTAGACCCTCACAGCCGGAACACTCACATGATTCCGAGCAGAAATCTTAAAGCCCGGGCACAGAGAGAACACTCACCTTTCACTTGCCAGCAGACCAACCCTGAGCATTATTTCTCAGCTGAGGGCATATTTAATTTCCAAATGTTCTGCATTTGTCTTCCAAGTTCCGTAGATAAGACCATCCCAAACTGCCAATTTTCAAGAACCCTTATTTCTTCTTTATCACAGAAATGCCACATTCCCTGATGAGTTGGCGTCAGCAATGATCATTCATTGCACAATTCACAATTATTTTCTTAAGTTCCTCTAAACAATCATCTACCTGCAAAGCGTGCTCGCTTTATTTCACTGGATAACTGACTTCAATGCTCCACAAGCAATTTTATGCTTGAGGAGAAAAATGCAGCAGTACTGCTATTTCACCGTTCAGGCAGCACACTCGCCACACCAGCCAGATTGAGAGATGATTACTTTAGCTTGTGGCTTACAAGAAAAGACTTCAGATCACATATTAATTTTTAAAATGTTTTTCTTAAGCCCCTTTTAGGCTTTATGGCAAACCCAGAGGCCAGGTTTAAAAAAAAAAAGGCAAAAAGGCATTATTATAATACGGTTTGTTCAAAGGAAGGAAAAGTTTACCATTGGCTTTCTCCCCATGTGGCATCTGGATACCTCCATTCTGGTTACTTAGGTGTCTGATGGTTTGTCAGAAAGCTAGCCATAACTTAGGCGCAAAACTGGACTCCATTAAAAAAACATTAAAAGCTGAGAGGGAGGCAAGTTGATGTGGCATGGCTCCCAGGAAAAAGGAAGCAAGAGTGCATACTGAAGCTTGGAAATAGAAAGTGATGTCCTCATAAAAACATCGCTCCAGGCTGGTGTGCCACTAGAAATTCTTCTGTCAGTTTAGAATATTTAGCTCTAAGGGATTTCGACTTTCAAATGTATCTTTGGATGCAAAATAGGCTGCACAGGAGGAGATAGCATTGAAGAAGGGAAAGAAGAATTGCTCCCAATTATGATCAGTTTACGTTAAGCTGAAGACTTTTTTTTTTTTTTTCCAGAGAGCATATTGGATCAGAAAGTGTGTAAGGGGGTTGGATCGCTACCTTGCTGACATCAAGGGATCTGCTGGCCTTCCTAACTCGAAAATGTTGCTGAGAACACATAGAGCTAAACAATATTAAAAGCTTCAGCACTACTGGTTATCAAGGGAAACTTTCAGCCTAATTGGAAAGCTCAAAGCTTCAGGCATCTGAAAGTTTGGTTTGGGGCTCTCCCACCGCCTTCCAAAGCAGTGTTTCCAATCAATATGGATGCTACTCGCCGCCCCATCACGAGGCTTATTAACTCCCCTGAGTTTTGTATTTGACTTGTTAAATTGTAAAAAGAGTTGGAGAAACAAACAGAAAAGAAATATCTCAGTCCCTAGCTGCCCGAATATAAAACAATCAAATAAACAAACTCCTGTGCTCAAAGAAAACTGGAAATGGCCAAATGGAAAAGACGTAGACTTGTGTTTTCATGCACAGAACAGGAGCGTCTTGGATGAACTTCCTTCACTTGATCTGTCCTTCTGGGTGTTAGGCAAAGACGTCATCTCTCTGGCTAGATTGAACTGTGTTAAGATTGAGTTATGATGCTATAGATTGCCCCCTAAAACCTAGAGACATGAGGCTTTTCCTCCCCAACAGATTGTGGTATTTTCAAGCCCAACTTAGCTACAAGCAATGGGTTGTGAACGCCTTGGTTAAAGCGTCCCAAAGAGATCCACAACAATCATTTTCTCAGAAACACTGTCATCTGCACTGGGAAAACGTCACAGTTTCCTTAACCAATCTCCTTGCACAGGATGGAGAGGGCAGAATCTTCAGCCTCTGGAGATGCTGCTGTTTATGGGATTGTGCGCTCCAGAGAACCCCTGCTGAAACCATCAGGGAGGGTGGAAATGCAACATGTTCAGAACAAGTTCTTCACTGGGTGTTGATTCTCCTCTTCTCCCAAATGTTCACCAGGCTGCCCTCGTCAGAGGCTTGAAAGGGAGCAGAGGAGATCTTAGCAAGATAAGGAGCTGCAGAAGCTGAATTACAGATCCAGTCCAGCACCTGCTCCTGCTCTTTGGTGTGAAGTTTCAACCTTTGGAACCAGAAGACAAAAAGCCTCCTTCGTGTCTGAGAGGAGAGAGAGACAGACCTCAATTTGAACCTAAAGACATATCTTTACTCACACTTTAACATTTCTGAAGTGAAAAGACATCTTACAGTTGCTGTCAACTAAAAAAAAATTTTAAACTTTGACAGTCAGATTATAAGCCAACTGAAACAGAAATTTTTAAGTTGAATGGCTGAGCAATAGTTATTTTTCTCTGATTAGAAAGATCTCTCTTTAAAGAAAAAGAGTAATAAACAAACCAACAATCTTCTATCTAAACCAACATTTCTAAAATTAACTTTTTTTTTTTTTTTGGCTGCACCCACTGCAGACAAAAATTCCAGGGCCAGGGATCAAACCCATGCCACAGCAGCCACATGAGCCACAGCAGTGACAAGGCCACATTCTTAACCAGCTGAGACTCCAGAGAACTCTGAAAATCCATTTTTACATGGTCGCTATTTTGTCAGTGGGAATACAGAGAACCTACTGGTTTCCCGGGCTATTTTCTTTCTTTCCTTATAGTATTTTCCTGTACAAGTCCTTACCAGAGTATGGTGGATATCTGCTTTCTGCTTAGTGGAGGTCACCACTGGTGGAGTCATAATACAGAAGTGAAAGAGTTAGCTAATTTTTTTTTTTTTTGTCTTTTGTGTTTTTAGGGCTGCACCTGCAGTATATGGAGGTTCCCAGGCTAGGGGGTCAAACTGGAGCTTTAGCTGCGAGCCTGCACCACAGCCACATCGCCAGATCTGAGCCGCATCTGAGACCTACATCCACTGCAGAACATGGCAACACCAGATCCTTAACCCACTGAGCAAGGCCAGGGATCAAACCAACATCCTCATGGGTACTAGTTGGGTTCGTTAACCACTGAGCCATGATGGGAACTCTAAGTTAGCTAATTTAAAGAGTTAGCCAATTCAAGCCTAAACAAATGTGCAACATTGCACTTTTAAAAGAGTAGGTGGCTGGAGTTCCTGTTGTGGCTCAGTGGTTAACAAACCTGAGAAATATCTATGAGGACTCGGGTTCGATCCCCAGCCTCAATCAGTGGGTGAAGGATCCAGTGTTGTGGTAAGCTGTGGTGTAGGCTGGCAGCTGCAGGTCTAATTTGACCCCTAGCCTGGGAATTTCCACATGCCATGGGTGTGGCCCTAAAATAAGTAAATAATTTAAAAAATTGAAAAAAAAAAAAAAAAGAGTAGGTGACTGTGGCACAAGGGGATCATCTTGGGAGCACTGGGATGCACATTCGATCCCCAGCCCCAGTACAGTGGGCTAAGGATCCAGGGTTGCCGCCATAGCTGTGGCTTAGGTCACAACTGTAGCTCAAATCTGATCCCTGGCCCAGGAACTTCATATGCCGCAAAAGAAAACAGAAAAGAGCAGGTGACTCCTGAGAGAGATAGAAACACATCAAAATAGAGAGTATCAGAATAAGTCAGTAATAGTGAGGGCAGTCTTAAATGCATGGCATCTACTACTGAATTATAATCCCATAATTTTAGGTCCATGTACACTTTAAACAAAGAAAATTGTCTATTTCTCACACTCGGGGGGAGAAAAGATAACATAAATACAACACCAAGGGGAAAAATTATACATGATAGAGAACCTTTGGAAGAAGGAAATAAATAAAGAAGAAAGCAGCTGGACATCAGTCTTTTCCCTTGAGCGCCTCCCTTCCGTGAACTAGTCTGGGCCTCTTGGAGCTGCTGGTACAGTTGCAGAATATTGTTGAAACCCCATGATCTCCAGCTGTTTGGTGTTGTGTATCTTTGCAAATAAATACTCTGAGTATCCTAAAATAAGCTCTCATGTTGGAGACAGCAGTGCCCCCAGAGGAAACAGGCCCATAAACTGTGACCCTACGGCCAAGTGCCCATCATACATCATGCTGCTGGAGTTGAAAGGGAGTGGCCCCCCACCTCTGCCCATCTCTGCACACCTGGCCCCACACATCTGGATAAATATAGCTGCCCAGAGTTTATTCAGAGGAGGTGGAGAAGCATGGTAAGGGCTTTGTGTTCCCACAACCTCACCAAAACTGCCTCCAATGAGGGAGGGCCCAAACCACTGGCAGTTTTCTGCATCTTTTTTTTCCTCTCTCAACCACACCCTCCTTAGAATTGTCTCCTCACCTGCAGACTTCAAGACACCATCTTCTCTTGAGACTCTTCCTCCTTCTCAGAATCCATGGGCTTAGCCTTTTGGGTTTCTTCTCATGCCACTCTTGAATGTTGATGTTCCTCGGAGCATCCGACTCAATGTGGATTCAAGAGCCAGCCCCATGGCCATCACCTGGGAACTTGTTACAAGAACAAATGCTCAGAATGAAGCTCTGAGGATACATCTACCTTCCAACATCTCTGGTCAGATGTCACCTCTCTCTGCCCACTGCCACTGTCTTAGTCCATGATCTGAGTATCCCTCATCTGAAATAATAGTCTTTTTTTTTTTTTTTTGGACCACGCCCATGGCATGCAGAAGTTCCCTGGTCAGGGATCGAACTTGTGCCAGAGCGATGACCCAAGCCACAACACTGACAATGCTAGATGCTTTACCTGCTGGGCCACCAGGGAACTCCAACAGTCTTTTAGTTGGCCTCTCTAATTCCCTTCTCTCCTCTTCCACCTATTTCTTAAACGCAAATTTTTATCCTAAGGGAATAAGATGAATAATGCCACCCTCCCAAGATGTCTAAGTTCTAGCTCTGGAAACCGACTATGTTATCTTACTGGAAAGGGATAATGTAGGTGTGATTAAATTAATAATCTTGCTATGGGAAAAATGGATTAACCAAGTTGGCTGAATATAATGACAATGTCCTTATAACAGGAAGGCAGGCATTCCAGAGTAAGTAGTAGTGGACAGGACAATGGAAGCATGGACTGGAAGCTTACGAGGAAGGGACCACAAGCCAAGGAATGCAGGTGACCCCTAGAAGCTATAGAAGGCAAAGAACAGGTTTCTGCCCAGTTGCACAGTCCTGCTAACACCTTGAGTTTAGATTTATGACCTTTAGAACTTTAAAATAATAAATTTGTGTTACTTTAAACCACTACGTTTGTGGGAATTTGTTACAGCGGCAAGAGGAAACTTATACAGTGTTAGTCCTTTTTTAAGTCTGTCATACTTACATCTCCCATGTATTCCACTGCCTTAGCCTCTGATCCAAGCCCTTCTGCTCCCTGCAGCCCTGAACACATGTCACTCCCTCCACCTAGAGAGGTTTCCACTGCCCTTTCCATCCTGCCAAACTCCTATCTCTCTCTCCAGGCCCATCTCAAATGTGATGTTTTCTGCAGGCACTGGAAGAGTTACACTCCTCTCTGCCCACTCACAGCATTCTGTAAATTCTTCAATATGGCCTGTAGGTCTTAAGAGGGAATCTGTGTAACTGTGTCTTGAGCCTGAGCTTCATTAGTGTCATAGTAAATCTGATTCTGATTAAGAGGGAAATGTGGAATTCCTACTGTGGCACAGTGAGTTAAGAATCCAACTGCGGCTGTTTGGGTTACTGCAAAGCAAGAGTTCAATCCATTCCTGGCCTGGTGCTGTGGGTTAAAGGACCTGGCATTGCCACAACTGCAGTGTAGGTCACAGCTGCAGCTCAGAACTTTCATTTGCTGTCGGTGCCGTTTAAAAAGGGGGGGGGGGTGGGAAGGAAATAAAAATTGTATGTTAAAATGTTAAAAAAAAAAGAGGAGTTTCACAGAGTTTATTAAGATGCATAGACCTTGTAACTTTTCCTCTGACAAGCAGGAATAATTGTGGCACCTTCTTCCTTGAGTTACTGTGATGATTACAAATTAATATAGGAGTTCCCATCATGGCTCAGTGGTAATGAACCCAACTAGTATCCATGAGTACATGGGTTCAATCCCTGGCCTCACTCAGTGGGTTGAGAATCCTGTGTTGCGATGACCTGTGGTGTAGGTGGTAGATGCGGCTCAGATCCTATGTTGCTATGGCTGTGGTGCAGGCCAGCAGCTACAGCTCCAATTCGACCCCTAGCCTGGGAGCTTTCATATGCTGCATGTGTGGCCCTAAAAAGGAAAAAAAAAAAAAAAGACAAATCAAGATGAATTAGTTGGCCCCACACCCTGAACATAATAAATACTCATAACATTAGCTATTAACCACGTTTTTTACTAGCATCGGCTAAAAGTTGTTGACATTTATAGAGCCCGTACTATACCCCCAAGGTACTATGTTAAATGCTTTATGAGCACTTAAATAAATCACTTATTTAATCCTCAACTATCCTCTCAAGTAAATACTATTATTACCATCCCAGCAGATGAGAAACTGAGGCACAGAGAAGTTAAGTGCCTTGCCCAAGGTCAAATATTAAATAACAGAACTGAGTTCAAACCCAAGCATCCTGATGTGTACCATGCAACAACTGTGCTACATATTTTATTGATTCTAAGATGCACTTTTTTTAACAGGTTGGTCTTACAATCAACGATCTGTCATAGTTTAATTAGCTACATTCTTTTTGTGTGTGCAGGACAAAAAATATGTTTTAAAATTGATGTCGCCTTGGATCCTATGAAACAGACTGTAATGCTTTGTGACGGAGTCAATGTGGAAAAGTTCTGGTTTCTCCTGAAAGTCACAAACAGAAGCCCCTTCACAATCCAAAAGAGTGATTCCAGGAGTTCCCATTGTGGCTCAGTGGTAACGAACCCAACTAGTATCCATGAGGATGCAGGTTCAATCCCTGGCCTTGCTCAGCAGGTTAAGGATCCAGATCTGGCATTGCCATGAACTGTGGTGTAGGTGACAGACATGGCTCGGATCCCAGGTTGCTGTGGCTGTGGTGTATGCCAGCAGCTATAGCTCTGATTTGACCCTTAACCTGGGAACTCCCAAGTGCTGTAGGTGCGGCCCTAAAAAGACCAAAAAAAAAAAAGAAGAGTGATTCCAATGCTAGGAGTCAGAGTATGAGACTTGGAAAGGGCTGGAAACTTTCTTTTGTTGTCAGGAGGAGGCCCCCCTGGGACAGGAGACTCACCCTCCTGTACAGCTGGATAGTAAAGAAAGAGCCTTGAGGGGTGGAGCTTGGTCAAGACAGCCCCCCAGGGCTGCTTGCCTTCCTCCTCACCTAGAAGGTGTGGGTGTACGGGATTCCTGGAATGCATTCTCACCGATAAGCTTGAAAGACTGGCCAAAGTTCACAGTAGAAAAGGCCTAGAAGCAAATTAAGAGCCCATGTACATCCCTCAGAGGAAAAACTGTTTAATAAGAAACCATCTCCTGGAAAAAGGGCCTTATCAATGCTTCCTTATAATACTGTCTCTAATCAAGATTGCATTAAAGGAGTTCCCTCTTGGCTCAGCAGGTTAAGGATTCGGTGTTATCACTGCTGTGGCATGGGTTTGATCCCCGGCCATGGAAACTTCTACATGCCACTCCTGGAGGGCTAATTTTAATAAGAGACATATAAACAGAACCATTGTTATTTGATGGTAAAGAAATTATATTCAGCCTAAATTCATGATTGTTCCTTTTCTAGGAGTCCTCGGGTCCCTAATGTAAGAGTACGATTTAGAATAAGCAACATCCTAAGATTATAATTCATGTCTAAGAGTCATACGCCTCACGGGCCTTTCTCCAGGTATTTGTAGACTGACTATAAGAATGAATCCGTGGAAGAATGAAGGAAGGAGATGAGATGAACAGCAATATTCTCAGAAATCCAGGATGGGAGATGGTTTAGAGAAGATTGCTCAGCGTCAGGTGTTCTGAGGTCATGTCTAGTCCCAGGAGCAGTGACATTCAGTTGAATCCAGAGTCTAGGAACAGGGAAGGTCACGTTCACAACTGCAATAGATTATTCACTGGACTCACTTGGTCAGTTCCAGATCTCTAGGATGTTCTCAGGCCCTAAGATCTCCAAGAAAGTCCTCAATACTTTGTATACACTTGGAATAGACTGAAAGATGGAAAGAAAACTTCAGGCTGGTTTGAGGCTAAGCTATTCTACTGGACCATGAAGTAGTGACAAGCATTTCCAGAGGGAACACCCTTTGAAAAAGCTCAGAGTCACATGCAGAGGTTGATTTTTCAGCTTAACTTGGATGACTAGAAGAATGAGGAAAGTCTGGATGCAGTGAGCCTGGACCACAGAGAGGGAAGCAAAGGGAAAAAAAGCCTAAGAATGATGAAGACACTTTCATTTCCAGTTGAAAGGAAATTAGGGGCAACTGTGTCAAGAAGGGAAACCAAAGGAAGGAAAGAGGGAGGGAGGAAGAGAGAAAGGGGAAGATGGGAGGGGAGGGATCCCCACAGAATGAAGACGACTGTCCTGGAAGCCCAAGGTAGCAAACTACTAATGACTTTTGCTACCCAAGAACAAGCACCCTGGAGCCCCTTCACCCTTTCTCCAATCTCAAAATCCCAAGGTGCAGAGCTTCTGCTGTGGTGCAGTGGGATTGGCTGTATTTTAGGAGCACTGGACACAGGTTGGCGCCCCAGCCCAGCACAGTGGGTTAAGGATCCAACATTGCTGCAGCTTCAGCTTAGGTCTGGACTGTGGCTCAGATCTGATCCCTGGTCCAGGAGCTCTATACGCTACAGGGCAACCAAAAATGAAAACAAAACAAATCCCAAGATGCATGTGTCTCATCGGGGAAAATGTTATGCCTCCCAAAGTCTTTAGGTTTCAGAGCCCAATCATCCGAAAGATTCTTTTTTTTTTTTTTTTTTTTTTTTTTTGTCTTTTTGCTATTTCTTTGGGCCGCTCCCGCGGCATATGGAGGTTCCCAGGCTAGGGGTCTAATCGGAGCTGTAGCTACTGGCCTACGCCAGAGCCACAGCAACGTGGGATCCGAGCCGCGACTGCAACCTACACCACAGCTCATGGCAACGCCGGATCATTAACCCACTGAGCAAGGGCAGGGACCGAACCCGCAACCTCATGGTTCCTAGTCGAATTCGTTAACCACTGCGCCACGACGGGAACTCCCCGAAAGATTCTTTTAAATTTTATTGAAATATGTGCATACCTAATCACTAAACAATAACTTGGGATGTTAAAACAAATAATAATAATTAAAACAAAGGTTCTCTGGGGGTTTTTCTTAGGAAACGTTCTAGGTGGTACTAGGGAGGCAATATACTGATGCCCTATGAAGGACTCCTTAATGTGACCTGTGTGGGTGTGGGCTGGAAGAGGAGAGAGGCTTCTGGTCTTACACACCTTCTAGGTGCAGCAGGCAGCTGGATCACCACCAGAGCCAGGTTTGATGTGATAATTGAGGGTGACTCCCAAGAGAGAGGCTGTAATGGTGAACTTGAGGGAAAAGGGCAAAATCCAGGAATAAGAAGAAGATGGTTAATAGCAAGCTGAAGGGCAAAGAGAAACCCAACGTTCAGAATCAGCTGGAGGGGAGTTAAGACACCCGGGTAGAGGTGCTCAAGGTCTCCTTGCCTCTAAGCGCAAAAGCAGAGTCTGAAAAAGAGGTAAATTGGAGACTGCTGAACAGAAAAGTGTGTAGATTTATGAAAGCAGCCTCTCAGAACCACACACTTTATCAGAAACTAATGAAACAGAAGAATCCTCCCCACCCCGTTTTTCCCCCCGACTCTCTTACCATCGCTAATCAAAAGAACTGACGAATAAAATCAAAGATCGTGAAAAATGTGAAGGAGGGGAGAAAAAAAAACCAGACAGGGAGGGTTTAGCAAGGGGAGGAAGAGAAGTCGACATTTGAAGACAGAATCCTACAGGTAAGACTGGGGGCGAGAGTTTCCAATTACAGGGAAGGGTGAAAATGGCAGAGAAGATATGAAATATCGTATTTGTGTTTGTTCTGTACTGAAAATGAGGATCTTCCTTCCTCAAGGACAGTTTTCACACAAAGCAAGATGGACTGTGAGGGCGGCTGCGGGCTCTGTACACATTCACCCCGCAGCCCCCCCAGGCTGAGCCGCTCGCGTCCACAGCGCCCAGCAGGTGCCCGAACCCCACACTCTGGCCACCGAGGGGCCCAGCACTGACCCCCATGGTGCTTCACAGACTAAAGCTTTCACCCTGGACCCGGGCAAAGTCTGCACACAGACACCCACAAAGGCGTCTCCTCTTTTGTCAGAAGCTACTTTCGTTCTCCTGCCTCCGATTTTTTCACCTGCTCACTCTAGGCCAGGCTACATCCTGATGCATCTGGAAAATTCGTTCCTCTCTGCCCTTCCAACCACCCCAGGGAGGCCTCAGACTGCCTGTAAGGTTAACTTGGAACTACTGCACGTGATCTTAAATGCCGCGCTTTTGCGCGCCACCCCCTCCTACAATCCTCAAAACGAAGCTCCCCTGCTTGGATCTAATGGCCTGTGTTCCCGTGGCTCTGCCCTCCCTTCTGCTTGTCCAAATACCTCATGTCTAAGACGCAGTACCCTCCCCCCCACCCACCCCCCGCTTTTAAACAACTTGATTGACATGTAATTTACATACCATATAATTCAGCATAGGCCTTTAGTACATTCACAATATTTGTAACCAGCACCACTACCTAACTCCAGAATATTTTTATTATCCCCAAAAGAAAAGTCAAATCCATCAGCAGTTCTTCCTCTTCTCACCAGCACCCACACCCTGGCTGCCACAAAACTACTTTTCTGTCAATGGATGGTTCACCTATTCTGGACGTTTCACATAAATGGAGAATAATATATGATCTTTTGCACCTGGCTTCTTTCACTTAGATTTCAAGGTTCAGCTACATTTTAGCACATATCAGTATGTCATTCTTGCCTGCTGCCAAATAATATTCCATTGTGCAGATACCACACACTACGTTCATCTGTTCATCCACTGACAGACATTTGGGTTGCTTCTACACTTTGGCTATTAAGAATAATGCTGCTCTGAATATTTGTGTACAAGTTTCGTGTGTGGGTGTATGTTTTCACTTCTCTTGGAGTGAGATGGCTAGGTCATATAGTAATTCCATGTTTAATATTTTGAAAATCTGCCAGACTTTTTTCCAAAGTGGCTGCACCTCTTTACATTCCCAGGAGCAATGCATGAGGGCTTCTGTTTCTCCACATACTCCACAATTGGGATTGTTTATGATTCCCCTTGAATAAAAAACACATATTGGATTCCCCATCATGGCTCAGTGGTTAACGGATCTGACTAGGAACCATGAGGTTGAGGGTTCGATCCCTAGTCTCGCTCAGTGGGTTAAGGATCCAGCATTGCCATGAGCTATGGTCTAGGTTGCAGATGTGGCTCGGATTTGGTGTTGCTGTGGCTCTGGCGTAGGCCTGTGACTACAGCTCTGATAAGATTAGACCCCTAGCCTGGGAACCTCCATATGCCGTGGTTGCTACCCTAGAAAAGACAAAAAGACCAAAAAAAAAAAAAAAAAAGAAAAGAAAAGAAAAGAAAAGGAAAAGAAACACATATCAAAGGCAACTTCAAAGTCTTCTCCTTGCCTCTCACAGATAGTTCAGTACCAAATATTTAGACAAAGATACGGACTTAGCTGAGTTCTCTAAAGGTTCCTCCTCTAAGGTGGCAAGATAGACCAGTGATGCTCATGTGTGATGAGGAATAAATTAGTCACAGGGATGTCATATACCCATAGGAAATGAATATAATACTGTATGTTAACTAAACACAATTTTTAAAATGTCCTTAGATAACAGTTTGGGGCACAGCTTTTCACCATCACATGCCAATTTGCTGGACAAGCCTTTCCAGGGCTGGGATCCTGTAAATTCTCAAGAGGTTTTTATCCACCTTTGAGAGGGGCATTTTTCAGTTGTTACAGTGTTAGAGATTAAGATACTAGCCATACTCTTTTGAGCATAATCTTAAGAAAAGTCTAGATTTGATTTTAAACCCTCTAATTGTCTCTTGGATTTTAATTTATCTTTACAGATATATAATAGATTGGATCTGAGAGTGAAATAAACTTATGAATTCAGAGGAAGAATGAAAATGGGTGTGTATTGATTTCTCCTAGAGATGTTTCTATGTTGAAAACAATGTATATGTGAGAGTTTAAATGGGATCAAACTTCAGGACTAATATTTTATTGTGGAGGTGCCGTATTCTCACCATCAGAGGAGAAGTTTCCTCTGCAGGAAAGTGGAAAGGATGCCCATACCACGTGACTGCTAGTCCTGTCCCACCACATGACATACAGGCAGAGAGGAAGAACTGGACATTTTAAAAACAGAAAATACAAAATGAAGGGTAATAAACAGGTGTGTTTTAAACAGAATTATATAGTTACAATGGGCTTTCATTTTAAACAAATGGACTCTGAACTTGAGGGAATCTTGGGGGGGGGTGTATGTGTGTTCAGCATTTCCTTGCTTTTTGCTTTCTTGCTTTTCTTTGCTTTAAATATAGTAAGATATATATACATAAAATTTACAGTTTTAACCATTTCTAAGTGTACAGTTTCACGGTATGAAGTACATTCATATTGCCTTGCAACCATCACCATCATCCATCTCTGGAACTTTTTCATTTCCAAACTGAAATTCCATACTCCTAAAATATTGACTCCCTATTACTTCCTCCCCATTGAACCCCTGGAAAGCATTGTTTAACTTTCCATCTCTATGAAGCTAACAATTCTAGATCCTTCATGTAAGTGGAAGCATACAATATTTATCCTTCTGTTTCCAGTTTATCTCAGCGTAATATCTTCAAGGTTCATCCATGTCATAGCATGTGCAGAATTCTCTTCCTTTTCAAGACTGAATAATATTCCATTGTATGTACAGAATACATTCTGTGTACCTGTTCATCCATCAGTGGACATTTGGTTTGTTTCTACCTTTTGGCTATGGTGAATAATGTTGCTATGATCCTTGGGGTATAAACACCTGATTGAGTCATTGCTCTCAATTTTGTGTGGATAGGGATCTTAGATTTTAGGAAAGGCTCTACAAGGCCTCATGACCCTATGACAAAAAGCACTAATGCCAAACCCATAAAATTACCAAATCCCAAGGGCATTTATTCCTCCCCTTACCTATCTGTTAACAATCTTGGTCTTTTCCCTTTCAGCTATTTTTCTAACATGTTCTTTCCTTTACATTCATTTGCTCATTCATTAACAAGTGTCTATTGGGCACTAACTGTGCCAAGCATTATGTTAGGCCCTGAAGACACTGGTGAGAAAAGGCAGATATAGGTCGTATGTTATGGGAGCAGATGATAATCAAATAATAAACAAACACATAATTGCAAACTGACTCGTACTCTAAAGAAAAAGGCCAGTGAACTGTGAGTGCTTCCAGTTTGAAAACAGCCTAAGTTTAGGTAAGAAGGTAAGATCAAACTTTAGAACTGAGCTCGTTCTGAGGGGGAAGAAGGCTTCTTTCAGGAAATACTTGAGCTGAAGGATGAACAGGAGGGAAAGAGCATTCTATGTATGGGAGGTGCCTCCCATGCAAAGATCCTGGGGCCAAGAGCTGAGTGGGAGGAGCTAAAAGAGACCCAGAGTATTAGGCACAGCTCAGAATTGAGAGAGAGAAGCCTCGTGCGGGTGCAGAGGGAGATGCGCCAGATCAAGCAAGGCCTTGAGAGAATTTGGTCTTTACTCCAAGAGCAGGGGGAAAACATTGAAGAGATGTGCCTGTTGATTCAGAGCCTCCTGAGGATTAGGCCCCTTCTATCACCCAGATTGTCTATGTCCTCAGAAAGCATAGGAGGAGGAAGGTCTCTGCCTCTGTCCTGTGGCTGCACCTTTCCTGAGTGTGAAGGGGGCGGCCACCCTTCTTAACATGAAGGCTGCAGGGATAGAGGTTAATTGGCTAGTTTTCAATATTAGGAGCTGGTAGCTTGGCATAATACTCTTTTTTTTTTTTTTAATCTTTTTTCTTTTTTTTTTTAGGGTTGTGCCTGCTGCATATGGAAGTTCCCAGGCCAGGGGTCAAACCGAAGTTGCAGCTGCCTACACCACAGCCACAGCAACACCCCCTGAGCAAGGCCAGGGGTTGAACCTGCATCCTCATGGACACTATGTTGGGTTCTAAACCCGCTGAGTCACAACCAGAACTCCCATACTTTTTTTTGAAACTTCTTTGGTTTCTATCCAAATAACTCCTACTACAGCTATGGATGTAGAGTTTAGAATTCCACCTCAGCTAGGCCTTTCATTGACTACCAAAGACATTTGGAATTAAGTGAGCCAAGGGTAATCAATTCTGATGCTCTAGGCTATTAGGCCATCATGGGGCTTGGAAGAGATGCTCCCTCTTCATAGAATATGCTTCAGTTGGCTTTGTGCATGAGGGGCTCCCCAGTCCCTTGCCCCGTGTATTACAGGATGTTCTCTGCCAGAGGCAAGGTACCTGACTGTCCAGATCAGGGTCCAATTCCATTTAGGACATCTTAGGTTCATTCAAAAAATAGCAGAATTTGTTTTCACTTGCAGGAGCAATTTCCTTTTCCTTCTTCAAAAGGAAATGTGCAGATCTCTACCCATAATTCATGTGATACTGCCTGTAGAGACACAGCATGGGTAGAGAAAAGAAAGTGGGAAGAATCTTACAACTTTAAAGTGTTAGAGTTGGACCTCTGCAAAAGTGCTCTGTGATTTTGATGCGTGATGTATAACTGGGCAGGGGGAGTGCGGGGCTTCTGTCTTAGAAAAGGTTCAAGTTTCGCTGAAGCTGAAGTTGGATTAAGTAATTACAAAGAGAAAGAGGCATGGTTTCCTTTGGATGGTGGCTGTTTTGTGTGCACAACTTGCCTGGGGGAGGCACTGTCAGCACTCCCATCTGGGTTTCCAAATTAGGGAACATCCACAGTCAAGGTTCTCTGGAATTAAGTGCCTGCTAATTCGGCTATGAAGATGTTCCTCCAGAACTTTCTTTGGTTAGAAAACACCTTTCCCTTGATTTGTCACCCACAGAGGACCAGGGGAGGCACTGAGAATGAGAAGAAATATGTGATGCAAGTTTAAAAAAAAAAAAATGAGGAGAAGCAATGAATGGGGTATCCAAGGAATGGAGAATTTAGGCTCTACCATCTCAAGTCCTATCTACGTACATTTGGCCTCCAGGCATCTCCAAGTTGGACCCTGTGAGCTAAGTTAAGTTACAAGGATTATGACCCAGCACAGTGTTGCAGGGGTATTTATCAGTAAAAGAATATGGGGAGATATTTTCTGCCACTTGCCTGCCTGTCTCCTTTCTTGTTGCAAAACATGAAGATGTGGACATGACAAAGGATCCCCATTCACAGTTACCCTTCATTCAGGGTAAAGTCACCCCTTCCCCACTCAGGACCAGGAGAGGAAGGTCTTACCGAGGTTTTCAAAGCCCACTGCACCTTGGTTGATGTACCTCCGTTGTGGGTTTGTCTAGCAACCCACCAGTGCATCAGAGCATGGGGGCTCCTCCCAGAAAGCAGGCTCTGTCCATAGAGAGATCATCACAGAATCTCAGGAGACCTTGCAAGGGGGGTGACTGAAGAGAAACTATAAGTCAAAGTCTTCATAGAAAAGAGACCAAGAAAGAAGGAGGAGGAAGGAGAGGAGGAAGAAGTCACTTTCCTATTTCACCATTCGAACTAGGAGGTTAGCCTATGTGTAGACCTTTCCTCTTGTTTTATTTGCCAAATATCCTTGTATAGAATGAATTATTTGAAAAGCTCATTTGCTATTTTGGTTTACATTTGGTTCCTACAAGAGCCTGCTTTGGGTCTAAGAAGCCAAAGATGAGTACAGAAAATATAAAATTGAGAGCAAAACGCCTGGTTATGACTAAGGCAAATTTGAGTTCTTATCTCGTGACAAAACACTGGTCTTGAGTCAGAAGAAGGCTCTTCCTCTTCCTCTTGCTACCCGACTCAGAGTGAATCCCTCTTTCTTCTTCTTCTTCTTCAGCACAACTGGGATAACACTCCCAGTTGTTGAGGAACAAAGGGAATAATGGGGGTGACAGTGTCTGGTTAATTGCACAAATAGAACTTCCCATTGCCCAGTCTGAATGAGGAAAGGTAGAAAAAAGGAAAGTCTTGAAGGGTCTAGGCAGGATAGTGGTAGAGCTAACTAGCTCTTAGGCTAAATTTATTTTAGATTAAAATATAGATTCAAATCTGCCTCAAGATGCTTTGGGAAAAAAAAAATGGCAAGTTAACATTAAAGTCTAATTTATTCCTTTTAGTTATCCAGGGAATGGCAGTGAGAACTTGTGACTTCTAAGAGCCCAAAGAAGGGAAGAGAAAAATAGGTTTATTCATTCTCCACCACCCAACCCCAATCCTACTCCCATAAACCTGCATCGATGTGGGCTGCTTGAGTTAGGTCCATCCCTTAATGTATTTATTATCAATTTAATTTTTTTTCTTGGAGTTCCCTGTTGTGGTTCAGTAGGTTAAGAACCTGACTAGTATCCATGAGGATGTGGGTTTGACCCCTGGCCTTGGTCAGTGGGTCAGGGATCCAGCATTGCCATGACCTGTGCTGTAGGTCACACACATAGCTTGGATCTTTGCTGTGGCTGTGGCATAGGCTGGCAGCAGCAGCTTGGATTTGATAGCTAGCCTGGGAACTTGCAAATGCCACAGGTATGGCCCTGAAAAGAAAAAAAAATTCCTACATCTCTACCATAGTTTTAATTCTTTCTGGATCAAACACAAGGAATAGCCTTTTATTCTGTTCAAGTGTCTCCTTTTTGCTTCTGGGAGACTCAAGATACAATGCTGAGAGGACAAGTTAAATGAATACTGATATCTCAAAAAGGCACTTCTCTACATGTGATTGTGATGGGCCTCTCTGTCATCAGCACCAACATTCCTTACAGAGAAACCACAGGAAAGAGTGAAAGATGAACCGCAATGAAGGCCAGCTTTTAGCTTGGATAGATTTAAAAAACCAGTGAGTGACACTCCTATAGGAAATGAAGGAAGCAGGACAAAGCTGTGTTCTTTCTCTTTAAAATCTAAAAGTTTCTCTTGCTATTGTTTCCAGAACCAAAAAATCCATTTCTGGGAAATGAAAGGGCACCAATAAAACTATAACAAACTACTATAAGGCCTAAGGAAGTGGGTGTTTAAGCTGAATAGACAGATCCAAGCATCTAATGGCCACAGGGAATTAAGCAAGAAAACTAAGGCTGTGGCTCTGTGTGGTTGATCCAACCCAACCCAAGCCCCAAGAGAAGTTAAAAAGTAAAAACATGGATTTTCGGTTTCATGAATTCTAAAAACAAGGCATCCAGTTCTTTGATTCTCTCAACTCGTGTTATATTCATAACATGAGGCAAACGATTCAGTTTAGTTAATTATTTCAGTAATTTGCAGCTAGTTGCAATTTTGCATTTTTAGGTTCAAGGCCATGTCTACAGAATGACAAACATATAAGGTACATCTAAAATACTGCCAAACAGCAGCCTGTTTTTTTGGGTTTGTGTGTGTGTGTTTGTTTTGCTTTTTAGGGCTGTACCTACAGCATATGGACGTTCTCAGAGTAGGGGTTGAATTGGAGCTACAGCTGCTGACCACAGCCACAGCCACAGCAACATAGGATCTGAGCTTCGTCTGTGACCTACACCACAGCTCACAGCAATGCCGTATCCTTAACCCACTGAGTGAGGCTAGGGATCGAACCTCATCCTCATGGATCCTAATTGGATTTGTTTCTGCTGCGCCAGGATGGGAACTCCCAGCAGGCTGTTTTGCCCACATAATTCCAAGGGTCCCGACACAGATGCTTTCTCTTTGATATTTCTCTTTACTACCTACGGTTTACCAATGGGGAAACTGGGGGGGGGGGGTAAATTAGGGGGATGGGGTTAACATGTACACTCTACTATACATAACATAGATAACTAAAAAGACCTACTGCACAGGGAAATCTACTCAATATTATGTAATAACCTATAAGGAAATCTATCTATCTATCTATCTATCTATCTATCTATCTATCTATCTATGATATCTATCTATCTATCTATCTATCTATCTATCTATCTGATTCACTTTACTATACACCTGAAACTAATGCAACATTATAAATCAGCTATACCCCAATAACATTTTTCTTGAAAAAGGGTAAGTTTTAAATTTTGTTTTTGCTGCAGACCAAAGATTGAGTGCTTCCCATCTCCCCCCAGAATTCTTTAAGTAAGATTTACTGAAGGGAAAAAACCTGGAACAACTCAGCAACTTCCAGCGATTTGATCTAACTCAGAATATCCAAGTTTTCATAACACCGAGAAGCAATGTGTAAGGAGTGTGGGCATTTAGCTGAGCTGGGTTCAGAATGGTGAAGTGGTCTGAGCTCACACCTGAGATGGATCTTTACTGTGATGCTGTGGCCAATAAAGAGTGTTTGGGTTTTCTGTCCCACCTCTGGGAAAATAGTCACCCTCAGATATAACTTATTTGCTATGTGTTATGGATGTAAAGGAGACTAAGAAGAAAATTGTAACAGGAGAGAATAAATCTGACTCCATCCATATTAGATCTGTTTCTTTTACTTTAACCTTTGTATTCTGTTGCTTTTTTTTTTTTTTTTTCCAGTTTAAAATGTTGCCTATAGCCTGAAATATACAGGATAGCCCATTCTCAAGGCTCTGACCTTTAAGGGTATAACACTTTTCCACTCATAGAGAGAGAAAAAGTCACAGAACAGGCAATAACATTTGTCTATTTAGGGATTTGACCTACCTGGACAGCTCCAAGAACAAAGGATTCTTACACCAAGAGGTTTGCAACAACCAATCAGGTTCCTCCCTCACCTTGCCTTTAAAACGCTTTGCTGAAACCCTTTGGGGAGTTTGGGGTTCGGGAGGCATGAGCCACCCATTCTCCTTGTACGGCCCTGCAATAAACCATCCTCTGTCCCAACTCCAACATTTCAGCATTGTTTGGCCTCACTGCATGTTGGGCACACTAATTTGCAAAAAAAAAGAAAAAAAAAAAAAAGAAAAAAATTGTAACAAACTTTGAGAACTGGATGCATTGTTTTGTTTCATTTTGTTTTACCCTATTGTACTCCCTACCCCCACACCCAATACATTTTAAAAGAGGTATTAGTACAGCTTTTTCTTTTTTGCTGAGGTAGTGGTGGTAAAATATAGGTAAGTTACCATTTTAATCATTTTTAAGTACACAGTGAAGGAGCGTGAAGTGCATTCATTTGCTGTATAACTCGCACCATACTGTCTCCAGAGCTTTTTCTCTATCCATTGAACGATAACCACATTCCATCCTCTTCCCCCGCTTCTAGTAACTACTAATCAATCTACTTCCTATCTCCAAATTGGACTACTCCATGGAAGTGAAATTAGACACTATTTGTCTTTTGATCCCCACGAAATTTCGACATGAGAGAGCATCAAAAAAATTGGAAATAGCTAAACCCGAGGTGTACTAAGTAAAACGAAAATGACAGATCTACTAACACTGACCATGTTCCAGGTTCTGAAGAGGCTTCCTCTTTTTTGTTCCCACATAAAGATGTTTCATTTATATATATATATATATATATATATATATATATATATATATATATATATAGTATGTATGTATGTATGTGTGTATATATACATATATATATATATATATCTTTTTTTGTCTTTTTGCCTTTTTCTAGGGCCACACCTGTGGCACATGGAGGTTCCCAGGCTAGGGGTCCAATCGGAGCTGTAGCCACTGGCCTACACCACAGCCACAGCAATGCAGGATCCAAGCCGTGTCTGCAACCTACACCACAGCTCATGGCAACACCAGATCCTTAACCCACTGAGCAAGGCCAGGGATCAAACTCGCAACCTCATGGTTCTTAGTCAGATTCATTAACCACTGAGCCACGATGGGAACGCCAAAGATGTTTTAAATTACATATTTGGGAGTTCCTGTCGTGGCGCAGCAGAAATGAATATGACTACAACTCCGATTAGACCCCTAGCCTGGGAACCTCCATGTGCTGTGGGTACGGTCCTAAAAAATAAATAAATAAATAAAATATTTGTTACAGAGCAAAGATTTAGCCCCTCCTGCTCCACCCCCCAAGCAGTAGACTTTTTACTGTGGGTAAAAACCTGGGGAAATTCTTGCAACCCCCTGCCCGCCTCATTTTGGGGAGATAAGGTGTCAGAGATGATCAGAATGCTTTACTGATCAAAAATCTTCAGAAGCAAACTGGCACAGCATTGTAAATCCACTATACTTTAATAAAAAAAAAAGTTACAAAAATCTTCAGAAGCAAATAACACAAAAGACTGATGACTTACTATCATTGTCTTATGAGCTCTTTCACAGAGGCTTTGTTTTGTGAGGGACATCAACAATTAGGAAAGAAAATAGACACACAGGCTTTGTTTTCTCAGCAGGAGCTGCTGTACATTTGGTACAATGGATACACATTTTTTTCTTTTTTAAAAATTAAGATATCCATTATCTACAAACCAACCTTAGAGGGACAGATTGAGGATTTTAGAATTTCATGTCTGACTCTCATAGCCAGATGGTCTTTACACAATTGACGTTCCCTATCATCGTTCATAATTGTTTCTTATCACTACTATCATTAATGATATTATTAAGAATAATGTCGAAGTCATTTAAGAGCCCATAGATTTTTTGATTTGCTCCCCACCTTCTTCCAGTGCCAACTTTAACTAGTCAGGCTTATACTCAATAAAACTTGAGAAACTGCTTTTCTCTCTTCATAACTTTACCTTTTTTTTTTTTTTCGATAACTTTAAAGAGACCACACAGAGTCTTGCTTCCCACAGCAATTGGTTTATAGTGGCTCTTACCACAACTTGATATGTTTGCTTCTTATTTTATTATTATTCTATTCTATTTTATTATTTCCTTTTTCAGCTGCACTCACGACATATGGAAGTTCCCGGGCCAGCGACTGAACCCTAGCCACACCTGCCACCTACACCACAGCTGCGGCAATGCTGGATCCCTAACCCAGCACCACAGAGACAAGCCAAAGCATTAACCTTCTGTGCCACAATGGGAACTCCCAATGATTATTTTTTGACCAAATTTTGTTGTTGTCCTTGGGTTGGCTTGTTTTTTAACTAAAATCGTATTCACGATTGTTTTTAAATAAATGCTGTATTTTTAATCATAGGATGACCCCATTGGATATGTTTTATAGGGTCTTTTTCAAGGGTGGAGCAGGGAAAGGTTTTTAAAAAATTGAAATATGACATCTGTATCATTAGTGTTTTAAAGTTAGTAATATGCTTAAGGCAGACTCATTATGGTTAGCAAAGCGGAGAGGTTCTGACACCCAAAAGATGCACGAAGGGATAACTTACATAAATGTATATGGTGCCCCCGAGGGGCCTCAATTGTATTATAGGGTTTCTCATGAACAGTCTTGGTTCAGACAGAATAACAGTGAAGCAAAGCTAAGCGGTTCTCTACCGGATGAACTGTGTATGAGACATATCACCCTGCAAACAGAGGTACCTTTTAATGCCAGCTAGTTTACTACGAGGCACTGAAATATGAAATAGAGCAAAATATTTAATAAAATGTCTATCATTAAAAAGCTCTCCTTAAAAGAACCGCTACTTAGCTTTTGAAATGGACAGACTATGGAACAGTATGAATATCTTATGTTCTAAAGCTTGGGAAAGAAGAATATACATAAATTGGAGAATGGAGAAAATTGGGTAATAACACTGTGATTGATTGATTAGACGATTTGTTAAAGATGTGGATCAGCCCTGAAGTTTACCTCTCTGATTTTCCAAATTGTATTTTCTTTTTTCAAATTTTGTTTTTAAAGCACTTGTTTGTACCGATTCTGTAACTTCTGAAAGGCAAAAAGCAAATAATTAGAAAGAAAGATGTTCATGGCAGAATTCTAGTTGAGTCCCATTTCTTAGGCAAACAATTATACAAAATGTTTAATTAATTGTTTTCCATGTGTGAGACAGTCTTGTCAAAATCAAGGATCCTCAAAGGAACAAAAAAATCTTACCTCATGAACAGCACTATCAATATATGATATTTCATTCCTAATTTACCATGGAGAAAAACCTCATTTCTCCCATTATTTTACATGAAAAAGTGAGGTGTCTGCGTGATTTCTAGATGAAATAATAAAATGAAATTTAGCATTCTTTAAAAAGATCAGCCACAGAAATTGCAATAAATTGGGAATCTCCCATTGCTTAAATGTCCTTGTGGGCTACTAACTTAAACAGTAATACTTCACTATGGAACATGTTATTTATTCAACAACTGCTACAAACCCCAATGATCACACTTGCTATCATTTATTAAGAATGAGGCACAATTCCAAATACTTTCCACATATTATCCCATTTGACCTCAGAACAAGGCTTCCAGTTGGGAATGTTCATTCTTATTTTATGCCCAAAGAAACTAAGGATCAGGTGGTGCCGAATGTTGCAGAGCTATGACTGTAACTCAATTAGAGGCATAAAATCTATTTGCAATTATTTATTTGAAATAAAGGACATGAATGTCCAGCAAGGAATTTGAAATGCTGTAAGAAATATCCATGCTCCCAATTCTTTCTTCACACAGTGACTTCCTTGCCAACAAATGCATTTCTCTATCAAATACGACTATTTCAATGGTGGTCAGGGTATTCCACCATGCTTAAGTTTTATTTCTGCATTTGCCTTCTGCGTTGCTTCATATTATGAGATTATAAGCGATAAACTTTGATAAAACACCAAACTGATTTAAGGGCCTCAGTACAAGGACTTGGTATCTGGTTCTACTCAGAATTATGGATAAGATGAAACTGATGCCCATCAGCAGATCCACCACTGTTAGAAGAGCTACCTTTTGGAGTTCCCTTGTGGTGCAGCGGGTTAAGGATCCAGCAGTGTCGCTGCAGCAGCTCAGGTTGCTGTTGTGGCGTGGGTTCCATCCCTGGCCTGGGAACTTCCACATGCCACAGGCACAGCCAAAAAAAGAAGAAGAAGAAGCAGAAGAAGAAGAAGAAGAAGATCTACCTTTTGGGAAAGTGAGATACATAGACTTTAACATGGACAGTGATACAAAAAAACACATCTATTTTCCAGAGGTTAATTATAAACAGATGGTGGCCAGGGCCAAACCTCCAGGAATCACAGACCATTCTGTTTGAGCTTGTTAATGCTTCTATTTAACTCCAGGAAAATGTGCACATTCCACAGTGTTATGGGGAAGTTTCAGGTTGGCTGATAAAAAACAGGTGATTTCCTACCAAAACCCAGCTCCAAGATGAAATAAAACAACATAATTAGCTTCCTGTGTTAAAAAGCCTGTTGGTAGAGTTATAGGAGGATCCCACTGGAGCAATGATGGAAATATCGTCATTTACTGACATGAAGGGAGTAAAGCCACAAAAAGTGGCCGGGGATATCCGTACCTATCCAGGCTGAGCCCAAGAGCTGAGGCTTCTTTCTGCGCCCTGATGGAAAGCGCAATGGAAATTTCAACTGTGATCTTAGTGTGTGGCTGCTTCAGTGAAGGGGCTCTTCAATTTCACATTTCATCTCAGCAACTAATGTCCACATCTTGTCAAATTGCCACCAAGACTGTACCGCAGGGCTATCCCTGGACAAAGCCAAGATTTCTGTGCAATCTTGTGATTTGAGGGTTCGATGACGACGAACCAACCAAATGAGCTGTCCCCACGTTAATAGTAGAAGGGGCTGTGTGACCTGCGCCCCTTAAAGAACATCTCAATTGCTCTTCCTCAAAGGTCCTAGTGCTAAACTTTTTTTGTGCCAAACTCCTGGTTTCAAATCAAAATATCCTATCATTGTTTTCATGCCTTTAAAAACCAGTGGAACTCATTTTAAGCCACACCAGCAGAATTTAGAAGGCTGGGAAGTTTCCCAAGGTGAGTGCCTTCAGTGGGGGACACCACTCACCTTTCTTTTGTCCTGTCTCTAGCTGCCTAGGCTTGGCCCTGTCAGTGGCTGGCTTGTGACCCTGGGCAAGCTGCTTTCTCTCCTCATCTGGAAAAGGACGGGAAGGACCAGATGCCTTCCCCCCAAAGGGTCTTCCCAGCTTTCACATGCAGGATAATGACACACAGTTCTCCAGACTTAGATTAAGAGTCACTTTAGGTCATACCTTTAATGTATTAAGTCATATCAATGAATTGAGGAATGTTTTTTCTATGGTCTCTTTTCTTCTTATATCTCCTATGATAATATTTAGTGCCATTTGGGGGGCAAGAACAAAGTTTTTTAAATTGAATTTAGGGTTTTGTAGACATTGTAAAAATATTATTGCAGATCAGAGAATACATCTACCTTGTGTGAATGTTGGGGGGAGACTGAAAGAGTATGTGCAAAGAACAACATAATTTTGTTTTGTCTTGTAAGCCCCTCTATTTTTCTTTTTATAGGATATAGATATACTCAAAGCAGATGCCTATGTCATATGAACTTATGTTTAAAAGAAAAATCTATGAACATCCCTTTTTGTCGTGATGACATTAATCTCATGTCATAATAGAACTGATTGGACCAACAGTTTTTTTTAAAAGCTTGGCCCTTTCCTTTTCTGCTGGTACTGCAGTAGTTGCTTACCTTCAAGGTAAAATGATGGTTAAAAAATACTTCCTGTGAAATGCTGCCAATTGCAGGTATTCACAGGACCTATCTGGTTCTATTTAGGGTTTTTTCCCCCCTTTCTTTTTTTAGTATCCTTGGCCTTACAGCCTGGTCTTTTTCATAAGAAATGTCAGCAAAGTCTTTGAATTAATGAACTGTGAAGTGCTCAAAAGAAAAAAAAAAAAAAAAAAAAAGCCATTTCAAAAAGTATCCTGCATGGATATAACACTAATGGGAGGTGACCCTTGAGTTACAACCAAATATTCCACTTTAACTAAAAAGAATTAAGATAAGGACTGGCTCAGGCACAATCTCTTTGAACAAAGACCTAGAGAGGAAGGAGAAGTGATGGTCAGTGGGGGAGGTCAGAACTAGAGTAGCAATCTGGGGAAATGTGTTTATGTTAGAGTCTCTTTAGCTCTGTTGAGCAAATAATGGAATTATTTGCAAACCAACCCCCCCCACCCCCGCGCCCCGCACCCCATAAAAGACACCAGGTGGAGGGAAGCAAAGAGAAGGGAGCCTGGGGAAGTATGTTTACAAGGGTGATCAAATAAACCTAAATGGTAGGTCCTTGGCTACACCTAGTGTAGGTTTTGTTTTCTTTTAATTTTGCTATTAAAAAAAAAAATGCGGTGTAACTCCTTCAATCTTTTTGCAATTCTGCATGGTTGAACATTTGAAATGAGTTTGTGTATCACCCCCAGGCACTGATTCAGACTTGATTGGGGCAAAGCAGACTGCATGTGCTTATTTTTATCCACGTCATTTGGGACATTATGTCGCCAAAGGAACCAAAAAATGTGCTGCTCTATTGCCAAATTATCACCTATCCTTTGATCAGACAGGGCGGTGATCCTCATCAACAAGTTGCACGACCTTAGTGTAACAGCAATGTCAGGTCAACTTGAGAAAGTGAAGAGAGAGCCCTAAACACAAATAAAAAGAAACAACCAACAATCCTTATAATTATCATCATCTGCTGCTTTTCCCTCTTTTGGCAAAGAAACACTCCATCCATTTGCAGAAATCGCCCGCGGAAACGTTACATCAAAACTAATCACAACGATTAAAATCAGCTTTTCTGTGCAAGAGGAGGGTAAAAAGCAAGTTGGAGGCTGGAATAAGACTGTTTTTCCACCAAAAAAAATCTGGAAAAAAATTTCCTATATGTATATTTATCTATACGTCTATGTAGAGCTTTATTTTTGAAGGAGATCAATTGTCTGCCCTGTGAACAGTTAATTTGATTTAAGTTTTATTTTGGAGATTGATTTAGACTGGAGGTACAGGCATGAGCTAATTGTATCCTGATCCTTGCCTTGAGGGGTTTCAAAGCCCTGGAGCAACTCTTCTCTGTATTTTGTTCTGTCTACCTTAGCCAAGCTATTGCATTTCTCTCTGGTGTGGCGAGCCGAGCAGATCGCTGGGAGAGAAATCGGAAAAGGGGGGAGAGGAAAAGGAAAAGGGGACTTGGAGAGAGACTTTGTGCTTCAATGTTTCAGGTAAGATCTGACGGTTTGGGTTTGTTATTATTTGCTAAGGAGGGTATGGCTGGGACTTTGGGCGCAACTCGCTTTTACGCATGTGCCAGGCATGGGGCGAGAGCGCGGCACACTCGCACACACACAGCCCGCCGCGGCGGCTCGGGAGCCGCTCAGATCCGCGGCGGGGCAGCGGCCGCCGCCTCCTCCGGGGCTGCTCCCGCTGCTCCCTGGCGTTTCTCTTCGAGAGGGAGCGGGCGCGAGTGGGGCGGAGCGGGCAGCAGGAGCGGGCGCGGCCGGGGCGGCCGGGAGCCGGCGCGCTGGGGCCGGGCTTCCGGATCTGGGGGCCCGGTTCCGGCTCTCGGAGCCGAGAGACCGCGGCTCTCGGAGCCTGTGCCAGCGCCGCCCGCCCGCCCGCAGCTCGCGCGCCAGCCTCCCCGGCGGCCGCTTTGCAGCCGCGCTCCTCCCGCCCTCCTTCCCCCCTCCCTCCTCGGCCGAACCGCGCGCGTCCCTTTCTTCCCCGGCGCCGAGCTCCGCGCCCGCGAACCCGCCCCGCCGAGAGCCTCCCAGCGCCCCGATCCCCGACCCAACGCCGCCAGCGGGAGCGCCCCCAGCCGAGCGCACGGCCCTGCAGGGCGCGCGGGGTCGGCAGCGCCCGAGGCTCCGCTCGAGCCCGGGGGAGACCGCCGTCCCCTCCCCGCAGCAGCCTCAGCGGCGCCCCCGGACGCCCCGTGAAAGACGCCATTGTGGCTGCTGAGCGGATTGGGCCCCGGGGCGGTTTTTTCTTTCCCCAGTGCCCGGGATGGACCGCACCGCTCCCCTTTGTGAGCGGCGCCTGGTGCCTAGCGCTGTCCGACGTTCATCTCCGGCCGGGCAGATCCGGATTCGCCGCCTCCGCCCACCCGAGCGCCTTTAAAGCCCCCTCCCACCACCCCCTCCCTCTTCTAGCCTCCCCCCCCCCACCCCCGCCTCCCGCTTTGGGTGCAAACGTTTCATTTATTTTTAAAAAGCTCTCATTCCTCTTCCTCTCCACCTCCTCCCCCCGATAAAGGGCATGGCACGTGCTCCAGATTAGAAGTCTCCTTGGGAGGCGGGGACCGGGGAGGGGGCGCCGGGGTGGGAGAAGGATGTGAGCGCTGCAGGTAATGGCTGTGGCTTTGCAGCGCTTGCCTCTACTCTGCGATGCCTGCAGCGCCGAGTCCAGAGCCTGCATCCTTCCCTCCCCTTCTGGCGGCCAAGATTCCCTTAAAGGGACCGAGTTTCTTGGCCGCTTCGCGTCGCCAACAGTCGGAACTGGCGCTTGCGGCGCCGAAGTGGGCGGAAGGGATGCAGTTTGGCTCCTTTCTGACCTCTTTCCTCCCCCCAGTCCCCACCCCCGCCGCCCCTCTTTATTGAAATGTGAAGTGTGCTTCCTCTCCCGCCCCCCAGAGGGACTTGGCTGGAAAATAGAACCTGAGCCTCCTGGAAAAAGAACCGGGTGGGGGGCGCGTTCTTGAGAATTCGCATAAAAAGTGAGGTCTGGCCCCCCCAAACATCGAGGAAGAGGAAACTGGAGCCGTGGTGCAGGAAACCCTTACCTGGACGCGTGCTCCGCGCCGCCGCCCCGAGTACCGCAACTTCCTAGCTAGCGCGCGGGTCGACAGTGTCTGCCTTTGTGCTTTCGAACACTTGTACTGCCGTGGAAATGATTTTCTGGTATCAAAACGTTTTCACCGTGACTGTGCTTCGGGGGTCGGCTGGGCGCGAGCCAACTAAGTTAGCAAAGTTGGACGTAGGCTTTGTGCGTGGAGAAAAGCACGCACAAACTGTCCAGTATCCCCGCTCGTACCAGCGGCTTCCTAGCTAGGAGGTGCACCGCAGGAGGCTGCGTTACGTCTCAGATGCTAGAACTGGCTGCTTTCAAGCAAATCCTTGCCGCGCGCGCGCGCGCGCGCGCGCGCGTGTGTGTGTGTGTGTGTGTGTGTGTGTGTGTGTGTGGTGGAACTGGGAGAGACATAACAGTTTAACATACTCATTCTTTAAGAAACGTTTGCCTTCTGTTTTCAATCAACTAAGCTGGCAGCTAGAGATACAAGTTTATTTGAGAATACCCTCTGGGTACCAAGCATGCTTGGATTGTTTTAGCAAATTAAAAATGAGCAAAATGCTTTTACCTTCTCAGCAGTAGACTCCTTAAGAGACCTCCTGTTTTGTGCGTATGTGTATGTTTTTTAGAGAAACATTTTCTGTGTGTATCTCAAATGTCTTTTTAATGTGGAAAAGGAGAAAATAAAAAGAATTTTAAAGGCTGAGGCTGATGCCATAGAATGATTCATTAAATCTGATTTTACATCGAGGAATTTACCTGCGTATATGGGAATTTGTCGAAACTAATAGCTTACCTACGTGGTGAATTTGAAATAGTAGTGGATCCATTTGTCTCCTGGATAATGGGCAATGTGCCAGTCTAGTCCTCGTGTTTACATTCGTGTGGCAGTTGGCTTACCGTGAGGGGCTGGTGTTCAGAAGGCTGCACACTGACTACAACAATTTGGCTCAGGAGTCTCCTGCTGCTGCTTGAATAGAAAGAATTGTTAGCAATTGTTGTGATGACAGTAGGTTTCCTGTTTACTAATTAGGTTGCAGAAGTGACCACTGAATTTTAAAACTTTGCATCCCAGAGAAAACTTCACTGGTTTAGGCATTATGTTAATAAAAAGAAAGTCACTAATTAGGCAAAAAATATATACACTTGCCGGGAAGAAATTTTGAAATGGAGAGTGAATGATAGCTGACCAAAAAAAAAAAAAAAAAAAAAAAAAAAAAATCTCCTAGCTCAGTAATCAAAATGACTGCAGTGGTTTTGCTGTATTAATTATGCCTGAAGCCCAATATAAAGTTCTCTAACACACACTAGAGGTCTCTCTTCTAGCTGTAAAATTTTGGTAATTTTTTGCCAGGGCTTGCATCATAGGGTGAGAAATGATAGCTTGGTTCAGACTTATTTAAGTAATAGTGATTTTCTTGCTATTCACATTACTCTGATGTGAGGTTTGGAAGAATGTTCAGCAATTATTTTGCAAATTATACTACCTAAGCACTAAGAAAGTAACTGTAGTAAGACTTCTACTGCATGATGATGAAAACAGTTTCTTCAGTTTGTTGAATAGCATTATGGACTTTTTGGCATACAATTATCTATCCAGAGCGATTTGGTCTTAAATGTAACAGAATTTAAGCGAAAGATGTATTATATCAGAGAACTTTCTGAAAATTAAACTTCCATTTACCTCTAGGTTTAGCAATCAGTTGCTTGCACAAATGCTTTCTTATCTTGACATTTCTGAAATCAGAATGCTTATTTTCTAATCCTGAAATGGGATGTTTTCTGCTAAGTTATTTCCCCATTTACATTGCTTTTGAGGCAGTCAAAGGATGTTTGCTTGTAAACCATTAGTTCACCAAGGCCTTTATTAGCTGGATCTAAAACTGCATTTCTGAACTTTTTTTTGCACTATAATTTATAATTTCCCAAGCAAATGAAGCTTTTATTTTCTTTATCTTTAGAATGAACTATCTTGGGGGGGGGATGAAGTTTTTGGATGCTGGCATGTATGCTTATTTTAATAGCTCATGCAGCATCCAGAAAGAATTTTTTAAAAATTACTGCAGAAATGTGAAACAATTCAGTTTTCCTAGGCACTGTAATAGCGCATGGATTTTCATTCATAAAAATGTACTAGATGTAAAAGTCACATTAGGCTTGTTGATGATTTTGGTTTGAGATAATCATGCAGAGAGCAAAACAGAGATTATCCTTTAAAAACAATAAGCCGGTATTCATTAAGCTCATTCATTCATTCAACAAATATTTACTTGTGCCTGCTGTATGCCAGACACAACACTAAATGCCCAGAGACACGGTGGTAAGAAAAGGCACCGAGTCCCCATTCTCCTGGAATTTATGATTCAGATAGTGAGACAGATGTTAATCAAACGGTTGAATGAAGAACAGAGAATAGCGCTTTGAAGGAACAGAAACATGGGGCTCTGTTAGTACTAACCATAGAGGGGCAGAATCGCCAGGACTGGGGTCAGGGTTCTAGAGGAAGAGGTGGGGACAGGAGAAGCAGAGAGAGAAGAGGAAGTAAATTCCAGGCAGAGGGAAGAGGGAAGGGCATTTGTTTGCCAAGCTGGGAGAGGCATGGCCAAGAGAGAGGCACTCAAGGATTAACTAGCTGGAGCTGAGAGCGGGTGAAGGCAGTGACGAGGTTGCAGGCAGCGGGGACAGGCCTCTCGTCTTAACCCTAAGAGCAGGGTGAAGGGGTGAGCCGGGAGAATTGGGAGGGGGGCAGCAGTGACATAATCAGATTTGTGTTTTGCAAGGATAATTCTCACTATGAGCAGTGAATGGAGGAGCCCAGAGTGGATGACATACAGCTCTTGGAAGGGGATTCCAGTCCTCCAGGCAAGAGAAGGTATAGCTGGGGTGAGGGCTGTGGCAGGGGAAACAAAGAGATGGGTGACCTGTTTCAAAGGCGCAATTGACAGGATGTAGTAAAGGCTTGGTGATGGTCAGCAAGGAGAGTGAGAGCTGTCAGGTGGACCCCTGGGTTTCTGACACATTAACTGAAAAGGCCTTGGGATTCTGAAGATGGCATCGATTTTGTACATTTCACTTTAGGTCCAGTAGCCAGAATGAGGAGCATCAACAAGCCTCACTCACATCCTGCATAATCAGTTCACATGGGAATTTGTTCACCGGTCGTGTATGGAGCCCCTAGTGTGTCAGGCAGTGATCTCCCTGCTCTTGTCCTCTTATCCAAGATGCCTTTTCCTTTAGGTACTGCACCATGATGATTCATTTCTCCAACTCCGGAGAAGTTGGAATGCATCATTGAAGTAGACCTGTGTTTAACCTTCTGAAACAAAATCAAGTCTTACCTTAGAGTGCAAATTCACTGTGCTTAAAATTACTATGAAAATGAATTAAATGACTATGAAAATTAACTGTTCCATCATGCTTTCTAAAAGCCCATTTCCATACAAATAACCAGCAAGATTACTGCAAATCATTCATTGAAAAAAAATTAAGCACCTTCACATGATCAAGCTTGGTCTTATTTGAGTTTACTCAGCTCTGCTTTCTCCCAGTTAATTTGACTTTACTGTGTTTGTCCTTTGCGTGTCTGTAACTTTTTGTACTGATCCTTGGCTGGTCTTGTCTCAATGCAGCATTTTCATACTTTTCCTTAAGTGGACATTTGTGTATGTGTGTTTTGTTTTTTGGGTTTTTTTTTTTTTGTCTTTTTTTTATCTTTTTAGGGCTACCCCCAAGACATATGGAGCTTTCCAGGCTAGGGGTCTAATTGGAGCTGCAGCTGCTGGCCTACACCACAGCCACAGCAATGCACATCCTTAACCCACTGAGCGAGTCCAGGGATCCATCCTGAGTCCTCATGAATACTAGTCTGGTTGGTTACCACTGAGCCACAATGGGAACTCTGGACATTGTTTTTGGTATTTCTAATATCTTGTATTTTATATTTGTTCTTCTTTATCTACCATCCCCCCCCAATCCGGCCTCACAGACATTTATAAAAATAGGGAAATAGTGTTTTGCCCAATATGTTATTCACCATCTAAAGTGCATTGGCTGATGAACGGTTGGTTAATTTTTTTTTTTTTTGGTCTTTTTTTAGGGCCGCACCTGCGGTACATAGAAGTTCCCAGGCTAGGGGTCGAATCGGAGCTGTAGCTGCCAGCCTACACCACAGCCACAGCAACTAGGGATCCAAGCCATGTCTGTGACCTACACCACAGCTCACAGCATCGCTGGATCCTTAACCCACTGATCAAGGCCAGGAATTGAATCCACATCCTCATGGATATTAGTTGGGTGTGTTACTGCTGAACCACGACGGGAACTCCTGGTTAATTTTAAGTAATCTAAAATTAGGCATTCAGTTTTTCTTTCAACATCAAAATGTATTAGAAAGAGAATTTCAAGGGGGAAAAAAATCTATGAATGCTTTGTAATATTTTCCCCCTTTCTGGGTGTACTCCTTCCAGGAATTTCCAGGTTGGAGCTCCTTCCAAAAAATTTGGGTTTTAGTCACTTCCAGGAAACACTTTGAATATCACTCTCTGCGTTGGAGTTTGAGACACCATTGCAATTCCATACCATACTTTTCTTGGTCTGGCTCTGGTTGGAAAAGCATCTTCCTTTTAACCAAGTCACTTGGGCATCCATTTCTTCTGTATATATGGGAATGATTAGTATCTCACCAACCTGCCTCATAGGACCATTGAGAGGAAAAATAAGTACAGCAAACTCATCTGCAAATAGGTAACTTTTCTGAAGGACTCCACCCCCTCACCCCCCACCCACCACCCTGCCCCACGGGAATTCTGACCCCTTACTGCAAGTAACAGAGGCCAGTCTGGGCTACCTTACGGAACCCCCCAAACAACACTGTAAGGCTACCCCCATCTCACAGGTGAAAGAGCGAAGGATTAGAGAGATCATGTGACTTGCCTGAGGTCAAAGACTAGGCTAGTGGCAGAGCAGGGATTCTAGCCCAGCACCCTGCCATTAGGCACTTTTCTGATAGCTGCTTCGCTCCTGACTCTTTCTGTCCTGTAGCCAGACCTGAGTGCTTTGCATAAACACTAGGCACACAGCTCGCTCTTTTCTTCCACCAGCTTCTATTCATCCTCTCCTCTCTTCTTCCTTCCCCCACCCACGCCACCCACCCTGGTATGTCCCCACTTGTACCAGGACTCCTCTTCTACCAAGAGGGAGAAAAAAATAAAAAGCAGTTTGAGATTGCTGCAATCAGACACCCGAATTACTCTTTAACTCGTGCTGGGCAAGTCCATCACTCTCACATCCACTGTCATGTTGGCCAAAATACAGATTTGCTCTCTCTCCAATGAGACTTGACAACAGGGCAGGTCTTGCTGCCCACACCAAGGCTGCTGTTAAGAAGAAGAGTTATGAACTGAAAAGAATGTTAACTAGATAGATTTCAAATGCCTGCTAGAGGAAGGGATATTCGTTCTGATAAATCTTCCCAAAACACCTACTGCTATCATCACTTACTGTTTTGTAGCACTTTCACGTTGCTGGAAATCTGTAACTAATGGAACAGAAAATATGTGTGAAACAAAAGACCCAGACTCTCTCTGTGAGGGAGCTACACCGGTTCCATGTTCTCAACATTTCTCTACCTGCCTGCTCCTGCTACCCCATATTCAAATCCCACTTCAGCGTTTCCTAACTGGATTGCCATGGATAAACCAGTGCAATATCTCTAAGCTTCAGTTTTCTGAACTATAATTGAGATAGTAATAGTCACTGTAAATGAGATAATATGAGACAATTATAAGTGAGATAATAATAGATCCTAGGGTTGTTCTGTGGATTTTATTGGATATCCGTGCCTGGCACATAGTAAGCACTCAGAAAATACCCTTTTTTTTTTTTTTTTTTGTCTTTTTGCTATTTCTTTGGGCTGCTCCCATGGCATATGGAGGTTCAGGCTAGGGGTCGAATCAGAGCTGTAGCCCCCGGCCTACACCAGAGCCACAGCAACATGGGATCCGAGCCTCGTCTGCGACCTACACCACAGCTCACAGCAATACCAGATCCTTAACCCACTGAGCAAGGCCAGGGATTGAACCCAAACCTCATGGTTCCTAGTCGGATTCATTAACCACTGCGCCATGACGGGAACTCCCCAGAGAATATTTTTAAGAGAAGAGACTATGTTTATTCATCTTTGCTTCCTCAATTCCTGATGCAGTGCACACAGGATAAGTGCTCCAGAAATAATTATTGGGTACATGAACACAGAATTTCAGAGAAGACAAGAATAAAACCAGGGGGGTAATTTCACTTCTCCTTTTGCCTTTGACAAGAGGGTCCATGTTCTGTCAAATGCCCTTGCCTGAGAGATAGGGGCCTTTCCTGACCAATTAGATCAGCCACTTGGGAACAGACCAAATTGGATCCAGAGAAGTATTAATGCTGAACAAGACAATGCTTCAAAGACGTCATCAGTTTACCTTTTGGTGACTCACATGAAGGTCCTTCTATGTGTGATTGTCATGAAACTTCCCAAATATGCAGACGTTTAGAACTGATGAAACTGTGAAATGATGAAACCACTAGGTTCTGAACCCACAGTGAAAATCAGCGAGTCTGTTCATTGTGCAGCAAACAGCAGAACTGGTCTGATACCCATTCCATCCAGCAGATGGCAGCGGTACCCAGTCACAAGCCAATTCTCTGAATAGCCTCTGGTCTTGCTCTTAGTTTCTCACCCTTGCCCCACCCTCTGTAGAAAAGGATGTCTGGGCCAACTTTAAAAACCTCCCCTGGCTCCTTGGCAGGAATATCTGAGGCTCAGCAGGGCAGCTGGAAGAATCCACACCTCGGAGTCACCCCTTTCCCCTTGTGCTGTGGGACCCGCAGGGGAGAGAACACAGGCAGGACTTTTAGAATCAGCTCACTGCCTCTTTCCCAGAGATGAATCTGAACTCTATTCTGTTTTCTCAGAGCAAATCCACAGAAGGGAGTGCTGTCAGCCTCAGCATCTGGGCTGCTACCACATGCTGTGGGTTGAGAGCATCTGGAGTTGCCAGGTAGTCGTCAGGAATTCTAGAAAAGGCGATAACCCACGTAGGGAGACATGTGCCTCCCCCAATGGAAGTGTCCTGCACAACTAAAGACCCTAGTGCGCTAGTGAAATAGGCTTCGGTCTTCAGGTTGCTCAGAACTGTGGACCCGCTGATAGCCGTGAGGCTCTCGACCTTGGCTTCATTATCTATACAAATAAAGGTACTCAGAAGGTTGTGGTAAGAATTAACTATGTAACACCAGGACAATGCTTTTATGTCCCAGGCTGTTTTCTAAGGACTTTAAAGAGTATGGTCTTGTCGAATCCTCATCCGTCATTCCAAAGGGCAGTACTCTTCAATATCTCCATTTTTTTTTTTTAAGGGCCACATCCAAAGCACATGGAAGTTCCAAGGCCAAGGGCTGAATCCGAGTTGCAGCTGCCGGCCTGTGCCACAGCCACAGCCAATCAGGATCCGAGCCGCATCTGTGACCTACACCACAGCTCAAGGCAACGCCGGATCCTTAATCCACTGAGCAAGACCAGGGATCGAACCCGCATCCTCATGGATCCTAGTCGGGTTTGTTAACCGCAGAGCCACAAAGGGAAGTCCCGATATATCCCTATTTTTGAGACTAGGAAGTCAAGGCCCGTCTCATATGGGTGAACATGAGGGACAGGATTTGAATGATGCACTCAGGCTTCAACGTCTGTGTTCCGAGCTTCGGGGCACTACTGTCTTACTAATGATGATTGTTACTAATAGCTAATAGTTAATGAGCCCTTTCCTTGTGCTAGGAACTTCACGTATGTTAACCCCTCTCATCCTCTCAACCACTCTAGAAGGTGGATGCTATTACTTTCCCCATCTTATCAAATGAAGAAAAAAAAAGTTTATTCTGTGCCCCACTCTGTAAGAAACACAGAAAAATAAATTAATGGTGAGACTGTATTTAAGCACTAAATGGCCAGTCCCACTGTAACTGCCACAGTGATGTAGAGCTAAGAGAAATCAACGATGAAAATAGATGGGATTATGTTCCAATTGTATAAGATGAGGCACGTGGGAACATGTGAAATGTCTTACCCTTTAAATTTTTCATCAGCGCCCTTAGAGATTTATATCCATGGAACCATTTTCAGAAATGAGGACTGGCCCGTAAAGATTGGGTTTGGTCCCATTCCTGTTGAGCACTGCTTTCCTCTCCTGAGAGTCATCTTCATGCTTTTATGAGGAGGCAGAAAGATCCAGGTGCTTTGCTAAATAGCCTTCCTCTCTTACCTGAGGGCCAGTTCTTAGCACAGTTCTTTTGCCTACAAGTTCCAGGAACTCACAGTGGTCAAAGAAATTCACCTGCCATGTGAACTAACTCAGCCTCTTCCTGATCAGAAAAACCATCCAAGTCTGGGATGGAAAGCAAGTTTTAGAGTCCAGAATCTGATGGCTTTGGACTCTATTTTCTGCCAGATGCCCTACTACATGAGATTTGGAAGAACAGACAACTCTTTCAATGAAGGCTAAAGTTTTAGAATGAAGGCTTCCTCACTGGCTAACAAAACTGTATTTCAAAAATCCAAAGTATCTGAGAGGTGGACCATTCTGTTTGCACAAGTCAAACTAGCTCTAGGTTCTAGACTTACCTCCAATGTTTGCTCATCTCCTTAGTAGGAAGAGTCACATAGTTCATGATCAATGGAGCTACATACAGGACCTGCAAGTCATGTATATTTCTGGGCAGTGAACTAGGGCTGAGGGAATGAAAAACAAAATAGAAATTCTACAACTTCCACCTTAAGAAATCAAGGGCATTTTTTTTAATCACATTTTTCTTCCAAATAAGCCTTTGTGCTCATGCAAATCTTTGCACAATGTGATTCTTTCATTTCTGATATGTCTTTATGTCTAAATGCATTAGAAACTAAGCATATTTCTAGCTAAAGCACTCTTAAAAGCTCAATCATTCAGTTCTGCATAATTGTTGAAGGGTCTTCTTTGTTTCTTTTTCTCTCTTAAAAAAATTGAGTCAAGTACATTTTTAGATTTAGACTTAGATTCAAATTTTTCTTTTGAAAAGAAGCACCCAGATTCCTTTCAAAGTAATAGATTTTTTTTTTCATTATGCAGTTGAAGCATCCACATATTCCAGTTATTTTTGACAGCCCTTCTGTAAACTTTAAGTACATGGTAAACATGTTTCCAAATTATTCTGCTAAGGAGTATGGCAGGTACATTTTTTAATCACTTGAAAATCATACCATTTGATAACTTTCTCTATTAATGAAACAACCATTTATCAGGGAAGTTCACAGAGTGCTTCTGAGCCAATCAATTTCTAAAGCTCTTTGCAAATAATTTCTTTTAAAATCAGTTTTTAAATATAAATTTAGGGAGTTCCCATTGTGGTACAGTGGAAATGAATCCAGCTAGTATCCATGAGGGTGCAGGTTTGATCCTTGCCCTTGCTCCGTGGGTTAAGGAGCTGGCATTGCTGTGGCTGTGGTGTAGGCTGACAGCTGTATCTCCAATTCGACCCCTAGCCTGAGAACTTCTATATGTCATGGGTGCGGCCCTAAAAATCAATCAATAAATATAAATTTATATAGCCACGCATATAATACATATACTTAGGGTCTGTTTTGGGGTGATGACCTGGTTTCTATATGATCTATCTTCTCATTTTCCTTTCACTTGTTGTCTCCCTTTTGGACCCCATAATTACTCTTTGGTACCTCTGTCAAAGGATGGAAGGGAGGGAGGGAAATAAATTTCAAGTCCATTTCTTTCTTTCCCTCTCCCCCCCACAACTTGGCAAAGTACAATGGTGAGGATTCTGCTCTGGCTCCTGCTAACAGACATAACAGTGTGAGTGATCCAGAGGGATGGGCACTCCAAAGTCATTTTTATTAATATTTTGATGTGACGGAGTCGTTAAGTGAGGATAAAATTTTGCAATCTTCATGTGCACAGGACTATTGGACATATATTTTCTTCTGCATTTCAATTTCTGCAGTTGTACTACATGACGTCAGCATTCACGTGGATGACTGAATGCATCCCTTAACAAAGAGTCTTTTCCAGCTATGAACATGAATCAGTCTTTTCCAAAGTACTTTCTAGCTCAGTGATTCTGGACTTCTGTTTGCATCAGAAGCACCTGGAAAACTTGTTAAGATACAGATTCCTGGCTCCACCTTGAGTTACTGAATAGATGGGTGGGGGTGGGGGTGCTGAGTAGTTGCTGATGCTGCTCTTCTAGGGACCACACTTTGAGAACCTTTGTTCTCGAAAACAGTAGGTGCTCCCGGAGGGACATAAAAAGGCTTCGTCAGTGACATAAATACAAGAGTTTCCGTCATGGTGTAGCAGAAATGAATCTGACTAGGAACCATGAGGTTGTGGGTTCGATCCCTGGCCTTGCTCAGTGGGTTAAGGATCCAGCATTGCCGTGAGCTATGGTGTAGGTTGCAGACATAGCTCGGATCTGGCGTTGCCGTGGCTCTGGCGTAGGCCGGTGGCTACAGTTCCGATGAGACCCCTAGCCTGGGAACCTCCATATGCCTCAAGAAGCGGCCCTAGAAAAGGCAAAAAGACAAATAATAATAATAGTAATAGTAATATGCTCTCTGCTGTGGCTTAGCAACATCCAGTTAGTCAGCACCTAGCGATCAGGCACTGTGGGGATCCCCTGCCCCAGGTGCTTGGACCCTTGCAGGAAACAAGATCTATGACGGTGCAGGGGTAGGGGTGCTGAGGGGGGGCATGTAAACAGAAAACAGAGGCTCAGTGGAGCTGGTTGGGAAGGCTTGCTGTAGGAGGTGTCAGTATAAATAGGTCTTAAAGATGAGGAGGCATAGCCAGGCTAGGACGGCAAAGCGAACCCCAAAATAATTTTAAAGGGTGATGAGGAATTAGCTCGAAACAGGGGTTTGGGGAGGAAAGCAGTGCACCAGTGGCCTCTTCCAGTGCCAGTCCCATCCTGCTCTATGGTCTCTGCGTGTTAGTCTGAGTCCACCACCCAGATTCTGCTGTCCTCTCTGAGTCCCTAACCTTCCTCTGCCCATGCTGCCTCTGTACTCTGTCTCTTCTTCTCAGAGAAGCTGACGTCCCATGTCTTCAGTGTGAGTCCCCTCTATTTTACCATAGGTGTGACTCTAACTGCCAGTGACCATGTCCACCTGGCAGACAGTGCCCTGTCCCGGGGTCTCGAGGGGAACCTATCACCTTCCTGGTCTCCTCAAAATTTCTCCCTCTTTTAATGGCTTTACCATCCATCCAGGTGCTCTAATAAAGAATCCTCACAGCGGAGTTCCCTTTGTGGTGTATTGGAAACAAATCGGACTAGGAACCATGAGGTTTCGGGTTCGATCCCTGGCCTCGCTCAGTGGGTTAAGGATCCAGCATTGCTGTGAGCTGTGGTGTAGGTCGCTGACGCAGCTCAGATCCTGGGTTGCTGTGGCTGCCGTATAGACTGGCAGCTGTAGCTCCAACAGGACCCCTAGCCTGGGAACCTCCATATGTCACAAGTACGGCCCTAAAAAGCAAAAAAAAAAAAAAAAAAAAAAAAGTGCTCACAGACTTCTCTTGTGCAGGGTGTTGAGGATCCAACATTGTCACTGTAGCAGTTCAGGTTGCTGCTCTGGGGCAGGTTTGATCCCTGCCTGGGAACCTTCACATGCCTTGGGCTAAAAGAAACCTCATGATTTTCTTTCACTCCCTCCTTTCTTTCAACTCTGACCTAGACACACACGCAGACACACATGGCCTGAGTCATCAAGGTCTGTTATTTCCACCTGAGAAAGCTCTCCAAGTGCCTCCTCTCCTCCACTGCTACCCTCATCGCATCATCTCCGTCTATCATCTTCCAAGTGACCACTGCAGCCCATCTCTCCCTCCTACCACACTTTCGGAACTACTCCCCTTCTACACAGCTCCTTCAGCCTCTCACCAAGATTCTTTTAAAAATGCCAGTCCAGGAGTTCTTGTCTTGGCCCAGTGGTTAACGAATCTGACTAGGAACCATGAGGTTGCGGGTTCGATCCCTGGCCTTGCTCAGTGGGTTAAGGATCCGGCGTTGCCGTGAGCTGTGGTGTAAGTTGCAGATGTGGCTGGGGTCCCACGTTGAAGGGGCTCCAGCGTAGGCTGGCGGCTACAGCTCCGATTCAACCCCTAGCCTGGGAACCTCCATATGCTGCGGGAGCGGCCCAAGAAATGGCAAAAAGACAAAAAGACAAAAAAAAAAAAAAAAAAAAAAAAAGCCAGTCCAGAAAATTAGGGTACCAAACTTTAGTCTAAAGAAAATTTTACTTTTGTGTGTGTGTTTGTGTGTGTGTGTGTGTGTGCACACGCGTGTTAATTGTATTATCAGCAGGTGGCCCAGGGGCTCAGAACTTGAGTGTCCGGAGCCCCATCATCTGGTCTGAAGCCCAACTCTGCTGCTTACCAACCATGTGGCCCAGAGAAGCACCTGTTACTAACTCTACATCATAGCTATGGTCTTGTGGATGACATGAAGAAAGCTCTAGTAACAATGCCTGCTACACAGTAAGTGCCTATTACACTGTAGCCAGGATGGGGGAGAGGGAGAGAGGAAGAGAGAATAAATAAATACAATAGTGTTAACCAATATTTATCTCTGGATTTTTATTTTCTTATTTTTACTTTTCTGTATTGCTTATATTTTTTTTGTATCTTTCCCATTCACTATCATATCCATGAAATCTTTTTATGACCATTAAACTGACCTTTTGTTTGGAAATTACATGATGTTACACCCTTGCTTAAGACTATTCAGGAACCTCCCACAGGCTACAACCCAAAGCCTCAGAGCCCTGTACCACCCGCCTGGGCTCCATTTACTTGGGTCACCTCCCACCACCCCACAACACCCCACACTTCAGCCTCTCCAGACTTCTTTGCCTCCATCATCTGTGTACTCCCATCATCTTCTCTTTTTTTTTTTTTTTTGTCTTTTTTTGCCGCTCCCATTTCTTGGGCGGCTCCTATGGCATATGGAGGTTCCCAGGCTAGGGGTCCAATCGGAGCTGTAGCCATCAGCCTACGCCAGGGCCACAGCAACTCGGGATCTGAGCCGCGTCTGCAACCTACACCACAGCTCACGGCAACGCCGGATCGTTAACCCACTGAGCAAGGGCAGGGACCGAACCCGCAACCTCATGGTTCCCAGTCGGATTCGTTAACCACTGCGCCACGACGGGAACTCCCATCTTCTCTTTTTATTGTGTCCTTTCTTCCCACTCTGTCTCCTCTGACTTGAACACACTCAGTCCCCTTCACACATGGAGATGCAGTTCAGACCTCAGCTCCCCAGGGGGTGCTCGTTTCTCCCTCTAGGCTCCCCTGGGACTCGAAGCCAGTCTCACAACCCCTTCAGCTGTGCCACCCAAGTCTGAGAGCTCCTGTTGGCAGCTCCAGATATTTGTAGGTTCTTCAGATGTTCAAAGACAGGTGGAGGGAGGAGATTGTGAGCCTCTTTCAGGCAGGGCTCTCCATGCAAGACTAATGGAGAGGGAATTTTTGAAGGTTTTTTTGAGTCCAAGGACAACACGCTAAAAATCACATTTTTGGAAGAGAAGTTGGCAACAGTAGGCAACGTGGACAGTGTGGGGAGGCCAGAGAGATGAGATGAGTCATTGTCGTCAGGTGGACAAGCCAAGGAAGGCAGCACCCAGGGCCGGGCAGCTCTGGGTCCCAGGCCCAGGGTCCCCACCAGCCTCAGGCAGGTACCAGTGTCAGCCTACCTTACAAATGAGACCTGGTCACCCAGCTGACTGCTAAGGATGAAGATGTGATTCAAACCTAGATACATCCGACCCCAAAACTCACTAAGCCCCTCACACGCTAAATGTCCCCCAGAGCACCTTCAGAATAGAAACACTGAGGGCAAGGAAGCAAACAGGAAGGCAGCTCAGCCTTGGAATACTCTTGCAGGTGTACTTTAAGAAAAGTCTGATGTGGTATACATACACAACAGAATACTACTCAGCCATAAAAAAGAACGACATAATGCCATTTGCAGCAACATGAATGGAACTAGAGTCTTTCATACTGAGTGAAATAAGTCAGAAAGATAAATACCATATGATAGCACTTATAACTGGAATCTAATATACAGCACAAATGAATGTTTCCACAGAAAAGAAAATCATAGACTTGGAGAAGAGACTTTTGGCTGTCTGGGGGGAGAGGGAGGGAGTGGGAGGGATCGGGAGCTTGGGGTTAATGGATGCAAACTATTGTTCTTGGAATGAATTTACAATGAGATCCTGCTGTGTAGCATTGAGAACTATGTCTAGATACTTACATCGCAACACAACAATGGGAGGAAAAAGTATGTATACATGTACGTGTAACTTGGTCCCCATGCTGTACAGCAGGAAAAAAATTATAAATTAAAAAAAAAAGTCTTCAAGTTACCAGAAAAACTTAAGTGAGAGATAAACACAATGTTTAAGGAAGCAAAAGAAGATTTCAAGTGTCTAGGAGATGGTAAAGGTTAGGCGTGGAGTGAACTTGGACCCATTTGCCTTTGAACTGTGAGAATAGGAGCTTTTGGATACATGAAAGAAGCATTGATTGATTGATTGATTGATTTTTATGGCCTTACGCATGGCATATGGAAGTTCCCAGGTCAGGGATTGAATCTGAGCTGCAGCTGTGATGTACACCACAGCTTCGATGGCAATGCTGGATCCTTTTTACCCACTGTTCTGCACTGGGGATCGAACCTGAGCCTCGGCAGCAACCCCAGCCACTGCAGTCAGATTCTTAAGCTACTGTACCACAGCAGGACCTCCAGAAGCTTCTATTTTACATGGAAGGCTGCAGAGCTTTTAAACTTTATTACCTGCAGGGGTGACACAAGTTGAAAATAGAAAATGGGTCATAAGTTTTGGATATGTTGATGGCTGATTGATTTGCAGCTCGTTTTTCCAAACTGACTCCATACAGTCCCCCATTTCTGAAGTGATGCCTGGAAGAGCCAGCCCATGATCTCAGACTGTCCTCCCTAAGATCTCCTAAGATAAGAGTAATAATAATAATAGCTACAGTGTCCTCTGTACCAGGCACTGTACCAGTATCATCTTATTCAATCCTCACAACAACTGTTTGAGGACGAAATTATTATCCCCACTCTTCAGATGAGATAACTGAGGCAGAGAGCATTTATGTAACTTCCACCCCTAGTATACTGACCAAGCTGGGACTCCAGCCCATGTCAGTAGACCCCAAAGTTGGGGCTGTGTCTATTACAGACAGTGCTTCTAAGGGAGACTGAACACCAGACTCCACGCAGGGGAGGCTTCCTAGTACTTCTGTGTTCTGGAATCTTCTAATAGTGGAAAACAAGCCTCATCCCACTGAGGCGACAGGGCTCCCTCTCTGCTGAAAGAACACGGAGGCTCTTAGCCACGGGCCCCCTCCCTTCTGTCTCTAGTTCTTGAAGTCGGCGGTGGGAAGGGCGACCACCCTAGGTGGGTCGACCCCATTATAGAAGACTTAACACATCTCTGCCCACACGCCGGCACCTCCTCCTCACAGCCAACCTCAGCACCACCCCCAGCAATCTGGATAGTCCCCGTGCCATTTGAAACAACATCCTTGGTTGTTCACAGCCTTTGCTGCTCACATGAAGCCAAAGTTAAATGCTCTAGAGTTTTCCCGTCGTCCTGTGACAAACCTGGCCTGGGACTCTGAAGGACAGTCCAAAGCACGTGGAGTCAGGAAGAGAAAGGAGCAAAAGAGTAAAATGCGGAGGATGTGTGGAGATTTCCAAGTGCCACGCAGGAAAAAAAAAAAAAGTATGTGTGTATATATATATATATATATATATATATATATTCTTTTAGCCATTTAAACAATTTGACAAGCAAGAGCCGCGTTCTGAATGTTAGCAGTCTACGGGAGTTCCTGTTGTGGTTCAGTGGGTTAAGAACCCAGCTACTATCCAGGAGGCTGCAGGTTTGATCCCTGGCCTCACTCAGTGGGTGGGGGATCCGGCGTTGCTGAGCTGTGGTGTAGGTAGCAGATGCAGCTCAGATCTGGTGTGGCTGTGGCTGTGGTGTCAGCCAGCGGTTGCAGCTGCCATTCGACCCCTAGCCTGGGAACTTGCATATGCCAGTGGGTGTGGCTGTAAAGAGAGGAGGAAAAAAGAGAGAGAGAGATAAATAAGGTCTGAATCTTGAATGTGTAACATGGTGGGTGGCTATCACTGATAACACTTGTTGTGTAATGAAATTTGCTGAAAGAGTAGAACTTAAATGTTCTCAGCAAAAAGAGAGAGAGAAATATGTAAGGTAAATGCGTTAATCAACTAGATGGGGGAATCCTCTCATAGTGTGTGTACTTATCAAATCATCCCGATGTACATTTTAAGTATCTTCCAAATTTAATGTTCCAGTTATACCCCCATAGAGTTAAAAAATTTTTAATTAAAACAATTTAAATATGCATTAAAAATAAATAAAACACTAAATGTTAAAAAAAAAAAAAAAGTTACTCCAAACCATCCCCCTTCCAGCAGCCCAGTTCCACAGAGTTCTGCAGATATTCTATCGGCCAGCGGAACGATCCACTCACCAGGCTGCTTTCTTGGAGCAGGGTCCACACACAGGCCAAGCATGAGTCCTCCAGCTCCTTAGGGCATCAGCACGACGCCTACTCAAGGTAGATTCACAGGGTGCTCGGAAGGTGAGAAACATGAGCACCAGGGCACCCCTGCGTGATGGCACTGTAGCCCCGGCTGGGGGACTTAGAAAACCCCAAGGAAATTGCTCCGATGTGAAAGGCCCTCTGAGGCGCCCCCCGACCCCTGCCCCGGCACCCCCAACCTCCATCCCACCCCCGGCTCCCGGACCCAGCCTGCCCAGGTCTGGACAGCACTGGCTGCCGTGTTCCTAAAGGAACAGAAACATCACTCGTGGAATAAAAACAATCATCAGACAAGGTCACTCCCTGACTGTGTTGGAGCAGACCAACCACAAGGTCACATGTGACACAAAATGGAGAGAAGGACACTCTGCAGCCGCAAATAAAACTAACAACCCCCTCTTCTGACTGTGTGATGATTGCTGCTCATTAATGGCAGATCTACCCATGGTAACCCTCCATCTTCCGGGGCCAAATAAAGAAAGACAAAGAAAAAAAAATTAAAAGCTGCCCAATCAGGCTGCTCTTGGGCCCAAGGCTCCCCTGATACAAGATCGAAGCCCATAAAAAAAACCCCTCCAACTCCCCCATATGGCCCCTTGGCATGTATTCTCTCTTGTAGCGTGTGAGATGAATGCATCTCCCCTTGTTCAACTAGAGGTGTGTGTTCGTGGTAGACTTTGGCTGGTGGGTGTGAGCATAACTGAACCCATCTTACAAGGCTATTGGAAGGATTGAAGCGCTCAAGACAATGCCCATGTGTAGGGCCCAATCGTTATTTTGGTGTATTTCTGTCTTTCTGCCCCATTCACCCTAAGTCTTGCCTGACAGAGCCTCACTATTCAAAGCAAGTGAGATCCATGGGCTAGTACCATGGGCATCACCTAGGAGCTTGTTAGAAATACAGACTCTAGTGTCCCACTCTGGACTGACAGAGTCGGGAATGTGGTTTTTAACAAGCTAGAGAAGCACTGTTCTGGCTTAAGGGGTCAATATGATTAATGAAGGCACTTACCTTAGGCGCAACATTCAAGGGGACACCAAAAGCCTCTGTCATCAAGATAAATAATATTCTAATGCAGTATTAATGTAGTTAATCAAGTTAATGTAAAAATATCCATGATGAGCAAAATATCCAAATTTTCAATCAAGACAAGATCCAGTGGAGCTGAGATTAGGATGAGGCGAGTGAGGCCAAGCCCGGCAAGTGCAAGGTGGGATCCTGTCTTTATTGAAAATTTCGATGCAGTAGAAATGATCGCATTGTAAATCAGCTATACTTCAATAGAACTTTAAAAAAATGAAAAAAGTTTTTTGATATTTTTTGTTCATTGTGGATTTTTTGCATTATTTAAAAAATATTCTTTCTCCTTTCTGAATTTTTCTGAATCTGACATTTTCTGAATCTCTCAGCACCGCCTTTATTTATTTTTTTAATTAAAAGAATTTAATTATGGAAATGCCAGGGCCAGGGATCAAACCTGTGCCACAAGTGTGATCCCAGCTGCTGCTGTGACAGTGCCAGATCCTTAACCTGCTGAGCCACAAGGGAACTCCTCTCAGCCCCTCTTTAAATTGTTCCACCAAGATGAGAACTTCACTCACTTCTTCCAAAGTCTCAGAAAACCCTTAAAGAAATACTGAGTTGTGGCCTGTGGAGTTAGTCTGCCTGGTTTCAAATCCATGCTTTGCTGGACTTCCCATTTGGCTCCTAACAAATCCATGCTTTGCTACTTCCTAGCTGTGTTTGGACAAGTCCACTAAACTTTACAGCTTTAGTTTCTTCTCTGTAAAATAAAGAGGCGTAAAGTTCTATTCAATTTACTTTCTTTTCTTTTTCTTTTTCATTTTTGGCCACCCCATGGCATATGGAGTTCCCAGGCCAGGCATCAGGTCTGAGCCACAGTTGTGACCTACTTTGCAGCTGCAGCAGTGCTAGATCCTTGAACCTGCTGTCTTTGGCTGGGGGGTCAAACCTGCATCCTGGCGTTGCAAAGATGCTGCCATCTCGTTGCGCCACAATGGGAACGCCTACTTCATTTTCAAGTGAAAATAAAGAAGGGCCAATGTGATGTAATCCAAATACATAGTTTCAAAGAGCTAGTTTAAACCAGTGATGAAATTCAAAATGTGTTCAAGATGGACAGTGTTTTCTTTGAGTAGTCCTCAGTAAATGTAAATTTTAAATACACACATGCACAAATGTATTCATATCATGGCTACTGTTTTTTTAGCTCATTGTTTTCTTTTTAAATTAGTTTGATGCCCTTTCCTCCCTCTTTTCCTCCCATTCCCCTTTCTTTGTAATCCATGCTAAGATACATGCATCAGAGTTCCCAGTGTGGCTCAGTGGTAACGATCCCGACTAGATGCATGAGGCTGCAGGTTCAATCCCTGGCCTCCATCAGTGGATTAAGGATCTGGTGTTGCCATGAGCTGTGGTATAGGTCAAAGACATGGCTTGGATCCAGTATTGCTGTGGCTATGGCGTAGGCTGGCAGCTGCCGCTTCAATTGGACCCCTAGCCTGGAAACTTCCATATGCTGCAACTGTGGCCCTAAAAAACAAAAACAAATAAATAAATAAAATTTTAAATAAAATAAATTAAAAAATAAGAATTTTAAAAGATGCATGTATATCTTTCACATTCCTTTAATGAGGTAGATACCACATATAGATGCATGTGCACATATACACATTTAGATGTGGGGGTGGATTCATTGTTTTACAAACACGGGACTATATATATATATATATATTTTTTTTTTTAGGGGTTTGAAATTCCAGCTCCTTTTATTTATTTATTTATTTTGTAAGTCACTGTTTTTTTCAATTTTTTTACAATATGTTTTTTAAATTACTCAATGAATTTTATTACATTTATAGTTGTACAATGATCATCACAACCCACTTTTATACAATTTCCAACCCAAATCCCCAGCCCATCCTCCCACCTTGCCCCCAATCTGTCTCCTTTGGAAACCATAAGTTTCTCAAAGTCTCTGAGTCAGTATCTGTTCTGTGAAGAAGTTCATTGTGCCCCTTTTTTAGATTCCACATGTAAAGTGATAGCATATGATGTTGATGTCTCACTGCAAACATGGGATTATATTGTTAATGCTTTTCTACCCCTTGTTTATAAACAACACCTTGTAGAAACCCCTCCTAGCCAACTGGTATACCTCTATTCCTTTCTTTTACATTGTCTGCATACTTGTTCTTGATGTGGATTACCGTGATTCAATCATTTTTCTGTAGTAATGAGGATGCATTTCTTTCTAGTTTTTTTTTTAATCTCTCTAAATAGCACTGTAATGAAACATCTTGATACATATATTCTAATACTGTAGATTAGTTTTTCCTTAAACTAACTACAAGTTAGCATACATGGAATCATATACTATGAACTCTTTTGTATCTGGATTATTTTGTCAGCAAAATAGTTTTGAGATTGGGCCTTGTTGCATGTAGAATTACTCCTTTCCATTGCTGAGTAGTATTCCATTGTATGCATACATTTCAGTTTGTTCTTCTGAACATGTGTATTTTAAATTTTAATAGATCATGAAAACTGAATGACTAGATTTCTTTCCCCAAATGCTGTAAGATTTGCATTTCTACCGATAATATATATTGAGGTGTTTTTAATTTTGACTGGCCTGATTACTGTGAAGAGGGTCTTATTATTAATTTCATTTGCATTTCCCCAGCTATGGTAAATTCAAGCATCTTTTTATACATTTGTTGCCTATCTGGATTGGTGTTCTAAGAATTGCCTTTTCCTATTTTTTAAGCATTTTTCAATTGAGTTGCCAATTTATTAAATCTTCCCCTAGCATATAAATGAGTTCCTGTATTAATTTCTATATAGTTTACCTCTGCATAATTCATATCTATACTATATATATAAACATTATATAAATTAAAATTTTGTCATTACAAGTATTATTTTCACAAATCTATCCTTTGAGTTTTGAATTTGTGTCTTTTACCATGCACACTTTAATGTGGTCAGATATATCTTTTCTTTTATTGTCTCTGTGTTTTGCAAGCTTATTAAGGTTTCCTTGTCCCTAGATTGTACACAAAGTCTCTCAGATATTGCTGCAGTATTTTGTTCTGTTTTATTGTTTACTACTAAGACTGATCTCTGGGGAATATATTTTGGTATATGGTGTAAAATGAATTGTGTTTTATTTCTGATGGATAGCAGTTGTACTGGTATCCTTTTAAAGATGATTTTTTATTTTTCCTTTAAATTGAACTACATTTGATGCATAATATATATTAAATTCTCACATACAAGATGATTTTTCTGGATTCTCTTTTCTTTCCACTATTCTATTTCATACCAATACCATGTTTACTTCATAATGGCTTAATAATATGCTCGGATGTCTGGTAGGACAGTTCCCCTGCTACTGTTCTTTTTTATGTACTCGAGCATTTATTCTTTCATATGAAGTTTAAAATCATTTATCCAGTCTCCTCCCTGACTCAAGAAAGGAAAAACAAAACAACTGTGCAATTGTTAATTATAATGGCACAATATTTATGTATTTTTGAGAGAATTAATAATTTTGTGATATTTCACCTTCTCATCTGAGAGGCAGTCTGTCTTTTCATTTATTCAGACCTTGTTTTGTGACCCTTAATAAGATTAGTCCCTTTATTTATTAACTGTATTCCTTGATGTTTTTGCTCACGATTTTATGAATAGGATATTTTCCCTTTTCCATTGCTACATGCTTGTTATTAGAATAAATAAAAGCTAATATTTTATGTGAATTTATCCTATATCCTCTGATTCTTAAAATCTCTTATTAATCCTAATGCTTTGGGAAAAAAAAGATCTCTTGGGAATTCATATCATGAGCAAAAATGCCTCATATTCATTTCTTTTCAAATGTTTATTTCAGTTATTCATTTTCTTTTTTCTTTTCTTTAATTGCATTTACTAGATCTCCCAAGACAAAATCAAACTAATAGTCATAACAGGCTTTTCTGTCTGAACCTTAATTTTAAATGAAATATAGTTTTCGTGTTGCCATTAAGTTTTTGGTGGAGGACTCCTTGGAAATATTTCTATATTTAAGCAGTTTCCTTACAGGTATATATTATTAGGGTTATATTAGGAATACCTGCTGTATTGAATCAAATACCTTTTAAGTATCTGTTAATAAAGTCATATTAATTATTCCCTTAGTTTGTTTAAGGAAAGATATGGTATGTTAACCAATCTTCTGATATTAGAATACCTTTTCCAGAGTTCCCACTGTGGTGCAATGGGTCAAGGATCCTTCATTGTTTCCACAGAGGCTTGGGTTGCTGCTGAGGCGTGAGTTTGATTCTGGCCTGGTGCAGTGGGTTAAGGATCCTGCACTGCCACAGATGTGATGTAGGTCGCAGCTGCTGCTCAGATTCAATCCCTGGCCCGGAAACTTTAATATGCCACAGATGCAGCCAAAAAACAAACAAACAAACAAACAACTTTTTCCATTCCTGGAGTAAACTCTTAACTGGTTTATTGATACATTGTTTGCATCTCTTCTAATTAGAATTTTTGAGTCTATATTTATAAATAGAATATTTTTCCACAAAAAAAGAGGTTTTGATAAACTTCTGTGAAAGAATTAGAGATTATATTTAGAGTCTGACAGTTACTGGGAATATTATCACCATCAATCTAATCAGAAAGTCTTCCTAAGCACAGGGAAGATAACAAGATCACAGTAGCAGATACAAGTCTTCCAGAACTCTTAAAATTTTCACATGAAAGCTTGAATCATCATTGGCAACAAGTACATATGTCGTTTGCTTTCCTTGAAGTGATAGGCTTCCTTCATTCACTTTTAAGCAAATGGCTGCCTGTTCCCCAAATCTTTTTTTTTTTTTGGAGGGGAAGAGGGACCAAACCTGCAGCAGATGGAGGTTCCCAGGCTAGGGGTCGAATTGGAGCTGCAGCTCCTGGCCTGTCCCACAGCCATAGCAACACTGGGTCCTTAACCCACTGAGCAGGACCAGGGATCGGACCCACATCATCATGGATACTAGTCAGGTTCCTTTCTGCTGAGCCACAATGGGAACTCCCCAACTCTTTTTTTTTTCTCCCACTGCACCCAAAGCAAGAGGACGTTCCCAGAATATGCCATCTTCTTGATCCTGTGCATCTTTTCTGCCTCAGTATCCCCTTCACCCAACACATGGTACTCAATCAAGATTATTGAGGAGGAGCTCCTGTCGTGGCACAGCAGAAACGAATCTAACTAAGAACCATGAAGTTGTGGGTTCGATCCCTGGCCTCACTCAGTGCGTTAAGGATCTGGTGTTGCTGTGAGCTGTGGTATAGGTCACAGAAGTGGCTTGGATCCCATGTTGCTATGGCTGTGGCGTACGCTGGCAGCTGTAGCTCTGATTAGACCCCTAGCCTGGGAACCTTCATATGCTGTGAGTGTGGCACTAAAAAGAAAAAAGAAAAAGAAAAAAAAGATTATTGAGGAGTTCCCTATTGGCCCAGTGGGTTAAGGATCAGTCATTGTCACTGCTGTGGCTAGGGTGGCTGCTGTGGTGCAGGTTTGATCCCTGGCCCGGGAACTTAAGAATGCTGCAACAAACAAAAGGCTATTGAATAAGTGAATGAATGATCTGCTTTGACTATGACCGGTTACTTCCCAAGCCCATATTGCAGATGAACTAGGATGGAGGATGCAGGTGAATAAGGGCAAATCCATCAGCATGAGAAGGAAACGCATTCAAAACTTCCTCCTAACAATGTGTTGTGGGTTTGTTGTCCTCTGCAAAGCCAGAAAGACAACTCTAGCACTTCCTGATCTCATCTCCTTTGAGACCCACTTAAACTTCCTGAGACTGTGAAATCTTCCTCATTTATTCATGTGCTGAAAGTCCTCTGGTCCACCAGCAAATACACAAGCCTTGCAGAACCTTGGAAAGTCATCAGAAACTCTCCAGCAGTTATGAACCATAGTTTAAAAACCTCTGAACTAACAAAATTATCATTCTGTCCCAGATTTAAACCTAAGCGTGGTGATTATAGCATATACACTGCAGTTCTGGTTGAGAGGGCAATTTAATTAGAAGCCTCCTATCTTGAGGCTCTTGTAACGCCATCCCACACCCCCCTAAAAATAATTCTTTAGGATGAAATTTCTAATGCAGTCTCTCTCAGCCTAAAGGTATGTTTTCTTGTAGAAAGTTGAGTAAGATTCCATGTAGGCTATTTTTAAAACTCAAGAAAAAGGGCAAAAAGGGAGATTTCACCACTTAAGGAATCACTCAGATACTTTCTTACTATTTTTTTTTTCCAAAATGCAAACTGCTTCCTTTAGAACTTTCAAGTTGTCCTTCTTAGTGCCTTTGGCATGTTTGAAGAAATTTGGGGGAGCTGTAATGAAGTTACTCACAAAATGTGTGTTGCTTATAGGAAGATTTATTTCTACCCTTTAAAAGAAATTTGTAAGGAGATTTTACATGGGAAATTATGATCCAAATCAGGTCTATGAGTAAAAGTGTGCATGTGTGTATGAGTGTGTCTGTAACAGGTGCATTCACACCTTACCATAAAAACTTATTGGTCAACCAAGTGGTATTCACCAAAAATAACTTTAGAATTAATATGTAATAAAGTTTTTTAAAGTATATATTAAGATTTATTTCTACTCTTTAAAAGAAACTTGCATGGAGATGTTACATAAGGAATTATGATATAAAAAGAATGTATATATATGTATGACTGAGTCACTTTGCTGTACAGCAGGAATTGGCACAATATTGTAAATCAACTATACTTTAATGAAGATGAAAGAAAAAGAAAGGAAGGAAAGAAAGAAGAAAGAAGAATTGCGATCAAAATCAGGTCTAGAATAAAATGTGAGGAGTTCCCGTCGCAGCCCAGTGGTTAACAAACCGGACTAGGATCCATGAGGACTCGGGTTCGATCCCTGGCCTCGCTCAGTGGGTTAAGGATCTGGTGTTGCCATGAGCTGTGGTGTAGGTCGAAGATGTGGCTCGGATCCTGCAGTGCTGTGGCTGTGGCGTAGGCGGGCATCTGTAGCTCTGGTTCGACCACCAGCCTGGGAACTTCCACGTGCCGCGGATGTGGCCCTAAAAAGACAAAAAATAATAATAATAATAAAAATAAATAAAAAATAGAATAAAATGTGAAAGGGTGTAAGAGATAGGAAAGATGTAAAAAGCACAAACATTAATCATATTTGATGACTGATTGGATATAAATGATGAAGAGGATTAAATGAAAGCTGACCTTCCATGTCCCTTGGAACAAAATCATCACTAGTTGTTCTGGAGGCCCATGTGCCTCTTCCACCTGTATCTTGCCCATTTCTTGTCCTCACTCAGCAGGTTAAGGATCTGGCTTTTTGGTGAGCTGTAGTGTAGGTCGAAGATGTGACTTGGATCCCATGTTGCTGTGGCTGTGGTGTAGGCCAGGAGCTACAGCTCTGATTGGACCCCTAGCCTTGGAACCTCTGTATGCCACTGGAGTGGCCATAAAAAGACAAAAAAAAGAAAAAGAAAAAAGAAAGCAGCAGAACATCAGACTTTAGAGGTAGAAGAGATCTTAGTCCAGCATTTTTCCCAAACGAGGCACATCTTTCTCAACCCACTCACCTCCTCCACTCTTCCCTTAGTTCAGCATGACTTGGTTGCTCTTTGCCTTCCTCACCTCCTCTTATTTCTGTGGTCTTTGGTAGAGAATTTAGATACCTTGCAATCTGTAGTTTTATTGGAGAGAAGTGTTGGCCCCAGGAAGTCCCTTTATTTTGCAAATAAGAAAAATCTGTCCACAGGATGCTAAATGACTTACTGAAAACCACATAGCTAGTTAAAGAGAAAACCTGAACTAGAATCCTTTTTGTTTGTTTCTTTTTCTTTTGGCCATGCCTCGGGGCATGTGGAAGTTCCCAGGCCAAGGATCAAACCCGTGCCACATCAGTGACGGCCAGATCCTTAACCCACTGAGCCACCAGGGAACTCCTAGAATCCTTTTTTAAAAAAATTACCGTTCAGTGCCCTTTCATTAGCCCATGCTCAGTACAGAAGTGTAGGACAAGCCACTTGAGAATTCACTGCCTGAAAACCATGAATTTCTTGGTTCCTCTCTGGAACCAACTTAATTCTACAAACAGCCACAGAAAGCAAACAAGGACCCTCAGATGTGTAATTTTTTTCCTATTGAACATGGATTGAATGTGCCTTCTGGAATGCATGATGATGACACTGCTAAAGAAAGATTTGGTTGTTCCAGTACCTTTTCCTAAGACAAGATATGTTTGCAACCAACTCCATATTAACAAATATAATTTAAAAAAAATAGCAACCAAGGATGAAAACATTCAACAGGTTGGTCTTTATCCACAGCGCTGAACTGCCCCCTTGTGCATATTCCGTATGAGTGCATTTTGCTAGGATAGCTGAGGGGGTGGGGGTGGAAGTCGGATTCTTCCTTTGCCTGGGGGAGGGGGGTGTCCTCCTCTCACCCCACATCATCCTTTCCTCCGCCTGTTCCTCCGTTTATAGTCCAAACTACAGAATCTGTTCATGGACAGCTTGGATTTTTGTGTGACCATGAATTTCCCCCTCAGTGTTTAGCCATCACTGAAAAAATTGTGGAACAACCAGAAAGGGCTGAGTTCAGGGGTTGGGGGCAAACATGCTCCCTGACCTGCCAGAGCCTGTAGTCTAACAGGGAAAGCCCATGGAGCAACTGGTCACCTGCAAAGTTGCTGATCCAAGAGGGGGGGAACAAAGGTGGGGGGAGTAGATATTAGGGGGCTATCCACGTTCATGCAAACTAGTATGCAGCACCCCTATATTGTTAAAAAAGAAATGAGTTCTCGGAGTTCCTGTCATGACTCAGCGGAAACAAATCCGTCTAGGAACCATGAGGTTGCAGGTTCAATCCCCGGCCTTGCTCAGTGGGTTAAGGATCTGGCGTTGTTGTGAGCTGTGGTGTAGGCTGCAGATGTGGTTCAGATCCTGCTTTGCTGTGGCTGTGGTATAGGCCAGCAGTTAGAGCTCTGATTCGACCCCTAGTCTGGAAACCTCCATATGCCGTGAGAGCGGCCCTAGAAAAGGTAGAAAGACAAAAAAAAAAAAAAAGAAGAAGAAGAAAGAAAGAAATGAATTCTTAAACATTGCTTTGTGAAGAATTCTTTTTTCAGGGAGGCATGGGCATCATGTCAAGTATTTGAGGATGAGTGCTGCTATCCAGCCACCACAACCTTTATCTTTTATTTTATTTATTTTATTTTATTTTATTTTTGCTTTTTAGGGCCACACCCACAGCATATGGAAGTTCCCAGGCTAGGGGTTAAATCAGAGCCATGGCTGCCCACCTACACCACAGCCACAGCAACACCGGATCCGAGCTGTGGCTGTGACCTACACAGCAACACTGGATCCTTAACCCACATCCTCATGAGTACTAGTCAGGTTCATTACTGAGGCACAACAGGAACTCTATCTCTTATTTTAATATTGCTCTCCAGTTTTCAGCTTTGATCCCCATAGTAAGACAATTTCAAATCAACATGTTGTGGTTTTTCTCTAAGATTTACCTTCAGCAAATGCAGGCTCAAGTTTGACTTTGGTAAGCCCAGCTTTCCACAGAACAGTGGAGGACTCTATGTGCATGCTCAATAATTGTCACTTACTGTGGGTGGCTTTTTGGTCATCGGTTTCCTCATCCCACAAAATTGCAATGCCTGCATTGTGGCAAATATTGTTTAGGATCTGAGCATGGGGGCAAACAACAAAAATAAACAAACAAAACCCTCACACACACACACAAAAACAAACCAGCAAAACCCCCAATCTCTGCACTCCAAGAGCTCAAAATCTTGTGAGAAACAAGCAAACCAATCGTTCATTTTGCAGGGTTTGTTTTTGAAGACTATTTTATCACAAGGAAAGTGCCCACAGCACACTATTGAGAGAGTGAATGCATGACAGGCAGGATGACTTGGGCTATAAGTAACAGAACCATAACTAAAAGTGACTTACACAAGGCAGCCACCTGTTATCTCACAGAACCGGAAGTCCAGAGAGGGCTTTCGGGAGCCCTAGAATTTGGTGGCTCCTGGAGAAGGAGGGTGCTCTCCCTTCTTGCACTCTGCCATGGGCATGGTTGGCACTGTCTTCCCTTGCGACCCCAGGATGCAGCAAGTGCCCTCATCAAGGAAGAGGGGCCTTGCCTCATATGTGTCTATTTTACAAGCCCCCACCCATCCACGGATGTCGCCTCTGGTCCCATCGCCCGGGCCTTAAGGCCATCGCTGGCCCAGCAACAGGTGATGGGAACATGAGTCCAGCCAGCTGCCCAAGCACGTGGCTTTGAGAAACCTGAACACAACCATGTTCTAAGGGCAATGAAAATGGAGAGCAATGGCTGTCCTCAGACCACCTGCAGACCTAGCTACGACGCGTCTGTACAACACAGCACATCTGTGCAACACAGCACATCTGTATCACCCCCACAGACCTGAAGGCAGCAGGCAGTCAAATGGTTCTCAGGGCTATTGCTAGGAAGTAATATTATGGACATTTTTCATTGCCTTCTTTTTACTTTTCTGTTTCTAAATTTCCCAAAGTGAGCATGAACCCTTTTTATCATCAGAAGAAAAATCTATTTGAAAAGTCAAGTGAAGAAATAAGCAATACTGGGAGTTCCTGCGGTGGCTCAGCCGGTTATGAACCTTACTAGTATCCCCGAGGATGCGGGTTCAATCCCTGGCCCTGCTCAGTGGGTTAAGGATCCGGTGTTGCAGTGAGCTATGGTGTAGGTTGTAGATGTGTCTTGGATCCTGTGTTGCTGTGGCTGTGGTGTAGGCTGGCAGCTGCAGCTCTGATTTGACCCCTAGCCTGGGAACTTACATATGCCACTGGTATGGCCCTAAAAAGCAAAAAAAAAAAAAAAAAAAAAAAAAAAGAAAGAAAGAAAGAAAGAAAGAAAGAAAGAAAAGAAATAAGCAATACCTTAGGACAGTTGTTAAGGAAACAGTTTAACAGGAGGAATGGAGTAAGAACCCAAGTAGCATTGGTTAATTTCCTATCCAAAAGGTGTTTGTAGACAGAAGGTTCTGCACCCCACTCCAGTGAGTAGGGGTTGGGAGTTTCCCTACACCAACAAGCAATGCCTAGACACCAACTATATGTCTTATAATTGACCCAGCTCTACTGGGAGGTGGCAGCAGATCCCACAGGTGAAGGGCTCAATCCTAAGGACTGCCCCCCCCACCCCACCTTCAGGTGCCAGTCACAATCCAGGCTTGTCAACCTCCTCCTTGGGTTCAGTGAATTTGCCAGAATGGCTCACAGAACTCAGAGAAACATTTTACTTAGCAGGTCACCAATCTATTACAAAAGGATCTGACACAGAAACAAGCCAGATGGAAGAGATGCACAGGACAAGGGATGTGGTACACTCTCCAGGTGTACCCCTCTCCCAGCATCTCTGCATGCTCACCAACTCGGAAGCTCTCTGAACCCCATCCTTTTGGATTTTTTTGAGGCTTCATTACGTAGGCATGATGGATTAAGTCACTTCCAGCCCCTCCTTCCTCCCTGAAGGTCAGGGGAGGAGGCGGGGCTGAGTTGAGTCCCGAAAGTTTCAATCCATTTTCACAGGGTAGGTTCTCCTGGCAGCCAGCTCCCATCCTTAGGTTTAGAGCTGTACTTTGCCTCATTAACACAACAGAAGACACCTTTAGTGTTCTCATCACTTATAAAATTCCAAGTGTTCTAGGAGCTCTGTGCCTGAAATGGGGAAGAAGATCAAATATATATATTTTTTTAAATCACAATATCACAACAACAAAGGCATATATTCACAACATGTCTAGGCTGATTTTTTTTTTCCTAGTATGAAAATTAGAGACCAGGACAGTATAAATTAGGCTAATTCTTTCAACTAGACAATAATTGTACAAGAATTCAAGCAGGGCAGAGGGCACATAGAACTCCCATTTATGGGGAGTTCCTGTTGTGGCTCAGTGGTAAAGAACCTGACTAGTAACCATGAGGATGTGGGTTTGATTCCTGGCCTCGCTTACTGGGTTAAGGATCTGGCTTTGCTGGGAGCTGTGGTGTAGGTTGAAGATGCAGCTTGGATCCAATGTTGCTGTGGCTGTGGCGTAGGCCAGCAGGTGCAGCTTGGATTCGACCCCTAACCTGGGAACTTCCATATGCTACAATTCGGCCCTTAAAAAAAAAAAAAAAAAAAAAAAGAACTTCCATCTATGGCAAGAAGAAATAACAACCTTTTCATGGAGGACTGTAAAACACCTTCTCAGTCTTAAAGGAACACCAAAAAAGAGCAACATCCAAACAAAATGCCCTCCTATGTATAACTTCCCAAATGGCACTAGAAATGCAGTTACTTTAATTCTAAATAATGACAACCCTGATTTGGAAACCAGTTGAAACGCTAAATGGATTTGCAGCACATCAAGTCTTCCATGGGACCGACACAGAAAGGGTCCACAGGGGCATTCATGAAACTTTCTTGCCTTCAAGTCCTTTTCCATTCCCATTCATCTCTGTCAGCTGCTCTGAGTGTCTGAGGAAGATGAAGCTAGAGGCATTGTTGATTCGGAGTCCTTGCCTCATGGCTCTTTAAAGATGGAGTTAGAGGGGGTAGGAGGACTGCACCCAGTCCCTGGAGTGAGGTCTCCAGTCCACTTGAGAGAGTTCTCTGAGATCGTGTGAAGGCCACACATCAATGTAGAGGACTCCTGACAAAACGAAGTACTTGACTCCTTCTCTTTCACGCATTCCCTTATCTTGGCAGGTACAAGAACCTGCAAGAATCCCTGACACTTGTACAACACTTGAAAAGCCCCAAGGACACTCACCTGGTCCGCACAAGCTTCATAACATAGTCACACCAGCTGCTGTACAAAATGAGAAAAAAAATAAGATTTAGAAAGGAAAAAAAAAAAAGTTTTGCTCAAGGTTATGTGGCTTTGAGTGGCAGAGCCTATTTTTCTTAACTGAGGTTTTCCTATTCATCCAAGATCAGGGTTTTTTTTCCCTTGTTCACGGTCTTGATACTCAGATATAGGGACCAAGTCCACAAGAACCATGTACTATGTGAAGAAGGGTTATACTTTAAAATTTCACATAGATTTTCTGTCTTTCTTCTTTTCTTCCTCATTTTCCCGTTCCCGTCTCCTTTTCCCCTCTCTCCCTCCCTTGTTGTCTGTCTCTTGTTAACACCAAGCTCACAGTGTTTGGGATAAAACCAAATACATGAAGCTAAGTTCCCCCTGCACCCTCACCCTGTTATTATTGCCTTACCCAACTTTCAGTTCAATTATCACCAATATAGGGGAGACTTGGATGCCACATTCTAAAAGCCAAAACCATTCTCTACCACACAGGAGACTGTGGCATAGTTTGAAAAATTAAATGCATTAAAATTATATTGTTGGCTACTTAAAATACCTCTCATCATTTATAAAGCATTATCCCCTTTGGTTTCTCATATTTTTAGCTCAGTAAGTATCCAATGGACCAAAAGGCACTTACTTATTTATCTTGGCTTTCCCATCTCATATTTCAAAAACTAAAATGTTTATTGCTCTGACTATTGCTCAGCTTTCCTTCCTGGACAAAATGCAGGAGAGAATTACGTTGAGAAGCAGCAGCTATGATACACGTCTTTGTACAGTGGTTGACAACATACATTCCTCCTGGTTGATATAACTAGCTCTGCGGGTTATTGGAATGCATATTCCTTGACCCTGAATTTACAATACTCCAGACATAATCATAGTGTTTTTGAATGGACTCAGCCTGGAGAGGGGACCTTGAGACATTATCTTAGAGGCCAGTTTGTTTGAAACTCATGGGTCCACCACTCAAAGATGTTAGATGAGCAGAGAAAGAAAAACTCCACAAATCTCATCCTCTTTCCCTTTCTTACTGAACTGTTCTAGATGCTGAGACAGTAGCAGAAAAAGCTTCTATTCTCATGGACTATATAGTCCAACAGGGGATAGACAATAGTATGTGTTGGATGAACACATATGCATATGCATACACACTTTTTGTTTGACTGTCAGATGGTGATTGATATATGTAATAAAGAGGGGTTCCCGTCATGGCTCAGAGGTTAACAAATCTGGCTAGGAACCACACCGTTGCGGGTTCGGTCCCTGGCCTTGCTCAGTGGGTTAAGGATCCGGCGTTGCCGTGAGCTGTGGTGTAGGTCGCAGACACGGCTCAGATCCCACGTTGCTGTGGCTCTGGCATAGGCCGGCGGCTACAGCTCTGATTTGACCCTTAGCCTGGGAACCTCCATATGCCATGAGAGCGACTCTAGAAAAGGCAAAAAGAAAAAAAAAAAAGTAATAAAATAATGCAGGCTAAGTGGGGGGAAAATGTCACATGGAGTTGAGGGAGGGGGTGTTGAAATGCTCTTTTTGATAGGGTCATCAGGGAGGACCTTGCTGAGCAGGTGAACTTAGAACACAGGCTGGAATGATGTGGACAAGTGAGCCTTGTAGAGAGATATCTGGGAGAAGAACAATCCAGAGGGACCAATAAGTGCAAAGGCCCTGAGGTAGAGACATGCTTGATGATTCTTGAATAAATGTATACAATTAATGTTATTAGCACATTCTGTTAGCAGATCTGGTCATATGAAAATGCCTCTTCTCTCTTTGTTGTACGTGGGACAAAAATTCCTGCCTGCCTTGTAAATGTGGTATTAAAGCCATGAATCTATAGCTATATAATGCAAACAGCTTATACTTGGAAAATCTGTGACCAGTCTCTTGCGTGTCTTTATCTCTCAGTGGACACCTATCTTTAGCCTTACAACAAAAAGCTGAGTTATTTTGAATCTCTAGAATGAAACCAAAAAATGGGATTCTCTGTTATTTTTTCCCTGCCCTAGTCAGGGAAAGCCTGGGTACCAAATAGCATTACATCCTTCTTTGAAAAGAGCCAAGAGGGAGTTCCCATCATGGCACAGCAGAAACAAATCCAACTAGGAACCATGAGGTTGCGGGTTTGATCCCTGGCCTCCCTCAGTGGGTCAAGGATCCGTCGTCGTTGCCATGAGCTGTGGCGTCGGTCACAGACGTGGCTCAGATCCCGAGTTGCTGTGGCTCTGGTGTCTGCTGGCAGCGGTAGCTCCAACTCGACCCTTAGCCTGGGAACCTCCATATGCCATGGGTGCAGCCCTAAAAGGCAAAAGGAAAGAAAAGAGCCAAGAGCCAAGCAGAAATGACAGACTGGATATCCCAATGAGCAGTGACAGGCTGTTCATTTACTTTGCAGTCTGGGTAGTTTGGGCCCAAGGATTTCTGCCACAGCTCTGTGCTGTAATGCATGTGGCTGTTAATTTTTAAGGGAGATAGCCAGAGTGTCACATCTTTGAAAACAAGATAAGAACAAAAATATTTTACTTTCAGGCTATTTTTCACACACTAAAAATATCAAGTTGAAAAAGAAATTTCATAGCCATTGATTTTTCCATCATGAGTCAGTCTCCAGCATGCTGAGTCTGAGGAACCAAAAATATGCTGGTAAGCTCAAATATGTTTGGCACAAATACGTGTACAGGACACCAGCCCAGGTATCACAGCTAGTACAAAAGGAGTTAGACCTAGCCTCTTATCTCAAGGGTTATAATGTCACTGACAAGCAAAGATATGATCACAAGAATATTAAAAAGTGAGAGCGGACACCAGGTAATCCAGAATCAAAGGAGTGAGGGATTCCCATTGCGGCTCAACAGGTTAAGAACCTGACTGGTAGCCAAGAGGATGCAGGTTCGATCCCTGGCCTTGCCCAGTGGGTTAAGGATACGGCGTTGCTGCTAGCTGCAGCATAGGTTGCAGATATGGCTCAGATCTGGCATTGCTGTGGCTGTGGTGTTGGCTGGCAGCTGTACTTCTGATTCAACCCCTAGCCTGGGAACTTCAATATGCCGCAGGTGAGGCCCTAAAAAGTCAAGGGAAAAAAAAAAAAAAAAAAAGAATCAAATGAGTGAGGTCTTTGCTTCCAGCCAAGGAGTGGCAGGAGCCAGATTTCTCCTTCCATTCGAAACAACAACAAAAATCAAAGATGCTGGTTTTTAAGACGTTATAGTTATCAGACAACGAAGGACTGTGATTTCCGAGAGATGGGAGCCTACTGAGCCCTGTGGTTGTTTGAGCATCCTGCCTAGAGAGAGTTTCTAGACTACAGGCAAAGAGGAGGTATTACTTTTCTAGGGCTGCCTTAACAAAGTACCATGGATGGGTGGGTGGCTCAACTAATATACATGTACGGGCCACAGATCTAAAAGCTAGAAATTCGAAATTGGAGTATGGGTGGGACTGGTTCCCCCTGAGGATGAAAAAAAACCTGTTCTAGACCGCTCTCAGAGTGGCATTCTCCCTGCATCTTCACATCAGTTTCCCTCTGTACATATCTTTACCCCCTTCCTATGAGGATACCAGTTATATGGGATTGGGTACCACCCTAATAACCTCATTTTACTGTGGTTACCACTGTAAAGACCTTGTTTCCAAGTAAGGTCATATGCTAAGGTACTGGGGGGTTAGGACTTTCACATCTTTTGGGAAAAACACTGTTCAGCCCATAACAGGAGAGACCTGAGCGAGCGCCTGGTGGACTCCCTGAGTTGAGGGGTTGAACCAAGAGTTCAGGGACACCAGGGCTGCTAGAGTTTGCAAAACAGGATCCCAGAGAGGAGAAAGCTGCACAGAGGGAGAGCCCTGGAGCCCTGCATTGTGTCCCCTGTAATATTTTCAGATTAAGATCCGTATAGGCATGCAGGGAAACCACACAAGGCTGGGGAAAGACCATTCAAACTTTAGAGGAAATGGAGCCCAGGGTCACTCGGGGCCAGGAGTAGACCCTGTTCTGGGGTCAGGTTGGAAAAATTCATTATTCATGGGGCATTGGTTGGGTTATTAAGGAAAACTTGCCTCAGCCTGAACACTCCAGATCCACCTAACAAATCATAAAAGCCAGACCCCAAAGGATCAACTCTTTCCAACTAACTTAACTACATCCCAGAGCAAAGCTCAAGAATATTTAGAGAAATACAAAAGTAGCCAGCACCCAACAAAGTAAAATTAACAATGTCTGGCATCCAATTAAAGATTACCAGGCATGCCAAAAAGCAGAAAAACATGACCTGTAATGAGGGAAACAGGCAATCAACCAAAACCAACCCAGGCTAACACAGATGTTACATAAGCAAATAAGTGTGTTAAAATAGTTATTAGAACTGTATCCTGGTGGGTGGGGGGATGGTACTGAGGGTTGGGGATGGAAATGCTGTAAAATGTGGTTGTGATGATTTTTGTACAATTATAAATGTAGTGAAATTCATTGAGTAATTTTTTTAAAAAAAGAACTGTATCCCACATGTCCAAAAAGTTAAGGTAGAGATGGAAGATATAAAGACCCATTTCAAACTTTTAGGAATGGAAATTAAAATGTTTGAGAGGAAAAACACAATGGATGGGATTAATGGCAAATTAACCTTCCAGGGAAAAGATTAGTGACCTTGAAGTAATACCAACAGAAACTATCCAAAATGAAACACACAGAGAAAAATTAATTTTAAAAAATGAAAACAGCATCAGTGAAATATGTGACAACCTCAAGTAGCCTAATCTACCTGTGACTGGAGTATCCAAAGAATAGCGAAATAAAAAAATATTTGAAGAGGAGTTCCTGTTGTGGCTCCATGGGTTGAGAACCCAACACAGTGTCCATGAGGGTTTAGTCCCTGGCCTCACTCAGTGGGTTAAGGATCCTGCATTGGCCCACGCTGTGGCATAGTTTGAAGGTTTGGCTGGGATCTAGAGTTGCCGTGCCTGTGGCATAGCCCTCAGCTGCAGCTCCAATTTGACTCCTAGCCTGGGAACCTCCATATGCTGCAGTGTGGCCATAAGAAAAAAAAAAAAAAAAATTTGAAGAAATAATGGCCAAAACCTTTCCAAACTTCACAAAAACTCTAAACCCACAGTTCAAAGTAAATCAATGAAACTCAAACACAAGAAACATGAACAAAACTGTAACAAGACATATCCTAATCAAATTGCTCAAATTCAGTTATAAAATCTTAAAAGCAGCTAAAGCAAAAAAAAAAAAAAAAAAAAAAAAGACATGTTAACAGAAGAACAAAGGTAAGGATGACAGAGATTTCTTGTCACAGCCAGAGATAGACCCAGGTAGGTATGTACAACTGATCATTGACAAAGATATAAAGGTATTTCAGTGGAAAAAAGATAGTCTTTCCAATGAATGGGGCTACACAAGTTTTTACATTCATATGTAAAAAATTAAACTTTGAGTCCTTTCTCACACTGTATGTAAAAAGTAACTCAAAATAGACTATACCCCTAAATAAGACACCTAAAACTGTAAAACCTTAATAAGAAAATAGGTCGTCATTATGACCTTGGGTTAGGGAAAGATTTATTTACAAAAATTCAGTCCATGAAAAAAAAATTGATAAAATGAATTTTAAAAAATTTTAAAGTTCTAATTTTCAAAATAACAGTTACGATTTTTACCAGACTGTATGATCATATTTGCAAAGCATATGTCTGATAACAGACTTGTATCCAGAACATATAAAGAGTTCTCAAAACTCAAGAGTAGGTAAACAAATACCCTATTTGTTTAATAGGGAAATAAATACCCTAAACAAGAGATCTGAACAAATATTTCACCAAACAAGGTATTTGGATGACAAATAAGCATTGCTCGATACCATTCATCATTAGAGAAATGTAAGTTAAAACCACAATCAAACACCAATTTATACCTATTACAGTGTTTAAATTTAAAAGATTGATCATACCGAGTGTTGTCAAGGATGTGGGGCAACTGGAAATCCCATACGATGCTGATGGGAATGTAATATGGTACAGCCACTGTGGAAAATTTTTGACAATTTCTTAAAAATTTAGGTGTTCAACTAGCATATGATCTAGATCTTCCATTCCTAGGTAATTACCAAAGAGAAAACAAGGCATATATCTATATAAAGACACATACATAAATATTCACAGCAGTTTTATTTATTAAAGTTCCAAACTGGAAATAACCCACATGGCCAGAAATAGGTGAATGAAGGAACAAATTGTGGTATTTCTATACAATGGAATATTACTCAGAAAATCAATGAATAATTGATAAAAATAAACAGATGGATTTAAAAATAATCAAGCCAAGTGAAAGAAGCCAGATCCAAAATGTACATAATGTATGATTACATTCATATAAACCTCTAGACAATGAAAATTAACTTACAGTGTCAGGAAACACATCTGTGATGACCAGGGTTGGGCATGGGGAGATGGATGTGAAGGCGAGATTACCTAGGGGCCTCAGGAAACTTTTGGAGGTGATGGATATGTTCATTATTTTGATTGTGGTGACGGTTTCATGAGAATATATACATATGGAAAACTTATCAAATTATACACTAAAATTTTACAGTTCATTGTGTACCAATTATACCTCAATATGTAGGTCACAGACGTGGCTTGGATCTGGCATTGCTGTGTCTGTGGCGTAGGCTGGCAGCGGTAACACCAATTAGACCCTTAGCCTGGGAACCTCCATATGCTGTGGGTGTGACCCTAAAGAGAAAAAAAAAATTATACCTCAATAAAAGTGTTTAAGCAAACAAACAAAAGAAGAATCACATTGTGTGATCCAGATGATGGACTTAGAAGGGGTCAGAAAGGGAGAAAATGCTGAGGACTAGACGGATGCAGATGGAATTGTAAAGAGTAGGGTTGGTGTGGACATAAACGTTGGAGGGGAGTTCCAGACGAGGGGCACAGCATGAGCAAAGATGGGGGAAGGGAATTAATGAATATTTATTCATTGTCTCTTTAAAGGACTCCAGCGAAGGTATAACATATGTGCACACATAGAAGCTAACGTCTGAATCTACATTTTGTGGTGATATTTACCCACTCTAAATATTCTTCTTCCCCTATTTGAGTTATCCATTGCTGTTTAAAAAATCACCTCAAAGTTTCGTGTCTTAAAACATCAATTTGTTATTGCTCATGATTCTGTGCGTGGAGTGGGTGGTTTTTGTGCTCTGTGTGCCGTGGGCTGAGGGGTTGGAAGGCTGGGGAGCTGGAACATCCAAGATGGCATCCTCGCCTGGCGACTGAAGTGTCTTCAGATGGCTCCCAGGGCTGAGTGTTGGGAGGGCACATCTCAAGAGCAAATAAGGCAAGAAACCAAGGTGGAAACAGCAAAGTTTCTTGACCTGGCTTCGGGAGTCCTGAAGTTTCTGCAGCAGCATGCTTTTAATTAAATCAGGTCAGAGGTAAGACTCCTGTCATCTTTGATCTGCTATCCTCCCCTCCCTGACACACGGCATGTGCAGTTATATTTACTTATACATGGATTACAGGGTAAATAATGGACCAGGACCACATACAGCTTAGTCATGCCTCATTCTTTTGGCTTCTCAAAATAAATTTTTAAATGAAGCACTTTTAGGAGTTCCCAAGTGGTTCGGCAAGTTAAGAACCTGACTAATATCCATGAGGATTCAGGGTTGATCCCTGGCCTTGATCAGTGTGTTAAGGATCTGGCATTGCCACAAGCTGCAGCATAAGTCATGGTTGTGGTTTGTATCTAGTATTGCTGTGGCTATAACATAAGCTGGCAGCTATAGCTCTGATTCAACCCCCTAGCCAGGAAACTTTAGGGCAGGTGAGGCCCTAAAAAGAAAAAAAAGAAAAAAAAAAAAAAAAAAAAAAGAAGAAGAAGAAGAAGCACTTTTGAATGAGTTGTTAAATGTTTAGCAGATAAAATACTCACAAGGGGGCGTAATGCACATATCCCCATTTTGCAGATTACAGACCAAAATCAGCCAGTTGACACATTACATGGATTTTATGGAGGAAGTTTTGCTCACTTTGGCAATACCCTTTTAGAAGGTTATATCATTGGAGCCTCCAGAATTTAAGTGAACTATTCCAAATGAAATATGAGTAGCTTTATGCTTGCAGAAGTCACATTATGAAGGTTTTTTTCCTAGACTTTGAAGATTGTCATTTCAACCACTGAGAGAACAGAAAATCCTACTGGTGGTTAGATTGGCAGGCATGCCAATAGTTTAAGTGTTGGAGTCGATCCAAACTACCCCATTTAGAGCTTAAGAGCCAAGCTTCCATACCATTCTGAGAAAAAAATCTTAATGGGAAGAAAACCAGTCAGTGATTTAAAAAGTAAATTGTATCCAGAATTTTAAAGAGCAAAGACTTTATGTACAATGAGGCATCCTTGTCCCTTCAACAGTTGATGAGATCCCACTTTTAGAGACGGTGGTCCATCACCTGGGAATATGACCCCATTAACCTCCTGAGGGCTGAACTTGGTGCTTAAACAAGAAGCCTTTTGCCTCAACACAGTTGCCTTGACTCTCCCAGCTTGGCGGTGTCCTGACCAGGGGTGTGGGAGCCAAATTCATTTTAAAATCACAGCCCTTCCTACCACATAGCACAGGGAACTGTATCATCTCTTGTGAGAGAACATGGTGGAAGATCGTTTGAGAAAAAGAATGTATATATATGTATGACTGAGTCACTTTGCTGTACAGCAGAAACTGTACACATTGTAAATCAACTATATGTATGTATGTGTGTGTATACATATATATACTTATATTTTTTTTCTTTTTTCTTTTTCTTTTCCTTTTTAGTGCCACCCTTGAGGCATATGGAAGTCCCCAGGCTAGGGGTTGAATTGGAGCTGCAGCTGTTGGCATACACCATAGCCACAGCAATGGGGGATCCAGGTCACATCTGCGACATACACCACAGCCCACAGAGGCCAAATCCTTTAACCCACTGAGTGAGGCCAGGGATCGAACCCACATCCTCATGGATACTAATCGCATTTGTTACTGCTTAGCCACAGTGGGAACTCCAATCAACTGTACTTTAATTTTAAAAAATGGTTTTTTAGGGAGTTCCCGTCGTGGCGCAGTGGTTAACGAATCCGACTAGGAACCATGAGGTTGCGGGTTTGGTCCCTGCCCTTGCTCAGTGGGTTACCGATCCGGCGTTGCCGTGAGCTGTGGTGTAGGTTGCAGACGCGGCTCGGATCCTGCGTTGCTGTGGCTCTGGTGTAGGCCGGTGGCTACAGCTCCGATTCAACCCCTAGCCTGGGAACCTCCATATGCCGCGGGAGCGGCCCAAGAAATAGCAACAACAACAACAACAACAACAACCAAAAAAAAAAAAAAAAAAAAGGTTTTTTAATTTAAAAAAATTGGAGTTCTCAGTGTTAAGAACCCAACATAGTATCCACAAGGATGAGGGTTCAATGCCTGGCCTTGCTCAGTGGGTTAAGGATATGGCATTGCTGCAAGGTGAGGCATAGGTTGTGGATGCGGCTTGGATCTGGTGTTGCTGTGGCTGTGGCGTAGGCATGTGACTGCAGCTCTAATTTGAGCCTAGCCTAGGAACTTCCATATACTTACTGCAGGTCTGGCTATAAAAAGAAAAAAATAAAAATAAATTAAAAAAATAAAAAATTTAGGGAGTTCCTGTTGTGGCTCAGTAGATTAAGAACCCTACTAGTATCCATAAGGATGCAGATTCAATCCCTGGCCTCCCTTAATGGGTTAAGGATCCAGCGTTGCTGTGAGCTGTGGTGTAGGTCTCAGATGCTGCTCGGATCTGGCATTGTTGGGGCTGTGGTGTAGGCTGGCAGCTCTAGTTCTGATTCAACCCAGTCTGGGAACTTCCATATGCCATAGGTGCAGCCCTAAAAATAAATAAATAAACAAATAATAAAAAATTTTTAAAAATGAAATCACAGCCCATTAGAGAAAATTGGGCCACATGCACTAAGGCCGGGCACTTGAGAGGTTTACTCTTTTCATTAAATTTTTTCTTCATAAATATTTAACGCTTAGAAATTTGTATTTAAATGTATCAGACCAAAATGCAGGAGCAATGTAGCAGAACATTTTCATGGCATTATATAAGGTCTTCGTACTATTTTAAAAATTGATCCTATGAAATCCAGAGAGGTCTAGTGGACAGAGCACAAGAGTCACCACTTCAGTCTTGACATCGTCTTCTCAGCCTTGGGCAAGTCGCTTGTTCATCTTTAGTCACTCGTCTGTGTGTTTCAATATCTATAAATCAAGCATCATCATTTACTGAGCCCCACCAGAGTACAGTGCAGTATAACTCATTAAGGTTTACAATCTGATTTGAGGAAAGGCATTAAATGCTATTGTTATATTATTATGGAAATGATGTTAACTTTGACATCAGAAACAATTGGCTTGTGACAGCAAAGCTTTCTGGTAAAGTCAGATCCTACCAGAGGCATAAAGCACACTTCTTGCCATGAGATTCCCTTCAAAATAATTAAATACACTGTATTCAATATAAAGTTGATGAGGAATCTCTGTGCATAACAAAACATGGGACGTGATTAATTATACATTCAGAGATTTGGGAACTGACACATAAAATATGATTGAGGGTAACGGAGGGGCAATGGGCTGGGCTGGCAGCACAGAACAGCCCACAAAAATCCTTCCTGTGTAGAGACTGGTATCTTCTCCCAGACTCCTTAGAGGAAGGCTTCAGTGATCAGAAGGGTCATTTTCATGCCTTTCTTCAGGTCCATCTGTCACAACTTTATCATTTTGTTCTAAGGACCTAAAATTGAGCTATGTTCAAATGGCATATGACAAATGAAGCTCTGGAGTTCCCTGGTGGCTCAGCAGGTTAAGGATCTGGCATTGTCACTGTTGTGGTGAGGGTTCGGTCCCTGGCCTAGGAACCTCTAGATGCTGTGGGCATGGCCAAATAAATAAATTTAAGAACAAAACAAACAAACAAAAAAACACAAGTGAATTTCTGTGTGAATGGGGTAAAAATCTTAATCAGAAACCACAGATCACATAATCCTACCTACTTGTCAATAAACCCGTGGTTAGAAAAATTTACTCATCCCTCTCTACTCTCACTTAGAAATAGAAAATTAGTGAAGTAAGGATGAGGAAACAAATGGATTGGAAGTTCCAGTTGTGGCACAGTGGAAACGAATCCAACTAGGAGCCATGAGGTTGTGGGTTTGATCCCTGGCCTTGCTCAGTGGGTTAAGGATCTGGTGTTGCCATGAGCTGTGGTGTAGATTGAAGACGTCGCAAGGATCTGGCGTTGCTGTGGCTGTGGTGTAGGCTGGCAGCTGTAGCTCTGATTTGACCCCTAGCCTGGGAACCTCCATATGCCATGGGTGAGGCCCTAAAAAGACAGAAAAAGAAAAAGAAAGAAAGAAAGAAAGAAAGAAAGAGAGAGAGAGAGAGAGAAAGAAAGAGAGAAAGAAAGAAAGAGAAAGAAAAAGAGAGGAAGAAAGAAAGATAGAAAGAAAGAAAGAAATCAGATCGGGTGACTTTTAGTCACTTTTAAGGATGCTTACGGGGGCCATTAAAAGCAAATGGGTACATTTTTAGTCTGGTTACAAGAGTAGTGGTGAATATGATTGGCAATTAAATTGAATGATTGAGAAACTTTAAGGATTTAAAATTTGCAGAGTATTTGTAAGGAACACGACTGTCCGATATGGGAAATTACCAGTCAAGGAAATGACGGCACTGCGTATATTTAAAAGCCCCAAGTGGAAAGGGAGAGAGGGGTGAACGCATCAGCCAGTATGTGATAAATGACTGCAATTTGGGGGAAGCATCACAGAAGGAAGGACCTAGGCATAAAAGAAAGTAGATTTACAGTTTGGAAAAATAGAAAAGAGAAAGTATTATATATGCTCAACACTCTAGTATCTGTTTATTCACTCATGCAACATGTTTTTTTTTTTCAGTGCACATCATGCAGTAGTTCATCCTTGCTCTGGACTAACTCAGCCTAAGGGAAGGACGGATGTGGGAACAAGTAACCAGACCTTTCATGCTGAAGCAGAGGCATGAAGCTCATTAGGAAAGTGGCTAGATCTGCCCAGATGGGGACAGGAAGTTTTCCCAGTTAATGTTATATTTGATCTGCATCTCGATAGATGGATTTAGAAGGTTCCTTGACTCAAAAAAATAGGCCTTTTGAGGCAAAGGAATAGCAGAAGCTCAGCACTGTATTGTTGAACTATTGCCACATAAACACTGAACAAGCCTTCCCAAAGCTTAGAGGCTTAAAATAGAATCATTTTTAAAATATGACACAAATGAACCTATCTACAAAATAAAAACAGACTCACAGACATAGAGAACAGACTTGAGGTTACCAGGGGTAAGGGAAAGGGAGTGAGATGGACTGGGAGTTTGGGCTTAGTAGATGCAAACTATTACATTTAGAATGGATAAGCAGTGAGGTCCTTCATAGTTCAGGGAACCGTATCCAATCGCTTGGGATAGACCATGATGGAGGATAGTATGACCAAAAGAATATATATATGTGTGTGTGTGTGTGTCACTTTGCTATACAGCAGAAATTGGCACAACATTGTAAATCAAATATACAACAATGTTTTTAAAATAGAGGGCATAGGAGTTCCCATCGTGGCTCAGTGGTTAACAAATCCAACTAGGAACCATGAGGTTGCAGGTTCAATCCCTGGCCTCGCTCAGTGGGTTAAGGATCCCACGTTGCTGTGGCTCTGGCGTAGGCTGGCAGCTACATCTCCGATTCGACCTCTGGCCTGGGAACCTCCATATGCCACGGGAGTGGCCCTAGAAAAGGTAGAAAGACAATAAATAAATAAATAAATAAATAAATAACAAAAATAAAATAAAATAGAGGGCATAAATTCATTGAGTAATAAAAAAATTAATAAAAATTTAAAAATAAATAAAAGTCTGAAAAAAAAAATAAAAATAAAAATAGAGGGCACAGTTTTTAGGGCCCTAGCCTGCTGTGGCCTCCTTGGCCTGGCAAAGCAATAAAACTATTTTTTTCCCCTTTTGCCCCTCCGCCCCCAATAGAACCATTTATTATGTCACATGAATCTACCCCTCAGTGAGGCCATGCTGCTGCTCTGAGTGTGGCTCAGCTGATCTCAGCTGGGCTGGGTCACTGGTCTGAGGTCAACTGGAGGTCAGCAGAGAGCTGGATGGCAGAATCAACCTTGGCTGGGATGACTCAGCACCACGCTGCTTGGTCTCTCATCATCCACTAGGCTAGCCTAGGCTTGTTCTAATGGCACAGAGAACCAGAGGCAACAGAAGTGCATAAGATATGTAGGCCTGGGCTCAGAACTGGCACACAGTTACTTCGCATATAGTCCATGGCTGAAGCAAGGCACGTGGCCAGGCCAGATCAAAGAATGGGGAAATAGACCCCATCTTTTGATGGGAAGAACTACAAAGTCATATTACAAGCAGAAAGGATTAAAAAAAAATAGTTGTAAATCCATCTACCACAATCACTAAGCTATAAAAGAATATGACATATTTAGGAGAAATCCAGGATTTAGGTATGGCTTGAGGATAAAGTTCTAATAGAGATTGAGATGAACAGATGATGAAGTTGTAAGCTGGAGCTAGGTCATGAAAGGACTTTTCATTTAGAAGAAAACCACATTTAGAAATTCTAATTTTTTAAGGCAATTATAAAGTTATCATGTAGTTGATGTGATTATATCTGTATTTTAGAAAAAAATGTAATGCACAATTTCCTAAAGGAAAAAAAGACAGGAGTTAGGCCAGTTAAGAAGCTACTATGGTTATTTAAGTCAGAATTGATTAGGGTTTATACAGAGGAAAGAGGAATGAAGAATATGGGGAGACAAATTTGGAAAAATGTTGGGGACAAAATTGACGGACTGAATGTGTGGTAGGAACTACTTGTTATCTCTCCTCTTTTCCCACAGTTATAAACCTCCTAATTTTCGTGAGCCCATGTCAACTCAGAATAAAGACATTTACCAGCTTCCCTTGCAGCTAAAGGAGACCATGTGAGTACATCCTGGTCCATGAGATGTAAACAGGTGTGTCCTTCCTGGAACCGTCACTAAAAGTCACTTGAGGCTTGCCTTTGCCGGCTTCTTTTCCTTCCCCTTATCCTATTTCCTGGAATGCAAATATCCACTTTGGATAAGGGATAAGAGGTGCACCTGGGGATGGCAGAGTAATGACCTAGAAGGAACCTCGGTACCTAAAGAGTTAATAGAATGAAGCCACCACACCAGCCCTGGACTGCCTGCCCACTTTCTGACTTTTAAATGAAAGCAAAATAAACCACTATCCCATTTAGGCTTCTATTGTTTAGGGTCTCTGCTATTTACAGATGAGCCTAATATGAACTGATACAGATGGGGAAAGGAGAATTTAAGGTCTGGATTTTGATGTTATTGATGTTATTAGACGAGGAGGAGGAGCAAGTCTCCAGGGGACATTCTTGAGTTCTGTTATGCAGCTGATAGGTTTATAAGGCCTCAGGAAGAAACATTAAAAATCTTTACCTTTGGGAAGAGGAATTGTGTGATGAGAAGCTGAAAAGACTTATCTGACACTAAAAACATGTTGGTATCTTTGATATTTATTTTGTACCATATGCTTGTTTCACCTAAGCATACATAAGTGCCAATACTTTACAAACTCTTCCAAAAAATAAATGAGGAGAGGACTCTTCCCAGCTCATCCTACGAAGCCAGAATTTCTCTGATACCAATACTAGACAAAGACATCAGAAAAAAAAAACTACAACAATATTCCTAATAAATATAAATGCAAAAATTCACAACAAACTGCTAGCAAAAGAAATTCAGCAACATATAAAACCATAAGTGAGATTTCTCTCAAGAACACAAGCTTAGGACTTCCCATGTGGCTCACAACATAACTACTCAAGAACACAAGCTTGGTGTAATATATGAAAATAATTGTGTAATAGGACAAAAGGCAAAAAAAAAAAATTACATGATCATCTCAACCAAAACAGACAAATCATTTGACAAAATTCAATACCACTTCATAACACCACCAAAAATTTGACCCATAAAATTTTTATGGATATATCCATAAATAAAAGCGCCACAGTTTGACATCATACTTAGTGGTGAAAGACTGGAGTTTTTTCTCTGAAATCAGTTTACAAAACAAGAATGTCTGCCTTTACCACTTCTATTTAACATTATACGGAGGTTCTAGCAAGGACAATTAGACAAAAAAATAAAATTAAAAGCATCTAGACTTGAAAAAGTAAAAGACTATTCTCAGGGGACATGATTTTGTATACAGAAAATATAAGGAATGCACCAAGAACTATTAAAATAAGTAAGTTCTGCAAAGGTTGCAAAATACAAGATTAAGATACAAAAATTAATTCACTAACAATGAACAATCTGAAAAGGAGATTAAGAAAACAATTCAATTCAATTTACAGTAGCCTCAAAAAGAATAAAATACCTAGAAATAAATTTAACATAGGAAGTAGACTTATACCGTAAAACAGGTCTGCACAAGAAAATCAGAAATTTTCTTTCCAATGGAAAGACCCCATGTTCATGGATTGGAAGACTTAATTTTGTTAAGATTGCAATTTTCCCTCAATTGATCTTCAGAGTCAATGAAATCTCTGTAAAATCACAGCTGGTTGTATTATAGAAATTGGCCAGCCTCATCCTGAAATTCAGGTGAAAATGCAAAGGAACCAGTATAGCCAAAACAATCTTTAAAAAAAAAAAATAGTAAAGTTGGAAGACTCACACACACACGTCTTGATTTCCAAAATTTGCATAAATTTCCAGTAATCAAGACAGTGTGTTACTGGCATAAGGATAAGATATAGATTAAGGGAATAGAATTGGGAGTCCACAAATAAGCCTTTGCATTTATCATCAATTGAATTTCATTGATTGGCTAAGACAAATCAATGGGAAGGAATCGTCTTTTCATCAAATGATGGGACAACTGGATAGCCACATGCAAAAGAATGTGATAAGAAAGTTGACCAAAGGTTTCTACTTCACCACATACAAAATTTTATATGTAACATATGTAGAATTAGAACATATAACAAGTTAATTCTTAGATCTAAATGTAAGAAATAAAACAGAAGAAATCACAGAAGTAAATTTTTGTGACCTTGGGTTTAGCTATGGTTTCTTGATATGACACCAAAACCATTAGAAACAAAAGAAAAAAATAGGTAAAGTAGATTGGTTCAAAATTAAAAACTTTCTGGAGTTTCTGCAATGGTACAGCAGGTTAAGGATCCAGCATTGCCGCAGCTGTGGCATGGTCGCGGCTGTGGCTTGGATTTGATCCCTGGCCCAGGTGCAGCCAAAAAAATAAAAAATAAAAAATTTTTGCTTCGAAGAACACTTTTAAGAAAATGAAAAGATGGAGTTCCCTGGTGGCACAGGAGGTTAAGCGTCCAGCTTTGTCACTGCTGTCGCTTGGATCACTGCTGTGGTTTGGGTTCTATTCAGGACCTTCTGCATGCCATGGGCATAGACAAAAAAAAAGTAGTGGAAAGATGACACACCAAATGGAAGAAAATATTTATAAATCATAATCTGATAAGTGACTTGTATCCAGAATATATTTTAAAAATAAAATCCAAAAATTAAAAGATTAAAAACAATTTAAAAAGATGAATATACTAATCAAAAAGTGGACAAAGGTTTTGAATGGACATTTCATCAAAGAAGATATACAAATGGCCAATAAGTACATGAAAAAGTGTTTAACATTAGTTATTAAGGAAACGCAATTCAATATTATAATGAGATACCACTTCACACCTCATAGAATGGCTATAATCAAAAACACAGATAATCGTAAGTGTTGGTGAGGGTGTGGAAATATTAGATTTCTCAGATTGTGCTGGTGAGAATGTAAAATGATGTAGCTGCTTTGGAAAACAGTTTGGCAGGTCCTCAAAAAGTTAAACAGCATTACCATATGACCTCACAATTTGATATACTCAAGAGAACTGAAAACAAATGTCCACACAAAAACTTGTATACAGATGTTCATACCAGCAGTATTCCTGACGGCCAAATAGTGGAAATAATCCATGATGTCCATCAGCTAATGAATGGATAAACAAAATATGGTTTATCCATACAATGGAATATTTCTCCACCATGAAAACAAGTAAAATTCTGATTTTCTATGAGTTTTTTTCAAAGCAGTATTGACCTATGTTAGGTCCTAGTGCACAGCACCACGACTCAGTATTTCTATATGTTGTAAAATGGTCACCGCGTAATGCACTATGTGTTTAATATTAAAAACCTTATTTGTTAGATACAAAGTTTAGGCCTTTTAAGGGAACCCAATAAAAATCACTTCTCTTCACTTGACTTTTAAGCATCAATTAAGAGTCAACATAGGATGATAAAATTTTACCTTCAGGGGAGCCTCTTGATGTTGATTTAGGCAAATTTACCCCTGTTGTCACTCAGGGGCAGCACCTGACTTAGGCCTTCCCTAGTTGGAAGGAGTGGTGCGAAGAGGACAGAAAGGGCTGAGTGGTTTCCAGACTCTCCTAGTTGATACATGGCCACTTGTTATGTTAGTGGGGTTTCTGGTTCTGGGAGAGAGTCTTTCCCCCAAATGTAAACTTTAAATAGTCCATAATCAGAATTCCCGTCGTGGCTCAGTGGTTAACGAACCCGACTAGGAACCATGAGGTTTCGGATTCGACCCCTGGCCTCATTCAGTGGGTTAAGGATCCGGCGTTGACCTGAGCTGTGGTGTAGGTTGCAGACGTGGCTCAGATCCCGCGTTGCTGTGGCTCTGGCAGTAGGCCGGTGGCTACAGCTCCAATTCGACCCCTAGCCTGGGAACCTCCATATGCCTCAGGAGCAGCCCAAGAAATGGCAAAAAGACAAAAATAAATAAATAAATAAATAAATAGTCCATAGTCTTTGGAGGTTTCTCTCTTCCTCCTACTCCTCCCCCTTCCCTTCCCTCTCCTTTACCACTCCCCTTCCTCTTCTGTCTCTCCCCTCCCCCTTTTCTTTAATAAATATATGAAAACCTTCTAAAACAGAATGCTTAGGCCCTCATGGCCAACCTGAATGCCCTCAGCAGTCTGGGAGCATGAGCAAGCCATGGAAGCATGGTATTTCCCCAGGGGTAAGTGCTAACCAGGGTCAGGTGGTGGGACATCAGAGAAGAGAGTGAATGAAACAACTCACCTTGAAGCCCAGAGGGGATGAGAGACTGGAAGGGTCCCAAGACCTGCCTTCTCTTTACGATCTAAGAATAAGTTTGTAGGTGTGAGTGCTTCAGAGAGTGAAGGGGCTGGGGGGAAACTAGCTTTCGTAAGTATCTATAAAGTGTGTTGCTTGGTGCTTTCAGCCCTAGGATTGTAACCCACATTACAATCCTGCAAAATAGGATTTTCCTCTTTTGCACATAAGGAATGCGAGGCTCAGGAATATCAAGTGATCTGCCTGAGGCTATGCAGCTAGCGTGCAGTAGAGCCAATATTTAAACCCACTTCTCTCTGGTTCCCAAACCTGTGTTTTATTTGCCCATTATGTCAGCAGCCTCCAGGGAAATGAGAAAACTAGAAAGTAGGAAGTTGCAGAGAAAAGAGGATTATAACTGCTTAAACTTTCAGAGCTGAATCAGTTTCAATTGAAGACAAATTCAAGGGTGTGGCCTTGGGGTGGGTTGCTGAAGTGGAGTGGAGGTCAAGGTCAAGTTCTTTGGAGTAGAGAAGGTCACCATGATGGCTGTTGTTGATTGGACCATCAGCATGGAGAGGGAATCAGCCTAGGAGGCTTGTCCAAGCCAAGGCAGAGTAAGCATGTCTGGTAGGAATGCAGAAGGGATGTAAGCTCGGAAAGATGGGCACAGAACCATTACAGCTTGGTGATATGGTGGTCATAGAAATATCAATGGGAAGTTCCTGTTATGGCTCATTGGTAATGAACCTGACTAGTATCCATGAGGATGTGGGTTCGATCCCTGGCCTCACTCAGTGGGTTAGAGGATCCAGCATTGCCACGAGCTGTGGTGTAGGTCTCAGACACAGCTCGGATCTGGTGTTGCTGTAGCTGTGGCATAGCCTGGCAGCTGCAGCTCCAATTGGACCCCTAGCTTGCAAACTTGCATATGCTACAGGTGCGGCCCTAAAAAGACAAAAAAAAAAAAAAAAAAAAAAAAAAAAAGGAAGAAGAAGAAGAAGAAAAATGAAATATTATAAATGGACACTCCTGAGGTAATCATGGAATTCTGAGTTTCTATCCTCTTCATGTCTTTCTCTCAAAAGGACACCTTTCAACTCCACAGGACCACAGGTATTTGCTTCATTGCAGAAAAACTAAACAGTTTTGAAGAATTATTTAAATTATTTTTCCAGCCAAGGGGTAGGAGGAATCCTGTTTCTAAGTTTTTGTAATATAAAGAATTTTTTAAAGATAGGTTTTAAGAATGAAAAAATTCTGCTTTTAATAGAAACTGAGAGCTTAATCCTTTGTTACTAGAGTAACCAAGTACCCAGTAGTTAATGATTACTATGTAAGTGTGTGATTTTAGGCCCTAATGTTAAAAATAATTTCAATGTACCAGGATTTTTATTTCATTGCTTTCAATAGGACTTTAACTAGAGAATTAGAACAGCTGATTACTGGGTATGGAGATTACAGAGGTTTTTGCTTCTACTCTTTCCTTCTGTGTACTTTTTGAATAGTTTGCTATTTATTACAGTTTCTGCAGGCAGGCAGCCAGAGTGAAGGCAAGGGGGTAATTCCAGCGTGTTGGATGGAGTTTCGGGTGCATCTGGGTTCTGCAGACAGGTGAGCCTGGGTTCAATCCCACTTCAGGGCCTCTCCTCTACCAGTTGGGGAGACATTGGGCAATATGCCTTAGAAGATGTGTAGAGAAGGTTGCAGACTCGTTTAGTTTTTCAAAATATCTTTATATACTTTAATCAGAACCATTGGGTTGGTTTGTTTGTTTTTTCTTTTTCTTTTCTTTTCTTTTTTTTTTAGGGCCACACATGTGGCATATGGAAGTTCCAAGGCTAGGGGTCCAATTGGAGATGCAGCTGCCGGCCTACGCCACAGCCCCAGCAACACAGGATCTCAGCTGTCTTCAACCTAAAAAACCACAACTCACAGCAACGCTGGATCCTTAACCCAGTGAGTGAGGCCAGGGATTGAACCCATGTCCTCATGGATGCTAGTCGGGTTCGTTACCGCTGAGCCACAATGGGAACTCCAGAACCATTGCTCTTTATATTCCCCTTAGTGTGGCTATCAACAATTAATTCTCTTGGTCTGTCAGATAAGCCAGCAATGACTTGGAGTTTACTCTGAGGACTGTTGGACATGGAATTTTTTTTTTTTTTTTTTTTTTTTTTTTTTTGTGCCATACCCATAGCAAGGCAAAGGTCTTGGGCCAGGGATGGAAACCTGTGGTCACAGCCGTGACTTGAGCCATAGCAGTGACAACACCAGATCCTTAATCCCTAGGCTACAACTCTGGAAATTGTTTATTTAACAATTTTTAAGTCATCACGTAGATGGTTTTCTCTTAAAAATAGTTCCTATAAAGGGGACAATATGGGACCTGGCCCAAATCGATGGAACACATGATAAAATGCTATACATTTCATCCCAGGCCTGGCTCTGAAGCTTGTATTCTTTCCACTTCATTCCACTATCTTTCAGAATGTGAAATTGTTGAAAATTAGGACTAGAAACTTCTGAGTCCTGTGGGGAATTGGACAATGGCCACTGCTCTAAACCCCTCGACTGTCTATGCTAGCACGTTCTTCCCATGTTTTACAGTAGATGCAGGCACTGCACAGGTGGATGTGCAGTAAGCACAATGCATTGCTTAAATATATTTTGACTTGTATTTTCTTCTGTAATTGTCCCTGTCTTGCCATATGAATCATAAGTTTTCCGAGGGCAGCACCCACATCTTTTTTTTTCCATAAATCTGTCCATATTGGTCAGTTTTCTTTTCATTGCAAGAGACTAGAAACACATAGTGAATTAACTCAAAAGGTGAAAGGTGAAGCTCTGGCTCCTGTAACCAAACCACAAGAGCCATGAGGCTGACCTCACGCATGAATGGGCTGGGGATTGGCTTGTAATTCATACACAGTCAGGCCTCTCTGCTGCTCACAAGGCTTTCTCTGGCACTTGATGCCTTCAGGTTTCCCTGCTTGGCTGGGAACATGGCTGTGGCCACTTCCAAGTCACAAGTGCACAGCTCCTAACAAGTGAGAAATGGTAAAGGTTTCCTCAGCTTCTATAGAAACCCTGGAGGAGGCTCCTGGTTGCCCATCCCTGGACCAGTCACAGTGGCTAGGGTACCACGATTAGCCCATGCTGGGCTCTGTGTCTGTTCCTGTGTTCATAGTATGTCAAAGGAAAGCATTCAGAGCAACTAAGGAAAGGGATTCCCCCCTCCCCTCAAGGGCTTCTTTTCAAACTACTAGCTGAGTGGTAGGTAAATAGTGGTTACTCTGCAAATACCAAGAGAGCTGATGAACATAAACTAGTCTCTCACTGGTCATTGATGGAAACAAATATAGTACACCCTCACCAAGCTCTTTCCCAGCTTCAGAACTCCACATAGACACCATGAGAAGAGCCCTAGCTCTTCCCATATGGGTGCTGGGGCTCTTTTTTTGGCCTGAAGTCAAATGCATTTGACATATGCAGTTGACACTTCCAGCACATCTCAATCTATGCTAACAGTATTTCAAAGCTAGTAGCTACTTTATTGGACAATGTAGGTAGATCCATTCCAAGAAATCTCTAAGTCTCAGGATATTGCCAGGATAGTCATGGCCCATTGCTCTTACTCCAATCCCAATATTGCTTCAGAATCCTGGCCTTCCAGAACAAGAATGAGCTCAACCTTTGGGTCAGCACCAAACCCATCTGGCATCTGGAAAATACAGAGAAGCCACTGTGTAGGACTTGCCCCTTGGCCTTTGGACTGATGTCAACTTGAGAGTGTAAAACAACAAGCTAAACTCAGGCCAAGGAAATCCTGACGTTCATTTGGAGGGAAACTGGGTGGCTGGCTGTCCTGTGCAGTAAGAAATTAGATACCGTTACTGAGATGATCATAATCTTCCCCCAGGGTCCTTAGGAGCTGATTTCGTAGGTCGATAGACTAAGAAGTCCGACAACTTAAACAGAAAGGATATTTCTAAGTTTCCTAATACAACCGTTAAGAAAATGTCATGTAATCAAAATGACAGTTGACACGACCGACTAATGACCTCACTGCATCTCTGTTGTGCCAAAGATTGAGATGATAACAGGATCAGAGGAAAGAAACCCTTATCCAGTTTAATTCAATTTATCTATGGCCAAATGCTTGTGAAGTCCTGTAAGGTAGAGTGCAGCCAGTGGTACCAACTTGCTTAGAATAAGTGCCACGTGGAGCCGAATTTCATATTTTGGATGATTTGGTGGTTATAGGACTTGTCATGGTAAGTCCTGTACTCTGAATAAATAAGTAGAAGCCCATGCTCACTTTTGTTCTCTTGTATCTTCATTAAGACTTACTTTTTAAATTACTGTATATCCACTACTAGACATCATAGAAATATATAGTTTATATTTTTAATTAAAAAAAATTTTTATAGCTGCACCTGCAGCATATGGAAGTTCCCAGCCTCGCAGTTGAATTGGAGCTGCAGATGAGGTCTGTGCCAGAGCAGTGGCAACACTGGATCCTTAACCCACTGAGCAAGGCCAGAGATTGAACCTGTATCCTCACAGAAACAACATCAGGTTCTTAATCCACTGACCCATGACAGGAACTCCAGAAATATATAATTTAAAAGTGAGGAGGTCCCTCGTGGCTCAGTGGGTTAAGGATCTGGGGTTGTCACTGCTGTGGCTCAGGTCAGTGCTGTGGCTTGGGTTTAGCCCTTGGCCTGAGAACTTCTGCATGCCACAGGTGCAGCCAAAAAGAGAGAAAAAAAAAAATTAAGGAGTTCCCAATGTGGCTCAGCATGTTATCAATCCAACTAGTATCTATGAGGATTTGGATTTGACACCTGGCCCCGCTCAGTGGGTTAAGGATCCAGCATTGCTGTGAGCTGTGGTGTAGGTCACAGACACGGCTCGGATCCAGCATTGCTGTGGCTATGGCATAGGCCAGCAGCTGTAGCTCTGATTTGACCTCTAGTCTGGGAACTTCCAGATACCATAGGGGAAAAACAAACAAACAAACAAAATTAAGTTCATTCAATTTATGTTTTAATGTTAATTACGTGTGTGAAATATGGTATAAAAAGAACCAAAAGGTATGAAGTAAAAGTGAGGCTCCCTTCCTCTCTGTTTCCCAGTATCAAAGGCGATCACTCTTACCACGTCTGTATTTTCCTAAAGATAGTTTATGCAAATCTATATAAATCTTTTTTAAAGATTTTAAAAGCTCCACATAAATCTTTCTTTTTCTTTTTTTAAACAAGTGGTATCATTTTATGCATGTTCTTTGTAACTTTTCCCTTAATGAAGTTTGGAGATCCTTCTGTATCTATACATGAAAAGCTGCCTCATTATTTTCTAGGGCTGCATGGTAGTTTTTAGGCTGAATTTTTCTTTATTTCTCTTTTTGGTGGCTATTTAGGCTACTTCCAATGTTTGGGGACTGTAAACAATGCTGGAAACAAAACAAAGCAAAAACATGTAATTGTATCATTTCAAATGTGACTGTTTCTACAGGATGATTATCTGGAATTAGAGTCACTAGGTCAAAGTGGATATGCACTTTAAATTTTGGTTAGATGGGGTCAAGTTATACTCCTTAGAAGGTTTTGCTGATTTTCAATTCCACTAGTACAGTGTGTGCTCATTAGCTGAGAGATGAGATGGAAAATTTTAGTTTAATTTGCTTTTCTCTTATAAGGAGCTTGATCAGCCATTTGCTGGTTTGGGGTTTTGTTTTGTTTTGTTTTGTTTTTTCTGCAGATTGCCTGTTAATATCTTTCATCCATTTTTCTACTGGGTTGTTGGTCTTCTTATGGATTTGTAGGAGCTCATTAAGGACTAGACTCTTGGGGCGGGGTTGTTTGTTTGTTTTTGAGGTTTATCAGTAGTCTGTTATCTGCTCAGAGTGGTCTCACTATGCAAAAAATATATGTTTTGGTGTTCCCTGGTAGCTCACTGGGTTAAAGATCCTGTGTTGTCACTTCTGTGGCACAGGTTCAATCCCTGGCCTGGGATATATATATATATTAAGTTTTTATATAGCCAAAGTTATAGATCTTTTCTTTTGTAGCACCCTATATATTGTGTCATATCCATTCATTAATTTATTCAACTAATGTTTATTGAGAATGTTCCATGGGTTACAAGTTTCCAGGTATTGAGGATACAACAGTGAACAAAACAGACCAAAGGCTGCTCATGGAGCTTGTATCACAGTGGACTATTTGGAGAACCTAAATCCATTGCACTCAAATTGCTTTTGTCTATTTTACTTAACATATCACAGACATCTTCCTGTGGCAATGTATTTATTTAGCTAATTCTCTTTCATGGTTATGATATTCTTTTTTCAGCATATACGATAATTTTTTTTTTTTTTTTTTTTTTTTTTTTATGGCCGCATCCACGGCACACGGAAGTTCCCAGGCCAGGGTCTGAATCTAAGCCACAGCTGTGACCTACACCACAGTTGTGGGAATGCTGGATCCTTTAACCCACTGCCCTGGGTGGGGATGGAGCCCCCATTTCCCCAGCTACCCAAGCCATGGCGGTCAGATTCTTAATGCACCGCACCAGGGAGGCAATTCCATACACTCAATGTCATAGCCAGTTCCTTGCTGAGCCCATATTCTAAACCAGAGGTCAGCAGACTTTTCTTACAGAGCCAAATCATAAAGATTTTAGGCTTGCTGGGCCATACAGTCTCCTCACAACTATTCAGTTCTACTGTTACAGCCTAAAAGCAGCCACAGACAATACCTTAAAAATGAGCATGGCTGCATTCCAAAGAAACTTTATTTATGACGGCTGAAATTTGCATTTCATATCATTTGCACATGTCACAAAAATGTATTTTTAAAATGTGTCCCAACCATTTAAAAATGTTAAAAACAAAACAAAACAAAACAACAACAACAAAACAAAACCCTTAACCTATGGCCATAGAAAGAGACATAAAAAGAGACAGTGGGGTGTATTTGGCGGGTAGACTGTAAGAGTTGGCAGACCTCTGCTCTAAGCCAACAGTGGTAAGAATAAGCACAGTAGCAATAACAACAGCAATAAATCACACCCTCAATTGCAGAAAACAAAGGCCTGCTCCCGGCCGTTGCTTGTCCTGCAGTGTTGGTTATCACAGTGTGCCCTGTCCTAAGTGTAGATCCGGTAAAATGATTTAGGCGCCAGATTCATTTTGGAAGCTGGGCTCTTGGAGCCCTGCGGCCAGTAGGCATCCCAGGCTCCTCCCTCCTCCCTTCCCAGCAGCAAGTCCCGCCCACCCCTGACGGTTTCCTCTCTTGACCAACCCTGTTTTTTTTTTCCTTGTTGCACTAAGTACAGCCTGACACCTGCGAGTACATTATCCACTCGGTTGTTTCTGGTGGGTCTTCCCCACCAGAAAGAGGGCAGAACTTTGCCTGCGCTACTCACGGTGGATTCCCAGGGCCTAGAACCCGGCTTGGCATATGGCGGCTGCTCAATATATATTTGTTGACTGAATGAATCACCTCTCCTCACAAGTCACCCACTTGGCATTGGCCTGGTGGAACCTGGACTCACAATGGAAAGTCTTAATGCAAATGAAACTTCGCTGCTTCAGAGAGAATCAGTGAGGACCAGGTTACTGTTGGCTGTCTCCAGACAGCTGGATGGAGGAAGAGAGGTGAAAATGGGGGCGGCTCACATTTTCTTCATTGTCCTACACTTCCTCCATGACTCAAAGGATAAACAGCTTTCCTTCCCTTGTCCAGAGACCACAGGCCCGATGATAAAGTCTTCCAGAAATGGCCAAACCAGAGCCTGACCACACTAGGTAGGCATCTAAGTGCTTTGTTTTTGACTCTTAAGCTGGAAAGAGAAAACCAAAGCAATTTCTCTGGTTGGGCATCTAGTCCTTTCAGCTTGAGTCAAAAACAAAGCACTTAGATGCCTACCCCGTGTTCTCAGGCTCTGGTGTGGCCATTTCTGGATTATGTCATCATTACTGAATATTTCTCATGCTAATAAGGCATAGGAATATGAAATTTATATGTCTTGATCATCTTTTTTAAAATTGAAATATACTTGATGTATAATGTTGTATTAGTTTCAAGTATACAGTGAAGTGATTCATATAAATATATATACACATTTATGGATATATTCTTTTTCAGATTCTTTTCCATTACAGGTTATTACAAAGGTATTGCATAAAGTTCCCTGTGCTATATCAAAGAAATGATTTCAGTGAGCCCAGACCCTTGCATCTTCCCATACATAGAAAAAGGCTAAATTCCTTAGCTGGAGATGTCCAGTTTCCTTTTATTAACAGTTACCTTTTATTCCTACTACTCGCCCTTTGCTTCAAAACTCCTATATATCCCAGCCCCCACCTCTCCTTCTCAGAGGGGTTTCTCAGAGTTGTTTGAAATGTTACCTCCCAGCCCTGATTTTGCCTCAAATAAAACTTAACCCACCCACACAAAAAAGGTCCTTGTGCTACACAGTAGGTCCTTGTTTTTTATTTTATATATAGTAGTGTGTATATGTTCATCTTAATCTCCTAATTTATCCCTCTCCTTCTCCCCTTTGTAACCTTAAGTTTGTTTTCTATGTCTGAATCTGTTTCTGTTTTGTAAATAAGTTCATTTGTATGATTGGGAATATGAGATTTTGATGATGGGAAATAACTTCTGGTCTTCGCATGTAATTTATGGAAAACCTGACTTTTTTTCAAAAATATTTCCATATATCATTTATATCTTAAGTAGAACACAACTAAATTTGAAGAAGAAAATTAAGCCTCCCTGAGGAAGCAGTGCCGAAAACCCTAAGTAAACTTTATGTAAATGAGGTTGAACACTCCAGATGATAGTTACTGAAAAAAATACATACACAGTTTGGTTTTCTCTATAGTCATTTTCAAAATAGTTGTCCAATTTAATTAGTTCCTAAAATCATGCAAAAAAAAAACCTCACCCCAACCAATTACCAATCACCAAATAGCTTGTGATTGTCAAGTGTGTGAGAATTTTTAGAACACTAATCAGGGAGTAAATATAGATGAGTTTCAGGGCAGACCCAAGAGTAATGTTTGAGGTCTTTGCCTGCAGAGTAATTACCCCCAAGTGGAGTTTGTAGAGCATATACCTAGGAAAGGGGCATTTTGGCCTTGTAGTCACATTGCACCCTGAACTTCATCTACATTCCTTGTGAAATTTGGGGGTGGGGAATGCATATTGTTAATCACTAAAGTGATTTCCAGCTCTAAAACATTATTATTATTTATTTATTTTTTTGTCTTTTTAGGGCCTCACCCACAGTACATGGAGGTTTCCAGGCCAGGGGTCAAAGTGGAGCTGCAGCCACCAGCCCACGCCATAGCCACAGCAATGCCAGATCCAAGCAGCATCTGCAACCTACACCACAGCTTATGGCAATGCCCGATCCTGAACCCACTGAGGGAGGCCAGGGATTGAACCCGCATCCTCATGATACGAGTCAGATTTGTTTCTGCTGAGCCATGATGGGAACTCCTAAAACGTTTTATAAATTTAAATTCTCCCCTAGCACATTCAGGCTTTTGGATGGTTTGTGTGTATGTGTGTGCCTGATGGCAAGACAAAGCCCACCCTGTACAAAATCAACAACTTTTGTACTACAGGCAATTAAAAGCTCCAATGGTACATTGAAAGCCCACTGCATGCGCAGTTAGGTACTGGAGATATGATGGAGTAAGACAAATAAGGAGTTTGCAGTCTAGCATGCTTCTTATTTCTTAAGTCTTTGTCTTCCATATGTATTCAATGTTTGGTGGAGTTTAAAAAAACAAAAAACAAAACAAAACTGGTTAGAACAGATCCTGTGGAAGCTGTATGGGACACATAAAATAAGCCTGGCTTTGTTGAAAAGCATTCTTATTTCCTATGCAGTTGGCATGTGGTAATTATATTTGCTTTCTAATTCCTAACAAGCACTTCTTGAGTAATTGGCACCCTGTTCTTGCTCCCTAGGACTAAGAATTACACTGGATAACCTCCACGGAAGTGGTGTATGTGTAATTTGATGAACTGGAAGAGTAAGACAGCCACCATAATTGAAATCAGTTTCCCTGTTGCATTTAACATCGGTTTACTAAGGAGGAGAAGAGAAGTCATGTGTAATTATGATTAAAAGGGATTTTCTCAGGCATTTCAAGGGCTCCTTCATACAGAGACCTAGGCAAGAAATGGGTAAAATCTTGCTGTTTGCATGGCGTAGTGCCTGGATGTCTACAGCAGAGAATCTACTGAAGTCAGTTCAGTTAAGTTCAGGAAACCTGCTCGAACACCAACTACATGACATGCACTTTGCTAGGTTCACATTAAAAAAAAAAAAAAAAAAAAAAAGAATAAGGTGCAGCTTCAAAAGTTCTTTGTGACTCTTCGAAGAGTTTGGGAAGATAGGACATAAGAACAAGGGGTGACAACAGTTTGTGACAGAAGCCATCTTCATACCTTGAAGGAATTTTAATTTTAGTGTAGCCATACCTTCATTTCAGGTCTTTTATAAACAACATTATGCTGCCAAAGTTTGTCCAAGTGATCTACAGAAGAGTGAAAATGATCATTATTTCTAGAATAACTTCGCTGTTATGACTTATTAGGAAGAAGGCAGAGATGGGTAAATAGGAAAAATTGTGGGGAGTACACTGATGGCATGGAAGTAATAATCTTGACTGACAGCTTTCCAAATCCTTAAAAGTCTTTCTAACACAGTTCAGATCACATTACGCAATTGTACTTATGGGCAGTTAAAGACATGCTGATGAATTTATCTGAAAGAAATAATCACATTCAAAAGAAGCGGGACAGCCCAGCTCAAGATGGCTGCCCCATCAAATAATAAAAAAGCTAGCTTAGAAGTTCTCCTTGTGGTGCAGCAGGTTAAGGATCTGGTGTTGTCACTGCTACGGCTCAGGTCACTGCTGTGGCACAGGTTCGAACTCTGGCCCCGGGAACTTCAGCACGCCATGGGCATGATCAAAAAAGAAAAAAAGGGAGTTCCCGTCGTGGCTCCAGGGTTAACATACCCGACTAGCATCCATGAGGATTCGGGTTCAATCCCTGGCTTGCTCAGTGGGTCAAGGATTCGGTGTTGCCGGGAGCTGTGATGTATGTGGCAGACACGGCTCGGATCCTGTGTTGCTGTGGCTCTGCTGTAGACTGGCGGCTACAGCTCTGATTCAACCCCTAGCCTGGGAACCTCTATATGCTGCAGGTGCAGCCCTAAAAAGACAGAAAAAAAAAAAATTAAGAAAGAAAAGAAAAAGGAAAAAGGGGGACAAAAGATATCCTAAAAAGAATTGGTTTAAAACAACTCTAACAACAAGAGAGGTGTTATTAACAAAGAAATCTCAACTAATTTTGGATGCTAAAAGCAGAGCACAGGAAAAAAGCCCAGGTAAAAATGTCCTCGACCTTGACAGTGATGGCAGGGATGACAGAAATTTGAAGGAGTGGAGGGAGAGGAAAGTGCAACTATGCTAACAACTGCCTGGCACCAGTAGAATACCAGTGCTCACCGGCCAGACTTTCTATACACTAATCAATGTAACTACTAAAATAACTAAACACAAGGACAGAAAGTCAGGAGGGGGAAGGGGGAAGGAGGTGGAGTAAAAGCATTAAATTCCTCAACTTTCTTATCAAGGAGTTGACAGATACTATCTAATGTTGAGAAATCAAGAAGTGATTTGGAGTTGTTCAGATAACCACCAAAAGCAGTCAAACTAGGCACGATTACAAGTGTTTGCCTCTGAGGCATCGACTGGCCAAAGGAGGAACAAAGGACAGGAGGATTTACTTTTCATTTTATACCTTCTGGCCTGTTTGATTTTGCTAAACAAGGGTATTGAGCATTTTTATAATGAAAAAATTAGAAGATAAATACCTGAACAGAGAAATATTCTGAGTTTATAAGAAAACAAGAATGAGTTATTTGACAGATTAGGTGGGGGAAGGGAAAGCAACACACAGAACAATACCTGAAATACGACCCTGTTGTGTTTCTTAAAATATTTTTGTTGATAGTATATGTTTGTAAGTGCAGAGAAAAGCCTTTAACAATGGTTTCCATTGGAGGAATGGAGAGGGATTGATGAGAAGAGATGAAAAGAGAATCATTTTTTCCTCTTAATGTACTTCTGAATTATTTGAAATGGTTACCAGGAGCCTAACTCTTGCAAGCTTAATTTATTAAAATGAATAAATTAATCAAGAAAATAGCAGAAATACTTTAATGTCTTAATATAGGTCTACACACATATGTATCCATTTGTCCACTTAACAAATATATAATGAATTCTTTCTGTGGGCTATGCCTTGTACTAATCACTGGTGAAAAGGCAATAAATAAGACAATCACTTGCCTTGAAGGAATTCGTAGTCAAATGGCTCAAAGGACAACAAACACATAATTATGATACAGGGTGATACGTGCTTTGATTGATGTAGGCAGAATGCTGTGTATGAAAGAGTTAATCCACCCTAAGGGTAGATGGAGTTGGGGGGCTGTGTTAGGCATCCTGAAAATGGAGGACAGCATTACAGTGTCAAGGCACAGGTGGAGTGTGCACTTCTGTGGGTATTTTATGCACAAGTATTTGTATGAAGTAAAAGCAAGTCAGTCCTGCCAAGAGCAGAGTGATAACCACATAGCGCCATGGCTGACATTAGAGCGTCAACACTTGGCTCTGTTTCAGGAGCTCCAAATGACCCCAAAATCCATGTATTCAATGAGGCTCTGGAGGGTCCGAGGGAGGAAAGATGAATTCTCAGGTTTCCAAGTGATCCAAACTCCCTGAGAAATTGGGGTGGGGGTGGGGGTGGTGGTGCCCAATGAGGTATGACCAGCACAGCCTAAAAGACAAATATTTGCATAATGGCTGAGCGTCTTCCCTTTGAAGATCCTAAAGCACTTTTGCAAATCAAGACTCTCCTTTTACAGATGACAAGCCTGAGGCTAAGAAAGCCATTTCCCCAAGTCACACGGACAGGCACTTGGAGAAACCAAACAGACCACACCATTTCTGGCTGCCCTCTTTGTTCTCGTGTTCCGATCGGGCCCCTCCCTCCGACACTGTAGATGGTGGAGAGGAAAGTCAAAGTGATTCGACTGGGGTCAGGGTGGGGGTGTTACAGAATTTGGTGTTAACAAGCACTGTTTCCTGAGCCCTGTTTGCATGCACACCTAGTGTTCCGGAGACACCGCATGTGGTTTCCAAGGCAGGCAGGCCTTGGCAAAGCCCCCAGCATTTCAAGTCTGCACGCGTCTCCAAGGTGCCACGATGTGCAACGCCTTCCTGGCAGGTTAGCTATGCCCTGCAGTACTTTCGGTTGGTTTTTATGGTCTTTAAAGCCACCAAGAAAGTCAGCGGGCCTGGAATTCAAACTTCGGAACTCTTCGACTCTGTTGCTGAGATTTCAGTGTTCAAACCTGTTTCTTTTTGCAACAGGAGTCTCAGCGTTTAAGACAAGATAAATGTGATAAGACAATGGCAGAGGAAATTGTGGGTTTATGTCTCCAGGTGGGCTAATTTCCAAATTACACTAGAGAAAATGGCTCTGGATAATTTCGCAGGTTTCCTCCATGGTTGCACCTGCAAAATTTAATTACACGGTTATTTATTTATTTATTTATTTTTCCACAGCAAAGATATCACTGTAATTGGGAGTTGCTTGACTTAGCCAGACTTGTTTCTTGTAAGGCCCAGGAGAAACAGTTTTATCCTGGGAATGAATAAGTGATGACGTGAGGCTATCTGACATAATTACTCTGCAGATTTCAGGTTGCTTCATTTTATCGGCAATGAAATCACGGGAAGAATACTTGGGTGAAGACTTTTGATCTTCACCACGACTGACTCATGGTTGTCTTCACTGATTCTGAGATGAGGACATTCATGAAAGCGCCCGAGACCATTAAAGTTCCATCTAAATGGAGGGATTGAAGTTGGGGGGTGATTAATTTAATATTGGTAGTTACTATGAATATCTTACATGGGCAAATTCAAATCATTCTCATAAATATTTATTGAGTACTTTCTGGGTTCAAGGCTAGAAGGGCATACTGTGAAACATAAAATTAAAAGAAAAACAAAGAAGGCCTGCCTTCAGAGCACCTGTGCTCTTGAGAATTAGGAATGTTTTCCTGAAGAGACTACGTACAGTAAAATATGTGTTAACTCGGACCCGTTTCAAATATGAGTTCATCTTTCTTAAATGACTGCTGGCATTTCAGGTCACTGCACTTGCCCGAAGGCCAGTGATACAGAAGCTCGTGGCAGTGTGGCACCAGGATTAATTTTTTGAACCCATATCTGATGTCAGCTTGTTATTTGTCAGCTTTTATAAAAAAAGTAGAGAGGGAGTTCCCGTCGTGGCGCAGTGGTTAACGAATCCGACTAGGAACCATGGGGTTGCGGGTTTGGTCCCTGCCCTTGCTCAGTGGGTTAACGATCCGGCGTTGCCGTGAGCTGTGGTGTAGGTTGCAGACACGGCTCGGATCCCACGTTGCTGTGGCTCTGGTGTAGGCTGGTGGCTACAGCTCCGATTAGACCCCTAGCCTGGGAACCTCCATATGCCGTGGGAGCGGCCCAAGAAATAGCAACAACAACAACAACAACAACAAAAGACAAAAAGACAAAAAAAAAAAAAAAAGTAGAGAGGAGAGTGTGTTTATCTAAGAGTCTCTGTTATTTGGTTTTCAGCTAATTGGGCAAAAACCATTTTATTATTTACGATTGATAAAAGACCAGCAAATGGTGAGTTCCATGAAGGAAGAAATCACAGCGGAATGAGAACTCTTGAGACAGCATCAGTGAGAGAATGACAGGGTCTGGGGAACAAAGGATGGTCACCCCTTCCCAGAGGTTCTCAAGAAGGCTCGTGATGAAATCTGGGGGAACCTTTGGTGGTCACAATGATTGCGGGAGGTGGAGGTAACTAGTGATAATTGGTGGGCAGAGGCCAGGGATGGGGAATGTCCTGCAGCGCTAGGATCAGTCTCAAACCGCAAAGGCTTACCCTGTGTCCTTCACAACCCAATATGTACATGAAAAATCCACTTGTAGTTATCTAGGTATCCAACTAGTTTTACATATAAACGCAGTGTATCTTTATGTGAATCTTTTTTTGATTTGTCTTGTTTTGTCTTTTAGGGCTGAACCTGCGGCATATGGAGGTTCCCAGGCTAGGGATCCAGTCCGAGTTGTAGCTGCCAGCCTACACCACAGCCACAGCAACTCGGGATCTGAGTCGTGTCTACGACTTACACCACACCTCATGGCAATGCGGGATCCTTAACCCACTGAGCGTGGCCAGGGATCAAACCCACAACCTCATGGATACCAGTCATATTCATTTCCCCTGAGCCCCGAGGGGAACTCCCTTTGCATGATTCTAAACATACTGAATTTACCTAAAATGCAACTAGCATGTACATGGAAAGAAAACTGTGCTTTGCAGTATGCAAAACTTCCCAAGAGCCCTTCACCATTTGGTAGATGCCGATCTCAGCATCACCGTTCTGGAAACACACATATCAGACGGAATCTGTACCACTCACTTCCTGGTGATCCCATAGAGAGCCAGCTTGTATGTAACCAGCTTCAAAATAAATTACTTTCCCGTTACTAAAGGAGAAGTCCTTTAACATTATAAGTAAGGCGATGTAACAAATTTTTTTTAATTGTGGTAAAACACAAATAATATTTACCGTCTTAACTATGTTTAAGTATACAGTTCAGTGGTATTAAATACACTCACATTGTTATGCAACCATCCATCCAGAGAACTCTTTGGAAACTCCTTTCATTTGCAGAACTGAAATGCTATACCCATTAAACAACTTTCCTTTTCTCTCCCCGCTGGCAACCACCATTCTACCTTCTGTCTCTGACTTTGACGACTCTAGTGCTCACAATTTAATGATTTTTGAGAGTCTGTGTGTAGATAGGTTGTAGTATCTATGACTTTTGTGGCAGAAAAGCAAGGAGGAGTTACAAGGTTATCTGTTATGAAAAGGAGGCATTGAGGGTGCTAGGTAGGGGCTCTCAGTATCTATGAATCAGCTCACAGAACCTTTGCAAGATCTGTATCTTAGAAAATCAACCTTTAGGAGTTGCCGTCGTGGCTCAGTGGTTAACGAATCCGAATAGGAACCATGAAGTTGCAGGTTCAATCCCTGGCCTCTCTCAGTGGGTTAAGGATCTGGTGTTGCCCTGAGCTGTGGTGTAGGTTGCAGACCTGGCTCGGATCCTACGTTACTGTGGCTCTGGTGTAGACTGGCAGCTACAGCTCCAATTAGACCCCTAGCCTGGGAACCTCCATAGGCCACAGGTGTGGCCCTAGAAAAGGCGAAAAGACCAAGAAAGGAAGGAAGGAAGGAAGGAAGGAAGGAAGGAAGGAAGGAAGGAAGGAAGGATAGAAAGAAAGAAAGAAAGAAAGAAAGAAAGAAAGAAAGAAAGAAAGAAAGAAAGAAAGAAAGAAAGAAAGAAAGAAAGAAAGAAAGAAAGTTCCCATCGTGGCGCAGTGGTTAACGAATCCGATTAGGAACCATGAGGTTGCAGGTTCGGTCCCTGCCCTTGCTCAGTGGGTTAACGATCCAGCGTTGCCGTGAGCTGTGGTGTAGGTCGCAGACACGGCTGGAATCCCGCGTTGCTGTGGCTCTGGCGTAGGCCGGTGGCTACAGCTCCTATTAGACCCCTAGCCTGGGAACCTCCATATGCCGCGGGAGCGGCCTAAGAAATGGCAAAAAGACAAAAATAAAAATAAAAAAAAAAACAAATAAAAAAAATAAAATAAAATTATAAAAAATAAAAATAAATAAAAAAAGAAAGAAAATCAACCTTTAATTAGTAATATATTTAAGATCAAACCAATTATTTCCTCCAAACCTAAGCTGTTTGTTGGAGGGCCTTTGTTTTCTTGAGCTTTTCCAGTAAACAGTTCCTACATTAGCTAGATCCGATCTGACGTGTCGATCATCTTGACATTGAATTTGATGAACAAAAAAATGGGAGCTTCTTGCTTAGACTGTGGTCTACTTTATTTAGTATCTCAGGGTTCTCCAGCAAGATGGGCAACTCCTAAATAAACAATGGCAGGGTAGTTGACTGAAAGACAAGAGGCTCATCAATTATCAAGCCCCATCGCATCCACAGATCCCACCTCCCCAGAAGCAACCAGGCATCTAGGTTCCTGACCCCACATAGTGACCGGGTTTAATAGGAGCACCATGCTGCCACAGTCATCCTGAGGTGACATCCATTAGCCCCTCTGATAACCCTGGTCCTAATAAAATACCACCCAAAACCAGTAAAAAGAACTTGGTATAATCTGGCTCATGCACTGGTTTGTACCATGCCTGTGACTTCACTCTCTTTGAATTACCTGAGATAATTTTCTCACACAGAGGGAAATCGCATCTATCATTTTTCAGTGGTGCCAGCTAAGAATAAAAAAAAACTTACCACTAGCATGAGGTTCGATTTTTAAAAAATGGTTGCAGAATTAAGTACCATCTACTATTTTGGCATTCAGAGTAAACTCAGTGAGTTCATTTGTTCTTCTTGGGTACCACACCAAACACTTCATGCCCTGTTTTAAAAGACAATATGGAACATTATGTGCATAAGTTATGTTTTAGCAAAACTTACCTTTCCTACCTTGTGATTTACCTCTTAAGGATTCTCTGTTTGAAATGGGTTACATGATGACGGCCAGTTAATATGCATGATCCCTATCAATGATTCCAGAATACCTATATATAACACTAACTTTTTCATTCAGATGTGGGCATTTTTAAAAACTGCAATGAGGAGTGTTCTTGATTATGTCTCCTCTTTTTGTTACAATGCCAGTTTTCCTGAAGTTTGGAATGTTGGATCTCTATCATTCATTTACGTATTCCTTCAACAATATTGGTTTCTGCACAAATGAATGGGACTCAGTCCCCGACCCTCTGACTAGGGAGAGAAATGATATTTTTTTTCATATTCAGTGGTTACTCAGAAATTGACGCCTGTGCCCTTACCTTCTGTAAAAGCGAGCTGGGAGATTTTAGATGCAGTGGATGTTTAACAGTAAACATAGTTTGTGATTGGAGTTACTGCTCTGGCGCAGTGCATTAAGAATCCAACTGCAGGTGTTCCCGTCATGGTTCAGCGGTTAATGAACCCAACTAGTATCCATGAGGATATGGGTTTGATCCCTGGCCTTCCTCAGTGGGTTAAGGATCTAGTATTGCTGTGGGCTGTGGGGTAGCTCACAGATGCAGCTCCGATTGGACCCCTAGCCTGGGAACATCCATATGCTGCAGGTGCGACCCTAAAAGTAAAAAAAAATTTTAAAAAGCCAACTGCAGTGGCTTGGGTCACTGTGCAGGCATAGGTTTGATCCCTGGCACAGCACAGTGGGTTAAAAGGATCTGGTGCTGCTGCAGCTGTGGCATAGGTTGCAGCTGAGTCTCAGATTCAATCCCTGGCCCAGGAACATCTATATGCCACAGGTACAGCCAAAAAATTAAAAAAAAAAAAGTTTATGATTAGTAGTAATAGAAGCAAAGAATTTGGAACTTTCATCTAGCAAAAATATCCTTTGGACCATGGTAACGCCTGGAGCCCACTCAGAAAATTATGGCCTTCTCCCCAGAACATGATTGGACATCTTTGCCGAGTGATGGAGTTATACTCAGAGGATGAAGAAGATGTCCTGATGAGTAAGAAGCTATCAATGACTGGGCCATCCCCATAAAGTAATGGAGCTATATACTCAGAGTTTATGGGATATCCTTGGAAAGTAAGAGTTATAATCATAGTGAGACTGGAGTATTCTTAGAGAGCATGGAGTTATATGATTCCCTTGCTGAGAAGCCTTTCTCCAGATTTCCAAATTTCAGTCAACTGAAGCACCATTTTCCCTGTCCCAGGGTGTAAATCACTGGAATCATAGAATTCTTTCATGTTAGAGAAAGAAGGCAACTTTGTCATTTTCAGATGAAGTCCAAAAAGGCTTGATGATTTTGCCTGAAGTCAGAGGCCACATATCAGATTAGGAGAAGCACTCACACTGCAGCCCAGTTCCCAGATGAGATGGTCCTCATTGGATTCCTTCTAATCAATCATTTGTTCTAGAAGCCTCTCCTTGCAGTGTTCCTCAGAGTTTGCCCTTCCTCACCTCTGCTTTTCCTAAGCATCTTTCTCCTCCAAATTTCTCTGCACAATCCTACAAAATTAGTACCTCCAGAACATAGCTTTCTCTGAGTCATTCTCCAGGATGAGATCTACAAAGGTCTTAGCAAACACTTCCCAAGGGGTAAGACAAAGCTCCCCCCACCTCCACCAAGCCCTCCTGGGTTGTTCCAAAGTGTGGCTCACCCTGTTTGTAACTTAGTTGCTTTAGTACCTACCATGTGGATACAGCTCAAAGGGTATTGTGGGTGAATGATTTTACTAATTTTTTTTCGCAATATTGTTGTCAAGGATCTTTGGCTGCAGAGATGTTAACTTCTTGTTGCACACAGATTGTCTGTCCTTACTCATGGGCCCTTGGCTTCTCCCATAATTTTAACTTGCACATGACTTTGGTTGGCCTTGGTGCCAAATCTTCATGATCTTTTTGTTAATGGATTGCCAATATCTGATTAATTTAGTTTCTCAGACAATCCATTACTCCATTATCTGTAAGCTATGTGCCTTTCTGTCTAAAACTAAGTTCCAGTCAGTGGTTTCAGGTCTGAGCCAGGAGAGGGTTAAGATCAAGTTAGAGGAATTATTTCATAACCAGAGGTGAGTGGAGAATTATCTGTTCTTTGTGAATAATCTGTATCCCTGCTTCCCCTTCAACAATGAATGTAACAATCTGGTTGTCATTGCCATGGGAATCAAGGCAAAGTGCCCTCTCCTCCCTGACTTGAGCCCTAAAAGCTTTGCAAGAAGAATCTGACAGCCTGAATTGAAGAGAAGAGCGTTGTCGGAGGTGGGAGAAAGGCGAGAGGGGTAGGAAGTGTTTCTTTACCATGACATTTGAGCTGTGAATTGTCAGGAAGAGGAGAGCTTGAGTGGGTTTTTATCAGTTACTGAGTGAAGCTCTGCTTAAAGCACTAAGCTTATTTCTCAGACCTCCCGGGCTGCTATCATTTTTTTTTAGGTGGTAGCTGTAATAAAGGAATATAGGATTTGGGATCAAAGTACTGGGTTCACTGCATCTTAATACCTAGGTTAAATAATTTGGGGGCAAACTATTTAAGCGCTCTCTGCCTGCATTTTCTTATATGTCAGGAGGGGAATAACAATAGCACTCCATTCTTTATTGTGAAGTTGAGACAAGATAAAACATGAAAGCTTTGTAAATTCCAACACATCAGACAAAGGTCAGTTACACATTATTAAAGGTGCCTCAGGAGTTCCCTCTGTGGTGCAGTTGTCTCTGCAGCAGCTCTGGTTGCGGCGAGACACAGATTCGATCCCTGGCCCAGTGCAGTGGGTTTAGGGTCTGGTGTTGCTGCAGCTTGGCATAGGTTGTAGCTGTGGCTTAGATTTGTTCCCTGGCCCAGGAATTTCTATATGCCCCAGGTGCAGCCAAAAAAGTAAAAATAAGTAAATAAATAAATACATAAGTACATACATACATGCATACATACATACATAAATTATGTGCCTTAGCTTGGTCTGGTCCATATGATGAAATGCTGTTTATGCCATAGAGGTGGGGTCAATTAACAGACTAATTGCCTTTCTAAAATGTTAAACAATAATTCCTCTCCCTTCCCCCAACCCAATGCAAATTTTTATGTCACAAAACAAAAGAAAGAAAAAATAGGGAGTTCCCGTTGTGGCTCAGTGGAAATGAATCCGACTAGGAACCATGAGGTTGTGGGTTCGATCCTGGCCTCGCTCAGTGGGTTAAGGATCCAGCGTTGCCATGAGCTGGGGTGTAGGCCACAGATGCGGCTTGGATCCCACGTTGCTGTGGCTGTGGTATAGGCCAGTAGCTACAGCTCCAATTCAACCCCTAGCCTGGGAACCTCTATATGCTGTGAGTGCAGCCTTAAAAGACAAAAATTAAAAAAATAAAAATAAATTAATTAATTAAATAAATAAAAGAAAAAATAACACTATTTATTTTCACAAAGAAGATACATTTGGAATGCAACTTTTGGTGTTCCAACACTTATCAGCAAAGGTCCTTTTAGCACAAGAAGATGTCAGGGTTATTTGCTGGGCTTTCAGGGTTCAGCTTCCATTCTATTGAGTTCAGTCTCAAAAGTGTATCAGTAGCAGCAAACTAGTTACAAATTAACAGGTAGCAAACCCAGTGTTGGCCTTGATTAAGCTCTCAATGGATCCTGTTCATTACTCTACTTTTTAATTTGTATTACCCTTTTTTAGATGCAATGATTATACAAATCAACTGCCTTTATACACTACCTACCTGCCTACTTTTTTTTTTAACATTGAAAGAAAAAAATCATTTAAAAATACATGAGCTTGTCCATTTATACTGTTAACTCCTCCAGTCTTTCCCCTTGATAATTCCACTTATATTACTTTCTCTGTATTTGGGATTTCATCTAACATCACCCTATGGAATCCGTTAATCATGCCTTAGTCAGTAGAGAGAAAAACAGGTAGGGAATGAACTTGCAAGTGACTAGAGAAGAAAACAATCTAAAATATGCTAACTTAAAATTCTAGAAATGTGTAAGAAAGTAAGGCCATGTTATCTTGGTGTTGATTTCCTAAACAATATTTTTTGAAAATATATTTCATGGTCAGTTTTCTTCTCATGGGGTCTCATACACACACAGACAACTGCTTTTTTTACATAGAAGAAATCTCAGTCATCTTCAAAGTGCGTATTCAATTCCTATTTGCTGTGGATTTAAAAATATATATAATTGAAGTACAATATCATACTAGTTTCAGGTATACAGCATCATGACTGCATATTTTCATACATTACAAACGATCTCCATGAGTGGTCTAGTTACCATCTGTCACCATACAAAGTTATTACAACATTATCAACTATATCCCTTATGCTGTAGATTATATCCCCATGACATTTGTTTTGTACCTGAAAGTTTGTATGTCTAATCCCTCCCCCTATGTTGCCCTGATATGGTGACTATTTTAAAAGGAGAAGTACCAGAACTGTGTGTCTAAAACAGCAGCAGTTCCAGAGTTCCTGCTGTCACCCAAGGGGATTGGCAGCATCTTGGGAGGGCTGGGACGCAGGTTCAATCCTCCGCCCGCCACAGTGGGTTAAGGATCTGGTGTTGCTGCAGCTGCAGCTTAGGTCACCACTGCAGCTTGAAACTTCAGGTGCTGAGGGGCAGCCAAAAAAAGAAGAAAGAAAAAGAAAAAGAAAGAAAGAAAGAAAACAGCAGTTCCCTCTCATCACCCCTAAGATGAGTCCATCTTTGGAGTAATAAGAATTTCTCTACCGCCTTACTCTCAAGAAAGCACACTGGCATTGCAGATAGATTCCAGGGAGGTAGATATATAGTTTGTATGTAAATAATTTTCAATTTCAACATTTTAGAATTAGTAACACATTTCTTAAAACAATAAGAAATGCTTGAAGATTTCTTATCCTTACATAGAGATTACCAAAAATCATCCAATTCTAAAGACGCTGGTATTTTATCCACCTATCTATCTATTTATTTATATGCATATTTATTTATTTTGCTTTGTAAGGCCTCACCCTTGGCATATGGAAGTTCCCAGGCTAGGGCTGAATCAGAGCTGCGGCTGCCAGCCTACGTCACAGCAACTTGGGATCCAAGCCACATCTGCGACCTACATCAACTAAGCTCATGGCAACACCGGATCCTTGACCCACTGAGCGAGGCCAGGGATCAGATTGGATGCGTCCTCATAGATGCTAGTTGGGTTCATTTCCACTGTGCCACAAAGGGAACTCTGACACTGGTATTTAGATATATTTTCCTTAAAAATAGCTTGTGGACCACTGGGCAGCTGGTGTCAAGGGAAACCACATCAGCCTCTGAACTCCACTGGGCAAGAGAGGGTTTGCAGAAGACTCTCAGATTCATTTCCCTTCTTCCCTAGCTCCCAGAGGGTCTCCTGCAGCAGGGAAAAATTCCCTTTTCATTTGTCTTGGGACATGGCCCTTTGTGGCACCAGCCAGAGGACACAGGGGCACAGCTTCCTAGGCAGAAGAGAATAGATTGCTTCCCCCAGCCCCTTCCATCTCCTCTTCAAGATCTCACTTCCAAACCAGAGCTTGGGGATTATTGTCTAAGAGTCTCCCAGCCACCAGGGGAAATGCCAGTTGTGTGGGCTGTGACTTTGGGATCAGACCACAGAGCCTGTAGAATCAAGCTGAACTTCCAAGTGCCAGCCTCGTGAATCTCAGCACACAGGCTGTTCCAGCAGAATGCTCCTGCAGAAGCTCCATGAACAAGCTCACTCCCCAAAATGCAAATTCAGACTTCCCCAACAGATTTGTCAAGTTGGAAATCTCTATATATACCCACCGTCACCTTCTGTAGGCAGAAGCAATTTCAGAGCTGTCTTTCTCGGTGAATTGTTAACCAGCTGAGAGTCTGGCAGTGCACCCGGAGTGGCAAGCTTTTGTTGGTTTGTTTTAGGACAGCCAGAAGGAGCTCTGTGAAACTGGTCCGGTGCCTCTGCGGAGCAGGTGTAGACCTGGTGGGGTAGGAAGTGCAGCCAGGGAAAACACAGGGCAGGAGCCTGGGCATAAGCAGCTCTGCTAATGGAATCTGGCTTCCTACTTCTCTCTGCAGGCCACAGATACAGTACTGGGATCCTTAGGCAGACTATGAAATCCTGAAAATTGGAATTTCAGGAAGAAAATGGTTTACAGTGCCACATTCTGAGTTGACTTAATGGACAAGGAAACAGTACTAATTACAACTATTTGATCACATTTCAAAATGGCGGCATTCCTGTTGTGGCTCAGTGGAAACAAACCCAACTAGTAACCACGAGGATGTGGGTTCGATCTCTGGCCCAGCTCAGTGGGTTAAGGATCTGGCACTGCCGTGAGCTACAGTATAGGTCGCAGACATGGCTGGGATCCTACATTGCTGTGGCTGTGGTGTAGGCTGGCAGCTGCAGCTATAATTCAACCCCTAGCTTGGGAACCTCCATAGGAACCCCTAGTCTGGGAACCTCCCGGGAACCTGGCAACTGCAGCCTTAAAAAGAAAAAAAAATTCAGGAGAGTTCCCATCGTGGCGCAGTGGTTAACGAATCCGACTAGGAACCATGAGGTTGCGGGTTCGGTCCCTGCCCTTGCTCAGTGGGTTAACGATCCAGCGTTGCCGTGAGCTGTGGTGTAGGTTGCAGATGCGGCTCGGATCCCATGTTGCTGTGGCTCTGGCATAGGCTGGTGACTACAGCTCTGATTCGACCCCTAGCCTGGGAATCTCCATATGCCTCAGAAGCAGCCTAGAAAAAGGCAAAAAGACAAAAAAGAAAAAAAAATCAAAATGGCAAGCCACTGGATTCAACCAGTGGTGGTAAGTCCCTACCTACTCTGTGCTTGGGTTTATGTTAGGTACTGTGTGGGAAGTGAACAAACAGACTATCCCACAGAGTTCATACTCTACCAAGACAAAAAGCTATTTTGGATATGAAATGCAAAAAATACTTATGAAATAAGCACAATTTTCCTAAATAGAATGTAAGATGTCAGAAATCCAGAGAGAAAATTAATCAGTAATAAAATACTCTTTGGCAAATTCCCACAGTAATAACAAAAACAGCAATGACATGTACACTCAGTGTAGATCTAATTTTGCCTTTCATCTAATGATTTCAAAGAATTTAGCAACGCCTGCTGAGTTAATCCTCAGTGCTAAACATGACTCTTCCATCTTCTTTTGAAAAAAAAGAAAAAAAATTGGCACTAACACTTCACATCTCACAGGGAAGGAGTTCTGGAAACAAAGCATGCTCACCCCCACACAAGCATCAAGCAGCAAATTAAAGATAGTCTAATTTATTCCAAAAAGTAAGTTGGGACTCAGAAGAATCAAACCAATGCCCCCAAATGAAAGTCACTGAAATAAGGAGTGTAAGTTTATTTCTTGCAAATGGACATAACAAAAACTCTTTAATGTACTTTCAGACACTTCTTGTCAGGCTTTCTCTATGTCTCAGTGACCCCAGGTCCTGAGTATATTCTGAGAAGTTTTGCTCCATATTCAAAGAAAATACTGCTTCCTCCTGTTTTAAAAGCAGAATGGAAGATAAAGATGTCATTTCCATAACATACGATATAGAGACAAGATGATTCAGCTGATGCTCTCTAAACCTTTGATGGATCCTCTTAGAACTGTATTCATGTGAAGGGAAAGGTTATGAATGAAAGAAATCAATTGTTTGCAAAAAATAAAGTGAGACTCTGCCAGAGATGGAGATGATCTGGAACAGATCTGATTCCTAATTACATGGTAATCTGATACTTAGCACCCTCACCTGACCGTCTTCAAAGGCTCCCACCAATAGTCATGGATTCTTTACCTCCTTTCCGCTCATCTACTCCCCAAATAGCTACTCTTTAAGGAAAAGTTGGTCTAACTTTTTAGGAGACCTGTCTTTCATTATGGGTGTCATTTTAGGATACAGTTACAAGTTATCTCTTTTCCTTTTGATCTGCCATGTTTCCTTTTGACTTGTTTTGAATAGATATTGTGTATTCTATGACCCTGTAAGACTGTTCTTTAAAAAATATACACACATACAGGCACCTGGGAGCCTCTCTGTGAAGGAAGTATATGGACACATTAGCATAAGACAAAGATCAGAGATGGCTTCATAAAAGCCTCTAAGACATGAGTTGGGTCAGATAAGGACAGATTAGTGAGATCTCGTCACGTATGTAAGAGGAAAAGTCATCCTGGGCAGAGCAGAGGTGCACAGACAAAGGCCCGGGACGTGAATGGGCTTGATGGTCCAGATATTAGGCACAAAGCAGAGAGCTAGAGCCCAGGCTGTGAGTGGGGGTAAGGTAAATTGGAATTAGACTGGAAGAGTGACTTGTTCAGGGTTACACAGCTAAGAAGTGACACAGTCATGATTTCAAGTGGGCTGTCGGAAGGCTCACATTCAGTAGATGGGGCCATCAGTCCTGTCCCATATCACTGTCAGTGCTCACATTTATTAAGCACTTACAGTGTACCAGCCACTGTTCTGAGCACTTTTCCCGTAGAAACTCATTGAATTATCACAACTGCTCTCCATTCTACAAAGACACAGGCATGAAAAGGTGAAGACATTTGCACAAGATCACATAACATGTGAGCAGCAGAGCCAGAATCTGATTTGCTGTTTGGCACCAGAGCCCCAGCATGTCACCATCACTCTACACTCTCTCGATATAGAGAAAGGGAACCCCAAGCCTGCTGATGTCAGGGCAGGCTTCAAAGAGGGGGCATCGGAGTTCCCGTCGTGGCGCAGTGGTTAACGAATCCGACCAGGAACCATGAGGTTGCGGGTTCAGTCCCTGCCCTTGCTCAGTGGGTTAACGATCCGGCATTGCCGTGAGCTGTGGTGTAGGTTGCAGACGCGGCTCGGATCCCGCGTTGCTGTGGCTCTGGCATAGGCCGGTGGCTACAGCTCCGATTCAACCCCTAGCCTGGGAACCTCCATATGCCGTGGGAGTGGCCCAAGAAATAGCAACAACAACAACAACAACAACAAAAGACAAAAGACAAAGAGGGGGCATCGTGGAAAATCATTCTCAAAAGACCTCTGGGAGTTGAGCCATTAGGGGAGAGGCCGAAAGAGTACAAGGCCCGGGGAGTATAAGCCAAGGTGTGCAGGATGGGAGATAAGTGGTTTGATTTTGGTTTTGGCCATGTCCAAGGCATGTGGAAGTTCCCGGGCCAGGGATCGAACCTGCGCCACAGCAGTGACCTGAGTCACTGCAGTGACAATGCTGGAAATTTAACCCACTGCCCTACAAAGGAACTCCAAGACAAGTGTTTTTTTTTTGTTTTTTTTTTTTTTTAAAGAAATTACTTCCTGGTAGCTGGAGGGTGGGGTGGGTGTTGGGGAATGATGGGCAGCTCCCAAGGTCCTTGATGGCAGCACATGTGACCTGTGTTTGATGGTTTTCAAGGAAGCAACATTTACACAAACAGGCTGAGTTAGAAGATATAAGGGCACCCGTGACATCCAAGGACAAGACACTAAGCACAGCCTGGACTCACGTGCAGGCTGCTCCCTCTTTCAGGGTTGGCACTACCTCGGCCTTGGCTTTTCCTCTCATCCCCAAGTCACACAAAAGTGAAGGATGCCTGGATTAGGGTGATGCCATTGGAGCTGGAGGGCGCGAGCTGAACGAGATGGATTTGTTATGAATGGTGGGGAGGGGGGGTGATAGTGACCACTGGGTTCCTAGCTGGGATGCACTGCAGAGACAGGAAATCCCGGGAGGAACAGCTTTGGAAGGCATCATAGACTGAACTGTGTGCCCCTAAATTCATGCATTGAAGCCCTCACTCCCAGTGTGACTGTATTTGGAGACAGGAGCTTTCAGGAAGTAAAGTTAAGTGAGATCATAAGGGCGGGGCCCCCATCCACTAGCACTAGTGTCCTCATAAGAAGAGGAGACACCAGAGATCTCTCTGCACATGTCCAGAGAGGAAGCCAGGTGAGGATGCAGGGAGAAGATGACAGTCTGCAAGCCAGGAAGAGAGGTCTCACCAGAAACCAACCCTGATGGCACCCTGATCTTGAACTTCTAGCTCCCAGAACTGTGAGGAAATAAATTTCTGTTGCTTTTTTTGTTTGCCTTTTCTAGAGCTGCTCCTGCGGCATATGGAGGTTCCCAGGCTAGGGGTCAAATCAGAGCTGTAGCTGCCAGCCTACACCACAGCCACAGCAACACGGGATCTGAGCTGTATCTGCAACCTACACCACAGCTCACGGCAACGCCGGATCCTTAACCTACTGAGTGAGGCCAGGGATCGAACCCGCAACCTCATGGTTCCTAGTCGGATTCGTTAACCACTGCGCCACAACGGGAACTCCAAATTTCTGTTGTTGAGTGCACACCCAGTCTGTGGTATTTGGTTATGGCAGCCTGAGCTGACTGATAAGAGGGAATGACAATTAACCCACACTTGGATGCAGATGGGTGGAAAGCAAATGGTGACTTAGAATTGGCAGTCAGTCTCTCTGAAAAAAGATCTAGGTCTTAGTATTTTTCCCCCAAGTTTTCCAGGTGATTCTAACACGCACTCAAGGGCAAGAACCACCTCAGTTTAGGAGAGGCCCTACAGAAGGAGAAAAAGAAGTACTTTGAAGATAGAAAACTGATGCTCTAGAGGCCTCAGACCTGGCTGCAGCATTTTTATCTTGAGGCTCTGGTGGCAGACTGGTGGGGGTGGGAAAGGATGAGGACCTGGCGTTGATACATACCATTTCATGCAGAAAATGCTCTGCATACACAAAAGGAGAGAGCCTGAACACCCATGTGTCCTAAATTAAACACTTTTATTTTTTTATTTTTATTTTTTTTTCATTTTTTTATTACTCAAATGAATTTATCACATCTGTAGTTGTATAATGATCATAACAATCTGATTTCACAGGATTTCCATCCCACAGCTAAATTAAACACTTTTAAAGAATTTTGCCGTATTTGCTCTGTTCTTGGGAAGGGGGTGGTGGGTGAGGGCTGGCATTTCTCCCTCAAGACATTCAGTGGCCTTGTTACTTTTTTTTTTTTTTTTGCCTCCCAGCCACATATGGAGATCCCAAGCCAGGGATCAAATCCCAGCCAGAGTTATAACTTAAGCCCCAACTTTGGCAACACCAGATCCTTAACCCATGGTGGCAGGCCAGGGGATGGCACCTGTGTCCCAGTGCTCTCACGAGGCCACCAAATCCCATTGCACCAAAGCGGGAACTAACGTACTTTTTTGGGGGGGGGGTTGGGGGGCACCCCCACAGCATATGGAAGTTCCCAGGCTAGGAGATGAATTGGCGCTATAGCTACCAGCCTACACCACAGCCACAGCCATGCGGAATCCAAGCTGCATCTGTGACCTACACCACAGTTCACGGCAACTCTAGATCCTTAACCCACTGAACGAGGCTAGGGATCAAACCCGTGTCCTCATGGGTACTTGTCGGGTTCGTTATGGCTAAGCCACAATGGGAAAGCCTTCACATTGTTACTTTTTAAAAGCTGCCCCTAGTGGTTCTAAGGTATAGCCAACAGTGATAATCACCATACACTGTGAAGCCTCCCAAAGATAGGCCACCCCAGGTGGTGAGAGTAGAAGGGAGGAAAGGCAGATGCAACCCTGAGATGGGGCAACTGCGAGCCGAGAAGCAGAACAAGCCCCCCACCCTCCCCAGGACGGGGGCACTGCCCTCAAGGGTCAAAAGCAGTGACACTCTGCTTCAGGCTGCAATGGTAGTGAAAGAAGGCTTCATGGGGAAGCAGGATTTGGAGCTGGGGCTTAGAGAATCTAGACAACTGAGATCCCCAGAGGGGAGGAGAGGAGACATTTCCCAGTCGGAAAGGAAGCTGGTAGTGATGGCTTGTTCAAGCCTAACAGCTTTTTGCATCACAGGCTCAACCAGAGGAGTCCTGTGAAAGAGTCCCTTCCCCTGGTCCTGCTGAATTCCCTCAGGGGGACTCACTGAGCCCAACATTCGCAACCTGTAACCCCATCTGTCGTTTGTCCTCTCCTGCGATGACTCTTCTCTTTAGATATGCTTGCCTACCTCTCCTAGGCTGGTAGTTCTCAAAGTGGGGCCCAGGAACCTGCAGCATCTGTGTCACCCAGGAGCTTGCATATTTTAGGGGGATCTCCTGCATCAGACACACAGGGGGCAGGTCCAGCATCTGTTTTGACACCCCTCCCAGGGGATCTGGTTGCACAATTAATTTTGAGGATCAGTGTCAGGTGGGACTCCCAGCCATGTCTGCACCCTTTTCAGCACTGTTCTCTCTGGAGTCCTCCCCGACAGAGGGCTGAACTCACACTAGGGAGACTTGAGGAAGAATGCTGGGAAATTAGACTGGGGCAAGATTATGGGGAGTTTGGATTTTACACTAAAGTAAGAAAGGAGCCATGAAGACTTTTGACGAGGGAGTTCCCATTGTGACTCAGCAGGTTAAGAACCTGACTAGTATCCTTGAGGATGTGGGTTCGACCCCTGGCCTCACTCAGTGGGTTAAGGATCCAGCGTTGTCGTGAGCTATGGTATAGGTCACAGATGCGACCCAGATCCTGCGTTGCTGTGGCTGTGGTGTAGGCTGGAAGCTGCAGCTCCGATTCAACCCCTAGCCTGGGAACTTCCATATGCTGCAGGTGCGGCCCTTCCTTAAAAAAAAAAAAAAAAAAAAAAAGAATAAGTCAGCGTGTTTTTCTGTGGCGGATGGAAATAAGATAACTATGAGAAAGGCAGAAGGAAAACTTGACCACGTGGACGTATTGAGGTTCACCCCCTCCATGGATTCAGGCCAGTCATGTTCTCGGAGAGAATCTTCTGCTCGTCCTGCCTCTTAGCATATTCTTGGTAGTGTTTGCCAAAAATCTGCTGATTACATATTTTGAATTACAGATTTTGAAATGTGCAGTACTTAAACAGTAAACCACATGAGATCAAATTCATGGAGCTACACTCAAATGTAAAGAGTGTTTTTTTTTTCTGGGCAGGGAAAGACAGAACTGAAGGGTCTGATCTTGTGATTTAAGAAAGAGTGTGTTCAGAGTCCCTTTTGTGGCTCAGCCGGATAAGAACCCAACTCGTATCCATGAGGATATAGGTTCGATTCCTGACCTCACTCGGTGGGTTAAAGAATCCAGTGTAGGTCAAAGATGTGGCTTGGATCTCGAGTTGCTGTGGTTGTAGTGTAGGTTGGCACCTACAGCTGTGCTTCAACCCCTAGCCTGGGAACTTCTGTATGCCTCAAGTGAGGCCCAAGGAAGGAAGGAAGGAAGGAAGGAAGGAAAGAAGAAAGAACGAAAGAAAGAAAGAAAGAAAGAAAGAAAGAAAGAAAGAAAGAAGGAAGGAAGGAAGGAAGGAAGGAAGGAAGGAAGGAAGGAAGGAAGGAGAAAGAAAGGAAAAGAAAAAGAAAGTGTGTGTGTTCAAGTCAGACCATCATTAGCTGTGTGATGTTGGGCAAATTACTGAAGCTCTCCGGGTTTCTACGCATCTGGAAACTAGGAACAATCTCCACATAGTCATGAGAAGGACTTGAGAGTGTCAACAGGAAAAACCAGTCCCAGCAAGCACTTTCTAAATGTTAACAAGAATGAAATATGGTGTATATATAGTTTTCCAGATTTCTATACTAATTCTCTTTTCCAGCGAAGACCCACTGCCTTTTTGTTTTTGGCCACCCCACAGCATATGGAGTTCCCAGGCCAGGGGGCAGATCTGAGCCACAATTGTAATCAAAGCCATAGCTGCAGCCACACCAGATCCTTAACCCACAGTGTCTGCTGTGGGGATTGAACCTGCATCCCAGCACTCCCAAGACACCACCAATCCCATTGCACTACAGCAGGAACTCCAAACACCCACTGCTTTTCCAATCCGGAAAGCAAGATAAACCACAGTTGTGCTTTGTTGTTGTGTTGTTGTTTTTACTTCCAGGGATTGAGCCATAAAGAGAGAAAAGATAGTGAAACAAACAGATGCCATCTCCATCAGGGGAGTCTGTTTTTATTTGGAATAGTGACAACGTGTGACCCCTGGGGTATCCTAATTTAAGCACAGACCGTAGGAAGAGTAAACACAAAGAATGATGAATTCTATGCTGGTATCTACCGTGCCCTGTCTCTACAAGCTTCGGTTCCAAAATTGAGGCGTCAGGTCACAGTGTTTTCTGCTTCCCTGCCCCTCTCCAAGGCGGGCCTCTTCCATCAGGTGCAAAGCCTGGACCTCCAGCATCAAATTAAAGAAATAGAACAAACTCATCCCTGGGCTTCTTTAAATATTCAGATAAACCCATGTGCCCCTACCAGTTAAATTAAGCTTTCCTAAGAAAAAGTAAGTCAATTAGTTCAAAATGTGGGTTAGTGCTTCTGGGTATTTAAAAGGGGATTTTTTTTTTTTTTCTTTTTTAGTTCATTTAGAAACAGCCACGGGGCAGGTACATACCTACTCCTTAGCACATCCTGTGAATTGCCACGACATACCTAGACACTGATTTCTGATATCTAGAGCTTCGAAATCTGGTCCTTAAACTCTCAAAGTCGTGAAGATATTGAAATATGAGCTTTACCCTTTGGGTTCATATATTTTATCTTCACCTTCATTACTGATATTTGTCAAGGGTGCTTGACATTGCTATAGAACAGAAGACAGCATTCCACACTCATTGAACTTCTTCCTTCCTTCATTCTGCAAACACTATCCAAACACTAGTAAACAAGCCGGTGTCCAAGACATGATGAAATTTAGTTGTAGAGCACACTTTATGATATATACTGCAAAGCTCATTGGTCTAAGAAGTCCAGATGCAGTAAACCACACTTTACCAAAATACAAAAAAAAAAAAAAAAAAAATTAGGTATTTCTTAAGCAGATGAATTTCCAGAAGGAATTTCTGGGTCATAGAACACGACCATTTTTGTGGCTTTTGAGAGGCTTTCTGTCTACTTGCTTTCTTACAAGATTATCTTTGGAGTTCCCGTTGTGGCTCAGTGGTAACGAACCCTACTAGTATCCATGAGGAGGTGGGTTGGATCCCTGGCCTCACTCAGTGGGTTAAGGATCCAGAGTTGCTGTGAGCTGTGGTGTAGGTCAGACACGGCTCGGATCTGGTATTGCTGTGGCTGTGGTGTAGGCCTGCAGCTGTAGCTCCAATTTGATCTCTAGCCCCTAGCCTGGGAACTTGCATATGCCCAGGGTGCGGCCCTAAAAAGAAATAAACAAAAACAAAAAATACCCCCCCCAAAAAAAACAACAACCCACAATTCTCTTAGGGAAAATGACATTCCTCTCATACATTATTTGTTTTACAAACAGCCTGGGTGACTGGTAGGTGATTATTAGGTGGAAAGATCAAGAATTATAGTTACCAGGTGGGAATTTGAGACTAAAAATTCTACTCCCACCAATCATTTGGTAAGTTTACTCTGACCTGTTTAATATCAAAGATAAAAATAGGTAAAGTCCTCCTCATCCCCAGGAGATTTATTCAGGACAGCCCAGGGTTTCAACAGAAAACACCTGATTCTAGTCTCTTTGGGTTTGTGGGCATTTCTTTTGCTTCTAAAATCTTCACTATCATTTTTTTTCCTAAGACACAAATGGGTCTCTACTTCCAATAGCCCAGGAAAATAATGCCAGTGTTTTAGGTGCCAAGTGACAGAGGTGACAGTTTCTTAGGCTATTTCTGCTGTGCTCACAGTCCAAGGCCTTGGCTCAGTATGTCTCTGGCTTTCCAAGATTTCCAAATCAAATAACACATAGAGGTATTTTAATGGTAGGAAACTGTTCTCTTGAATTTTTTTTTTTTTTTTAATTCTTTGCTCCTAGAACCTCAGTGTGGCAAGCCGCTTATGCTTGGGCTATGGAGCAAAACTTTTGTGCCCTATGGAGGCCTGGCAGACGTTGGGCAAGTGGCTAAAACCTTGTGAGCCTTTCTGGCCTTCATTTTCTTGCTTATAATCAAACCTGGAAAATACTAGAGTCTTAATACCTAAGAATTAATAGTTGAATGTTTACTGATGTTCCAGATGCTGTGTTCCATTCTTTACTCATACAAACCCATTTAATTCTCACAATTCTGTGAGGCAGGGACTCGTATTATCATCCAGATAACAAAATAATGAGGGCGACTGGTAAGGATTCAAGCCCAAAGATGCAATTTTTAACTGCTCTGCTCTGTAATCTTCTGTGGCGATTATCTCTCTCCCCACACATAAGTATTTGTATGTTTATTGAGTGTCTACTCTGTACCAAACACTCTGCTAAAATATGTGAAGGAACTATATTGGAAATGAGCCAGAGATGCGGTAATAAGTAAGACTCAGTTTCTGCTTTTATGGAGTTTTCTTTTCTTCCACCTCATAGTTTGGATTACATGGGTTCTACTTCATCTGAGTTTAAGAAAAAAATTATTCAAGATGATCTTCAATTAAATTCAACAGAATTTAGTAGTAAAACTCTACAAAGATATGTCAAAATAGCTTCAATGTGAACTCATATTTAATCTGCAAAGTACTTTATGAATCTTTTAGTAACCAAATCAAGAAAGCATGACTTAAAAGTGATGAACTAAAAATAGTGATGAACTAAAAAGTGATTTAGGTGATGAACTAAATTCTTTTTCTGGCCTCTGCCCCTGAGGCCACAACATTTCTTGAATATATCCATTTAAATCCTCCCCAACTTACCTCTCTGAATACAAAGATCGCCCCATTCCCCAGTCCCTCACTTCTGCAATAACTTCCTCTAATGTGTTCCACTAGAGAGGGAATTAATGGCAGAGAAGTATTAAACCAAAGCAGTCATTATAATCATTTTAACTTGCAAACATTACTACAAACAGTAATGATGCCTTGTAGTTACTTTTTTTGCCCTTATTTTTAATATAGAAATTCAGATCCGTGACACTTCAGATTTCCCCCAAAAATATGTCTTCCTAAATATAGGAGTTAACTAAACACAGATCCTGTTCATTCATTTCAAAGTACACAACTGGAGGAGTTCCCGTCCTGGCACAGAAGAAACGAATCTGACTAGGAACCTTGAGGTTTCGGGTTCAATCCCTGGCCTTGCTCAGTGGGTTAAGGATCTGGTGTTGCCGTGAGCTGTGCTGTAGGTCGAAGGCACAGCTCAGATCCAGCGTTGCTGTGGCTGTGGCACAGGCCGGCAGCTACAGCTCCGATTAGACCCCTAGCCTGGGAACCTCCATGTGCCTGAAGGAGCGGCCCTAAAAAGACAAAAGCCCGCCCCCCCCCAAAAAAAAGAAAGTAAACAACTGGAGGGCACCAGCCTACTACAGAGGTATATTGGTTTAGGAGGGGAAACAGAAAGTAACTACATCAGTTATAAAATAGATGAAGTCAGAAGACTGCAATCAAAAAGGAGAAAGAGCTGAATGTGTTCCTTAGGGCATAACCTTTCATAGTGAACTGAATGGAAGTAAGAAGGTGCGTTATAAAATGAGAGGGAAACATTTGGAGTTTTTCCTTTCAAGGTAACCCCGTCACTACTTTCAAGTAATCTGAGAAATGGAGAAGCACAGATATATAGACAGCACTTTATAATGATAATGACAGAGATAAAAAAAAATGTGGAGCATCTTGGTGAAGTTGTAAACCTCTTAGGGTAGTTTATAATGAAGAGTTCTGACAGTTAGCTAATTGCAATAAAAATGTTCCATACAGTACCGGAATCATGTTTAGATAAGGAAGCTATGTGCTTTATATGAGTAGAAGCTATTCTGCACAAGAAGAAACCTTCCTTACTATGGAGTGAAGAGCAGCTCTCAGTTTGAAGTGGTGAGCTACATGGACTTCATGACAGGGAAAAATGAGAGTGGAGGAATGGGGGGCTGGGCTGATAGGCAGAAGATAACCAATATTGCCTCTTTCATCAAAATAAGAAGAGCTTTTTTGATTCTCCCTATTTTGAATTGAGTGTGTGGAACCACAGGATGTTTTTAAGGGATCATTTATTAAAGCTGGGCTTGAACTCCTTTATGAACTCAGCTGTAATTCCGTGTTATTGGGTTTTAAAAAATAAGCAACATGGGGGGGGGGTATTGGTGGGTGGGGGCTTGAGAGGAAACAGGTTTATAACTGCTTGATTTTTCTGGGTTTTCTTCCGGTAAATACTGTAGGCACCAACCTGAAGAGGTTTTTTCCCAATATTTGATGAGGTATTATGGGCAAAGAATTTTGGTAACGTTTCAGGAGCTGGTGCCACGAAGCAGACTCAAAATCGCCAGATAATCAGGCCAAGGGGTACTTTTCCAAGGTGCGTTTTCTTCATATCTAATATTAGCGGGGGTCCTGCCCGTTGTTTGCAAAATACCCAGGCAGCATCTGAAGCTGCTGTTTTTCCAAGTCCGTTAAAAAGTTATTTGCGTGTGGGTTTTTTTGGTTCTGCTGTTCTCCATCCCCGCCCCCAGGCTTTTGCCAGTAGAGACCTGCCCTGGGGGGGATTTTGTTCTAGGAGTACAAAACTATTTTCTTTTCTGGAAATAGGTTGACGTCAACTGGGAGCTGTTTTTGGTTGCTTTGTTTCCCGGAGCGTCCAACCCAGCACACCGCCTTCGGCAAATTGCGAGCAATTCAAAGCAGCTCGCCCAGCAGGGGAGGAGGGAGCGGGGGACCCTCGCTGCTCGCAGAAGTGGGGAGACCTGGGGATCTCCTCTGCTCCAGGACTGGAACGTAGGTCCAAGTCCCCAGGCCAAGCCGGGAGCGCAGCCCCGAGCCAACGCGGCCCGTAGGCTCACTGCGTTCGCGGTGAGGGCCGCTGGGGAGCAGCCCCTTATAGGTAACTAGCCGGGATTCTCAGCACCGCTGAAATTCCCCGCGGGAGCGTCCTGGCAGCCCGAAAACCTGAAAGCATCCTGGGACAAAGGGCCCGTGAGACTGCGGTGCGCCAGCTCCGGACATAGCCAGTGAGGTTGCTGTGCTCCAACTCCCGTGCGCGGATCCGCGTCTACTACTAACAGCTGCCTAGTGCACTGGGCTCCTTCCTGCACATTTCTGGGGGGGTGGGGGGGAGTGCATTTTGAACAAAGCCGGATGTATCTCGGGTTCGATTCCCGAGAAGTGCCACCCCTGGATTCCCCCTGCGGAGAACTGGGCGGATGAAAGCGCGCGCGCGCGCGCGTGTGTGTGTTTCCCCAAGGAGCAGGAGGGGGCCAGCTAGGCTGGAACTTGCTCTAACTTGTTCACACCTGGTGCGGTTTCCCCAAAGCTCGGCGGCGTCCGGGGCGGAGGAGGCAATCTCAGGGCGAGAACTGATCGCAGGAGGAGACTCTGTCACCTCCCACTTAGACGCCCACGAGGCCCAGAGACCTAGTCTTCCTTCCCGTTTCTTCCTTCCTTTCTTCCTTCCTTTCTTCCTTCCTCCTTCCCTCCCTTTCTTCCTTTTTCTTTAAATTACATATTGACGCATGGGTTACTTTTGATGCGCAAAATTACAAACTGCTCTGAAAGTAAGACAGAAGGCCCGGGGTGGGGGCGGGGGCCGGACGGGCAATTGATCGGGCTCTCACAGCAGAACTGCTGAGAATTCGGACTTGGAGGCATATCCCAGGACGCATTCGAGGAGATGGCGAGGCTGTTTTACAGGCAGGGGGGCCCAAGCAGGGGGAGCGCAGCTGTGACCTGACCCCGTCGGTTCCCCTCGCCCCTGGGACTCGGAGTTGACTGGCGCGACAGGGGGACCCTCGGGCTGCCGGAGAAGGAGAAAGTTAAAATGCAGTGCGAAACCAGCCGAGTTCTCCAGAGGCTCTGCGGGCCCTGCCCCTGGGCCGGGAGATCTGGAGGCGGTGACGAGGACGTGCCCGGTGCTTGGGCGCGCCGGGGGCGGGAGTTTGGCTGGAAACGGGACAGTGTCTCGGATGGGAAAGCGGGACCCAGCGAGCTCTTTGGCCGCCTTTCCAGTTTCGGAGGTGCCCGCCCCCGCGCGCCGAAGGCAGCGCAGCCCTGAGGGCGAACGAATGGCGGTTGGCAAACTTGGAACGGGAGAGCGCTCGGGATCCGAATTGCTGGGATTGTGGCAGCGGCGGCGGGGGCGGCCGAGACCCAAGTTCACTTTTTCCGCCGCCCGCCCGACGGGTCTTAGAGACCGGCATTGCTCTAGCTCCAACCAGGTGGAGCGCCTAGCCAGAGGGACTTGTGTCAATTTGCTCCCAGGCAGGGGGGCGGTGGCCCGGGCGGGTGGGGAAGGGTCCCTGGGGTCCAGGGAGCCAGGCTCCCCGCGTCTCCCCTCCCACTTACCCCTCCCAGTTTTTCTTCCCCGCTCCTTCCCCAGGCTGGCTGGACCGGCGCGGACTTGCCCTAGACCTACGGGGAGCGCCCCAGGTCTTTAATGACAGCTTAAAAGTGGCTGTTGGAAAAGTAGAAAGGGATGAGGCTGACGTGGGGCGTGTTTCGCTCCTTTGCAAGAGTCGGAAAGGGAGCTGGGAGTCTTGTGGCTGGCCCCAGGCCCCCGCGCCTCGCCCCCAGCAAGTAGGTGGGGGAGCCGCCGCCACCGCCAGACCCATCCGGCTCCCAAGCCTCACCCGCTGCGCCCTGGCCGCGGGCGCAGAGAGGGTGCGGGGCCTCGCCGTGCCTCCTCCACCCTGCTCATTAACCTGCCAGCTCCGCTCGGCTCCGGGCGGCCCCAGACACGGACTTCTCCAAGCAGCATCACGCAGCCAGCCCGGCGCAGCCGCCTCCCCGAACCCCCGGCTCCGGGGGGCAATGAGGGGGCGGTGGAAGGGGCACTGCTCCTCGGGCATTACTTAGAGAAGCTAGACCGCCCCTCCCTCCCGCCGGCCCTCCCTCTCTCCCGCCCAGGCCCGCGCGCCTCTCCGCCAGAGGGTAAGTTGGGAGTGTTTCACCCCGCCACCCCCCGACAGCTCTCCCTCCCCTTACTTTTTTTTTTTTTTCTTCCCTTCAAAGTTTTCTTCGGAGTGGGGAGAGGGGTGGGAGAGGAAGAGGGTCCAGCCAGCCTCGGTCCATACTCTTTCCCTGTCTAACTTGCCCCCGCCTTCCTACCCCTCCATCCCCTGCGCGCCGCTGCCCCTCCGGAGCAGCGCTCCCAACTGACAATTGGAGCGCGGCTCCTTTAAGAGCCCGGCTTTGCCTCCCGGTAGCTGAAGGTCATTAAACACAAAAGCTCTCAGCGCTGCGGTCCAATATAGCGCATGCGCCCTGCCCGAGGACTGGCAGAGAGACGGCAATATGGCGAGAATGCCTGGCAGCGGGGACTGTAACACCAGCGCGGGCGGCAGCGCCAGCGCCGCCGCCGCCGCCGCCGAGAACAATGGGGAGCGGGGCGAGGGCGAGCGCGGTGCAGGGGGCCGCGGCCGCCGCCACGGCCGCCCGCACTACTGCAGCGCGGGAGAGGAGGAGGAGGAAGAGGAAGAGGAGGACGAGATCCAGGAGGTGCAGATAACGGGGGACGAGGAGGAGGAGGAGGAGGACGGAGGTGGGGGTCTGGAGGAGGAGGAGGAGGAAGAGGAGGAGGAAGAGATGGGGCTGGACTGGGACGAGCCCCTGGAGCCCGAGGACTCGGCCGGGGAGGAGCTGGAGCCTGAGCCGGTCCATATGATCAATATGGACCAGAGCGCTGCGCTGGAGCCCGAGGCGCCGCCGCGACTGCTGGCGCCCCGGGCCCGCGGTGGGCCGCCCGGGGACGGCGCCGAGCTGGACCCCGACGTGCTGCAGCGCCCCGAGCGGGCCCGGCTGAGCGAGAACACCCGGCTGGCCACCCGCTACGCCGTGCGCATCTTCCGGGAGTACCTGAGCGAGAAGGCGCAGAGCCCGGACTTCGAGACCATGGACAAGGGGGCGCTGTGCCGCGTGCTGCGCTCGTTCTACGCCGAGGCCCGCTCCAAGAGCGGCCAGCTCTACAGCAAATCGTCGCTCATCAGCATCCGCAGCTCCCTCAACCGCTACCTCAACGAGCCCCCGTACTGTCGCACGCTCGACCTCACCAAGGACCCCGAGCTGCGCAGCGCCAACCTGACGCTGGCCGCGGTCATCCGCAAGCTCGAGGAGCAGGGCGCCGGGCCAGTGGTGCAGAAGCAAGCCATCACGCGCGCCGACCTGCGCAAGCTCTACACCTCCAGCGTCTTCAGCACCAACACGCCCTTCGGGCTGCTCAACAAGGTCTGGTTCGAGACGTGCATGTACTTCTGTACGCGCGGCCGCGAGAACCAGCGCGAGCTCGAGGAGGACTCCTTTGGGCTGGCCATGGACGAGGACGGCCGCAAGTTCGTCTACTTTAAGTCCCTCGGGCCCTACCACAAATCGCGCTCATCGTCTTGGAGCAAGAAGCGCGCCGAGAGCAGCGACGAGGAGAACTTGCCCCGCATGTACGAGACAGGAACCGAGTTCTGCCCTTACGCCAGCTTCGTCAAGTACCTGTCGAAGCGCAACCCCCTCTGCAAGGCGTTCTTCCAGCGGCCCCGGGACCACTGCAGCGAGGGCGATGTGACCTGGTACGAGAACAAAGCCATTGGCAAGAACTTGCTGGGCACCAGGATGCAGATGCTCTCCAAGGCAGCCAAACTCTCCAAGACCTACACCAACCACTGCATCGGCGCAGTGTCCATCGCCACGCTCAACAGCATCGCGGGCATCGGTACCAAACTGGGCTCGCCCGCCCCGCAGGGCTGCTACTCCGAGGCTCTGAACGGGGCGGCTCGCCACCACTCCCACCATCCCCCCACTCATTCCTCCCACCACCACCGCCCCCAGCCGCCCTCGCTGGGGAACACCTATATCCTCCCCAGAGACAGCCAGGTTGGGTCCGACGTGAAATCGGAGGCTGCGCCCAAGCGCGCTCTGTACGAGTCCGTGTTTGGGTCTGGGGAAATCTGCGGCCCCTCTTCCCCCAAAAGACTTTGTATCCGCCCCTCGGAGCCTGTGGATGCGGTGGTGGTGGTTTCCGTGAAACACGACCCCCTGCCTCTTCTTCCAGAAGCCAATGGGCACAGAAGCACCAATTCTCCCACAATAGTTTCACCTGCTATTGTTTCCCCCACCCAGGTAACCAAACCAAACTCTATGCATGAAATGTTTCTCTGGTACCATTTTGAGACTAACTCGTGCTAACGCAGGTCTGGGCTGGGGGAAGTTTTTCAAAGTAGCAAATATACTGAATCGGATTTGATTTCGCCCTTAGAAGCTTAACTCTCTTGATGCTTTTCAGGAAAGTTTACAGCTAACCTTAAAGGCTGGGAGAGGGCAAGCTATCTAATCTTCACTGCGGCTCAGTAACGCTGAAAACTTCAAAGTTCACAGAACTTAGGGTCATCCCAACCGTCGCAGCTTCTCCCGGTTGAGTGCCTGTTTATAAACCAAAGAGTGCAGGAATACAGTGCATATAAATTAAGCAGCTCCTGAAATAAATTTGAATAAAGTAACCGCTAAAATACTCTATCACGTATTCATCCTAGCTTACGAAGTTAGAAAAAAGGTTCTCACTTATTACAAAGAAAAAGTGCCACTGCCGCTTCATATAAGGGGGCGGGTTCTGGAGAGACTGGCAGTTGAGTGTCAGTTTATTCTGTAAGGTGTACTTGTATGTGAAGCAACCTTTGGGGTGTAGTTTTCATGAACTAATGTCACTTGGTAACCAAATTATCATCAGATGGAAAGGTAGTATCTGCACCAGCCAGGCCATCCCCATGGTGCTCAGATCTGTGGGCACTCAAATGTTGCTGTCTTTCTTGATGCCCTGGTGCTCACTGTCTAGGGGGCAGATAAGTGGTGGGAAATTAGACAGTTGAGATAAACAGCACAGTAGAGTGGAAAGAACACCAAAGTAGGAGCGCTAGCCCAGAGGCTGAGCCACCTCTGGCAAATCCATTCACCTCTCTGGATCTCAGCATCATCAAAGATAAGGGAACTGTTTTAACACTAAAATTATTTAATTCTAAGCACTGCCAAATTCTAGGTCAGGACTGGGGCTTCAGTTGGATGCTTCTTGTCGTAGTATTTTTCCTAGTGGAATATATTATTAAATTGGATTCATCTTTTGGATACTCTGCTTTAGGAGCCAGAAACCCTCTAGAGACTATGCTATTCTTCAGGCAGGGGTAGCCACTAGGGGTTTTATAGCTTTGCCCTCCCTGCCATCAAGCAAGAGGAGGAATTTCAGCACTAAGTTTGGAGGTGTAGTGCAGGCTTTTCAAGGAACAGATGTCAGGTACCTCTGTGCTTTTTTCAAAGTGGAAATTCCAGTTCTGGACACACTGACCCTTTCATATGCTTACCAGCTAATCAGCAAGCCTCAAGGCCAACTGAGAAAGGGATTGTGAATGGTACTATAAACACCAAAGTTCTTTAAAATACACAAGACCCGGAGGCTATGTGTCTTTTGTACTTGCAGTGTGCACAGTCTTTTCTGACAGACCAAGAGGTTGTTTTAGGGAGTTTGAAAGATGGAGAGGAGAATTGGAGTTTGCTTTTTCTTTGAAAGCAGAAATGTGTTCACTCTCTTTTGATAAAGTGAAAACCCTTTAAATGTCCTCATTTCAAGAGGTACCTGATTAATTGAGAGGTAAAAGCCTAAGAGAGTTTATTATGTACCTGCCTGGAATAATAATGAAATGAGTTGTCCCCTGGCATCTGGTTTCTTAACACCAGTGGCATATAGAATCATGACTTAAGATCCACAAAAGGTCAGGTGGGTTTGTTTAGTTGGTTTGGTTTGGTTCTAAGGGTTGCAATCACTCTGTCACAGTCTTTTATTTTAACTGAGATAAATCATTTCTATAAACCTGAGCACTGATGCTTTTATTCTTGAGGTATCGTCAGGTTGACTCCCAAGTTAAACATAGACTTGAGTGTCCATCTGATGGTCATGTTATCATTATACCTCTCAGTATCTTAACTAAGTCCCTTTGCAGTTAAAATACTACAAGAAGTTGTTCTCTTTGCTTTCACTAATGTTAGGGTAAAAAAAAAAATTTTTTTTTTGTCAGCATTGAGAAGGTTAAGGGGACTCGTAGTAACTCCTACAGAACTCTATGAAGTCTGAGCATTCTAAGTATGAAACAGATGTTTAGTTTAAATACAAAGCTGATATTTCATGTTTTCCTCATGTATTTATTAAAAACACCACTGAAGTTCCGGGCATTTCCTGGGGATTAATAACTGGCTGGGGTTACTGTCCAGAGGCATTGCCCTAGGCCGGACAACTCTTCTGGCTGGTCATTAATTCCCAGGAAATGCCCTGTGTACCTCCAGCTTCAGTCATTATTACTTAATTATAAACATAGGCTATCTAACCTTTATACTGACTAGACCTGATCAAGTGGAGTCACAGTGAATTGCACAAAGGACCATTTGATGACACAGCCACACCCTGATGTTTCTTTCTTTTTTTTTTTTTTTTTTTAACATTGTGAATTTCTCAAAAAAATGAAGCGCTCATTACTATGAATACAATAACTCTTTTTACTTTTGGAGGGTGTTAAGAAGTGTATCACTTATGGCCCTGGTTGAAGAATGAATGCACTCAAGGATTAACAGAGATTTGGGAATTTATGATTTTTCACTCATGTAAAGTGCCTGGCTTTAGTTGTGGTTTGTTTTTTGTTTGTTTGTTTGTTTGTTTGTTTGTTTTGAGCGGAGGTGGGTGGCTGGGGCTATTGATGGCTGTGATGGTTACCTTAACTGGTTCACTCTGGAATTCTCTTGAATGTCCATGTTCTAGGTAAGGGGTAGTTTCAGTTCCTCCCCCGCTCCCCCCCCAACACAAGGCTGTTGGGATCTAAGACCATCCAATTACTGGTGGAACTCCTTTGCTCCCAGCTGGAGATTACTTGCTGCATATTTAAACGTTTAGCATGTCCCCTGTCCTAGCTCTTTAGTACCCTTCTCTCTGCAAGAAAACGCAGCATGTTCTTACCTCCGACCACAGTACTTCAGCCTAGATGAAATAATAGAGATTTGTAAGTTTAGTCTTTATCATTTGCAGAAAAAAGAATGCTAGTGGGAGTTTAGATTCTCAATATATCATAGTTTTATTGCTAAAGTTTTTATAGACTGCACCGTTCTCTGCTGCCCAAACAAGAATGTGAAAATTAGCTCCCTGAAATACACCGACCAGCATCGGTAAGCTTGTAACAAGGGTATCTTCAGTTGCATTGATGTGACCCTGACCCAGATTATTTCCAGAAATACTTTTAAGGAATTCTGTAAGTGGGAAATCTATTTGTGGAAAGATTCTGGGGTTGATGGTGCATGTCCAGTGTTTCTGTTCTGTCGACTCTACCAGGGGCCAGAGTCAGTCCTTAGAGTCTTTAGGCTGAAAATTAGAGCAGCTTCCCCGTGGGGCGCACCCAGTGGTTCATGACCTTGCCTTTGAAGAAGCGGGATGCTGATAGCACTGGAAAACCAGTCTTCATTCAGGTGCTGTCATGCGGGAAGGAAGAGGGAATATTCGTTCTATCTGCTTACTAGAAAAAACATGCATTTTACGTATTACTGAAATAATCGCCAAAGTCTTATTTTGCATTTGGAGACTAGGTGGGAGGGTTACTCTTTTTTTCCCCCTTAAAGAGGGAATCAACCTCTGTAAACATGACAGGAGAGTGTGTTTAACAGCTATGGCAGTTGTAGGTTATCTGGAATGATTAGGATTAGCCACCTTGTTTAAAATGGATATTTTCCTGACTTTCAACAGGACTTTGTGGCTACATTCATTTTTTTTTTTTTTTTTTTTTTTTTTTGCTGCAGTAATGTTTGCTCTCCTTTATGGAAAGTTCAAATGCCTGAAGAAGAAGAAGGAAAAAAAAAAAAAAAAAAAAAACCGAAATGGCATTAACATAAGTATGGAACTTTTTTCATTCATTCAGGAAACAATTACTGAGCACCTACTATTTTGGCTTCTGTACCAGGAACCTCTATAAATTAATCCATTTTTCACTTGGCAAGTAGTCTCCTTGGCAAGATTTTGGCCTTATTAAATATTAAAATGAGGTTAAAATAAAGAAAGTTAAAAGGAGATGCATTCAATGTTTTGCATCTGTCATTTGGCAAAGAAATCTGTAGTTTTACTCTTGCATATTACTATTGCAATGAGTACTCAGGTGTATTAATTTTAAATTGATACACACCCACATATATGTCCGTTTACTATCTATCAGATCTGATCCAGAAGATAGAAAAAGAAGTATTTGCCGCCAAAGGAGAAAGTGGATGCCATTCATCTAAAATGTAAATCTCTGGGTCACCCTGATTTAAAATCTGGCTCCCCTAACACTCGTCACCTAAAAGGCCATCCTCTCATCATTACAGATAGATTTCAAGCAAAAAGAGCCCCTTCTTCTAATAGGACTGTTAGTTGTATGTTTTCACCTTGATCTAGGCCAGTCAAAGCTCCACTTCAGAGATTTAATAAAAAGGTCAGTTTCAAGTTTATTTTTTGGTACCTTAACAACCATTTCACAAGCAAACTCAATATAGGGGTTGCTTTGTGGTTACCGCTGTTGAAAATCTTCGGACAAAACACGTAGGCTAGTAATGTAGAACTTTTATTTCTAGGACCTGTTTTACTTCTCTGGATTGATATCAGGATGCCTTTTGAAAGACTTTTTTGGAGAATTTAGATAGGGGGTAGCGTAGTGGGAATTCATTGGTCCAAGAAGGGAGATTGAGTGACTTTGATAAACAAAAATGAAAGCAGACATAGCTTTAGAATTTGAAACATTGTGCAGATAAACGTTTTTGTGCAACACTAGTGGTATTCTAAAGATGCTGAACTCAACTCGACCACTGTTACTTGAGCCTCTTGCTACCTGCTTAGTGCCACCCAAAGAAGCAGGGTTTTGCCCTCAGCTGGGGTTTGCAGGGAACCATCAAGACCATGGGCTTCCACGCTTAGTGGTTCTCTTTGCTCCGCCGCACAAACATCACAGGAGGCACAGACGGACTTGTAAAGTGTTAGGCCCTTTGGGTTTCCAGATTTGTGAAAGTTTCACTTTGCCTGCTCTTCTCCTTTGAGAAAGGATGGTCTCTGAATGGCATCAAGCCTTTACAACAGAAACTGAGGTTCTGTGTGGTCTAGCAACGTTTAAGCTGCTTGCGATATCTCGCTGGAGGAAGGGCTGTGGGATGAGACCTGACCTGCCAGTGAGGTGGTACTACCTGGCACCCATGGCAATGAACTAGACAGCGGACCTCAGTGCGCATCCTTGGACCACAGGAAGCCCAACCTAGTTAGGCGTGTTTTCGGTTTTTAGTAATTCTCCGTGTCTTTCTGTTCAACACTCTTTACAGTCAGACTTTTTCCCTTTCAGCTTATGCTTTAACAATCTGACAGAGCCTTCTCCCCCCGCTGAAAATAGATACATTTATATATGACAGCAAATTTACCTTAGTAACTGATTTTTTTAAAAAAATACATATCCTATCCTAAATTTTGTCCAAGTCTTGGGTCACAAAATTTTCAAAACAATGGAAGTCGGAAACAGTAGTGAGGCCAGAGTGTCTGCGCTTTAATTGGAGTTTTCATCACAGCAGTTTGCTCTTGGGCTGCTTTGCAAACCCCAGTGGGAACTTCCTTTTTCTGGAAACCCACTACATTCTGAGATTCATGATTCACATTTAGCAATTGGAAACAGTTCAGCTCCTGCTGGCTCTCCAGGCACTGATTTTGGTTGTTTTTAATGTGAGGGTACAGGGGTGTCTCAAAGGTGTGAAGGGGCAGGGGGAGGGTGGTGAAGGTCCCCGAGGTCAAGTCCATTCATAGACCCCTGCTGAGACTGAGGAAACCTGGGCAGACCTTGGATGGGGGGGTGCTGCTCAGTTCTTCCTGCATCACCTGCCCCATCTCTACCCAAGTAGAGACATTTGAAAATCATCTTTGAAATATAAGTTCTTTTCCTGGAAGTATCTAGACTCCTTCACATCCTGAATTACAGCTTTCCCCTGATCACCTGGCAGTGAACCCTGGCAGATGGGCGTTTTGATCCGGCCTGTAATGAAGGAGGCAAAAACGTGCTACCTGCAAAGGGCTGACAGATTTAAGAGCGCATTAGGCTGTAGGCTCCTGGGAAAAAAGGAGAGGAATTTGGAGAAGAATGCTGGAGCATGACAGAGATAAATGCTGCTGCTTTTGTGAGTAATGCAGTTATTGAATGTCAAGACTAGTTTGGAAGTGTGTAATTACCAATTTCTAGTTTTACTGCATGTCTTCAGTCTACGTTAACTCACCTGGCTCAGTCCAGGGTCTCAACACTCAACCCCCATTCATCCTCTCTCAACACAAGACAAAAGAGGCTTATTTATAACACCGGGTCCCCTTTGGGCTCTTTCCTCCACGTTTCTTGTGGATTAGTTCTGATACCTATACTTGCTGTGGTTTTTGCCTTGCAGTTTTTAGGGAACTTACACATGTGAACTATTTCACCATCCTGGCTTCCCAGCTGTTCTGGGTCAGTAAATGGACAGTTGGACCAGATCCAGGCAGAAGTGAAGGGAGGCAGTGTGGGGCCACGAGGCTGTCATTTCTCTGGGCTGCAGTCCCGAGACAAGTGTGGTTCCCTCTTGCAGAGTCTGATGTCAACTCTCCCAGCCTCAAACTGACTCTCTAGTTAGGAAGTGGAGTGTAATCGTGACCCGAAATGGACCTAGGGCTTTAAAGTGGTCCTCAGCCAGCAGCCTCTCCATCACTTGGGAGCATCAGTCTACTTGGTCTCATTTAATCCTAACAGTCCTTCAAGGAGTTATGGTTATTATTTCCATTTTCTCTTTTGGCTGTGCCTGAGGTGTGCAGAAATTCTCAGACCAGGGATCAAACCCACTTGACAGCAGCAACCCGAGCCACAGCAGTGAAAACACCAGATCCTTAACCTGCTGAGCCGCCAGGGAGCTCCCAATTGTTTCCGTTTGACAAAGAAGGAATCTGAGGTTAATCGATGTCAACTAAATTTGCCAAAGGTCTAACAACTGGTTAGTGACTATGTCAGGATTTGAAAACAGGAATGTCTGATTCCAGAGTCTGGGGTTTTAAAGCCAGGCACTGTTGCTTCTAAAATTCTTACCTGTTCCAATAAAAGAATTCAGGAAACAGATGATGGTATTACATTTGGTTCATATCACTGCCTTAGGTGCCTTCCTAGAGCAACTTAAAGAAGAGAGAATTTGTTGTAAAAATAAAGAGGAAACAAAAGTGAGAACACAGAGTATTTCCAGTACATAACATGCTCCCATGTTCCTGTGTTTGGTCCCAGCCTGAACCATGTCTGGGGACAGTATCAGCCTCTTTTGAGAAGCCCTACCACAGAGAGCAGGTCCAGAGCAGACTCCAGGGCCAGATTGCCTGGGCTGAATTTCCGCTCTGCCCAAAACCAACCTGTGCTTCAGTTTCCTTCTGGGTCAGATGGGTCCAGTGGTCAGACTCCCCCCATAGGGTCATCAGTGCTAAAGGAACTACTGTTTCAAAGTGCTTAAGGAGTTCCTGTTGTGTGTGGCTCAGTGGGTTAAGAACCCAACTAGTATCTCAGAGGTTGAGGGTTTGATCCCTGGCCTCACTCAGTGGGTTAAGGATCTGGTGTTGCCACAAGCTCGAATGTGCAACTCAGATCCTGCATTGCTGTGGCTGTGGCATAGGCCGGCAGCTGCAGCTCAGATTCAACCCCTGGCTGGCAGGGGTCAGCCCTAAAAAGAAAAGAAAAGTGCTTAAAACATGAGTAGTGGATGAACATTTTCTATCATTTTCTTATGTTAGCAGGAAACGTTTGAGATAGGATCTTGTTGATAAAGTCCCATCTCGGCCTTAAGTTTTTTGTTAGTAAACAGCTTGTTCTGATGCTGCTCCTTTCATCCATCACCTCAGGCCAGTAGCATCCCCTCTGGTCTCCTAGGAGATGGGAGGTCTGGGGAGGCCTCTGGCCTTCCACCTGGGACAGCCCAACCAGATGGAAGCTTTAATCCAAAGCCAGGTTTTCTCTCTATTTTTCTTTAAGATTTGCATATGCCCTGGCCCTAGTGGGATTTATCTCCACACCATCTTCTAAGATTGTTCTGCAGACCCTTCCCATTGCTGGAGGAGTGGGAGGAGCCCTCTGATGGGCATAATTGCTGCCCAAACTCCAGGGGATTCATGAAAATTGGCTTAGAATGACATTAACGGCTTTTCACAAGAGTAAATTTTATTTGGAATGGTTTGGGATTAGGGGAGCAGTCATAATCCTGGGGTTCTTCAGAACATCATGAAAGTCATTATGGCAAAAACTTTGCTTACTTTTGATTTCATCGTTCTAGAAGTAGGGCCTATATTTGGCTAAATCCTGCGTTCCAGTGTTTGCATTTCCCTGATGTATCATTGGATTATAATTTCCTGATTCTTGGCTTCTGTCTTGGAGACTATATGAAATCAATAGGAGTTTTACTTCAAGTTGATGTGTATTAATATACATTTTGAATAGGCTGCAGAATCAGGGTAACTAGTTGGTGTTCTGAGACAACATTGCTGACCAGTTAATGACCTTTTGTGACTTGTTTTTAGTTTGACAGGGCGAGTGCTCTTATAAAATAGAAATGATTGCTGTGACAACATGGGGATCTCTTACCTCTAATTTAGTTTGCTCTTCAAATAATCACAGTATTCAACTACCGTAGTCCCAGTAGTATAAGACCGTGGGTTTTAGAATTTTATTAATTAAATTAATTATTAATAACTTTGCTAATTCTATTAATTTCATTAAGCCAACTCATCTAGATGTTGGCTTCTATTTTGTGATATTCTTTCTGACAAAATGATATATAAATAGATTTTTAGATATTTTCTTTCCCATCTTATACAAATATCTAACTGTTTTTCCCTCCAGTAAAAAAAAAAAAAAAAAAAAAAAAGAGAGAGAGACTGGTGTGTAACAAGAATATTGGCAAACTGATTATGCTAGCTTCAACTTTCTTTTCTTCTTAACCTGGTGCTTATTCACATGTTGAATTTTTATGACTTATGGTAGGATATTCCTAGTGCTGGGGATTTCACTGTTTTTAGGATTATTTTATAAGGGGGAGGGGGTGTGGTAAAGCTCCAGGAATGTTTCTCAAGTTTATTTTTTAAAACTTATGAGGAGGAGTTCCCATCGTGGCACAGTGGTTAACGAATCCGACTAGGAACCATGAGGTTGCGAGTTCGATCCCTGCCCTTGCTCAGTGGGTTAACGATCCAGCGTTGCCATGAACTGTGGTGTAGGTTGCAGACATGGCTCAGATCCCACGTTGCTGTGGCTCTGGCATAGGCTGGCAGCTACAGCTCTGATTCAACCCCTAGCCTGGGAACCTCCATATGCCGTGGGTGCGGCCCAAGAAATAGCAAAAAATAAAAAATAAAAAATAAATAAAACTTATGAGGAGGATCATAGACTCCTAGATCCTATTCCTAGCATTTAGCTCCTATCTCAAGTGACATATCTTAGAACCACCTCTTGGGATGTGGGTGGCGTTCTAAGAAAAGTCGAGGTGAAGGAGACTGCTCTACAGAAAAACTTTGAAACTAGGATTCTTTTATTGAGCACTTACTGTGTGCAAGGGCAGGTATTTGCAGATAGGAATCACCTAGAAATAGTTAAGAGAAGACAGCTGGAGAAACTACAGTGAGAATATCTGGGACAAGTCAGAAGGAGAAGCAGATGGAGAGGAAGAGGGTCTTGTACCATCTAGTGACTGCTCACAGGTAAAGCCTGGGGAATAAGCAAGGATGCGTGAGCTTCTAAGAAATGGGACTGGAAGTAGCCTGACCAAACTGAAAGACTAAACACTTGAACTTTATTTATTAATTTATTTTGCTTTTCTAGGGCCGCACCTGCTGCATATGGAGGTTCCCAGGCTAGGGGTCTAATTGAAGCTGTTACTGCCGGTCTGTGCCACAGCCACAGCAACACCAGATCCGAGCCAGGTCTTCGACCTACACCACAGCTCACAGCAACGCCGGATCCTTAACCCACTGAGCGAGGCCAGGGATCAAACTCGAAACGTCATGGTTCCTAGTCCGATTCATTAACCACTGAGCCACGATAGGAACTCCAACACTTGAACTTTAAAAGTGTGTAAGGGAGTTCCCGTCATGGCTCAGTGGTTAACGAATCCGACTAGGAACCATGAGGTTGCGGGTTCAATCCCTGGCCTTGCTCAGTGGGTTAAGGATCCGGCGTTGCCGTGAGCTATGGTGTAGATCACAGACGCGGTTTGGAACCCCAGTTGCTGTGGCTCTAGCGTAGGCCGGCGGCTACAGCTCCAATTAGACCCCTAGCCTGGGAGCCTCTGTATGCCATGGGAGCAGCCCTAGAAATGGCAAAAAGACCAATAGTAATAATAATAAAAGTGTGTAAGGAGAAACTGTGAAAACTCAGAAGAAATTAAATCTTGCCTTGTCCAAATGTAAGTCGCTCCGTTGCGATGACATTGAGCTCTCTTGGGAAAGCCTTAGTTCATACTCTTTTTTTTTTTTTTTTTTTGGCCATGCCCATAGCATGCAGAACTTCCAGGGCCAGGGATCAAACCCACGCCACAGCAGTGACCCGAGTCACAGCAAGTACATGCTCTTTTAGATGTCCCAGCACAAAGCAGGCTGCCAGGTCTCTCTCCATGTCCTCCCCTCTAAGTGTCCACTCTCTTGCGAGTCCACGTGTTTTCAGACTGAGTCTGATAATCCAAAGAAGTCCAGAACCGGTGCTGTGTCACAGTGTACATTTCGATTACGGCTCTTAGCATTAATTACTAAAGCCTGGCTCCTTGGTACCCAGTGTTATCTCTGTCACCTCTCAAGTCTGGGGTCCACACTGGGTGTAATCAGTTGCTAAGGTATGTGAGGATGGTGCATTTGAGGAGGGCTCTCTTGTTTGTGATTTCAGGCTAAGGAAGCTTTTACGGCTCTTCCTACTGTCAGGTACCAGGTCAGATAGACAGTGGGGACACAAATAAATTCCTTGTGCCCAGAGGATTCAGAGTCCCATGGGGGAGGCTGACACGTAACCTGGAGGATAAACACTGATGAGGGATGGCTCCTGTGATGCTCTGCCCTCAGTCGAAGCATGCCGAAGGGGGGGATAGGAACTGTGGTTGTGCCCATCCTATAGATGAGGAGAACGGACCCTCGGAGAGGTCGGGCAGTTTCTCAAGTTCATCTCGCTACCGAGGGGTGAAGTTAAATTTCCCGTTCCAAGTCCAGGTCCAGGCTTCTTCTACAGTCGTACTTTTGGGGCTTTCCTTTGTAGCTGAAGTTATAAAAGCAGTGCAGTTAGGCCCGAAAGAAAGGAAAGAAGGAAACAGACACCAAAGCACAAGTATGTGGACGGAAATGTTTTTTTAAAAACTAAGAGTCTTAATGTGATTTTCATGCTTTTGGTGTTTCAGGAAAATCAAAGGGAATGTTCTAGATTAGTGGAAAATAGAAAGGGTCCAGTGCACACTTGAACTTCAGGGGCCGACAGCTGTATCCAGACTGACTGGGGGGGTCTTTCCTTACCCTGAGGCTGAGTGCTAGGGAGCCCTGTCTGCTGTGGTTGAGGGCTGACCTCATGGAGAAGCGGCTATAGTTCTTTTTCTTTCTTTTTTTTTTTTGCTTTTTGCCTCTTCTAGGCCCACTCCTGTGGTAAATGGAAGTTCCCAGGCTAATGTAATCGGAGCTGTAGCCGCTGGCCTACGCCAGAGCCACAGCAACGCAGGATCCGAGCCGGGTCTGCAACCCACACCACAGCTCACGGCAATGCCAGATCCTTAACTCATTGAGCAAGGCCAGGGATCGAACCCGCAACCTCATGGTTCCTAGTCGGATTCGTTAACCACTATGCCACGACGGGAACTCCGCTACAGTTCTGTCTGTTCCCTGACTGGCAGTTGAAGACGATCTTCCCAAGGCCTTCCGTCTTTTCCACCTCAGCCAGAGTACTTAATTAAAAGAAAAAGTGAACATAGCTCTGATGCTGTTATGACTAGTAAAAAGAACCAATAAAAATGACAATCAAGTGCCTGACAACTAGAAAATGTTTAATAAGCCTAAGATGCTTTATGAGGCAAGGGTTTACCTCTTGGCACAGGATGACAGGCCTTCCCACGGAGCCATTTCCTTCCTGCTGCTCTGAGCAGCCAGTTCCCGCCCAGCCGGCACAGGCCAGCTGGATGGCTTCTGTCATCCTGGGGTCACCTGGCTTCCTACTGCAGGAACATTGCTGGGAAGTGATGACCACAGACATGTAGCTCTTTCGTTGGTGACAGCAGATAACAAGGTTTAAAGGACAGTTTGGTGACACGGTAACTGAAAGGAAACAGGGAAAAGGTACAGTAGCAAAAAAAGAAAGGGGGGTACCTCCAGTGTTAGATGACTTCGAGAGCAAACTAACATTCTCCATCAGTTGTAAAGGGTAGACCAAGTTCAAGTTAAGAGAATAATTATCCCAGAGTTCCCATTGTGGCTCAGCAGAAAGGAACCTGACTAGCATCCATGAGGACACAGGTTCAATCCCTGGCTTTGCTCAGTGGGTTAAGGACCTGGCGTTACCATGAGCTGTGGTGTAGGTCGCAGACATAGGTTGGATCTGGTGTTGCTGTGGCCATGGCGTAGGCCAGCAGCTACGGCTCCTGATCTACCCCTAGCCTGGGAATCTCCACATGAGCCGGGTATGGCCCTAAAAAGACCAAAAAGGGGGGGGGAGTAGGGGGAGAAAGAATAATCACCCCGACTTGCCCTTTAGGCAAGTTGCTTGGTCTCTCATCTGTTTGATGGGGATAATGGGAATCCAGCTGTTCCTCTGTATCCTCAGAGCATTGTTTCCAGGACTCCACAGTTGCTCAAGTTCCTTGTATAAAATGGTGTAGTATTTGCATATAACCTGTGCACATCCTCCTGTGTACTTTAGGTCATCTCTCCGTTACTTATAGTGCCTAACACAATGTAAATGCCATGTAAGTAGTCATAAATACAGTGTGTGTGTTATGTTGCTGGTGTGTAGCAAATTCAAGTTTTGCCTTTTGGAACTTTCTAGAAGTTTTTTTCCCCAATATTTTTCATCTGTGGTTGGTTGAATCTGTGGCTGTGGAAACCCATTGATATGGAGGGCTGACTATACTCTCGTGAGTGGTAAAACCCACAGTAAGTGCCCAATAACTGATAACTTTAAAAATTGCAGTTTCTTATATATTTTTGTCAGACTTGAGGAAAAATAGAGGGATTATATGCAATTTACAGCTGATCTTCAATATTCTCTTTTAAAGCTAAGACAGAGAATCGAAAAAACCAAACAAAATATTTATAAACACAGGTGAAAGAATGGAGATATGCAGAGAAATCAGCTAGAGAACCCAAATCTCTGGTAAGAATAAAATAATGATAATCAAAAGGCAAGTAATAAAAACTGTCAAGTTTAGAGAAAAGTGGATATTAAATTCTAGGTATCCCTGTTTGAATCAAGTGTAACTCCCTAAAATATAAAAACAAAATTAAATCCTCAAGCTCTTATTCTCTCCTCCTTTATACAAGAGGATAATTTAAATAAATATAAAATGTTTCAAGGATTAATTTTGGACTAACTTTTAAGTAGATCTTAAACAGAAAAAAGTTGAAATGACTTACAGGTAGTGACAATATGTCTTCTTCAGTGTTCAATAAAATTATCCATTTCATTAAAGAATACCCAATTTGATTTTTTCTAATTGTAAGCAATAAATTTATAGGAATTAATTTTTTATTTATAATTCTCATTAGGATGTTGTAGTTCCAGTAAAGCATGTTCTAAATTTATTCGAATGGGAGTTCATGTCATGGCTCAGTGGAAACAAATCTGACTGGCATCCGTGAGGACGCAGGTTCGATCCCTGGCCTTGCTCAGTGGGTTAAGGATCCGGCGTTGCTGTGAGCTGTGGTGTAGGCCTGCAGCTACAGCTCCAACTGGACCCCTAGCCTGGGAACCTCCATATGCTGCAGGAGCAGCCCTAAAAAGACCAAAAAAAAAGTTATTTGAATAAATAAAATATCTTAATCAAATAGAATACGAAACCAGAATCTTTTAAACTTTTATCATTAAAAACAATACATGTGATCAGATGATAATTTGCAGGATTTTAAAAAAAATAACAGTTTAAAAACCATTCTTACAGCCCCTTTTCAACCAGAGAAGATCTGATCCAAATACAGTAAAGAATATGAAACTCCCTGGCAGTGTCTTGCCGAGAACAGTGGTCCTCTTTGTATCACAGTGCTAATTTGAGAGAAATTATGTCATGCTTTTAACTCTCTTTTCCTACATGGCAAATAAAGTACTTGCTCAACTGACATAAATCATCAAATATTTCACATTTTAGTCTCAATTTAGTTTACACTGACATGTTTAGGAATGAAGTCAATAAATATTATCTGCATCACGAAGAATATGAATTGTAATTAGATTATTAGCCTTTAATGCATTTTTTGGTCCCAGGGTACACATCTCATTCCTGAAGAATTTGTCCCCATGGTCAATCCAGTAGCTGAGACATGTCCATAACATGTTACTGGAAATACTCAGTGTACATGATTCCATTCAATCCCCGTAGCAATCTCATAGTCTAGAGAGACTAAGTAGCCTGCACCAGGATGTTCAGTTAAGAAATGGCCAACCAGAAGTTCCTGTCGTGGCTCAGTGGTTAACGAATCTGACTAGGAACCATGAGGTTGTAGGTTTGATACCTGGCCTTGCTCAGTGGGTTAAGGATCCGGCGTTGCCGAGAGCTGTGGTGTAGTTCGCAGATGCGGCTCAGATCTGGCATTGCTGTGACTGTGGCGTAGGCCAGCGGCTATAGCTCCGATTCGACCCCTAGCCTAGAAACCTCCATATGCCGCAGAAGCAGCCCAAGAAATGGCAAAAAGACAAAAAAAGAAAAAAAAAGAAATGGCCAACTAGGACTATATCCTAGGTCTCTCACTTCACCATCCAGTCAACAAATATTTATTGAGCATCTGTTATATGCTAGTTGCTGATGACCCAGTAAAGAACAAGACAGAAGATCTCATCATATCTCCTGGACTTGACATTCAAGTGGGAAAGACAGACATTAAAACTCACAAAAACTGTCATTAAAGTAGACCGAAGTGACTGGTCAGCTCCTCCCTCTCTCTCTCCATCTGTCCCACCCATCAGGAGCGAGCAGGCCACTCACACTGACCACATATCCTAACCTAGTCATAAAGGAGGCCCTGCCTAAGCCCAGACCTAGTGGACCTGTGGCTGGCCTCATCCACTCTTCCAGGTAAACATAGGCACTTTTAAATCAGACTTCTAGTTTACCTAATTAAAATACTAGGGGATGGACTGGTGACCTATACAGGACAGGGTGTTGGCATCACTCCCTTCCTAAGAACGCAGGTGGATCACACGTCTGACCACCTCAGCTTGTAGGGCAGGGTGAGGATGTGGAAGCCCAGAGAGATGAGTAGCAGAGTCTGATCCAGAGTCAGGAAGTGATCCTGATCCCTAGGCTCAGAATCTCCTTCCTGGGCGACAAAGCCCCCCTCCTCACTTGCTGGGTTATGTGTAGCCTGTATGCCGGGACCGCTGCAGACTTTATCCAGCTGATTTCTAGCCTGAGCAAGCCACCCCCATCCCATGCCTTCAAAGGACTGGGGTCTTCTTTCTTGGGGATATACTTCCCCAAACTGCCTCGCTCAGGAAAATGTGTGCTCTCCCTGCTTCTGTGTAAGAAAGCAGCTGAGGCATGATTGATGGAATCAAAGGAAAACAGCAACATGGGTGGGCCCTTGTTAGTCCATATTTGTGATGCTAGAGGGTCATGGGATTAGCGTTTGAGAATGAGCTCACCTGGTGTGGTTGCTGGTTCCTGCCCTCACCTCACCGGGTATTAGTCAGGCTAACTCACCTGAACCAATTTACGAGCTGCCCTTCTCCATGAGACAAGCATTACCGGAATACCTGGTCAGGTGACACATCCCTTTTGCCCTAAAAACCTATGATTCCATCCTGGCAAGAATGTCTGCAAATCAGAATTTTACAAATCAGATGTTTGTAAAATTAGATGGCAGTTAAAAGACACGAAGGGAAATTCTGCTTTAGAGTCCGCATTTGTGCTCGGTGTGAACTCAGGCTGTTGGTTTTTTTTTTTTTTTTTTTTGTCTTTTTTGCTATTTCTTGGGCCGCTCCCGCGGCATATGGAGGTTCCCAGGCTAGGGGTCCAATCGGAGCTGTAGCCACCGGCCTACGCCAGACCCACAGCAACGAGGGATCCGAGCCGCGTCTGCGACCTACACCACAGCTCACGGCAATGCCGGACCCTTAACCCACTGAGCAAGGGCAGGGACTGAACCCGCAACGTCATGGTTCCTAGTCGGATTCGTTAACCACTGCGCCACGACGGGAACTCCAACTCAGGCTGTTTAAAGTTAAACATATCTTGGGATACTTTCTAGCGTCTGTTGCCATTTCCAGTTGTGATTTATGTTTTAAGGATGTATGTTTTTTATTAATGATATTTGACAATATTGTATTTAAAGTAATGTATCTGACTTGATGTATCTCAGCCAGTGGAAATTTTCTTGTATTATTTTATATTTGCCCAGTGCAGAGTAGCCTTTCAAAACTAATGGCTGAATATTTTTAAGAGAATTAATATTTCATGATTTTTATTCATTCAACACTCTGCATAGGGCCTGTTCCTGGGACATTGTTTTTGTTTGTTTGTTTGTTTGTTTGTTTGCTTTTTTAGGGCTGCACCTGCGGTATATGGAAGTTCCCAGGCTAGGGGTCCAATCAGAACTGCAGCTGCCAGCCTACACCACAGCCACAACCTTCAACCTATGCCACAAGCTTCATGACAACACTGGCTCCTTAACCCAGTGATCGAGGCCAGGATACTAGTCGGGTTTGTTACTGCTGAGCCACAACAGGAACTCCTGCTTCCTTTTCTCACTGCTCTATTCCCAGTGCCTGACAACACAGTGGTGGGCACATTTTTATGTACACAAAAATATTTGTAGAAATGAATAAAAATATTTTGTAATAACATTAAAGATTAATTTATAATCTTTGCCCTCCTAGCCTTGAGCAGAACAGATCTAAATATTTTACTCTCATTTGAAAAAATGAAAACTTAAGTCTTTAGATGTAAAGGTTGGAAATAAAAAGCTCCTCCAGTGGCACATCAGGAAAAAAAAACACCTTTCCGTAAATATTTTTTGTACACCTACGGTGGCCTGGCGCTATGCCCTGCTCTGAAGGTTGCCAATTAAGATAGTGCCCTGGGAGTTCCCCTTGTGGCTCAGTGAGTTAAGGACAAGATACTGTCTCTGTGAGGATGTGGGTTTGATCCCTGGCCTCACTTAGAGGGTTAAGGATCTGGCATTGCCTCAAGCTGTGGCATAGTTCGCAGATGGCAGCTTGGCCCAGTGTTGCCGTGGCTGTGGTGTAGGCCTGCAACTGCAGCTCCAGTTCGACCCCTGGCCTGGGAGTTTCCATATGCTGCAGGTGTGGCCATAAGACAAATAAATAAATAAATAAATAAATAAATAAATAAATAAAAAGACAGTGCCCTAAAGAGTAAGTCAATTCTGCCCTGCATGTGTTCCAATCATTTGTTCTCTTTTGATTTCTTAGCACCCAGTGGGGATCACATCCACCCAGATAAATCAGCAGCCAGGTTAAACGTGGTTGTAGCCATGCTGTTCTAGTGGAGGTGTGTGTCTAGGCAGTGAGTTGTGTCCTCTGCAGACGAAGATGGACTTGCCCAAGGTCACCATGCCTGCACTTGGGCCTCTTCTGTGCTTTAGGTCTGGACCCCTGTTCTTCACCTCTCTAACCTCAAGCCTATTCAGATATTCTTTTCTTTTTTCCCTTTCCCCAGAGCCCACATTTCTCCTCTTCCTTTCCTGGGCTCAACCTCCAACCCCATAACAACGAAGAGAAACCCTTTTATGAAAGAAGCCATTTGATTTCACGGAATCATCTAATACATAGTATTTGCCCAAATTATAGAACTGACAGTACACAGTTGTGAATTTCTTAGGGAAAGAACTCCCCCTTTAGGGGATCAGTGTTATAATTTGCATTTAGGAAAAAGAATTCCATTTGCTTGTCTGTCTGTCTGTGTCTGCCTGTCCAGTTGTCTTTGTGGGGCTTTTTGGTTATTTGGCCTTTTGTTGCTCTCCTATGTTAGTTCTGTCAGTGTTAGTACATATCATATATCATGTTAGGAAATATCAATGACTATTGTCACTAATCTCATTTTTCTTTTATGAGATTTGATCAGGGGCTCCAGACACCTTTTTGACTGTTTACAGATAGAATAAAATCAGACCTTTACAGTTACCTAATTCCGTTTGGGAATTCTGTTCTGGCTTAGGCACCACGTGCTTGGGTTTTTCTTTTCATGTTAAAGAATATGGTCTGAGAGGGCAAAGTACAGCAAATAAAAGGGAATAAACCTACCAGTCTGTCTGTCTGTCTGTCTGTCTTGGTGCTTTTCTCTTTTCAACTTATCTATTTCTCCTGGTTCTTATTCTCCCTTGGGCTTTGCTCTTAGTGTTCCCTTTAAGGGAGCATAGAGGGAACAGAAACGAGAAGAAGGGAGTTTGATCTGAGCACCAGTGTGGTAGGCAGAGGTGCATGAGCAAAGGCCCGAGACAGGGAAGAGCCTGGTACCTTCCAGAATGTTCCAGAACAGAAAGGAGGTCTGTGGGCTTTGCACATAGAGAGTGAGGGGGAAAGAGTGAGTGAGAAACCTGAAGGGTTCAGCACTGGCATTATGGTGTCTAGACCATGTTAAAGGTTTCAGACCTCATCTGTGATCTGGGCAGTTATGGATGGGCTGTAAGCAGAGAAGATCAGGTTCCACTCTGCTTGCTTTTTGTTGTTGCTGTTGTTAACAAATTCTCTTCCCTTGAGATACTTGGATTGCAGAGGAGCTAGAGCAAGGAAGAGGTGATGGTGTCCAAGGACTAAGACAGTAGTAGTGGGAGTGAGAAGTACTAGATGGTTCCATGAGCGCCACAGAGCATGGAGGTTGGTGCGGAGGGGGCAGAAAGAGTTTGGGGGACGGGCAGGTGAATGGTGAAGCTGCTTATTGAGACAGGGACCTCTGCAGGGGGAGCCTGGGGGCAGATGACGGGTTTGGCTTTGGAAATACTGGAGTTGAGAGGCTCATGGGACACCCAAAGAAAGCATCAGATAAGCAGGTAGATAAGCAGGTCTGGTGAAAACCATCTGGAGGATAAAATTTGGAAGGGGACCAGTTTGTAGATGATCACTGAAGCCACTTTGAGTGGATTATTTTGCATAAAAAGAAATCCATAATGAACAGTTGTATGCCAACAAATTTGATAACCTAGAAGAAATGGATGACTTTCTAGAAACACAGCCCACCAACACTGAATCATTTGAACAGACCAATCACTAGAAATGGAATTGAATATGGAATAATAATAATAATAAAAAAAAACTCCCTACAAAGATTCAGGACCAGTGCTTCACAGGCCAATTCTACCAAACATTCCAAGAAGAACTTAAACCAATCCTTCTTAGACGCTTCCAAAAGATTGAAGAAGGAACACTCTCAAAGACATTTTATGAAGCCACCATCACCCTAATACCAAAACCAGACAAAGATACTACCTAAAAGGAAAATTGTAGTCCAATATCCTTGATGAGTACAGATGCAAAAATTCTCAACAAAATTTTAGCCAACCGAATCCAGCAACGCATAAGGATAATACACCACAACCAAGTGGGATTCATGGATGGTTCAACATACGCAAATCAATCCATGTCATACGCCACGTTAACAAAAGAAATCCTTAGCAATAGAGTAAGAGAGGGCCCTGTGAAACTTGAATGTTTGGTGGTGGGGACAGAGCAGGCCGTTGCTGGCATACAGCCGGGGGCTAGGTGGTGGGGCTTGGGGGGAGGGAGGGTATGTGTATCAGGACCAGAGGGAGTGTGGGTTTTGTTAATGCGGCTGAGATTTCAAGTAAGATGAGACCGTGCATATGTCCCCTGGCTTCTCTGCGGAGGAGTTTGGGGGGCACTGGGCAGGGTTTAGAGGCCATATGGCTGGAGGAAAGGGAAACAGCTGCTTTCAGGTTTGACTGTCCAGGAAAGTGATCAGGACAGCGGCAACTGGAGGGATCTGGGGGCTGGAGATGAATTTGGGGGGATTTTATATACTTTTAACATGAGGGAGACATGAACATGTTGACATGCTGGTGGGGAGGAGTCAGAGAGTAGCCATCCCAAGGACAGCTGGGCTCCCTGGCTCTGGGTTGTCTTGTTAACATTTCGGTTACTTTTCTAAAATCTCGAAGGGAAAGACAGATCCAGGTTAGACTCAGAAGACACTGTGGCCTCACCTCCTCTGTCGGGCCCACTGTGCTCTCTGGAGAGTCTGGGACCCTGGTCAGAAAGGATCCAGGCTCCCACATCAAGGGCTGGCCTCATTCAACCGGCGAACATCCTTTGTGTTTCAAGTGAGTCAGTAACAAAGTGGAGGACCCCATTCAAGGTAGGGAACCATTTTATCGAAAGGAAAGCTAGATAAAATAGGCACACTGTCTGAAAGTGTTTCTCAGACCAGGGAGGAAGTGGATGGGTTGCATTCTGTGCAACGCGCTGGGGCTCAAGTTTCTCAGAATTAAGATTGGCGCCATTTGGCATCATTTTAACTGATGTCAAGTACTGTGCATGTGCGGAGAGAGACAGTGTCTAGATTTCAGGCTCCTATTTGCTAGCTTTTTCTGGGGAAAAAAATATACTGTGATATGCAACAAGTGTAATTTTGTTAAATGTATTTTTTCTTTTTCTTTCATTTATTTTATTTTTATTTTTTTGCTTTTTAGGGCCGCACCTGTGGCTAATGGAAGTTCCCAGGCTAGGAGTTGAATCGGACCTGTAGCTGCTGGCCTACGCCACAGCCACAGCAACACAGGCTCTGAGCTCTGTCTGCGACCTATACCACAGCTCACGGCAACGCTGGATCCTTAACCCACTGAGCGAGGCCAGGGATTGAACCCACATCATCATGGATCCTAGTTGGGAACCACGAAGGGCACTCCTTAAATGTATTTTTTTTCATTGGTAAACTTTATTTAAGAGCAATTTTAGGTTCCCAACAAACAGCCAACATTCAGAGAGTGTCCACTGTGTCCCCACACAGTACAGCAAGCCCCACTAGCTACATCCCGCATCAGTGTGGTACCCCGTTACATTTGGGGACCCTCCACTGACACCTCCTGAGCATGCAAACTCCATAGTGTACATGAGGATCCTTTCCTGGTGTTGTACATTGTATGGGTTTGGACAAACATCCAAGGACATGCATCCACCAGGGAAGTATCATGGAGATGGATTCACTGCCCTCACACCTCTGCTCCCTGTATTCATCTCTGTTTATGTATTTATTTGTGTGTACATTGGCTTGTTTGCAGTCATCTCCTTGCACGTACACATAAAAATTAGTTTTTCCTTCTCCCCTTCTGAGATCTTGATAGAACCCTAATATCAGCTTTGTTCTGGTTTTGAGTACTTTTTGTAGCTAAAAGAAAAATTCAGTCATTGACCTGGAATTAGGACATTAAAATGATAAGGCATCAAATTCCAGCTTTATTCTCCTCTCTGAAAGTATTCCCTGCCCCATTTTTTAAAGCTGTCTGTAGTTAACATTTCAAGGAAGGTTTTCTTCCTTTTTTCTTCGAGGGGTTGGGCCAGAGGGCAGAGACCCACACTTGACCCTCCCAAAGCACAGGGAAGCCAGCTGAAGAAGTGTTCTGGGCCTTTCCTGAGCATTGCAGGGTGGGTTTCTATTCCTAAAGGGCCAGAGAAGAAGCAGAGAAGCTGTGCTTCTTAAAGGTACTGGTGATAGGAGTTCCTGTCGTGGCTCAGCAGTTAACGAATCTGACTAGCATCTATGAGGATGCAGGTTTGATCCCTGGCCTCACTCAGTGGGTTAAGGATCTGGCATTGCCATGAGCTGTGGTGTAGGTCACAGATGAGGCTCGGATCCTGCATTGCTGTGGCTGTGGTGTAGGCCAGCAGCTACAGCTCTGATTTGGCCCCTAGCCTGGGAACCTCCATATGCCTCAGTGTGGCCCTAAAAAGAAAAAAAAAAGAAAAAAAAAAAAAGGTGCTGGAGACAATGTTTGCATCAGCGGCCTTTAAAAAAACAGAGAACGGTAGTTTGGGGATTAAGAGGTTAAAGCATTAGTGTTCAGGGCTCTGCTTTTTATTCATTGCTGCTTTGCACAGAAAATATATTGCTTTAAAGCCAAGGGAAACTGGTCATTGTAGACCCTGCGGTTTAAAAATTGTTGGGGAAAAAAAATCTCAAAAGTCTGCATAGAGAATTGGGCTGAAAATACCAATTCTTTAGAGAAGAGCCTCTTAGGCGTTAAGCTTCTTGATCCGAGGTCATGTTCTCCATTAGAAAGGCTTTGCCCAGGTCATTTTGGTTTCCAGCATCCCTCTAGATACCTTGGAAGAAATAGGGGTAAAGTAGGAATCGCTTCTCTGATGTCACAGTCTGAGGATGTCATGACTTTCTAGATGGCCAGTGTTCATATTTACCTAGTTGTTGTTTTTTTTTTTTTGACCACATGCATGGCATGGAACTTCCCCAGCCAGGGATCAAATCTAAGTCACAGCTGCCACCTACACCACAGCTGCTGGCAAGTCTTAATCCTTAACTCATTGCACTGAGCTGGGGGGCATCAAGCCCGAGCCACAGCAGCCACCAGAGCCGCTGCAGCAACAATACTGGATTCTTAACCTGCTTCGCCACAGCAGGAACTCCCATATTTACCTAGTATTTTTCTATTGACTCTTTTATACTCATCCCCAGTGACAGCCACAAAATCACAGCTTTGATGTGCTAGCTGTATTTTCTATTGCTCACTAAAACACACAACTATTTAGAAGCAGGAAGATGCTTAGTCCCCTGTTTCAGAACTGTTTATCTAGAGCGCAGCCTCACGGAGCTGGAAGGACCCTCCATTTCCTGAAGCCCATGAACCATGACCCCAGGAAGTTCATTGTGCACGAAAAGCACCCATCTCCCTTCTCCAGTTGCTCCCGGGTCCCCAGAAATGTCAAAAAGGGCTGCTTCCTGGCTGGTCTCTCCTCATATTCAACTAACTCACAATTTAATGCATTTTTTAATTCCCCAAGGAGGAATAAAAAAAGTTTTTGTTCCCTGCACGGCAACCAGAGGGAAATGCTCTTTTTTTTCTCCCCCTTTTTAGGGCCGCACCCTCAGCATACAGAGGTTCCCAGGCTAGGGGTCCACTCGGAGCTACAGCTGCCGCCCTACACAACAGCCACAGCAATGCAGGATCTGAGCTGCGTCTGCGACTTACACAACAGCTCACGGCAACACCAGATGCTTAACCCACTGAGGGAGGCCAGGGACTGAACCCGCAACCTCATGGTTCACTAGTCGGATTTGTTTCTGCTGAGCCACACTGGGAACTCTGGGAAATGGTTTTAAAGACTGGTCTCCTGCCTCCAGGATTGTGAGAACTGAGGGCCCTGCCCTGTGGGTGGAGCTTAGCAATACCTAAGTCATTTGCATATTTCTCAGCTACTTTTAGGTTAAACACCTATCACAGCTGCCGCAGTGGCTCTGGAAAGGACAGCTGTCCATCTGACTGACAAGGGCCCTGCCTTCCCTGAGTTTCTATATTCTAGGGGCAAAACAGACAGAAAGGGGAAATAGGTAACAGAGAGAAAATAGGATGTAGTAGTCAGTGTTCTGCAGAACAGGAAACCTTGGGGACACGACAGGTGGTTATAGGGACATGAGGCCACTTAGATGGGGCACAAGGGGCCCACTCTGGGAAGAGTGTTTCAGAGACTGGGAATATCTACTGCAAACGTTTTGGAAAATCTTTGGCACATACCCAGTTAAGCTTAATTCCAGGTTGCCAAGAGGGGAATGAGGTGGACAGTCGGTTGGACTTTACTGGTGGTGATGAGTTAAGGACACCGGCTTACACAGAGGAATCACGTCCCAGAACTCAGTGCAGGACATGAGCAGATTACAAAGCGACCAGAGCATGTGTGTCTCCGAAGTTTGAGGCCTGAAGCGGGTTACTTCACCTCTTAACTACTTCTGATCCGTCAGGCATCCTTACCAGCAGCCCTCCCTGATGTGAGTGTCTGTACCTCGTTTAGCACAAAGCCTGGCACACTGGCGCACCCAGTGATGGTTTTGCTAATCTTCCTCTTAACCCCTGAGGCCTCCTGGAAAATCCTTATTGGTAGAAAGAGATGCATTATGAGAAATAAATCAAGACTTGAAACGTTGTTTGGGTAGTTCTGCTCTTTGCCAGCCTCATCAAAGGAAGGCTCTGGAAACCAGTAGCTGGTATTGGCTGGCTTTTCTAGGAGAGGGATGTTTTTAGGGAATGAACTCTTGATATTCAGCATTCTTTCCAGAGGCCATTTTTGTGTTTTTGGAGGCTTTTCCTTTTGGGTAGAGTTTATCCAGGCAGTATGTGTAAACAGTGAGATCAAGGCATTTTGTTAGGGGAAGAGTAAAAGTCGTGGCTCTGACAAATAACTCTGGAAGGGCATATATGGTTTTGTGCCTTTAGATCCTTTTTCTTAATTTAAAGAATAGTTCATAATTCAACACATGCACCTATTGAATTTTTTAAATGTGCCTGGAAAGATGACCTCGCCACCTACCCCTAACTTCCGGTTCCCAACTTTCTTCCCTTGAGACAACCACTGTTACATTTGCTTAGGCATTCATATGATTCAGACACTTAATAGGCATATTCACATGTACTGCATGCGTCCATGTGTGTTTTGAAAGGTTGAATTGTCTTGAATGTTTGGGTGTGTGGCAGCTGCTCAAAGGTTTGGGGGAAAATGAGACAATATAGAAAGAAAATGGAACCAAGTCATTGGGATATTGATTCGTGGGCATGAGTGAATTTGGGGCTTCACAGAAGTAGTACAAATCACTGCTAAGGGGGAAAATTTAAATCGTATGTATAGTTCAATTGAGCTGATTCTCTCTGTAGAGACCAAAAGTTTTGGAAAAACTTGAATAGTCTCATAATGTATACTCTCTCTCTCTCTTTTTTTTTTTTTTTTTTTGGTCTTTCATCTTTTGAGGGCTGCATTCGCAGCATATGGAGGTTCCCAGGCTAGGGGTCTAATTGGAGCTGTTGCTACCACCCTACGCCAGAGCCATAGCAGCGCCAGATCTGAGCTGCGTCTGCGACCTACACCATAGCTCACGGCAGTGCTGGATCCGTAACTCACTGATCGAGGCCAGGGATCGAACCTACAACCTCATGGTTCCTAGTCAGATTCGTTTCCACTGTGCCAGGACAGGAGCTCCTCATTATGTATACTCTCAGTGAAATCTTTTGGAGTCTTTTCTTTCTCACCAAGCGCTGAGAGTGATCCAGTTGCTTGTGAGCGCCTTGATCTTGTCCCCCCCTCTCCCTAGCAGGCAGATGTGGTCCAAGAGAAGTGTGGATATGTGCCCAGTGACAGGCAGGCCCCCCTATTGGGAAGCAGGCAGTTTGTGCAGGTGAGGGTCAGCATCCTAATCCAGTTGTCAGGGTGAGCATCTCACTTCATGGCAGCCCCTAGATGTACCTCCAGAATAGGACAGTGTGAGACGCCCCAGCTGATGATCTCAGGGTGTACGCGCTAGAAAGCCACACAGGTAACAGCTGAGAAGGTCATGAGTTAACACCTTCCTACCCCTTAACATAGTGTTCAAACCCTGTTTGGCCAAGGTGTTCCCAGACTGCAGATTCCAGTCTGTTCTCTGCTTGGATCCCCTCTGCAGTGGCTGGGTTCCAGGGAGAGTGATCAGGCCCTGGAGCCTGGGAATGGTTCTGAATGGTCCCAGCCAGAGTTCCGTCACCTAAACCTTCATCATTCTTCCACAAGTGGCCTTTTCCAATCTGCTAGCAGCTTTTCTTAAATTAGCAAAGAGGAATCAGCAGTAGGCAAAGGGAGGCACCCCACTGCTGTTTCTTCACCCTGAAATACAAATAAGATTTTCATGAAACTGCCCAAGGCTTGCCTTAAGTTTACAATTTGTCCAATTTTAATGTCCTTTCACATACATTACCTAGTTTGACCTCAACAACCACCCTTTGAGAGAGTAAAACATTGATTATTATCCACATCTGATGGATGCAGGAATTGAGTCTCATAATGGCCATGGCTAGTTCAAACAGAAAGCAAGACCTTGTACATGATGGACTTTGCCCAGAGGAAGTGAAGGGGAACACTGGTCCTGCAATTGGCTCCTAAAAAGTAGGGCCCCCAGGTCCAGTGAGTTTGAGGGAGTAGTGGCATCATCTTGAAACCCCATCTAAGGAAACCTGTCTAATTCTGTGTTTCCCAAATGTATTTGACCATTAACTCGTCATCTTCTCTTGCCTGGTAATACCTAGCTAGCACTGCTACTTGGAACATTTTAGGAAACACAAGTCTCCATCACCAGGGAAAATGTAACTTTTTTGCAACTTTAGAAAAATGCATCTGAAAGTTTATTTGTACTATTTAGAATAATTTTATCTCTAATAACTGAGAAACTGCAAGAGATACCCACGTGGCTGTCAGCCACCGATACTGTTTCCAGATTCGAGGAGCAGCGTCCAAGTGCTGTGGGAGATGCTTGAAATCTGCCTTAGTTCCCCAGCCACTTACTGGCTTGGGAACTTGGTCAAATTAGTTTACTTCCAGAAGCCTCACCTTTCTCTGCCTAAAAGTGGTGTTATATTAATTCTTACCGTAGGTCATTGCAGAGGTTCCACGAGTTGACTCACATAAAGGACGTGGCACATAGTAGGTGCTCAGAAAACACTAGCCTTGATTATGCGTGAGCTCTGCACAGATTTGCTGTTCAGCAGAATCTGGTAGACTCTTGTCTGGGGGACAGATGCCATTAAGATTTGATTCAACGTGAGACAATTATAGCTGAGTTCTCTAGGGCTGCTCTAAGTGACTTAACAACAGAAATGTATTGTCTCACAGGCTGGAGGCCGAAAGTCCAAGATAAGATGGGTGTCGGCAGGTTTGGTTCCTTCTGAGGCTGTGAGGGAGACTCTGTTTCATCCTGTCTTCTGGCTTCTGGTGGTTTGCTGGCCATCCTTGGCTTGCAGTCACATCACCCTGATCTCTGCCCTCCTGTTCACATGGGGTTCTCCCTGTGTGCTTGTCTCTGTCCAAGTTTCTCCTTTTTCTAACAACACCAGTCATACTGGGTTAGGGCCCACCCTGCTGCAGTGTGACCTTATCTAAACTCATTACACCTCCAATGACCTTATTTCCAAGTAAGGTCACCTTCTGAGGTGCTGGCAGTTAGGACTTCAACATATGAATATTTGAGGGGACACAATTCCACCTACAACATGGATAGTAGGTCAGTCTCACTAAGAGCGTACAAGATAAAAGACATCTGGTTAAATATTCAGTTGTGAGATTTTGTACTTTTTTTTCCCTAGAACTGCTTCCTTTCAATCATCTTTATCAAGGTTGAATTGCATACAACAAAATGCATCCAGTTTGTAAATTCAGTGAGTTTTGACAAGCGGGTACACCTATGTAATGCCCTCCCCCCCATCAGGGTCTAGAATATTTCCATCACCCCAGAAAGTTTCCCCTGGTTCCTCCCAGGTCACCCCCCTGCTTCAGCCCTGCCCCTAGATCTGCTGCCTGCTGCTGTGGATTAGTTACAGTTGTACCTTTTCTAGCATTTCACATAAATGAAGTTTTACAGTATATATATTCTTCCGTGCTGGCTTTTTTGCTTGTGTCTATTTTTAAAGTGAACCATTAATCTACAGGAATCTAGTGTAGAAGTTTTTAATAACTGTAAATCCAGCCCTTAGAATTCTGTAGCTAGATGGAGCGCAACTTTGATAGATCTTTAAAAAAAAAAAAAATTGATTATGTCCTTTCCATGCCTGTGATTCTGTATTAGATATACCTTATTCCCTCATTAAATCCTCAGATCAGCCTGTGAGATAAGTATTTTTTAACTCCATTTATAACACAGACATTCTTATTGCGTTTTTTTTTTTTTCTCTTTGATTACTGCTACCTGGAAAATGTGTTTGGTTGAGGAAAGTTGACTGTCAGAATGTTGAAATATGTCTGTAATGATATTTTTAGTGAAGTGTCGCAAGGTCATCATAATGATTAAATGAGATAGTATGGTTCACATGTTGAAAATAGTGCCAGGCACACAGTAAGCATTCCCCAAGTGCTACTTGCCACTGTTGTTACTCGTGGGCTCAGGGGCTGTCCTAGCTGGAGCCCTCTGTGATAATCTAGGCCCAAACTTTTCACCCTTCACAGCCCTGGAAGGTCCGCCCTTCTCCAGGGAGGGCTGGGCCAGGCAGAAGGCAGGTGGTCCCATCGCCCTCCATCTCCCCTCTCCCCCAGCATCACTGCCTTTTTCTGCTTTCTACCTGCAGCTGAAGGATAAGCTTTCTTCTGAAAAGTAGAGGCTCCACATGGACAAGTGTGGGCACTCCCTATAGCTCAGCCTTTAGGAAATTAAAACAGGGGCAGGAGTTTCCACTGTGGCTCAGCGGTAATGAACCTGACTAGTAACTATGAGAACTCAGGTTCAATCCCTGGCTTTGCTCAGTGGGTTAAGGATCCACAGTGGGTTAAGGATCCAGTTATTGCCATGAGCTGTGGTATAGGTCACAGACGCAGCTCGGATTTGGTGTTGCTGTGGTGTAGGCTGGCGGCTACAGCTTGGATTCAACCCCTAGCCCGGGGACTTCCATATGCCGCACATGCAGCCCTGAAAAGGTAAAAACAAACAAACCAAAACAAAAAATAAACGGGTAATGCCAGCCCAGCGTTGAGATGTTGTGAAATCATGCCAGTTCCAAACGGGGACTGTTCTTACCCATCTCAGGACTCTGGTGCCAGCCAGGCTGGAGTCAACTTGATAGGTATTTCTATTGAAAGTTACTCATCTTACAGTTTCTTGTTTGGGATGCATTAAACCTATTAGAGCTAAAATATGGAAGTGGCTGACACCACCTTTTCAGCAGTTGTTTTCATTTCTGTTTTTTGTTTTAGTTCTAATTTGTCACATTTTCCTTATCCCCTACCCTTCCTCTCACTTTTGAAATACCTGTGAATCAAGGTCAATTAGCATGTGCGTGTTGACATCCACCCCAACTAAGTCTCCGAATTATCTTCATCTCCATCTCGGAGAGATAGTAATTTCTGCTTAAGCGGCAATTAAAAAGCAAAGAATTACACTTAATGACCTCCACGGGGGTACCTGAAGTCTAATGTTGTGGAGTCTGAACAAATAGTCTTCGTCATTACTAATTTAGGTGGCATATCGTGTGCTGTCCACTGAGGGACACAAGGTTACACAGGACCCCTGTTCTCTCTGGGAACATGGCAGAGAGGAAAGAGCTGGCACTGAAGCCCTGCTCACCAGGTGCTTCTCGGCTGTGGACCTGGATCAAGTCCATCCCTCCATCCCCTCTCCCTCCCCCAGGCTCCCTGGGCCTCAGTTTCCCCTTTGTTGGCAAAAAAAAAAAAAAAAAATCGCAAACCAGCTTTTTTTCAGCCCCAAGTTCACTTGCTGTTTATTACCAAAATATTAAATGTGCACATTCTGTTTTAGAGCTGCTACCTCAAATGTGATCCTGTGTTATTAACGGGATTAACATTAATTTAGTTAAGCGTATTGTCAGAATCAAATGTGGGGCCATATTTATGCTAATTAGAACAGGAACAGTGAATAGGCTCCTGCTCAGGCTGTCTCCTTAAGAATAAATTGAATTGATGTTGATGCTTTTTTTTTTTTTTTACAGATTTTTAAATGAACACTAACAATTGATGGCAATTGGCTCTGAGTATATAGACTTTTACCCAGAACAGCCACTGTCCCTCTCCACGATTGTTATTTTATTTTTACATTTCAATCACACTAGTTCTTTACCTCCTCCTATCTCCTTCTTTATTACCATGCAACTAAATATATTCATGCAACTGAATATAGCTTTCGAGAGAGACATGGTAATCATGGTTTAATTTAACATTTTAATTTCCATAGTCCAACTACATGAAATAGGATATATCAAGCACATTAGTAGCAGATAAAATAATTCCAGTGATGAAATTTATTTTGAATCTGAGTTTATGTAAATGGCTGAGTGAATATTAATACTGAGATCATATTCCCCAAATGGTGACAAACAGGCCAGAAAATTCAGTGCCATTATTACTAACTTCATTTGATTACCTTTTAGCATAGAATTTCCATGAGAAGGCCAGCACATCTTTAACAATTTAGAATATTTGTTTCAACAAAACACTTTCCCATACGATACTGGACTGACTTACAAACAAGTAGTTAATATAATTTAGTAAAAAATCAATTAAAAGCAGGAAAAAATGAATTTACTACTTGTTATCATTGATGGTTAATAATATCAGAAGTTGGAGTTCCCACTGTGGCACAATAGATTGAGAATCTGACTGCAGCGTCTTGGGTCACTGCATAGGCATAGGTTTAATCCCCGCCTCAGCTCAGTGGGTTAAAGGATCCTGCAGTGCCGCATCTATGGCATAGATCAAAGCTGTGAATTGGATTCAATCCCTGGTCCATGAACTTCCATATGCTGTGGGTGTGGACATTAAAAAAAATATCAGAAGTTTGGAGTTTCCATCATGTCTCAGTGGAAACAATCTGACTAGCATCCATGAGGATGCGGGTTCGATCCCTGGCCTCCCACAGTGGGTTAAGGATCCGGCGCTACCTTGAGCTGTGGTGTAGGTCACAGACATGGCTCAGATCCCGCGTAGCTGTGGCTGTGGTGTAGGCCAGCCGCTAGAGCTCCAATTCCACCCCTAACCTGGGAACCTCCATATGCCTCGGCCCTGAAAAGACAAAAAATATATATGAGAAGTTCATTGAGGAGTTCCCGTCGTGGCTCAGTGGTTAACGAATCTGACTGGTAACCATGAGATTGCGGGTTCGATCCCTGGCCTCCCTCAGTGGGTTAAGGATCTGGCGTTGCTATGAACTGTGGTGTAGGTCGCAGATTCGGCTCGGAACCCGTGTTGCTGTGGCTGTGGCCTAGGCTGGCAGCTGTAGATCCGATTAGACCCCTAGCCTGAGAACCTCCATATGCGGGTGCAGCCATAAGAAGACAAAAAGACAAAAAAAAAAAAAAAAAAAAAAAAGTTCCTTGATATACATTAAGTGCATCAGATGATGTGTATTCTCTTTTCTCAGCAGAAAGATGACTCTTGTAAGGTTTAAGTTTCTGGGTAGCTGTGTAGTACTGTATACAATGCAAAGTAAGCTGGGACCTCACAGCAAGCTCAGGACCACTAGAAAACAGAAGGAATAAGAAAGAACAGTTTTGGAGTTCCCGTTGTGGCTCAGTGGGTTAAGAACCCAGCTAGTATCCACGAGGATGTGGGTTTGACCCCTAGCCTCTCGGGGTTAAGAATCCAGCATTGCAGATCTGGAGTTGCTGTGACTGTGGTGTAGGCTGGCAGCTGCAGCTCTGATTCTACTCCTAGCCTGGGAACTTCCATGTGTGTGCAGGTGCAGCCCTAAAAAGAAAAAAAAGAAAAAAAGAAGAAAGGACAGTTTTTTAAGTGACAAATGTGTAGATGGGTAATTTGTAACTATCTCTTTAAAATAATCCTTAAATCCTTTAGAAATAACAATTATCATTTGTAAAATTTTTAAAACCATCATTAAAAATAATAGCTTACATTTTTTTAAAAGTTATATTCCAGGCACTAAGTAAGTGCTTGTCGTATTTGTCTATTCTTTTATATGAATTATTGATTTTTCACAATAATCACAAAAGCATGATTATTACCTTCTTAAAGATGGGGAAGCTGAGGCACAGGGTGGTCACATCACACAGCAGGCATGTGATGGATCCAGGATTGAAGCCCAGCGCTCTGGCCCTAGAGCCCTCTGTTCCATTCTGCCTCTGTGTGCCATTGCTGATGTGTTAGTAATATTTTTCTAAATAGAATTTATAAAGAGTAGCTGTCAATTCATAAGATTATTCCATAAAATATTTTACTTCATTGAAAAATGTTATTACTTTCATTGCCGAATAAACGTCCACCTAAGTTATTCACAACATTTTTCATAGTCTCTGTGTTTAAATAGTGCGGCTCTATTACGTTGCTGGGAGCATTCTGCCTGTTCCAGCCCCCAGTTAGTTTTCTGTCTCCGCTTCTGCTCCTGATCTCTCTACTAAAGTGGTTTCTAGTGCTTTCTGTGGTGAATGGAGAAGGGAGAAAGAAAGAAACCTCTGTGAAGGGAAGTGCAAGATGATGGGGATCAGGAGTGCACCCACCTTTCACAGTCCCTCCTGGAATTCAGCAAACGTTTATTAGAGCCTGGTAAATAAATGCCAGGCTCTGTGCAAAGACTGTGAACAAAACACCTCCGGTTCCCGTGGAGCCTGCAGCCTGGTCGACTTCCAGGGGTGACTCTGAGCACATCTCATCTGTGAAACGCCTCGCCCCAGACCAGAACTTGGTGGTGTTTGAGTCTCTTGTCTTATCCAGCCTCATCCCACCCACCCTGACTCTGTGCCTCAGAGTTGCAGGGACCCAGAGTCAACTCACAGGGCTGGTCACCTTGTCATTTCATATAAACCTCAGCACCACCAAGACTCCCTACCCGCGGCTTCTCAGAGTGTCAACTGCTAACTCGAGCTTCCTCCCCATGTCAGTGATTTTTTCTGTGCAGTGTGATGGCGTCAAGCTTCTGTCCTAGGAAGCATTATGCTTTATTTCCACAAAATCCCTGTCGCCTCATTAGTGTTTAATTTTTCCTTAAATGACATTTGTGCTTATTAACACCGTGAGAGGTGGGTTTTGTCTTTTCTTCTTTATTTGCTGGATGGGATGGGTAGACAACAAATCAAAAAGCATTTGAGGGCCATTGCCCTAAGGGAGAAATCACTGAGGTCATTTACTGGAAGGCGATCAGAGCCCTCAATTATGGACCCTTATAGACTTGCATTATCATCATCAGTACTGTTTATTCATATTCTGCTGTGTGCAAAAATAAAAAAGTATTTCATTAAGTACTGTGGGGAGTTGGTAGGAAAAAATAACTGGTGGTGCTTACCCTCCTGACTTTATTCTGATCGTGTCTGTAAGCTTTCCGTTGCTGCCTGTGATCTTCCATCCTATGGGCTTAGTGCCGGTTGTCTGTGAGCTCATTTATGGGGCCAGCTGTCCATCAAGGTCAAAGATCTATCTCCATGGTTCTCTAAAAATTAGGCTTCATTCCCACGATCTTCAGAAGGAAGCAATACATAGAGGGATCCTTCAGGTTGGTTACTAATGAAACCACAGCACATTGTAACTGCAGCTCAGGTAGGATCCCTGGCCCAGGAGCTCCATTGGCCATGAGGCCAAAAAAAAAAAAAAAAAAAAATTGTAGGACCCAGAGAACCCTTTATAGCCTCTCCCCAAGCGTACTTAGAGGAGTCAAGTAAGATCTACCGTGGAATGAACCAGAGGACCTGTGGGCCATCAGTGAGGTGTTTGAAACTGACCTGCTGAATAGAAAAAGACAGGTGGATGGGAAATAAGATAAAACAAGTCCGATCCACCCCACTCCCCCCTCACACATACTTTTATTCTATCTCTTTCTTCCTGACTCTCCAGTATTTTCCTCTCCATCCGTTTCTCTCCCTGTCTCCCTCCCATATCACCAGCTTTTTCTCCCTTCCTGCTGCTCTTCCATCCTTTCTTGTCTCCTCATTTCTTCTAGGTCTCTGCTCTTGGGCTGTTTTCTGTTCTTTTCCTGCTGCTCTAACAGCGACCAGTTTGCCCTTAGACAAAATTTCATCACCCACCTCCTCACTCCACCACCTCCGCCATTGTCGTGGAATAAAATATTGTGGTTTGTGGTTAAATAACCAGCTAACAAAATTAAGCCGGGACTTTTAGGACTACCAACGAGATTCATCTGCACGTTTCACATCTTTAAGTGGAAATGCTCCAGCGCAGTGCTGTCTGTGCTGCAGGCAAACCAAAGGACTACTTTAAGAGTCTGATCCAAGTCCTAGTGGGTCAGACCATACCAGATTGCCCCAGATTGAGGCAGCACCTTTGAGAGGGGAGCATGCAGGCTTAGCCTCAGAATATTTTGCTTCTGACTTTTTTTTTTTTTTTTTTTTATGGCCACACCAGCGGCTTATGGAAGTTCATTGGCTTATGGAGCCAGGGATTGAATCCGAGCCACAGCTGTGACCTATGCCAGCTATGGCAATGCTGGATCCTTTAACCCACTGCACGGGACAGGGATCAAACCTTTGCCTTTGCAGCAACCTGAGCTGCTGCAGTCGGATTGTTAACCTGCTGGCTGCAGTGGGAACTCTGCTTCTGACTTTTGAATCAACTATCTTTTTTATGACCTTGGGCAGCTATTGGGCAATCTGAATATTTCTGCTTTCTTTGCAAAAGACAGTATTGGCCTTGCCCTCCTCTCTCTCAGGCCCTTTTAGAAGGCTTATAGGATATGATTGTTCCTATAAGTTCTTTGAAGTTCTCAGAGCTCATGGAAAACTGCTTCATAGGCATAAGACACTATGTAAATTCCAGGTATTTTTTTTTCTAATGTGTTTCCATTTTTGTATCAAACTTTTCTTGCCAGTCAGGTTGATCTTTAAAAAGTTAGGTTTTTTTTAAACTCTTGTTGGTATTTATTTTAAGATGCTTCTCCAAGAACACAGATGTCGCCTCCTTTACAGTGTGAAAACTAAGGAATAGCTCTTTGCAATAAAATCCGGAGGAGGGTGACTGCCTTGCTGCTGCCTTTAGTGCTTCTTCCCTTTCTTCCTCATCTGTGCTTTCACTGCTATCTCCTCATCCATCTGCCCCTCAGCAGGAGGTTTCATCAATCAGTGTCCCCTCTAACATTTCCCCGGAAATAAGTCCACTGTGCTCGTACCAAGACTAGCCATGCAGCTGCAGGCACTGTTGCACCTCCTAGGGTCTCTGGCCACAGCTGGCTGCTGCCAAATCTGCCTTCAACCACATCGTCAGGAGCAGAACCAATTTGCCCATAGATTCACCTCCACTCTTATTTAATACCATTTCCCACCAGAAGCACAAAAGGAAATAATGTAGCTAAGAACCAGGATGACTCAAGCAGCCAGAAGAGAGTCAGTCTACATCTTCCAAGGACAAAGATTCCACCTAGCAGGAGATGTCACTTAGGAGAAGCATCTTTGGAAAGCCACTAGCCATCTCGAATGCCCGTCAACATGACACGCCACCCATTGGTTCTAGTGCAGAAACGTCGAGACTGCTACTCTCGATTGCCCCATTTTTTTTATTACTCAATATATCTTTTTGAAAAGATAACACTGAATCTGCTTACAAGAGATTCTTACTTTATTAAAAAGCATTTGTTTCCTATCACTGAAATGAAAGTTTTCTGGTCAGGAAGGGAATCTCTTAACAAGCTGCTTTCCGGTCACTGTAGTATTTTAGAACAGTGAAAGATATAAATACATAAATGATATGCCAGTAAAATAGCACTAAGTAAAGACTTTCTGAAGTAGGCATTCTCATTAAGCATCATGGTTTATTGGCCATATCTTCTTGTCAGTGAAGGCAACTAAAAACCAACAGTGATTACGGAGTTCCCATCCTGGTGCAGCAGAAATGAATCGATAGGAACCATGAGGTTGTGGGTTCGATCCCTGGGTCACAGACGTGGATCAGATCCCTCCTTGCTGTGGCTCTGGTGTAGGCCGGCAGCTGTAGTAGCTCCAATTAGACCCCAGCCTGGAAACCTCCATATGCCGCAGGTGCAGCCCTGAAAAAACAAAAAACAAAATAAAACAAAAAAACAGAAAACCAACAGTGATTGAAAATTAATCTTCTTGATCAATTAGAGAAAATGCTATGATTGTTAAGAAATCTTTTTCTGTTAGCTGCTGCTGCTTTTTTTTTTTTTTTTGCATTCATACTTTTGGAATGCCTTTTATTTCATGACCAGTTCTTCTTTATTTCAAAAGAATTTTGAATTCCAATCCCGACCTCCTAAAATGCTACCTTTCCTAAGACAGTTGAATCTCTCTGGTTTATAGTTTTACAAGCCATAGAATTTAATTTTTAAAAATTCAGGACTGAATAAATTATAATAGGCCAGCTGCTTCACCTGCATCTATTATAAATGAGAAAATTGAGGTGAGAAATAAAACAATTTTTCAGGGCCACATAATGAATCAGCGACATGGCTAAGACTAAAACTTGGGTCTCTACTGTGTAACATCCTCAGGAAAACCTCTCTGAGCTTAGAAACTTCAATCAGTGTCAATACTGTTAGAAACACTGCAACTGGTTCCCTCTTTTAAAAGTAGTTGGGTCCAAAATGAGGAGAATGATCTTTGTAATGTGGAATTACTAAGTGTAGGTATGTCTTATTTAAAAATAAAGTACCCTGGGAGTACCCTGGTGGAGCAGTGGGTTAAGGACCCAGTGTTGTCACTGCTGTGGCAGGGGTCCCTGTTGTGGCACAGGTTTGATTCCTGGCTTGGGAACTTCTGCATGCCACAGGTGTGGCCGAAATAAATAAATAAAAGTACCCTGGATTCATAAAACCAAGAGTAGTTAATTTCTTGTACCAAAGCATCATATGCCCTCCAGATAATTTTCTTAAGATCATCAATAAGTAGTTCTCAGGACATTTTTTTTTTTTTTGGCTTTTTTTGGGGGCCAATCCCGAGGCATATGGAGGTTCCCACACTAAGGATCTAATCAGAGCTACAGCTGCTAGCCTATGCCACAGCCATAGCAACGTCAGATCTAAGCCGAGTCTGCGACCTACACCACAACTCAAGGCAACACTGGAGCCTTAGCCCACTGAGCGAGGCCAGGGATTGAACCCGCAACCTCATGGTTCCTAATAGGATTCGTTTCCACTGCACCACAAAGGGAACTCCAGTTCTCAGGATATTTAAAGCATAATCGATTTATTATTATTATTATTTACTTACATGGGGATTTCTTCTCCTTAAAAGTTCCCTGTGCATGTGACTAATTCCCAAATTAGAGTCTCGATTCCATGAATTTTTCACTTTCTCTGTGCACTAGCCTGGCACCAAATAGACCACACGTTTTCTCAATGAATGAACAAGTAAGCAAGTGAACTTTCTGAACACACCTATTGTGTGAGAATGAACATCCTTACACTCTTGTGTGTATTAATTTTTTAATTTTTCAGTGCATAAAGTTCAAGCAAATAGGCATCTAAGACTCTTAAGAGGAGATTCCCAGAGATTCAGTTAAAGTAAGAGGGACAAACTTAGCATTTGATGCTCTGCTGGACAAGGAATTTTTATGACCACATCCAAGAAAACAGTAAGTCAAGTTCATTGTTTATTTAGAGGCAGATGTGTCCTGTAGTTAGCATCTAGGAGTAGCAGCTAGTGGAGTAAGTGAAACACCAGTTCTCTGTGCTGGGGAAATAAAGAATCAGGGTGGGGGAGGTGGCCACTTCCCTGGGGCCAGCTGGCTCCAGACTTCTGCAAGATCCCGGACCATCCTTCAAATCCTGCAACCAGCGGTCTTGTTCCCTAGACCAGCCAAGTAGGAGAATGTGGATGAAGCCAGACAAATCCCTGGCTCCTCTTGTGAAAGCCAGAGCACGGATGGCCTCGTGAAGGAGAGTGGTAACCTTATCCTGGCACACAATGGCTAGCGTGTAAAATATCACAGTAAATTCATTACTGGATAATTATAGGCTAAGCCACTTGACCTCAGAGTCAACTTCCTTCTCTGAGATGGTGATAATACTTCACATTGTGCAGAGGTTTCTGGTTTCAGACTAGAAGGCCCTCTCTGAGCGTTAGATACTGTTTCATTGCCAACCTCTGCTGCCATCTGCATCTTCCTTCCAAGAACTGGCTCTTGGAAAGGCAGGAGGGGTGTGTATATGGCTTTTATCATCTTGCTCTAGCTGGGTTTTAGCTCTGGGAATGAAGGGGACCTGGGGGAGGGGACAGATGACAAGATAGTTCCCAGGAGTGCAGAAACCATAGGCTCCTTGCCTCTTTCTTTCAGGATCAAACTAAATAGACTTCTGTGTCAGCTGAATATGAGCTCCCATGACCTGAGGCCCAATTAATTTTCTGTTCGGCACATTTCCTCCCTGGCAAGAAAATAAAGGGAAGGGAAGCATTATCCCTAAGTTCTGTTCCATGTCTATATTTCTTCATTTAGTCCTTCATTTAAAAATGTCCAAAAAGTCCTCAGAGTTCCCGTTGTGGCTCAGTGGTTAACAAACCTGTCCAGTATCCATGAGGATGTGAATCTGATCCCTGGCCTTGCTCAGTGGGTTAAGGATCCGGCGTTGCCGTGAGCTGTGGTGTAGGTCGCAGACGAGGCTTGGATCTGGTGTTGCTGTGGCTGTGGTGTAGGCTGGGAGCTGCAGCTCCAATTTGACCCCTAGTCTGGGAACCTCCATATGCCGCAGGTATAGCCCTAAAATGACCAAAAAAAAAAAAAGTCCCAAAAGTCCTGATTATGAAAGTAAAATATAGCAGTGTGCTGAGAGTATGTACTGATTGATTTAATTGGGCGATATAATCTTGCTATTTCCTTCTTTAAAATAGGGTTTTTTGTTTTGTTTTGTTTTGTTTTTTTGTCTTTTTTGGCTGCCCCGTGGTACATAGAGTTCCCGGGCGAGGGATCAGATTCCAGCCCCAGTTGTGACCTATGCCACAGCTGCGACAACGCTGGATCCTTTGTGCCAGGCCAGGGATCGAACCTCCATCCTGGCTGGCATTGCAGAGATGCAGTTGTGCCACAGCAGGAACTCCTAAAATAATTTTTTTTTTTTTAAATCCCTGATGGCTCAACTATCCAGCATTGTCACTACTGTGGCTCAGATCACTGCTATGGCCCAGGGTCAATCCCTGGCCCAGGAACCTCTGCATGATGAAGATGCTGCAAAAAAAAAAAAAAAAAAAAAAAAAAAAAAAAAGAGTTTTGTGTTTTTTTTTTTTTTTCAATTTCAAAAGTAATAAATGTTCAACACCGTGAAGCACAAAAGAAAAAGAAAATAAAAGAAAAATTGCCTGTAACATTCTACCCCCTACTAATATTTTGGTGCATTTAGTTTCAAAATTTTTCATGGTACATAGATATATTTTTTGCAAAAATGGCCTTTTCCTATAGAACTGTTACAGAGCCTGCTTTCACTTTAATGTTATATTTTTGTTTTGTTTTGTTTGTCTGGGCCCATGGCATATGGAAGTTCCTGGGCCAGGGATTGAACCTGAGCCACAGCAGTGACAATTCAGATCCTTAACCTGCTGCACCACCAGGGGTTTCCTGTGTTTTAACTTTCCTTTTACCTTTTTTCTTTTCTTTTCTTTTCTTTTTTTTTTTTTTTTTTTTGTCTTTTTAGGGTCGAACTCGAGGCATATGGAGGTTCCCAGGCTAGGGGTCGAATTGGAGCTGCAGCCACTGGCCCATGCCACAGCCATAGCAACGCCAGATCCGAGCCACATCTGTGACCTTACATCACAGCTCATGGCAACACTGGATCTTCAACCCACTGAGGGAGGCCAGGCATTGAACCTGCATCCTCATGGATGCTAGTCAAATTAGTGTCTGCTGAGCCACGACAGAAACTCCCTGTGTTTTAATTTTTAAAAATCAGCAATATTAATAGTTGAGTTGTAGTGTCTGTTAAAATACTCTGTGATGTTTTAAATACATTTAAAAATGTCCAAGAAATCTAATTTTAAAATGAATCCAGCTATAATAAACACAGCAAATTTCTAGCAAAATGTTCTCTTTTTACAAGATCACTTTGCTTTGGGAGGGAAAAAAAAAGTAGAGAAATCTTGGCACATAGTTGTTCTTTTCATGGCCCAGTTTGGTAATCTAATAAGAAAGCTTCTTGGGTACATATTTCACTATTGGGGGAAAAAAGGCACACTGAAGGCACTCACTCCATATCTGGCAAGGTTTGTGCATTAAAATAGATGAACAATAGTAAACCCTCCTCCTGGCCAGAGGCAAAAAGAGTAGCATTTTGCTATTTCAGATTAGAAAGTAATTGCAGATTAATTTAACACAGTTGCTAGTCATTTCGAAACAACTTTGAAGACTCCTATTCTTGATTTCCTTTTTTAAAAATCTGTGAAATTGAGATTTGATCTGAAGAAAAAAGTCAGTACAGCTCAAGGGCCGTCTTATTTTGTGAAACCTACTGTGATGATCTCATTCTCTACTTCGTTCCATAGGCTGTGTCCAAAGCGTATAACTAACATCTTGTTCTGCTCCATCCTCTTTTTATTTATCTATACCCCACTGTGCAATAATTTTTCAGTGTAAAACCCTGTGTTTTCACCCATGGGTCTTACCTCCTTATTCTAAAAGTTCTCTGGACTTCTCACTGAATCCATAGACATCTTCTTGGTACATTGTAGGTACAGATGTGTCAAATTTCATTTGTCATGTGCAGAAGGAAAATTCCTTTGTCTTTCTCTATGCCACGTGCTGTATTGTATGCCTCACAAACTTCTCGCCTGCTGCCAGCTTTACCGCTCTGTAGGGTGGGAAGATTCTAAGAGAAGAGGAGATTGGAGCCCCATAGGTTTGGTAACTACTCCAAGATGACACTAGGCTGAGCCTGAGCTCCAGCCAGGTCTTCACACTCCAAAACCAGATGTCTTTCTTGCATCCTTCAGGTGTTTTATGTACACGATTTTTTTCTAGTTATGCAAAGTTCTGAACATTGTCTTACCTTATTTTTAAAAAAAGTTCTTTATCATGTGTGGGCAGAAATTTTTCTTCAATTTGTTCTGTACTTTCCAACCTACGTGAGTCTGGGGTTTGATCGAGGGATGACTTAACTTGATGTGATTCCTGCATGGGCTAGAGAACCAATGACCGCATTTGTTATGAATGTCTGAATTAAGCGTAGGTTCTAGGAGTCTGAAAGGAGTTCCTATGAATAAAGTGAATGGAAGATTTGGTATCAAATTTGGATGCTCAGAAGACTTTTCAGCTTAATTTTCTGCTGACCTCAGAGGTTGACAGAAACTGTCTCCAATTATAAAGTACTGCTGGGGCTACTTGTTTTTCTTTTTCTTTTTTAACTTATGTGCAATTATAAGAAAAGATTTTTTTCCCTTTCTGATCAGGATCATTCTGCTATTTAAAGTCAATGGGGGAGTTCCCGTCGTGGCACAGTGGTTAACGAATCCGACTAGGAACCATGAGGTTGCGGGTTCGGTCCCTGCCCTTGCTCAGTGAGTTAACGATCCGGCGTTGCTGTGAGCTTTGGTGTAGGTTGCAGACGCGGCTCGGATCCCACGTTGCTATGGCTCTGGCGTAGGCCAGTGGCTACAGCTCCGATTTGACCCCTAGCCTGGGAACCTCCATATGCCGTGGGAGCGGCAAAAAGACAATAAATAAATAAATAAATAAAGTCAATGAGGACTATAAAGCTTGACGCATATGAGAAGCCGAATAAATATTACTTTATTTATAAAGAATAAAGAAACAGTGAGAGGGAGTTCCCATCATGGCTCAGCAGTAATGAGCCTGACCAGCATCCATGAGGATGCAGTTTCGATCCCTGGCCTTGCTCAGTGGGTTAAGGATCTGACATTGCCATGAGCTGTGGTGCAGGTTGAGATGTGGCTTGGATCTTGCGTTGCTGCGGCTGTGGTACAGGCCAGCAGCTGTAGCTCCAATTTGACCCCAGCCTGGTCAAATGCAGCTCCCCACCCCCCAAAAAAGAGGAAAGAAACAGTGAGGACCCTTGCAAAATATGTTGATGTTATGGTTTGGAGTCTTGTTATATGATTAAGTAACAATGGTCAGTGAAGTGATGTTTCTCTCCAAGAACCTTTATTGTGAGTCCAGTAGGATTGTGTCAGGCCTAAACTGACACTGCCAAGGAACCACGACTTGCCATCCTAGGAAGCAAGATCCTTGCCTAAGATACTTTGATTATAGGCTGCATGGCCTAAGTGGTTGGCCAATTAACTACACCAAAACAGTATTCCTCAAAACACCATTCACCGGGCATTGCATATCATATAGATGCTGCTGGGGTACGTGTGTGACAGTGTGTATGGGTAATATAAATATGTGTATTTTATTATTGTTATTTTTAAAACATGCGGCTGTACCCGTGCATGTAGAAGTTCCTGGGCCAGGGAACGAACTAGAGGCACTGCAGAGACAATGCCATGTAGTTATTCTGTAAGCCACAGGGGAAGTCCAAATATGTGTATTTTAGATCCAGGTGTAAATTTGTGGAAAAGTTATGATTTGTGTTAAATTCCTTTGCTGCTCTATTGAACATCATGAATTACAATGTCAAATAATATAGATAAATATTTCACTCTTGCCATGCTTTTCCGGAAGTATCCCTGAGAAACCCATTTCTTTTCCCATTGAAGGGGGTAATATAGTCCAACTTGAGAGTGAAACGTGACACAAGACAGGGGCATACATTCTTAACAAATAAAGTCATTAAAACTTTGGGTTTAAACTTCAGCTTGTTTGTCCCAGGCGATGCCCTGGGGCTCCTCTTTGAACAGCAGGCATCTAGGTTAGATTTAGGAGGCAAATTCTTCACTAGCATCTTTTGAAAGATGCCTGAAGTCAAATTGCTTGAAGGACTATCTTAAAATCATTGCTGCTCTGTTGGGTTGGTGAGGTGGAAGATTAAGCTACCAGGAAGCTGCAGATTCAAAGCAGCTGAGGAGTGCAAGTGTTAAAGATATTTAACTGATCAACATCCCTGGGAAAACCGTACAGGATAGAAACAAGGGAAAGAAGGGTGAGAGGTAAAATTTCAGGTGCTGTTTCATGTCAGAGTAGGAAAGTCAGATTTGGTGAATCCTGCGGGAGGAAATAATAAATGTCTTTTTGGCTTTTACAAAAGGCAGCATTTTATAAAAATGCAGAAATTTACAGGAGTAGCTGAACAGGAAAGGGTTTTGATTGGAGGAGTTGCTTCCAAGATTACTGGCAGGGGTGGGGGGAGGGCGGGCGGTTTGTTTCATTTTGTTTTTTGTCTTTTTAGGGCTGCATCCTCGGCATGTGGAAGTTCCCAGGCTAAGGGTTGAATCGGAGCTGCAGCTGCCGGCCTGCACCACAGCCACAGCAATGCTGGATCCTTAACCCACTGGTTGAGGCCAGGGATTGATCCCATGTCCTCGTGGATACTAATCAGGTTCCTTAGCCGCTGAGCCACAATGAGAACTCCCAAGATTATTGTTGGTTTACTTTCTAAGTATAACTTAAGAGTCAAGTGAAGCAATCTTAGGTACACAGTTGTATACGACTGTTTAACCTCCCCAGTCAAGATTCAGTACTTTTCTAGCTCTCTGGAAGGCTCGATCTTAGCCCCTTCCATCAGCTCCCCCAGCCCCCACCCACCCCCACCCCAGGTGGCCATATGCCGCAGGAGCAGCCCAAGAAATGGCAAAAAGACAAAAAAAGAAAAGAAAAGAAAAATTCAAGCAAGGTTTCCTATGCTGTCCAATATGACAGCCACTAGGCATCCATGGCCTACTTTTATTAGAATCGAAATTGATGAAAATAAATTAAAATTACAAATTCAGTTCCTCAGTTTCACTAGTTACACTTCATGTGCTCAAATAACCACATGGGGCTAGTGGCTACCCTCCTGTATGGTGTAGATGTGGGACGTTGTTTCCGTTCTTGCAGAAAGTTCTATTGGACAGTGCTGTGCAGAAAGCTGGCTGTGTGCTTCCTTCCTCGTCCTCGTCCCCTTTTCCAGTCCACTTCCAAAGATGTTGTGGTAGGTCTTTAGGTTCACTGTAAGTTTCTGTCCTCAGACCATCATCTCACACGCTTCTGCTTCCTGCATTATCCCTCCATACTTGGGGAGAAAACAAGCGGGGAAATTCTCACCATGGACTGACATATTTCATTTCATTTCATTTTATTTGTCTTTTGTCTTTTTAGAACCGCACCTACAGCATATGGAGGTTCCCAGGCTAGGGGTCAAATTGGAGCTGTAGCCTCTGGCCTACACCACAGCCACAGCAATGCCAGATCCGAGCCATATCTGCAAACTACACCACAGCTCATGGCAATACCGGCTCTTTAACCCACTGAGCGAGGCCAGCAATCGAACCCACAACCTCATGGTTCCTAGTCGGATTCATTTCCTCTGTGCCACAACGGGAACTCCCAATGTACTGACATTTTAGTTCCTAGAATGTCCTATATGCTGTCCTTCCTGTATCCCACTGCATGTTGACGTCTTATCCATCAGATCTCCAGGGCGCCTTTCCCATTCCCCCTCCCAGCCTTCCCCCTCCCCCCCTCCCAGCCCCCAAGCCTGGATTACGTGTCCTCTCAGTTAAGCTGCCACAGTAACTTGGCCTTCCCCTGCCTGGTTGTCCTTGCTTGTCTCCTGGTTTCTCTCTCTCTCTCACTGAACAAGTTTGGTGAGGCCAGGGGACCAGCTCATCACATTTGCTCTTGTATGTCCATCCCTTCGTAGAGTGCCTGGTACTGTGGAAGGAAAGAACAATGGGCTGCCCAGGGAAGGGGCAATAACTAAGTAGCTTAATGTTAGGGTGGAATTACTTCCCCCAGCACCCCCTGTCATCCTCCCCCACCCAGGTGAGAAGTCTGTTCCAGAAGGGGGTTATCAGAAACACCTTTCTGTCTGGCCAGCATTCTGAACACACATAAATGCTCTGAGCTGTTTCTCCAGGAATGATGATGCCATATCCAAAACATTTGCACTCTCTGGTTAAAAGGTAGGACTTTCTGAGTTCCCTGGTTGCTCAGTGGGTTAAGGATCTGGTTTGTCACTGCTATAGCCATGGGTTTGATCCTTGGCCCCAGGACTTGCACATGCTGCAAGTGTGACCAAAAAGAAATGTTATGCCTTTCATTTCATCGGAAGTAGTGTTGAAAGATGTATATAAGCTGAGATGATGATGGATTAGTGATTAAAGATGGGAAAGTATAGCTGAAGAGTAATGATAATATGAAAGAAAATTCTGTGGCATCGGCCAGCAGGCAGCTGTTCTTGGCATCATAAGCCAACTCTTACCAAGTCACATGACTCATGCAGGGGTGGCATCCAGGAAGGTTAGGTATCAGGATAGGTAACAGAAATCCAACTCAGACCAGCTTTAAAAGTGAGTTTAGGAGTTCCCATTATGGCTCAACAGCAACAAACCTGACTACTATCCATGAGGACGAGATTTCAATCCCTGACCTCTCTCAGTGGGTTAAGGATCTGGCATTGCTGTGAGGTGAGCTGTGGTGTAGGTCGCACCTACAGCTCTGATTCAACCCCTGGCCTGGGAACTTCCATAAGCTGCAGATGTGCCCTCCCCCCCAAATAAAAAGGAAAGAAAGTGAGTTTAGGAGTTCCCACTGAGGAGAAATGGGATTAGCAGCATCTCTGGAGCTCTGGGATGGAGGTTTGGTCCCCAGCTTGGCACAGTTGGTTAAGGATCCAGCATTGCTGCAGTTGTGGTTTAGGTCAAAACTTCAGCTCAGATCCACCCCCTGGCCTGGGAACATCATAAGCCACGGGGAGGCCAAAAAAGAAAGAAAAAGTGAATTTATTTTCCCAAGTATTGGAAACCTCAAGATTGGCAGCTCAGAGTTGGTTGATTCGGTGTCTGACAGTACCAGTAAGGACCCAGGTTCTCTCCAGCCTTCATTCAGCTCAGCCATCCTGGGCGTTGGCTTCCTCTGTAGGCAAGTAGGGAAGTAGCCACTTTCCACCAGGGAACTCAGCGTTAAAGAAGAGGAGTGTCAGTGCCGGTCACTGGCTAGAGAGGGAGGTAGGCACAGTTGTGTTCGCCAAAGCATCTGGAGCAGATGCAATAGATACTGAATGTCTCCTGCAGACGCCGAGACTGTCCAACCCCAAATATTCTTCCCATCCCCAGCCTATGGAGTTGAAAAGTGCCTTCAGTCTGCACCAATGCAGAAAACACTGAGTGAAAACCCTTTACCGCCTTAGCTCATAGCAGGTAATGCCTTGGAAATGATCATAACTAACGGGAAAAATACAGAACACAGGAAGCTTCCAGAATGGGAAGAGAGAACTTGGGAGAAGAGCTGGGAGGGCTCACCAAAGACCAGTGCTAACTAGAACCAGCGAGGACCTACTGTAGAGCACAGAGAACTCTACTGAATATTTTGAGATAACCTAAAAGGGATAGGAATCTGAAAAATAAGCAAATATATACATATATATATATATATCTCTCACTTTGCTGTACACCTGAAACTAACACAACATTGTAAGTCAACTCCACTTCAATTTAAAAAAAAAAAGTCTTACTAGAGTCTGCCTGAGCCCAGCCATCAGGAAACCCCTTCCTTGCCCTTAAGGGTTAATACCCACCCTCTACCCACCCCACCCCCCTGCCCCCCAGCTAAGGAAACACTGGTTTCATTTTAAATTTGGCAATAGCCATACAGATACGATTTTCTATGTAAATGGTATATATTCTGAGAAATCTGGAATCCTTCAACCAATCAGTTATGCTTTTAATTTTTTTCTCCTTCTGTGTAGACCTTGCGTGTTAGAGCTGTGCTGAATGAGGTCACAGTCTAACTACAGTATTAACCCTGCAAATCTGTTCATTTTCGCCCGAGCACCCTGAGGCAGGATAGAGAATGTGTCCAATTGAAAAACGATTACAGACGCTGTAGTGCTGTGATGGGCTGAATTGTAACAGAGAGGAAGATGTGTGTGTGTGTGTGTGTGTGTGTGTGTGTGTGTGTGTGTGTGTGTGTGTGTGTGTGTGTGTGTGTGTGTAGCCAAGAAATCATTTTCTAAAAGGGAGCCAGGTAGTACATAGCTCTTAAAAGCTGAGTTTATGGGATCGTATTTTTAAAGGAAAAATGCATTTAAAAATGCAACCGAATTTTAAAATGCTACTTTGAGTATTTCCAAACCTTAACTGTTTTATATTTCCTACCAACTATGTCTTTGTTTTTCAGCTTTTTCCCATACCCAGTATCTCTTTAACTTTTCTCTGTGTTACAAACATCCCTTTGTGTTTTTTAATATCTAGTTTGCATTATTAAAAATATACAGGTACCTGTTAATGATACAGTAAACGTGCAAGAACCTACCCCCCAGTTTAAGAAATAAACTGTTCACTCTGTTTTCTCTGACCATTTCTGGGCTCTGTTTAATTCGGCGTGGAGAAAAGCACAACACAGATGGTCAGCATTTTGCATAAAGGCCCAGTCACCACCCCATTCACAGTAGACGCGGAGTTTCAGAAAGCATGCGTGTTCCGTCCTGCCTGGGCATGTGGTTAATGCTTAGTACTCTAACAGCTGTGCCTCAGGTAACTCTTAAAGCTGTTTCAGATCATAAAATCTAGGATGTTTTGCAAATTTATATCTGATCATGCTGGGTTTTAGGCACAGACACGCGATGACTTCCCCTCGGTCATCTCCACCAAAAGGCATTTCTCAACAATCCCTTTATTATGGGCCTTATCGCTGGCTTTGCCACACCTTGTTTGCCTGTTTGCAAACAGTCTCTGGCTCGTGATAAATCAGTGAATATCCTTGTGGTGTTCACCTTGCAGAACTCAGGCATAACTGCTATTTGAGCTTATTCCTCGATTGTAGATTCTACATATCTGACCCCTTGATTGAGTGCCAGAGACCTGACTTGACTTGGCTGTGGTTTGGGCTCTCATGTAAAAGCGATCAACCATGTTTGGATAGTGTTTGAAGTCCATGGAAAGGATGTAATATTTTATCTTCCCAAGAGTACAGTTTTCTCAATGTGTCCTCGCTGCAATCACGTGATAGCCCCCTCCCGCTCCATTTGCTCCAGGGGGTACCTTTGCCTGCGGGACAGCACGTTGTACACCTTGTGCAGGGAGAGCTGCCTCAGCCCCACCTGGGGAGCTTGATCTCTTCCAGAAGCCCGGCCCGCAGAGAAGTGGCTTGGTCGTGGCTCCCGATCACGTACTTAGTCACTGGAGGGGGCATTTTTTTCAAAGTGTCCCTCAGTCTTATAGGGAGAGAGTCAGGAACCAAATGAGGAGAGTGTGAGCCAGTTGTTTTCCTCTCTCTTGACCAATGAGCTTGGGATGCCTGTTTACAAGGATGCTTTGGGTATGTGAGCTGATGGCTAGACTAGTCATGCCCTCTTTTTCCGGATCTGGAAAAGAGAAATTGAAGACAACACTTTGCAGGACCCGGAGTTCCCAATGGGGCTCAGCAGGTTAAAAACCCCACATTGTCTCTGTGAGGACGCAGGTTTGATCCCTGACCTCGCTCAGTGGGTTAAGGATCCAGTATTGCCACAAGCTTGGATGTGGCTCAGATCCCGAGTTGCTGTGGCTGTGGCTGTGGTTTAGGCCGGCAGCTGCAGCTCCAATTTGACCCCTAGCCTGAGAACTTTCATACACCATAGGTGGGGCCCTAAAAGAAGGAAAAAACAAACAAACGTTTTGCAGAACCCAGATGCTGAAGGTCTGTGTTTATCCTGAGCCGACAGCAATAAGGAAGTTTTCCAAGAGAAAGATAAAGCATATGTATTTTATTTAAATGTGGATCATTTTGCATGTTGGGTATCTTTTCATTTGGAAGGAGCAGTAGCTCTCCACACGCTGTTAACCAGTTGTTAAACGAGAGGATTCATTAGTAAAATAAGCCATCACAGCGCTCAGGATGATTTGAAATGAACATTAGTTCAGCTCTTAGATTCCAAGCACTGGAAGTTTTCCTTTGCTTTGTTGCAGATGTTGGTTTTTCGGATGTTCATTACCACAAAAGGAAGCGCTGGCTGATTTTCCAGATTTGATTGCTGAATGAATATCAGCTCTAGTCTCTGGCTTATCCTTTGTAATGTATGTGTTTCCTTTCCACTGAAAAAAGAAAACACGTCTAAACTTGCTTATCTCTCTGTAGGACAGTCGGCCCAATATGTCAAGACCTCTGATCACCAGATCTCCTGCCTCGCCCCTGAACAACCAAGGCATTCCTACTCCAGCCCAGCTCACAAAATCCAATGCACCCGTCCACATTGATGTGGGCGGCCACATGTACACCAGCAGCCTGGCCACCCTCACCAAATACCCTGAATCCAGGTAATCCGAAAAACCGAAAAGTCACACTCCAAGTGCATGTCTTTGATGATCTGTCTTTCTTTTGACCAGCTTAGCAGTGTGGCCTTGCCAGGGATGGGACAAAAGCATGGTATGGGCCACCCTGCTTCAGAGGCTGTAAATCTCCTGGGAGTCAGTGTTTGACCCACAGCTCAGTCAGGCTCGTGTACAAGTGTCACGAAAAATGCGGTTCTGTGATATTTCCCTTCTCACATTTCTCAGCGTGGTACAAAAGAGGACAATGATTTCTACCTCCTGACCTTTCTTCTGTCCTCTTCTAAAACGTTCTTCGAGTTCTCTGTTGGCTCGGCGGGTTAAGGATCTGGCGTTGTCCCTGCCGTGGCCCAGGTTCCATCTCTAGCCCTGGGACTTCCACGTGATGAGGATGCAGCCAAAAAAAAATTAAAAAATAAAACACGCTTCCTTATCAGTTCTTAGAATGGTATGGAGGATCACTTGGCCTACCAACTTGTGAACGGGAGGGGGAAAAAAAAAAACTCTTATCAGAGGGACACAGTATATTTAGAACTGTGGGCAGAAGTCCAGGAAGTCAAGATAGTCTTGTTTGCAAGTAAAGGGCAGAGGAACTTAGGAGAGCTCAAGGCAGATAAGTAAACACAAAAAGTGTATGAAGGGAGAGTGGTTTCCACATGGGGGGTGTGCACCAGGCTTGTGAGAGTTCCCCACCCGCAGAGTGCCACCCACCCCTTTCTAAAGGAGTCCCAGGACACCCTGTCCCCTCAGGTTTGGGCGCTGTAGCAGAGCCTATCAGGGAATTTATCTTTGGCAGCTGGGCTGGTGGGTAGAGGAAGAGGCATGATTTTTGAGACCCTCCTACAGTGTGACAGGTATCAGACAACTTACAGCCCGAGTGGATAGCACTGGCATAAAAATCACTGTCAACTGCACAAAGACTGCTTTTTTGATTTGTTAATCCCACTCCACTACCTGACATAGGGTATTTTCTCACTTGGTTTCTAGATTTAATTTCTATAATTGACATGAAATGATTGTACAAAAATAGATGTCTGTAAACACAATTATACAAAAAACCCATACATTTTTAAATGAAGTTATATCAGTCAGTTTTAGTATTACTGAGTCTCTACTCTCCCTAAGTTGTGTTGTTATTGGGTGCTACAAAATTGTCACATAATGGCTACATTTCTCAAGAATATCATTATATAAGTAGGTTCCTTTTTGTTTTTATTTTTAAAAATGTTTAAAGTAGGTTCCTTTTTTTTTTTTAATGTCTATTTTGGTGTTCCTGTCATGCTGCTGTGGGTTAAGAATCTGACTGCATCACCTCAGGTTGCTGCAGAGGTGCAGGTTTGATCCCGAGCCCGATGCAGTGGGTTAAAGGATCTGGCATTGCCACGTATATGGCTTGGATTCAATCCCTGGCCTGGGATCTCCCATATGCAGGGGGTGTGGCCATTAAAAAAAAAAAAAAAAAAGGTGGCTATTTCCATTCCTTCTAACTTGCTAATACCAACATTAACAATAGAAAATCATTGTGTCAGGAGTTCCTGTTGTGACTCAGTGCTAATGAGCCCGATTAGTATCCATGAAGACGCAGGTTCGATCCCTGGCATCGGTCAGTAGGTTAAGTATCCGGCGTTGCTGTGACTGTGGCCTTAGGATGACAGCTACAGCTCTGATTTGACCCCTAGCCTGGGAACTTCATATGCTGCATATGTGGCCCTAAAAAAAAAAGAAAAGAAAAAAAAATCACTGTGTCTCTTCAGGTGAACTTCTAGGGGGCAAGTCACAAAACAAACCTAAGGGTCAAAAAGCAAGTTTCAACCATAGCAGAATTCACTGGTCTGGTCTGGGGGCCTTTTGCTTCAGTCTGATTTTGAATCTGTGATACAGAAGGGAAGTTAATCGTGTCACTGTTTGCTTATGCCGCCAATGGTAGGTGTTCTTCTAGTGCTGGTTGCAGCTGGGTGGATCTCTTCCCACTGACTAAGGCTCCCCAGGGTTCTGACCCTGATGAAGCTTGTTGGTGTCACTGGGCATGTTGGCAGTGGTACCAGATAGCCCAGGAGCAGCTCTGTTTATTCAGTTCCTCTCTCGCCTCTTGAATCGTTTCACTCCTTGACAGTGTTAAAGACCTCTCAGGTGGTGTCTCATTTGGAGAACCTTCCTTGGGCCAACTTTCCATGGGTATTTTGAAAAGTCTCATTTTGGTCCCTTATTTTCTACCCCAGAGATGGGCATCACACTCCCTGGATCTTAGCATGGATTCAGCATATGCTCTGTACTGTCTCATCCGGGAGCCACTAGCCACACACAGCTTTGAGCACGCAACTTGCAGCTTGTCCAAATGGAAGTGTCCTCTAAGTATAAAATACACACTGGATTTTAAAACCTTATGACCCCCCCCAAATATGAATTATCTCAAAAATTTTTATATTGATTTCATGATGGAGTGATAATTTGATAATATATTGCATTATAAAAATGATAAACATATTCAAACACATTAAAATTAGTTTCATCCATTTTTTTCACCTTTTTTTTTGTCTTTTTTGGGCCCCACCCATGACATATGGACGTTCCCAGGCTAGGGGTTGAATCAGAGCTGCAGCTGCCAGCCTACACCACAGCAATGCAGGATCCGAGCCAAGTCTGTGACCTACACCACAGTTCACAGCAATGCTGGATCCTTAACCCACTAAGTGAGGCCAGAGATCGAACCCAAGTCCTCTTGGGTACTAGTTGGGTTCCTTACCTGTGAGCCAAGGTGGGAACTCCTTTCTTACTTTTTTAATGTGTTGACCAGAAAATGCAAAATAACAGATGTCTCACTCTTTATTGCTATTGGATAGCAATGAACTATATCTATACAGATTTTTTTTTGTGGAAAAAATCTAATGAAACCTACCCCTCCCAAACTTGATACTTACATGCATCATAAATTGAATTTATCTTTCACCAACTTAATGAGAGAAGATAAGTTGTTCGTCTTTCTCGATCTTTCCAAAGATGCTTCCTTGTTACCAGTGAGCCATGGCATGATGGGAGTAATGTGAAAAATAATTTGTGATTCATTAGTTCCAGGTTTGAATGCTGACACTCCCAGTTAATAGTTGTTTGGCCACGGGGTGGTCCAATTTCTAAGCGCCTGTCTTTTGTCTTGTAAAATAGACACAAACTCATCTTCTTCCAAGGTTATTGGGAGGATTAAAAGTGATTACAGAAAGCACACCATGGCCCCATGCCCAACACATAGTATTGCCTTTATACTTAATCTTCTGCCAAACCCAGCAATTGTTTCTTTTCCAACTTGCCTTCCAAATTCCAAATATATCCCATTCCTTCATTTCCTAGACCACAGAAACAGCTTCACTGCTGGATACTTTCCTGAATTCCTAAAAGCTCAAGGGACTCCTCACCTGCACCCTCAAGTCCTTTATCTTAAGATGCTTCCTACCTGGCCCAGAACTGCTGAGCCATTCCAAGATCATCTTTTTGTGAGAAGATGTTTTTAAGCCTATGTCCAGACTCTTGGAAACAAGCCCTAGAAGCAACTTCTGTTTCTGTTGCTTACACCCGAAGCAGATGGCACTGGTCTGATAACAATGGCTTGGATGTTGAATTGACCACTATGTGTTGCTTTGCTTCCTCTTGGGTTTCAGGAGAGCAGGAGGCTTGGAAAGTAATTAATGTTTGTTTTAAGGCAGCAGTCAGTTTAATGGGACTCATCCATGCCTTTGAATAGTCAAAGATACAAGGTGGTTAAAGGTACAAGGAAGAAATAGTTTTTCCATGTTTTTTGCTTTTTCCATAGATGTCCAATGCTTCTTCCAACTTCTGGGAAAATCTCATCAACCCTCTGGGGATCAATTGGGGGACATTAGGTTGTCTGGGATCATAAAATTATAAATAATTCCAAGTGGAATTCTCTAGATTCTAGGATGTTTTGGAACCTTCTCACCCTCTCCCTTAGAGCATCCTGGTTCTTCTCTCACCCGCCTTTTTCTTAGTGTAGCCCAGAAGAGAAGAGGCCTTTTTCCTTGATTTTCTTTTCTAGGATTTGAAGGGGAGACTTGTAGTGTAGAAGTACTAAGTCATTTGTAACAACTGATCTTTTTTTTTTTTTTTTTTTTTTTTTTTTGCTTTTTAGGGCCACATCTATGGCATATGGAGGTTCCCAGGCTAGGGGGTCTAATCAGAGCTACAGCTGCCGGCCGCAGGCATAGCAACTGCAGGATCTGAGCCGCGTCTGCAACCTACACCACAGCTCACATCAATGCCAGATTCTTAACCCCCTGAGCGAGGCCAGGGAGTGAACCCACAACCTCATGGTTCCTAGTTGGATTCATTTTTGCTGTGCCAAAATGGGAACTCCTGTAACAGTGATCTTAAGAGATGTCATATCTTTCTAGAACTTCCAAGGTCCTGCAAAGTGCCTTTATGCCATTTTGAAATCTTGCAAGTGACCTTTTTTGTTCTCTCTTTACAGTCCCCTGGGCTAAAGTCTGCCTTTAGAACATCATCCCCAGAAAGTGGTACATGGGACCACACAGCTAAACATGAGAAGCACCTGGGAAGCATTAAAAGGCCATGGGAGGTCCTGCCCCAAACCAATAAAGCAAAAATCTCTGTGATTTTCCTAAGAGGTCTTGATTTTCCCCATCTGGCTTTGAGCAACACCAAGACGTATGGTCCTTCCAAGTGAATATAGGCCTTTAACTCAATGAGTATTCCAAGCTGTATCACAATGCCCATTTCGCTAAAGAAAATACATTTCGATCTTCATTTCTTTAGCAAGGTTACCTGATTCCACTGTGCGTGAACTCACATGCTTTTTTTTCTTTTGGCTCATAAACCCTGAGTAAGGATTCAATAGTCAAGTTGACTTTTACATTTTATAACAAGGTCATTACTTATCTTGTTATTTACTTCCACTATCAAGTGTTTTTTAGCTAAAGGGGCTGGACATAAGGTTTCATATTAATTGCAGGAACTGCATACATCTGTGGTGTGCTCTGTCTTTACCAACATTTCACACAAGATGCAAAACAGCTCTTTGGAGGTGTTTATGAGACAGAGGCTGAGCCACATCACGTCTGTGATAAACACTGTTCCCTTTCAGAGGAGCCTACATGTCTCCAATTCTGGTTGCTCTTTTGAATTGTAATCACCAAGAAAAACACCCAGTTCCACTCTGGACTGATTTTACATCAATGAAGTAAAAGCAAAAAAGAGCCAAGAAACATGTATTACCAGCAGGAAAATATGTTAAATAGATATACAGGGGAGATAGAACATATTTTAAACAGTTTGTTAGTTTGATTTATAATTTGTAAATACCTAGATGTATGGAATGTGGGCCCCTCCAGTTTTAAGGACAGACCTGATTATATCTGGCTCAAAAATCTAAGGCATCCATTAACATGATTGGTAACCAAAAAAAATCTATGTATGTAATGCATGGTAAGTAATATTGGTGCCAAGTCACGTTTGTAGCATCTACTATGTGCTGACACTCTGAAAGATCTTCTTAGCCGTGTGCGTGTGCGCACGATATTAAAGAACTTTCTCTGCTTTAAAAAAAGACATAAGGAGTTCCTGTCGTGGCTAAGTGGTTAATGAATCCGACTAGGAACCATGAGGTTGCGGGTTCGATCCCTGGCCTTGCTCAGTGGGTTAAGGATCCGATGTTGCCATGAGCTGTGGTGTAGGTTGCAGACGTGGATCAGATCCCGAGTTGCTGTGACTCCGGTGTAGGCCTGCCGCTACAGCTCTGGTTCAACCCCTAGCCTAGGAACCTCCATATGTCGCAGGAGCAGCCCAAGAAATGGCAAAAAGACAAAAAAATAAATAAAATAAAAATAAAATAAAAGAAGACATAAGTTGAAGTTCCCAATGTGGCTCAGCAGTAACAAACCTGACGAGTATCCATGAGGATGCAGGTTTAATTCCTGGCCTTGCTCAGTGGGTTAAGGATCTGGCCTTGTCATGAACTGTGGTATAGGTCACAGATGGAGCTCACATCTGGCATTGCTGTGGTTGTGATGTGTAGGCTGGCAGCTGAAGCTCTGATTTGACCCCTAGTCTGGAACTTCCATATGCCTCAGGTGTGGTCCTAAAAAAAAGAAAAAAAAAAGTCCAAGTTCAAAGTTAGATCTATGTTGACATAGTAAGGTGACAGCCTTTACTGTCACCTCGAACAAAAGCAGCTATACCTTGCTGGTTATTCAGATGTGGACATTTTAAAGCCAGGATGTGGGCCGATGCTGCTAAGGAACCGAATCTGTCCAGTGCAGTGAGGCAGGGGTCTTAGCCAGAAGAGCTCCTCACTCTCCAAGTGAAAGGCACGGTCTCGTGTTACAGTCCCCTGAAGCATCCTATCTGCCTGCTTGAGAGAGCTTTTGTATATTTTAAACCAAGCACATGTGTTAACCTCCCACATAAGGAGATTAACGCTGAATTGGTCTCTCCTACATAGCAGCAGAGTTACTAAGCACACTGGCATATGTAGGTAGTTGCAAAACTCCAGAGACTAGCTTTTAGCCTTGCCTTCAACACCCATGGCCACCAAAGGGGTGTGTGCGTCTGGGGTTTGGGGCTGGTGATGCCAGGCATGTGTGCTTGCCAGTGGAGATCCCACCCTGGCGTGCTTCACCCTCAGCATGCTGGCCATTCCAGGATGGTCTACCTGGAGCTGCACCAAGAGAAAGTCAGACGAGTGCAACATTGAGGGACTGGTGTGCACACTCCTGAGACAATTGAATTCTGTTTGGATTTCCGTGTAACTGCTGTGCACCAGCTGTTACGGAACTGTTGTGTTGTTCTGTTATCCAGTGTGAGGGCTGGGGATTCTGTGTTCTGACTTTATGACTTCACAGGTTCAGGGCACGCTACATGCGGTCCCTAGACCCACTGAGTCCCACAGTGTCATTACACAGGCCCATGCTTCAGGATCTCAACAGAAATGCCCCTGAATGAATGGACCCTATTTGGCAAACAGTTCCCTGAACTTTCTTTCAGAATTACTGAATGGCACTGAACACAAAGTTTTGGGGTTTTTAAAATTTTTTCTTTGTATGGCTGCTCCTGTGGCTATGAGGAAGTTCTTGGTCCAGGGGTCGAATTGGAACTGCAACTGCCAGGTGATGCCATAGCCATGGCAACAACAGCTCTGAACTGCATCTGTGACCTACACCACAGCTTGCAGCAACACCAGATCCTTAACCCACTGAGCATGTAGAGGGATCAAACCTTCATCCTTACAGAGACAACTTCGGGTTCTTAACCCACCAAGCCACAATGGGAACTCCTGAAGCTTTTTATTATAACCCAGTCTTTAGATCAGCATGATTTCTAATTCATGGTCTAGCTCCAGTTTTAAAAAATCACAGTATTTTTTAAAAAGAGAGAAAGAAAAGAAGAAAGGGAGTTTCTTAGTAGCCTAGCAGTTAAGGATCTGGTGTGGTCATTGCTTTGGCTTTGGTCAATTTTATGGCATGGGTTCAATCCCTGGCCTGGGAACATCTAGGTGTTGTGTGTGCAGCCAAAAAAAAAAAAAAAGAAAGAAATCACAGAATAGGTTAATGGGGGTTTATAGATGAGTGGACGTCAACCTGGGATATCTAGTCTCAGCACAAATGGAAAGAGAGAGTGCACCCCCACTGCTCAGAAAACGCCTGTGGAAATGCATAGAATGAGGACGGTCTAACTGTGAGCTGTTATGACTGGTAAGATTGGTTCACCTTAAAAAGAAAAGAAAAAAGAAGAGAAAATTAGTTTACAGAGAGATTTAAAAGGAGGAAAAGCACTTAGCAAATAAAACATGGGAAGTTTCTCCAGGATAATAAGGGAATTTTTTCCTCTTCTCTGTCTCTCTTTTCATCTTACAGTATTGCTTTTCCAAAACGACTCCCCAGTTATATAGGCAAAGAGTAAATGAAACCAGCTTCAAAAGGCTTCCCCCCGCCCCAAACTATGAAACTGGGTTTTCTGTTTAATGCTGAAAAGCCAGCTTCGGTAATTGATGCTGCACTGCTGGCAGATTTAGCAAACTTCCTTTGCCACTTGGGAACCAAATAGGCCTAGCTTTTAAAGCAAACTAACGCGCAGTTCCCGTCGTGGTTCAGTGGTTAATGAATCTGACTAGGAACCATGAGGTTGCATGTTCGATCCCTGGCCTTGCTCAGTGGGTTAGGAATCTGGCATTGCCGTGAGCTGTGGTGTAGGTTGCAGACGCAGCTCGGATCCCTCGTTGCTGTGGCTGTGGTGTAGGCTAGCAGCTATAGCTCCAATTAGACCCCTATCCTGGGAACCTCCATATGCCTAGGGGGCAGCCCTAGAAATGACAAAAAAGACCAAAATAAATAAATAAATAAATAAAGTAAACTAATGCATCAAGTCATAGAGCACAGTTCCAAGAAAAGTGCAGCCATCCTAAGTGCCTGGAGTTTTCCCTGTCATGTTCTTTTACTCATTCCACAGATTGATTCTGTGCCCCCCATCGACCAGGGCATCTAGTGGCCAAGTCCTTGCTCTCTGTCCTTTACGTCGGGGCGGAGGAAGGATGGGTAATAAACAAGTAAACAATCAATGGTATTTGAGTTGGTATCCAGTGAAGTAGGAAGAAAAATAAAACAGGATCAGCAGCCTCGAGATGTAGTTTGTTTCCTATGTTAACTCTAAAGATAATTTTATTCTGTTTTGTTTCTTGGGGTTATATCTTTATTTGCTCGTCTACATTTCCAAGACAAAATCTAGTTTACATTTTAGGGCCGATTTAGAAGCAGATTGCTGTTGCTTCAGGAGCACAAATCACTCCTGATCTATGATCACCGGCCTGTTCCGAGTTCCGGGACTCACCTCCTGTTAGCTGATGGGGGGCAGGTACGTCTGTTCACCCCTTGTCTCTGAGGGAGGGAAATTAGGTGGTGAGGTCTACTCTCTGAGCCTCGGGTGTGGAACAGCTTCAGGCCAGACCATCCTCTTCAGATCACTTCGCTACTTATGTTAACCATAATGTTTCTGATACATTTTCTTTACTTTTGTCTTTGGTGGTGACTGAAGTTATATTTGGTGTTGACCAAAGTAGAGAATTAACAGATGATATAAGAAATGTGGGAGTTCCTATTGTGGCTCAGTGGTTAATGAACCCGACTAGTATCCATGAGGTTGCAGGTTCAATCCCTGGCCTTGCTTGAGTGGGTTAAGGATCCGGTGTTGCCGTGAGCTGTGGTGTAGGTGGCAGATGCAGCTCGGACCCCAAGTTGCTGTGGCTGTGGAGTCAGCTGGCAGCTGAAGCTCCGATAGGACCTCTGCCATGTGCCACATGTGCAGCCCTAAAAAGACCAAAAAAAAAAAAAAAGTCTGGAAAGCATCACCTTAGACTGGTCAGTGGGATAAATGGATCTCATTCTTACTTGCCGGTGGGTTTTAAGAAATTCTTTTTTGGAGGGCCCCCATATCCAATGCACACAGTCTTCCTTAGCAAGGGACAGAGTTGACTTTTGACCACCAACCTTGCCACCACGTTGCACCTGCGAAGAGAAAATCATTAGCAGAACAGTCAGTGATCAGTGTTGGCCCCAGCACACTGTGTCCAGCAGGAGAAACAGTCTACTGGACAATGCCTAGATAGGTAGGACTGCTCATCAGCTTAGGGGTGTCCAGGCCCATTATCGCTTCAGTTACCACCTCTCTCCTGGGCTCCTCCCCTCCTGTTGCCACTGGAGCAGGAGACCCAAGAGTGCCCCAAAATGCAGCAAACTACCTCTGGTTCACACCAGTGCACAAAACACACACATGCGCCCCCCCCCCTTAGAAAAACTGTCTCAAAGATTTTTTAAATGTTATTTCTAGAGTTCCTGTCATGGCTCAGTGGTCAACAAGTCTGAATAGTATCCATGAGGATGCAGGTTCAATCCCTGGCCCCACTCAGTGGGTGAAGGATCCAGCGTTGCCATGAGCTGCAGTGTAGGCTTGGATCCTGCGTTGCTGTGTCTGTGGTGTAGGCTGGCAGCTATAGCTCTGATTTGAGCCCTAGCCTGGGGACCTCCATATGCCATAGGTTCGACCCTAAAAAAGCAATAAATAAATAAATAAATAAATAGATAAAATGTTATTTCTAAAACATGCCTTCTAAGCCTATGTTTTAGGTTCTAAAACAAATAATGGATCCGCCAGTAGTCTTCATGGTCTTGAACTGTGCCTGGCAATGCTTGATAAATATTTGTTGAATGCCGAATGAGTTTTGCTTAGTTTAGTTGAATGTTTTGCAGTGACCTGGAGCCTCAGCCTCCATAGGGCTGCTATACCACGGTGAAGGTCAAACATTCTCAACCTGCAGGTGCTACAGTGATGCTGGGTCTTAACAGCAGGCCTAGTCCAACCTGGGCAGCAAAGATTAACAGCCTTTTTTCTTCAAAGCAGAGCCCAGAAAGGGATGATTTGGTCTAGTTACCCTGAAGGGAAAGAGTAAGGGGAAGGGAATGAGCCAATCCAGTCACAACCCAGACACCAAAGGACCACATATACAGCAAGGTGACCCATGCCTTGAGAATGTTTTCCTCCAGGAGTTCCCATTGTAGCTCAGTGAGTTAATAACCTGGCTAGTATCCATGATGATGCAGGTTCAATCCCTGGCCTTGCTCAGTGGGTTCAGGATCTGGCGTTGTGGTGAGCGATGGTGTAGGATGCAGACATGGCATTGCTGTGGCTGTGGTGCAGGCCGGCAGCTACAGCTCCAACTCCACCCCTAGCCTGGGAACTTCCATATGCTGAGGGTGCACCCCTAAAAAGAAAAAAAATATATATATACATATATATATGAATAATTGCAGCACTTTGCTATGTTAAGAACAATTCCATTAAAAGGTCTTAAAATTTGAGAATGCTATTTGACACAACTCAGCTCACAAATCTCCTGTGACTTTGGTTCCTCAAACCCTGTGGTTTCTATAGGTCACATAATTGATTCTGGTTGAGTATTTCTTTTTTTCTTTTTTTTTTTTTTTTTTTTTGTCTTTTTCTTTTTTCAGGGCCGCACCCGCGCATATGGAGGTTCCCAGGTTAGGGGTCTAATCGGAGCTGTAGCCGCTGGCCTACACCAGAGCCACAGTAACGTGGGATCCAAGCCTCATCTGTGACGTACACCACAGCTCATGGCAACACCGGATCCTTAACCCACTGAGCGAGGCCAGAGATTGAACCTGCAACCTCATGGTTCCTAGTCAGATTTGTTAACCACTGAGCCACAATGGGAATTCCTGGTTGAGTATTTCATTTGAGAGCATCTTTATGGCAAATGAGAACCAAACTTACCAAATAGGTAAATTTCAAAGAGACAGACTGCATTTTGGCTATGTAGGGAATTTTGCAGGCAGGAATATTACAACGTTATTCTTGTGTCTACCTTATAGCACTTGATTCCATCTTCGCATCACCATGACCTACTTTCCAGAGAGATCAAATCTCTGTATCAGAAAAGAAGCAGTCCTGGAGTTCCTGTCAGATACAGCTCGGATCCTGCATTGCTGTGGCTGTGGCATAGGCTGGCAGCTGCAGCTCCAATTAGACCCCTAGCCTGGGAACCTCCATATGCCACGGGAGCGGCCCCAGAAAAGGCAAAAAGACAAAAAAAAAAAAAAAAGAAGAAGAAGAAGCAGTCCTCTGTCAGGACACAGTGAAGTGTCTATGCTGTGTGTATTCCTGGCTGGAAGTTACTCTAAATGCCTAAGTTATTCTAAAGTTGGGGGAGTCTTTTTTTATTAAACCAATGCAGAAAACTAACTTTTCCCCCCTTAACTTCCAAAGAGAAGCATGTCCTCAAAACCAAAACACATGATGTTATAATTTGCATGTAAAACTTGAGGACTTAAAAAAAAAAAAAACTCATAAAGTCACACTGGGAGTTCCCATTGTGGCTCAGTGGTAACAAGCCCGACAAGTATCCATGAGAACTTCCATATGCTGTGGGTGCGGCCCTAAATAGACAAATGACATAAAAAAAAATTAGAAAAAAAAAGATAAATTACAACTGTGCATAAAAGCTAACCACCACTTTCCAACAGTGGCAAAACTCGCCAAGCTCATAGGGCTTCGTCACTGAGAGGTGAATTTGAACTCGCCCAAACCTGTCTCCTCGATTTGCACTGAACTCCCACCTGGCCTCATTAGGGCTTGGCTAGGCCCCTGCCACCCCTCTGAAAATTGATTTGAAAAAAAAAAAAGACTTAGAAAGCCCTGAGGGCTTCAGTGCCTACATAAAAAATGAAAACTCATCTCGTCTCAAAGCGGTGCAACACAGTCAATATCAAAGAAAAAAAAAGAAGGATCTTTGAAGTGTATCCCACTGATCCATAATCTCAGGGGCCTTCAGGAAGGTGCTTAAACACATCACCGTTTTGATGATAAGTTTCGGAAGGAACAAGATGGTGTGAAGGGTGGGATTCAGAGAAAACCATCGGACCCATTAAAATGCATAAAACTTCGAGAAAGTAGTTGTTTGTAAAAGAGGCTCTGGCTTTAGTGCACTTTTCACTCAGGACTTGCAAACAAAAAGTTATGCGGAAAATAACAAAAAATTTAAAAATTAAAAAACAAGGACAAGTTATGGGAACAGAAAGCATGGGGAGCAATGGTGCCAAATGACCCCTCGTCTCTCCTGATCTGAGTGTGATCACAACAAGGAGGAAAAAGCATGAGCAGTGTTTGTCATCAGCTGGGATGCTTCTCTTTCTTTAAATGTTTTGCAGCTCAGGGTTTGGATCTGTTTTTTTTTTTTTTTTTGGAAAGAATAGGGAGAAACACCTACTGCCCAGCCAGTCTATGGACTGGCTTTGAGGAGATTCTTAAACTGTGGTAAACCAAGCCTGAGTCCCAGAAGTGCGGGGCTGGTTACGCAAGACACACACCCAGGACAGCACGTTGTTGACTGTGCTGCAGCCAAAGGCAGGTGCTGTCAGCAGCCACCTTCCTTATTTCCCAACCACACACACCCGAGAATGTTGTCTTTGAATCATGAACTGAAATACACTTCATACTTTTCACATGTCACTTTTGATTTGGTGACCATGTAAATGAGCTTGCGACATGAATGGGAAATCTCACGCTTCTCAGAGTACAAAGCCAGCCAGGCACATCATTCATTTGAAGAGGCAGTGAGACATGATTTGAAACCAAAGGGTCATGTGGATGTCTTATATATTCTTTAAAATGTTTAGATACTTCTGTAAATGTGACTTCTGTCCAATTAGCAACTTTCCTTCCATCTTCTTAGGAGGTATAACTCACAGTCCTGGGGCTAAATCTCCTCCCTTGGGGCTTTGTCATCTCAAAGCCGAGTTTCTGAAAGTGTTTTTAAGCCTCCTAGTCACTCTGAAGTCATACAGTGACAGAATAATTCACTGTCATTCATCCAACCACTTTTCATTACTCCTGAGTATTTGAATGATACTCTGTTGCCCTTATAGACCTTTAAATGGTGTCAGTAATGAGTGGGGGTGGGGGGCAGGAAAGAGATAAAAAGGAGTCAGTATAGATTCACTTACTTTCTTCCATACACCTGTTACATTTTCTTCTTCTTCTTCTTTTTAAAGCACTGTGTTAGCATCCAGTTTTTCACTTACAGGTACTAAGCAAACTATTTATATACTTCCTTGTAAAGTGCTGTTTTGCTGGCCCCATTACAAGTAGGCAAAAATTGTTCAATTGAAAAGAGAAACAGCTGGCTTCGCTGTAGTCCTCTTGTCGTGTCATGTAATTAATAGGATGCTTTTAGTTGAAGGGACTGCTGTGACATACTGTAAGCCAATTCCAACAGTCCGAGTGGTAAAACGCCAGAGGAAATGGGGACAGGCTCCATTCCACATCCTCTTGCTACTGAGAGCTTTTAAGCATGGTGGAGAGAGTAGGCCACTGGGAGAGCACAGTCACAGGGGGTGGGCTGAGTCTGCTCCATTTATTGGGGAGATTGATGGCACAGATGGAAGACTCAGGAAGGTTTCATCACATAAGAAGGCACTTGTTCAGTAGTTGGGATACTAATGCTCAGAATCTCAGGAATAAGAATAGTCACTCAGGGGTTCCCATGGTGACTCAGCGTGTTAAGAACCCAACTAGGGAGTTCCCGTCGTGTATCAGTGGTTAACGAATCCGACTAGGAACCATGAGGTTGCGAGTTCAATCCCTGCCCTTGCTCAGTGGGATAACGATCCGGCGTTGCTGTGAGCTGAGGTGTAGGCCGCATATGCGGCTCAGATCCCGTGTTACTGTGGCTCTGGCATAGGCCGGCAGCTACAGCTCCAATTGGACCCCTAGCCTGGGAACCTCCATATGCCGCGGGAGCGGCCCAAGAAATAGCAAAAAGACAAAAAAAAAAAAAAAAGAACCCAACTAGGATCCATGAGAATTGGGGTTCAGTCCCTGGCCTTGCTCAGTGGATTAAGCATCTGGCATTGCTACAGTTGCAGCGTAAATTGCAGATATGGCTCAGATCCAGCATTGCTGTGGCTGTGGTGTAGGCTGGCAGCTACAGCTCTGATGCAACCCCTAGCCTGGGAACTTCCATATGCTGCAGGTGTGGCCTCCCCAGAAAAGAAAAAGAACATTCAAAAATAGCTTAAATTCAATGTGAACACATACAAAAGAGTTTGCTTATGTAACAAGAAATGAAGTGAGAAAACAGTAGTGGATCTGCAGGAAGAAAGGTGGACAGCAGGTGTCAGAGCAGGAAAGGAGCCGGAGTTCCAGGATAGATAGACCCTGAGAGTCGGGGGTGGTGATGGGACTGGGCTGGCCCTCACTATCCCAGGAAGAGAGGTTCTTAGCTCAGCAGCCGGCAAGTTAGCTGGTGGCTCTGCCCCTCAGTTTCTTCATCACCAACATCAAAATATCACCTGTCAATACTTTATTGTCGTGAGGACTAAATCAGATAATGCAAAGTGTTTTTAGCAGAGCGCCTAACACAAACTCAAGAAATGTTAGCTATTATAACGTTTTTGCATTGAATAGCAACGATGATTGTAAAATGGGCAGCATATTCTACGGTTTTAAATCAAGAGAAAACAGAGCATAGCACAAATACCTCCAAATATAGACCAGCCTGTTGGGGGGAGGATGGGGGTGGACTGTGGGGGCTGACTCTGAACACGTGCAGGCCTGCCTGCCCAGAGAGAGAGCAAGAGAAACCTAGACAGAAACCACTGGAACCAAAAATACCAAAGTGGGCCCCCATGGGACATTATGGTGTTCTGATCCAGGACTGATCTGGAAAAATAGCCTTTTGCCCTAGAAATCATTTTTGTGTACACACACACAGACACACAGACACACACACATTCTTTTTTTACATTCTCTTCCGTGATAGGTTATCCTAGAAATAATTTTTAAACAGACACTTGCTCAAGCCAAAGAGCAGGACCAGGTGATCTTAAAAGTTTTCTTCCAGGAGTTCCATCATGGCTCAGTGGTAGCAAACCCGACTAGGATCCATGAGGACATGGGTTCAATTCCTGGCCCCACTCAGTGGGTTAAGGATCCACTGTTGCCGTGAGCTGTGGTGTAGGTGACAGATGGGGCTTGGATCTCACGTTGCTGTGACTGTGGTGTAGACCAGCAGCTGCAGCTCCAATTCAACCCCTAGCCTGGGAACCTCCATATGCCATGGATTCAGCCCTAAAAAACAAACAAACAAACAAACAAAAAAACCTTCCAGTTCAAGATACACAACAGGATTTTACATAACAGTTGAATGTACTCTCCAAAAGATGAAAATCTGTTGGCATTTAGTGAGTTCCGTTGACCAAGGAGCAGAGCAGAGGCAGTGGCTCTGCCGCCCGATTGTGAATTCTGGTCTTGCTGGTGGTTCACTGGCCGAAGTGTCCACTCCTGTCCAGTGGGATGAGGGCATCTAGCTGGCACAGTTGTTCTGAACACTCAGTACCTCGCCCTGCACGGAGTAGACACTCAGTAAATGTGCCTCTTATTAGACATTCATTTATTCCTTGTAAGAATTCCTTGGATGAGGTATTATCCAGATGAAGACATCAAAACTCAAACTGATTTGGTTTCGAGGATGGTGAAGCCTGGATCTGTGAGTCTGTGAGATATAAACCCAGGGCTGTGAGTCTTAGACCTGAGCCTCCAGGAGCTACTGAAATCACCGCAGGCTCTGGAGAGCTGTTGGCGCCCTTACATACTCCGCTTGGGTGGACACTTTGAGAGAGATGCTCACTTGCTGGGTGCCCACCTCACCCATCATGCTCTTTCTTGACTGAAATTCCTTCTCCGAGGCCCTGTGACCTTCCTTGCACCTGGTGATCAGGCAGGAAGGCCTCCTGCAGGAAGCCCCCCCACCTGCCCTGGTCCTTCCATGCTACCCAGCAGGACTGCATCATGCTCGTTTTAAGAGGCCCATCAGAGCACCAGGAACATGATAGACATGCAATAAATGTAGGACTAAAAAGCCTACTTATGCCAATTCTGTTTTTTTAATCAAGTTAATTATAATACGTTTTTCATAGTAAGCAGTTAGCTCCTAATTTAAAAAAATTTCCCCATGAATCATGGTGGCCGGGGTGGTGGGGGGGGAACCTCATGAGATTCCCAGAGGATTATCAGCCCTGTCTTCCCCTGCACCAGTAGCCTTGGGCTCTCTGAGCCATCAGAATTGCCATCAGTGATCAAGTCTCCAAAATTCAGAGTTCCAGAATTGTTGGCGCTCTCATGCTTTTTCTTATATCTTATATTTGCCTTTCCTTTCTCCCCTGCTTTCTTCAGCTCTGTGTATCATTTAAGAAAATGATGCTGATGCTGCCACAGGGAACATGTCCTGGCAACATTACTTGCCCACAATAGATATAATTTGTTTTGTTTTTACTTAGAAGGTATCTTCTCCATTCTCCTACTTCTGTCCATTACTATGACAAGCTCGGAATTCATTTTGATCTGTGTTCATGAAGTATAGGTGAAACTTCCCAAGTGTGGAAACTATAATGAACTATTTCTAGAATTTTAAAAAACAATTATAGCATATTAAATGCTCTGTTTAATCAAGCTTGCTTTAATAGTAAGTTGACGGGTGATTTTTTTATACATATTATAACAATACCCAGCATAGCATTCCCCACCCCGCCTTTTTTTTTTTTTTTTTTTTTTTTTTTTTTTGCCATGTCTATGGCATGTGGAAGTTCCTGGGCCAGGGATCTAACCTGCGCCACAGCAGTGACAACATGAGATCCTTAACTGCTAGACCCCCAGGGAACTCCTCCCTCACCCCTTTAAGAAAATCTTTAAATTACAGACATTTAAAAATATACGCAGAAAATATCATATGATTCTCTATGATTTTCTCAATATCATAGAGAAAATATGATATTGAACCCCCATGTTTCAGAAAGTTGCTGATATCACTCTAGAATTTCTTTTCCTTTCTACCTGTTGCGTTTCCTTCCTCTCCCATCCCAGCAGAAAGGAGCGGAGGGTGCCTATTGGTCCCAGTGCTGACTCTTCTATCCGTATCACCTTCCTTCCCTGCTGTTCAAGTTCAGGTTCCACTGTAGTGACAGCTCCCCCACACCCCTCTTGTTCCTGTACTGGAACCCACAAACACAGACTCAAATTCACACAACCATGTGTGCAAACACACACACACCTTCAACCCACCCTTCTACATCATTTGCCATCTTCCTTGGGTTTCAGATATTAGGATAGCTACTTGGTTGGCAATCTGCTAACTGGGTTAGTAGACATGAAAAAGTATCAAACCACAAGTGCTTCTGGAAACACAATTATTCAGTTGAAAAATACTCTTTAAATCAGATTTTTTTAAAAGGTATTTCCTCGTGATTGGGGGACTTGTGGCAGATTGTTTTTATGTTTTGTTGTGTCTTCATCGTCTGTGCTTTTCCAGTTTTCAGCCACGAGCAGGTATCACTTTTATAATTTAAAAATATCCCTAAAATGTCATGCTAAAGAGGTCCATTTGGAAGTTGCCCCTGAACCTCTTAGCCCACAAAGTAAATCTGGACAGGAACCTAAAGGAAATCTTTTCCTCAAGTTCACGTGGTATTTTCCATGGATTGGAAGCCCAGAGGGTGGAGGAAAAAAGGCATTTCTTGGCAAAGGAGAGTTGAGTGGGTGAAAAGGCCCCACAATCCATGTCCTGTCTTTTCTCACCACCTTTATCCCTTGGTCTGTCTTTGGCCCTTAGTTCTCAACCCCACCCCAGGGCAGTGTCTTCCCCGCCCTCCCCGGGCAAGTTGATCCTGCGGCACTGGCACTGCCCATGTGCGCTTCCTCCACCACCCTCCCCTGTAATTACCATGTGTGCGCTGGCTCCTCCAGAGAGTTGAAAGGATTAACCCACTTGCCTCTGGTTAAGTAGGGCCTGGTGTTGTGTTACATGCCCTGGTGCTCCATGTGACATTACTCACCAGGCAGCATGAGGACCATTGCCTGTATGGAGTTTCCAAGGGTTAGCAACCTTTCCAAGCTTAATTCCCTTAGCCGTAAAGTGACAAAGCCCACAGGGGTTCAGCAAGATTAAATGCAGAAACGCAGCACATAATGGAACACAAGAACTGCAAGGTGAATGGAGTTGGATTCTCATGTGCATTCCTCTCCCTGGAAATTTTTATTGTCCTAAGAATCCTGACTTTCCCGGCTCTTTTTTTTTTTTTTTTTTTTTTTCCTCTTGGCCATACCCACAGCATGCAGAAGTTCCTGGGCCAGGGTTCAAACCCACACCATTGCAGTGACCCAAGCCACAGCTAAGACAATGGAAGATCCTTAACCCACTGAGCCACCAGGGAGCTCCTCCCATCCCTCCTTATGCCCTATCATGTCATGGTCGTACCAACAGTTTGAAAATAACCTCCAAAGTCTTGGGGTATTTTGGTTCAGTTTGGTTGGGTTGGGTTCAGTTTCCCTGAGCTTCAACTTTTTCTATCCCAACTATTACATAAATTAGTTTCCCTACAGTGCTAATAATAATCCAGCTTTCTGGGGATAACACGCAGCATTAGCAGACTCCTATTCAATTATATAAAAACTGTATTTCCCAAGGGATGTTGTTCACTTGTTGTCTTGTTTGTTTTTGGTTTTGTGTTTTTGAAATTATAAATGAGAAGGCTGTATATTTAGTAGTCAAAGACACAGGTTTTAGAATGAGACCTCATCTGGAGTCTAAGCCAAGTGACAGCCATCCTGGGCTTCAATGTCCTTGTTCTCATGAAATGGGAATAATATGGCCACCTCATAGGATCATTGTAAAAATGAAATGAGATAAAGCCCTTAAAACAAGCAGCTTCCTCTTTGGCATGTAATACTAATTGATTATTATTAACTAGCATTAGAGCAGTTGTCCTCCATGGGCTTGAATGTGACTGCCCTCTGCCCATCACCCAAGGGGGCAGCATGGTGGTGATTTACAGGCAGTTCTGTGTCTAGCCAGCTCTGTGCCCTTGAGCATTATATTTCTCCCTTTGTAAAACGGGAGGCCAATCTAGGTCATCCTGGAGATCCTTCACCTCTAAAAGTGTGGTGGGCTATTTAAAAGAAAGTGCTGTGACAGTTCAGAGTGACAGAATGACTAACCAAGAGCATCTCAAGTCAACAACATTGACTTGCTCTGCTTTAGCTTCTCTTGCTTATCCTTATTTACACTGATTTTCAACTCAGCTATTCATTAGACTTCCCTTGCGGAGCTTTTTAAGAGATACAGATGCTTGGACCCCAACACTCACCAAGAATTACATCAGAATATCCAGCATTGGGCATCAGTATTTTTAAAAAGGTCTCCAGGTGACTCTGTTGTGCAGTCAGGATTAAGAAGCACTGTTCTATACAAATGACGCAGTCAAAAGGGAGGCAAAGGAGCCAGGACTTGGATAAGCCACAAGCTACATCTGTGAGAGATGGTATTTCAGATACGGTATTTCCATTCTGTCTCGCTTTTAAGTTTTGCTCTTGTCTTTAACATCGCTGAGGCCATAGTGTGACATGAGTCCCCACTGCCCCTGTAACCAGATCCAAACTCCTTGACCAGGCTTACACAGCTCTTCGTGATCTGGCTTCTGCTGCTGCAGCCTCATTTTTAAGGTGGCCTGTCTCTCTGCCCTAGTGGAGAGCAATCACATGCCAAGTTTTTCAGCTTCAAGCCTTCGTAACTTCCCTACCCCTCTCCTTTATTTCTTGGCCAGCTTCTGCTCATCCTTCAGTTTCTCCAGTGAACTTCCTTTTTCTTCCTTGTGTGCTCCCCTAGCCCACTCGGCATGCCCACGGACACACTCGATTACACTGCACTTGATCTGCATCCCCAGCCCCACAGACTGTTAAATTCCACAAAAGTAAAGAGTGTGGCTTATTCCCCCCTGTATCCCTTATATTGCACATGATCCTGCTGAGTGAATATTGGTGGAAAGAATGCATAAATAACTGAATGACTACACAATTTAAAAAAAAAGGAAAGAGAGTCTTAAGGAACTGAGTCACAGTAAATTAGGGAAATCAGATCCTATAAATGAATGAATACACAAGAAAAAATAAATTCTTAATGACTGAGTCTCACTCAGCCAGGTAAGTCAGGCCCTTTTCCTAGATTTTAAGACTATTATTTAATACCAGGGAAAGGGCGAGCCATGGTGGGGACGCAGACTAACTGACAAACTTTCCACCAAAAGGAGCTTAATTTCCTTGGGCTGCATTATTTGCTCCCTAAAGAAGAGTAATCAACAGAGTGCTAATACTACAAAGCAAGAAAGAGGAAGATATTTTAGTATCTGTTAATGCATATTTTTAAGTGAACATTTATAATCCTATTAAGGAAACTTTTGCAGGAAAAGAATGATAGAATATCTGGGATTTACTTTAAAAATTCCCATGGGGGAAAGGGAAGCATAGAGTTACAGGTAAAACAAGACTGGACAAGAGATGATAGCTTTAGAAGCTGGATGGACACTGCCGGGTGGGAGGGTTATTATACTATTTTCTCTGCTTTGGCATAAAGTTTGAAACTGTCCAAAATAGAATGTTAAAAAAATGTCAAAAAAAATAAAATTGTGGAGGGAAGTTTTTCTTAGCATTATAACTTGGTTCAAAATGAGTGTTAAAAAAAAAAAAAAAAGAAAAAGAAAAAAAAGGCAGCCATACATCATCTGGAGCCAGCTTGGTCTTGGTCAGTTGGAAAACAGGAATGTTCTCCAAGGTTAGTAAACTGTAATCAGTTCCACATAGTTTTCAGGCACCAAAGTTTACAAATCACTGCAGTTGATTTGTAACTCCATTCACATGTCCACAAGAAATACAGCCTGTGTCGGTTCCCCTCTATTTGCTTAGCCAAACAATACTTTTCCACAGCGCATTCACTCTCTAAACCGACCTAGGACCCCATTTTACGATCACTGGCACCTCCCTGCCCTTTCGCATTGTTTTCACAAACCTAAAACTTTCCTCCTCTTAAAATCAGCAAGAATCAACAGCACGAAGTCTCCTTTGATTACTTCTAATATTTGTTGCCTCAAACGCTGGGATTCTTTCTTCCCCGAGGGCCTTTCATTGCAGTCAAGAATGTGCATGGATGCGGCCATGGGCTCTTCCTTTAGGAGCCTTTCCGCCCTCTCAGCCTCTGCGTAGACCCCGCTGCTTCCGCCCTGCTCAGGAGGCCGCAAGGATTTTCCCACCAATTTCAGGCCACGCCCTTCCTGCCTTCCGGTCCCTGAGTGCATCCTCCCTGCGTGGTGGGTGCTGGCAGCAAAGGTTCCGAGATCAATGCAGGTTCCAGGGCTTTGATGACACCCGCACATGGGACTCTCTCCTTGGTGGGGTTTCTCATCTACCCAGTGGAGACCAGTATTTCCTCTAGCTGCTCGTCTCCTTCCTCCTTAAGTGATTCCTCTTGACTCCACTGCTCCACTGCCTCACCCAGAGACCATGGCCACCTCCCGGTCCCCAAACTAGGTCTTTCAGATTTCCCTCCTCTTTTCTTTGTATCTTTTCCTCTTTGGTCCAGCTTGGATGTGAAGGTGCTTCTGATTTTAACCGTGTTCCCTTTTTTCTGTCTGCTAGAGGTGGGTTTTGTTTGTTTTGATGGTATCCTAAAAACCACTTACATGACACGGCTCTCCTATCTTGGAAAGGTCCACATATAACAGTACACTTTAGCCAAGATTGTACCTTTTACTCCTTAAATCTTGTACCCTATAGTAACTGCAGTCTTCTAAGAGTTGCTTTCCCAGAAAACTTTGTTTGCTACTTTGGGATACCTTCTTTTGCTGTGTTCTTTTTGATCGTGCCTTGACCCCTTTTGATTTTTTTTTTTTCCATCAACCCTGAGATAAAGGGTAATTTTATAAAAGAAACCGAGACAGTTTTATAACAGAAATGGAGATGCAGAGAAGTCAATTCACACAGATTACAGCAAGTAACTGGCCCAGGCTCACTCCCCTCCTCACTCAGTCACTCCTTTACTCATTGGATCCATGAAGATTTATTAATCACTCGTTCTGTGCTGGCGATCTTCCAAGTCTAGATTTTGAAAATTAATTTGAGAATTAAAAGCATGAGATTTATTTAAAAATAAGATATTTACTTTTCATCTCATTAGTTAAGTGACTTGTAATCATTGATACTCATTTATTTTGGGCCACAAAAATAATCAGTATACACGCTTCGATTTCATTTTCAAACTCTTGCTGAACAAATGTAAGGTAGAAATGCAAGCTCTAGACCAAACGCTTTCATTCAATAGTGGTTCATTCTTTTCATTCCAGTCATTTTAGGGAGGCCCCTTTAAGATCAAACAGACTGTGCCCAAATCCCCCAGTGCTACTTAACTAGTTGGGCAAGTTACTCATCATTTTGAGCCGATCTCTTCATCTTTAAAAGGAGGATAATGGATTTGTTATGTACATAAAGTGCTTAGGAGAGTGCAACGTATCTGGAAAGCACTTAATAAATATAACTCCCTTTTCTTCCCCTGTCAACTGTAAATTTATCATTAACGGTGAAGAGTAGAATGTTTTAATAATAGGCAGGCAAGTCACATTTGTTCCCATCCTGCGCCAGACTGTCCTAGAAATACTATAAATAAGTGACTAAGTGTGTTTTAGTTCCGCTGCCTCTTCTTTATGTAGTCTATCATTTGATTGATGAGTTCATGAGAGATGAATGACAAGTTAGGTACCTGGCAGTGAAAGAAGCCTAGGATGGTTGTAACCTACACTGTGGATGATCACCCTCAATTCATGGAAAGCTGGACAAAAACATTAGCTGAGAAAAATTTTTTTAAGTTTTAAAAAGATGATCTGACTAATTAGTTGCTGTCTTTGTGCTTCCCACCTTCAGATAGGACATGAGTCTCATTCTAATTATCTTTAAAAGATTTTCATTGAAACAGAAAATTCACAGGTCTTTCTTTCTTAGGAGGGAGGGGAGCAGCTTTCCCATGTGTTGGTTTGTTTGTTGTATTTTAAGAGGAATAGAATTACTGATTTATCATTAACTCTGTCTAGTTTCAACAGTAGGATTAGAAAATGTGTGATTTCAAAATCATCTTCCTCTCAATATCATCAAAGTATAAAATGGTGTTCCAAATCAGAGAGAAACTTGTTTTAAGTTCTGCAAAAATGGAACCATTTTTCTGCCTACACTGTTAATGAAAGTCAAATGCGCCTCTTGTAAAGGAAGCAATTTCAAGTGTATAAATTATATTTTCTGTTGTAGGATGTTGGTTTGTCCTTAGCCAACCCTCTATTTGTTCATAGCATGGATGCGACCACTTTCTATTAACTGAGCATATACTAGAGTGTGTAGGTTCAGCCTTCCTTAAAGAGATGAGTGATAAAGGATACAAAACATTGTAACTATAGCACACTATTCAAGTGTTAACTCTACAAACAGGAAAAACATATTATGGATTCCTGTGTTTAAAAATTACTCGTTGCTGGAGTTTCTGTCATGGCACAGTGGAAACAAAATCCAACTAGGAACCATGAGGTTGTGGGTTCAATCCCTGGCCTCGCTCAGTGAGTTAAGGATCTGGCATTGCCGTGAGCTGTGGTGTAGATCACAGATGCGGCTCGGATCTGGCATGGCTATGGCTGTGGCCAGCAGCTATAACTCACATTCGACCCCTAGCACCTCCATATGCTGCAGGTGCAGCCCTAAAAAAAAAAAGGAAAAAAGAAAGAAATTGCCCGTTGCCATTTATGTTCCAGAACTAGGTCATATTTTAGGAGTGTTCAAATATTTACATTTTATAACCATTCCTGGCTGTTACACATGATTTTTGCTGAGACCTAAGAAACAAGACTGCATATTGTTAATGGAAAACATATTCTCTTAGATGAGTGATACTCTCAGTGATTCTTTTTTATAATTAAATGTAGATGTTAGCCTATAGGCGTTGCTTTATTTTTAGAAAGTTTGGGATTCATGAGTGGGAAAAGCTCAGAACACAGATTTCTTAAAAACAGAATTTCTTTTTTCATAGAGTCTGTTTAAAAGGCACTCTGGAGCCATAACATTTTCTTTTCTTTTCTTTTGAGTAGCAGAGAAGGTTGTTTACTTTTAAGTAACATAGAGGGAGAGACACGACCTTCCATTTACAGTGACAGCACTTAGCAGTAATCACCACATCAGGAACATTTCCTTTACAGGTAAAAGACACGGAATAATAGAATTTACTTGAGACAGCCTGAGACTAGTTTGAATTGTCTGGCCCTGAGATATTTATCAAGCAGGGACTGGCACTTCTCAGAGAACCATAACTACTTAACAGGTGATTTTTCCCTGACTGCCATCTTCAGACGTGCTACCTTTGACAGTGACACAAAACAGTAGCTCTTTGTCTTAGTGGCCGAACAATTGATTCTAATTGTCTTCACTGTTCCCTCTTTCCTATCACAGAATCGGAAGACTTTTTGATGGTACAGAGCCAATTGTTTTGGACAGTCTCAAACAGCACTATTTCATTGACAGAGATGGACAGATGTTCAGATATATCTTGAATTTTCTACGAACATCAAAACTCCTCATTCCTGATGATTTCAAGGTGAGGGATTCATATTAAATTGCCAATAGCATAAATATGTGATTTGTTTTGATGTGCTCCAAAAAGTATTTCCAGCTCTACATTTTTTTTTTAACATTCTTTTTTTTAAAAAATATTTTCCATCATGGTCTATTCCTGGAGATTGGCTGTAGTTCCCTGTGCTACGCAGTAGGACCTTATTGTCTATCCATTCTAAATGTTATAGTTTGCATCTATTAACCCCAAACTCCCAGTCCCTCTCACCCCCTCTCCCCTTCCCGATGGCAACCACAAGTCTGTTCTCCATGTCTCTGCAGTTCTGCATTTTTAAAATACACCAACTCTAAAGGCATCAGAGGTTTCTGACATGGTTAGACTGTCTTCATGAAATAGAATTTATAGTCATTAAAGTTTTGCAGGATCAGGGGGTTACTGTTGTTGAGCTGCATCTGTGACCTACACCATAGCTCACGGCAACATCAGATCCTTAACCCACTGAGCGAGGCCAGGTATTGAACCTGCAACCTCATGGTTCCTAGTCAGATTCGTTTCTAATTCACCATGATGGGAACACCCACAGATTTTTTAAAATGAAATTTGAGCCATTTATAAAGTTTGTGTAGAAGAAAAAAATGCTTAAGAAGAGTTTAAAAACATTTGGTGGTGATAGTAATTGTGGGCAACAGTGGATGTGTCCTAGCAGACATCACGATGTACTGTAGTGCTTTAGTGATTAAAAAGTGTGATCTTGACAGGGCTAAGATGTACACACAGATCAATGGAGAAAAACAGGCCTCAGAGACAGAAGTGTGTATGTAGGATTTCGATATATTATAAAGGCGGTATTTCAAATCAGTGGAAAAAGAAAGGAATAGTCAGTAATTGGCACTCAAACAATTGGCAACAAGACACTTGGAAAAAAATGTGGCGGCAGAGCCCTATCTCATAAATTCACAAAAAAATTCCAGGAATTAATGTAAAAGTTAAAGCTATAGAGGTACTAGAAAAAAATTAAAAGGACTTCCCCAAAGTATAATTTTCAGTCAGAGAGAACCTGCTTAAGCAAGACAATAGCCACAAGGCATCCTTAAAAAAATGAAAAATTGTTGATTTAAAGAAACCATATACAAATAAAAGTGTCAGAGCAGAAGAAATATTTGCAACATAAATTAATACCTATCATAAAAGAGCTCCTAAAAATCTATAATAAACATACAAACAACCCAATGGAAAACATTTTAAAATATAAACAAAATTTTCTGAAAGAAAAGAATATAAATTGTCAATAAATATTTGAAAAGATACTAAATCTTTTTAGTATCAAAAAAACTTAAATGGAGATAGCCCTTTTTATCCATCAGATTGGCAAAAAATTTTTAATTGGTAATATTCAGTATTGGGGAATATTGTGTAGTTGGGAGTGAAAACTATTAAACATTTCTGGAGGGCAGTTGACTGGTAGTTTTTAAATTTTTAAAATATATACTTTTTGATTTAGCAATCCCATGTCAATTAATTTATCTTTTAGAAATAACACATAAACATGCAAATATATAGAAGCATAGATATTTATTGTAGTTATACTTATAATAGCAAAAACGGGACACAGTTTTTAAAATGTTCAATAATGGCAGATGGTTGCAAATATTATAGGATAGTCATACTGTGGAATAGTTGATGGAAGCAGGGAATCACCAAGATTTTATTCAGTGAGAATATTAATTTACAGAATATGTATGTTTCTTTTCTTTCTTTTTTTTTCTTTTTTTTTTTGTCTTTTTGTCTTTTTTAGGGCAGCACCTGTGGCGTATGGAGGTTCCCAGGCTAGGGGTCTAATCAGAGCTGTTGCTGTCCGGCCTACACCACAGCTCACTGCAACGCTGGATCTTTAACCTACTGAATGAGGCCAGGATGGAACCCGGAACCTCATGGTTCCTAGTCGGATTCATTTCCACTGAGCCACAATGGGGAACTCCTCTCTGTTTCTACTTATGTAAAAAATCATGCGTAAATATTTGTAAATAGAAAAAGATCTCAAATAGATCCCATACTGATGAGAGGCCCCCTAAACCTCTAAATTAATAGAGGTTTAGGGGGCCTCTCATCAATTTGGAACTTTGAACAATGGGGCATGTCAAGGGTAATTAGCCAAATGGAAAAGAGAGTCATATGTCATGTCATGTCCACATTTACATGAAAACAACAGACTTTTGGCAGAAAAAATAAGAGAGCAATAAGTGCGACTAGTGTGTGCAACTCCCTGCAGCCCAGCATAACCTGAGGAGTTCCCCGGACCCTGCCCCTCTGCAGCCAGTGGCAGATCCCAGAGCCTCTCAGAAGTGTGCCTCTGCAGTGCTGGGCACGCATGAGTCCAGCATTGACAGACTTGGGAAGTTGGTCTGTGCCACGTGGCTCCGAACTGCAAGTCAGCAGCTTGAGCAGTGCTGATCTGCCACCTTCCTAGGCGGTTTTCAAGGATTACACGCCTCTCTAGTTGCCCTTTCCTGCCTTCCCCTCCTGGCGCGTCATTCACCAGGCGAGCATGGTCTGAGGAGGACAAAGGGGAGTTTGAGATCTCCACCCCTTGGTCAAAGTCGGGGGAGGCACCTGCCAAGCCACCTGTTTAGACAGCAGGCCCGGGGGGACTGGGATGACCAGCGACAGAGTTGAGGACAGCAGGCCGCTTGACACACTAGCTGTGGTGGAACAGGGAGCTTGGAACGGAGTCTGGGCTGCTTCTAGAAAGCAGGCACAGGCCCTGTGTGGAAATGGGAGGTGGGGCTGAGTCCTGCCCTGGACAGAAAATTGAAGGAAGGGGTCAGGGGAGCGGAGAGGCTTCTGAACATGGGCGGGGCTTCTGCAGGGACCGCAGTCTCTCATCGGACCCCTGGATGGCAGGCGTGTGCTCACCAGCCAGGTCTGGGAGAGAAAGGTCTCTACTTTCTCATGGAGAAGAGAAAGTCTGATAGGGCAGGAAGAGAGCTGACATTTCCTTACTCCCTCCTGTTTTCCTGGAAGGAAGCCTAGAAATGCGAAAGGGAGTGGAGGAGGGAAGTTTCACCTGTAGGTCTCTTTTAAGGTGCTTGCATTTCCAGATGCCCTCTCAGAACCTCTACCTGCATAGCCATTGGCTCCTTAAACTTGGGTTGCCGTCCCAGGAGCTGGCCAGCCCCGCCTACCCCTCCCTGCCTTCAGCACCTCCAACCCTGCTCTTCTCCATGTGTGTCCTATCTCAGTGAAAATGCTGAATCCACGTACCTGTTTCCAGCCGGCCTCTCCCACACCCATCATCCATGACTCGAGTACCCTCCAGATGCTTCTGGAATCAATCTGCTCCTGTCATCCCCGCCTCCCTTATCCAAGGCAGCATTTTAGATGACTCAGAGTCGCTTCACATTTGGTCTCCCTTCTCCCACACGTCTCCCCCTCTTCACCCACTCTCCATGGGCAAACCAGGAGACACTTCATGAAACTTTTTGAGATCGTGTTGGATTATCATACAGTTGTACGAAATGACAGCTCCTGTGATACCTGGTTCCCCCCAGTGTCACATCTCGCACACTGCCAACTAGCCTCACTGTCGGGATCTGACACTGATACGGTCAAGGTACAGTATATTTCCATCTGGGCCAGGATCCCTCCTTTTGCTGTTTTACAGCCATGCCCTCCTTCCTCTCCCCCTCCTCCATCTCCCAGCCTGTCCCTCACCAAGGGTCACTTTTAAAAAACATAGTGTGGGAGTTCTTGTTGTGGCTCAGTGATAACAAACCTGACTAGTATACATAAGGTTCAATCCCTGGCCTTGCTCAGTGGGTTAAGGATCTGGTGTTGCCGTGAGCTGTGGTGTAGGTCGCACGCTCGGCTCGGATCCCATGTTGCCGTCTTGTTGTATAGGCTGGTGGCTATGGCTCTGATTCGACCCTGAACTTCCATGTGCTGCAGGTGTGGCCCTAAAAAAAGAAAGAAAGAAAAATACAACACATAGTGTATTATGACTTGCTCTGGCTGGAAACTCTGCAGGGGCAAAGCAGCACATCCTGGTCATAGGCCCAGCAAGCCCAGGCCCCTGCACACCTACCCAGCTCTTACCCTGCACGTGTGCCAAACCCCCTGTCCCCCGCAGAGCAGACCACTCCATCTGATGCTCTTTCCCTGGAATTTATTTGTCACTTAGGGCTCATGGTATTCATCACTAAGCTGTCCTGTGCCCAGTCTAGCTTAGATTTGCCTGTACCCCTGATTCGCTATGGTCACACACAGAGGGTTTGTAATTATTTGCCTCTGTTGTTTAGCACCATATACCTAGCTGTATGTTAACAAACGCTTTCAGCTTCGAGTGTCAAACTAGCCAATCAACAGCACCTTAAACTAATGGAGGTTTGTTTTTCTCACATAAGAAGTCAGAGGTCCGTGGTCATTGGCTGTGGTATCTGCTCCGTGATGTTATCAAGGACAGGACTCTCTTGTCTTTTTGTTTTTTTATTCTCAGTGTGGACGTTTTGACCTCATGCTTGTCACTTCAAGGCCATAAGGTGACTGTCACAGCTCCAGTCATCACATCCTCATTCAAGGCAGAAAAAGGGGGCAGAAGGCTTATAACTCACAAGACTGCATCCTTGTCAGAAGATTCCCAGTACCCTTCCTCTTTATAACTCATTGGCTAGAACTGAGCCTCCCCTAGCTGCAGAGGGGGCTGAAAAAGTGGCTTTTGTTTCTTTTTCAGCCCCTGCAGTGAGAGAAATGGGCAAAGGCTAAGGGGTTGGAAAGGGCTGTGGGGGAAGCTAGCTAGCAGCGTCTGTCACACTAGCTCAGCCCTGCATGTATTAAGCATGTAAATATTTGTGGTATGAGTGATGAATGAAGTCAGTCTCACATTCGAACCAGATTCTGGTTCATACCTGGGCATATGTGTCCTTATATTTGAACTTTGCATATTTTGGGTGTATATCTTGACTCTTTAACTACCTTGTGTCACAAACAGAGACATCTTTATGGGTTTGTTTTTTTCTTTTTTTTTTTTTTTTTTTTTTTTTTTTGTCTTTTTGCCATTTCTTGGGCCGCTCCTGCGGCACATGGAGGTTCCCAGGCTAGGGGTCGAATCGGAGCTGTAGCCACTGGCCTACGCCAGAGCCACAGCAACGAAAGGATCCGAGCCACGTCTGCAACCTACACCACAGCTCACGGCAACACCGTATCGTTAACCCACTGAGCAAGGGCAGGGACTGAACCTGCAACCTCATGGTTCCTAGTCAGATTTGTTAACCACTGCGCCATGACGGGAACTCCCATCTTTATGTTTTTCTAGAGGACATTGTGTGCTAGACACATAATAATTGCTTAGTATTAGTTAATTTAAACAGTAGAAAAAGTCAAGTCATAAGAGGTCAAGAGCTAACTATAAGTGGGCACTACACTTCTATTTAAAATCATGTAGGGCTGGTGCAGCGGAAACAATCCAACTAGAATCCATGAGGATGCAGGTTTGATCCCTGGCTTTGCTTAGTGGGTTGGGGATTCGGCATTGCTGTGAGCTGTGGTGTAGGTCAAAGACACAGCTTGAATCCCGCTGTTGCTGTGTCTGTGGTGTAGGCTGGCAGCTGCCCCTCCGATTGGAGCTCTAGCCTGGGAACTTCCATATGCCACGACTGTGGCCCTAAAAAAGAAAAAAAGTAACAAATAAAATAAAATAATATAGGGCTAATAGGAAAATATACGATGTGTATGTATATAATATCATCCTAAGCTACATATCAGGGTGATATATTAATTTATAATTAATTCATAATTCCTGTGATTAAAAGAGATGCAGGGTCCAGGGAATATAAAACAATTTATAGGTAATTACAGTTAGGAAATGGTAATAACCATTTGTTTTCAGTTTCAGGATGTTCCAGAAATAGAGCTAGGTGTTTGAAACATTTAAATACGGCAGGCATTATTTTTTCTCCTCCAAGAACATTCCCGTTAGTTGCTGGGGAGAGAAAAACTTCCACATGGGGGCTAAGCTGTGGCCAATTCCAGAGGACTCACCCAGTCACCCCCCTGGCTAGGATTGGGATGGGTGCTTCTCTGCCCTTTCATGCTCCCTTGGGATTCCAGAACCCCAAAAGACCTGCTGTTCATTAATACGAAGCACAGAGCACACCCTTTAATTGGGTTCGGATTTAACTGTAGCCCATGCTTGGGGAAATAAGACAAAAAGCATGTCACATGAAACTCACGTATGCCAGGGCTCTGAAATGTTTCCCATGGAGCCTCTGGGCCACAGGCCATAAATTACAGGGAATCTGGAACCTGGCGGAGCAGGAGAAAATAAGCCGGGGTGGCCATTCGGCCCTCGTGGTTATGATGGAGATACATCCACCGCAGTTTGTGGGAATCAGAAAGACAGGTGCACACAGACGGGCTCTCAGTCGGCCCGACCCTGAACAGTACAGTAGGTGCTTTCTTTCTGGGCAGTTTCTTCCCTGACCTTGGAAGAGGGACACAGCGTTTGGTGAGTGGAGAGAATCTCACTGTGTTTGCAGGGAGCGCATTCCTTGATTACCTGCTTCCCTCTCCAGCTATTTAATGCTAGGTTTGAGCAAAGGCATGAAATCTTGAAATCACAGCATCCTCCGTCCCTTAACATCTCATTCTGCAAATGTGCTGTCTGAGCTAGATACCCATTTAACAATTTAGATAATTTCATACTTCACAACACCACTTAAGTGGCAGCTGCTCGTGCCCTGCTCCCACTGAAAGGCGTTGGAATTTGTTTTCTAGATAAGTGATTGGGGAACCTCTTTGCAGTGTTTTATTATGGATATAACTCTCCCTCTTCCCTTCATCTCTCCCTCCACCCCAATTATATTGACTTGTTCGTCGTCACTCTGTTTTCTGCTCACACCCATCCGTGCATGGACACATGTGGGCGCACACACACATATGCATAGTTGTAATTCCCAGTACACTGTGAGTCCAGAGCTGCTTTGGTTCCTTTTTTGGTGAGGAACCACAAAATTACGCCTCTCTAGGCTTTTTTTTTTTTTTTTTAATCTGTTTTTCCTCTTTTTAGGGCCGCACCTGAGGCATATGGAAGTTACCAGGCTAGGGGCGGAAACAGAGCTGTAGCTTCCAGCCTATGCCACAGCCATGGCAACGCCAGATCCTTAACCCACTGAGCGAGGCCAGGGATCGAACCCATGTCCTCACGGATGCTAGTCAGGTTTGTTACCACTGAGCCATGATGGGAACTCCTCTAGACTTCTATTTTGAACATCTATATTGAACATCCATGTTGCTAACATCTTTCATGGTCTCTGGATGAATGTCTACCCTTCTTAGATAAGTAAAACTTTGCTGGCAGACTGCCCTCCAATTTAACCTCTCCCTAGCTTAAGTTCAAACATCTAGTAGTTATTTCTAGTAACCTTTTAATATTATAGAAGTATACATACATTATAGAAAATTTGAAAGTATAGATAAGCAAAAAAATTTTCAAGAGTATATTCCCACCTCTCAGAAATTGCTGATGTTAAAATCTTAGTGCGTAGGCTTTTGGGTCTTTTTCTATGTTTATTTCAAACAATATCTCTACCTTTCCACTTTTTTTTTTTTTTTTTTTTTTTTTGTCTTTTTAGAGCCACCCCCATGGCACATGGAGGTTCCCAGGCTAGGGGTCAAATTAGAGTGGCAGCTGCTGGCCTACACCACAGTCATAGCAACATAAGATCCACCACAGCTCACAGCAATGCAGGATCCTTAACCCACTGAGTGAGCGGGATCGAACCTGTGTCCTCATGGATACTAGTCAGATTCATTTCTGCTGAGCCACGACGGGAACTCCCCTACCTTTCCACCTTAATAAAATTTTATTTCCTCTAATACTATAATCATATTCAAATTTCCCTGATTGACCCCCCCAAAATGTCCTTTCTACATGGCTTTTCCAAGCTGGAAAAATATGATCCAGGACCTTACTGAATCTAGTTCTGTCCCTTCATTTTTTTATCTCACATGGTCCCTTTTTATATGATGCTGACTTGCTGAAGAGACCAGGCCAGTTGCCCTACCAAACGTCCCACCATCTAGATTTGTCTGGTTGCCTTGTCATGTGAGCTCATTACACTAGCCTCACATTTCCTGTAAACTGCAAGTTGTATCTAAAGGCTTCATAGGTTTAAATTAAATATTTTGGCAGGAATACATCTCCATTGCAGGAATACATCTCCATTGATGATGTGTGCTTCCTGTTACACCACGTTAGCAAACACTTGTGGCTGAACCACTGTTAATGACAGAAGGACTGACCATTAGATCAGGGTGTGTACTGTGTTCCTTCAATTACAACAAAAACGATCCCTGTCTAGCTCAGGGTTTCTCCCCTCACACTATTTAACATTTGGGGCCAAATGATTCTTGGTGATGGGACTGTCCTGTGACTGATTGGAAGTTGAGTAGCATCCCTGGCCTCTACTCACTAGATGCCAGTAGCACCCAACCCCTCCCGGTCAGAGACCAAGAAAGTCTCCAAACATTGCAGAAGGTCCTAGCTTAAGGAAAGACGAAAGATTCTATTTATCTCATAGATAGTAAAGATTCTATTTATCTCATAGAATTATTGGGAACTCTCTCTCAGGGGTGGAAACATCAGAGCAGCTCTGAGGACCTTGGTCGTGGGAGTTTGTGGTTTTCTGGAATGCTCCCCAGCAATGCCCGGGGTCTCTCTCCCCATTTTTGGTTCGATACGGAGGCCATCTGATTGGCTCAGGTTGGCTCCGATGCTTATGCTTCAGCCAATCGCTGTGGCAACACAGATCTGCCTTCTGGGTACTCCTTCTGAGGGTTGAACTTTCTCAGAGAAGGCAGGGTTACGAGCTGGATAGACCCCCAACAAGTTTTTCTTCTCTAGCACCCAAGCTGTCAGCGCAGGATGTGTGCCCCAGCCCTTCTTGGCTGCTGTGTCTCCAGTGCAGAGGCTGTTCCTCCCAGTATTCCTGCCAAGGCCCGCTTCTCACCTTCTCCCAAGGACACTCCCTCCGAGGCAGGACTAGTTGCAGAAGCAGGGCTGGGAGGTGGCCGCAGCCAGCCCTAGCACCATCCATCTCAGATGGCATCTCTAGCCCAGCCCTCGCTATGCCCTACACTTCAGGCCTAACTGCTGAGCGTAGACTCCAGGTGACTTGCTAAGCTGGGGTGTGGCTTCCAGATGCAGATGGCTCTGCCTTCAACTCTGCCTTCGGCTCTGCCTTCAGCTCTGCCATCTGCGCCCTGTCATTATCACCTGTGTCCACTGCAGCCTGTCTCTAGGAGAGTCAGAGGCTGGGGTGGAGACAGTAACCAGGTAGAGAAGAGACTTTGCCCACTGCTTACATTTCCTTTTTTTTTTTTTTTTTTTTTTTTGGTCTTTTGTCTTTTTAGGGCCACACCCGCAGCATGTGGAGGTTTCCAGGCTAGGTGTCGAATCGAATCAGAGCTACTGCTGCAGCCCTACACCACAGCCACAGCAACACTCAATCCCAGCCGCATCTGCGACCTACACCACAGCTCACGGCAACACCGGGTCCTTATCCCTCCGAGTGGGGCCAGGGATCGAACTCGTGTCCTCATGGATACTAATCGGGTTCATTAACCACTGAGCCATGATGGGAGCTCCTTACGTTTCCTTTAACAGCGTCAGGATAAGTCTTAGGCTGGGCATCCTTGCCCCAGGAAAACAGGAGTGGTCGGGAGAAGCTGGAAGTCGATGGCACTGAACCGGGAAGAAGCCTGACTGGAAGTGTCAAGTGGTAGCAGAGGAAAAGGAGCATGTGGGCCAGTCTTTCTCGGCTTTGAGGAAAAGAAAGGGGCTTGGGGGTGGAGAGGGCAGAATAGACAGAGCACAGAGGAGCTCTAGGGCAGGGAGAATACTCTGTGTGATATTCTAATGGTGGATACGCATCATTAAACATTTGTCCAAACTCATAGAATGTTCCACACCAAGAGTGAACCCTCATGTGTGGACTTAGAATGTATGGACTTATGATGTGTCAGTGTAGGTTCATAGCTTGTAACAATTGGACCGTTCTGATGGGGCTGTCAGCATGCTGACAGTGGCCTGGGGTGGCGGGGGTGCGGCTGAGGCTTGCATGTGCCAGGTAAGGGGGAGTATGGAAAATCTCTGTCTTCTGCTCAATTTTGCTGTGAACTTAAATTGCTCTAAAAAATGAAATCCTTTTAGGGAGTTCCCGTTATGGTGCAGTGGAAACGCATCTGACTAGGAACCATGAGGTTGCAGGTTCGATTCCTGGCCTTGCTCAGTGGGTTAAGGATCTGGTGTAGCCATGAGCTGTGGTGTAGGGTCACATAAGCAGCTCGGATCTGGCATTGCTGCAGCTGTGGTGTAGGCTGTCAGCTACAGCTCCGATTAGACCCCTAGCCTGGGAATCTCCATATGCTGTGGATGTGGCCCTAGACAGACAAAAAAGACACACACACACAAAGGATTAAAATGTGAAATCCTTTTAAAGAAAAGGACAGAAGGAAAAAAAGCAAGAACATCAGTCCAGAGAAAGATGGCAGAGCCAGGGGAATTAAGAAATATAGAGGCCCCCAAACCTCAAACACTGAAAAAACTATGATGACCTACCTCCCCCTCAATAAAAAAAAAAATTTTTAAGGAAAGTTTTGCAGGGATCTGCTTTTGTTGAGGTGTACGCATGGATGCTGTTATAAAATATAAAATCCTCTCATTTCCCCTCATTTTCTTGGCACCTCTTCTTTGCAGGCGCCCTGATACATACCCTGCCTTCTGGGGCATCAAGCACAGGGAGAGGGCCCAGCATTGGGACCTCGCCCCCACCCCCACCCCCTGTCCTGAGCTTGGGAGGGAGAAGAACTTCTAAAGCTCTGGGGCAGGGGGAACTTCTAAAGCTCCCAGAAAAGCCCTCTTTGTGCCCACAGGGTCTAGTGTGGCAGCTGCACATAAACATATCTCAAAATGAGTTCATGGAGTTCCCATTGTGGCACAACAGGAACGAATCCGACTAGGAACCATGAGGTTTCGGTTTCGATCCCTGGCCTCACTCAGTGGATTAAGGATCCGGTATTGCCGTGAGATGCGGTGTAGGTCAGAGAAGCAGCTCAGATCCCACGTTGATGTGGCTGCAGTGTAGGCCGGCAGCTACACCTCATATTCCACCCCTAGCCTGAGAACCTCCATATGCCGCAGGTCCGGCCCTTAAAAAAAAGAAAAAGAAAAAAAACATGAGTGTGTGAGTGAGTGGCTAAGCAGAGGAACCTGTCAACTCCTGGGTAAAACTTCAAGTACATTAGGAGTAAATTAAGGCTTTGAACTGTTCTGTGGAACTAGAAGCCATGTGTGGTAGGCTGAAGAATGGCCCCCCCCTAAGGTATCCACATCCTAACCCCTAGAACCTGTGACTGTGTCACCTTACGTGGCAGAAGGGTCCTTGCAGGTGTGATTAAGTTTAGGGGCCGTGCAATGGGGAGATTATCTTGGCTAATCCATGGGGGGCCTGTGGAACCACGAGGGTCTTGAGAAGTGAAAGAGGAAGGCAGGAGGGTGGGAGGCAGAGAAAGTGTGATGAAGGAAGTGGTGTGGTGGCCACGAGCCAGGCATCATGGGCAGCCACTGGAAGCTGGAAACTGATTCTCCCCTGGAGCCTCCAGAAGGAAGGCGGCCCTGCCAACATCCTGGCTTTAGCCCTGTGAGACCCATTTCAGACTCTTGACCTCCAGAACTGTAAGAGAATAAATCTGTGCTATTTTCAACCACCAAATTTGCAGTCATTTTTAACAGCAGCATTAGGAAACCTGTACACAGTGAATAGCCCTTTCTTCCCTGTAGGGAAAATATCTTCCAAGTTCCAAATATCCTATAAGACATAAGCTTTGGAAACCTGGCCCATTCACCTTTTGGAGTCCACTTACATTTACGTTCTTGTTCTGTGTACCTATCTCCAGGGTCTCAGGGGAGCTCAATGTATTCATCTGTAAAATAAGATCTTGATCTTTCAGCCGCAAAACGCCATTGCAGATCTCAGAAAAAAAAAAAAAATGTTTTACTTTAAAAATATGTATTGGGTCTAGATACTCATATTGCAACAGAACAAAGGGGAGGGGAATGTATACATGTAAGAGTAACTTGATCCCCATGCTGTACAGCAGGAAATAAAATAAAATAAAATAAAAATTAAAAATAAATAAATAAAAACATGTATTGGGAGTTCCCATCTGGCTCAGTGGTTAACGAATCCAACTAGGAACCATGAGGTTGTGGGTTCAATCCCTGGCCTTGCTCAGTGGGTTAAGGATCCGGCGTTGCCATGAGCTGTGGTGTGGGTTGCAGACATGACTCGGATCCCTCGTTGCTGTGGCTCTGGCGTAGGCCGGTGGCTTCAGCTCCGATTTGACCCCTAGCCTGGGAACTTCCATATGCCGAGGATACGGCCCTAGAAAAGACAAAAAAATAAAAAGTATTGGAAATGATTGCCCAGTGGGGACCTGCTGTATAGCACAGGGAACTCTACCCAATAGTCTGTGGTAGTCTATATGCAAAAAGAATCTGGAAAAGAATGGATGTGTGTACATGTATAACTGAATCCCTTTGTTGCACAGTGGAAATTATCCCAACATTGTAAATCAACTATACTTCAAAAAAACTTTAAAAAATGGGGAAAAAAAATGTATTGCAGTTCCCTGGTGGCTGGTGGGTTAAGGATGTGGTGTTGTCACTGCTGTGGTGTGTGTTTGATCCCTATGCTAGGAACTTCCACAGGTGTGGACAAAAAAGTAAATAAAAATAAAAATAGGAGCCATTGTGGCTCAGCAGGTTAAGGACCAGATGTCTCTGTGAGGATGTGGGTTCAATCCCTTAACACCAGGTAAGGATCCAACATTGCTGCAAGCTGTGGCATAGGGTGCAGATGCAGCTTGGATCTGGTGTTGCTGTGGCTTTGGTGTAGGTCAGCAGCTGCAGCTCCAATTTGACCCCTAGCCCAGGAACTTCCATATGTGCCAGGTGCGGCTGTAATAAAAATTTTTTTTAATTATTTAAATGTGGTAATAGGCCTGTGAATAACATAATTCTCTTGAGCTGGATATGAGGCTAAGCAAGAGATATGGTCGATGCTGTATTAATTAGAGAAAGTAAAATCATTGAGGGAGAGTTCCCGTCATAGCGCAGTGGTTAATCAATCCGACTAGGAACCATGAAGTTGCAGGTTCGATCCTTGGTCTTGCTCAGTGTGTTAAGGATCCGGCGTTGCTTGAGCTGTGGTGTAGGCCACAGATGTGGCTCAGATCCCACGTTGCTGTGGCTCTGGTCTGGGCCGGTGGCTACAGCTCTGGTTAGACCCCTAGCTTGGGAACTCCATGTGCTGCTGGAACAGCCCTAGAAAAGGCAAAAAAAAAAAAAAAAAAAAGACATAAAATCATTGAGGGAAGGAGGGGAAGAGAATGACAGCATCTAGAACATTCTGGAATTTCTTTGTTGAAAGCAGGTAGAGATGCTTTGGATTCACTTCTTGCAAAAGAACTGGGGCGAAACCACTGCAGCCTCATAAACCCCTGCCCAGTTCCCCTGGTTCCTTGGGAACAAAAGGCTGAATCATCTAGAGTTTGCACAAACCAAAGAAAAGAAGGTGGGCATTATCAGATAAGAACTTAGGCTTCAGAGTTCCCATTGTGGCTCAGCAGGTTAAGATCCCCACATAGGGCCCATGAGGATGTGGGTTCAATCCCAGGCCTCCTTCAGTGGGTTAAGGATGCGGTATAGGTCACAGATGCTACTCAGATCTTGCTTTGCTCTGGTGTAGGCCAGGAGCTGCAGCTCTGATTAGATCCTTAACCCTTAACTCGGAAACTTCCTGCAGCCCTGAAAAGAAAAGAAAAAAAAGACTTCAGAAGATTGACAGACCAGAAGAGGTGAGCACAAGGCCAGAAAAAAATATTAAAGGAAACAGGAGCATAAACTCTAAAAACAGTGAAATACAGGCAGTAAAGTTAGATGATCCCCACTGAGGAAGGAAGAGAGAACGAAGTTTCTAGAGAGCGCTGCTGTGGAGCCTGAGTCTGTGCTGCATGGAGTTCTCTCATGAGGCTGGAATCGCGACATTAGGAAGCAGAGAAAGGCAGAAATAAAGGAATAAAATAGATAAAACGTGCGTTTCCCAGCAGAAAGTAACCACAAGAGCCACCTTTTTAGTTCTGCGGCTGGCGGAGGGTGATGCTGGGAAGTGAGTCAGCGCGGGAGTGGGTGGCCGCACATGCTCAGCTGTCCCTCAGCTTCTGCTCTCCCAGCACCTACGCCGGCTCTGCCCTGGAGACCAGACGAAACAGAGTGGAAAAAGAAGGAATGGAGCCAAGAGAATCAAAAGAGAGCAAAAGAACACCCGGCAGCTTGGAGTCATTCAAGGCCAGGCCCCTGAGCTGATGACACGCAGGCGCAGGCTGACCTTCGGGGGAGCCTTTTTCATCCTTCACTTTAACGGCCCCTAGCAGGATCCTTGAGACATCGCTCAGCAGGGCCAAAAGCCTGATAAAGGCTCGTGTTGCCCTCATTTTCCAAGAGCAGATACGATGACTGAGCAACGCTGGGCAGAGAGGCGCTGTCCGTCCACCGCAGGACATCTGAGCCGGTTACCAGGCAGGCGGTTCCTGAACTCAGAGGAAGAGTGAAGGTGACACGGGTTCAGAGGCAGCGCGTCTGAGTCCTGTTGGCCTCATTGCTTGGGTTATGGTAGACAAACTGGTAGATCTGGGCGTTGTCATGGACACAGATGCATAGACTAGCAGGGCTGGAAGCAACGTCCCTGTAATTCACTCTCCTTGTGTGACAGATGAGTAGACTGGGGCCCCCAATCGTAAAGGCCAATTCCTGGCAATACTGCGACTTGGAGCCCCTCCCAGACCCAGCCTTGCTGGAGTCCCACCCAAACACACCGTAGTTCAACAAGATACCCAACAAAGGCCACCATGATGGGCTGGATTACAGGTTGTATAAATGGACAGCCAGAATCCAGAGACAGTTTATTACCTGAGCATCAGCCTGAACAAAAGACCTGTATATAAGCCCTGTCCTCGCCAGACTTTAAGAAATGATTCACACATAGAAACAGAACACCCAGTTCAAAATGATGCAAAAATGAGAGGGAGGCTGAGAACGTTGGGTGAAAGGATCCGAGTTTCCTCAGTGCATTGGCACAAATTCAGAACCTACAGCGTGTAATTTAAAGAGGGATAAATAACGGGGGGTGTGAAATTGTTCACAAAGCCTGGATGAGGAAGACTTCGCTCCACAGCAGCTTTGTGTAAAAGGTGTGGGATTTCGCTGTAAGCAGAATGTGAACAGAGTGAGGGGACTCAGGGGGCTGCCCAGAAAGCTCACGTGACCATCTACTGCATGGTGGGCAGAATAATGCTCACCAAAGACACTGTTGTCCTCATTCCTGGAAGCTGTGAATGTGTCACCTCACACGGCAGAAGGGACTTTGCCGATGTGATTAGATTAAGAGTCTTGAGATGGGGAGATTATCCTGGATAATCCACGTGGACCCAGTGTGCTCGAGGGATCCTTACAAGTGAAAGAAGGAGGCAGGGGGGTCAGAGGAAGAGGAAGAGATGTGACCACAGAAGCAGAACCGGGAGGGATGCAGGACCAGAAGCCAAGGGCCACAGGCTGCTTCTCGGCCCTGGAAAAGGGAGGGAAAGGCATGCTCCTGTGAGTCGGGAGGCTAAGCAGGTGACATAGATGATCAGAGCAATGGTCTGCTCTCCTGCAGGGAACCAGGGCTCCCAGAGTGATGGAGTGGCTGGGAGAGGACAAAGTAAAGCAGCCCCTGCCGCTGACACATGCTGATGGCAGTGTCCTCCCCCTGCCCACGTTTCTCAGCATTGGAAGGTGCATGATCCAGCTGGAGGCCCACTCATCCTTTCTTGCCTCTCCACACCGTTTTCTCTGGAAGCCTTGAATAATGCTGCTGCTGCTGCTGTTGATTTGCAAGAAAGAGAGCAAAGTGCCAAATAAAAAACAGTTCTGCGGTCATCCTCTTCCCCAGGCTCCATCCTGCAGACAGCAGCAGCCTCTGACAGGTGCTTGGGCCCTGGGCTCAGATAGTGGTTTTCCTGCAGGCACCGGGCACTGCCTGCCAGCTCCAGCCCCTGGAAGGGAGGCAAAATGCCTGTGTCAGTTGATTAAAATGTTCTCAGTCAACGTGTCTAGACAAGTATCCACGTACCTCACAGCCAGAAATGATTGTGGCCATAGCTACGTTTAGACATAATATCAACCTGCTTGATAACATCATTCCTAAGCTGCTACCTCCCCCTCATCCTCTTTCGTCCTCCCATTCAGTGGCTTGTGTGTGTTTCAATAGATTTTTTTTTTTTTTTAAAGACAAGAGGAAAATAAAGCGCGCCCAAAGACTAGGTGACTGTGCTTTCAGAAGTGTACCCATTTCGGGAGTTCCCGTTGTGGCTTAGAGGTAACAAACCTGATTAGGATCCATGAGGATGAGGGTTCGATCTCTGGACCCTCTCAGTGGGTTAAGAATCCAGTGTTTCCGTGAGCTGTGGTATAGGTCGCAGATGCAGTTTAGCTCCTCATCGCTGTGGCTGTAGCGTAGGCCGGCAGCTGCAGCTCTGATTCAGCCCCCCAGCCTGGGAGTTCCATATGCCTCAAGTGAGCGCCCACCCAAAAAAGAAAGAAGTGGACTGTCTTCCTTTCATGCACTTCTGTCGTGTGGGAGCCCAGGCCTAATGTTGTTTGCTCTCCAGCTTTTCGATGGGGGTGCTGAGAGCTGGCTGAGGGCAGCACGTCTCTCCATCAGCCTCCCCAAAACCATCACGAATCACCCACAGGTTGAGGTAAAGGCAGCATGTGTGCCCTCCAGGCACCCATCCACCATCTCTCCAGCCCCACTTCCACTGTGGCCCTGGCCCTCTCCCTCCAGCGAGCAGTTCTGGAGCTGCCACTGAAGGTGACAAGGAGCTCAGGCCAGAATGATGCATGGCTGTCCCTCCCTCGCCTCAGCCCACACACACCATTCCATCCAGAGGATATAAAGTGGATTCTCACCAACATACTTTAAATACCCAAAGGCACTTTTCTACAAAAAGAAAAAAGCCTTAGGTGTATCCTTTCATATCCTAGTTTTCTCATCTGCAAAATGGGAACAAAAAAGGGTTCCCAGGTCTCTGGACAGTTATGGGGATTATAGGGTTTAATTTCTGGAAAGCACTTAGAACAGTCCCACCCACTCCTTAGTCCTCTCAACTCCTAGGATAACCACTGAATGAATGAATGAAAAAGTGAGTGACTGCAAACACAGTCTGTACAAATGTGTTAGACGTGAAAAATTTACTCCCAGATTTGATCATTGAAATGACAGAGGTAAAAAATCCATCTCTTATGTGTGAACAAGTTCTGTACCTTACGTTTGCATTTTATGCTGTGAAAAAAATGCCTTTTTTTTTTTCAGGACTACACTTTGTTATACGAAGAGGCAAAATATTTTCAGCTTCAGCCCATGCTGTTGGAGATGGAAAGATGGAAACAGGACAGAGAAAGTGGCCGCTTTTCGAGGCCCTGTGAGTGCCTGGTGGTGCGTGTTGCCCCAGACCTCGGAGAAAGGATCACGCTCAGTGGTGACAAATCCTTGATAGAGGAAGTGTTTCCAGAAATCGGCGATGTGATGTGTAACTCTGTCAACGCAGGCTGGAATCACGACTCCACGCACGTCATCAGGTTCCCACTGAATGGCTACTGTCACCTCAACTCAGTGCAGGTACAGTGTCATCACATGCTGTGTGACATCCAATGCCACTCTCAGTGCTCTTACTCACCCCTGCCTTCCCACGGCGCCCTCCCTCCAAAGAGCAGGGATCGCTCACCGGTAATCCTTCTGTGTGTGTGTGTGGCATGGGGGTTAAACTGTTCACCCCTCGACAGCATTCATTCAGTCATTCCACAAATGTTTATTGAACATCTACTATGTGCTGGGTGCTGGTAGGAGCACTGGAGATACAGGCGAGAAGGGGATAGACAATAGCTTAGTTTTCACGAACTTACATCATGGAATTGTGGGCAGGGGTGTCCCTGCATGTCAGGCAGGCAGTGAGAAGAGGATGCCTGACGAAGAGAATCCCAGCGGGGGAGCAGGGAATATCAGGAAAGCTTGAAGCCAGTGAAAGTGGGATAAGAAGTGTGGCGACCCAGGGCTGCAGGCAGCCAGGGACGGAGGATGGGGTGTCTCACAGAGGGTAGCAAGGGCTCTGGGATTCTTCTTTTTGGTCTCTTTTGATTTTGGTTCCCTGGCTTGTGTGAGTAAAATGGAAAATGATTTGAAGATTTTGAGCAACAGAGTGACCTGTCGTAATTCATATTTGAAAATGAACACACCAGGAGTTCCCGTTGTAGCTCAGTGGAAACGAACCTGATTAGTATCCATGAGGTTGCATGTTGGATCCCTGGCCTCACTCAGTGGATAAAGGATCGGGCGTTGCCATGAGCTGTGGTGTAGGTTGCAGATGTGGCTCAGATCCTGCATTGCTGTGGCTCTGGCATAGACAGGTGGCTGCAGTTCCAATACAGCACCTAGCCTGGGAACCTCCATATAGCGTAGGTGCAGCCCTTTAAAAAAAAAAAAAATGGAAAGGAAGGAAAGAAAAGAAAAAAGGAATACTCCAGCAACAGGTGGAAATCAGGGAGAGCAAGGGAACCAGTTAGAAAGCTCTGGTCCAAGCGATAACTGAGAAGTGTTGGCCTTTGAATATCTTGAGTGGTTCTGACAATGGCTTCAGGTTATAAGACAGAAGCCAAGGATGATTAAAATTTGGGGCAGAGGAACTGGGTGAGTGGAATTAGCATTTCCTGAGATGGAGAAGTTTATGGGGGGAGACTGAAGGGTGGAATGCCGAAGTTTGGTTTACACCACGTGAGGTGCCATGTGCTTTAGATGCTGGTGGGTGCTGTCACCATCTTGACAACGTGTCCAGCCCTGGGCCAAGGGTTGTACGTGCATTGTCTTCTCACACCAACCCTAACAGGTCAGCACAATTAATTCCCCATCTTGCTGATGAGAAAACAGAAGCGTACCTGGATCTTGACTCTAGGTCTGTGTGACTCGAAACAATTCGAAGTCAGTGAAGTGAAGGTTTAGGGGGTTTTCTCCCTCTTTCTAATTGGATCAGGCCCATGGCTTTATTCAATATCAAGCCAACAAAACCTCTCCTCAAACTCCAAGACTAGAAACCTCCACACTACCATCCTGTACCTTGGCAATGGTTTCACAACTGTTTATAACTGTTAAAATTTGTGAACAGCTGTTTGAGAGCAGAGCAGCAGGAAACTGGCAGAAACTGAGCCCCGGGGGTGGGGAGGAAGGCACTGCGTGCCCTCTGGGTCACCCAGGTCTGGAGGTGCGCCCCAGGCCACTCTGCGTGGTGTTCCTGAGCATGGCCTCTGCTATTTATAAACGCTTCGAGAGCCCTGAAAGCCTTTCCCCTCCAACCCATGCCTGGCCCCTGGCTTTCTCTAGACAGCATTTCAGTGCTTCTCTAACCCCTCACCCCAGGCCACTGAATAACTGTCATAAATTCATAAGCCTGACACATTTCCCAGTCATTTGAGTCTGATCAGATGTGGAAATTTCCATCTGGATCAACGTTGTCATATGACACGGCCATAGTAGCTTCCTGCCCCACCGACCAAGAAAGAGGCACCATCTTCTAGGTGTTCAGAGGTTTTGGGATGAGGCACAGGAGCCCCACTTCCCACCAAATCATTCCCAAATGAGGCTGACTTTAAGGAACTTTAATACTAGTAAGTGATGTTTAAAAAGTAATGGCTGGGGGAGTTCCCATTGTGGCACAGTGGTTAACGAATCCGACTAGGAGCCATGAGGTTGCGGGTTCAATCCCTGGCCTTGCTCAGTGGGTTAAGGATCCGGCATTGCCGTGAGCTGTGGTGTAGGTCACAGACGTGACTTAAATCCTGTGTTGCTGTGGCTGTGGTGTAGGCCAATGTCTACAGCTCTGATTGGACCCCTAGCCTGGGAACCTCCATATGCTACAGAAAGCAGCCATAGAAAAGGCAAAAAGACAAAAAGTAAAAATTAAAATTAAATAAAAAGTAATGGCTGAGAAGCATAAACTCTGCATTGCCTTGGAGTAAGCTTTACCACATTCAAGGTAAACAGTGGATCATGTTGAAATAATTATCATATTACACATATAGGATCCTCTGGGGAGGAAGCTAATTTAGGGATTCCTTATTTTAGTAATTTAGCAACCTAATAGCACTGGAAGAGAAATGTTAGCAGAGTTAAGTTCTTTATTGGTCAGTGTCCTCTACCTTGTGACACTTCTCCTGGTCAAGGCAAAGAATCCCTTACAGGGTGATGGATTGGCCAAGGAAACTGGGGTGTTTCTTGCTAACAAGCTACATTCTTGCCTCTACTGGGGAAATCTCCTTAGAGCATGCTCTGCACCTTTTTATTTGCCTTTTTATTCTCCTACCACCAATGCACATCTTAATGTGCTTAATTTTGAACCTACAGATTGTTTTCTTCATCGTGTCCTTTTGCTGCCTGGTATGTATATGCATTGTGAATTTATGTATACAAGTAGAAACTACAGGGAGAGTGATCATTTTGTTCTCATAAGGACTTGCTTTGTTTTGCTTTGTTTTTCTTTTCTTTTTTTTTTTTTTTTTTTTTTTTTTAGGGCTGCACCCACGGCACATGGAAGTTCCCAGGCTAGGGGTCCAATTGGAGCTACAGCTGCCAGCCTACACCACAGCCACGGAAACACAGGATCCAAGCCACATCTGCAACCTACACCACAGCTTATGGCAACGCCAGATCCTTAACCCACTACATGAGGCCAGAGATTGAACTTGCATCCTCATGGATACTAGTTGGGTTCATTCCCTCTGAGCCATAATGGAAGCTCCTTGTTTTGTTTTCAATTTGCCAGCACTTGAAGGTTTAATTTTTAGAAAACATACATCTACTTTCCAATTCATCTAGCTAGCTATTTTGCAAAATGGCAGATTATATTCCATGTAAAAGTAGGCAACCAAAAATAATAATTCAAAAAAATAGTAAGGATTCACCGTACATTGACTATATTTTGAACGTTATTTGAGGAGCTCCCATGTGACTCAGTGGGTTAAGGATCCAGCATTGTCATTCTTGTGGCTCAGGCAATTGTTGGGTGTGGGTTCGATCCCTGGCTCTAGAACTTCCACATGCTGCATGCATGGCAAAAAATAAAAAAGTTATTTGGTAACATTTTACTTTGTTCCAGAAATTTATAAAATTTGAGCCACCTATTTTTTTAAGTTATGATTAAGTCATTATGCCTTTTGAGTGGTGTGGAAATAATTATATCCAGAATCCTGGCAGGGAACTTCTTCAAGTCTCATATTTGTTGGATTCCTAAAGAAACACAATGCTCTAGATCAATTTCCAGTCTTTTCGCATATCTAAGCATTTCAGGAATTTTTCCCTGCATTCAGGGGTGTCAAATAAACAGTGACAAATCCAGGGATCTTTCTGGCATCAGGTATTTGATTTCAAAATTAAAGAAGAGGCAGGAGTTCCCATGTTGGTGCAGCTGAAACAAATCTGACAAGGAACCATGAGGTTGCGGGTTCGATCCCTGGCCTCGCCCCTGGCCTCGCTCAGTGGATTAAGGATCCAGCATTGCCGTGAGCTATGGTGTAGGTCACAGCCGCAGCTCGGATCCTGCATTGCTGTGGCTGTGGTGTAGCTGGCAGCTGTAGCTCCAACTGGACCCCTAACCTGGGAACCTCCATAGGCCGCAAGTATGGCCCCTAAAAAGCAAAAAAAAAAAAAAAAAAAAAATTAAAGAGGTTATACAGGTTATGGTTGTATGAGAAGTTTGGAACATCTATGTTTTCGATGTGTTTTCTAATATGTAGCATATATAACCATTTTATTTATTGTTGCCCCCCTGGATGCACACAAGGCAATAAATCTACTGCAAATTCCACAAACTTGAAAAGCTGTAGATAATCCATTGGTTCTGCTATTGAAATTGCATCAGTCTTCCAAGATGAAACAGATGAACTCAGTATCAGGAAACCTGAACAGTGGCCGAGTCAAGAGTGAATGAGTTGAGGATCAGTTGCCAGTGGAGTGAGTTCAGATAACGTCACTGTTTTTCTATAATCCTTATCATCTCATCGAATATGTTAGTGGTAAAGGAGCTTTGAAATGTGAACCTTGTCTTTCTGCAGAGAAGGTAAGGTTGCACATTTGCCAAAAAACATGAGCTTGGAGGCCAAAGAGACCTGAGTTGGAAACCCAATTCCATCACATCTTAGGTGTGAGCCTCTGTTTTCTCATCTATCAAATGGGTTCACTCCACCCATTCTGCCAGGTGGTCGTAATGAGTAAGTGAATTTGGCCTGGGGAAAGCTACTGTGGAAAGGCACATTGTAGGTATTAGAAACATTTGCCCCCTCCCTCCAGCCCTTAAATCCATAGTCTTTGAAAGCAGCACCTCAGAGGGACTTAGAGGTTGGATAAGATGGACCAGAGCTGCACGTGACCTCAAACCTGGGACAGTCTTTGCGCTATTGATGTGGCCTAAGGACCTAGCTCACCCCTAACCAGATGCTTGTCTCGGCCCCTCACAGGTCCTCGAGAGGTTGCAGCAAAGAGGGTTTGAAATCGTGGGCTCCTGCGGGGGAGGAGTGGACTCATCTCAGTTCAGCGAATACGTCCTGCGGCGGGAGCTGAGGCGGACGCCCCGCGGACCCTCCGTCATCCGGATAAAGCAAGAGCCTCTGGACTAAGTGGACGTATTTCTTATGCAAAAAGGAAGAAAACATACATATGACGCAAACAGAAAAAAGGGACATTTATGTGCAGTTGGGACAGCACACCAAGTCCTGGACCTAAAATTGAATAAAAGACACATTTATATCCAATAGAGACCACACCTGTATTCATATGGGAACAATTGGAATAGTGATATCCTCGAGGTGTAAAAAATATATAAATATATATATATATGTCAAAAGGTAGGAAATGCAAAAAAAGAAAAAAAAAAGAAAAAAAAAAAAAGAAGAAGGTGGTGCTGTGATGGCCGTGAAGTGTCCTGGGCCTCCTGAGGCCTCTGACCAATAAACAAGCCATGAGCAGTGAGGACGCATCTCCTTACCGTTTTCGTTGCCAACAGCCATCCATTGTTTCTTTTTCCTTTGTCTTTCTTTTTCCTTTTTTTTTTTTTTTTTTTTAAAAAAAAAAAAAAAAAAAAAAACAACAAAAACCAACCACTAGAATTACATTTCCTGCGTATGGAAGTTTCATGTCTCTCTTTATATGGGGGACCAGGTAGGACTTCAAAAAAACCTCTCATGAGCACACTGCATTTGAAAGACGTTAGACATGAAATTTTAAATGTAGTTTGTACAGAAGTCACACTTTTTTGTCCACCTCACAGATGTGAACTTACTTTGTTTTTAAACTGATCAGTTTTGCAAAGGGGCCAGAATTATTACTTGTTAGAGTTGCTCCAGTTTGAGTCTGCTGCTTTCCTACAGTTTTTCAAATTTTATAATGTATTAAATACAATAAACTCTGTTTAAAAAATAAGGTCTGTGTGAAACACGCGTGTTGGGGTGAACCTGCATCAAAACAAAATTTATCTTTTTTACAATTTTCTGTGTGGGGCATCGAAAAGAAGAAGCCTAAAAGCTGAGGCTGGCGTTGAGATCAAAACCCACTAAAGGATAAGGATGTTGACCCTCATTCTGAACAGTTCTGTGCCCTCTCGGTAGGTGTTAGGTCCCGTGCTTTGTTAGTCTGTGTTGGTTAGCAAGATAAACCTTCTTTCCTGTGAACTTTTTGATTAAAGATTTCAGTTATTGGAGTTCCTGTTGTGGCACAGAGGGTTAAGAACCTGACATGGTGTCCATGAGGATGCAGGTCTGATCCCTGGCCTTGCTCAGTGGGTTAAAGATCTGGCATTGCCACAAGCTGCAGCTCCAGCTCAGATCTGGCGTTGCTGTGGCTGTGGCATAAGCTGACAGCTGCAGCTCTGATTTGCCCCCCGGGCCTGGGAACCTCCACATGCAGCAGATGTGCCCCTAAAAAGAAGGGAAAAAAAAAAAAAAAAAAAAAAAAAAACAACAAATTTCAGTTATCTATTGCTACAGAGCAAACCACGCCCAAACTTAGCAGCTTAAAACAATATTTGATGTTCTCACGCAATTCTGTGATCCTCTTGTGTGGACTGACCTTGGTTGGGCTTCTTCGGCTGCTCATGATGTCATCTGGGTTGTGACTGGGCTGGAACAGCCACGTTGGCATCCCCACAGGGGGCTGCCAATCCAATTGTTACAGGCCACATCCTCTCTGGGTGGCTTGGGCCCCTCTCAGCATGGCAGCTGCATTCCAAGAGGGAGGAAAGAAGCCACTGCCCCCCAAAAGGCCACACCTGGAGCTACTGGGCACACTTCTGCAGTGATCTATTCAGCATTTTCAGAACCAGCTCAGATGCAAGGAGGAGCAGGGGATAAAATCCATCTCCTGTTGGGAAGAGTGACAAAGAATTTGTAGCCAGCATGGATCTACCATAATACCTGTCCAAAACATCCAAAAAGTAGGGCATTAATGGCCTTGAAAGAGAGAGAAAGTAGCAAGGCCAGAATGATCACTTTCTTATTAGACAGAGAGGTGAGAAACACAAGATTTCAATACCACTTTTGGAATTAAGCCCTCAGTCTTTCCCAGGTATTAGTGATTCTGGAGGCTCCTCTGTCAGCCCTGCCATCACCTTTCTTCCCTACTTCCTTTTCCTCATTCCAGACACTCAAAATAAACCTGGGATGATGCTGAGATTGACAGGTCAACTATAATGTGTTTCTGCTGCAGAGATGTTCCTGTGGTGATGGACTGTTTCCATTCTGAACTTTCTCTCTTTTTTTAAATTAAAAAGTCTATGCCTGAGGACACCAGTAATGAAAATAATCTGTGGCTCCTGAAACTAAAAGTAAGCTGTTAATGGCTCCTATCACCCCCTGAAACACAGAGGCAGCCCCAACACTGAATTACTCTAATGACTGCCAGCCAGGCTTTCGCGGGGTTGTTTAATTCCCCCTTATTTGAGGTTAATACACCACCGCTCAGATGGAGACAGCCAGGGTTGCTCCCACCGGCTATCTGGTCATCCACGTCCACTGAAAGGAGAATGAAATTGCCTATGATTTTACTAGTAATTTATTCTCAGGGGGTAAAATTTCCTAAAAGCAATAAAACCAGGGCCCCGCTTTGGGACTTTGCTGGTTATTGTCATCAGTTAACATTTACCCAGCACTTTCTCTGGGCAGTTACAATTGTTCCAATCAAATAGTCCACAAAATTATGTGCACTTTATTCTTTTCTGAGCTCATATGCCCTTTTAAACAATTACAAGCCAATTGCACATTTTTTCTACAAAAATCTCTGATCCGTTTCAACAGGACAAATATGTGACATATAATGTTTATGTTTTTAGGTCTTACAACCAATAGATTCCCAAATACTAAAGTACTTCAGGAAAGAGCTTGTCAATCAAAATACAATTGTTCCATTGTTTCCCCCCTACTTTTAATTATCCAACATATAGGGTTATTCATACTTCACCAGTTGTCCCAATAAGGATCTTTATAGCCATGTTTATTTTATGCACTGCATTGATTATTAATGTCTCTTAGATCCTAATTTAGAAAGATTCTATATTTTTTCCTTTTCTTTTGCTTTCTTTTTCTGTGTTCCCTGACATAGGTTTATTTGAAGAGTATAAGTCAATTGTTCTGGAATTTGTTGCACAATTTGGATTTGTCTGGTTGGTTCCTCTTGGTAGAGTCAGGTTAAATTTTTTTTTTTTTTTTGCAAGAATACGACACAGGTGATTTTTTCACTCATTACATCACATCATAAGGGTCTGTTTGACCCATCATAGTGATAATTTTATTTCTATTTTTTGTTTTTATTTTTATTTTTTGCTATTGTAAATTTTATTGCATGTCATTTCTGATATTTCTCTGGTGCCAGCAATACTGACCACTTGGTTGAGGTGACAGTCACCAGATTTCTCCAAAATTAGAAATTAGCTCTTCCCATTGTAATTAATAACTAATCTACGGGATGAAATTAGGAGACTGTAAATATCCTGTTCTTCAATGCATTTTCAACCTGGTGGTTTTATGTTCATTGGTAATCTTTTCCTGAATCAGTCATTACCTTGGTGGTTATAAATGTGTACTTTTAAAAAAGCTACTGTTGGAGTTCCTGCTGTGGCTCAGCAGAAAAAAATCCGACTAGGAACCATGAGGTTGTGGGTTAGATCCCTAGCCTCACTCAGTGGGTTAAGGATCTGGCGTTGCTGTGAGCTGTGGTGTAGACTGCAGATGTGGCTCTGATCTGGCGTTGCTGTGGCTGTGGTATAGTACAGCAGCTGCAGCTCCAATTCACCCCCCAGCCTGGGAACCTCCTTATGCTGAGAGTGCGGCCCTAAAAAGAAGAAAAAAAAATGCTATTGATTGAACCATTGGTGGTGTTTAAAATAACCTTTTTTTTTTTTCTGAGCAAAATCCATTTCTTTAGTCCAAGTCACACAAACTATAATCTTTGATCTGCTCTGTACTAAGAAGTATTTTTAGAAAAATAGAATGAAGCAAAGCCAGTTCTAAACTGGTTTCTAAATATTAGGTGAGTTTCCACATAGTAATAATAATAGCTGTGCATTTGACATTTGCTCTGTCCAAGGCACTTCACTAAGCATGCTACCTGCACAGAACTCACTGAATCCTTAGGACCACCTAGAGGTTATCCCCATTTCTCAGTTAAAGAAACTATTAAGACATCAAGTAAAAGACATGAGAAAGGCTCATTTTCAGTTTAGCTTTCTAAGGAGGGCCCAAAGCAAAATTTTTGAGAAAAAGTAAGTTTTGTGTTGTAGTAGGATGAGGAAGAAAGCAGATTATTAGTTAACAGCATTTCTCCTTAGAATGCAAACATAGGAGTTCCCATCATGGCTCAGCAGAAATGAATCTGACTAGTATTCACGAGGACACAGGTTCAATCCCTGGCCTTGCTCAGTGGGTTAAGGATCTGGCATTGCCATGAGCTGTGGTGTAGGTTGCAGACACGGCTTGGATCCCACATTGCTGTGGCTGTGGCGAAGGCTAGCCCCTACAGCTCTGATTGGACCCCTAGCCTGGGAACCTCCATATGCCCTGAATACAGCCCTTGAAAAAGATTAAAAAGAAAAAAAAAAGAATGCAAATGTATTCCTATATTTAAATATTTTGAGCATCCCTTACAATATATTGGACAGTCTGTTTGGGTGATACTACGAGGACCATGATGTGGTTTCTTCCATGGGGTATCTGGGGGGAGTACCCACACATCCAGCAGCCGGCTTAGGGCCTGTACATAGCTAACAGCAAAGGCACTATGGATATGCATCAGATTTACAAACCGAAGAAATGCCAGATGATAAGGGTTCACATCTGGTTGGGGAAATTAGAAAAGCATCACAGGGGAGGTGGCACCTAAAAGATGCGTAGGCTTTCACAAGGAAGGGGTATAGAGGGAGGGCAAAGCTCCAAGCTGGGAAGCGGAAGGCAGGTTCAGAGAATGGTGTGGGATGCAGCTGGGTTGTCTGGGACATGAAACATGGCAGAAAGGTCAGTGGAATTGGACTGGAGCAGGGGTTGATCTTGAGTGCTAGGCTCAGGGTTGGATTTGATTCAGCAGCTTTTGGAGAATCCTAGGAGGTGGGCTCTGGATATTCAACTGTGGGGTCAGCAGACTTGATTGGCTAGAACAGTGTTTGTGTGAGAGGCAGATAAGTGGCTGCTTTTCCAGTTTGTCCATTTAGGATTCCTAACCAGGCTGAGAATCCAAAGATGTATGAGAAAATAAGACGTCACCTTGGTGTCCAAATGACAAACTCAGATGCCTACAAGGGCCAGGTGAGTCACAGAAATGAGAGGCAGACAAGCAGGAGCATGTGTGCCCCATTCAAAGGGAAACCTCCACCCCAGTAGGTTCTCCAGAAGGAGAAGAAGAAGCCTGTATCCTTAAACTTCTCATTTTTTAGAAAACCTGGAAATCTAGATTTCTGTGTGAAATCTCAAGAGGCAAGTGTTAGAATGAACTGTTTTGTTTTTTTTTTTCCAAAACAAATGCAGAGTTTGTAGCTCTGAAAGTTATGAAATAATAAAACAGTTTTAGACATTCTAGAAAATTCCATTTGGGTGGAATTGGAAGCGATGGCACCAGAACTAAATTGTGTGAGAACATGACTTTTATAAAAGATGGACATTTTAAAGTGAGCTTTTGGCCATAATATCATTTAATGATAAAGATTTAAATCCTGGTGTATAAATGACAATTGCAATTATAAGCTACCTTCGTTCTCTGCTGACTAAGTGCCAGGCACTGTGCTCAGGGTTTTCCAGATGTTCTTTCCTTCTGTCCTCATAGAAACCTGATGAAAGTTGGCATTATTATTCCAGTTTTACAATGGAGAACATTGCCATGTCAAAAAAAAAAATTTGGCCAAACTCCACAAGGCACTTTGGAAGTGTGTACACACACACACACACACACACACACACACACACACACACACACATTTGATCAATACCATGGACTAAGCTCTCTCCGGTTTTATAATTCAGCAAAAAAATGATCTTGCTCTGTCATTGACAGCTTCAGTAAGTTCATCATAAAGACACTGGACAAAAGCACTGGCTAGAGAGAGGGTGTTATTAAGCCCTGAAAAGACATGTTGTCTCTGGCTTTGCAACAACCAAGTGGTTCTCTTCTCAATAAAAGTTTATATCAGTTACGTCAAGGTTCCCCAACTTGCCCCTTCTTGAGACACACACAAGACACTTGTTAAGGTTTTAGGTTCCAATTCCTCCATCACCCCCTGCATCCCATCTCCCCTCACCCCAAAAGTGTCCTGAAATTCAGTGTTCAAGTGAAGAGCCCGGCAGGCTGTGTTTTAACAATACCCATCACAGGCGACTCTTCAATCAGGCAGGGTTGGAAAATACTGGGTAATGTCACTGTGTTCCCTCAACCTAGGCTAAGAATAGTAGATGAGAACGTTCTGGTGTGTGTGTGTGTTGGGGGGTGCTTTTGTGACTTGCCTTTTTATGACCTCGACCATGTTTGTTAAATAATCGTTGGCTTCTCCCGTTCTTTGCAAGACCAGATTGAATAATGCAAACAGAGTTCATGGGAGAGGGGAAGCACTTAACTGAAATTTAACCTGAGGGCCTTCATCCTTTCCTACTTGGGGAGCGAACTGCCCAATCCTGTGGAAATGGTCCACCAGCTACAGAATCATTTCCTTTGCTCTTAAAAAAGCCATCAGAGGCTTGAATGAACAGAAACCTTACAGCACAGGAGAGAATGACAGTAGCATCTACCACTGTAACAACAGCTGACCACAGGTTTGCAGGAATCCAGCACTGCCCATACATTTGTTGTGAGTTTCTTTGAAATTTAAACAATGATTTTAGACTGTCAGAATTTAAAGGGGGGGTGTAAATCGATAACCCTAACCATTTTACCACAGAACCCCTTTGCGTATGCTATTTTTTTTTTTTTTGTCTTTTTACCATTTTTCTTGGGCCACTCCCATGGCATATGGAGGTTCCCAGGCTAGGGGTCCAATTGGAGCTGTAGCCACCGGCCTACTCCAGAGCCACAGCAGCATGGGATCCGAGCCATGTCTGCGACCTACACCACAGCTCACGGCAACACCGGATCCTTAACCCACTGAGCAAGGCCAGGGATCGAACCCAAAACCTCATGGTTCCTAGTCAGATTCGTTAACCACTGAGCCACGATGGGAACTCCTGTGTATGCTTTGATATAAGTTAGATTCAGGGTGCTCAATCTGACTATTTCACATGGCTCAAGTTCATTCTCTCCCTCCACCTCAGTTTCCCCTTTCTCTTTCATTCTCAGTGTGAAACCCAGGGTTTCCTCACTCCTCCCTGTCTGCAGATCAGATCTTGACTGTCAGAATAAGCAACAGACAGGACAGCGGCTAAATGATACTACTGACTAACAGGGCCGAAAATCCAAGGGCGCACTTGCTGGGCATTCCACCCAAACTCTGGAACTTGACTCAGAAAACCTGTTCTGAAAGCTGAAATCCAGATCTTTGTCACAGGAGCCTCACATTCATTGCAAAAGAAGCAAGACCAGTAGGGACAGTTGATTAAATCCAGCCTAAGGATCATTGAAAGGTCTGCAGCTTGAGTCATCATCTATTTGATGCAGCTGGTTTTCCTGTGAGTCAGCAGTCATGGGCAACTGCATTGACAAGGGGAAATAGTGGGAGATGGATTGCCTGTGGGCCTTAACATTTAAGCTTTGCACCCATTATTGTTCTTTATCTGAAGTAGTATTGTATTATTTTAAACGTTGTTGTCCTGTGGTCACATTCTCAAATATTTGGCCGCTGGCTCACGCTCGCTCACTCCCTCTCTCTCTCTCTCTCTCTCTATATATATATATATATATCAGAAAATTCAGAATTCTGTAAGTAGGTTGCACATTCATGAAAATAATTCAGTTATAGCTCTTAATTTAAGCAGAGTAGATGTATTTCTACAACAGAACACTGACCTATATAATCTTTTCCCTACCACCATTATAATTTCAAAATCAGAGTTATTTCCCATAGCTCTGGAGTCGGGATTGGGGGAGAAACACATAGACACCCCATATCCTCCCTTCCAATAGCATTTTGCCTCTGCCAAGTCTGCATTAACCTCCCTCCAGCCCCCTGCCCACTCCTGAGATCTTTTCTTCCAAGCAAAGATAGTCAAGTGATGGATCAAAATATTTCTGTACCATCACTGAAAGCTTTTGTGTTATTAAAAATAAACAAAGGAAATGACTTACCTAAGCCAAACATACTGACAGAGCAGGTGGAATTTCACGAGGTCCATGAAAAAGCCCCATGGCAGTGGGAAGCTACCAGGTCACTCATTTCTCAAATTCTCTCCTCTCTCTTCCTGGGTAATCTCATCCACAGATGGCTTCCCTGTCACCTGTACTTCAGGCCCAGTTTCTCCTGGAGCTTCAGGCAGCCCTGAGGATACAGTGACAAGTAAGATATGGTCCTGCCATTCGACTCTGATTAGGCAAGTGGGGAAGATGTGATCAGATCATTTCAGGGTACTCTGTCGTAAGCAATGACAGATGTAGGGTCTGCACAGTGTTTCCATTTGACTCTCCGGAAACGAACTTATGTTAGCCCCAGCTGTGACCTTTCTCCTTTTAAATTTCTCAGTTCAAGATGCTCCTGCCCTCCATCCAAACCAGAAATCCACTTCCCCCTCCCCACTTTAGTTGGTCACCACATTCTACAGAAAGTGTCACCTAAACATTTCTCAAATCAGTGTCTTCCTCTCCATCCCTACTTCTCAATGTCTCTTATCAACTACTCTTATATGCACTATTTCCATAAGATCTTCATTGGTTTTTCTGCCAGGTATTCAGTGTGTCATCCCTAAAATGCACCTCACATAGCAGCCTCTCACCTCCCTGAGAAAGCCCAACTTTGTTTCCTTGTTGCTCTCAGAATCATCCAGTGTGGCATCCAAGGCTCTCTTCCATCCAACTCTCAACCTCATCTGTGGCTGCCCCTGGTCTCTTGCAGAAGTACAGGAGCTTTTAGCTCCCCCACGTGTCAAGTCTCCCCTCTTTGGAATATATTTATCCTCTACTTGCTTAATCACCTTCCACCCATTCTTGAAGATTCCCTTTGCTTCCTTCCATCTTCCCATGTGCCCCTCACCTGGGCAGCACTTGTCTATGGTCCTAAAGCACCCTACTTATACTTTTATCATGGCACTTACCATATAATATTGAAATATATATTTACAAGTCTACATCTGATGTCTAAACTTAAGGTCTTCAATGGGAGAAATCTGGCTTATTTTTATTTATGTCATGCCTAGTGAAAGAAGTGCTAAAGAAATGTTTGTTGATGACAGATGAAATAACAAATGAAATCAGTTATTACTAGAATGAGGCAAAGTATGTGATTCATGTTATTAACCACACCATTTGGAGAGATTATTAATCCTCATAAACACTAGATTAACTGAAAATTATATGTAGGAGTTCCTGTCATGGCACAGTGGAAATGAATCTGACTAGGAATCATGAGGTGCTAGGTTCAATCTCTGGCCTCACTCAGTGGGTTAAGGATCCAGCATGGCTGTGAGCTGTGGTGTAGGTTGCAGATGTGCCTCGGATCTGGCATTGCTATGGCTGTAGCTGTGGCTGGCAGCTGTAGCTCCAATTAGACCCCTAGCCTGAGAACCTCCATATGCCACAGCTGCAGCCCTAAAAAAAAAGAAAAAAGAAAGAAAATTATATATAAAGTAACGGGCATACAATAGAGAATCAATTATTAGTAATATTAAATCCTTCAAGCACTATAGGTTTTTACACCACGATTTTTTTTAAGGACACACCCCCAGCATATGGAAGTTCCTGGGCATCCAAGACATAGCTTCAGCAATGCCAAATCCTTTAACACACTGGGCCAGGCCAGGAATTGAACCCATGCCTCTACAGCAACCTGAGCCACTGCAGTCAGATTCTTAACCCACTGTGCCACAGTGGGAACTCCCAAGCACTATTTCGACCAACTAAAAGTCATGGAGGACTTCCACATTTGACCAGTGTGGAATAACAGATTTACTCTCCCACCTGAAACAACTAGAAATCTGGACAAAATATATGAAATAAAGGATTTCAAGACACTGGATATCAGGCAACAGAGAACAGTGACATCTGAGAGGCGGAAAACTAACAAGGGGATTCCTAAAGTTGCCCATGGTGCAGGGAAGGGCAACCCAGGCAGAGGCCCCTGGTCTCCCTGAGTTGGAGAGACAGAGCTGGCAGTCCAGGGAAGCTAAGGCATCCAGAGTTCATAGATCAGAGTAATGGAGAGGAGAGAGCTGCACACAGAAGCCCAAGGAACTGAAGAGGGTCTTTCTGGAGCCTTTAGCTGAATTCTGATCAGTGAATGTGGCTGAGAAAACTGCCCAAGGTTAAGCAAAAGTCGCTATAGAAGGGTTGGGAAAACTGTTGCTCATACAGGGCCAGCAATAGTTCCTATTCCCACCAGTCAGAGTGGAAAACTTCATAATTAGTGGGGCATTGGCTAGAATATTCAGAATGCCTTAGTGGTAGGAAAAAATTAGCCATAACCTAAACATAGTTCTGATCTCACCTAACAAAGCTCAAAAGCAAATCCCAAAGGGGTCAAACTGTTTTCAAGTAACTTAACCTCATGCTAAAACAAAGTTCAAGAATATTTATAGGAATACAAATATATCCAGCACCCAACAAGGTAAAAGTCACAATATCTGGCATCTAATAAAAAATCACCAGGCATGCAAAGAAGCAGGAAAGTTCAGCTCACAGTAAGAAGAAAAATCAATCTATCTAAACCAACCTAGAGGAGTTCCTGTCATGGCTCAGTGGTTAGTGAATCCGAAACATGAGGTTGCGGGTTCGATCTCTGGCCTTGCTCAGTGGGTTAAGGATCTGGTGTTGCCATGAGCTGTGGTGTAGGTCACAGATGCAGCTCAGATCCGGCATTGCTGTGGCTCTGGTGTAGGCCAGTGGCTACAGCTTCAATTAAACCACTAGCCTAGGAACCTCCATATGCCACAAGAGTGGCCCTAGAAAAGGTAAAAAGACAATAAATAAATAAATAAATAAATAAATAAATAAATAAATAAATAACCAAACTAGAAAAGGATGATAGATTCATTGATAAAGACATTAAAATAGCTATTAAACTATATCCCATATGTCCAAGGAGCTAAAGTGAAGACTGAACATGTTAACTAGTGACATGTGAAATACAAAAAATAACAAATAAAATTTCTAGATATAAAAATTACAATGCCTGCAAAACATACCTGATAGAATTACTAGCAGATTACACATTAGAGAAGAGAAAGTTAGTGAACTTGAAAATATAGCAATAGAAACTACCTAAAATGAAACATGGATTTTTTTTTTAAAAGCCTAAATTAGATGAAAAGATCATCACTGAGCCGTGGGACAACTCAAACAGCCTAATACATGTGTAATTCAAGTCTCCCTCAAGGAGTGTGGAGAGAGAAACAGAAAAATATTTATTTAAAGAAATAATGGTTGAATATTTTCCAAATCTGAAAATGAATATCAATCCACAGATCCAAGGAGCTCAATGAGCTCTAAGGAAAAGTAACATGAAGAAAAAACACACCAAGGCACATCATAATCACATTGCTTTAAAAAAGGGATAAAGAAAAATATCTTAAAAGCATAACCATGAGGGGAGAGTGAAGATACATTATAAACCAAGAAGAAAGATGAGGATGATGGCAAATTTCTTGTCAGAAATAATGTAAGCCAGACGATACTGGAATAACAACTTTAAAGTACTGAAGGACATAATCTGTCATCCTAGATTTCTATACCCAGTAAAAACATCTTTCAAAAACAATGGAAAAATATTTTTTCCAGCCATACAAAGACTAAAAGAATTCATCACCAGCAGACATCTCTATCAAAAAAGCACTGAAGGACATCCTTTAGGCAGAAGGGAAGTGACACCAGAGAAATCTGCATCTATACAAATAATGAAGAGCAATGGAAATAACTACCCAGGTGAGCATAAAAGGCTTTATTTTTTAATGTTTCAATATTTTAAAAAGATAATAGACTGTTTAAAGCAAAAATAATAATACTGTATTGTGAATTTATAGCATATGTAGAAGCAAAATAAATGTCAACAATAGCACAAGGAAGAGAGAAACACAAGTACAAAGTTCTCATGTCACTTAACTATTTATTGAGTGATACAATGTCACATGGAGGAAGACAATTATATGTGAAAGACAATAACTATAGACACTAAAATAGCCATTGAATCAATGCAACAAAGAGTTATAGCTGAAAAGCCAAAAGAGATAAAATCCTTAAAAATATTCATTTTATCCAAAAGAAATCAGAAAATAGAAGAAAAGCAAACAAAACAGAATAAGTAAAAAAGAGCACCAAATTAGAATTAAGCCATATTAAGAATCACATTAGGAGTTCCCATCGTGGCGCAGTGGTTAACGAATCCGACTAGGAACCATGAGGTTGCAGGTTCGATCCCTGGCCTTGCTCAGTGGGTTAAGGATCCGGCACTGCCATGAGCTGTGGTGTAGTTTGCAGACATGGCTCAGATCCCATGTTGCTATGGCTGTGGCATGGGCCAGTGGCTGCAGCTCCAATTCGACCCCTAGCCTGGGAACCTCCATATGCCTCGGAAGCGGCCCTAGAAAAGGCAAAAAGACAAAAAAAAAAAAAAAAAAAAAAAAGAATCACATTAAATGTAAAAGATCGAATGCATCAATTAAGAGACAAATGTCAAATTGAATGGAAATGTAACACACAACTAAATGCTGCCTACAGGAAACCCACTTTCAATAAAAAATAGGTTAGAAGTAAAAGATAGGAAAAAAAATACACCACATTAACACCAATCAAAAGAAAACTGAAGTTACTATATTAATATCAGGCAAAATAGATTTCAGAGCAATGAACATTGCCAGGGATAAAAAAGGTCATTTCACAATTATAAAGAGGAAAAGAGGACATACTCCTAGCCTTTTTTCCTTTTTTTTTTTTTTTTTTGTTTTGTGGCACATAATAACAGACCATTAGAATAAAATAGAATAGAATAGAATAGAATAGAATAGAATAGAATAGAATAGAATAGAATAGAATAGAAACTAAAAATTGATAGGATTGCTAAGAGACACAGGCAAATAACTTTTTTTTTTTTTTTTGGTCTTTTTAGGGCCACATCAATGGCATATAGAAGTTCCCAGGCTAGGGGTGGAATTGGAGCTGTAGCCACTGGCCTACATATGCCACAGTCACAGCAATGCCAGATCCGAGCAGTGTCTGTGACCTATACCACAGCTCATAATGCCAGATCCTTAACCCACTGAGAGAGGCCAGGGATCACACCTGCGTCCTCATGGATGCTACTCAGATTTGTTTCTGCTGAGCCACGACAGGAACTCTGGCAAATTACAACTATTGCAAGAGATTTCAACACAGATATTTTAAGAATTGATAAAGAAAGTAGAAAATTAATTACAATGGAGGCAACTTGAACAACCCTAACAATGTAAAACAGAAACGAGTTACATCACACAAAGGATGTTCTCTAACCACAATGGAATTAAATTAGAAATCAATAACAGAAAGATCTCTAGAAGATCTCCAAATATTTGGAAACTAAATAATACATTTCTAGACAACCCATAGGTCAAAGAAGAAATCAAGAGCTCAATTAAAAAGTATTTTGGGAGTTCCCATCATGGCTCAGTGTTTAACGAATCTAAGAACCATGAGGTGGCAGGTTCCATCCCTTGCCCAGTGGGTTAAGGATCCAGCCTTGCCATGAGCTGTGGTGTAGGTTGAAGACGTGGCTCAGATCTTATGTTGCTGTGGCTGTGGTGTAGGCCAGCGGCTATAGCTCTGATTCGACCCCTAGCCTGGGAACCTCCATATGTCATGGGTGCAGCCCTAGAAAAGACAAAAAATAAAAAGAAAGAAAGAAAGAAAGAAAGAAAGAAAGAAAGAAAGAAAGAAGGAAGGAAGGAAGGAAGGAAGGGAAGAAAGGAAGAAAGAAAGAGAGAGAGAGAGAGAAAGAAAGGAAGAAAGAAAGAATTTTGAACTGAATGAAAATGAAAATACAACATATCAAAATGCAGAATACTCAGGGGGGAAATTATAACACTAAACATCTATATGAGAAAAGAAGAAAGGTTTCCAATGTATGACCCCCAGCTTCCACCTAAGAAACTAGGAAACAAAGAGCAAATAAAATCCAAAGTAAGCAGAAGAGCAAAAATAATAAAAATCAGAATAAAAATTAGTAAAACAAAAAAGAAAAAAAAAACAGAAAAACAATGAAATCAAAATCTGGTTCTTTGAGAAAATCGTAACACTGATAAATCTAGCCAGACTCATCAGCGAAAAAAATGCAAGGGGACACAAATAGTTAATATCAGGGATGAGGCAAAGAGTAAATCAAAGAAGGAGCCCTAATTCCAGCCACTCTGACCACACCCAGGTTCCATGGACTCTTCAGGGTTCCAAGAGGCACACTAAATTGACAAACAGGTTGAACAAGGTTTGTGTAAAATTTTTCAGGGCCCGTAAAAGTACTTCTAACAAGTTTAATAACTCTCTAAATTACATATTTGCAACCCAGACACTTCCCAGGACCGCTTTTATGTAAAAAAAAAAAGGAAGAAAGAAAAAGAAAAATTGGAGTTCTCGTCGTAGCTCAGCAGTTAACAAACCCAGCTAGCATCCATGAGGACATGGGTTCGATCCCTGGCCTCTCTCAGTAGGTTAAAGATCCAGCGTTGCTGTAAGCTATGGCATAGGTCGAAGACTTGGCTCAGATCCTGCACTGCTGTGGCTGTGGTGTAGGCCGGTGGCTACAGCTCCAATTTGACCCCTAGCCTGGGAACCTCCATATGCCGTGGGTGCAGCCCTAAAAAGACCAAAATATATATATATATTTTTTGCTTCTCTCTAAATGAATTGTAATACATTTTTAAAAAATTACTTAAGCAGAAATCCACACAACATTGTAAATCAACATACTTTAAAAAAAAAAAAGGGGGAGTTCCCGTCGTGGCTCAGTGGTTAACGAATCCGACTAGGAACCATGAGGTTGCGGGTTCGGTCCCTGCCCTTGCTCAATGGGTTAACGATCCGGCGTTGCCGTGAGCTGTGGTGTGGGTTGCGGACGCGGCTCGGATCCTGCGTTGCTGTGGCTCTGGCGTAGGCCGGTGGCTACAGCTCCGATTCAACCCCTGGCCTGGGAACCTCCATATGCTGCGGGAGTGGCCCAAGAAATAGCAACAACAACAACAAGACAAAAAAAAAAAAAAAAAAAAAAAAAAAGGGAAAGAAATACAAAACCAAAAAATAAAGGAAATTTTTTTCAAAAAGATTACTTTTTCATTTGACAAATCATCTGGCTTTTCTTTTTTTTCCCAGGGATCAATCCAAGCTGCAGCTGCAACCTATGCCACATCTGTGGCAAACACCACATCCTTAACCCACTGCACCACAGTGGGAACTCCTGCCTTTCAAAATTAAAACAATTTTTAAAAGAAAATTCTTTTTGTAAATTTTTTTAAAATTTTATTGGCTTGGAGTTGATTTACAATGCTGTATTTCAGGTTTGCTGCAAAGTGAGCCAGTTATACATACACATGTGTCTTTTTTTTTTTTTTTTTTTTTTTTTTTGGTCTTTTTGCCTTTTCTAGGACAGCTCCTGCAGCATACGGAGATTCCCAGGCTAGGGGTCTAATCAGAGCTGTAGCTGCTGGCCTACACCACAGCCACAGCAATGCGGTATCCAAGCCGAATCTGCAACCTACACCACAGCTCACGGTAACGCTGGATTCTTAACCCGCTGAGCAAGGCCAGGGATCGAACCTCAACCTCATGGTTCCTAGTCGGATTTGTTAACCACTGAGCCACCACGGGAACTCCCATATGTCCATTCTTTAAAAAAAAAAAAAAAGAAAAGAAAAAAAAGATTCGTGGAGTTCCCATTGAGGCACATCCGAAACAAATCCAACTGGTATCCATGAGGATACAGGTTTGATCCCTGGCCTCGATCAGTGGGTTGAGGATCCGGCATTGCCGTGAGCTATGGTAGAGTTCGACGATTCGGTTCGGATCCTGCGTTGCTGTGACTGTGGCATTGGCTTGCAGCTGCAGCTCCAATTTGACTTCTAGCCTGGGAATTTCCATATGCCGCGGAAGCGGCCCTTAAAAAAAAAAAATCTTAAATTCTGTACTTCTTTCAAACTAAGGGTATTTGCCAGGGGAAAAAAAAATAAGGCTTGTACTTAAAAGATGCTGTATGTGTGGCAACACGGTGGAATCCTGGCTATATTAGTTTGCAGCTGGACTGCCTCCTCTTAAAAACATCAGGAAGTAATGATAGGGTTAATCAGAGCAATAAAATAGGGGTGGAGAAAAGTAACTTAAACAGTCTGGTCTTTCCCTCCGCCTTGCAGGTCTGAATGCGCTGCTAAATGAGTTCATCTCCCACACAAAATAGCCTTTGTTTTATTCTGTAGCTTACTGGCTTTATGCTGCTAAGAAAAGAGGTAGTAAGTTTGCCTCAACTTGTCTTCTTACCACTGGAGCTTGTCGTTTTTAGGCTTACAATACAATAAAAATATTTCTTGAAATTTGCCTTTATTTCAATGGTAACCACCCTTGCCCCAGCTTTCACTTGAAAATGTTCAAACCTACAGAACAGCTGAAACAATAGTACAAATAACACTCTGTACCTCTCTCGGTTAGGTTCATCGGTTAACATTTTGCCACATCTGGGTGCATAGTTTTTGATGAACCATTTGCAGATAAATTGTAACCATCATAATAATCCACCCCTAAGTATTTCAGCATGAAATCTCCCAAGAAAAAAAAATATATTCCTGCCTCTCAAGAAATGTAACATTGATGTGATAATATCTTTCATGCACACCCCCCCACCCCATGTGCGCAAGGTCAATATTCAAATTTCCCCAGTTGTCCCAATAATTTAAAACTCTTTGATTTGCAATTCTGGAACTAATCAAGTTCACATGTTACATGTAGCTGTCATATTGCTGAGCACTTTCTAGCCCACACCAACTTTATCTGTCTGACTTGCCACTCCCACCAATTAGGAAGTCTCAGATAAATGAAAGCTTAATCTTGCAGTTAATTCAGAAGTAATAACACTTGAGGTAAACCCCTGATGCCAGACACATGGTTCCAAAAGGCAGAAGAAGCTATTCATCAAGTCATCCTTTTGAATAATGGCATAACTCCTTGGAAAATGCTGCAGGGCCAGAAGTCAGGGAGAGCACGGTCTTCCAGCCCTCACATGGAACATTCTGCTCATGGCTGTGCTGGTGTTTGCTGGGTGGCTGGTGTGGGATATGGAGGGGTTGCTTGCAATTCCTGATCCTCTGCACAAGGATGAACAGAGTTTGCAGCAGAGCCTGATGTCCAGCTTGGGGCATTCTCGAGATCATGGAGTTGGGGTTTGAGGACTCATGTCCATGGCACACCTTCCATGGTCTTACTCCTTCAACACCTTGACCTTGGGAAACTCGGGGAGTCCGTCACACTGGGCATAGAACTCCTGGGTCCCAGTCTCAGCTCTGCCACTTGTAAGCTGTGTGCCCTTGAGCTGGTCACTTAAATGCTCTTTCTTTAGCCATGCAGTTTTTTTGGCTGTAAAGAGAGCACATCATCAGCTGTCTCAACTCTACCCAAAGGCTGTATGGGGAACAAATAAGGAAGAGAATGTGAACAGTGAAGCCCTATAAATGTGTAAGTGGCCCCCGTTATGGGGAGCTCACTGCTGTCAGATGCAACGTGTCCTGGTTACCTGGATCGCCTTCCCCTTGGTCCACCGGTCTCCACAGTTCAAAGAAAGGCATCGGATGTACCCTCCATGCTTTCTTCACCAGATTAAGCAGCCCCAATCTTATATGAGCATGATACCCAGCTGAGCACAGCCCAAGAAACAGACACCTGCCAGAGCTTGACCTCCATCAGCCTGGGCATTTTATACCCCTTGAGCAGCTGGTCATTTGTAACCAAATGAAGAACTTGGCCTTAGTCCCAGTGAAACTGCACAGAACTGGTGTCTGTCCTTCACCCCTGCCTCTCGAGTGCCTTAAGAATCTTGTCTCTGTCCTCTTGGAACCTGTTCACTCTCCTTCCTGCCCTGAGTCATCTGAGAATTCCCTGAGCATGGCTTGTCCCTTTTCCCCCAAGCCACAGAGGTACTTGGCCAATGGAAGTACACCATCACGGTTCTCTCCTGGAAGACAGCAGTCCATTAATCGGTACTCTGTGAGTCAGTGGTGTTTCCAGGGGCTTTTTTCTCCTAGATGTTATCCTCAAAGAGGGGGCCTCTCGTTATACCCAAATCAAACAGCCTTGGCAGGCAGCAGAGTTGAGAAGGCTCAGGTGGGAGGCTCTGAAATCTCTTTCCTGCTGCCCTTCCTCAATCTCTCCTTAATTTTCTTCTACTGGAATAAAAGAAAGAAGTGAACTAAAATGTACCAAATGGCCTCAGAGAAACTGAAGGCCTTTTGTTTGTTTGTTTTTTGTCTTTTTAGGGCTGCACCCACGGCATATGGAAGTTCCTAGACTAGGGGTTGAATCGGACCTGTAGCTACCAGCCTACACCACAGCCGCAGCAACAGGGGATCCGAGCCACATCTGCAACCTACACCACAGCTCAGGGCAATGCCGGATCCTTAACCCACCGAATGAGGCCAGGGATTGAATCCTTGTCCTCGTGGATTCTAGTTGGGTTCATTAACCACTGAGCCATGACGGGAACCCCAAGAGTCTGGAGGTCTTAACCAAGGCAACACTTACGAACTCACACTGGGTTTTTACTGTTAGTCTGCCAGTGGTGCTGTGTGACAAGCCATGCTTGAAATAAGAAAGGGGAAGGAGCAAGGGAGGTTCGTTCTTCTCCCCATTGGCCAAGTGTTCCAGGGGCTGGGGTGGGGGCACTGTGCTAGGCACTGAGGACTCAGGCAAAGGAGATGGCATTCTGCCGGCGAGGGAGATGCAGCCAGCAAGACAGGCAGGTGGCCTGACAGCAGAGTTGATAGCCACCCTGGCAGGAGTGGGTGTCTATGCAAACTGCCCTGGGAATGGGAGGAAGGGACACCTTATTCACCCCAGGGAAGCCGGAGAGTGCTTCACAAAATCCTGCAGGATGATCCCACCAGGAAGACAGGGAGGGGGAGTGGGAAGCAGAGACTGTTCCAGGCGGAGACATCAGCCTGGGGAAAGCAGAGAGGCTGCAGAGCACAGAGGCTTGAACAAGAAAGATGCCAGTGTACTAAGAATAGCTCATTCCTGGTGGGGCAGGAAAAGTGGCAGGAAAAGAGCTTCCCGATCTGCCTGGGGAAGTTTGGAGAGGAGCTCTTTTTACTACAGATTCAGGCCCCACCTACTGACTCAGAATCCCTGGGAGGGGGAAGAATCTACCTTCAGGTGACCCTGGGGCCAGGCACCCAGTGTGGGAACCAGCCATAGGCAACAGGGAATCAGTGACTTTTGAAAGCCCAGGAGTGATGCAACTGGATTTGTTTTGAAGAAATACTATTTTTTTTGGGGGGGGGGAGCAGAATGGAGATGAAAGTAAAACAGAGACTGAGAAATAAATCAGGATATTACTCTGGCTATCTTATGGAGCCATGATATACGAAAGCAATTGGAAGGCAGAAGAGGGGCTGAATTCGTGAGATATTTCCAAGATAGAAACAACACAACTTGACGAGCAATTAGACGTGGGTGGAGAAGGAGAGACAAGAGTTGAGAATGATTCCAAAGTTTCTACCTCAGGCTCTTAAGGGTTGGGAAGCCTTAAGAGAAAGAGGGGCTGGAGGCCAGGAAGGAGCTTGCTTTTGTAGGGCAGGTAAAGAGGACTCTCAATAGGGTTTGGGTTTGAGCATGTGATAGAGGAGGTGCCTGGGGGCAACCAGTTGTCCAGACTTGCAAGCAGGAGGAGTGGGCGCTGGGGGAGAAGCTGAGCTTAAACGCATGGCTTTGGAGTGGTGACTGATGAGAACTTGCCCACAAAGACCAGGGAGAGCTCAGAGGGGGTTGTGGTCCATGCCTGGAGAAAACACCAACCTTTAGAGGTGGTTGGAGATACAGAAGGAAAAGCAAAGAGGGAGAATGAGATGGGGTGGGGAACTGGGTTGGAGGGAAAGTTTCAAAGTGGAAAGGAGCCAGGCCCAGCAGGTTTGGCAACTGCAAGGCCATTTTGGACCTGGGAGAATGCAACTGTGGAGTGTTGGGACCTGGAAGCAGACTGCAGCAGACTGAGAAGGGAATCAGAGGCAAGGAAGTAGACAGTGATTGTAGATTTTCTTTCTTTCTCTTTCTTTCTTTCTTTCTTTCTTTCTTGCTTTCTTTCTTTCTTGCTTGCTTGCTTGCTTGCTTGCTTGCTTGCTTTCTTGCTTTCTTGCTTGCTTGCTTGCTTGCTTTCTTGCTTTCTTTTTAGGGCCATACCCACAACATATGGAAGTTCTCAGGCTAGGGGTTGAATCGGAGCTGCAGCTGCCGGCCTACACCACAGCCACAGCAACTCGGGATCCAAGCCACATCTGCAACCTACACCACAGTTTGCAGCAATGCCGGATCCTTAACCTACTGAGTGAGGCCAGGGATCAGGGGTTGAACCCGAGTCCTCATGGACTAGTTGAGTTTGTTATGGCTGAACCACTACGGAAACTCCTGCTCATAGATTATTCTTTTTAAGACCTTGTGAAGGAGGAAGTTACCTTAATGCAGCAGGTTAAGGATCCAGTGTTGTCACTGCAGCAGCTCAGGTCACTACCGTGGCATGGGTTAGATGCCTGGCCTGGGAACTTCCATATGCTACAGATGGGACAAAAGAATATAAATAAATAAATAGATAAATAAATAAATAAATGTATGGCCCAGAATTATTAGAACTATTTTCTACCGCAGCAGTTCCCAGTGATGTATTTGCAGAGGGTACAGGCTCAGCAAGTTAGGGTGAGACTATTTTTTCAGTTCAAATATATTTGAGAACCCTATCTATTCATGTCATCTCATATTCTTCCAGTGGGAAAAAAAATAATACCAAGGTTACAAGTGAGCTTACAGGATATTTATGAGGAGGGATGTAAGTGATAAGAATGAGACTCAAAATCCACACTCCTTGTGTAACTCTTGCATCACAGTTGCATTGCTGTGTACACAGTATGACCCATTTAATCCCCACAACAATTCAGTAATAATAAAAATAATAGCAAATATTCATACAGTGTTTATTACATTCCAGGCAATAGCCTAATGCTTCAATATATAAACCTGATAATTATGGTTTGGGTATATATCATATGAATATGATTGTTTGTATTGTTTTAATAATATGAGTTGAAAGAAGAAATATTAATATCACAGAGGGAGAACCCTAATCAAGGAAATCTGAAAGATATTTTTTTTCTTTTTTTCTTTATTTTGGATGTTGGTACTAAACTTCTAAGAGTCATGATTTTAAAATAAATTTTATGTCCTTCTAATCTATTTCTAGGATGAGGGGAGGATACCATTTTTTGCTTTCTTACATGATTTTCTTTGAAAATGTGCAATATGAAGTTACTCAAAAATAAAATTTTTACCCTTGAAAGGAAAAGAATTACCCCAAACAATCTTTTGAAAAAGATAACTATTACCCACAATACCTAAACAATACCTAAAGCAACCTTACCAAAAAATCAGATCTTATTGTTATTATCCCATTTTACACATAAGGAAACTGTAGCTCAGAGAGCCTGGGTAACCTGCTCAAGGTCACATGGTTAGTAAGTGGGGATGAATTATTTTAATGATTTTATTATATTTCGAAATTAAGGGGAAACAGCCAAATGTAAAAGAAGTTAAAAACATAAAAAGGCTGGAGTTCCCTAGTGGCTCAGTGGGTTAAGGATCTGGCATTGTCACTGCTGTGGCTCTGCTTACCACTGTAGCATGGGTTCAGACCCAGGCCCAGGAACTTCCATGGGACTCAGGTGCACTAAAAACAAAAAACAAAAAACACAGAAAGGCCCAAACCAGAAATAATCCAAACATCTTCCAAATGTCTTCCAACAAGAAAGTTGGTAAGCAAATTGTGATTTATTCAAACAGCAAAATATAGTGATTAAAAAGACTGAATTACAGGTACCTGCAATGACACAAATGTAACTGAAAAAAGTTATACTGAACAAAAAAATCAAACAACCAAAGGAATACATACTGTATGGTTCCATTTATGTGAGGTTCCCAAACTGGCAAAACTAATTTCCAGTAACAGAACTTAGAACAGTGGTTATATCTAGGGCGGAATAGAAGGGGTGGCTAGAAAGGGGCTCCAAGGAACTTTCTGAGGTAATGAAACTATTTCCTATGACGGTGCTCATCCCAAATGTAGTCATATTTAAATGTATTTTAGAAAATAGGAAAGTAACCAGAAATAATTGACGGAGCAAGGCTGGGGAGCAGACGGAGGGGCTAGACTCATAACCAGAGAAGTGGGCTTAGCTGCAAACAAGCCTCTAAAGCCTGAGAAGGAGGGAGAGTCAGTCAGGGTCCCCAGGAGGGGCCAGCTGGGAGGTTAGCATCCGAGGCTCATGTGTCATTCAGCTGATGGGATGAGCACAGGGGGATAATTCTTTTCCAAGGGCAGAGGTCTTTGGGTTAAGGATATTAGGCCTGGAAGAGAATCACCCCTTTATAGATAAGGACCCAATGATAGTGACTTATTCATGGCTCCACAGCTCATTAGCTGCTGAGTGGGGATTAGCACTTAGTTCTGAAAGCATCAATAGGATAAGTCAACTGGGGGAGTGTCAGGCCTGCCTCACCTCCACTGCTAATGAGGGCTCTGACCCTCGCTTACACACAGCAAGGAAAGACTTCCAGTCTTTTCTTCATTTAATAATAAACATTCATTAATCATCTACCATCGGCCAGGTGCTCTTAGGTGCTGAAAATCCAAAAATAAAAAGCCACTGCCCCTGTCCTTGGGTGAGGCAAGGATGGCTGGGGAGGCCCATGGGAATAGACAATGCAGTATAGTATGAAGAGCCTAAAGAGGAGAGAGGGGATAAGGGTTTTTTTGTTTGTTTTTTATTTTTGTTTTTGTGTTTTTTAGGGCTGCACCTGCAACATATGGAAGTTTCTGGGCTAGGAGTTGAATCGGAGCTGAAGCTGTAGGCCTATGCCACAGCCACAACCACACCAACACCAGATCCAAGGCACATCTGTGACCAAAACCACAGCTTCTGGCAATGCTGGATCCTTTAACCCACTGATCAAGGCCAGGAATCCAACCCACATCCTCATGGATACTAGTTGGGTTCTTAACCCACTGAGCCACAACAGGAACTCCAGATAAGATTTACTGATCAAGCAGTTCTGCTAAGGGGCAGGGTTTCAAAGGCTTCATAGAGATGTTTAAGCTTCTCAGAGGGTGGGGCAGGCTGAGGTTGGGAGAACTGGGGGAGGAGTTTAAGAATATAATAATGCATGGATGAGTTCCCATCGTGGCACAGTGGTTAATGAATCAGACTAGGAACCATGAGGTTTGGGTTCAATCCCTGGCCTTGCTCAGTGGGTTAAGGATCTGGTGTTGCTGTGAGCTGTGGTGTAGGTCGAAGACATGGCTCGGATCCCACATTGCTGTGGCTTATGGCGTAGGCCAGTAGCTACAGCTCTGATTCGACCCCTAGCCTGGGAACCTCCATGTGCTGTAGGAAGTGGCCCTAGAAAAGGCAAAAAGACAAAACAATAATAATAATAATAATAATAATAATAATAATAATAATAATAATAATGCATGGAAAGCACAGGGGAGCCCGTGGCTAAAGACCCAGGACCGTACTTTCCCCTCCTCTCCACTGGAAACCCCAGGCCTCAAAGGCAACCCTTAGCTAAGTGCATTGGCCAAATGGACCCAACATGTCAATCAAGCCAAAAGTGCCCACAGAGAGACTGACTTCTGCACACCCCCAAAAATAAATATGACAGAAGCTCACCCTTATTCTATAGGGAGAACATTCGCAGGAGTCAGGACTGAGTTTTGGTGAGAAGAAACCTGATATTTTTATGGTGGGTGGAAACTTGATATTTTTAAGTACGTTTTAAGCCACATAATGGTCTTAGGACAACCACCTAAACTGGTTCCACAGGCAGTAATCCTGGCAGGAAACTGCCAGCTTTCTCTACCACAATTTCCCGAATCCAAGAAGCGAACACCCTCACTGAAATGCAGGCTGCGGCTCTGCCACTGATGGATAGCAAAACAAAGGCAGCACTAATGAAAAATTAATGAAAATGGTTACTTCCATAAGAAAAATGATCTATTCTCTCCCACCTTTGTATTGATTTTTGACTAGCCCTGTAATTGGAAATGTATAATTTTATCCTAAGCTAAAGGCAGGCCGAGGCACCGAGCGTGGGAGGCTTGCAGGCGTCCGACTACGCTTCACCTTGGGAGGGTGGCCCTGATCCTCGCCTTTTCTGTTCTCTCTCCCTGAAACCTGATCCTCCCAAGCCCTGAAGCCTGAGTCATTTGAAGGTTACTGACAATAAATGACACCCTAATGTTCCCATGTCCACCAGTCTTTTGGAATCACCTTTCCTCTGTCATTCAATTAAAATAAATACAGCCTCATCCCACATAATACAGGAAGCCCCACCTCTCCCAATTTTTCAAAGAATTCTTTGGGGTGTTCCTATCGTGGCTCAGCAGCTTAAAAACACAACTAGTATCCATGAGGATGCGAGTCCGATTCCTGGCCTTTCTCAGTGGGTTAAGGATCCAATGTCGCTGCAAGCTGCGGTGTTGGTTGCAGATGTGATTCGGATCAGGCATTTCAGTGGTTGTGGCGCAGGCTGGCAACTGCAGCTCAACTTTAACCCTGGCCTGGGAACTTCCATATACCTCAGGAGCAGCCCTAAAAAGAAAAAAAGAAAAAAAAGAATTCCTTGGGAACATATTTCTATTTTATCAGGTGGTCACCAGTCACATCTCACTCAGTTCCAGTCTCACCTCTGTCACCCCTTCTTAGCTCATCTGCCCTGCCTACCACACTGGGTTGCAAGCTTGCCTACAGCCCACCTCCTTGCCTTGCCAAAGACACTGACCTAAAGCAGCACTAGCTGAGGTTAGTTCAAACAGACTTGAGTGGAGCTTGGGAGCTGGAAGCCTCATTTGCTTTGCTCACTGCCGAATCCCACCTGCCAAACCACTACCCGTGTCATCATAGGAGCTTAAAAGTAATGGTTGACTTACGGTTGTCAAATTCATGGAGGCAGAAAGTAGAATGGTAGGTATCAGGGCCCAGAGGAATAGGGAGTTATTATTTAATGGGTATAAATTTTCAGTTTGGGGAGATTAAAAAATTATGGAGATGGATAGTGGTGATGGCTGCACAACAATGTGAATATGATTAATGCCCCTGAACTATACATTTAAAAATGGTCAAGATGAGTAGCAATAAGATCCTGCTGTAAAGCACTGGGAACTATATCTAGTCACTTATGATGGAGGATAATGTGAGAAAAAGAATATATATATATATATATGTATGTGTGACTGTGTCACTTTGCTGTACAGTAGAAAATTGACAGAACACTGTAAACCAGCTATAATGGAAAAAATAAAAATCATTGAAAACAACCCAAAAATGGTTGAGATGATAAATTTTATGTTATGTACATTCAGCCACAATATTTTTTAAGTTGAATTATTGATAGTATAAGAAAAGGCTGCAACTCTGAATAAAAAAATAATCTAAAATTGAACATTTAACCTCAGAATTCCTAAATTTCCTAGCTTATAAGAGGGCTGGTCCAGAATTCTCCAAAGTGAGTGCTCCAAGTCTATTCCTAATACAGTCTGACTGGGGAGAGGAAAAAAATATTACGACTTCTATATTTTTCAATATATTTTTCTATATATTTTGAGTTCATTCTTTAAATTTTCCTGTTTGGGCATAAATTTAAATATACATAATATAGAATAGTATAGATGGACATGTATATAATTTATAAATAAATAGACTTATGGTGGAAGAACAGTATCAAAAACTTTGTACTCCCGGATTGCATGGTCAACAAACTTGGAAGACCACCATTAGGATGACTTTGTAGTGTTGGGCTCAGCCATTGGGCAGGAAGCTCCATGAGGGCAGAGGTCTTTATGTTTTGCTCAGACATGTATCCCACACCCCAGAACAGTGTCTGACACATGATAGGTTCTCATTCAGTAGTTGGCGGCTGAAAGAGCCATGGCTGCTGTTACTGATGTGCTCCTCCCATGACCCCCATGCTACTGGGGGCTCTGGCTACCTTGGGCCATCTCCTCTTCTCCTCCTCCTCTTTTGCCACTCCAACTACCAGTTTTTAAATCTATAAAACAAGGATGTTGGACCAGATGCTTCCAAAGTTCTTCACCTTCTATAATGTCAAGTTCGTGTGTGAATGCCAATTGCCAGGCAGAAGTCATTCCAAGTGATAGCATGATTCCATGTTAGGGATGGAGGCACCTCATCCTTGCTGCTCCAGTTTCAAGGTAACTTTTGGAACATGGCCTGACTTTCATCTCAGTCACTGACAAATCTCCAACCCCTCCTCTAGGAAACCCAAAGCCTCCACTGAAGATCATCAATCAGGGCCCTTCTGCTGTTCAAAATAGGTATCCTGAAAGCTGGCTCTCTGTGGATAAAAAAAAAAAAAATCTATATAAAGTCCCCATTAAGGTCTTGCTCCTACAAGGTTTGGTTTTCATGGGAAATCTGCATTTAGAAGACTGCAATCGGACAGTCCTAGACATCAGTCTCTCGTCTTCCACACATTCTCTGGATGACTTCAAGCAAGTTGCCTAATCTTCCTGAGTCTCAAGTTCCTTCTGATAATTCAAGAAAGTAACACCTGTCTTGTGGGAGTTACTGGGAGAATTAAGAGGTGAATACATAGTAAGGTGTAATAAAATGTAACCATGATTACTACTATTTTGTTTAGTTTTCCCATATGTGAAATGAGAGATTAAATCAGTAGCTTCCAGAGGAATTCTAGAATTTTGAAGGGCTGTCAGAACTATTAGAGGATTGAGCTCGAGGCAGCTTACCCTCCAAGATGCTTCTTTTTTCTAACTCTGCTTTTCTCAAATTTATGAATTTTTATTTATTTTGGGAAAAAAAGAATTCCAAGCCTCTTTAAAAGTGCTTTAAAAAATCTGGACTATATAATCAGATACTTTTTAATGTTATGAATCTAATTAAAAGATAGTGAGACATTGGAACTCCTGTCAGTGGGGTGGGGGATCTTGCCTGTCAGGGAGAATATGACAGCTCGGCCCCAGAATTCCAGACCCCAAACTTCCTATGTTTCCCTCACTGGTCTCTATAAGGACTATTCCCTGTTAGAGTAATCTCTGGGACCAATTGCTCATCTGCTGAACAGTGGTGGTTAAAACCTCTCCCAGTGAAATATCTCACACTGTCATCCCTGCCTAGGATGTGCTCATTCCTCAACTCTTGCATTTATGAAACAGAGGGAAGGCTTAGTTATTAGGAAATACTTCTGCATACACTTAGAACTGCTGTCTCTCAAGTTGTTTCTTTAAAAAAGATTTTATTATAGTTTATTTATAATACTCTGTCAATTTCTGTGGTACAGCAAAATGTCCCAGTTTTATATATGTTCTTTTTCTCATATTATCTTTCATCTTGTTCTATCACAAGAGATTGGATATAGCCCCCTGTGCTATACAGTGGGACCTCATTGCTTATCTACTCCAAATGCAATAATTTCTATTTACTAACCCCAAATTCCCAGTCCATCGCACTCCCACACCACCACTTGGCAAGCACTAGTCTGTTCTCTATGTCTATGAGTTTGTTTCTGTTCTATAGATAGGTTCATTTGTGCCATATCTTAAATCCCACATATAAGAGATATCATATGGTATTTGTCTTTCTCTCCTGACTTACTTTACTTTGTATGAGAATCTCCAGTTCTCTCCATGTTGTTGCACATGGCATTATTTTTTTCTTTTTTATGGTTGAGCTCTCATATCATTTCAATCTAATTTCAGCCCTGGGCATGGATTTCAAACAAAACTCTTCTGGAGGTGGCTTGACAACTGATATCCACCCATCCTCTGAGGCCATGGGCCCCCTCTTGCACTATTCCCCATGCTGCTGCTCACCTGGGCTGAGGCTGTGGTGGAAAGAGCTGGTCTACAAGTCTAGAACAGACCCAAGCTCCTTCATTTATTGGTTTAAAAATCTTGGGTAACAATTTGCATTCTTAAGCCTTGTTTTCCACATCTGAAGCAGGAAGGTAAATGGTATCTGCCTTGCCCACTTCACAAGATCGTTGTAAAGATCTCATGAAAGAAGGGTGTAAGAACCACACAGACCCACACAGAAGGGAGGCCCCAAGGAGGTGGGGGACACCCTGAGCCGGCCCCTCACTGAGAAGGTCCAGCATGGCGGGGAAGGCCCTTGCTCTGCGTTCAAGGGCATGAGGTGATCTGGAGAAGGCCAAGCCATGGGGGTCACAAGTTACCCCATATCTGATGGCAGCAGCTCATGTTCACAACTTGTTTAACGCTGGGAAGGTCAGGATGAAAGTGTCCTGGCTGAGATTCCATCCAGATAGCACTGGTTCTTCCATGATTAAAAAGATAGTGGCTCTTACTCCCACAGCTTCTTGAAGGCAGAACTGGCCTTGGGCTCAGTGGGGCCCAAGGCAAGAATGGGCAGGGCCCATCCACCACCCATCACTCCCACTCAGGTCCTGTGGAAGGTGGGGTGTGGGATCCACAGGCTTAGCCACATGTTCTGGGAACATCCAGAATGTGGAAAACCAGAGAAAACCAAGAGAAGAAGACTAATGACGTGGACCAGGAAACATGTGTGGCCGAACTGACCTGGGGAGTAAGCGATTTAAGGAAGTGAAACAAGGTGAATGCCAAGTTCAGTGCAAAGTACCTTTGGAGGCTTACCCTGTGGTCCTGGACTGGAACTCTGGAAACCTGGCTCTGCTCCCAACTCTGGAGCCTTGGGCAAATCATGTCTCCTCCTCAGGCTTCTATAAATCTGTAAACTGATGGGATTGGAACAGAATCTTGCTTCTCAAATGGGTGCATTTAACCTCAGCTTACTCAGTTGCAAAAAGCTACAAGTTACTTATCTTCCTGGAATGCCAACTTTACATGAAGTTTGGGAGGGACAATTTTTTTTAAATGCTTTATGAGATATAATTCACATCACATACAACCCACCCATTTAAAGCCTACAATTCAACGGTTTCTAGTATAGTCATGCATTGTGCAACCATCACACAAATTTAGATCATTTTCATCACCCCAAAAAGAAACCCTGTACCCTTGCAGCCCCAGGCAACTGCAAATCTACTTTCTGTCTCTATAGATTTGCCTATTCTGGGCATTTCATATAAATGGAATCATACCATATGTGGTTTTGTGAAGATAAGTTTTATATGAAAACAAACAGATGAGTTATGAAAAGCATGCAAAAAATTACATTAATTTTTAAATCATAAAAGATACTTTCAAAAAATTTCCCTTGGATCTGGCAGCTTCATAGTAAGCCTGTCTCCTTTAGGGACAGTGATTTATGCTTCTCTTCCCCTAAAGTCACTGGAGGAAATTCTGGGGAGCACTGGACTTCATGATTTTTTATCCCCATCCTAGCTCCAACCTTTAGAAGATACCTGGGCCCAGCCTGATAAACCTACAGAGAGCTTTTGCAGGAGAAATTGTTTGTAACCTTCTGTTAGCAGTTTCTCCTTCATCTACTCATCTGTCCATCTGATCTCATCTTTACCCAGAGGTCTGCATTTAGAATCACTGAAAAAATAATAAGATCACACCATATTGCAGATTTCTATATAAGGGAATGATAGGTTGAGTGGTCCCCCTGCCACTCAGCCTATCCCATTCCCCCAGTGCTTGGGAGGAGCTTCTTCTTCTTTTTTGTCTTTTCAAGGCTGCACCTGCAGCATATGGAGGTTCCCAGCCTAGGGGGTCAAATCAGAGCTACAGCTGCCGGCCTACGCCACAACCACAGCAACGCCAGAGCCAAGCTGCATCTGTGAGCTACACCGCAGCTCATGGCAACACCAGATCCTTAACCCACTAAGCGAGGTCAGGGATCGAACCCACATCCTCATGGATACTAGTCAGATTCTTACCCCACTGAGCCACAATGGGAACTCTGGAAGGAGCTTCTTGATCTGCTTTATTCACAGAAGCCTCCCCAGGGCTCAAAGCTGTGATTTGGAATATCAAGGCTCAACAGACATTTTCCAGAAGAAAGAAACCTAAGAAAGGATGAAGGAATTAAAGGAGGGAGGGAAGGAAGGAAGAAGGGAACAAGGGAAGGAAGGAAGGAGGATGGTATCACCATACATGGAAGTTAGGCTGTGAGAGGCACTCAGTGTTAGCACCAGGAAGGATCATTTTCCAGATGTGACCTCTCCAGTTCCACCCAGTGGGAAAGAGAAAAAGTAACCAGGAGTAAGCAAAAGAAACAGGAAGATTCTGAGACAGCTTCCTGACACATGTGAAGGACAAGGATCTGAAAAAGAAGGAGAAGTTCCTATGGCAGCTCCGCGGTAACGAGCCTGACTAATATCCATGAGGATGTGGATTCAATCCCTGGCCTTGCTCAGTGGGTTAAGGATCTGGCATTGCCATGCACTGTGGTGTAGGTTGCAGATGTGGCTCGGATCCTGTGTTGCTGTGGCTATGGCGTACGCTGGCAGCTGTAGCCTGGATTCAACCCCTAGCCTGGGAACTTCCATATGCCACAGGTGTGGCTCAAAAGAAAGAAAGAAAGAAACAAACAAACAAAGGGAAGGAAGCCAAAGAGAAAGGTACTTCTGTTCAGCTGAAGCGCCAGCCTGCTCCACCCAGAAAAGCTCACTTTGTGAGAACCAATGGAAAGGAGCCTCAACTGTTAGAACTCATTCCCTATGAATTCATGGCATGATAAGTGCAAAGAAAATAAAAGACCTAGACTGTTAAAAACAAAAACAAAAAACAAAAACAAAAACAAAAAAAAGGGAGGAAGAAAGGGAGAAAAAAGAAACAGGAAGATGAAACAGAGAAGGGACAGGGGGCCCCTCAGAAATGGACTCTCATAAGTGACTCGGGAAAGGAGACAGGCAGTTCAGGGTTGTCTAATAGAGTTTCTTTCCTGTGTAAAGTCCTGACCCAACATGAATGACGGCCCCAGGATCCCGCCTTACACATGTGGGCAGGAAAACAGCTCAGGGAGATTTCAACACTGAGGACCAACCACTACAAATAGTGGCAAAGAAACACTGAAGCCTGGGACACTCAAGGGCCACCAAGACCATAGGCAAGTGGGCAGTGAACTTCTGCAGATTTGGCCTGTCCTGGTTACCTAGACCCCAGCTGCTTGGACCTCAAGGCTCTAAAGACAAGGAATGAATGAAATAAGTTTTTAGGCCACATGCAATGTATTAATTCAGACACAAGGATTACTGCTCTTATCACCAAACTGATGAAACCAGGGAACAGAAAAGTAAAGCCCTCTTCTTTCCTTTTGTATCACTTAGCCTTTTCTAGGTTAAGCTGCGTAACAAATGTCCTCCCAGATGTGAGTCTTAATAATAACAACAACAGGCTTATTCTTGCTCATACTTCACATCTTCTATGAGTCAGTTGCAGCTTTTCTTCCATTCCAGAACAAAGGCTGAAGGTGCAGCCCTCTCTGGGGCAAGCTCATTTCACATGGGAGAAAAAAAAGTAAGTAGAGGACTGATGGAAGCATGCAATGGCTCACAAGTGCCAAATGCCACTTTCACTCACATCTCATTGGCCTGGGGAAGTCATCCGCCCAAGCCAATGTCAACAAGGTAGAGAAAACCAACCCTCTCACAGGAAGGGCAGCAAATAGTTGCAAACAATATAGTCCACCAAAGTCCAAACACTGCCAGAAAGACTTGGCTGAACCTCTTAAAGGTCAGAAGTGAGACTTTTCTCCTGTGCCCCAGCATCTAGTGGAGTCTGGTTATAGCAGAGTGTTCAAGAATGAAAGGATGGTGCCCATATTTAAAGATGGAAAGTAAGGACACTGATATTTCCAGGACGTGAAACCTGACATCCTAACATGTGTTCCTATCACCATACCATCTTGAAAAGCAGCCACCTAAAGACATTTGACCTTGCACATGGCAGTAGTATTGCTTTCCAGAAATCATTCCCACCCCAAACTAAGACAACAAAACCACATGTTGCCTGAGGAATCTGAAGATGAAGAGGCCTGAGTGAGTTGGAGGTGGTGGTATTAAACCAGAAAGCCTAGCACTTTTATTTATGAAGTGATTTGCATACATTATCTCATCTGACCTTCCCAGAGGCCTGGTGAGAAAGCCAGGGCAAAGTTTATTTAGGCTGTTTTTGATGAAGAAATAGCATTGAAGTAGAAAGCAGTGGTTTGGCACACAGCTTCTAGAGTCATTCAGCATGGTTTAAGTCCTGGCTAGCTGTGTGACCTTGGGAACACTGCTTGACCTCGGTTATGCTCATGGACACAGGTGCTGGTCACTGGGGCTGGAACACACGGGGAGATGGGGCAGAAGGTGCCTGGGTGCTATTCTTCCAGCATGGTGCCCAGGGGAGGAAACCTCTCTTTGTAATGGTCATGAAGGAGTCTGGGAGGGGAGGGGACAAATCACACTGGGGCACTAGGAAGTCTGAGCATAGACAGGGGCTGATCAAGGAGGTGCTGGGAGTGCCTGTGTCCAGATCTGGAGACCTTGAGCAAGTTAAGACCATGTACAGCCTCCCACCTTGGTCCCTGAGACCCTGTTACCAGGCAACTTGAGGGTCATCCATTGAACAGTTCATCTTGTCTCCCTCCATCCTTTCCATATCTCAGTTCTCTCATCTGTAAAATGGGTGCAACACCACACCCCTGAGAGAACTATGGTGAGGCTAAACTGGGAAGTACATGGGGTCTTTGGCCTGGAACCTGGCACACATGCCATAAGGGCCTGGAAGGGGAACAGCCCCACCCACAGCCAGAAGTGCTGGAGCTGGTACTACGTGCCCGAGTGCCTAGGTGCTCGGACAGGGCCCCTGCAGTGACACAGGGTGCCCCCTGCAGCCCACTACACGGTCAGCTCTCCTTGACCTCAGGGGAGCTTGGTGACTTACCCCATAGGCATTTGTACCAAGGCTCCCGCTGCCCTAGGACACAGAGGAGGTGATGGATTTTCCCGTGAGGCCTGGGGAACATTTTCTGTTCATGACATGCTTCTTCTTTGGAAATACAGCAGTTTTTCTGGGGAAAAAAAAAAAGTACAAATTAAGCTTTCATGATAGGCCTCCACTCCAGCAAAGACTCCCGGCGGCTGCTTGGGCCCCAGGATACCAGAGGATACCAGGATACCTGTGGAAGAAGAGCAGGCATGCATCCCATCCATGCCTCACTGGGGAGGCCTTTTCCAGAGGAAATGGTGCCAGCCATGGCCTCAGCCCTGAGTCACCTTGGTGTGCCCTTGACATGGAGTGGGGCACACCACCTAAAGCCATGATCGTAGTGCAGTGTTGTCTAGGCTGCTTTGGGGCCAAGGGGACCTGAGAGCACATTTCCCACCCACTCTTAGCAAATCTTCAGAACCAGCTGGCTTACTTTTTTGCTGCTGCAGGAACCTGAGGGCAGAAGGCACAGGGTGTCCGATTACATAGGTAATGCCAAACAGGCAGGGTCGCATTGGACCTTTTGGGGTCCCAGGCACCTTTGCCTCTGTGGGCCCCTTCTTCTGTAAAAAACATTAAAAATTACTTTTTGTGGGAGTTCCCGTCATGGCTCAGGGGTTAACGAAACTGACTAGTATCCATGAGGACACAGGTTTGATCCCTGGTCTTGCTCAGTGGGTTAAGGATCTGGTATTGCCGTGGGCTGTGGTGTAGGTTGCAGATGCAGCTCGGATCTGGCGATGCTGTGGTGGTGGTGTAGGCCAGCAGCTGCGGCTCCAATTCTACTCCCAGCCGGGAACCTCCATATGTCATGGGTGTGGCCCTAAAAAGACAAAATTATATTTTGTGACTGCATTGGTGTGAAGACAAATATAACTCAACTGGATTTATATGTTATATGTTATATTTATTATACATTATATATACATTACTATCATATTCATTTCTCTGATTTTGCTGGGCCCTAGGCTGTACCTAGTGGAGAAGCTGGCCCTGAGGAGGACAATGAAAGAGTCTGGTGATGCCCACAGCCCAAAGCCACCTGCCTTAGACTGAACCAACCACCCTCTGAGATGTCAAATTAGTCCAATAAGAGAAGCCCTCCCTGCATCTGCACAAGGTTAAATCAGAAACTAAGACAGGCTCCGTTTAACAAAAACTGAAGTGCTTCTAGAAGAAATGGAAGAAGGGAAGTTTAAGCAAAAATGTTTTAAATATGTTGGTAGCCTTGCTAAACGAGCATACACACGCATGCACACACACACACACACACACACACATCTGTGAGGGGTGAGGGCCTGGTGTTTGCCAATGGTCTTTAGCTGGGAAGTGAGTTTGGTTTGAAGACAGGATATTTGGGGAGGCTAGAAAGAACTTGTGTCTTATCTCCATGGAGGACAAGCCAGTTTGCAGGGTTTCACAGTGCGTGTCCCCCAGGAGGAAGCTTTCTTAATCATCCCTGCCTCATGCTAGGCCCTGTACCTGACACTTGGGGTGGGAGTGGCTGGGCCCAGTTCCCACCCAGAGGGGCTCAGTAGATGGAGGGGACATACATGCAAGATGTGGGGGCACTATGGCAGCATGGTAGATGACTGCCCAGAGCTGTGAGTGCTCAAGCTGGACCAGTAGCAGGAGGAGGGACGCTCAAGAAGGAAGGAAGCAGAAGCAGACACCCGGGGAGGAGGAGAGGCCTCCCGGCCAGAGTCGGCCAGCAAAGCCAGAGGCCAGAGTCTGTGCGGGAGCGCCAATGGGCTGAGCCTGGGAAGGCCTCCCTGAATCTGGAGCAGAGAACAGATGGGAGGGCAGGGCTGGGCTCTGGAGCTCACAGGTCAGGACTTCATGCTGCGGGAATGAAGAACCAGTGAGGCAGGCCCAGCCACATAGTTCAGAGGCCCAGTACAGAATGAAGACGTTACCCCACATCCCATTTAAAGAGTGTTTGGAATTTTAAGACAGCAGCAGGAGAGCATCAAACCAAGTTCAGGGTCCTGAGTGCAGGCCTGCTGGGGAAGCCAGCTGTGGGTGTGGCTTGGGGGATAAATCCATCTCCGACAGATGGCAATTTCCAGCCTCGGCTGGGAAAGGCTTTGTACTTGAATTGTCTTTGCATTATTGCTATTTTATAGGCACACTTCCATTTTCATATGCTTCACATTATTGTGCTTCACTGATATTGTGGTTTGTTTGGTTTTTTCCCCCACAAATTGAAGGTTTGTGGCTACCTGTTGTCAGATGATAATCAGCATTTTTCTGGGGGGGGGGGCTGTGCTCAGGGGTGCAGAAATTCCTAGACCAAGGATCGAATCCATGGCACAGCAGTGACAATGCCAGATCCTTAACCATGAGGTCATCAGGGAACTCTGATAGTCACCATTTTTTAGCAAAAGTTTTTCTGTTTTCTTATCTTTGCTTTTTAGGACCAAACGTGTAGCATAGGGAAGTTCCTAGGCTAGGGGTTAAATCATTGCTGCAGCGGCCAGCCTATACCACAGTCAAAGGAACATGGGATACAAACCACATCTGAGGAGTTCCCGTCGTGGCGCAGTGGTTAACGAATCCGACTGGGAACCATGAGGTTTTGGGTTCAGTCCCTGCCCTTGCTCAGTGGGTTGGCGATTCGGCGTTGCCGTGAGCTGTGGTGCAGGTTGCAGACGCGGCTCGGATCCCGCGTTGCTGTGGCTCTGGCGTAGGCCGGTGGCTACAGCTCCGATTCGACCCCTAGCCTGGGAACCTCCATATGCCGCGGGAGCGGCCCAAAGAAATAGCAAAAAAGACCAAAAAAAACAAAAACAAACCAAAAAAAAAAACCACATCTGAGACCAATGCTGCAACTTGCAGAAATGCCAGATCCTTAACCAAGTGAGCAAGGCCAGGGACCGAACCCACATACTTATGGAAACTAGTTGGATATATTACCACTGAGCCAAAACAGAAACTCCAATAAAGTATTTTGTAATTAATATATTTACATTGTTTTTTAGGGATGATCAATTGCACACTTAATAGGCTACAATACAGTGTAATTATAAATTTATATGCACTAGGAAACCAAAAAAGGATGTGACTTGCTTTATAGCAACACTCATGTTATTGTGGTAGTCCGGAATTTGCCAAGGTATGTTTGCAGGTCTTCTTCAAACACAATTTTTTTAATACTCAATGAATTTTATTACATTTATAGTTGTACAATGATCATCACAACCCAATTTTATAGCATTTCCATCCCAAACCCCCAGCACACCCCCCTACCCCTCAACCTGTCTCCTTTGGAAACCATAGGTTTTTCAAAGGCTGTGAGTCAGTATCTGTTCTGCAAAGAAGTTCATTGGGTCCTTTTTTCAGATTCCACATGTAAGTGATAGCATTTGATGTTGGTGTCTTGCTGCCTGACTGACTTCACTTAGCATGGAAATTTCTAGGTCCATCCATGTTGCTGCAAATGCCATTATTTCTTTGCTTTTGATGGCTCAGTAGTAGTCCACTGTGTACATGTACCACATCTTCCTTATCCACTCCTCTGTCTGGTGGGCATTTAGGTTGTTTCCATGTCTTGGCTATTGTATATAGTGCTGCAATGCACACTGGAGTACATGTGTCTTTTCAAGTCCTGGTTTTCTCTGGATAGATGCCCAGGAGTGGGATTGCTGGATCAAATGGTAATTCTATGTTTAGTTTTCTGAGGAATCTCCATACCGTTTTCCACAGTGGTTGCGCCAATTTATATTCCCACCAACAGTGTAATGGGGTTCCCTTTTCTCCACACCCTCTCCAGAACTTGTTGTTTGTAGACTTTTTGATGATGGCCCTTCTGGCTGGTATAAGGTACTACATTGATTTGCATTTCTGTAATAATGAGTGATGTTGAACATCTTTTCATGTGTTTTTTGGCCATCTGTATGTCTTCTTTGGAGAATTATCTGTTTAGATCTTGTGCCCATTTTTGGATGGGCTTGTATGGCTTTTTTCTTTTTTTTTTTTTTTTTTTGGTATTGAGCTGCAGAAGGTGTTTATAAATTTTGGAGATTAATCCCTTGTCAGGCACTTCATTTGCAAATATTTTCTCCCATTCTGTGTGTTGTCTTTTCATTCTGTTTAGGGTTTCCTTGGCTGTGCAGAAACTTTTAAGTTTAATTAGGTCCCATTTGTTTATTTTTGTCTTTACTGTCATTAACTCTAAGAGGTGGATCTGAGAAGACTTTGTTGCTGTGGTTTATGTTGGAGAGCGTTTGGCCTATGTTTTCCTCCAAGAGTTTTGTAGTGTTTGGTCTTATATCTAGGTCTTGAATCCATTTTGAGTTTATTTCTGTGTATGGTGTTAGGAAGTGTTCTAATTTCATTCTTTTACATGTGGCTGTCCCGTTTTCCCAGCCCCACTTACTGAAGGGGCTGTCTTTTCTCCATTGTATATTCTTGCCTCCTTTGTCATAGATGAGTTGGCTGTAGGTGTGTGGGTTTAATTCTGGGCTTTCTATCCTGTTCCACTGATCCAGATGTCTGTCTCTGTGCCAGTACCATACGGTTCTGATGATTGCTGCTTTGTAGTATAGTCTGAAGGCAAGGAGCCTGATTCCTCCAGGTCCATTTTTCTTTCTCAGGATGGCTTTGGCTATTCTGGGTCTTTTGTGCTTCCAAACAAACTTTGAAATGTTTTGTTTGAGTTCTGTGAAAAATGTCCTTGGTGGTTTGAGAGGGATTGCATTGAATCTGTAGATTGCCTTGGGTAGTACAGTCATTTTGATAATGTTGACTCTTCCAGTCCAAGAGCATGGTAGGTCTTTCCATCTGTTTGTGTCATCTTTGATTTCTTTCATCAGCGTCTTCTACTTTTCAGACTATAGGTCTTTTGTCTCTTTAGGTAGGTTTATTCCTAGGTATTTTATTCTTTTTTGATGTGACGATAAATGAGATTGTTTCCCTCATTTCTCTCTCTGATCTTTCATTGTTAGCATATAGACATGCAGTCGATTTCTGTGTGTTCATTTTGTATCCTGCGACTTTGCCAGATTCATTGATGAGCTCTAACAGTTTTCTGGTAGAGTTCGTGGGATTCTCTAGCTATAGTATCATGTCATCTGCAAACAGTGATAGTTTTACTTCTTCCTTTCCAATTTGGATTCCTTTTATTTCTTTTTTCTTCTCTGATTGCCGTGGTTTGGATTTCCAAAACGATGTTGAATAGAAATGGTGAGGGTGGACATCCTTGTCTTGTTCCTGATCTCAGCGGGAATTCTTTCAGCTTTTCACCATCAAGAATGATGTTAGCTGTGGGGTTGTTGTCTATGGCCTTTATTATGTTGAGGTAGGTTCCCTCTATGCCCACTTTCTGAAGGTTTTTTTTTTTTTTAATCAGAAATGGGTGCTGGATTTTATCAGAAAGGCTTTTTCTGCATCTATTGAGAGGATCATACGGTTTTTATTCTTCCGTTTGTTAATGTGGTGAAACACACTGATTGATTTGAAGATATTGAAGAATCCTTGCATCCCTGGGATAAATCCCACTGGATCATGATGTACGGTCCTTTTAATGTATTGTTGGATGCGGTTTGCTAGCATTTTGTTGAGGATTTTAGAATCTATGTTCATCAGTGAAATTGGCCTGTAGTTTTCTTTATTTTGTGCTATCGTTGTCTGGTTTTGGTATCAGGGTGATGGTGGCCTCATAGACTGAGTTTGGGAGTGTTCCTTCCTCTGCAATTTTTTGGAATAGTTTCAGAAGGATAGGTGTTAGCTCTTCCCTAAATGTTTGATAGAATTCGTCAGCTCTTCCCTAAATGTTTGATAGAATTCGCCTGTGAAGCCATCTGGTCCTGGACTTTTGTTTGTTGGAAGTTATTTAGTCAGAGTTTCAATTTCAGTACTTGTGATTGGTCCATCATCTTTTCTATTTCGTCCTGGTTTAGTCTTGGAAGATTGTACCTTTCTAAGAATTGGTCCATTTCTTCTATGTTTTCCGTTTTATTGGTGTATAGTTGCATATAGTAGTCTTTAATGACCCTTTGTATTTCTGTGATGTCCGTTGTAACATCTCCTTTTTCATTTCTAATTTTATTGAGTCCTTCCTCTTTTTTTTCTTGATAAGTCTGGCTAAAGGTTTATCAATTTTGTTGATCTTTTCAAAGAACCAGCTTTTCGTTCCATTGAGCTTTTCTGTGGTTTTCTTCGTTTCTATTTCATTGATTTCTGCTCTGATCTTTATGATTTATTTCCTTCTGCCTAACTTTAGGTCTTGTCTGTTCTTCACTCTTTCTAGCTGCTTTAGATGTAAAGTTAGGTTGTTTATTTGAGCTTTTTCTTCTTTCCTGAGATAGGCTTGTATTGCTCTAAACTTGCCTCTTAGAACAGCTTTTGCTGCATCCCATAGGTCTTGGAGTGCTGTATCTTTGTTGTCATTTGCTTCTAGGTATGTTTTAATTTCCTCTTTGATTTCTTCAGTGATCCATTGGTTGTTTAGTAGCATGTTGTTTACTTTCCACGTGTTTGTGCTTTTTTGCAGTTCTTTTCTTGTCGTTGATATCCAGTCACATGGCATTGTGGTCGGAAAAGATGCTTGATATGATTTCAGTTTTCTTAAAGTTACTGAGGCTTGATTTGTGGCCCAGGATGTGATCAGTCCTAGAGAATGCTCCACGTGCACTTGAGAAGAATGCATATTCTGTTGCTTTTGGATGGAATATCCTATAAATATCCATTAAGTCCATCTGGTGAAATGCTTCACTCAGGGCCTGTGTCTCCTTATTGATTTTCTGTCTGGATGACATGTCCATTGCTGTAAGTGGGGTGTTAAAGTCCCCCACTATTATTGTGCTATTGTCAAATTTTCCATTTAAGGTTGTTAGCAGTTGCCTTATATACTGTAGTGATCTTATGTTGGGTGCATACATATTTCCAATTGTTACATCTTCTTGGATTGATCCTTTGATCATGTGTAATGTCCTTCCTTGTCTCTTAAAATATTCTTTATTTTTAGTTCTATTTTGTCTGACGTGTGTATTTCTACTCCAGGTTTCTTTTGATTCCCATTTGCATGGAATATTTTCTTCCATCCTCTCATTTTCAGTTTGTTTGTGTCCCTAGAAGTGAAGGGGGTCTCTTGAAGACAGCATATATATGGATCTTGTTTTTGTATCCATTCAGCCAGCCTATGTCTTTTGGTTGGAGCATTTAGTCCATTTACATTTAAGGTAATTAGGGATATGTATGTTCTTATTGCCATTTCATTCACTGTTTTGGATTTGTCTTTGTTGCTCTTTTCTCTTCTCTTCTTCTCTTTTCTCCTCTTCTGGATTGATGATGGCCTTTAGTGTTGTATTTGAGTTGATTTTTCTTACTTGTGTGTGTATCAATTGAAGATTTTTGGTTTGCAGTTGCCCTGAAGTTTTGATATAGGAGTCTATATATATGTATATACACGAGAGTGTTTTAAATTGTTGGTCTCTTAACTGCAAGTGCATCTTCAGTGTTCTGCATTTGTACCCATCTCTTCTCACGATTCCTGATTTTGGTAGCATTATTGTGCGTGGATGATGATTTCCTATCTTTACTGTATATATGCCTTTACTGGTGAGCCTCATCATTTGTGGTAGTTTGTTTCTAGTTGTGGGTTTTTCTTTTCTGCCTAGAGAAGTTTCTTTAGTATTTGTTGTAAAGCTGGTTTGGTGTTGCTGAATTGTCTTAGCTTTTGCTTATCTGTGAAGCTTTTGACTTCTCCTTCAAATCTGAATGAGAGCCTTGCTGGGTAAAGTAATCTTGGTTGGCGGTTTTTTTCCTTTCATCACATTAAGTATATCATGCCACTCCCTTGGGGCCGGCAGAGTTTCTGCTGAAAAATCTGCCAATAACCTTATCAGGGTTCCCTTGTATGTTCTTTGTTTCCTTTCCCGAGCTGCTTTCAGTGCTTTCTCTGTCTTTAATTTTGGTCAGTTTGATAAATAGGTGTCTTGGGGTGTCTCTCCTTGGGTTTATTTTATATGGAACTCATGGTGCTTCCTGGATTTGAGTGCGTGGTTCCTTTCCATGTTAGGGAAGTTTTTGGCTATTATCTCTTTGAATATTTTTTACCTCCCTTCTCTCTCTCTTCTCCTTCTGGCACCCCTATAATATGGCTGTTGGTGCGTTTAACATTGTCCCAGAGTTCTCTGAGACTGTGTTCACTTCCTTTCAATCTTTTTTCTCTTTTCAGTTCGGCATCAGTGATTTCCACCAGTCTGTTCTCCACCTCGCTTATTTGTTCTTCCACCTCCTGTATTCTGCTGTCGGTTGCTTCTAATGAATTTTTTTATCTCAGTTATTGTATTTTGCATCTCTCCTAGCTTGAGATTTAAATCTTGTATTTCTTCGCTCAGTGCTTCCTGTAAATTATCAGTCTTTGCCTTGAGTTTATTTCCAGTGTCTTGCATCTTCCTCAGCATCAACAGTCTAAAGTCTTTTTCCTGGAGGCTGATAATCTCCAGATCACTTAGCTGTTTTTCTGGGTTTGAATCCTTGCTCCCTCGTCTGAGTTATAGTTCTCTGCCTTTTCATTTTTATAGGTTTTTGGTGTGGCCTCCTTTTTGCCAATAATAGAGTTGTATCCTCTCTTACTTCTGATGTCTGCCCCCCCTTGTGGCTGAAGCTGGTATGGGGGCTTGCTGTAGGCTTCCTGATGGGAGGGACTGGTGCCTGCCCACTGGTAGGTGAGGCTGATTCCTCTCCCTCTGGTGGGTGGGGCTTTGTCCCTGGGTGAGATTAGAGGCAGCTGTGTGCCTGGGGGGGGTCTTTAGCTAGCCCGTTTACTGATGGGTGGTGCTGTGATCCCACCTGGATTGTTGTTTGCCCTGGGGCTTCTCAGTGCTGATGGGTGGGGCCAGATTTTCCCAAAACTTGCCACCTCTAGAGGAACACAGGCTCATGAATATTCCTTAGAGTTTTTCTCCAATGTTCTTCCCTCACAACAAGCCACAGTCATCCCCTGTTTTCCCAGGAGATCCTCCAAGAACTGCAGTCAGGTCTGACTCAGCTTCCTATGGAGCCTCTGCTTTGCCCTGGGACCCAGTGCACATGGAAACCTATGTGTACCTTTCAAAAATGGGGTCACTGTTTCCCCCAGTCCTGTGGAGCTCCTGTGCACAAGCCCCATCGGCCTTCAATGCCAGATGCCCTGGGGGCTCTTTCTCCCCATGTCAGATACCCAGGCCTGGGGACCTGACATGGGACTCAGAACTCTCACTCCTGTAGGTGAGCCTCGGTGATACAGTTACTTTCCAGTCTGTGGGGCTTCCCACCCTGCAGGTATGGCGTTGCTAATATCATGTAATTGCCCCTCCTACCTCTTGATATGGCCTCCTCTTTGTCTTCTGGAATACAATATCTTTTTTGAAAGTTTCCAGTCCATTTGGTTGAAGATTGTTCAGCATTTGGTTGTAATTTTGTTGTTTTTAGGAGAGAAGTTGACCTCTGCCATCTTAATCCCATCTGAAATTGAATTTTTTTTTTGTCTCTTTGCATTTTCTAGGGTGACTCATTCAGCATATGGATGTTCCCAGTCTAATCAGAGCTGTAGCCACCAGCCTATACCACAGCCATAGCAATGCCAGATCCAAGCCGTGTCTGTAACCGACACCACAGCTCACGGCAGCACAGGATTCTTAACCCACTGAGCAAGGCCACGGATCGAACCCACAACCTCATGGTTCCTAGTTGGATTTGTTAACCACTGAGCCACGACGGGAACTCCTAAATTTTTTTTTAATGGTGTGAGTCAGGGCCCCATTGAAAATTGCCTTCCCTATGGTTAGGTCACTATTCCACCAAATTATTGAAAAGTCCATCCTTTCCATTGATCTGTAATGCTGCCAATTTCATATAGGTATATTGGCCTCCTTAAGGCTCTCAATTCTGTAGGTTAATTTGTACATCTCCACTACCGAACTATTTTATTTTCTGTGGCTTAAAATAGATATTGATACCTTAGGATGCCAGTTCCACACTCCCTCTCCCCTTTTAGTCTTCAAAAGTGTCTTGGCTACTACTCTGTTCTCTTCCCTTTACACTTCTGTATAAATTTTAGATACAGCTTGTCAAGTTCCACAGAAACTCTATTAGTATTTGATTGGAACTGAAATAAATCTGTAGATGAATAAGGGAAAAATTGGTATCTTTATTAAAATTTTTTGATATAACTATATTTTTAAAACAAATTTCTAGCATTTTTCATTGAGAGATGATAAAGAAATTGATCTTTGTATATTGATTTTTATATCCATCTATTTCCTAAAATTCCATCACAACTAACAATCTTCCTGGTAGATTTTTTTAGGGTTGTTTTTGAAGATAGTTGTATCATCTGCAAATAACAGCAAATTTGTCTTTTCCCTTGCGGTCATTTCTCTTCTTATCTTTTTCTTGCTTTCCTCTGTTGGCTTACATCTCCAGTACAAGATGGATTAGAAGTAGTGAGAGTGGACACATTTGCCTTGTACCTGATATTAAAGGAAATGCGGATGGAGTTCCCGTCATGGCTCAGTGGTTAATGAATCCGACTAGGAACCATGAGGTTTCGGGTTCAATCCCTGGCCTCACTCAGTGGGTTAAGGATCCGGCGTTGCTGTGAGCTATGGTGTAGTTTGCAGTTGCAGCTTGGATCTGGCGTTGCTGTGACTCTAGCATAGGCTGGCAGCAATAGCTCTGATTAGACCCCTAGCTTAGGAACCTCCATATGCCATGGGTGCAGCCCTAAAAAGACACACACACACACACACACACACACAAAGGAATTGCAGGTGATGTTTTACCATATGATGGTGTCTGTAGAGCTGTGACTGGGCTGAAGAAGTTCCCTTATGTACTTAGGTTGATAAGTGTTATTTGTTTTTTAAATTATGAGTAGTATTTTAGTAGCTATCTTTTTTTCTACCTTGAGCAAATGACTTTTCTCCTTGAATCTGTTAATGGAGTAAATTATATTGATTGATTTTCTAATGTTTATGACCAAGTAGTTCATCAATGATTTTATATAGTGTTGGAGTCTGTGTTTCTGGTTTTCTCTGATTGCATAAAAAACTAGCTTTAGATTAAGTGTTCTGTTAGACTCCCTTCCCCACCTGTTTCCTTCATCTAATAAGGCTGTGCAAAGCAAAATTTCAAGTTCAATGTTGCAGCAAATGCCTTCAAGGTTAAAGCTGGTTTTAGAATTCTCATCTCCGTCATTTTTCACTTTCACTTAATTTTTAGTCTCTTGCCGTTTTCCTGACTAAACTCAACAATGCTTTTTATAGATCAGCATTGTTAATTATTTTACATAGGGGGATAGGCCAACATATCTTCTCCATCGTGCTTCCAGAAGTAAAATCCTTCCAAGGGAGTTTCTACTCCAGTTCCTATTCCCAGCATACTGATTTATGCTAGACAGAGTTTTGAGAGTTTCTGACTTCAATAGAGCAAGCCCACCTGGCTGCTTTGCCATCCATGTCCCCATCTCTTTCAAATATACTTTTTCCTCTTAACCTTGACCCCTGAATTCTGCTTTCAGAGGCTCCTCTGCTTGCCTACATTACAAAGTACAGTGAGACCAGCAGGTGTGAGTTCTCTCATTCTCCCTCCTTTCTGCTCCACAATACCTCTTTATCCTATGTTTCCTCCCTGCTTATTCTTCCCTGAAGTCCCATTTGGAGACTTGTCCCTCTTTCCAAGGGTAGCTCCTCTATTCTTGCTATGAATACCATCTTTGCAGCTGGAATTTCTCCTTTTCTCACATACTTCCTCTGCATCTTTGCTAGTCATATTATTGCTAATCTTCCAAGGTTGAATATGGTACTTTCTCTTCTGTGATGCCTTTTTGAGGTATCACTTTCCCTTTCATCCCAAATTTCTTCTCTGGACCCCAATAACACTTCATTGCTGACATGAACATAGGGCTTAGACTGCCACACATCACTATTTGTGTAATTGTTGTCTCTCCTACTAAATTCCTTAGATAAAGCACTGGTTTAAGGTGTATCCTTATTATTTCTTACTGTGCTGAGCACAATACTTTGCAGATAGTGGCTCATTGTCAATGAACAAATGAATCCCTTCTTGCCTTCTCTAGAAATCAGCTTTTCCAATGAACCCTTTTCATTTCATTCTTCATCTTCACTAGATCCTTCCCTTCTCTAGTCAGACTTTGAAGGGAAAGAAAAATATCTTCACTTGATCCTGCTGTTCCCTTTGTTATCTCTTCCCTTCTCAATATCTCCTGCTAGTAAGTCCTTCCCTGCCCTGGGCCCTCCATGCACCTCCCCCCCCCCAGCTGCTGTAGTGCCTGGCAGTAGCCCCTGCCCTGTGTTGGCCCTACCCAAGCTTCTTCTCAGCCAGCAGCTTTCCTCTCTATACTGGGGGATCCCCCTGCCTTCATGACTTTAGCCTTAATTAATGGGGCTGCTTTTCACATCTTGAATTGGCCTATATTCATGAGTTCATATTCCTAATGTCTAGAAACTAATGCTAGATTCATCTGGTTCTTCAGGATCCAAGAGAAGACATTGCCTGTGATGGGGCTGGAGCAGGTCCACACTGATGTCAGGGGCCGAGACCAGGGAGGGAAGACAGGGCTGGGTGGGGTTCGTGTGGAGGCTAGCACATATGGACATGCAGGAAATGGTGTCCAAAGGACCCCTGCCTGGCATGACAGTCACAGGAAAATGAGAAAGGATGTGGAGCTCATTATGTATTTTTATGATGTTCATCAGATTTAATCCTTTTCTGCCTGGGGCCATGCCCTCTTCATAGGGGTCTTGGGGATTCGGCCAATTGTGAGAATGTCTGTGGTGATATTAAAGCTCATTTTATGAGGTTGGCAGCCATTATTTTCAAACCATAAATTTCATCCTTTAAAACAATGAGAATGACCACACTGAAAAATTCTATTTGGTAATGGAAAAGTATGGTCACAGGAAAGACAGAAATGAAACTCAGGATTCCCACTTCTGTCTCAGGCCTGGCTGTGACGCGGGTCAGGGGTCTGTGCCATGTGAGGGGCCAGAGCCCTCCCCCTACCTGAGACTCAGTAATGGGTGGTGGTGGAGGACACAGGTTCAATCCCTGGCCTTGCTCAGCGGGTTAAGGATCCAGTGTTGCTGTGAGCTATGGTATAGGTCGCAGATGCAGCTCAGATCCCGTGTTGCTGTGGCTGTGGTATTGGCAGGCAGCTACAGCTCTGATTTGACCCCTAGTTTGGGAACTTCCATATGCTGCGGTGCAGCCCTAAAAAGACCAAAAAAAAAAAAAAAAAGTTTGTTGCCTTAAGCTCTGCCTACCTGGAGAGGGTCTGGGCCTCTTCTCAGTAGGACAGGTAGAGCCTACTAACTCCTGTGGGATATGGAGTCCAAGCCTGAACCCAGACCAGATTTTGAGATCACTTGCAACCTTGCCTTACTTGACAAGCCTGGGGGTTAGGGGCACAGGGGAGATAGGAGACCCCCACCAAGGAGAGTCCCCACCAACCCTTTTAAAATGAAATTTCTTTTCTTCTCTCCAACTCTACCTTCTCCTGGGGGTGTAGTGAGAGAAATTCTTAGGGAATTTCAGAATGAATTGGGCTGGCTCTGATGTAAAATATATGCAAGGAGACCACTCTTGCCATAACTTAGACCTTAGGTGCTGCTGCCCTGTTTTCAAGGCAGCGCTATCTCCTGACCCCAGCAGTGAGTTGCCTGCTGGGACACAGATGGTTTACTCCAGCTGAAGCAGCAGGCCTGACTATCTGGAGAAGAGAGATTTTTGGAAAAGGTGTGCTGGAAAGGTTTCTATTAGTTTTTTTCCTTTGTCTTTTTAGGGCCACACCAACAGCATATGGAGGTCAAATTGGAGCTACAGCTGCTGACCTTCACTACAGCCACAGCAATGTGGGATCCTAGCCGAGTCTGTGAATTACACCACAGCTTACAGCAACACCAGATCTATAACTCACTGTGCAAGGCAAGAGATTGAACTGGCATGTTCATGGATACTAGTTGGATTAATAATCCACTGAACCACAGTGGGAACTCCTCTATTAGTTGAATAATTTGTGTATTTAATGACTTAAAATTTTTAAAAAATTGCCACTATCTCATAAAAGATTAAAAACTATATTTTAAAATTTTGTATTTAAGGGGATAAAGATGACAGAATAGAAGGACTGGAGCTCAACTTCTCTCCTAAAAACAACAAAATTACAACCAAATGCTGAACAATCTTCAACCAAATGGACTGGAAACTTTCAAAAAAGATATTGTATTCCAGAAGACAAAGAGGAGGCCATATCAAGAGGTAGGAGGGGCAATTACATGATATTAGCAACGCCATACCTGCAGGGTGGGAAGCCCCACAGACTGGAAAGTAACTGTATCACCGAGGCTCACCTACAGGAGTGAGAGTTCTGAGTCCCATGTCAGGTCCCCAGGCCTGGGTATCTGACATGGGGAGAAAGAGCCCCCAGGGCATCTGGCATTGAAGGCCGATGGGGCTTGTGCACAGGAGCTCCACAGGACTGGGGGAAACAGTGACCCCATTTTTGAAAGGTACACATAGGTTTCCATGTGCACTGGGTCCCAGGGCAAAGCAGAGGCTCCATAGGAAGCTGAGTCAGACCTGACTGCAGTTCTTGGAGGATCTCCTGGGAAAACAGGGGATGACTGTGGCTTGTTGTGAGGGAAGAACATTGGAGAAAAACTCTAAGGAATATTCATGAGCCTGTGTTCCTCTAGAGGTGGCAAGTTTTGGGAAAATCTGGCCCCACCCATCAGCACTGAGAAGCCCCAGGGCAAACAACAATCCAGGTGGGATCACAGCACCACCCATCAGTAAACGGGCTAGCTAAAGACCCCCCCCAGGCACACAGCTGCCTCTAATCTCACCCAGGGACAAAGCCCCACCCACCAGAGGGAGAGGAATCAGCCTCACCTACCAGTGGGCAGGCACCAGTCCCTCCCATCAGGAAGCCTACAGCAAGCCCCCATACCAGCTTCAGCCACAAGGGGGGGCAGACATCAGAAGTAAGAGAGGATACAACTCTATTATTGGCAAAAAGGAGGCCACACCAAAAACCTATAAAAATGAAAAGGCAGAGAACTATAACTCAGACGAGGGAGCAAGGATTCAAACCCAGAAAAACAGCTAAGTGATCTGGAGATTATCAGCCTCCAGGAAAAAGACTTTAGACTGTTGATGCTGAGGAAGATGCAAGACACTGGAAATAAACTCAAGGCAAAGACTGATAATTTACAGGAAGCACTGAGCGAAGAAATACAAGATTTAAATCTCAAGCTAGGAGAGATGCAAAATACAATAACTGAGATAAAAAAATTCATTAGAAGCAACCGACAGCAGAATACAGGAGGTGGAAGAACAAATAAGCGAGGTGGAGAACAGACTGGTGGAAATCACTGATGCCGAACTGAAAAGAGAAAAAAGATTGAAAGGAAGTGAACACAGTCTCAGAGAACTCTGGGACAATGTTAAACGCACCAACAGCCATATTATAGGGGTGCCAGAAGGAGAAGAGAGAGAGAAGGGAGGTAAAAAATATTCAAAGAGATAATAGCCAAAAACTTCCCTAACATGGAAAGGAACCACGCACTCAAATCCAGGAAGCACCATGAGTTCCATATAAAATAAACCCAAGGAGAGACACCCCAAGACACCTATTTATCAAACTGACCAAAATTAAAGACAGAGAAAGCACTGAAAGCAGCTCGGGAAAGGAAACAAAGAACATACAAGGGAACCCTGATAAGGTTATTGGCAGATTTTTCAGCAGAAACTCTGCCGGCCCCAAGGGAGTGGCATGATATACTTAATGTGATGAAAGGAAAAAAACCGCCAACCAAGATTACTTTACCCAGCAAGGCTCTCATTCAGATTTGAAGGAGAAGTCAAAAGCTTCACAGATAAGCAAAAGCTAAGACAATTCAGCAACACCAAACCAGCTTTACAACAAATACTAAAGAAACTTCTCTAGGCAGAAAAGAAAAACCCACAACTAGAAACAAACTACCACAAATGATGAGGCTCACCAGTAAAGGCATATATACAGTAAAGATAGGAAATCATCATCCACGCACAATAATGCTACCAAAATCAGGAATCGTGAGAAGAGATGGGTACAAATGCAGAACACTGAAGATGCACTTGCAGTTAAGAGACCAACAATTTAAAACACTCTCGTGTATATACATATATATAGACTCCTATATCAAAACTTCAGGGCAACTGCAAACCAAAAATCTTCAATTGATACACACACAAGTAAGAAAAATCAACTCAAATACAACACTAAAGGCCATCATCAATCCAGAAGAGGAGAAAAGAGAAGAAGAGAAGAGAAAAGAGCAACAAAGACAAATCCAAAACAGTGAATGAAATGGCAATAAGAACATACATATCCCTAATTACCTTAAATGTAAATGGACTAAATGCTCCAACCAAAAGACATAGGCTGGCTGAATGGATACAAAAACAAGATCCATATATATGCTGTCTTCAAGAGACCCCCTTCACTTCTAGGGACACAAACAAACTGAAAATGAGAGGATGGAAGAAAATATTCCATGCAAATGGGAATCAAAAGAAACCTGGAGTAGAAATACACACGTCAGACAAAATAGAACTAAAAATAAAGAATATTTTAAGAGACAAGGAAGGACATTACACATGATCAAAGGATCAATCCAAGAAGATGTAACAATTGGAAATATGTATGCACCCAACATAAGATCACTACAGTATATAAGGCAACTGCTAACAACCTTAAATGGAAAATTTGACAATAGCACAATAATAGTGGGGGACTTTAACACCCCACTTACAGCAATGGACATGTCATCCAGACAGAAAATCAATAAGGAGACACAGGCCCTGAGTGAAGCATTTCACCAGATGGACTTAATGGATATTTATAGGATATTCCATCCAAAAGCAACAGAATATGCATTCTTCTCAAGTGCACGTGGAGCATTCTCTAGGACTGATCACATCCTGGGCCACAAATCAAGCCTCAGTAACTTTAAGAAAACTGAAATCATATCAAGCATCTTTTCCGACCACAATGCCATGTGACTGGATATCAACGACAAGAAAAGAACTGCAAAAAAGCACAAACACGTGGAAAGTAAACAACATGCTACTAAACAACCAATGGATCACTGAAGAAATCAAAGAGGAAATTAAAACATACCTAGAAGCAAATGACAACAAAGATACAGCACTCCAAGACCTATGGGATGCAGCAAAAGCTGTTCTAAGAGGCAAGTTTAGAGCAATACAAGCCTATCTCAGGAAAGAAGAAAAAGCTCAAATAAACAACCTAACTTTACATCTAAAGCAGCTAGAAAGAGTGAAGAACAGACAAGACCTAAAGTTAGGCAGAAGGAAATAAATCATAAAGATCAGAGCAGAAATCAATGAAATAGAAACGAAGAAAACCACAGAAAAGCTCAATGGAACGAAAAGCTGGTTCTTTGAAAAGATCAACAAAATTGATAAACCTTTAGCCAGACTTATCAAGAAAAAAAAGAGGAAGGACTCAATAAAATTAGAAATGAAAAAGGAGATGTTACAACGGACATCACAGAAATACAAAGGGTCATTAAAGACTACTATATGCAACTATACACCAATAAAACGGAAAACATAGAAGAAATGGACCAATTCTTAGAAAGGTACAATCTTCCAAGACTAAACCAGGACGAAATAGAAAAGATGATGGACCAATCACAAGTACTGAAATTGAAACTCTGACTAAATAACTTCCAACAAACAAAAGTCCAGGACCAGATGGCTTCACAGGCGAATTCTATCAAACATTTAGGGAAGAGCTGACGAATTCTATCAAACATTTAGGGAAGAGCTAACACCTATCCTTCTGAAACTATTCCAAAAAATTGCAGAGGAAGGAACACTCCCAAACTCAGTCTATGAGGCCACCATCACCCTGATACCAAAACCAGACAACGATAGCACAAAATAAAGAAAACTACAGGCCAATTTCACTGATGAACATAGATTCTAAAATCCTCAACAAAATGCTAGCAAACCGCATCCAACAATACATTAAAAGGACCGTACATCATGATCCAGTGGGATTTATCCCAGGGATGCAAGGATTCTTCAATATCTTCAAATCAATCAGTGTGTTTCACCACATTAACAAACGGAAGAATAAAAACCGTATGATCCTCTCAATAGATGCAGAAAAAGCCTTTCTGATAAAATCCAGCACCCATTTCTGATTAAAAAAAAAAAAAACCTTCAGAAAGTGGGCATAGAGGGAACCTACCTCAACATAATAAAGGCCATAGACAACAACCCCACAGCTAACATCATTCTTGATGGTGAAAAGCTGAAAGAATTCCCGCTGAGATCAGGAACAAGACAAGGATGTCCACCCTCACCATTTCTATTCAACATCGTTTTGGAAATCCAAACCACGGCAATCAGAGAAGAAAAAAGAAATAAAAGGAATCCAAATTGGAAAGGAAGAAGTAAAACTATCACTGTTTGCAGATGACATGATACTATAGCTAGAGAATCCCACGAACTCTACCAGAAAACTGTTAGAGCTCATCAATGAATCTGGCAAAGTCGCAGGATACAAAATGAACACACAGAAATCGACTGCATGTCTATATGCTAACAATGAAAGATCAGAGAGAGAAATGAGGGAAACAATCTCATTTATCGTCACATCAAAAAAGAATAAAATACCTAGGAATAAACCTACCTAAAGAGACAAAAGACCTATAGTCTGAAAAGTAGAAGACGCTGATGAAAGAAATCAAAGATGACACAAACAGATGGAAAGACCTACCATGCTCTTGGACTGGAAGAGTCAACATTATCAAAATGACTGTACTACCCAAGGCAATCTACAGATTCAATGCAATCCCTCTCAAACCACCAAGGACATTTTTCACAGAACTCAAACAAAACATTTCAAAGTTTGTTTGGAAGCACAAAAGACCCAGAATAGCCAAAGCCATCCTGAGAAAGAAAAATGGACCTGGAGGAATCAGGCTCCTTGCCTTCAGACTATACTACAAAGCAGCAATCATCAGAACCGTATGGTACTGGCACAGAGACAGACATCTGGATCAGTGGAACAGGATAGAAAGCCCAGAATTAAACCCACACACCTACAGCCAACTCATCTATGACAAAGGAGGCAAGAATATACAATGGAGAAAAGACAGCCCCTTCAGTAAGTGGGGCTGGGAAAACGGGACAGCCACATGTAAAAGAATGAAATTAGAACACTTCCTAACACCATACACAGAAATAAACTCAAAATGGATTCAAGACCTAGATATAAGACCAAACACTACAAAACTCTTGGAGGAAAACATAGGCCAAACGCTCTCCAACATAAACCACAGCAACAAAGTCTTCTCAGATCCACCTCTTAGAGTTAATGACAGTAAAGACAAAAATAAACAAATGGGACCTAATTAAACTTAAAAGTTTCTGCACAGCCAAGGAAACCCTAAACAGAATGAAAAGACAACACACAGAATGGGAGAAAATATTTGCAAATGAAGTGCCTGACAAGGGATTAATCTCCAAAATTTATAAACACCTTCTGCAGCTCAATACCAAAAAAAAAAAAAAAAAAAGAAAAAAGCCATACAAGCCCATCCAAAAATGGGCACAAGATCTAAACAGATAATTCTCCAAAGAAGACATACAGATGGCCAAAAAACACATGAAAAGATGTTCAACATCACTCATTATTACAGAAATGCAAATCAATGTAGTACCTTATACCAGCCAGAAGGGCCATCATCAAAAAGTCTACAAACAACAAGTTCTGGAGAGGGTGTGGAGAAAAGGGAACCCCATTACACTGTTGGTGGGAATATAAATTGGCGCAACCACTGTGGAAAACGGTATGGAGATTCCTCAGAAAACTAAACATAGAATTACCATTTGATCCAGCAATCCCACTCCTGGGCATCTATCCAGAGAAAACCAGGACTTGAAAAGACACATGTACTCCAGTGTGCATTGCAGCACTATATACAATAGCCAAGACATGGAAACAACCTAAATGCCCACCAGACAGAGGAGTGGATAAGGAAGATGTGGTACATGTACACAGTGGACTACTACTGAGCCATCAAAAGCAAAGAAATAATGGCATTTGCAGCAACATGGATGGACCTAGAAATTTCCATGCTAAGTGAAGTCAGTCAGGCAGCAAGACACCAACATCAAATGCTATCACTTACATGTGGAATCTGAAAAAAGGACCCAATGAACTTCTTTGCAGAACAGATACTGACTCACAGCCTTTGAAAAACCTATGGTTTCCAAAGGAGACAGGTTGAGGGGTAGGGGGGTGTGCTGGGGGTTTGGGATGGAAATGCTATAAAATTGGGTTGTGATGATCACTGTACAACTATAAATGTAATAAAATTCATTGAGTAATAATATTTTTTAAAAAAGGATAAGAATTTGGCAGGAACGGACACAACCCTTTCTTCCTCCTTCTAAGTGGCCCATTTACCGGGCACATCCTCAAGGGCTGTGAAATCAGATCCAGTGGTTTTTTTTCTCCCCCTCCCCCTTGGCAGTTGGCCAGAATCCAACTGGTTTCATCAGGCTCTTTGTAGACACCACATGCGTTAATTTGTGCATTCAGCACAAACACTTCTTTTCTTTGAGTGCTCAGAGGAGCTTTTCCAGAACCTCGCCCATTTGGTGCCTGTCTTTGGGGCCTGAATCAGCACCCTCATCACGCTCTCCTCTTTTCTCACTTCCCCCCATCTTTTTTCACCCCCTCTCCTGGCCACAGACAGCTCAGGTGGAAAAGCTAGTTTGTTTGTTTGCTTAAGGTATTTTCTTATTCCTGAGGGGTAAGCCAAGAGAATTACAACACATCCCTCTTGAGCCTGACTGTCTGGAAGCTCAGGCTGAGTAGGAATCGCTGTCCAGTAGAGTCTCCTCTGGCTGCCAGTCGCCAATCCTGGGGGACCGTCACTGTTTTTAACAGTGAGATTGAATAGAATGAAAAGATTCTTGATACAGGGATCACCCACATGCCCGACAGCCCCTTTGGATAAAAGGCCATTGCTCTTAGCTCTGGGGTCACTCCTAGACCCTCCTTCACTCTCACTTTAGAAGTAAAACTTATCATCCTGAGTTGTGTGTTCCCCATGCCTTTGCTTTTCTTTACATTTTCATGTGTACTGAGTATCTCTAACTAGACTATTCACTTTGTGTGTTTCTGTGCTTTACATAAGGGAATAATACTCTCCTACACCTCTTCTTTCTGGCAACATCAGGCTCCTGAGAAGCATCATTTTGGGTGCAGCTGTAAATTGTTCAGCGTTGTGGCTGCATTGAGTACCATCTTGTGGATATTGATTCCAATGGACATTTAGGTTGTGTTCAGGTTTGTACTACTTCAGACTTCCCTGCTGGGCTGTGTACATTCTAGATATATCTCCTTACTCAGACTTGCTCTAGAAGTAAAATGACTAGTTCTAGAACAGGTACATCTTTAGTTTTCCAAAGTGGCTAGATCACTTTCCATTTTGCTGCAGTGTAGTAAGTGTACCACTTGTTTTCTTACCAACACTTGATATTGTTTTGAATCTTTGCCAGTTCAGTTAGCAGAAAACGATGGCTCACTGTGGCTTCTTCTTCAGGGAACTTAAATTCCCCTGTTGGTTAATGAGGATGGGTATCTTTTAATATACCAATTAGCCATTATGAAATGCCTATTAAAATATTTTGCCTATTTTTCTTAATAGATTTATAGGTGTTCTTTATATATTTTGGATAGCAATCTTTAGTCAATTATGTTTGCTGCAAAAATATACTCCCAGATTTGGCTTATATGACACTCTCTTTGTAATTTTAACTATAGTTTAGTTTTTAAACTTTCCCTTTAGAACTTGTATAATTTTGTCTTATTTCAGGAATGCTTCCCCACTGCATACAAGTTTATAAAGATAATCTCCTAAATTGCATTTTATGCTAAGTTTTGGAAGTTCTCTGGTGGCTCAGTGGGTTAGCGATAAGGTGTTGTCACTGCTATGTCTTGGGTCAGTGCTGTGGTAGAGGTTGGATCCCTAGCTCAGCAACTTTTGCATGCCATAGGCATGTCCAAAAAAGAAAAAAAAAATGAAAAGGTGCTTTTTTAGTATTATTTATTGCATTTAGCTCTTTGGCCCACCTGGAATTGATTTTTTTATTACTCAATGAATTTTATTACATTTATAGTTATACAATGATCATCACAACCCAATTTTATAGCATTTCCATCCCAAACCCCCAGCACATCCCCCTACCCCCCAACCTGTCTCCTTTGGAAACCATAGGTTTTTCAAAGTCTGTGAGTCAGTATCTGTTCTGCAAAGAAGTTCATTGGGTCCTTTTTTCAGATTCCACATGTAAGTGATAGCATTTGATGTTGGTGTCTTGCTGCCTGACTGACTTCACTTAGCATGGAAATTTCTAGGTCCATCCATGTTGCTGCAAATGCCATTATTTCTTTGCTTTTGATGGCTCAGTAGTAGTCCACTGTGTACATGTACCACATCTTCCTTATCCACTCCTCTGTCTGGTGGGCATTTAGGTTGTTTCCATGTCTTGGCTATTGTATATAGTGCTGCAATGCACACTGGAGTACATGTGTCTTTTCAAGTCCTGGTTTTCTCTGGATAGATGCCCAGGAGTGGGATTGCTGGATCAAATGGTAATTCTTGTTTTTTTTTGTTTGTTTGTTTGTTTTTGTCTTTTTACAGCCACACCTGCTGCATATGGAGGTTCCCAGGCTAGGGGTCGAATTGGAGCTGCAGCCACTGGCCTACACCACAGCCACAGCAATGCCAGATCCGAGCTGCATCTGCAACCTACACCAAAGCTCACAGCAACACCAGATCCTTAACCCACTGAGCAAGGCCAGGGACTGAAACCAAAACCTCATGGTTCCTAGTCAGATTTGTTTCCACTGAGCCAGAGGGGAACTCCTCAAATGGTAATTCTACGTTTAGTTTTTCTGAGGAATCTTCATACTGTTTTCCACAGTGGTTGCATCAGTTTACATTCCCACCAACAGTGTAATAGGGTTCCCTTTTCTCCACACCCTCTCCAGAACTTATTGTTTGTAGACTTTTTGATGATGGCCCTTCTGGCTGGTATAAGGTGCTACCTTATAGAGGTTTTGATTTGCATTTCTGTAATAATGAGTGATGTTGAACATCTTTTCATGTGTTTTTTGGCCATCTGTATGTCTTCTTTGGAGAATTATCTGTTTAGATCTTCTGCCCATTTTTTGAAGGGGTTGTTTGTTTTCCAAATTTTTATCCTCGCAAGCATCAATTAAAATGCCTTTGTCCTAGACTTGTTGTTTCCCAGGGGGAAGGGAGAGGGAGTGGGATGGACTGGGAATTTGGGGTTAGTAGATGCAAACTATCACATTTATAGTGGATAAAGCAATGAGGTGTTGCTGTATAGAAGAGGGAACTATATCCAATCACTGTGATGAAACATGATGAAGGATAATGTGAGAAAAAAATATATAACTGCATCAATTTGCTGTAAAGCAGAAATTGACAGAACATTGTAAACCAACTACAATAAAAATTTTTTTTAAATAAAATAAAAAAAAAAATGCCTCTGTTCCTGTTTGGCCTGTCTGCCAGGGGACAGGGTGAGATACGCTGGCCTTGCTTAATCCCAGGATTGCTCTGCCTTGATTTTTCCTGAAGCAAAACTTGGCGCTGGCCTCCAGCATGGCAGAAAGACAGGCCAGTCCCTTCCAGGCCATTCATTCCTCGCCTGGGCTTGGAGCAGGAAGGCCGGTGATGCATGAAGTGCCTCTGGGAAGGGGCCACAGTGTTGGCCTGGCTTCCAAGGGTGCAAGGTCTGAATCAAAGGGTGGAGGGGGAGTCTCGGTGGCTCCAGTTGGGCTGTCCTCAGAGCTCCAGCTGTTGGGTCTTTGGTTTTTATTACATTAGTCTTAAAAAAAAAAGTTTTTAATCAGCAAGAATCAGTGAAGCAAGCTTTATGGTGCAATAATTCTGCATGTTTTGTTATAAATATCCTCCGGCAAAGTTAAGGTTGTTTCATACTTACTATCAAAGTAACACGCCCGCTTCGGTTGCAGCAAGGAATCTGTGAGGACTAGCAGGCAGGAAGCATACCATCTGCATTTAAGAGGCTTTTGTTTTAATAAAAAGGGCACATATTTATCTATAAAAGAGACTGACCAGCTTGGCAAAGCCAGAGCCCGTGAGAAGTAAAGATATAGAGAGAAGCCATGTTATTTACCAAATTAAAACAAACAAAAAAAATCTTCCATCCCCTTACTTCCCAGTAACAGCACTCAATTGTGGGTTTTGGCCACACTGATGTTTACAATAAACTCTCAGAGCTCAAAAGCTCCAGGTCCAGTACCAGAGGCCTCAGCTCTACAGGAGATGCTGAGGTCTGACTTTTTATTAAGAGTTAAGACCCTCCCCCTCCCTCCCCCTGAAAAAACATCAGATGAAAGTCTGAAATTGTTCAATCCAGGATGAAAAGACACTCCCATGGCTCTGCTCATATATTGCACTCGATCTTGTTTATTTAGACCCTGAAGAGGTTTGGCAGAGGACATAGCAAGCTTGCAGAGGGGGTGCCGAACAGAGGTAACCACCCCCACACGCCGTTCTTTCCTGCACACATTTCCTGGTGGCCGTGCAAGACAGATTTCCAAACTCCATGCTTCCTGCCAGGAAAGATTTCACAAATTCTTTTCCATCAAACTTCCTTATAGCTGCAATTCTCGAAGCTGAGGTTGCCCTGGGTCAAAAGGAACTATCTCCAGGGTGTCAGATTTAGCAGGAAGTCTGTTTGTTCGCTTACCTTTTCATGTGCTAACCATCTCACACATCCCAGGCTGGCCCTGGGCATTTGCATATTGAGACATCCAATGATCCTGCAAGGTAGGCATCTTCCCTGGCACAGATGGACCCACAGAGGTTGGAGAGGAGAGTAAGGTGCCCAGGAACACAGGCTGCTCTGTCCTTGAGGGCTCAGGAGGCAGAGCCGCCTGCTGCCCGGTCCTCATTCTTTCTCGCTGTATCCATCTCAGCTCTCCTCCTGTGGCCCCTACGCCATCCTGGTGGGTGAGTTGTGAGCAACCCCCAGGAGAAGCAGCATGAACTTGACCTGAGGCAGAGCCTGGGGAGACAGCAGCTACAGGTTCTCCAAGTCAAGTCACCAATCCAAATTTTGAGTGAGGAGCTTTGGTGCTCCCATGGCTCTGCTCATATATTGCACTCGATCTTGTTTATTTAGGGCCACAGCGAGCTCTTTAACTGTATGCTCCGCTTGGAGTGCATCCCAGAGACAATGCCGGCCTCCTGTCCCACACTGAGGTAGAAGCAGAACAAATGCCAGGAGGGTTCCTAACTGCCATGCTCCTGAGCCGTGTGGAGCCATGGCCTCTAACATGGGGTCTGTGAGCCAGGCCAGACCTCCGCCCAGCATCCATCTCCCTGCCAGCATCCCCTGTCCCCGTGGTAACTCAGGGCTTTCCTTCTGGCCTGGATGGTGATGGCCACACCAGCAGGGCTGTGGGGGCCTCGGGAGAGATACTCATCCCCCTATCACCCATGAATGCACACCTGACCCCACATAACCCCCTGGGGCTCAGTCCACAGCCCACCATGGTACTGGGAGGGAATTTCTTTTCCCAAACCCCTTCCTATAGTGGACAGAGTAGGCTTGTAGGCAATAAACTAACTTACAGGCAATAAACTAGTTCCCACCCACCCAACTCCCAAGATGACTAGGGAGCCCCGGGTTGGTCAACAGGCCTTTAGTTGGTACCCTATCTGGTTAGGGATAGAAGGGTCTGGAAATAAGACAGGTACACGATCTTGGTTGTGGAGCCATAGGCTTCACTTCCTGGACAGCGGGCAATGAAAGGGGAAAACACCAGGTTCTCTCCTTTTTCCAGTTTGAGAGACAACATTCAGTCCTGTCGGGGAGAAATGACTGAGACACCCAAGACCACTGCCCAGAGGAGGCAGAGGAGGGGCTGCAGGAGGAGAGGAGACGTAGCCAGGAGAACTACAGAGCACGTTTGAAAGTGCTTAACCAGAGTTCATGGTTGACATGGCACACACAATCGACCTGATGGTCTGGCTTCCAGGAGGCAACTTCAAAGGGTTCTGCAATTGGAGGCCCCACCTAGGCTGCCTCGGGAGGAGCTCCAGGACTGTGCCTGTGACCCAAAGGCAGCCTATGCTGCCACCACCAGTCAAGATAACCACTGCCAGACCCCGCCCAGCCAGTTTGGCTCCTGCTGACTTCCAGAATTTCCATTCCAGAGGAGCTAAAAAAGGATGACAAAATCCCTAATTACAGCTTCTGTAGGCACTTCCTCCCCCAGGCTCAAGCTACCTGGCAGGTGGCTAAGAAGGTCTGCAGGTGCCAGTGCCTGGGGAGGGGACCTGTTGGTGCTGAGGCTCCCCGCCCCGCCCCCCTCTCCCCATCCCCCTGGGCCCACAAGCCTTCCCTTAACCTTCAAACCTCTAACCAGACATGGGAGTTTCCCAAGGTTGCAGTCAAGGGACACTTATTTTGCTTGCTACACAACACAAGTCATGTGGGGCCTCAGTGGACCAACCCAACGTGAGGCTGCCTCCAGTCAACCTGGAGCGACCCCACTGATCCCACCAAGGAGGAGGAGAGGGTGGGGATGGGGTGGAGAAGCCCGCAGAAAGAGGCTCCAGAGTCCTACAGGGCGGGGGCTCAGGCAGCTGGGCAGTGACCCATCCCTGGCTGTTCCCTTGGTGATGGTGCTTAGCAGATAGGCAGGGCGCCATGAGAGGCTTTATCATTAGTCCTTCCACGTGTGAAAGGCCAAAGCCCGCCACGGAGGTGGCTATGGGTAGGTGTGAATGGTGGGAGGAAGGGGAGACTGCATGAAAGCCTACCTAAATCCAAGCAAGCTTTACCTCTCAGGAAGCCTGTGTGTACCATCAATATACTTTCATTTAAAGGGCCCCAGCAGTTTCCACTATAGCGCAATGGGATGGATGGTGTCTCTGCAGCGGTGGGACACAGGTTCAATCTCCGGCCCAGGACAGTGGGTTAAGGATCCCGCACTGCTGCAGCTGCAGATGAGGTTGCAACTGCAGCTAGGATTTGATCCCTGGCCCAGAAACTCCATATGCTGCAGGGTAGCCAAAGAAAGGGTTGGGAAAAGTCTAATAAATAAATGGCCCCAGAGTCAAGGGAGTGTGGGATTTGTGCCCTGTGCAGCCACCAGAAGCTCAACTCCTGTATTCCTAGCTGGTTTCCAGAAGCTGTCATTCTGTACTTTCTCCTGATGTGCTCCAGCCTTAGTAAACAAACAAGTCCCAGATAAAGACATGCCATGGACCTTTGCCTTTTGCCTTTTGTTCTTCCTCAGTCTAGGGAACTTCAATTTATTTGCAGTGATCTGAGCCACAACAGTGACAACATTAGATCCTTAACCCACTGAGATGCAAGGGAACGCCTAAGTAAAAATTAAAAATATAAAAGATGTGGGAGAATTTGCTTAGAAATGGGACAGACTTTAATAATCTCTCTTAAGAGGGTAAGACCCAATATAGCGACACTCTAGGCCGAGTGTTGCCCCTTGTCACTGGAAGCACAGTGGTGTTTTTCTTTGGCAGACAATCTTTCCAACTTCTCTCCAACCCTCCATTGCACTAACCCCTCTGAATGCAGTTAATGTATGTAGCCAGCTAATTTGTCCAGTGCTTTAATAAGTTTAGGCCCAGTTCTTGCATTTATATACTGACACGTATGCCAGGTTAAGAAAACAATTTTTTCATATTATCAGTGTTCCTAGAAAATTGTGCCTAATTAAATCACTCTAGTGCTGTGCTCTCAGGCAAACTAATCTCTCCGGGCTTCAAACTTCTCATCCTGAAGTCTGATTTTATTGCTAAGGCTCAGGACAGCTTGAAAACTTCTAAACCTGGATCTGATCTGACCCACAGGGGTATGTAGTTTTAAGCAAAAGTGATATTCAGAAAAGTCCAAATTTACCAAACATCAATAGGGTTGAGAATTGGTCAAACAGTACTTCTCAAACTTATAACACACATACCAATCCCCTGGGCATCTTGTTAAAATGTTGATTCTGATTGAGAAGCTCTGGGTGGGGCCAAAACATCTAGCAAGTTCCTGGTGATGCCTGTGCTGCTGGTCCATGGACCACACTTTGAATAATATGCTAAGGCCTTCCAGTCAACACCACTGCCAAGGGCGCTTCCCGGCGCAGAATCCTGTCTTGCTTTATATCTGTGACGTGGCCACACTGGCCACAGCTGTCTGCCCCCGGGGACCAACACCTCACACCAGAGCAGTCATCTATAGGCCTGCCAGTCATTTGTGAAATAGTTTAGCACAAAACCACTATCCAAAAGGCATGAATATCCACATGGAAGGGCATCTAATCCACGCAAACACTTCCTCTCTCCTGGGAGGTTTGAATGTGACACAGATTTGTCACAGATGCAAACCTGTGCAAGGAGGAAGCACTGAACAGAACAAATGCAGTAGCAAAAAGGTTAGCAGGAGAAGCAGGGGCTGAGCAGCTGAGACATTGACGTCAGAAGTACTAGAGTTAAGAGAAAGGGATTCTGCCATTGATGGGACAGGATGACGGGGCTGCTGGATTGTGTGCTGTATGGTGATGATGTTTTCACCATCCCAGAAGCCTGGCCTCAGGGGTGCTGTATTCTGGCACTCCCCATAAGCCTGGGATTAAAGCCCATAAACGCAGACACCTTGAACATTCCTCTCTACCTTGGGACCCTAGAGGTGATTCTGCCCTTTGAGTCAATCCTTTTCTTCACCCAGGACTTTCCTATAGTTATGCTGTGAGCCACGGGGAGTCCAACCCAGGACTTTCCTGGAGCAAACAGGCATTTTAAAGGCAGCATAATTTGTCCACGTTTCCCACAGAGCCATAAAGGTACCACTTCAGAACACCTTTCCAGAGCCAGATAACCAATTCTACCAAAACGCAATGGTGCAAGAGGGGAAGGATGGCATGGCGGTTTGCTCAGGCTGCCATAACAAAGTACCACAAACTGGGGGGATTAGAAAACAGAATATTTTCTCATGATTCTGGAGCCCAGAAGTCTGAGATGAAGGTGTCAGAGGAGTTGAGGTCTTCTGAGGCCTCTTTCTTTGGCTTGTAGATGGCTACCTTCTTGCTGTGTCCTCACATGGTCTTCTCTCTATACTTGTGCCTGTGTCCTCATCTCCTCTTCTTCTAAGGACACTGGTCTCATTGGATTATGACCACCCTAATGAGCTCATTTTAACTACCTCTTTAAAGACCTTCTCTCTAGGAGCTCCCGTGGTGGCTCAGTGGTTAACGAATCCGACTAGGAACCATGAGGTTGCGAGTTCGATCCCTGGCCTTGCTCAGTGGGTTAAGGATCCGGCGTTGCCGTGAGCTGTGGTGTAGGCTGCAGACATGGCTCGGATCCTGCATTGCTGTGGCTCTGGTGTAGGCTGGTGGCTACAGCTCTGATTGGACCCCTAGCCTGGGTACCTCCATATGCCACAAGTGCAGCCCTAAGAAAGGCAAAAAGACAAAAAAAAAAAAAAAAAAAAAAGACCTCTCTAGATACACATTCTGAAGTCCTGGGGGTGACGATGTCAACATGAGAATTTGATAGCAGGTGAAGATCTTTCAAACCAATCATCCTGCTCTTTGAGGTGGCTGCCAGGCTGGTCCACCACGTGCTAGAAGGTGTATATGCTGGAGCAGGTTCTCCAGAGCTGCCCGCGAAGACTCTGTGAGCTCTGCAAAGGCAAGGTCAGTTGGATACAGCCCCAGCGGGCCAGAGCGGTATCAGTGCTAATTAATACACTGGTTTGGGAGGGCAGCAATGTGCTTCATGGTCTCATAGCCAGCCCTGTCTTGTTCAACACAATTTATGGACATGTTGAATAAACACAGAGGGCATGCTGATGAAGGGTGTGGGTGATGTAAGGCTGAGAGGGATAACGGGTTGCATAATTGATGGAGTCACCTGCACTCCAATGTCCTCAATGAGTAACAGAGTCAAAATTTGAATGAGCATGACTAGCTAGAATAACAGTCCAAAATGAACAAAATGAAGCATGTAGAACAAAGCAGTGTTTTCTCTTTAGGTTGACAGAGGCAATTGACAGACAAGCGCTTTTCAAAATGCAGTGAGCACAGGGATCACCTGGGGATCATACTAAGATGCAGGTTCTGATTCAGTAGGTCCTGAGTGGGGGCTTGAGAGCCTGCCTTTTTAGCAAGGTCCTGGATGAAGTCGATGTTGCTGGTCCACTGGCTATTCTCAGAATAGCGAGGGTGAAGAAGCCCTGGGGTAACTAATCAACCACAAGCACACAATCACCATCTGACTTCAGGTGTATGAATACACCTGCTATCCTGCGGTGCCCCCAGGCCCTGTGCTGTGTTGTGTGTAGCACAGAAAACACATTTCCATGTGGCCTTTAGCAGAGTAGAATGTGACCAAAAGAACAATTAAAATTCTGAGACATCTACATGGTGAGAATGGAAGGAACCAGGACTCCAGCCCACAGAAGCGAACAAGTGTAGGAAAAGACATGGGTAGCTTTCCTCAAACATTTAAAGCGCTGCCACGTGGGACAGAGAGGACCTTCAAAGAATTAAAACACAAACAAACAAAAACAAAACAAGATACAACAACCTCCCCACCAGCTCAGGGTAAGGATCAAGAGTGCAGGTTCTGGGATTGGAGAGACCAAGGTTCAAATCCCAACTCCACTACTTTCTCTGGGACTTCCACTAAGTTGTCTAATCTCTTAGCATCCCAGTGTCTTTATCTGTAAAGCAGAAATAACAATTTCACTGCTATAGTTATACTGTACCTCATAATATACATAGCATAGGACTATTACATTATGGTTATTACCAATTAATTAACTGCTTAATTTTATTTCTCACTTGTCCAAAATTGGTATCTCTGATTAGCAGACAATGCTGCTCTGAGTCATGATTCAGTGACCAAGGCTCCTTCCATCTGGGGGCTCTTCCATCTCCACAAGCCTTCCAGGGTCTCCATGGAAAGGGAAAGAGCACACAAGGTCATACATGGCGGGTTGTCATAAGCCAGTTCTGATACGTCACACATCACCTCTGCCTATACGTCACTGGTCAGACCTCAGGCTCAAGGCCACCTTTAATGACAGGGAGACTCAGAAACATGATCTTGCCGTGTGCCTAGCAGGAAATGAGTTTGGCCAACAGCTGCTGTGAAGGTGGATGATATAAATGGTGCAGGTAGAATGCTTGGGTTGGCCTCTGTTAGAGTCAGTGAGCAACAAAGCGCTGTTATTACATAACTTTGGAGAACAAGTGTAGGCCCCAAATGGTGAATTATAGGAAAGTAGATTTCAAATCAAATCAAGACAAAACACAGAAATAATAGTTCAATTATGGCTTCTGATAAGATGGTAAGATTCCCAGCACTGGGAGTTCCCGTCATGGCGCAGTGGTTAACAAATCCGACTAGGAACCATGAGGTCTCGGGTTCGGTCCCTGCCCTTGCTCAGTGGGTTAACGATCCGGCGTTGCCGTGAGCTGTGGTGTAGGTTGCAGACACGGCTCGGATCCCGCGTTGCTGTGGCTCTGGTGTAGGCCGGTGGCTACAGCTCCGATTGGACCCCTAGCCTGGGAACCTCCATATGCCGCGGGAGCGGCCCAAGAAATAGCAACAACAACAAAAAGACCAAAAAAAAAAAAAAAAAAAAAAAAAGATTCCCAGCACTGGAAGTAGATGACCCAGGATTCAGGGTCCTTTATTCATAAAGGGAGGGAACTGCTTAATTAGGTGGAATGTTGGACCACTTAATCTGGGGACAGTCTCAGAAATATCAAGAACCTTGGGCTGCAGATAAGTGGCTTGCATCTAAAGGGGTTTGCACTTCAATGTGGGAGCCTAGACTACATCTACATCCTTGTGATGTAGATGTCTAATCTCTTAGCACCCGTGTCTTTATCTGTAAAGCAGAACTAACAATTTAGCTGCTATAGTTATACTGTACATCATAATATACATAGCATAGGATTATTACATATATGGTTATGTATGTAACCATCCTTATAATCTATACAGACACTCATCTTTGTAACCTAGCCTGCACCTAAGTGACTGATGGCACTCAGTAATCTTGAAACAGATGTAACCAGAGAGTGGATGTGACATCCCATCATTTTGCTTGATTTGATGTCTTTCTCTCCTTATCCCCATGCCCACCTCTGCACCCATCAAACGATGGATTAAAATTAATCTTAGGAACCTGAGATTTGAGTCTTCCCTGGAGACAACTGCAGACTATATCATGAAAACAAGTTTGAGAATCTGGTAGATGACTGGCCCTATGTTACCACTTTAGGCAGAGCCGGCTGTTCTGACTTTTCTGTGGGTTTCTGCCTAGAATGCAGCAGATTTCTAAGGGTGTTTTCCCCAAACTCCTGTAAACTGTCTGCCTATTCAGTGAATCCATAAGAAGTAGACAGAGGATGGTCTTTGAAAGCAGCAGTAGGCAAAATACACATTCTTTTTAAAAAGTTAGTTAGGATCATTTCAGTATTCCTCACAAAAGAAATCTGATAAAAACCCAAATTGCCTATAGGGACTCTAGATTTAGAACTTGCTTCTGGTTCCAACTCCCAGTTCCAGAGGCTAATAATGCCTGATGGTAGTACCTGTGAGGGGTAGGTAGTTAGAAAAATTATTCTTGATGTTTGTCCAATTTCCAAATCTCTCTCTCTTGCTCTTTTTCTTCTTCTTCTTTTTTTTTTTTTTTTTCTGTCTTTTAGGGCTGCAACTGCGGCATATGGAGATTCCCAGGCTAGGGGTCTAATTGGAGCTGTAGCCGTTGGCCTACACCACAGCTACAGTAATGTGGGATCTGAGCTGTGTCTGCGACCTACACCAGAGCTCCCAGCAATGCCAGATCCTCAACCCACTGAGCAAGACCAGGGATCGAACCTGCAACCTCATGGTTCCTAGTCAGATTCGTTAACCACTGAGCCACGATGGGAACTCACAATTTCCAAATCTCTCAGTGATATGTCTCTGCCTGGTAATTCTTCCCATTTGCTTCTTCCTTTTCTTTCCCAATGATACAGACTCCCAGCTCAAAAGGGAGACTGCCAGTGTCAAATCAACTGGTTTGATTGATTTTTTGGGACTGGGTCCCCAGCTGGCACTCTAGAGACTGTGAAAGGAGCATTTACTGACATTTTCCACATATTGGCACATTCTCATTTCAGGACTAGACAGGCAGGCCTCAGATGTGGGTTTGGGGCCAGACTACCACAATAAAGTAAGTATCACAACAAAGAGAGTCACACAAATATTTTGGTTTCCCAGTCCATATAAAACTTATATTTATACTACACTGTAATCTATTAAGTTTGCAATGGCATTATGTCTAAAAAAGCAATGTACAACCTTAACTTAAAAATACCTAATTGCCAACAAGTGCTAACCATCCTCTGAGCCTTCAGTGAGTTGTAAATTTTGGTTGGTGGAGGGTTTGAAATGTTGCGAGATATCTAACAAAATTCGACACAGAGACATGAAGTGCGCAAATGCTTTTGAAAAAAACGCTCCAGTAGACTTGCCTGACGCAGGGTTGCCACAAACCCTCAATTTATAAAGCAAAGCGCAATTAAACGAGGTATGCCTGTGCTCTCTTGAAGTGACCACTGTCATAAAAAAAATTCTAATATTTGACACCCATTGGAACCAGCCCCTTCCACGTGAAATAAACTTATGCTTTGCTCATAGTGTGGAGAATTTCCTTAAGAACAGTCAACATGTACCTAGCACTCAAAGGCTCAAAAGGCTTCTGAAGACAAAGTCACTTGAATATACTTCTGTAAATACCAGCACAGTCTAAACCATATCAAAGACATTTCTCAGAACAGAGTTGCCTACTAGGAACTTCTGAGCCTAAAGAGGAGAGAAGTCGGGTGGGGGAAGAGGAGGGCAGGTCTTTTGACAGACCACAAGATTCTAAGTTACCTGTTTAGGGAGACACCCCTTTACATTTTAACAACCACTAAGTTTTTCACTACTATTGAAGTTGGAGGAAGAAAATAAACTTATCAAGAATATATGATCATATACATATGCTCCTGTCTCTCCATACTCAGGCCCACCTGGAACTTGAGAATGGGACTCTATTTGGAAAGAGGACCTTTGCTGATGTTAGTTAAGGGTCAAGGTGAGATCATACTGGATTAGAGTGGGCTGTGAATTCATTGCCTGGTGTCCTTACAAGAGGAGAGGACAGAGAAGACACAGAAACGACTGTGTGAAGGTGGAAGATGGAAGACACTGGCGTTCTGTTGCCATGGCCACAGAATGTCACAAGCCGCCAGAAGCTGGAAAAGCTGAGAAGGTTCTTTCCAGAGCCTTTGGAGAGAGCAAGGCCTTGCCGACACCTTGATTCCAGACTTCTGGTCTCTAGAAGGGTGAAAGAATTTAACTGTGTTTTAACTCTAACCCTAACCCTAAACCCTAACCCTAACCCCATTGTGGCAATTTGTGAGGCAGCCCTAGGACACTCATCCAGCTTGATACAGGCCAACAAGGATGGTTGCACTGTTCTCTGACTGGGGCCTGGCCCAGCACCGCACATGCCTTACATTTTGTGATAATGGCAGAAAAGACACGACACCACATTTATTTACTTGCTCTCCTCGGCATGAGTGGCAAACTCTGCCTACTTTTATAGGAATTAAAATTCCTAAGTAGCATCCAGTGAGATATTCAGATGGCCATTTGAAAGTTCCTTGGAGACTGTCTGGCACAACTTCACAGTCCCATTTAGGGAAATGGAAACCTAAGATATGAGATTTCATCAAGAAGCCAACCAGCAAATCCCTACCTTCCCTCATCTGCTGGCAAAGCTTCCATTAAAATTACAAACAGGAAAAGTTATCAGTCTCAGCCTAAACCTTATGGGTAACACTTCTACTTGCTTTGGATTTGCTCAATAGTGCACAAAGAACTATGGCAATTCTTCTTTACCTTTTTTTGGTTTGTTTTTGCTTTCTAGGACCACATTTGCAGCATATGGATGTTCCCAGGCCAAATTGGGATCCAAACTTCATCTGGGACCTACATACACCACAACTCATGACAACTCACTGAGTGAGGCCAGGGATAGAACCTGCAACCTCATGGTTACTAGTTGGATTTGTTCCTGCTGCGCCACAACAGGAACTCCCACTTTACCTTCTCATATAGAGGCTCAATGCAAGTAATGAGGAGAAAAGAAGAGTATTTTCATTTCATCCCTCAGTGCAGCAAATTCAAATTGTTTTAAACAAATCCAGATGCTAGATGAGGGCACCAAAACATGGCCTCAACATCATTTTGAAATGATAGAACTCAGAAATGATGTTTTATTCTGGTAGTTGTGTTTCTTCTCTCTCTCTTGTTATTTTATTTTTTTATTTTGGTGCTGTTCCCAATGGTGTGTAGGTAAAGATACAAAGCTGCAACAACTATAGGACCTAAAATGTCTATAGATTTAGCACAGAAAAAAAGGATAGAAGGAAATGCATGAAATATTAAGTATTTTCATTTTCCTAATAGTATTTTATTTTCTAAATTTTCTACAATGAGAATATATCATTGTTATAATCAAGGGAAAATGCTGGATGGGGAGGGGGTTGGTTTCAGGCAGCTCTTAGCACTCTCTTTTTTCTATAATCTCTTTTAAATAAAAATTGTAAATAATTCATTTAGAAGACAAAGGGAGGGGACTTTTATATTCTTTTGTACTATGAATTTTTGACATCACCAACATTAGCTGCTGCTTTAATTTCCAACATTATTTTCCATTTCTCCCATACATAACTTTCAAAATCAACCAAACTAAATATTTACTTCCCTAAAAGTACTTTATCCCCAGCCCCCCCCCTTTTGTTTTTCAACCATTTCCCTTAGAAAGCCTTAGAACACAGGACTTAAAAAATCTTAACCATTCTTTTCATTGCTCCAGTCAAATTTTATTTCTTCTATGAGAGATTAAACATGATCATTCCATTTGGAAGTAATACCTTTTTTCTAAAGGCGGCTATGAGAGTTTGCTATTTACACCTCTGCTTAGGAGGAGAATATGCTTCTTCGCCTTATTAGTGTGTTTATGAATCCAAAGTCCATCTCTCTGACTAGAGAACCCCTCTAGGACACGGACTGTCTTGTGCATCTTTGCTCCTCAGAGTCCCATATACAGAAATTTTTTTTTTCCTTCCCTTTTTAGGCCCACACCTGTGGCATATGGAAGTTCTCATGCTAGGGGTCGAATTGGAGCTGTAGCTGCCGGCCTACACCACAGACACAGCAATGCCAGATCCTTAACCCACTGAGCGAGGCTAGGGATTGAACCTGCGTTCTCATGGACGCTAGTTAGATTTGTTAACCACTGAGCCACGATGGGAACTCCAAAATTCATTAAATTCTTACAAGCATATCATAGGTAGGTACTATATTTTCAGATGAGGAAACAAAGGCAGAGAAGTTAAATAATTCACCCAAGGTCACATTACTGGTAAGAGGCAAGGCTGAGAAGGGCAGCCAGGGCGATATTGCCTCAGTATCACCTATGCTAAGAGAACTGAGGAAGATCTAGGTCTGGTCTCATTACTTCTAAGGAGAAGAGCTGTCATCAGAATTGCTCTCATCATGTATTACCAACAAAGTCAAAAGTCTTCAAGTGAGTTCCTTGGAAATATTTTCTTCCTACAAATATTCCATGTGCAAAGTCCACATAAATTCTAAACCCATTACTATTATGTGTTCCTCTCACTAACCAGTCAGTGTCCAAGTATGTGGTGACCAACACTTCAGGTTTCTTGCATGCAGAGCAGTCTCTCAAAGTTTCCCCCCCAAAAAATACGGCAAAAATATTCTCTTGAGGATTCCTACTGGTAGAATAACTTCAATAAAAACACAACTGCACCAACGCCATATGAGTGAAATGCATGTGAAAATACTAAGAGGTTGTTAAAACGTCAGAGAAAAAGAAAATGGTATCAGATGTAAATTCTGCCTAAAGGTTAAAAAAAAAGTTATTTCTGCAGAACAAGACATATTAAAGTATCTGAAAAGATAAGAACACTAAAAACAACAAAACAAAAACTGGCTACCAGGTCACATATAAACAGAAAATATACTATGCTTTTATTTCCTACACAATTACTGATGCTACCAGAAAACTAGACCTCATCAATGAATTTGATAAAGTTGCAGGATACAGAATTAATACACAGAAATCTGTTGCATTTCTATACACTAACAAAGAACTATCACAAAAAAATTAAGGAAACAATCCTATTTACCACTGCATCAAAAATAATAAAATACTTAGGAATAAACCTACCTAAGGAGGTAAGAGATCTGTACTCAGAAATCTATAATACACTGATGAAAGAAACACTGCGTTGATTGGAAGAATTAATAATTAAAATGACTATATTACCCAAGGCAATCTACATATTCGATGCAATCTCTACCAAAAGACCAATGGCATTTTTTCACAAAACTAGAACAAATAATTTTAAAATCTGTATAGAAACTCAAAAGACCCCCAAATAGCCAAAATGATCTTGAGAAAGAAGACCAGAACTGAAGAATCACACTCCCAGTCTTCAGACTACACTGCAAGGCTACAGTCATCAAACAGTATGGTATTGGTACAAAAACAGACACATAGATCAACAGAACAGAACAGAGAGCCCAGGAATAAACCCACATGTTTTTGGTCAATTAATCTAAGACACAGGAGGCTAGAATATACAATGGAGAAAAGACAGTCTATTCAATAAGTGGTGTTGGAAAAACCAGATGTCACTTGTAAAAGAATGAAATTAGAATATTCTCTAACACCACATACAAAAATAAACTCAAAATGGACTAAAGACCTAAATATAAGGCCAATTACTATAAAACTCCTAGAGAAAAACAGGTAGAACACTCTTTGACGTAAACCTGCAGCAATTTTTTTTTTGATACATCTTCAAAAGTAAATGAAACAAAAGCAAAAATGAGCAGGACTGAATTAAACTTAAAAGCTTTTGCACAGCAAATAAAACTACCAACAAAATGAGAAGTCAACCTACTGAGTGCAAGAAGACATTTGCGAATGATATGATTGCTAAGGGGTCAATATTCAACACACATAAACTCAACAACAAAAAACCCAAATAACTTGATTAAAAATGGGCAGAAAAACTGAAGAGACATTTTTTCCAAAGAGGAAATGTAGATGGCCAACAGGCATATGAAAAGATACCCAACACTGCTAATCATCAGGGAAATGCAAATCAAAACCACAATGAGGGAGTTCCCACTGTGGCTCAGCAGTCAGAACCCGACTAGTATCCATGAGAATGTGGGTTCAATCCCTGGCCTCGCTTGATGGGTTAAAGGGCCCGGTGTTGCCACAACCTATGGTGTAGGTCACAGACATGGCTCAGATCCCACATTGCTGCGGCTGTGGTGCAGGCCATCAACTACAGCTCTGATTCAACCCCTAGCCTGGGAACTTCCACAAGCAGTGAGGGCAGTCCTACAAAGACCAAAAAAACCCAAACAACAAAAGCCACAATGAGATACCACTTCACACCTGTCAAAATGAATATCATCAAAAAGAGCACAAATAGCAAATGGTGGCCAAGGATGTGGTAAAATGGAACCCTTTTACACTGTTGGTGGGAATGTAAATTGGTACGGCCACTGTGAAAACAGTATATGGAGGTTTCTCAAAAAACTAAAAGAACTACCATATGACTTAGCAATTCCACTTGGGTTTACATCTAAAAGCCCCCCAAAACACTAATTTGAAAAGATACATGCACCCCAATGTTCATAATAGCATTATCACAATTGGCAACACATGGAAGCAACCTAAGTGTTCCTCAACAGATGAATGGATAAAGAAGATGTCACATACAGAAACACACATACACAATGGAATAATACTCTGCCATAAAAAAGAATGAACTTCCACTGTTTTGCAGCAACATGGACCTCAATGGCATTATGCTAAGAAAAATAAATCAGAGAATGATAAATACTGTATGATACTACTTATATGTGGAATCTAAAAAATGCAACAAACTAGTGAATATAACACAAAAGAAGCAGACTCACAGATATAGAGAACTAATTGTTACTAGTGGGGGGAGGGAAGTGGGGAAGGGCAATATAGGATTAGGGGAAAAAAGGTTATAATGGGTTTACATAAAGTCATAGGTGTGATGCAAAAAAAGCCTTTGACAAAATCCAACACCCATTTCTGATAAAAACCCTTCAGAAAGTGGGCATAGAGGGAACCTACCTCAACATAATAAAGGCCATATACAACAACCCCACAGCTAACATCATTCTTGATGGTGAAAAGCTGAAAGAATTCCCGCTGAGATCAGGAACAAGACAAGGATGTCCACCCTCACCATTTCTATTCAACATCGTTTTGGAAATCCAAACCACGGCAATCAGAGAAGAAAAAAGAAATAAAAGGAATCCAAATTGGAAAGGAAGAAGTAAAACTATCACTGTTTGCAGATGACATGATACTATAGCTAGAGAATCCCACGAACTCTACCAGAAAACTGTTAGAGCTCATCAATGAATCTGGCAAAGTCGCAGGATACAAAATGAACACACAGAAATCGACTGCATGTCTATATGCTAACAATGAAAGATCAGAAAGAGAAATGAGGGAAACAATCTCATTTATCGTCACATCAAAAAAGAATAAAATACCTAGGAATAAACCTACCTAAAGAGACAAAAGACCTATAGTCTGAAAAGTAGAAGACGCTGATGAAAGAAATCAAAGATGACACAAACAGATGGAAAGACCTACCATGCTCTTGGATTGGAAGAGTCAACATTATCAAAATGACTGTACTACCCAAGGCAATCTACAGATTCAATGCAATCCCTCTCAAACCACCAAGGACATTTTTCACAGAACTCAAACAAAACATTTCAAAGTTTGTTTGGAAGCACAAAAGACCCAGAATAGCCAAAGCCATCCTGAGAAAGAAAAATGGACCTGGAGGAATCAGGCTCCTTGCCTTCAGACTATACTACAAAGCAGCAATCATCAGAACCATATGGTACTGGCACAGAGACAGACATCCGGATCAGTGGAGCAGGATAGAAAGCCCAGAATTAAACCCACACACCTACAGCCAACTCATCTATGACAAAGGAGGCAAGAATATACAATGGAGAAAAGACAGCCCCTTCAGTAAGTGGGGCTGGGAAAACGGGACAGCCACATGTAAAAGAATGAAATTAGAACACTTCCTAACACCATACACAGAAATAAACTCAAAATGGATTCAAGACCTAGATATAAGACCAAACACTACAAAACTCTTAGAGGAAAACATAGGCCAAACGCTCTCCAACATAAACCACAGCAACAAAGTCTTCTCAGATCCACCTCTTAGAGTTAATGACAGTAAAGACAAAAATAAACAAATGGGACCTAATTAAACTTAAAAGTTTCTGCACAGCCAAGGAAACCCTAAACAGAATGAAAAGACAACACACAGAATGGGAGAAAATATTTGCAAATGAAGTGCCTGACAAGGGATTAATCTCCAAAATTTATAAACACCTTCTGCAGCTCAACACCAAAAAAAAAAAAAAAAAAAAAAAAAAAAAAAAAAAAAAAAGCCATACAAGCCCATCCAAAAATGGGCACAAGATCTAAACAGATAATTCTCCAAGGAAGACATACAGATGGCCAAAAAACACATGAAAAGATGTTCAACATCACTCATTATTACAGAAATGCAAATCAAAACCACTATGAGGTGCCACCTTACACCAGGCAGAATGGCCATCATCAAAAAGTCTACAAACAATAAGTGCTAGAGAGGGTCTGGAGAGAAAAGGAACCATGTCACACTGTTGGTGGGATTGTAAATTGGCGCAACCACTGTGGAAAACAGTTTGGAGATTCCTCAGAAAACTAAACATAGAATTACCATTTGATCCAGCAATCCCACTCCTGGGCATCTATCCAGAGAAAACCAGGACTTGAAAAGACACATGTACTCCAGTGTGCATTGCAGCACTATATACAATAGCCAAGACATGGAAACAACCTAAATGCCCACCAGACAGAGGAGTGGATAAGGAAGATGTGGTACATGTACACAGTGGACTACTACTGAGCCATCAAAAGCAAAGAAATAATGGCATTTGCAGCAACATGGATGGACCTAGAAATTTCCATGCTAAGTGAAGTCAGTCAGGCAGCAAGACACCAACATCAAATGCTATCACTTACATGTGGAATCTGAAAAAAGGACCCAATGAACTTCTTTGCAGAACAGATACTGACTCACAGACTTTGAAAAACTTATGGTTTCCAAAGGAGACAGTTCCAGGGTGGGGGGATGCACTGGGGTTGTGAGAAGGTAATGCTATAAAATTGGGTTGTGATGCTCATTGTACAACTATAAATGTAATAAATTCGTTGAGTAATAAAATAAATCATAGGTGTGAAAAATTTAAAAACTGTAAAGCACTATAGAATTTAAAGAATCTTTCATTCAATTAAAAAAAAAACAAGAAAAAGAAATAAAGGCTTTAATACAATGGAAAACTTTCCTTTTTTTAAAAGAAAAAATGTGGAATTCCCATTGTGGCTCAGCGGAAATGAATCTGACTAGTATCCATGAGGACCAGGTTCAATCCCTGGCCTCACTCAGTGGGATAAGGATCTGGTGTTGCCATGAGCTGTGATGTAGGTTTCAGATGTGGCTCGGATCTGGCGTTGCTGTGGCTGTGGTGTAGACCAGTGGCTACATCTTGACCCCTAGCCTGGGAACCTCCACATGCCCTGAGTGTGGCCCTAAAAAGAAAAAAAAAAAAAAAAAAAAAAAAAAGAATTGTTTCAGGAGGCAACAATTTAAAAGGTCCATTGGTCATATTAAAAATTAAATGGATAAAATGGTGAATTTTATTTGTAAACATGCCTCAATAAAGTTGCCTACAAAAACAGTAAATGGAGAATTTCTGGTACTTTTCTTTTTTACTGTTCATCACAAGATAAATATTTAAGGCAGCGTCTCAAACTTCAATGCTTAAAGGGGTCAAAGGAAAGTAAACTTATGCCCCCCATACATCCAGCAGACTGTCATACAAATGGGTATATCTAGACATTCTAGATCTTCTAATTTTTCAAAAGAAGTAACAATACAGATTTTTTTGTGTGTGTGATTAAAATATTGGCAGTACTGTGTGAGTCACAGAGAATGCATTTATGGATCAAATCTGCCCCCAAGGTCACCATTTTGCAAACTGAGTGGAAGAATACCTTGGGTCTTCTATTTTTGTTATTTTGTGTGTAAGGATATACTTTGCAACACAAAGTTTAAACATGTATATTAAAAAATACCTCTTGAAAAAGAATACCTTTGTAAGAAAACCTAGACGGGCCAAGAAAAGCTTTTGGAATGATATGTGTAGCTTTCACTGTGAGTCAATACTGTGCAAATTTACAACTATTTTAATATACAGGAACTTGGATCTGAAGTGAGGTTCTGGAACCCAAATGTTCACACTCCAAAGTAAGGAACAATCTGAGCCAAGAAAGATCCAGTGCCCAGGCCCCAGCTTCAGGGGCCATATTTTCAAAGTTAGTGATTGAACAAAGTTGTTCTTATAATAAAATAATTATTTTAATGAAGTATTTGAAATAATTTTAAACATCTGATCAATAAGATTATACACAAATATGGGATTATGCTGCACTTTACCAAAAAATAAAGCTAAGCATTTAAATATACAAAAACAACTTTAGGTATAGATCTCTTCTTAAAGAACTCTTTTAACATATACATAATTTATAGCATTTTACATAAGAACTTGCTGAAACAAAAAAACGTGGCCAGTTTAAAACTTAACTACAGTATAGAATATGGCCATAACAGTCCCGATGGGAAGAACAGGATGAAGAATAACATACTTGAGGTTTTTTCCCCCTGAATTCCTTTCCTAAGAAGCACAGCTTTCCCTTTTTCTTTTTTAAACCTTCTTTGGAGGATTTACTTGCTCTTTCTGTATGTGATTCTAACTACAGCTATTATTTTTCACCGGCTACATGCCACAAAAGTGGAATTAAAAAAAACAAAACAAAACAGGATTTGTTTTGCAAAATGTCAGCTTCCTCCTCAGAGGAATATATATAACATGCTTCTCCTAATATATTTAGAGCCGAGATCTCCACGAGTAAGATGCTGACATTACCTTTTGAGTATAGAATCCCAAATGGAATCCTACTGTTGAAAATTTCTAATCATCCATTAGGATTTCTTAAATGCAACAAGATGCTTAAAGTTTAAGAGTAACTAAAAGAGTTTATAAAACTATCCTTCTTGAGATTTAAAGCAATACACAAAACAAAAGAAAAAACTTCCTCCTTTTGAAATACTATAATTTGAAAAAGTTTGATGTATTTTCCTTTTTTTTTGGTTGGGCTGTGATTTTTTTTTTCCTATCAGCAAAATATGTATTGGTTGCTTTGGAATTCCAACTCAACCCCTGCCCCTCTTAGCTGTATGCAGCATATTTCCTGTTTTATGATTTCATTTTCATTCCTGCTGGCCCAGCCCCATCAGTTTGGATGCACCATTCCTTCTTATATGCTCGTCTTTTCCATTTTCAACGAGGTATATCAGCAGTATCAATTTTATGGGTTTCCCCAACAAGGATGTTCCCCCCTTCAGTATCAGAAGCAGCACGTGGTGACCTTAAACCAGGGAATAGCAACCTCAAGCACAAACTATCCCCATTTGTCAATGTCTTGACAACAATGGGACTCAGCTGACCAAAGTCGCCACAGGCCTTACCCTGTGGCTTGTCATCTTCAACTACAGAAGGTGATGGTCATAATTAGCTAAGCAACTTCTGATTCTAGCCCCCAAATCTAACACTTTGAGTCAATTCTGTACAGGATGAAATACATACAGTTTCGTGATAAGCAGTGACTCTTCTTCCCAGCATCTCAGTGCAGGGCGTATCAGGGAAAGACACCTTACTTGTTAACTGTTGGGCAAATGAGGCAGGCACTAACAAACAGGGCCTTGCAATATTAAACACATTGGTAGGCAGGTGCCTATTTCTGTGCAAACCATATTTCACAACCAATTTTCACAAGACAAAGCTGAATCCTAGTCATTAAGAACCTCATGGGATAGACAAGCAAAATATAAGAAAAGTTTGTAACTGTAAACAATGGTCTTCCCTATTGGTGATGATTTTCCAGAAACTGAAATTTCATGTCAGTGCGACAACGCTCTCTATGTCTTCTTTGGCAGTAAACAGCAAGGATCTGGATGGAGAGGGCCGTGGTCACTTCAGAAGGGCCAGGTACAGAGCTCGGGAATACTTCATCTCCCTCTCCTGCTCCATGCAGAAGATCAGGTCCCTGAGGCATATTCTTGTGATTCTTGGACGAAGCAACTGTTTGGTGGCTGTCAGGCTGGATGTCCCAGAAGCAAAAAGGTTATCTTTTAAGCCCTAAACAAAATAAAGAAAGAAGCATGTTTAAAGTCAGCAATCTTTCACAAAGAGAGAACCCATCTCTTGGCAAGAGCCCACCAGCCTCTGCCCCTGGGTTAGGTGCTGGAGGCAATATCACGGTGCAGCTCCACCCTGTTCTCCAGTGGCCCAGGCTCTTGGGGAGACCCACTGCTGCTGCAACTAATTCATGCCTTCACACGCTCTCTCACCTGGACCAGGGCCACAGTCTCTTAATTGGCTTCTCCACTTCACTCCGCTCTTTGCTGCACATCGCAGGGCAGACTGTCCTCTTTAAAGGTCTTAGGTAAAACTTTTGGAGTGATGGATGCGGTCATTACTCTGCGGTGATGATTTCACAGGTGTACATATATGTAAGAACCTGTCAGACTGTACACTTCAACTGTGTGTAGGCTTCTGCATGTCAATTATAAAAGTAAAAGCTTCATATGGTTCAGATCCTACCACTCCATGGTTCAAAAACCTTCAACTGTTCCTCACCGTCCAGGGCAGCGACTTGAACACTTGTACTCTGAGAGCTCTGCTAAGCGCCTTACATATTATCTCTTTTCTTTCCTACAACACTGCAGCAAGTGGCATGGGTGCTGTCCCCATTCACCAAATGAGGAAACTGGGCCTATTTAATGTCACCCAGCAACAGTCAGCTGGGACTCAATTTTAAATTTGATCTAAAGTGAACGCTCTTAGTCTGTTCCATATTATATCCCACATCAGGTCAAGTTCATTACTCGGCTTCCCCTCAGCCTTACTTCCCTTTGCAGAGATTGGCAAAAGGCCATTCCAGGCCCATCTACTCATCCTTTAAGAGTCATTTCAAATGGTTCTACTTGCCCTCCCTTCCCCATAAGAATTCTCACTGTGGCAATTACCTTACACTGTATTACAGTAATTTCTATATGCTGCCACCACCACCACATACCCACTAGATCATAAGCTTTCTGAGGACAGGGACTATCATTTCTACGCCTCCTAGAACAACATAGATTCTCAGCAATACTTTCTCAACTGGATGTCCTAATTCAAAACAGAACAGCAAATGTGAGTTCTAAATGTCATTCAAAATCAAATGACATTCAATACTCCCGTATTGATATTTTTCAAATATCAATATGCCTATACGTCACTGTTTTTAAAAACAGATTGGAAGAAGAAATAAAAAACACAGACTACTCAAACAAACGGTATTTTGGCAAAAAAATGAATCCTTTGTTCTCCCATTCTCTCTCTCATTTTTTTTTTTTTAACCAAACTGTTTCGAAAACATCTCAATTGGATTGGCAACCTTCCTTTCCCTACTGAAAAACTTATACAAGGAAAGACATTCATCTAGCATAGGAAGAAAATCTTAGGGTTCTATAATATTCTTTTTATAATCATCAAATTTTAATTACTCCCTCTGCATTTTTGGTTTTCAGTTTTGTTTTGATGGAAGGTAAAGAAATCCTCTTTAAGGGCTCTAAAACACTATAGTCAAAACAAGTCAACTTAATTCCATATACGTTCACAGAAGGACTGGGAATACTTTATCTCACAGTTAAATAAAATTCCTTCAAAGATACTGTTCACTTCTGAAAGAATATGATGTCACAATCACATTTCTATACTCATTACATTAAACTTGCTCAAAAGCAGCCCTGGAACCAATTTTGGAAAGTCTACATCTTTTTATAAAGACAAAAAGATTAGCGTGGGCTGCATAACTGCCTGGCTACTTCTCCTGGAGCCCCTCTTCAGTGTGAAGCCAGTCTCTCTTCACCTCGGCAAGGTTATTGGTGATGAACGCAAGTTTTACAAATACAAGTGCCAGCCTCTGAGCTTTGGCTAAACATGGCAGTCAAGCACTAGCACACCACTCCTTCCTGCTGAGGCCACAACTTAGCTGGCAGCATAACACAGACACACTCTTGTTTTGTTTGTTTGTTTTTGTTTGTCTTTTTGTCTTTTAAGGCCACACCTGCAGCATATGGACGTTCCCAGGCTAGGGGTCTAATCGGAGCTACAGCCACTGGCCTACACCACAGCCACAGCAACACAGGATCCAAGCTGCATCTGCAACCCACCCCACAGCCCACAGCAATACCAGATCCTTAACCCACTGAATGAGGTTTGATCCCGTATCCTCATGGATCCTAGTCAGGTTCATTAACTGCTGAGCCACAACAGGAACTCCCCAACACAGATGTACTCTTTTATAAATCATCACTGTCAAAATAATCTTATAAGAATTTTACAGAATGGGCCCACGCAACTCAGCCTTGGAACACTGATAAAAAAAGACACATTGGGAAGAAGTTAATAAAACGAATCATGGGCACTGAGCAGGAACTTTGTTGTATACAGGAGATGTGTGTTTAAAACTACAGTACATTTAGCTAGAGGCACTTTTCTTAGCCAAAAATTAGATATATTATGCTAAAGCTGAATCTATATATGTTTATAAATGTTTCCTACCAAGAGTATGCCAAAAATCCCTCGTTTAGTGTTTTATATTAAATTTTAAATTAAATGGCTAGATGGATACACTATGTCTTGGCAATTTCATTTCTATATAAACATCCAGAAACATGTCATGTGTTTAACAAAAGACATGTATAAGAGTATTTAGCACTACTATTCATAATCACCCTAAACTAGAAACAGTCCAAATGTTCATTAAGAGCTGAATAAACTGTGGACTATTCATACAACTGGAATACTACACAGTAGTAACAAACCAAGTAACAAGGACAATATCATGAAAATGTTAAATGAAAGGATCCAGATGCAAAGGAATATGGTTTGATTCCATTTCTATAAAGTTTAAAAAACAGGCAAAGAGTTCCCGTTATGGCACAGCAGAAATGAATCTGACTTAGGAACCATGAGGTTGCAGGTTTAATCTCTGGCCTTGCTCAGTGGGTTAAGGATCTGGCATTGCCGTGAGCTATGGTGTAGGTCGAAGACACAGCTCGGATCTGGTGTTGCTATGGCTATGGCATAGGCCGGCAGCTGTAGCTCCAATTTGACCCCTAGCCTGGGAACCTCTACATGCTGTGGGTGCAGCCCTAAAAAGCAAAAAAATAAAAGACAGGCAAAGATATAGACGTTGGAACAATGATTCCCCTTAAGGGAGAGGTTTTCTGGGATTTGGTGATGTTCTCTTTCTTAAATTGAGCACTGCCTGCATAAGTATGTTTGTGCTGTGGAAATTCAGTGAGCTTTCATGATTTCATGTATACTTTTCTGCACCGATGTTATATACTTCAATTTAAAAAAATTTAAATTGGCACCCAAAAAAATCTTGTGTAAGTAGGAAATTTAAAAAGGAAACAAGGAGGAAAGAAAATTAGGCAAATTGTTAAATAGAAAAAAATCAAGGCGACCTAATCATCTGGGTAAGGAACAAAGGGGTCACAGTTCACGTCCGTCATGTGACAAGCCTGAAGGATCCAAGGGAAAGAGCCCTATCACAGCTGCCAGCACAGGGTTGAAAAGGAGGTCATTCCAACAGGATGCGGCAGAAGGCCTGAGGCAATGTTAGAAATGAAACAAACCCCAAGGGACATTCAGTAACCCAACAGAAATGTCTTTTACAATTCACAGCTTTACAAAGGTGATAGCATTTTCTTCCCCCAAATAGTGACTGTTGGGCAAGTAAATCTTTCTTGAACTTAGATACAAAGACACAGCTTGTGATTTGGGAAAAGCACAACCTGACCTGTCAGCTTCACACTGACCTGGCCAGAATAATCAGCTAGCTCTCAATTATCCATGGTAAGGAGGGTGGAAAAGAAATTCTAACCTGCCTGCACCATCAGTTTTAATTTTCTTCTTGACCAAGTCCTTTCCTCAAAGTTGTCTACGACTGTTTTCTGGTTACACTATACTGTCGACGCTAAAGAACATGAATACAAAGAGACCAGAATTCGTAAGAAGAGAAAAGAAAAAAAAAAAAAAAAAAAAACTCTTGAGAATGTACTATTTGCTTCTTAAATAGAGGGTTTTCCCAATTGACTTTCCCCATGAAGATATCCCTTAATCAGCATTCTTCACTTAGATGAAAAAAAAGGCAAAACAGAAGATGAAATTCAATGAAGATGAAACAAATAATTCACTAAGTGCACAAGAGATATTTTCAGAAGTATAATCAAACCTAAATGTAAAAATTCTCTAACACTGTCAGGTCAATATGTTAGCCTTCATTAATCTGTTCAATTATATTACTAAATAAAGTTTCTTATTTTATAATGAAACTTCTGAGCAATTATTTTGCTCTAACAAGAGAAAACAGAACAGTCAGTTACCAGTTTGAGAAATAACACCATTTTAAGAAAGAAACTAAAAATTAAAAATAACCAGTTATCCACACCCCACCCAACTTAACAGAGCAGGTGCCATGAAGTAAAACCTTTAAAAGCGTCTCATCTTTTCCCGTGTTTCCTTAAATTATGTTACCGCTATACGGAGAAGTAGAAAGAACATCTTTGAGCCCAGGGGCTTCATGAATCCTTCTGAGGGCCTTGGTGACTTCTCAGGGGCCTCTGTTTCCGAGAGCCACCATCCAAGGCTGCTTAGCTTCACACTGATTCAATCCAAGAGCTATCTGGGTTCCTGGGCAACTACCATGGGCAAGGAACTGTTCTGGTAGCATAAGATATACAGGATGACTGAACAGTGGTGAATACAGGTTGTCTCCTCCATAAGCAACCTCAAATTACTTAACTTCTCTGTGCCTCAGTTTCCTAATCTGCAAAATAGGGACAGTAACTGTAATTATCTCATAAGGTCGGCTTGAGGATTAAAAGAGAACAATGCCTGGCATACAGTATATACTCTATAAATGTCGTTCATCAGTTAGGAGGCATTGAGGGCTTATAATAAGCAGGAAACAATATAATCCTACTTCCAGATCTTTCTTTCCATCCCCGGTTAAATCAAATTAAACTTTCCTGCCCATGTCCTATTCTCTTAAGTCCTGGCTAATTTAAAGAAATAATTTGTCCTGTCTTACCTTGTCCCTCTTAGTGAAATTTTTGTATTTTAGTTGAGTTCTGAAGGCTTAAAGCTAAAAAGCTAACTACTGGGCATTTCAGATAAATGGTAGGTAGATAAAAGGATGTATCCTGGGATAGGAAGGTTTTCATAAGCTTCTCAAATCCAACCACACTTATCAATACTGTTTCCAGGAGCAGATGTCCATTTCTTCCACTCTATTGCCTGAATCACAAGACCAAGAAAACACCAATGTGTCCTTGAATCTTAACAGTTAACCAGGAACAGAAGTTGGATGTTTTTACCTCTAAGTGGCAAAGATTCATTACATTTCTCAGACTCTCTACTTGATTTGAACCCCAATGTCACCTGGACAGCTTTTAAAGGATAACTCAAGTCTTACACTTGAAGGAAAAATAAGAACTAGACATAGAGAACAGGAAGTGGAAAGAAGACCTAGCTCCAGAACAAATATCAAACATCTTCTAAGTCTTGGAAGCAAAGACAAAAGTGTTCAGGATGCCTGGCCTTCCTAAAACAAATACACTGAAAATCCACATTTGAAAGACCTGAGCTTTTAGGCCTTAAGGGCAGCAGAGCACAGAAAATACTGAGCTGCGAGACTGACTGCCCTCTGCTGGTCAACAAGCAGAACTTTAAGTAACAGATCCCTCACTTTTCTCAATTTTGTTTCATTCCTTTGAGTTATTTAGGAATAGAGACAACCCTGCAGGTTAACTTCCGCCCTAGAATCCTGTCACCTCTAAGTGTCTCATTTCAACTGTCTTTTATGGAACTAACATGTCTAAGTAGACTCATGTGACATGTAATCATGGGTTTTGAGTTCTAATTCTAGTTGTGAAATTATGAGAGCTATAAAGACAAAGCTGGTTGTCCAATGCTAATGACTATCCCTATCTTTTTTTAATTTAAAAAACAATTTTTAAATTTTTATTAAAGAATAGTTGATCTAGCAATTCCCATCGTGGCTCAGTGGTTAATGAATCCAACTAGGAACCATGAGGTTGTGGGTTAGATCCCTGGCCTCGCTCAGTGGGGTGAAGGATACAGCGTTGTTGTGAGCTGTGGTGTAGGTCTCAGATTCAGCTTGGATCCCGTGTTGCTGTGGCTCTGGTGTCGGCACATGGCTACAGCTCTGATTAGACCCCTAGCCTGGGAACTTCCATATGCCGTGGGGGCGGCCCTAGAAAAGACCAAAAAAAAAAAAAAAAAAAGTTGATTTACAATGTTCCTTCCACTTCTGTTGTACAGCAAAGTGACCCAGTCATACATACATGCACAGTCTTTTTTTTCCTCTCATACTATCTTCCATCATGTTCTAACCCAAGAGACTGGACATAGTTCCCTGAGTTGTACAGTATGACCCTACTGCTTATCCATTCCAAACGTAACAGTTTGCATCTACTAACCCCAAACTCCCTGTCCATCCCACTCACTGCCCCACCGCTGACCACACCCTAACTTTTATCTCCAAAAGGATCCTTTCAAAAATCCTAGACCTCATTGCTCAATCTCCTAATTATGTATCCTAAATTCAACATGTTTCAAATCATTATTCCTCCCTTTTTTCCTCTTCTTTCTTATGTAAAGGAATGGTAATACCATTCACCTCCAATGCCCAAGCCAGAAAACTGGTGTCACCCTCCACCTTTCTTTCATTTACATTCCATCTACCACTCCTTATCAGTCTACTTCCTTAACAGTTTCCAAGTCATCTACATCTTCCTCCATTTTCACTTCCATTATCTTCTGCCTAAGATGACTTCATCAACCTTCTAAGAAGCTACCCTATTGCCAGTATTAATACTGCTCACACTACAGTGAGAATGATCTTTCTAAAACAGTAATTCCTATTTAAGATGTTTCAATGGCTAAAAAATTCCTATAGGACCAAGTCCAAGTATCTAAGCATGACATAAATAGTTGTCTATGAGCATACCAAACCTATCTCCACATTGTCATCTTTTATTCCTTTCTTCCAATCTCAAACTATTGATCATGCCATAGAATGTTTTGTCCTCTTTGTTTCAGACTGTTAATTCTCTCCTGGAATTTCTTCTCTAATCTCTCTGTCCTAACCTTGCATCACGTCATCCAACTAAGTTCTCTAAGACTTAACTCAGGTAACATGTTTCCCCAATGCTACTACAAACAGAAGCTTAACTCCAGGTCTAGATCAGGTGCAACTCCTGTGTACTTCAGTGGTGCTCTGTACTTTAAGATCACACGTATTCAACCATCTACCTCTTCAACTTTCCCATTTGCTGGAAAGGAAGGATTCTGTACCTGTTAACACTTTATGTAGCGTTTGGCACATAGCTGTAATCCATCAAAGTCTGTAGTGCAATTATGCATCAAGTGCCACCCACCCAATAATAATCAGTTATGTGAATGGCCAAACAGTGAATATGAGCCAACTATGGGCTTTGAACCTTTTAAACCAAGATCCTACTGTCATCCTTCACTTTTTAAGCCAAATCAATCTGGGAGAAAAGTTGTAAAGGTAAAGTTCTTTGATGATTTTTTCCTCAGCATTTCTCATCCCCACCAAGCTGCCGTCAGATGGGATTTGCTCAAAAGGCTCTCTTCTGCCACTTTCTCCAAATAGTGAACAAGTGCTTCAACCCACCACATAATACAGCACAAAAGAACAGCCAATAACCAAATAACAGTCAACTCTGAAAAGCAGTCACTTATTGCAAGTTGAAAAGCCTGTGTCAGGACTTTCCTCTTAACTCTAGTTATTTTCCTTAACCTTTAATGAAGACACTTACAAAAGCTTCCAAAAACTCAAGTAAACTATGTCCAGAAATAAGTTTTATCTATTATTTTACAAGAACTTCTTTCAAGGACTGCCAGTTAAATATTTTTCTTTCAGAACAAGCTTTGATTTTATCCTTGAAGGATTGTGAATTTTTTTTAAAAGCTACAATATCAGTAAAGATTGCTGTGCCTTATAACTAAAGGCAGATTTACCAATGTATTTAAATGAATTAAGAGTAGCTTTTGTTTAATTAAAGCTCTGGTAAATCTAGAGTTGGTGAACTGCATACAGACTGATGGAAAAAGAAATTCAAATTTATAGGAAAAATGAAAGAGCACTAAAATTGTTAAATATTAAAAAGCTATTTTTATTTTCAGAAATTCTTTAAGAGCTATATGACCAAGTAACAACAATGTACTATGGAGGTTAAAACACAGTATAAGTAAAATAGGTAACAATAACAGCACAAAGGATGAGAGATATTTGTATAATGGAATTATATAGTTAAAAGGCTTTTACATGATATGTGAAGTGGCATTAATTCAAGATTGAGTGTAGCCAGTTAAGGAAACACATTGTACCTTTAAACAGATATATACATCAACCATTACAAAAATAAGAGGCATAGTTAAAAAGCGAAAAGAGGATACAGAATGGATTAACAAAAAAAATGACAAGAAAGGAAAAAACAAAAAAACAGAGGGACAAATAGAAAATAGCAAGATGACAGACTCAAATCCGATCACAGTAATAATTACATTAAATGGAAATGGACTAAATAGTCCAAATAAATTTTCAGACTGGATACAAATCCAAAACTCAATTATCTGCTACTCATAAAAGACCAGCTTTAAATAAAGACGCAGATAGGGTGGAAGCAAAAGAAAGGAGAAACAATAAATCATGTAAATACTAAGCATAAGAGTGCTGATGTGGCTATAATAATAATATCAAACAAAGTAAACTTTAAGACAAGGAATATTACCACAGATGAGAACAATTCCACAATTACAAAAGGGAGTAATTCATCAAAAAGACATAATGTGTTTGCACCTAGGCAATCAACTAAAATAAACGCAAATTGGCGGGTAACACAGACAAATGTACAATTGTAGTTAAAAAAAAGAAAACAAATTATGGAACATTATTCAACCATTAATGAGAAGTACTGATACATGGATGGATACAACATGGATGGATCTTGAAAACACTATGCTAAATTAAAGAAATTAGACACAAAAGGCCAAATATTGTATAATTCCTTTTATAAGAATGCCTAGTATAGGCAAATCCTTTTGAGAAAGATGGTTGCACAGCCATTGGTAAATGCAGCTGTACCTAGTTATACTGCTTTCAGGACCCCTCATGGATACTTAGGTATGCTCAAGTCCCTTATATAAAGTGGCACAGCATTTGCATATTACCCACGTTATATCTTCCCGTATACTTTAAATCATCTCTAGATTACTTTTAATACCTAATACAATGTAAAGACTATGTAATTAGTTGCCAGCACTTGGCAAATTCAAGTTTTGCTTTTTTGGACTTTCTGGAATTTTTTTTTTTCCAAATATTTTCAATCCATGGTTGGTTGAATACACAGATGTGGAACCCTGCAGATATGGAGAACCAACTGTACTAAAATGTAATGAATTGTACACTTTAAGATGATAAGAGATATGGTATGTGAATTTTATCTCAACAAAACCCCTAAATGATTGGCACAGTGTGATAAACCAAATACGTACAAATAAACATTTCAAAACCAAATTATATTTATTCTTTTCAATACTCTAAGCAATTCTTGGGAAAAAATGCATAAATAGGAATTAAACAATATACTCTAAATAGGTACTGCTGCAGTACCTATAAGGCTGATACATTGTTTTTTCCATGTAAACCAGGGTTTTTGCTGTAACATTAATCGAAAAATCTAAACATTTTATTTGGGAATCTTTCGCAGAGAAACTTAATGCCATTTATACTACTGAATACCTTTATTGCAATTTTCTCCTCTCTTCTTTATTCTTGTGTATTTATGTTGTTTTTACTCGTTAGTAACATTTAAGGGGCATTTGGGAAGAAAGAAAGGTAAGTCCACAGTGTGCAATTCAACATATTTCACAGGGAGTCCCTGAAGACAAGTTAGCAAAGAGTCAATATTTGAATATCTGGAAAATTTTAAAGATCCAACTAAAATTTACATTTATGTTTAACTCATCTACGAAATTAAATCTACGAAAAAAAGGCAGATTTGTTTATGGAAGTGTGAACAAAATAAAATGTAAAAAACATATAACAAAACATAAAAAGTTGCTTCTTTATTTAAAGTAATACATGCTCTAAATTCTAATGATCTACATGATATTTATAAAAGTCTTAGATGACAACAAATCTGTTTAAATCTCTAATTTTGTTTGTCCCCTAGTAGATTTTTAAACTGCTGCATTTCCCTAAATCATTTCAGGTTTAACATTTCAATTATATACTCACATTTCCAATGATGAAATTTAGTAAATATGGCAAAAAAATGACATCTATGTAAGACCTATCATTCAAATACTTATAAGGTTTTTTTTTTTTTTTTGTCTTTTTGCCATTTCTTGGGCCGCTCCCACGGCATATGGAGGTTCCCAGACTAGGGGTCCAATCGGAGCTGCAGCCACCGGCCTACGCCAGAGCCACAGCAACACGGGATTCGAGCCACGTCTGCGACCTACACCACAGCTCACAGCAACGCCGGATTGTTAACCCACTGAGCAAGGCCAGGGATTGAACCTGCAACCTCATGGTTCCTAGTCGGATTCATTAACCACTGCACCACAACGGGAACTCCTCCACTTCTCTATTTTAAAACACACACATTTCTGAGCTCTGTGGCTCAGTGGTTAATGAATCGGTTAATGAATCCGACTAGGATCCATGAGGATGAGGGTTCAATCCCTGGCCTTGCTCAGTGGGTTAAGGATCCAGCATTGTCATGAGCTGTGGTGTAGGTGGCAGACACACTCAGATTCGTCATTGCTGTGGCTGTGGCTATGGTGTAGGCTGGTGGCTGCAGCTCAGATTCAGCCCCTAGCCTGGAAACCTTCATATGCCGCAGGTGTGGCCCTAAAAAGCAAAAACAAACAAAAAAAACTCCCAACCCACCACATATTTCTAAGTTATGTTAAAAAAAAAAATCACCCATAAATAATTTTAAATGCTAAAATAAACTGTTAAAAATTCAAGCATTTCCTCATAAGTTATTTTAGAGGATGTTCAACACTACTAAACCATGTTTCCACACAGAAATAGAAACTCAACCTTTGAAGAGGGCACAGTGAAATGGTAGAGATACAATAAATGAAAATTAGTAGTGACCGGGACATTTTAAAATGATTGATCATATTTGTTGCTAACAAGGAAATGGGAAAATAAGGCATTCACACTGTGGTAGAAACTGGCACAAACTTTTTGGAAAGCTCTACGGAAATTTCTGTTAAAATTTAAGATGTGCACACCCTTTGACCTAAAAGTTCCACTTCTAGAAATCAATTCTGCAAAATAAATGAATACATGAAGATAGAGGATGTTAACCATTCATAATAAAAAAGTGAAAATATTCTAAATGTGTATCAGTGGATCATAGAACTTTGGCACAAAAGTATGTGCCAGTACGTGAAAATGTCCAAGACACACTGCCTCATAAGTTGAAGAATAGGATGATCTCATTATAGTGGTTATGAGCACAGACTAATATCAAATTCTCTGGATATATATTTGGGAACTGTAGAACTCCAGGAAAATAATCTTCCTTATACCGCAACATTTTCATTTAGGAAAAATAATAGTATGATTTTACAAAGAATTTACATAGACTAAAGAAGATAATACATTTTAAGTGCCTGATAAAGGTACCCTATTATTATTATATATGCATTTGTTAATACATATATATTTGATTGTATTAAGTAGAACTACTGAAATTGCCAATACTTAATAGCTTTTCACCTATGAAAACGGAAAGTTCCTATGATTTAATTTAATATACGCATGTACATTTTTGGAAAGAATAGTCCAAGAAATTCAAGAGTTGTTTTAATACTCTCTATACCATTTGACACTTTCAACATGATCAGAGTTAGGACACATTCATTTCTCCCAAATAAAAAGCTATCTATCCTACTCCCCCAGCTTTAAGCAGTACTACCTTAAGAGCAGAACAGACATACGAGACCTCTTTCTTCCCCCTATAATCAATAATCATGTGTTGAATCAACCTCCTTAAATCATTTGTTGAATCTACCACCTTAAAGTGTCCTTCGAGAAACTGGGTCCTCTTTATTTCAGAGGAACTTAAGACTTCATAAGAAATTTGCAGGTACTAGACAGGATCTTAGAGATTACATATCTAGGTAAATTCACATTAGTTTTAAACAATGGAAGAAAAGTTATCACTGAAATCTATTCTAAATATTACATTCCAAAGAGCTTTGGTTTTAATAATTCCATATAACTATCCTTATATAAAGATGGGTACAAATAGAGAAAAAAAAAGTCAAGAAATAAAAATAATATTGACAGAAAAAGAGTCAAGAAACAAAAACAAAATAATATTTTCTGACAAAGAAATGTGTGGAGCACTCTGTGTTTGAGACCATCAGAGGTCCAGTGCTTAAGCTACACCTTAAAATGATTTTTGGAAAAGCAATACTGGGGAAAATAATTAAGACCAGAAGTCCCTGATACCATCTTCTCTGAAGAAGATAAAGCAATGGATTCCATCCTACTCTGTCTCCTGGTATTTTTTTATTTTCTCTTATCTGAGATAGACATACACAAAACCCATTAAAGTTCTATCTGTTCTTAGAACACTTTTCAGTAGTATCATCACCACCTTTCCAGGACGTCCCACCTTCCCCAGACTTCATTTTTGCCTATAAGCCAGAAGCTGCTGCTGAGTGCTTGTTTTAAAAAAAAAAACAGGTGCGTCATTACTGGCACTTAACCAGCTAACTTAAAGGGTGGAACACCAAAGAGCAGAAATAATGGGAGAGGGAAGAAATCCTTGTTAGGATCAGCATAGAGGGGAAAAAAGGGCTACCCACCACACAGATTTCTTCAGAATCTGAGATGGTTCTGGGACTCCATTAAGTAATTCTTTCATTGAGTTCTAATGACATCCTAAAACACTGAGGATATAATATTAAATGATGAAAAATAAGAAGTTGTTTGTGCCTTCTATGACTAGTAAATTTTTTCTCAGATATATTCAAATTAGTGGAGTGCTCAAGTTATTTCTGGCTGTCTACTGAAGTGACTACAATTATTTTTCTTTTCATAAAAATTATATTAAATTTTCAAAATAGTAGGCACTCAGAGCTCCCATTGTGGCTCAGCGGTTAGAAAACCCGATGAGCATCCATGAGGATGCGGGTTCGATCCCTGGACTCACTCAGTGGGTTGAGGATCCAGTGTTGCCATGAGATGTGGTGTAGATCACAGACATGGCTCGGATTTTGCATTGCTATGGCTGCAGCACAGGCTGGCAGCTACAGCTGCATCTGGACTCCTGGCCTGGGAACCTCCATATGCCACGGGTGAGGCTCTAAGAAGACAAAAAAAAAAAAAAAAAAAAAAAAAATAGTAGGCACTCGATTTGTGAAATTAATGCAAAATTATTTCTTTTTAGTTACCTCACACTCTTTCACATACTTGTTATGTAACAGCTCAAGGAAAAAAAACACACACACACATTTTATTACTTTTTATACTGCCTCAGCACTGATTCATAGTAACTTGTGAATCAGTTAACAAACAATCAATTGTTTTTTCTTCAAAACAATTCCAGTTTATTTTCTAAAAAGAACTCTATTTCCCACATAATTTTAAAAGTTGTTACCAGGTGCCAAAAAGTAAACATGAGTGAATTTTCAAACTCTACAATACCTTTAACATAAAACAGGTTGGCCCCTAATGATATATTTGGCCCTTGAGAGGACCAGATGTCTAGCAGAGTAGAACTATTTTGTGTTTTAAGGCACACACACACAGGATAAAATAACAAAGAAAACATACAGGAGAGATTGTTAAAGCTATTCTGTGTCCTTTATATAGCATCATCATTTTTTTCTTTATCCTGATTTGTTTTATTGCTGTTGGCCCGTGGTCTTCTGAAAACTCCCTTCCCTCCCTAAATCAAAGTACTCTAGTACTTTACACACCAAATTGGAGCTAAAGGGAAAGGTAAGTTGCCACAATAGATACTATCACAAGACCTCAGGTTTATACAAAAAAATTCTAACAATATCTACAGCAAACTGTTGTGGAATACTGTTTGTGGTACAGGATTTTTTTTTTTCAAAAGTTCATCTCTAAATACATGTAAAAATCAATGAAACTTTCTTCTTACAGAAGAAGTCACTCTTCTGTAAGCTATAGTATGAAATACTCTTGCCAGAGGAATTCAACATCTTACTCTAAAATGGTCCTTTCTCGCCTTCCTTCCCCTATTTAGTCTGCTCATAAAATACTTCAATGTGATGATTTCTATTATTAATGTTGTAGTGAGACCATTAAGAATACAGATTTAGAGTTCTGAAGTAGAATCATCCTATAGGTTCTATCCAAAGAATATTTGCATGGCTAATTATATTTAAAGAATGCTTGGTTTAAAAATATTTACCAGGATGCCTAAATGAGGTGCCTTGCTTTCAAGGTAGGCAAATTAAAAAGGTACCAATAAATAAGAAATGAATTTCAGGAACACATCTTTAATTGTGAGGAAAGATGGTGAAATTGTTATCGATATCTGACATTCATCTCTGAATTAGAATTCAACTGTGGAAAAAAAACCTGAAAGCAATTCTGATTTCAATCAAATTTTCTAATTTATTACTCAGCAAAGTTTCAAAAAAGCCACTCTATCCTCCTCTAAAATTCTTACAATTTTACAGGGAAACACTTTAATCTACTTCTAGATACAAAGGGCATATACTTATCTACATGATAATAATTTCTTTGTTTTGGTTAGCAAATAAACACTGTTTTAAGCAATATATACTAGGTATATCAATACTGTAAGCACCATGTAGTTGATTTGGCACTGTAACCACTTTATTTTTTAAAAAATATCAGCATTTTCAAGTCAGTTATAAAGTTAAAATAAAACCTACCTTCATATTCAAAAAATAGAGAAATATTCTTATGACTTTTGGATCATTAATATGTTAGGTGAACTATTTGAAAATATTTCTAAAAGAGAAAAGATAGATCCTTTCTAATTCAAGGAGTTAAAATTAATGCAGTAGTAGAGTTAACAATGATTTAACATTCCAAAAGGGCCTGAACACATCACCTAAGCAATATACATACACAGTTCACACATGCAAACACTGTAAATCTTGAAGTATGTTCTAGTTTACTACATAGGTTATTTGTATATTAATTTTAGAACTAATTTCATATAAATATATAAAACCTCATCCCACAGCAATAAATTAAGGACAAATTAAGTACTCTGAAGTAATAGATTTTAATAGTTTCCCCCATTAGAGCCAAGTGGCTTATGAAATAAGTATGTGCTTCTAAATGATAATTGGTACTTGTTGCTTTTTGCCAGGGTAACATGAGGAGATAGTAGCTGATGCTATTCAACTTTACCAAGACTTCTGAGAATATCAAACTTAAACTCTACAGAGGCCAATTTAATATATAAATTGTACAAATAGAAAAATCTTTTTAAGGAGAAGAGGAAGTTTTGCTTTGTGTTATGTAACAGAAGAAAAATACTAAAGGAAGAAGATCTAAACCAAATTTCTCTGAATTTACTATTATTGTTGATTTATTATCAACAAAAATGGTAATCCATGAATGTTGAAGGTACTAAGCTTAATTCTCTGAATTTTATGTTTTTATTTATTTATTTATTATTTATTTGTTTGTTTATTTATTTTGCCTTTTGTCTTTTTAGGGCCATGCCTGCGGCATATGGAGGTTCCCAGGCTAGGAGTCCAATCGGAGCTGTAGCTGCTGACCTACACCACAGCTCACAGCAATGCTGGATCCTTAACCCACTGAGCGAGGCCAGGGTTGGAACCCGCATCCTCATGGATACCAGTCAGGTTCGTTAACCACTGAGCCACGATGGGAACTCCTGAATTTTATGTTTTTAAATCATGATCATTCTATGAAACCTTTCAAAGTGAAAGCTCTCCCCTTTAGTACTAAAAACCCTGCATTTGAACTAAGGGGTTACCAGGCTCTACCTTACTCCTCTCTGGGATAACATGCTTAGAGCAAATTTAAACCAAATAGGGAATATTTCAAGTTCCCACCTATAAAGTAAGAGGCAGACAAAAGCAGACCCTTGGTTTCCAAGGCATAGAATATTAAAAATATAAATGGTTTCATTTATCAATTTTGTGTTATTTGTGAGGGAACTGGAAAAAAAAAAACAAATTTTAGAGGGTTTTTAAAAATCCCGATTAACTCAATTTAAGTGATTGGAGGGGCAAATCATTTAACAGTGTATGTAAACACTGAACACAGCAGGGTTCTCTCCAGTTTCCTATTTTTCAAAGAAGCTGCCTTAAAAGTTAAGACACCATGAATAAAAACTCAACAAAAAAGAAAGTAGTCTTCACTAATTTAAAATAAGGATTATGCTAAAAGGTCACAACTCATTAAAGAAATGGATATTTTTAATTCAGGTTAGCATTACTTAAAGTATTGGCTATTATAATTCAATGAAAGTCTGACAATGATCTAAGCTTAAAATCCAGGAAATAAAGGGGAAAATATACATGCCTAAATTCTCAAAACTGAAGAAGCACCAAGCCAACAGACAAATCAACATATTTACAGCCATGTTAGAACACATTTGTTTAGAAATTTTAATATTAATAATTCTGCATTTTAATGCTGATAAATAAATCATATAAATTGATTTTTTAAATCACTGTTTTCAACATCAACAGTGCATTTCATGTTTCCCATCCCCCCGCCCTATAACCTATGGACTTTTTCAGATTCAAACATATAATTAATGAAAAATATTTCTAAACCTCTGATTATTATAAACCAGGGAATGTTTACTATGTTTAAGATCTGGGACAAAATCAAGACACAGAAGTGAAGCTTTGAAGAGATTAATGATTAATATTTCAAATTCACCATGGATCATTAATACTACCTATAAAATTATTTTAAAAGCTAAAATAATGGTACTATTACTATGATGACAAAGACGACAATTTATTAGATCTGACTTGAAGCCAGGAACTAATTAAGCACTTTACGTGATCCAATCCTCAAAACAGTAAAAGGTGGGTATTAAGCCCATTTTCCAAATAGGGATAACTGAGGTACGAGGTTTAAAGAATTCGTCAAAGGTTACAAAACTCAAGAACCAAACCCAGATTTGTCTGAGTTCAAACTACATGTACTTATCCCACAGGCTACAATATTTCCCTACAAAACAAACACCTAACAGAATATTTTGTATAAAACTACTATAATCAAAAAGCAGGGAGTTCCCATTGTGGCTTAGTGGAAACAAATCTGACTAGCATCTATGAAGAAGTGGGTTCGATCCCTGGCCTCGCTCAGGGGGTTAAGGATCTGGCATTGCAGTGAGTTGTGTAGGTCACAGATGTGGCTCGGATCTGGCGTTGCTGTGGCTGTGACGTAGGCTGGTGGCTACAGCTCCAACTGGACCCCAAGCCTGGGAACTTCCATATACCACGGGTGCAGTCCTAAAAAAGAAAAAAAACAAAAACAAAAAGTAGGGCAGGACCTTACATCCCTGTAAGTGTTGCTCTTTCTCAAAGGAATTATCATAAATAAATAATAACTTTATGTGGACAAAAAAATTACAAATAACTAGTTTTGCCAAAAAGCAAACAGTATGCTAACCAGGCCATATTTTAAAGAACATATTTAGTGATGAAATAGCATACTCCACTTTTAATAAAATATTTACACATTTATATACAAATAGACCAAAAATAAAAGGCAGTAGGTTGTCCTGTGCTAAAGAAGTAGAAACACATAATTTTACCACATTTTAAAGTATAGTAAGGTTTGGAACCTTGAGGACATTATGCTAAGTGAAATACACCAGTCACAAAAAGACAAATACTGAACACTATATGATTTCACTTCCATGAGGTATCTAAGTAGTCAAATCCACACAATCAAAGTAGAATGGTGGTTACCAGGGGCTGGGAAAGGGAAAGATGGGAAGTTTTTTCATGGATAGAAGTTTCAGTTTTGCAAGATGAAAAGGTTCTGGCAATATGGTACACAACAATGCTTAACACTACTGAACTGTACACTTAAAAATGGTTAAGATGGCTAAAAAAAAGATTTGGTACCAATACATAAAACAGCCATGAACACCATTCATCATAGCCATACATCAGTAGACTAGTCCTGCTGCGCTTATATAGTAGCTACTAGTCACATGTGACTATTAAAATTTACATTAATTTTTTTAAACTGAAACTTTATTTCCTCAATCACACTAGCCACAGTTCAACTGCTCAACAGTTGCATGTGGCTGTTGAGGACAGCACACACAGAGAACACTTTCATCACAGAAAGTTCTATTAGAGAGCACTGGCTCAGAGTGCACAAAAACTGACTCATATATATGGGAGCTTGTACTCAACAGAAAAATGTGTGTCATTAAGGTGGCATTTCAAATCAGTGGGGAAAGAATTATTGAATAAAGAGTGTTGGGACAATCTGCCAGCTCGGGGGAGAATAAGGAAGGATTAAGGGAATAAAGCTAAATCCATATCTCAACTCTTAAGACCATACAAATTCTGAATGAATCAAAGATTTATAACTTAAAGGGGAAAATGATAAAAGTACTAACACATAAGTCTGATTATTAAGATAGGGTTTTCCGAACAGAATAGAAGCCCAGAAGACAAAAGTAAAAGACTGATTTTTTTTTTAAGGAAAATAAAAACTTTTAGGTGAATAAAGCCTGGACAAACTGAAAGAAAAGGGGAGGGGAGTGTGGTGTCTTAATCTATTAAAAAATATAAGTCAGTGGGGAAATGGTAAATTGAAAGTGCCAAAATACACATGAACAAATTGCTCGATTTCACTTATAATTTAAACACTCTATTAAAAATTATGTTTTTAACCATCTGATGGCAAAGATAATTCTCAGTGTTAATGAGAATGTGGGAAAATAGGCACTAATGGATATAAAACCTGATTACTTACAACTTATTCAGAAAGTAATTTTAGAGTATTTATCAAAAATCAAAAGCAACAAATAATATTTAAGGGTAGAATGACAGAGTCTAGGATTGACTTTAAAATAAACTGAGGCATGAAAAACCTACCTGAGAAGGTTGGTGCAGATATAAATGAAACAAAAGTGGGCATAAATTGATAGTAGCAGGATGGTAGGTATGTGGGGGATTCATTATACCACTCTATCTTTGAGTATGTTTGCATTTTTCCAAAAATTTTTTCCTATTATGCGCACTCTTTAATCCAGGAATTCCATTTCTAGGAATTCAGCCTACAGTTACTTTGGCTAAGCACACAACAATTAAGCACAAGGATGTCCTGTGGGGCAATAAAAGCAAAACCTGGAAACAACCTCAATTCCCATTTGAGGACTGGCTGAGTAAATTATGCTTATTTGAACACAATAATATCATATAGCTTTAAAAAGTATGGAGGTAAATTATATGAGAGAGATTATGGAAAAGGGACATGATCAAGAGCAGAACAATAGGTAGAGTTTGACTGTGTTTAGTAAAAACAAAATCAAATGTGGATTTGTGAAGACACATGCCCATATTCATAACAAATTTCTAGAAGGATGTGTGAAAATTTTAATGATGGTTACATCTGGCTGGGCAGAGGGATGGGGGAGACTGGAAATCTGTGAGGAGGAAACTTCTATTTTTTTCCAAACATTTTTTATACTGTGAATTATTTCTTGCATGTGAACATACTGTATTTATTACATTTTTACGAATAAAAACAACTAGATTTCTTAAATCTTTCCTCTATTGAGATGACTGTAATTCACCTAGGAACTGTCAATGTTTAGGGTCAACGTTGGGAGGAGCTCATCTCAAAACGTATTTAGGTTTTACAGAGCAGAGCAGATGAGCCCTGGTTCCTTTACTGTGGACTTCAACTCAGGGCTCTTACCACAGAGATCTCAGCCCTATGCTGATCTGAAAGTCTAACATTATATCAAAATAACTGCTCTAAAGATATAAGTAAGATCCTTCCTTAGTGTTAATCAAGTAATCAATGATATTTATTAAATATATATGGGCCTGGTCTTGTGGGGGATACAGAGCAAAGGATAATAGTCTTGTTCAAGACGTTCATAATCTCACAGAAGAAAAAGTATGCATGCAAGGAACAGAGGACAATTAATGTCATGCAAACACATTATGTGCTAAGAAAAGAAGTCCATGTGGGTATGTAGAGTAGAGGTTCAAGACAGAAATGAGAAGGCAGATTTGATCTTAACAGATGAGTTGGATTTAGACACAGTGGGGAGAAAATTACATAATACTGCTAGAAAATGCACAGAAAAAAAATGAGATAGTAAGACTTAACATGACCAGAGATGAGAGATAGGAAGAAGTATAAAATAAATAATAAGAGTAAGGTTCAAAGCAACATGTATTTTAAAAAATAGGCAAAACTTAAGATTCTATAAAATACGCAAAGGAGGAGTTCTCGTCATGGCTCAATGGTAAAAGAATCTGACTAGGAACCATGAGGTTGCGGGTTCGATCCCAGGCCTCGCTCAGTGGGTTAAGGATCCAGTGTTGCCGTGAGCTGTGGTGTAGGTCACAGACACGGCTCAGATCCCGAGTTGCTGGGGCTCCAGCATAGGCTAGCAGCTACAGCTCCGATTAGACCCCTAGCCTGGGAACCTCCATATGACGAGAGTTCAGCCCTAAAAAGACAAAAAGACCAAAAAAAAAAAAAAAAAAACAAAAAACAAAAAACAAAAAACAAAAACCGCTAAGGAGAGTTTTAATAAGCATTTGACAGTAATAGTGTGCAAGGCAGAGTAAATGATTTGCATTCTTTGCTTCTTTTAGGCTTGTTCTTTCAATATAAAAAATAAAATAACAACAGTATTTCAATACCTCACTTCCAGACCCAGATTCTAGTGGTCTCTTCTTCCTTGGTCCAATAGCTGCAAGAGCAGTGAGATTAGCATCTCTGTGCTGTATCTGTGCGAGCTCCAATTGTTGTAACTAGAAGATGGAATTAAAAAAAAAAAAAAAAAAAAGATCAATGTTTACATACAGCCACGCTCAGAGGGGGAAAGAAACTGATCATTAAGCCCATTTCTCTGTTCTTTATCAAATATGTGACAGTGTAAAATAAATATCAGATTTCCCTACCAGCCAAGGGTACATCATTTCCTGACTTCCTTCCCCTAACAAGCTATAGGCCTGAATCTCTAAATAGAAGCAGCAGAATTTAGGCAAGAAAGAAGTACAGAACAAAAGAAAAAGAAGACATCTTGAGCTTTACCTCTCCTTAGTTTAAGCACAGAAAGAAATGCCTGAAGAATAAATTGGAGGAAAGTGGCCAAATTATAGTCCAACTTTTCAGATTAAAGAAAATTACAGTTGACCCTTGAACAAAAAATGTAGGGGCTGGTTAGAGTCACTGGCCCTCAGTCAAAAATCCATGTGTAACTTATAGTCAGCCTTCCATATCTGAGGTTCTTCCACACACGTGGATCTGCACCCATTTATACAACCGATGGCGGATCGTGTAGCACTACAGTAGGTACTTAGTGGAAAAAAAATTCATGTAAGTGGACCCACGCAGTTCGAGCCTTGTACAAGGGTCAACTGAACTTAAAAATAAAGACAGTTTCTGTATATTTTAGAAAACAGTTCTATGCTGAATGGTTTATAAAGAACTTCCTTAAAATTAACTCTTTAACACAAACACATTGAAAGGTACATATTAATTGCTGTAATAACATAAGAAAATTATACATATACTTCATGTTTTTTTTTTTTTTTTAACCAAGGGAGACAGTGAGGCTCTAAAAGGTTAAGAAAACTTCATAAAAGTCACACAAATAAGTGGTAGAAACTGAACTCAGAAACAAGTATTTCCATCATAAACATTTTCAATACATCACACTTTCTTATGGATTTACTCTATCTTCTTGTCAAAAATTGAAAGTGAGTTAATGTTGTTTTGTTGTACAGGGCTATGTCAAAGACGATCCATTAAGGTAGATAAATTTAAGATATTAAAGCTAGAAAATAAATGCATGAAAGATAGCATCATTTCACCAAGGCAAGAAGTTGGTATGGTATTCTTTAAAAAAAAAACAAAGTGAAGAAGTCAAAATAAAATATTACTACACAGGTCCTTAAGCTTTTACAGAAGAAAAACAATGTTCAATTTTCATCAAAGTCTCATTACTATGGAGGAAAAGGAAGAAAGAAGCTGGCATTGGTTCGCTAGATAAATATTCAAATAAGATCACACTGTTATAAGACAGTCAACTGAAAATAACCTATTGGTGAACCCTAAATATATACTGAGAATATTCTTTTAAAAGAGTGGTAACCAAATTTTTAACATAATTTTTTTAAAAAAAGACTAGGTGAAAACAGGAAATAGTGTGTGATGAAATAGGCAGTCTCAGAGAGATACAAAGACCATTTCAAATTATTTTACAATATTAGAGGAAAAAGAAAGAATAAGGCATAGATTATCAAGTCCAGCAAAACAAAAAACACTTAACTAAAGAAAATGAGCTAGGAAACCACTTTCCATTTGATCTACAAATTACAGGGCAGAAATACATGGCTTAAAATTGTGTATTTACTTATATATAAATTGCTAGAAAACTATTCTCAGGAGTTGTAAACTATCTTTTGTTGATGGTAGTCTTTTAAATAAAATATACAGTTTTAGAGTCTGATGCTGTCACAATATAGAACTTCCAGGCAACAAAATACAATTTTAGTTAATCTACCCTGCAGCACAAATCAAAAAATAAGCTATATTTTAAAGTCTTTCCCTGTAGAGAAATGACATCTGCAAGATAGTCACACCAAATAAACAATTTTTAAATTGACCTCTGTCATCAAATTCCCTTAACTATGTGATAAAATGTTTTCTTCAACTCTGCAAATTACACTTTGGTTTTCTGAAATCTCGCATACAATGCTTTAGAAAATTTTGCAAACATTTAATGAAAATGGAAACTGACCATAGTTGGTTGTATTTATGTAAACTTTCTTAAAAACAATGTATTTTGGCCAGCAAAATGCAGAAAAACTAGGCACTTTAAACTGGAACAGGAGGATGTTCTGGGCATTAACGTGGATTTGGCATACACAGTGGGTGAAGATGTCAAGTAAACCCAGTTCAGTAGAAACAGCCATTGAATTAGAAGCTTGCTGGTGGAAACAGAATTGCAAATGACATGCTTATCTATTCAGAAAACCTCAAGGTAGTCACAGAAAAACAAAAACAAAAAACCTTTAGCAAGACGACCTGCAAGGTCAACATACACATAAAGCTTGTTTCTATATAAAGTCAAGGTAAAGGTAAAGCTGGAAACAATTTTTTTTTTTTAACTATTCCTTCATCCTTGAGCCTGTTTTTTTAAAATAACTTTTTTTTATTAAAGTACAGTTGATTTACAATGTTCTATCAATTTCTGCTGTACAGAAAAGTGACCCAGTCATACATATATGTTCTTTCTTTTTCTCATATTAGTTTCAATCATGTTCTACTGCAAGTGACTGGATATAGTTCCCCTGTGCTATAGAGAGAGAGAAAGAGAGAGAGAGAAGGGTAGCAAGACCTTATTGCTTATCCATTCTAAATTTAATAATAGTTTGCATCCACTAACCCCAAACTTCCAGTCCCTCCCACTCCCCTTCTACAATCTTCCCAGCAGTTTCTGATTCCCTGGGGTTCCTCTTTGGTTCTCTAGCCAGAAAGCTGGGGTTTCAGTTACTTCTCTTTGTCACATAGTTCTGCAACTTTGTCCACACCTAGGGTCAAATAGCAAGAAAAAAGCGGGTGGGAGGAGGGCTAAAAAAGGGATGGCAAGGAGTTCCCATCGTGGTTCAGTAGAAAGGAATCTGACAAGTATCCATGTCAGATCCCTGGCCTCGATCAGTGAGTTAAGGATCCGGGGTTGCTATGAGCTGTGGTGTAAGCTGCACATATGGCTCGGATCCCGAGTTGCTACGGCTGTGGTGTAGGCCGCCAGCTGTAGCTCCGATTCGATCCCTAGCCTGGGAACCTCCATGTGCCACGGGTGCGGCCCTAAAAAGACAAAAACAAAAGTGGAGGGGAGGATGGCAACCTCACTGCTAGTTCAAAAGACAGTTTAAATTCTAATCTTCTCCAATTTGCCTACTATTTACTTTTCAAAGCCTTCAAATATCTGCTCCTTCCATTCTGTCTAGGTTTTATAGCTGTATTCAGTAGGAGAAATGGTATGGAATGTTTTTACTCCATCTTAACTGAAACCTCTAAGAGCTAGTTTAATTAGAATTCTGACAACAGGCTTCCATTGTATTATATTGCTACTAGCATTTACTTCATAAAATTTCAGCCTACTTGCTTACCTACACCAGTGACAATCAACCCAATCCAAAAAGACAGGCTTTGGGAGTTCCCATGGTGTCTCAGAGGTTACAGACTCAACTAGTATCCGTGAAGATGAGGGTTCAATCCCTGGCCTCGATCGATCAGAGGGTTAAGGATCCGGCATTGCCATGAGCTGCGGTGTAAATCTGAGATGAGGCCTGAGCCTCATTGCTGTGGCTGTGGCGTAGGCTGGCAGCTGCAGCTCTAATTTGACCCCTAGCCTGGCAACTTCCATACACCATGGGTACAGCCCTAAAAAGCAAAAAACAACAACAACAAAGACATGATTGGCAAGTTCTCTTTTAGGGGTACCCTCATGTCTTCCTTTATGACTAATGCAAAAGGAAAAAGCCTTCATCTCCCTTATCATAGTCTCTCTGATATTAAGAAGAGGTCCCCTAATTCAAGTCATCAGTGACCTCGAGGGTAACAGAGCAACTGTAGTTAAAAATTATTTTATCCTGGTATTTAGTACTTGTCTCTGTTCCTCTTAAAGTACAAGTGTGGTAGTACTGACTTCAATCAAGATCCAAAACACATTAATAGATTACCTTGAAGATCACATAAACTCCCAGAGGTAAAATTCAATAGAGGTACTTCTTAATGCTAAGCACATAATTTTCAAAAACAAAAGATATAGGAAAATAAAAACCAATAAAAACAGAAACCAAAAGCTTAGGTAGAATCAGAGGAACCACATGAAGGATAAATAAACCAGTGACCTACAGCCAACTCCTTCAACAGATATAGGGACATATTTTATAGGAAGGGCTACATTATCTAGATAATTGTGGCACTGACATAAAGGGAATCCAAAAATGTGTTTCTTTTTTGTGCTCAAGGAAGGCAAGATACGGGAAAAAAATGTGGGCACATAGAGTACAAAAGACAACAGCAGAGCTGTCCTTCATTACAAATGATCTAAAAATATGCAGTAGTGTGTTATCTTCAGTTTGATTTTGTTACAAACTTTTAGAAAGTGATAAAAGGGTATAAAATAAATTACTGAAGAGGTAAGTTAATATCTCCCCAAAGCTTATGTGTGCTGTCCAATAACAAACACATTAGTAGCAAAGAAAGCTGCTAATGCCACCAAACAGGAAGGTTTGAAAGAATCTAAACAAATAAGAGAAATAAAGTACACTACCAAGTTTTGAATTCAGCATGCAAAGAATTAAGAATAATGTCCTACTTAGATTTCACAAGTGTACATAGAGATAGCAATAAAGCCCAACCACCAAGCAATAGATATTTTTAAAAATATAAATTTAAAAAGATGTGCTTTGAAAAAATAATTGAGCAAACACTAAAATTCTCAGCAATGCTAAATTCTAAATTACTTCAATTTACTGTGGAAAAGCAAGGTTAAATCCTAAAATATACCACAAATGCACCAAACTCTATTAACATGAATCTTAAACCAAAGAAACAAAAGATTAAAATACAAGTTATAAAAAATCAACTCCCCTTCTCACATAAAGTCAAGGATACCACAATTGAAACACAGGATACTTTTTAACTAAACCCTTAAAGACAATGATAAGCAGGCATTCTACCAAGCCAGTTATTGGATCTGATTAATTTTTTTCTCCTAACCATTAAGGCTAATACTTATGACTTCAGGACACTGGCCAGAACACCTGAGATATTTGGCTTAAAGGTTTTTTTTCCCCCATTGATAATTTTTTTTTAACTTGACATATAGTTGATTTACAACATTGTGTTAGTATCATGTGTACAGCAAAGTGGTTCAGTTTATATACATGTATGTGTACATATATATATTTTTAGGTTATTTTCCCTTATAGGTTATTATAAGATATTGAATATTGTTCTGTGTGTTTACAGTTTGCCACCTGGGACACTTAAGAATTTGAAATGTTAAAAAAAAAAAAAAAAAGAACTTGAAATGTATACTCCAATGCCTTACCAGTCAGCCCTTCTAATCCATCCCTATCTTATAGGAAAACAATATATTCCACATAATAATCTCAATTAGATACATTTCCCCTTACAATCAAACATTGCTTTATGTATTGTTAAAATGAAAGATCATGTGCTACACTCATATTAGATTACAGAACTGTTTTCCCAGTTCTTACTTTTACATTCTTTTTTCTTACCAACTTTCTTTCCAGGTCTCTGGGAAACAACAACAAAAACCAAACTAAAATCTAACACATCAGTTAGTTTTTGGAAACTGACATATTCATGGTCAATCTCAAGCTTACATTTAAAAGCTTGATGGCATCTTTTTTAAATGTTTCTATAGCTAATGTTTTTAAGCTACTGGTTTTCCCTCTAATACTTCACCTTTCCCTAAATTATGACAGCTCTGTAACATAAATGGGGTGTGTACTGTTACATTCATTTTAAATTCAAGGAAACAAGTAAGTTCAAAGAGGTCAAGTAACTTTTCCAAAGTGAAATCTAAATAATGTCTGGCCGAACCTAACATTCAAGACTCCTGCCTTCTAGTTAAATGCTATTTCTTCTACAATACACAACTCCTCTACCAAAAGGATAATATGTCTCTCAACACACACAGATCCTATGCTTCAAAATTAAAGATGCATACAACCTTTTGATGAAGTTCTAAAAAAATGTTATCTTTTCTATATATGGTACCCCAATCAAGCGATACAATCAACAAAGGTCTCTTGTGAAGATATCCATTAAAAAAAGAAATTAGTGTAGCTTTTCTGCTTCCAAGGGAGAACCTCTATACAGTAGCTGGATGGTCACTGAACTATGTCAGTTCAAGATGCCAATTCTCGGACTGCCAAACCACAGTATTTTATTTGACTTTCTATGACTATTTAGTCAATGAGGAAATTAAAGTGATAGATTTTGGAGTTCCCATCATGGCACAGCAGAAAAGAATCCAACTAGGAACCATGAGTCTGTACGTTCGATCTCTGGCCTCGCTCAGTGGGTCAAGGATCTGTTACCATGATTGTGGTATAGGTTGCCAACGAGGCCTGGATGCTGTGTGGCTGTGGCTGTGGTATAGGCTGGAAGCTGTAGCTCTATTCGACCCCTAGCCTGGGAACCTCTATATGCTATGAGTGTGGCCCTAAAAAAGCAAAAAAAAAAAAAAAAAAAAAAAGTGATTGATTTTAAAGGCCCCCTTTTGTCTAGCTCTAGGCAATGATTCTAAGTGTGATCTCCAGAGCAGTGGCAGCAATAGCAAAAATAGAAATCTTCTGCAAATACAAATTCTCAGGTCTCACTCAGGCCTACTATATCATAAATTCTAGGGGCAAGACCCAGCAATCTTTTTTCTTTCTTTCTTTCTAAGGCCACACCTACAGCATATGGAAATTCCCAGGGTAGGGGTCACATTGGAGCTATGGCTGAGGCCTATACCACAGTAACAGCAACACTAAATCCAAGCTGCATCTGTGACCTACATTGCAGCTTGCGGCAACACTGGGTCCTTAACCCACTGAGCAAGGCTAGGGATAGAACCCAAACCCTCATAGACACTGTATTGAAGGGTTCTTTTTTTTTTTTTTTTTTTTTTTTTTTTTGTCTTTTTGCCATTTCTTGGGCCACTCCCGCAGCATATGGAGATTCCCAGGCTAGGGGTTGAATCGGAGCTGTAGCTGCTGGCCTACGCCAGAGCCACGGCAAAGCGGATCTGAGCCGCATCTGCAACTTACACCACAGCTCATGGAAATGCCGTATCCGGATCTGTAACCCACTGAGCGAGGCCAGGGATTGAACGTGCAACCTCATGGTTCCTAGTTGCAACCTCATGGTTCCTAGTCGGATTCGCTAACCACTAAGCCACGATGGGAACTCCTGTTGGGGGGTTCTTAACCCACTGAGCCACAATGGGAACTCCACAATTTGTCTTTTTTATTTTTATTTTTTAATGATTTCTATTTTTTCCATTATAGCTGGTTTACAGTGTTCTGTCAATTTTCTACTGTACAGCAAAGTGACCCAGTCATACACACGCATACATATACATTCTTTTTCTCACATTATCCTCCATCATGTTCCATCACAAGTGACTAGATATAGTTCCCTGTGCTATACACAGCAGGAACTCATTGCTTAACCCACAATCTGTTTTAATAAGCCTTCCAGATAATTTTCATGCATAACAAAGTTTGAAAACCACTGTCTTGGACTATCAATGCTTTGAAACACAGCATCTCTGTTTCTCTGCTATGTACACAAGCTCTTTATAACTTGTCATTTTAAGGACATCTCCATAGCACATTAATTTGATTGCTAGAATGCACTATTAATGAAAAATTTCATTTTGCCCTGTCCAGTGTTCCATGAGTTTTAACTCATGCAGAACTAGCATAAAGTTTAAACAAGTTGTTGTAAAAGCTGGCCTTAACTATCACATTTCACTGACTCCGTGTCTTTTAAAATTTCACTTAAAAAAAAAAAATTCCCTGGAGTTCCTATCGTGGCGCAGCGGAAATAAATCGGACTAGGAACCATGAGGTTGCAGGTTCGATCCCTGGCCTCGTTCAGTGGGTTAAGGATCCAGTGTTGCCATGAGCTGTGGTGTAGGTCACAGATGTGGCTCGGATCCAGCGTTGCTGGGGCTCTGGCATAGGCTGGAGGCTTCAGCTCAGGTTAGACCCCTAGCCTGGGAACCTCCATATGCCGCGGGTGCGGCCCTAAAAAGGACAAAAAGACCAAAAAAAAAAAAAAAAAAAAAAATTCCTTGCCCTTCTTTTACCTGAATAATATATACTTTTTGATGAGTATGGAACCTTCTGATTCAGTATTTTATTTTTTATACAATAATGCTTTATGGAGAACTGCATTTCTTATAGTTTCTCCATCCTATATTTTCTATAAGCAAAAATCCCAAGTACTTCAGGGTATAAGTTTCCTAATCTGTTACACATTTTAATAATTTAAGATTTATTCTTTTGCCTAGTTTCTACAGGTTGCACTGTGAAGCTAGTGTGCCAGCAGGTACATGCCTTGCATTCCTTTTTCTTTCTCCTATTGTCTGATAACAAATGAAAGTGGGAATGTTAGGAATTGTTAAAAAGAAAGTAAATGAATTCTTTGTCTCACTCTGGACAGATGTACTGAACTCATTTTCCCAAAGGAGAAAGAAGATATTCAAAAGGAAATAAGGGTCACAAAATATATAACGAATGTTTAAGGAATCAGGATGTTTGAACTCCAAGGTCAGATGGCTTGCTCTGCAGAATTGTGGATGATGTGGTAAGAAAGGAAAACACTGAAGGCTAGATGGTAATCTATGAGACACAGCACAAACTTCAGACAAGTCTGCAGTTGCATGAGACAAAGATGTGCCTGCCTGTTTGAAGTTAGAATTTGGCAATTAATAATCTATTTAAAACCAAATTGAAGGTAAAATGGAAAAATGTCACATTTTAGTAAAAGTAGCTAGGGGAAAAAAAGACATCATGATTTAAAAGTGTCCATATTTAAAGTTATAACAGAGAACACTGATAGTGCTTTTTTCAGGCAAAAACAGAAAATAGGAAAAAGCCTCAAAGTTAGAACCAAAATGCTTGAATTATAGGGATATCTACAGACATTTTAGGCAAACGACAAGGTTTTCAAATAGATAACCTGTCCGGTCAATAACAACAGTATGTAGCAGGAGCTACTTCAATGGATTGAGACTAGGCTGGAGGCAAACCCAAAGGCAGCCTCTTTTTTTTCAAGTGCCAAATGAGGAAGACAAAATTGGAGGAAGTCAATAGGAAGGATGAAAAGAAATTAGATACCTTTATAAAAACCTGCCCTACCTAACATCAGAATGCAAGCAAGAAATGAAGAGACTCAAAACTGTATCAGAGAGAAGAAAACCCACAGGAGAAATGATCAAGATCAAAACTCCAGTCTTTAATAGCTGAAAGCAACCATGGATTAGAAGATTATGTACGAAGGGGATTCAAGCTGTGATTTAACATTTATATGACAAACATCAGTGCTGAAACATATGCCAGGATCAATAAAGCCTACAACCTCCCTAAACAGTTCTTTGGAGTTTATATATTTGTAAGATACTATCCTTAATCTATTTCCTATGACCAGCTTGGTAGGTGGGTAGTTACCTAGAAAAGGAAAAGCAAGGTTGTAAGGAATCTGTGCTAATTTTTCACAATTAGACAAAGAAAACTTCCCAAACACCCAAATACCAAAAAAAAAAAAAAAAAAAAAAATAACCAAAAACCAAGGCTATTTTATAGTTTTTTACAAGTATGATGACAACAAGTAGTATATTCCAAATGATAACCTCACAAATCACCATATAAGCAAACAGTTTAACAAAATATGGTGTGTTGATTCTAAATGAGAGCCCCTCAGAATGTTAAAGTTATTAAGAGTTATAGGAGGCAGGAGGATGACGAAAATGACAATATTTTACTTTCATCAAACATTTGCAACTATTACAAGAGTGGCTCTGTTCTTGGAACTAGGCCAATGTATTTTATTTTACTTTATTTTTAAATCAAAGAGGATTTAGTATAGGAAGCAACTAAAAAACTTTTAAAATATTTTGTAAAGAAAATACACAGTCCTTTTAATCTTGCTAGGAAAAAGAAATAAATGGAAGTGCAAAAAGAGTGGAGGAAAAATAGATTTGCTACCACCTGCTCTCGTTGATAGTTTTTTTTGTTCTACATTTGTTCTTAACAATTTTCTTCAAAAACTCCTGTCCACCTATTCATCCCTGAGGGAATAATTAAACACAATATTAAAAGAATAAACAAACAAAACCATTCCATACAAACCTGAAGGAAAAATAATTAATCTATGATTCAGATGTCTGTGAAGGTTAATGAAGGAAGAAGAGATAGAGTAAGACCTTTAAGAATAAAAGGGTAAACTGTCCGATACAAATATTTTCCAAAAAGTGGGTGGAATTAGAAGAAAGATAAGCATCTAATCAGTCCCTAAAGAAAACAAAGAAGGACACCCAGGATTCTATAACAATAGGTTGGCTGCCCATTCCCAAACAATCTATCATCAAGTCAGGCTTGCTTAAAGATTATAGGTATGGTCTTCATGTTAATTTTTTCAGATAATATTTTAGGTACATTTTCCAATGGAAAGAAAGAGTACCAGAAATTTTTTTATTGTTGAAATAAAATGATTCTGGTTTTAAGCCCTTTTTAATGTTCTCCTTCCCCAGTTCTCCTCACCACAATCCAGAAAACCCCTCCATGCAGAGTTGTTTTTTCTTTTTCTATTTTAGTGAAAACACACCACGTTGATTGTAAGAATCTTACTAGATTTCCATTTGTTTTGCCTCAGCTCCTACATTAATCCAAACAATAACGGCCTTTAAAACATTCATAAATAACCTGCTGCTGCTGGCACCCAGGAGCCAGTGCAGCAATGTTAAGCAACAACAAATTTCATAGTTCAAGAGGCACAGTTAAGAAGAAAGGTTGCTCAGGAAATCACTCTTATTTAGCACAAAGATCCTTAAAAATTGTATGAAATCAGTCAAGTAACTATAGAAACCAATTTCTTCAGCTCCATATCACACGTCTCACACCTCAATTGTCTTTATTATCGTCTGCTGTCAGATCCTTAATCAGAAATGTGAACAGGCTTGATGATTTATTCAGCAGGGAAAAGAATCTGTAGGTCAAGTGAAAAATTTCACACACACCCATACACACACCACATCTTCAACCTTAGGTACTTTCATTTCCTTCTGTTCTCAGCAGCTCTGGGGGCAACTCCAGTGAGATCCAATATTAAGGCTCAATTAAAATAAGCTCCAATTAGTGGAGCTTTTTTCTCTGGGGCTAGAGAAGTCAGGAAATGGATATTGGGAAATGTAAAAAGTCAGCTACTGAGAGGAGGCTGCAGACATAAATGAACTTATTTGTTGATTTCTACAGTTGCTATGCAGAGGCCTCTGGGAGTAAAAGCTTAACCAGTCTAAGCTATAAACTAAAACCCCTGCAGCTAAACATGAACTGTGTGAAACAAGGGCTCCATTCCAGAACAGAAAACTGCTGGGCCCAGAAAATTAAAAGCCAGAGGCGTTTTCCATTTAAAACTAAATCCCAGTACCACCTCCCAGCCAAAGAATTATAAGCAGTATCAGATTTACAAAACGAACAATTACCCTGGAAAAATGTAGCCTATTGTACAGTCCCAGATGCTAAATCTCAGAAGTTTCTTTCTTTCTTTTTTTTTTTTTAATCCCACATTATATTCCTCCAAGAACGCTGCTGTAGTTTACAAAGAGCCATTTCTAGACAGGCCTAAGCCTTGAAAATAAATTTTTGAAAGAGAGCACATAACTCATTGACCTCATTTGAAGTACTGCCCTTGCCTTCAGCAGTTCCTGTCCTTCCCCAAGGCTTCGGCAAATGGTATGCAACAGCAAAATAAACCCTGACCTAATTGCCAGGAGAGAGCTGCCAACCTTCCCTCAAACACAAAGACAAGCATGGTAACTTGAAAGTCCTACCTCTTTGGCTTTCTGCTTTAATCTCAGCTGTTCTGGATCTTCTTTATTGGAACGACTCTATCAAAGGAAAAGGAAATTTTAATAGAAATTACTAGCATCTAAACACCATAGTTGCCGTTAAATATTTAATAAATGACAATTTTCTCTTGTGATTGAAAACCTTAGCTCCAGGGGAAAATGCCTCAATCCAGTCTAGTGCTCTCCCTCCGTTCCTCCCCCTCCCTCTCATCATCTGGGCCCACTGCTGCAGTTCTAGCCCCGAGGAAGCTTATACAGAAAATGATGCTAACAATGTCAGTCAGGTCCAGTTGAGGCATGACGTTGTTCTTGTTGGAACGCTAAAAACTGAAAAACGGATGGTACAGATGAAGGAAAAGAAAAGGATAATAGTTGGCTCAAATGAATGAAAACAATCAACACTGGCTGTTCTTCAGGTGAAACCATTTTGGTAAAACATGGTATTTCAAGGACTATTAAAATCAAGAACCTGACGAACTTTGACCCAAATCTCTCTCTTCAAAAGGGTAATTTTAAAAAGTTAAGTAGAAAATACACTCCAATGTTTTCATTAGAGTATCTTACCTTGGGTCTTCCAGAGCATTTAACAGAGGCTGTGCCCAAGTTAATGTCTAATTAATGTTTACGGAATGTCAATTTCCATACTGATTCAGTTTAACATTCTGAAAACGAACAGTGTTGCAGAATCTCTTGCTATAAGAAGAGAACTACTTTCTACACATAAAACCACAATGTGAATGCGGGTAAGGAAGGAACTTTCCTTCTGACACCGTGGACACTGGTTCACTGAAAATTATGCTATGGATACGTGTACCCTTTTACTCATTCTAACACAGTTACCTAACTCCTTATAAATTTGAATATTTGTTCTATAAAATGCAACATCAGCTAACTAAAGATAGCTAATAAAATAAAAGCTAACTGTATTTTCCTGTTTGCTAACTTTAACTGATAACTTTTTACTTATTTATGAGTACTTATGTTTCAAGGAAAACATAAGAAACTGTTTAGATTTAAGAGTGTCAACTAATTTTAAACATCTTAATTAAACACCTACATAAGATTTTACCCAAAGCTAATTAATTTTTTTGTTCATTTTTTCTCTGGTCTAAGAAAACAACTGCATTCCAGTCCAAACTAAGAAAACTCCTTTATTATTCCACCTATGTTAGGAGAATGGGTATGTGTATATATGTACTTATATAAAAATGTGTGCGTGTGTAATTTTTTGCTCAAGTATAGAATGGGCACATTTGGGTATCATATCTTTCTCAGTAAGCTAATATTTATTGACTCTCCATAGTTTATATCCTACTCTGTGTGCCACTGTTCTAAGCCTTGGAGACAGGGAAATGAAATAACAAGACAGTCCCTGCTTTTGAGTAACTTGTATCTTAAGAGAAAAATAATAAAACAATTTTATAAAAATTAAGCACAGTTGTGAAATGTAAAACATTTATGATGGGGGAAAAACTGATAGTGATAAATGCATAAAGAAAATAAAATAGGATAATGTGATGGAAAGGAAAGGGAGTAGCTCTACAGCTAGAACTGGACAGAAGACACCTATGAGGAGTGTCATTTGAGAAGAGATCTGAATGACAAGAAGGAGCTGCCAAACAAAGACCTGTGGGAAAAACACTCCAAGCAGAAGGCAGTCATCGCAAAAGCCTCAAAATGGGAACATGGTTGGCATACTTGAGGACATAAAGAAGGCTGGGGTGGTTGGAACACAGAGAAAACCCGAAAGAGAAAAGGTTGGAGACCATGTGCTGCCTTGAAAACCAAGATAAAGAGTCGGGGTTTGGTTCTAGTTATGAGAAAAAGCCACTGGAGGGTCTAAAGCACAGGAGTGAGAGGCCACTGACATGACACTTTGGAAAGACTACTCTAGCTGCTGAGTAGAGGATACACATAAGGACCCAAGACTGAGGCACAGCACACAGAGAGTAACAGATTGTTCTAGAAAAACTGTGGTGAATACAAGACTGAAAAAAAGACAAGGGCAAGCTGAACCAGAATCACACCAGAAAGATGATGATAAACAGTTACACTGAAATATATTCAGGAGGTAGAACCAACCAGATTTATTGATGGATTAGATATAGGGTGTAAAGTAAAGAGAGGAATCAAGGATGACTACTAGGACCGTGGCTCAGGTAACCGGAAGGATGACAGTTCCAACTTTCTGAGAAGGTAAAGAATGGAGCAGATTTAGGAGAAGGGAACTCTGTTCAGTTTTAGATGCCTCATTAATAGTCAACTCAAACTTGGTATACAAGGTCACTGTGACTGGAATAGAATGAGTGAAGAAGGCAGTGACATGAGGCAAGTTCTGAGAGGGAGGTAGATGTTCTTTAAAATTTGGTAAGAAGTTTCTATTTTATTTTAAGTGTAAGTGGAAGCCACTGAAGGATTTTAAGAAACAGAGATACATATGATTTATTACGAAAACATTATCCTGACAACAGTAAGAAAAAAATGGATTGTAGAAAGAAAAGAAAATCAGTTAAAAGTCATGATAGAAGTCCAAACCAAAAGATGACTTAGACCAGAGTGGTGACAATAGTGATAAAGAGAAGGCAATGGATACATTTTGGGGAATAGAATAGGAAGTGAACTGGATGTAGGAACAGAAAAGAGAAGAAAGGAAGAGGAGTTAAAGATGACTCCTAGGTTTTTTTGGCTTGAACATCTGGGTAAACAATGATATCATTTACTGAATCAGGAAACCTGTAAGAGTAGAAGGTAAAAACTAAGAGAGAGTGAGAGCAAGTATAATATATTACATCCAATAATAACTAAACAAGTATTTAATAGTTTATAACCTTGTTTGCAGCAGAGTAATTGGAAATAAAGTACCAATAAACCACCTCATTACATTGGCTGAGTGCTTGCTTACAGCACTCAAAGGCTCAAGAAAGAGCATCTTCCTGTCCCAGCTGCCTTCCCAGTGCAAGAGGGGTCAGAATGGGGACTGAGACTGTGGTAATAAGAATCTGCACAGTGACAAGGCTGTGGTGTGCCCTGGCACACGAAGGTGTAGAGCAGAGGCCAAGAATTCAGGGTGATGAAGGGCTGGGGAGACATATCAAGGCCTGGGCTAGTGGGCATGGTGTCCAATTACATGGGCAATGAAATGAGGCAGGAGTAACAGTGGTAGCAGACAGAAGAGTCAGTCAGCATGGCTGCTTGGGAGATGAGTTACACTGATCAAATAAGTAAACTGAGAATATACGTAAAAGATAATGAGAGCCAAGTTTCTAACTACAGAGTTAATATTTATAAATATGGAAAGGTTAAAGAGGCTAGGAAGAACTCCAAGGTATTAATTAGAGTCGGGGTACTCCTAGAAACTTATAGTTTTATAATGTATATACACAAAAAAATAGTTATAGACCTATGTGTGCTTATATACATATGTGTACATATACACATACCATACATATATTTCCTAGACCTGTCCATTTGAGAGGATCTACATGTAATGATAGCCTCTTAGAAATGAACACACTGTATGCTCTAATCTTGGTTTCTGGATATCATCCTCAACTAAAAAAACAGAGTTTCTTAGAGAAATAAATGATTCCAGGCCTGGGAAGGATAAGTAAAAGCTGGGCCTGGAATATCTTGTGTCTAAAAGGACAGACATGCTCAGTGAATGGTGGAAACATGACTAAAGGACAAAAGTGCCAGCTGGAAGGGTCTACTCAGGAACAATTTGAGCACCAAAATAAATAATGACAGTAATGGGTTATAACCTGTTGAATCAAACAGAAATCCATGAGGCTATACTGATATAAATGAATTTATGAACGAATGAACAAGAGAAAGGAAAGGTCTTCCATACAGTAGAATACTAAAAAACATAAAAGGGACGATAAGAATAAAGAATCACCATTTGGCAACCATCATAGAGGTTGCTGATTCACAGATATCATCTATTGCTGCTAAAGTTGCCCTGTGGAGGTTCGATGAGGTACAGGATATTGGTCTAATTCCACAACACCATCCCACAAAAAACTAACTGATTACAAAGAGGAAAAGGGGCAAATTTAAAATGGAGAGTTGTTTGTTTTGGCCACACCTCAGCATGCAGAAGTTCCTGGGCCAGAGACTGAACCCGTGCTGCAGTGACCCAAACCACAGCAGTGACAACTCACCAGATCTCTAACCTGTTGCACCACCAGGGAACTCCAAAATGAAGAGAACTGACCAATGTTGCTTTCAATATGATCAGCTGAGAAGAACGCAGCATCAGTTCTATGTATTCTTGCCAAGAATGCATGATCTAAGTCAAGTTATGAGGAAACATAGGATAAACCCAGGTTGAAAGTCACCCTTCAGAAGATAAAGCCTGTATACTCTTGAAATGGGTCAAAGACATGAAAGGAAGAGAGTGAGAAAATCTGGAGTCTGAAAAGATATGGCAACCAAATAAACACATATTCCTGAATGGGAAGATGGACCATGAAGGAAAAAGGGAGTTGAGACAGCTGGTGAAATCTGAAAGGGATCTGTGGATTAGATGGTAGAACCATATTATTCACATCCTGATTTGGAAGGTTATACAGGAGAATGTCTTTGCTTTTACAAATACATGTTAGAATGTTTAGGAGTGATGAGACATTACGTCTGAAGCTTGTAGTCAAAAGGCTCAGAAAAAGACCAATTAGAGACAATAGTTGCACAATTTTACAAATGTATGAGAAACCCCTTAATTGAAAGAAAAAAAGAACAAAATGAATGAAAGAGAATAATAATAACAGGAGTGTGTACGTGTGTATAGAAAGGGTGAAGATGGAGCAAATGCAATAAAATGTTAAAAATGGGAAATCTCAAGTGAAAAGGAGATGAGAATTCTTTGTATGGTTCTGGTAACTCTTCTGTAAGTATGAAATAATTTCAAAATAGATTAATTTTTAAAAAGTGATTATGTGATTAGGAGCTAAAAGGGGAGGCTGCCAAGAACATTGGAAACCAAAATTTAAGTGTTTTAAATAAAAAATAACACTAGTATCCAACCCTTAGGATAGCTCCCCAAGGCCCCAGGCCTACAAAGAAATGTGTAGCAACAAAGTATAAACTGTGATGGAATTAGCTTTCACTCCATCTGGCGCTAATGGCCCAGGAAAATGTTTAAAGAAGGAAGGAAGGAAATCATTAAGAGTACCTGTTCTTTCTTTTATTTTGTTTGATTTTGTTGTATTTATTTATTTGCATGCAGAAGTTCCTCAGGCCAGGGATCGAACCTCTGCCACAGCATCGACCTGAGCCGCTGCAGTGACAACACTGGATCCTTAACCCACTGTACCACAAGGAAACTCCAGTTCTCTCCCTTAGTGTCTCTCTAACTCATTCCTGCTAATCTTCTATTTTGTTCCATATAATCTTAATTACTCCTAATTTTACCTTCCTGTCCACTTTCCAAATTTTCCTCTCTCAACTTTAACTCGGCATATATCAAATCATATCCCTAAATAGATCTTGAAAATGTTACAGAACATTTTTACTTGGGGGCGGGGGGGGGGCACACACAGGAATTGAGAAGGAGGAGACAAAAGATTATGTCTCATTAAGCTAAATTAACCGAAAGCCACTGTACCACACCATCTTTGACTATGAGAGAATTTATGAGTTATTTCATTTTAAGAAATATTTCAGAGAAATCTAAAGGTCTAACAAAACCAAGACAGTGAACCAACAATAAAGCAAATTCTGACCTCCTTGCCAGGCCATGTTCATTCATATATCACATAGGACCTTACCTTGGCTGCCTTAAGTAACATTTCTCTTTCTTCTAAATCCTTTCTCTGCTTCTCCAGTTGATCTAGCTTTTCCAGAAATTTGAGCTGTGACCTGGTGTCATTAGACAGAATGTAATTTTCACTTGCCTAGGAAAAAAAAAAAGGCCTACAATGATCCTAGGCAGCAAATTGTACATTAGGTATTATCATAAATCAGCTAAAGACAGTCAACACCAACATACACAGGGAGCTAAATTTTTAGGAGATAATATTTTTATTTCTGTTAAGCAAACAACAAAAGAAGAACTTGAGTTACTGTCATGGCTCCGAGGTAATGAACCTGAGTAGTATCCATGAGGATATGGGTTCCATCCCCGGCCTTCCTCAGTGGGTTAAGGATCCAGGGTTGCTGTGAGCCGTGATGTTGGTCGAAGATGCGGCTTGGATCCCACATTGCTGTGACTGTGGTATAGGTTGGCAGCTGCAGCTCTGATTCAACCCCTAGCCTGAGAACTTCCATATGCCATGGATGTGGCCCTACAAAGGCAAAAAAAAAAAAAAAAAAAGCAAAATAAACAAAAATGAAAGAAGAACTTGAACCATCCTTAAAATCTGAGAGATGTCTAAGCATTTAAATTTCAAAGAGCTTTCCTAGTAAGGTTCATTCAAAGGGGAGAAAACAGGAATTAAGCCAAACAGATCCTAATAATAGGAAGTAAAAAACAAGAGAGTGGACAATTTACCTATAATCTAAACCTTTTTAAACTATTGTTCATCTCAGTAGACTGTGATGACTAATTAAATCTTAGGCCTGTGAGAGATTAAAAAAAAAAACCAAGAAATAATCACCTCTCTGAAAAATAAACCCAAGATGAAAGTTATCACCGTTGTTTCTATTGTAGAACTGGTCTAATCTTGACAAGTGAATGCAACTTCTATCAAAATATGATATAAGATAAAATGGCAAACAAAATCCTAAACCTTGTTTTGAGGATTTCCTTGGGCAGATACTATAGTCAAAGAAATCAAGTAAACAATGTATAAATAAGAGCCGTAACAGAGAAGTACAATTATTAGTCTTAAATGTTCCATAAAATGACAAAATTTACACTGTTTCATTTATTCTGATATTCCAGAGTGCAAAACAGTGCTTTATAATCTGTCTTACAGTTTTCTTCATCTGATATGACTACCTATCTCTCTTCTCTTAATACACATATGCTTGTGAGAGGTAGGGGATGACTTCTTGCCATCTACTCATCTCAGTAATTCAGACAATCAAGCTATAGAAGGGAGACTGCATAAGAGGAAAACTGAATGTTTTTAAACATTTAGTCCAACAGTCAGCGCCTAGCTTGGAAACCTGGGTACAGCACCATTCCCATCTTTGTTTTATCCCATGCTTATGGCTGATTCAATTAACTGGGACTGAGAGATTTCATATGCCCAAGATTCTTTTTAAATTAAATTTTTATTGTTGGTATTTAACTAGATCAAAAGAGTATTACATAGTATAATGAACAAAAATGCATTAGTGCTACTTATTTTACTTTGTGTTTAATACAAAAAGAATTCTCAAATGTTTTTAAAGTTAAATAACACATGATAGAATATGGAATACATTATAGGCCAACCATAGAGGTATAAACATAATAACCAGTGGTTTCTTAAATACTTCATTTTTACCATTTTTCTGTTCAGATGCTCTGGAGATAGTTTCCTGACAGGATTTAATTTAAAAGGACAATAAATGCTAAATTAAAAAGAGGCACAGACTTTCTAAATTTGAACCCAATCTCATTTCCATGCTAAGATTCCTTCTCTCTCTTCTAACTAAATACAACTGCCTCTTGCTTAACGCATCCTAACAAATGAGTGTCTTTCCTATTTACACTGAGTCTCCAGCTTTATTTAAACAACAGTAAACCCAATCTTATCGTGTTCCTTCCTTTCTACCCAGCTGGTCTAACTGAAGTCTTCACGCACCACAAAGTAAGGTGGTTTAGCAATGAATGTATAAGGACTCAGACCAAACGATAACATCATCGAGTGAATCCCATTTAAAGAAAGCACTACAGCCCCTTTCTGCTGGAAAACACTGAAGCTTCTCCATAGCCACTAGCACATAGAAGACTCTAATATCTCTTCAGTGGGGAAAAACCTGGCAGCCAAATCAAAAGCTTTGTATCACATGTGTCACTTTCTACTTCTTAACTTAAATCTCAGTTTATGGACTGTAATTAATTAGAAAATTACATCTAACCAAGTGAAAGATTATCAAAAGTAGATGGCTTTTACACGGAAAAAGATGGTTGGATTTTGCTTTTCAGAAAAGTAGCTCACTTTTGCGAAATTCATGGAGCAAAATTTCCCACACTGTACAGATAAAAATAAATCCTACCAGGGATGAACTGAAATATAAGGACAGGCTGAATCTGTGACACAAAGGTTATTGCAATAAAAGTTTATAAAATAAGTATAATTTTGAACTAGTTTCAAATATATTTAAATGATTATTATTTTGTTTAAAGAAAGATGACCATGTAGCTGCCTTTCTGTATGTGCAAATTCACACAGTGGCATTAGCTGTATTAAGAAATGAATGTGGGAGTTCCTGTCATGGCGCAGTGGTTAACGAATCGGACTAGGAACCATGAGGTTGCGGGTTCGATCCCTGGCCTCGCTCAATGGGTTAAGGATCTGGCGTTGCCGTGAGCTATGGTGTAGGTTGCAGATGCGGCTCGGATCCCACGTTGCTGTGGCTGTGGTGTAGACTGGTGGCTATGGCTCCGATTCAACCCCTAGCCTGGGAATCTCCACATGCCGCAGAAGTGGCCCTAGAAAAGGCAAAAAAAAAAAAAAAAAAAAAAAATGAATGTGGAAAGGTAGACAGGGGAAATCAATCAGGATAGGCAGCGTCAAAACAGAAGGTTAAGGAGGTGTTAGCTTTAAGCTAAGTTACTGAGTTTTCAAGTGGGGTAGATACTATCCATTTTGCCTGAAGCAATTAATCCTTGAAATAGGTGCTACTGATATACCCTAGAAGAATTCCATCTGTAGGCTATACATAACAGAGTTTTGGATGGCACTCAGAATACCTGGAAAAATTCCACTCCATACTATATGTACATGCTATGTTTTATATGAAAACTTCCCACTGTAAATGGAAATGCACTCATATATCTCTAAAATAACCAGGTGATTGAGACAAGAAAAGGGGAGAAGCGTGATTTGAAAAATGATAAGGCTCTTTAAGAAGTTACTCTAAAAACCCCCAAAGGAAGACTGGAAAAATCCCCCTACACCCCAAAAGAAGCTGTTACCAGGTTATTGCAAATTTAGGATGCTAATTTTAATCCCCAAGGTAACCACTAAGAAAATATCTAAAATACACACACACACACACACTGAAGGGAATCAAAACAGTAAACAAACAAAAAAAATCAAACAAAAAACAAGTTAGTAGTTGAAGAAGATGGACATTAAAAAAAAAGCTATAAGTCACATGGTAAAACAGCAGAATAGCACAAGTAAGTTCTTCCTTAATCAGTAATTACTGCAAATCTGAACAGATTCAGCTCCCCAATCAAAAGGTAGGGACTGGCAGAATGGATTAAAAAGCATAATCTGACTATATGCTGTCTACAAGAGATTCACTCTAGATAAAAGCATATAAATAGGTTGAAAGTCAAAAGATGGAAAAGAAAAATACTCCATGCAAATAAAACCAAAAGAAAGCAGGGATGACTACACTAATTTCAGGTCAGAGAGACTTTAAGTCAAAAACTGTTAAAAGAGATCAGGACATTATATACTGACAAAAGAGTGAATTCATCAAGAAGATAACAGAGACACCAGACAACAGAGCCTCCAAATATATGAAACAAACATTAATAGAACTAAAAAGAGAAATAGATAGTTCTGCAATAATAGGTAAAGTCTTTAATACCCTACGTTCAATAATGGATAGAATACCTAGACATAATATCAAAATGGAAATAAAGGACATAACAATATAAACCAACTGGACCTAATGGACATATATGAAATTCCTCCCCAACAACAGCAGAATACACTTTCTTCTCAAGTGCACATGGAACAGTCTCCAAGATAGACCATATGTTAGGCCACAAAACAAGCCTCAATAAATTTAAGACAACTGAATTGTGCTAAGAACATTCTCTGATAACAATGGACTAAAACTAGAAATTAACAACAGAAAGAAAACAGGGAATTTCACAAATATGTGGAAATTAAACAACATACTCTCAACAACCAATGGATAAAAGAAATCTCAAAGGAAATTAGAAAATACTTAAGATGTGAATGAAAACAAAAACACAATGTACCAAAACTTATAGAATGCAGTGAAAGCAGTGTTCAGAGGGAAATTTATAGCAGTAAATAAATACCTATATTAAAAAGAGAGATTTTAAATCAGTAACCAATCTTACACCTTCAGGAAACCAAATGAAAGGAGGATCATTACTACTGACCTTACAGAAATAAAAAGGATTATTAGAGAATACTATCAACAAATGTATGCCTATAAATTAAATAACCTAGAAGTAATGGATAAATTCTAGAAGCACACAAAAGTAAATACTGATATCAGGTTTTTTACACAGCTTTTTCTGATGATCATATATTTTCAGTTCATCAAATTCTCAAAAAGATTTATACAAGTGAGGACCCCAGCAACTATAGTTCTTTTGACATTCTAAATGAAGCAGAAAGGAGAGAAAGCAATGATTTCCTCCAGGAAACTTACTGGTAGTGTGGCAGCTGATACTGTCATGGATTCCTTTTAACCTATGTCTAGGACATCATGACAATCACCATTCTTGCAAACTCAAAACTTCATAAGGTTACTCACATACCATATTGTACAAAACCTAGCTATAGGCAGTTTTTGACATGGGGGGAAGGTTATCTTTTTCTTTTCAACCCTTATCACCCAATAAATTTGTTCTCTATCAAAACCATAATGAAAATAAATCTAGTGCTTTCGTCTTGATGATGGCAAATGATTTGGTTCATACCACTAGGGATAAGACAGGCTATTCTTGCACTTAATTATTCATAAAAGTAGCCAATATCAAGTGCAACAGTATTAGCATTCAATGCAATCATTTAACTTATTGAAAGGAACAGGCATGCTAGCAAAGTACAGATCACTGAAGAGAACACAGCTATCCAATATTCCCTTCTAACATATTCTCCTTCCCAATCAAGAGCTTGAGGAGGAGAAGCCTCAGGCACAACAGATGCAATATTTCCATCTACACTGACATAGAAGCTTAGGATACCATTTCAAATTCTAATTTTATTTGTCATATAAGCATATCTATCTAAATAAGGCAAATAAGGAATAAGACTTTTTCTACTAATATGAAATATGTCTTAACCATTTCTTTGAAAAATATACTTAGAATATGAATCCATAAGAAAAAGCTACCTTTAACACAACAAGGAGAAGACAGAGGAGTCTGTACTTCTTCAATGATTTCTTTTACCTTGTAAGTTGTCATTCGATGCTGAGCAATTGTAGTCAGTTTTTCTAGAAGGCCTCGTAATCGCTCCTGTGTTGCATGGGAGATCAAGTTCACAGCATCAGAGTTAAATTCTGTAATGTCATGCTTTTTACCTGTGGAAGCAGAGAAAATCCATTACGTGTTTTAGTAGTGGCTGATAATTGAAATAATTAGCACAGCAGGTATTCTGTTCCCCCTGGAAGTCATACCCATTATGAATAAAGGTTTGGAGATTATGATTTTCGCGGTAAAGTCACAACTTCAAAGATCTTAGACATTACATTAATAAAACCTAGCCTGAAGCCTCAGAAAATATAGACATTGTTTCACTTAGCCTCTAGAATCATTCTCCTTGCAAGGTCATTTATAGGACAAAGTTAATAAGAACACAAATCAAGTCTAGTGTTCAGGGAGGAAAATGGAAACTGCAGAAATTAGTGCTGTATTCTGTTAATTTTAGTAATTAAAAAAACAGAAAATTACATTTTGCCCTGTTTGACACTGTTAACAATTTATGACATTTGTTTCAATGAATTCAGATTGTGTGTCTCTATAATGCCTTGTCTACACAACACACCTATACTCCTTTTGTCCATTACCAATCATGCTTATTTTATACTAACTTGTGTTCTATAAATTGTCCTAGTAATTAACTTACAAGTTGAAATGGGTTCAAAGCCTCATCATTTTACTCACTAATTTGAATAACTTCTCTCTCACTGTATCTCCTTCCATAAATGAACCAAACCTTTTTTTTTTTTTGCTTCTTAGGAAATTCCCAGGCTAGGGGTCGAATCAGAGCCACAGCTGCCAGCCTACACCACAGCCACACCAACACCAGATCTGGGACCTACACCACAGCTCATGGCAATGCCAGATCCTTAATCCACTGAGAGAGGCCAGGGATTAAACCCACATTTTCATGGACACTAGTCAGGTTTGTTATGGTTGAGTCACAACGGGAACTCAAATAAACCAAACTTCTATTCTTCCTTCTGAAAATTAGGAAGAAAGTTTCACGAAAACAATCTGGACCACATACCCCAAAGCAGAAACTCATTTATAAATCAAACTTATCAGTATTTAAATAGTAATTCTCCAGCTCAGTGAAACCACCTGTATCATCAGAGACCTAACTCTAAAGATACAGGCAATTAGGTAATCTAATTTAAATGAGATTTTAAAAGTGCTATGGTGGTTGTTTTTAACATGCAGTTTCACAAATGTTAAAAATATTGTTTGACTTTGCACTCTACTTGAAGCATACTCTTACAGACTCATCAAAGAGTGAGTGTTGCAAAAATAAGCTTGAATTAAAAGCCAACAAATCTTAAACGCATTCTTTAACATTATTCCATAAGAAATATTAAGCTTTAGTTCAAAATATGGGCTTCTAGTAAATCAAACAGGAAAAGATATAAAACCATTCAGCTTCTCTTACACCAAACCTTTAAAGTGTAGTTCATTACTTTGTAGCAAAACTGAATTTACCACCAATTTATGACTTAAGGAAGGCAAAAACACTGAAAAGTCAAATCTACTTTACTAAACTGTCAGCATAAACAAATAGTGGGGGCCTTCCACAGAAGGAATAATACAATTTCAAAACAATACAATGATTACAATAATAATTAAACATAGGGTATGTAAAGGATGACAGTTCATGCTTAAAGAAAACCAATGTTTAAGAATACTTGGTGTTTGGAGAGTAACTTTGAAAATAATTTCATATATATTTATAAAGCAGAAAACTTTTATTAAAGAAAAACTCATTTTAAAACATTAGAAATAAACAAGTGCTAAAAGTTATAAATAATTACAGGGCTTAGTAAACAATCAAATGTTCTAATATCTTCACTAAACTAATAATAAAACATGACAGAATTACAAAGTTATAAACTCTCACGTTAAAAAAAAACACTATTTGGGGTTAGTAGATGCAAACTTTTGCATTTAGAGTGGATAAGCAATGAGATCCCGCTGCATAGAGGGAACTATAACTCATCGCTTGTTATGGAACATAATGGAGAATAATGTGAGAAAAAGAATGTATATATAAGTGGGTCACTTTACTGTACAGGAGAAATGAACAGAACAGTGCAAATTAATTATAATAAAAAAAATTTTTTTTGGTCTTTTTCCAGGGCCACACCCAAGGCATATAGAGGTTCCCAGGCTAGAGGTCCAATCAGACCTGTAGCCACTGGTCTACGCCAGAGCGATAGCAATGCGGGATCCGATCAGTGTCTGAAACCTACACCACAGCTCATGGCATCACTTGATCCTTAACCCACTGAGCAAGGCCAGGGATCGAACCCAAAACCTCATGGTTTGTAGTTGGATTCGTTAACCACTGAGCCACAAGGGGAACTCCTAATTATAATAAAAAAATTTTCAATGAAAAAATTAAACTAAATAAACGCTTTACTAAAAAGTCAACATTAACTGATTAAGGGGATCTAGTTGGTGTTTGCAAGCATACGATGTGATTTTTATAGAATGTCTGCATAAATTAATTTAGGTTATTAACAAAAAAGGAGGGGAACTGGAATGTTTACCCCCCTAACATTACTCAAAAAAAAAAAACCAGGGAGTTCCCATTGAGGCGCAATGGTTAACAAATCCAACTAGGAACCATGACGTTTTGGGTTTGATCCCTGGCCTTGCTCAGTGGGTTAAGGATCCGGCGATGCTGTGAGCTGTGGTGTAGGTTTCAGACAAGCTTGGATCCGGCGTTGCTGTGGCTCTGGCGTAGGCCGCTGGCTACAGCTCCGACTGTACCCCTAGCCTGGTAACCTCCATATGCCAAGGAAGTGGCCCTAGAAAAGGCAAAAAGACGGGGAAATAAAACAAAAAAAAACAAAAAAAAAAAAACAAAAAAAACCCATCCTCCCCAAATTCTTTGGGTAAATTAATTAATTAATTTAGTTCTTGTCTTTTTTTAGGGTCTCAACCGTGGCATATGAAGGTTCCCAGGCTAGGGGTCTAATCAGAGCTACAGCTGCCGGCCTAGGCCACAGCCACAGCAACTCGGGATCCGAGCCATGTTTGCAACCTACACCACAGCTCATGGCAATGCAGGATTGTTAACCCACTGAGCGAGGCCAGGGATCGAACCCACAACCTCATGGTTCCTAGTCGGATTCATTTCCACTGCTCCACAATGGGAACTCCATCTTTGGGTTAATTTATAATTCCTGCTATTAAGAAATGGTCTTAGTTCTGACCTATTCTGTTACCATGGAATTTTACTGTAAATGAAAGACATTCCTGGAAATAACTCCATTCACTCCATGGCTTTTGTTTTAAAATTTAGGTAATTTAGAGGCAAGAACTTTTGAGATTTTCCATCATATTAAATGACAACTTTGTGTTTTATCACTAAGAACTGAAAATACAAAGAGTTGTCTCCAGAATTCTCCTTCAAAGCAGAGGCTGGCAAACTAAATCTGGTCTATCTTTATAGCTAAAGTCTGATGGGAATATAGTCTTTCCTATTTGTTCACATGTTGTTTGCAGTTGCTTATGTAATGTAACAGCAGAGGTGAGCAGTTGCTACACAGACTACATGGCCCACAAAGTAACAAATGTTCACTATCTGGTCTTTTGAAGGAAAAAAATAGTCAATCTCTGTCTTAAATAATAAAAAAAAAAAATGTTCTTTTTCTTTTTGTCTTTTTAGGACTACACTTAAGACATATGGAAGCTCCCAGGCTAGGGTTCGAATCACAGCTGTAGCTGCTGGCGTCTGCGACCTACATTGCAGCTCATGGCAACAGCGGATCCTTAACATACTGAGCAAGGCCAGGGATTGAACCACATCATAATGGATACTAGTTGGCTTCGTTACCACTGAGCCACAAGTGGAACTTCAAAAATGCTCTTTCAATACTAAAAGTTTTCCTTAGAAGGTGGTCAGGGAATTTATGTAGCTAAGTACATATCTAGCTCTACTCTACGAGGGTTCTAAATAATTATATGGCTAAAAAGAGTTAAAACCCCAGTAAATTTCTCAACCCATCAAAAAAAGGAATGTGCTTGGGCTTGTTCTAAAATTAAGGCACCATCTTCTATACAAAATACAATGCAAAGAAGAAAACAAAAGAGGGAAGGAGAAGGAAGAGGGAGGGATGGAGAGAGGTCAAACAAAACAAAAGCAAACAATAAACAAACATTCACCCTTAGCTCTTCTGAATTCCATCCTTTTACACTACTTGTAATTTCTAGTTTTTCCGAGATAAGAGAAGGATAACATATACTGAACTTAAACTAGAGGTGAAAAGAAGGTGATCATCTGTATAACATATAGTAGGAGGTCAAATATTTCTTTATTGAGTAATTGTGAAGTAAACTTAGGATATGTAATAGTAATGCATTTTGTTGTCCATAAATATACCATGAATGTATCAAAAATCTGAAACCTTCACATTTTTTATTAGGCCTCCAATACAATGCAAAGGTCCTTTCTCAAGCATACTACAAATATGGCATGGGCAAAGGAGGAGAGCTAGTTCCCGGGAAGTCCCTATATCAGGGTACACGAAAAGAGATAAAGCACATGCAGCAATCTCTCCAATCTCTTTTTTCAGTTATCACTTTCAGCTTGGTATTAAACAAAAACAAAAAAAAGCTGTCTGAGTATGTTCTCTTCCATTTCCTTTCTCATACTTCAGCCACCTAACAACCACTCCTGGTCAGAGAGAACCCTGATAGTCTAGTTTAGCTCTTTTAAGGTAAGGATGCATTTGAATTTCAGGGTTAAGATGAGGAAAAAGGGACTTACTCTCATTGGCTGTTTCCATATTTCATAAACACAAACTTATAAGATAGATGCCTAGTAGCCAACCAAGAAAGAACAGAACAAAAAGTATACTGTAAGTATATATTCATTTAAAAATATACATACCTATTCTCCCATTGAGATGAATAAAACATTAATTTCTATTATCTACACTAGAAAACACAGATTATATGATTTAAGTTACATTAACATTTTTAAAAATAAAACATTTTTTTTCTATTATATCTATGAAATCTTGATTACTGTCAGAGCCTTTTTCAAGCCTCAGAGTTTGCAGAAAAACCAACCTGGGCTATCTCTTTTGATAATACTCTCAACAGAACAGACAGTCCTATCAGGTCAATAATCATACTTACCAATATCTAAAATTCTCTTTTGTAGAGCTCCAATGAAAAGAAATGGTTCATCTTTACATGACTGCACGAGTGTGCCAACCAATTCAGAGTTTGCTGCTAAGATGCAGGCATTTTCTTCACTGAGGTTGACCCCTGCCATGGAAGTCACATCATTGATGTCGTCTTCATCTCTAATAAGAAAAAAGGAAAGCTTTTAGGTGGCAGTGGTGTGTACAAGTGATTTAAGAGAGCAAAGAATTATAGATCTCTCCTTATCACTAAAGACATTGTTATTCGAGTCATCCAAGCAAGAGAAGAACTGAAGAATAACTATCTTTCTCTGTTAGCTTTTAAAATTAACTGTTATCTCTAATGACTAGTACGCACTTAATAACAGAAAAATGAACTGGAAGCAACTTTGTCTCCTAGTACCCATCTCTTCCTCTCTGTTTACTAAATAAGATACACTAAGAGGGATTTGGAAATTATACTAAGTTATCTGCAAACTGCCTGCAATGGAAGACAAATGAAAACAGACTTCTCTGTTTTCATCCAAGATGATTAAAAACCCCTCTGATATCCCCAGTGCACTCCAATGTTTCACTGAGGAGCAGGAAAAATCTCCTGATCCTGAAACGTCCACATCCATGTAAATGCCCTTGAGAAGAAGATTTCCTGAAGAGACTAGCTATTCTCTTATGGTTAAAACTAGCTGTGTTCTGCTTAAGACTTTTGGTGTGTTCCAACAGCACCAACTGATTCATTATACCAACATCCTCGAGCAAATGACTACAAAGGGCTTATATTTAAAATACAAAATTATACACATATATGTAAAAGACATACATTTAAAAACAAACTATGTTTGAGCTCTCTGCATTGTCAGCAAAATTAAAATTGTTTTAATAATTATCTAAATAATTGCTACATGACTACAATACTAAGATGAGTATATATGTTTAAGGATAGAGAAGAGACAAAAGAAACATTAAACCCTTCCCTTATGGCATCCTTAACACCATATGTAACAACAAGTATGTTACTGATCATAACTCATGCACCAAAGCATAACATAATTCACACAAACATGATTATATAAAAAAGACATTGTTTCTATTTATTACATAGGCCAAAACACGTTTCATGTGGTCGTGCGTCAACAGATTTGAATTATGAACCTCCTTGTAGTAATGCAGTAGTAAAACATCTCCTGGTGTTTACCTTTAAAAAGCAGCATGTTGGGGTGAGGCGGAAAGAGCCCATACTCACACATGTATCAAAGATTCAAACTAAATGAAAGAAAGTGAAGTGCTAGACACAGCAGTTGCAAATGAATTTGAACAGTATATTTAAAAGCCTAATATTAAAAGGTGGGTCCCTGAAATAGGAAAAAGGAAAAATTTTTAATTAGAATCTTAAATAGACCAAATGAAATATGCAATATAAAGAAACCATGTGGAAACAGTTGGACTTCACCTCATCAAACATCACAGAGGTATTGTCAGAGGTACCAGCTGCTAAGAATGGCTCTAGGAATACATGCACCTTTGTAAATAAAATAGTATTCCAGAAATATCTAAACATTTAAAATTTAAACTGTAAGAATGGTAGAAACCCTAAATCTAAAGATGGACCAAGATCTGAGTTTTAAAAAAAATATTTTAAAGGTCTGAGTAAATAATACCTTCTTAAAAAAACAAGTATCGAGAGAATGAAGTCTGTATCAAGCCACAGACTGGGAGAAAACATTTGCAAAAGACATATATGATAAAGGACTGTTGTCCAATATATAAAGAACTCTTAGGGAGTTCCCATCATGGTTCAGCAGAAACGAATCTGACTAGCATCCATGAGGACACAGGTTCAATCCCTGGCCTCCCTCAGTGGGTTATGGATCTGGCTTTGCCATGATCTGTGGTGTGGATCGCAGACGTGGCTTGGATTCCATGTGGCTGTGGCTGTGGTGTAGATCAGTAGGTACAGCTCCAATGTGACCCCTAACCTGGGAACCTCCATATGCTGTGGGTGCGGCCCTAAAAAGACACAAAAAAAGGAACTCTCAAAACTCAACAATAAAAAAACAACAGTTCCCTGGAGGTGCAGTGGGTTAAGGATCCAGTGTTGTCACTGCAGCAGTTCGGGTCACTTACTGTGGTGTGGGCTTGACCCCTGGCCCAGGAACTTCCGCATGCTGTAGGCATGGCCCAAAAAAAGGGGGTGGGGGGAACAAAGACCTAATAGACACTTTACCAAAAAAAGGGCACAAATGATAAACAAGCAAATGAAAAGATCCTCCACATCCTATGTCATCATTGAAATGCAAATTAAAATGAGAAACCACTATACACTTATCAGGATGGCCAAAATCTTAAACACTGACAGCACCAAAAACTGATGAGGTTGTGGAGCAACAGAGACTCTCATTCACTCCTGGTAGGAATGTAAAATGGCACAGCTACTACTGGCACAGTTTGGCAGTTTATTGCAAAACTAAACATACTCTTACCATATGATGCAGCAATTACACTTCTTGGTATTTACTCAAAGGAGTTGAAAATTTACGTCCACACAAAAACCTGTACATGGATGTTTACAGCAGATTTACTTCTAATTGTCAAAACTTGGAAACAACCAAGATGTCCTTCAGCAGGTGACTGAATAAAGCTATGGTAAATTCAGACAACGGAATGTCACTGAGTACTAAAAAGAAATGATATCGCAGCCATGAAAAGACATGGAGGAAACTTTATATTACTAAGTGAAGTAAAATAATCCGAAAGGGTTGGTTTCACAATCACATACTGATGATTCCAACTACATGATATTCTAGGAAAGGCAAACTCTGGAGACAATAAAGTGAACAGTGGTCGCCAGGGGTTGGCAGAGAGTGATGAACAGGCAGAACACAGAGGACTTGAAGGGCAGTGAAACATATAATCAAAACCCACAGAATGTGGAGTTCCCGTCATGGCTCAGAGGTAATGGACCCAACCAGTATCCATGAAGATGTGGGTTCAAGCCCTGGTCCTGCTCAGTGGGTTAAGGATTCAGCATTGCCATGAGCTGAGGTGTAAGTTGAAGACACAGCTCGGATCTGGCGCTGCTGTGGCTTCGGTATACCTCGGCAACTGCAGCTCCAATTTGACACCTAGCATGGTAACTTCCATACCCTGTGGGTGCAGCCCAGAAAAGAAAACCAAAAACAAATAAAAAAAAAAATGCATAGAATGAACCACGCATCAAGAGTCAACTATAATGTACACTATGAACTTTTGGTGATAATGATGTGTCAATGCAGCTTCATCAATTGTAACAAATGGACCACTGTGGTGGGGGATGTTAACAATAGGGTAGGTTATGTATATGTGGGGTAGGGGGAATTCTCTACCATGTCCAATTAATTTTGCTATGATTCTAAAATTGCTCTACGAAACATATTTTTTTTAAAAAGGCCAAATACATATCAATTAAAAGTCAGTTCAACACAAAACAGAATCCCAACCAGTTACTTAACACCTTTAGGACTCAAATTTTTCTTCCTCTTAAAAATGAATAACTTAGATGAGGTGCTTCCTAAGGTCACTCTCATTCACTTAAAAGAATGAGGCAGCCCTCTTTGGCCTGATACAGAACAACTGCCAAAGTGTACTGTGAAATGGGGAAAAAAAAAAAAATAACAAGGTACAGACTAGACTGCATCTTGAAAAAAAAATATATAGACACAAACATTTACATGGGCATAACATATCTCTGGATATATGAGAAATTCTTCTCTTAAGAGAGAAATGAGAAACTAGGGATAAAAAGAAGACATATCATACCATATTACACTCCTTTCTACATTCTGAATGCTGTACTATGTTCATGGGTTACCCAATTAAATAATTAGTGATATTTTTGAAAATAATAAGCAGAGAAAGAAAACTGAAGAGAGAAAATATGATGAAGTTTAGACATAGGACCTCATCCTTTCCTTAAAAAAGAAAATCAGAATTGTTTAAGGTACACAGCACATGGCCTTTATACACATACACACAACATTCACTGTTTACAATCTCAGGGGTGTGTCAGGTATGCAGGCCCTGTAAACTGCACCTTGCTTCCATAGGTGAGTTCCTGCATAGTCCCTGTTGAGATCTCACACACAGATGGGAAAGACCAGTACCAGGTCTCCTTACTACCAGTATCACACACATCACTAGAACGGGACAGAATTCAGCAATGAGGAGACTATCCATAGGACTTTTAGAATATTCTTGTAGCCTCTTCCCCAAAATAAGCAGGGAGCTAACCATCCAGTAAAATTTGTTCTTATTCACTCCCCTCCTCCAATTTTGCCCCAAGCTGAATACAGCTCCCTCTAGCACAGATGCCAGTTGCTATGGTTACAGAGGGCAGCAGGAGTAGAGGAAGACTCCTATGAGGGATGAGCAAAAGATACCACAATAAACAGCACTTGAACCATGTAAAACTTCCTCTAAGAAAGGAAACAGACTGAAGGAAAGCAAAGACAACACAGTGTTATAGCAGCATTACGGTTAAGCCTAAGATAGGCCAAGGCAGTAATAAAGGCCTTGATGCCAAGGCGCATTTGTGATTCTGGATTGGTTTTAATTTTAAAGGAGAAAAAAGTGAGAATCTCCAAATCACATTTTCAGGTCTTCTAGTCTAATGCAGCATGTCTTTTAATGAAGGTGCTGTGAAAAACAACCTATTCTGTTTTGTTTTAAAAGACATACAAAAAGGAAATTTAATAGTGCCTCAGGAGAAAAAGGCTTCCAACTCAAGATTCTGTATGTGGGGGGATAATAGGTCACTATGTAAAAATTAAAGAAGTATTACCCAATTGTCATTAATGCTTTGTAGTTTGGCTTCTGAAACTGATTCTTTAGCTTTTAATAAAGTTAACCACCTCGTGTGCTTACTTCCTTAAATCTCTCCTACCCTCTTAAAATCTGTAATAGCACCAGACTAATTCTTCTATTAGCAGAGAAAATCACATTACTTTCCTGTATTCCAAAACTTCTCTTGGAGTTCCTGTTGTGGCTCAGCGGAAATGAATCCGACTAGTATCCATGAGGACGCAGGGTTGATCCCTGGCTTCGCTCAGTGGGTTACGGATCCAGTGTTACTGTGAGTGGTGGTGTAGGTCACAGACAGAGCTTGGATTCCGCCTTGTTGTGGCGGTGGCAAAGGCTGGCGGCTACAGCTCCAATTTGATCCCCAGCCTGGAAACCTCCATATGCCTCGGGTGCAGCCCTAAAAAGCAAAATACAAAACAAAACAACAACTTTTGCTGATCCCATGAACTCAACCTGATATTCAAGGCCTTCCAGGTAATGACCTTAACTTAGCACTCTCCCTTCCCATTACTTGACAAATAGCACATCATCAAATAGCTCCTAGTGATTCTGGCCTTCCTCAGGCTATTCCCCCTTTCCTGTTCTCTTCTTCAACTCCTCTTGCTTTATTATCTTTCAGCTGTCAATGCCTTGTCTATACGCCACACCTACCTCAAATGCTTACTTTGGAAATGCTGGGGTTTTTTATACTTTTAAAGCATTGGTCCAATTGTGACAACTCTGAACTTCTAAGAGTACATTTTATCTCTGTAATGGTAGGTCTTACTCTGTCTTCTATTCCAATAATCAACATATTTGCCTTATGATTCAACCAGACTAATTTTATTGATCATATTAATCATCTTTATCACCTATCATTCCTAGCAGAGTAGTCATAAATGGTACTTAAATAGTTGAGGTATTTCTATGTGTTCAGAATAGTGGGTAAAAATGAGTGAAACTGCCTTCCTGTGGAATCCTGACTCTGCCCCTATCTATATGAAATAATGCAAATTAATTAACCTCTCTAGACCTGCATCATCAGTGAAATGGAGACAGTAACACTCCCTACACCTTAGATTGAGGATTGAAGGAATCAATTCATATCATGGAAAAAGGAGTTTCTTTAATATATAAAGATCTCCTATAAATAACTAAGGAAAAGACCTATAGTTCAAGGGAAAAATGGACAAAGCATATGTACTTTAAGTTAACAAAAAAATTTAACTGATTTCAGATATAACATGTTTTACCCTGCTCATAGGAAAGATATGAAATATAATTTTTTTACCTGTTAGATTGTCAAAGTTCACCAGAACATGTGAACATATGCTATACTAAGCTTTGTTGCTCAGAGCAGACTTTGTTCATCCAACCTCCATGGAGAGTTATTTCACATTATCTGACAACTTAAAATGAATAAACTGCTCTTTCTAGAAATTATATGAAATGACAGTCACTGCAACTATGTTTTCCTAGTACAAAATACTGGAAACAACCTAAATATTTATCATTAAGTAACTTTGTTAAAAAAATATCAAATCACAGTGATTATATACCAATATAGAACAATATCCAAGACTAAGTTGTAAAAACCAAAATATAAAACATTATGTGCAGTATACTGCCATCTGTGTTAAAAAGATTGTATCTACAGAGAGACACAAGAAATTGCTAACAGTGATTGCCTCTAAGCTGGGAATCTGGGTAGCAGAGGGAAAATGAAGCAAGAGAGAACTTTATTTTTTCCCCCACTGTACAACCTTTTGTTTCTTTCAAAAGTTATATAAAATATATTACCTAGTTAAATAAATAAATAATCTCCTTCAAAATTACGAGTGTTCCTGTCGTGGCGCAGCAGAAACGAATCCAACTAGGAACCACGAGGTCGCAGGTTCGATCCCTGGCCTTGCTCAGTGGGTTAAGGATCTGGTGTTGCCACGAGCTGTGGTGTAGGTTGCAGATGTGACTCAGATCCCACGTTGCTATGGCTGCGGTGTAGGCCGGCAGGTGTAGCTCCAATTCAACCCCTAGCCTGGGAACCTCCATATGCCGTGGGTGCACCCCCCCAAAAGACAATAAATAAATAAATAAATAAAAATAAAAGTACAAACAAAAAATTTTTTAGATCAAGTTCTGGAATTCCCACTATGGCTCAGTGGGTTACCAACACAGCTACTATCCGCAAGGATATGGGTTCAATCCCTGGCCTCGCTCACTGGGTTAGTGATCCAGTGTTGCCACAAGCTGCAGTGCAGCATAGGTCTTGGATGCGGCTTGGATCTGGCATTGCTATGGCTGTGGTGTAGGCTGGGAGCTGCAGCTCTGATTCAACCTTTAGCCTGGGAACCATGCTGCAGATACGGCCTTGGAAAAAAAAAAAAAAGAATAAGAAGATCAAGTTCTTCCCTTAGATTACTAATCCCTGGTAAAATAAGTTTACCTTCAATATTATTTTTTCACCATCCTTGGGTATAACCTCTCTATGTCACCACAGCCAGTCTATAAACTCACACAACACTGTCCTTATTCCTCCTTCTATGTGTTTTAAAGTTATTTTTTTCCTTGTGGGAAAATCCCTTTCCCCTTTTTAACTCAAACATAGCATAGCATATTGCAGTATTTCTCTCAAACTTTAGTGATTTTTAGGAACTACTCAGTATATTTAAAATTTATAATCAAACATATACCCACACAGCACCCATGGTGGGTGGGCCCAGGATGGAGACCACAAACCTGAAGTTTCTTAACAAATACACTTAGGTGACTGTGATACAAATACTCTATGGCCCACATTTGGAAAAATACTGAGCTGTATAAATTAATGAGAATCAATTCTGGTGTTAAAGAGACCAAGGTTTCTATCCCTGTTCTGACAGTTTTTAAAAGGATGACTGAAAAGTTTCTTACCATTCTTTTTTTTTTTCCCCCTTTCCTAGGGCTGCTCCTGTGGCATATGGAGGTTCCCAGGCTAGGGCTCTAAATTGGAGCTGTAGCCACTGGCCTATGCCAGAGCCACAGCAGCGCAGATCTGAGCCTCGTCTGCAAGCTACACCACAGCTCATGGCAACACCAGATCCTTAACCCACTGATCGAGGCCAGGGATGGAACCTGCAACCTCATGGTTCCTAGTTGGATCCATTAACCCCTGAGCCACAACAGGAACTCCAAGTTTCTTACCATTCTATTCAGTAATCCCCTTATCTGTAACACAGAGGTGAAAACTATACCTATTATATGATTTTGAATGTAGACTGTATTATATGATTTTGAATGAAAACTGTATAAGAAACTAAAAATGAGTATTATTTATTCATTGAAATATAATAAAATCATTACATGTTAACAAATAACATTTAAATGAAAACTAACACTACAATTAAAAAATAGAAGAGTAGAACTGTTTTCTATTTTGGCAAATCTCTTTAAAACCCATTGGTCTTCTTCTTCATTGTGAATGGATCTTTTACTGATGCATAACTTTCTAACATCATTGTTATGCTGGTAATCTGGAAAATACTGGTTCACTGAGAAATATAGATCTTTTAAAATTAGACTCAGTATACATAATCCAAAATCACATATTAATATCTGTACCAATCTAATCAGAAAGTCTAAATATTGGGAAGTTAAGCTCATGATAGTGGGTATAAGTTTTCTAAAACTTAACGTCTGCTTGAGATGCTCAAACTTTATCATTGGCAAAAAATACTGTCAGTTGTTTTCCCTTAAGTAACAAGCAAACTTTTTTCATTTTCATGAAAATATCAAATTTCCAGTCTAAATAACCCTAGTTTGTTTGTCATTTTTCTTTGTTCTTTCAAGTAAAAATGGTGCTCCATGAATAAAGTGGTTAGTTCAGCCCACAACTGAAACACATTGTGATAATCTCTGTGGGAAAAGAATCTGAAAGAGAATGGATGTGTGTACATGTATAACTGAATCACTTTTTTGTACAGCAGAAATGATTATGACATTGTAAATCAAGTATATTTCAATAAAATTTAAAAAAATAAAAAAAACATAAGCATAAACATTTATCTTTGCGACCATCACAACACTCTGACATGCAGCAGCAGAACATTGAACAAATTTCCCATTTTGTCATAAAGAATAGTAAAAAAAGTGTAGACTCAAGGGTTAAGATATAAGTAATAATGTGTACTGCTTCATTAAAAAACAAACAAATAGCTTTTTTAAATTTATTCTGAGTATATCAGGGTAAAGAATAAATGGCTACTACTATGATTTCATCCCCCTGCTTTGATCAATGTTAAGGTGCCAGCAACTTGACCACCGTGGTTCTGAACAATCAATACAAATAATACACTGAAAAAAGGGCAACTAACATCATCATTATTTTTATTGTGAAAACTGTCTTGACCTTGCAAACCCTCTGAAGGAGTTTCAATTTCAAAACTACTTTCTAGTTCCCGTTGTGGCACAGTGGAAATGCATCCAACTAGGAACTGTGAGGCTGTGGGTTTGATCCTTGACCTCACCCGGTGGATTAAGGATCCGGCGTTGTTGTGAGCTGTGGTGTAGGTCGCAGACGAGGCTCGGATCCTGTGTTTCTGTGGCTGTGGTGTAGGCCAGCAGCTGCAGCTCCAATTTGACCCCTAGCTTGGGAACCTCCATATGCTGTGGATGCAGCCCTAAAAAGCAAAAGCAAAAAAAAAAAAAAAAAACAACTACTCTCTGTTGACCCTATGTTGAGGCCTGCTGGGTTGTATGTACAGTCCTAAACCTATAGTGAACACCAGAAATACTATGAGGATTTTAAAAATACAGTTTTCTGCCCAGGTCCAATCTCCAGAGATTTCATTTTGGATGAGCCCACAATCAAGAATTTTATCAAATTTCCTGTGTAATCCTAAAATTACTGATCTATACTATACTAGCAAATATTTATTTAGAAATTGTTTCAAAAGTATGACCATCCCTTTACTACATTTATATATTCTCAACTGAATTGTTAATTCAGTAAATAAATTTTTATTATAATCATACCACAGCATTATCACTGTCTCTTGGCTTTGATCCTTCCTGAGGATGCCCATGACATAAATAAGATACACGGCATCTCCTACCATCATAACTTCAACCTTTGCCTCATGGTGTATTTATGTCTAATGTCCTTCCTTTCTAGTTCACCTTGCATGTAAGCACAAACATAATTCATAATTTTTCCTAAATAGCATTTTACCATGAGAAAATCTAGCTAAAAACTATGAAAGACTCAAGAAAGAGTTCCTGTGTGGCCCCAGTGGGTTAAATACTGGTGTTGTCACTTCAGTGGCTCAGGTTCAATCCCTGGCCTGGCCTGGGAACTTCTGCATGCCCTGGGTATGGCAAAAACAAACAAACAAACAAACAAACAAAAACAAAAAAACTATGAAAGACTTCACAATCTCATCTCTAAGTCTTCATTCATGTAATTTCCCTGTGAAGATTATTTAAGAACCTAATTTCAAGGGAATTCCCATTGTGGCTCAGCAGGCTAAGAACATGACTAGCAAACATGAGGATGCAGGTTTGATCCCTGGCCTTGCTCAGTGGGTTAAGGATCCAGCGTTGCTGCAAGCTGTGGTGTAGGTCGAAGATGCAGCTCAGATCTGGTGTTGCTATGGCTATGGTATGCAGCTGCAGCTCTGACTGGACCCCTAGCCTGGGAATTTCCATATGCCGTGGGTGTGACTCTAAAACACAAACAAACAAAACAACACAAAAGACCTAATTTCTTGGAAGATTTAGTATAAGGCAGCTCCTCCAAGAAGACTTCTTTTGTTGAATTTTAACCCTAGATTTAGGGTTAATCTCTGGGTACAAAAACACCTCTTCCCTGTCTCCTGTCTTTCTAAGTTTTAGTTACCAGAGACTGTTTTCTAATAGCTTATTTGTAATGATTAACCATCTACATTAATATTATATAACTAGTATATGTGACTAATACATCTGTACATATAAGGACTCTCAATAAATATATGACTAAACAATTAATTACATATGAAGCAAGATAGAGTACATGTTTAATCTACACTAAAGAATGTAATTCCTGTAAGATTAAAAAAATGGGACATTAAAGTTGGTGGAGTAATACTATCTGTGCAAAGAGTGTCCTATATTATGTTCCTTAGAATATATTTTAAAACAAGTTTTTAAAAAGACCTAAACCTCTGTTAAAATACCTTCACTAAGTTTTACATATATACATATATGGGTATACATATATATAATTCATCCATGAATAGTCTATTATTTCTCTCTAAAATATGAAGCCAAAAAAAAAAAAGACTTTAGCCACAAGGCATTATTATCACCTCAAAAAATCAATAAAAATTCTTACTATCATCAAATAGCCAATCAGTTTAAATAGGGTTAACTATACAAACATGCATAGGTACTATAATATTTATCACTTCTGGTTCTAAAATATGAATTTCTGGCACCCTCTGGTGTTTAAACACTATATAGCTTCCTTTATTCATCCAGGGGTACTCATAAGCACAACAGAAAATATAATTTGCTCAGGGAAAAAGTCACAAACAAAATAATTTTTCTCCAGTTAAACAGTTAATTTTGAAAATACAGGCAGATATCATTCCACATTATTAAACCTCATCCAGTTAAGTTAAGGCAAGACCTAATGCCATACACTATTACCTTTTAATGAACAAGAGTCAATAGCAAGGATCTATTTTAAGCTTGATTTTAATGATAATCAAAGTGATATTAAGTATCCAAGAAAGCAAACTTAAATTTTAAAAAGGGCATCACTATAAAAAGATGTGCACAAAACCATATATGACCCAAATTACTAGAAAGTATTATACAAAAATAAGAAGTATATCTTAGTTCAAAAATAAAATATATCTTTTTTTTTTTTTTTTTTTTTTTGGCTATTGTCTTTTTAGAGCTGCACACAAGGCATATGGAGGTTCCCAGGATAGGGATCTAATCAGAGCCACGGCAATGTCATATCAGAGCCGCATCTGTGGCCTACACCACAGCTCATGGCAACGGTGGATCCTTAACCCACTGAGCAAGGTCAGCAATCCAACCTGCAACCTCATGGTTCCTAGTCAGATTCATTTTTGCTGCACGACAATGGGAACTCCAAAAATAAAATATATCTTAAATATAGCTAAGATTATAGATACTCTTGTTCTCTTTTTCAAAATTTATTACTTGAGCAAATATCTGAATGCTTATTATGAATCAGGCATTGTTCTAAATGTAAGGTATACAAATGTCATTGTAAACTCTAAAAGAGCCTTAAAAAGGAGTGGGGAACATAAGGAAGGGTAAATAAATAAATGAACAGGATAACTTTAGGGAAGTGCTTCAAGACAACGGATGTGACAGAAAAGGCTACTTTACATCGTTGACCAAGCAAAGACTCTCTAAGCAGATACCTGTAATGTTCTGCCTACTTTCAGTTTTCCTGAACGTGAGAGATGAGGGAGAATCTTCTATCTTGCTTATGCTACTATTTTTTCTTTTTTCTGTTAACTACAACCTCACTGAACTCTAAACAAATATAACTATGGTTTGAGGTAATCTCAATACAAAATTTTCATAGCAGTGTCTGCTGACTCTAAAGTCCATGCACAAAAGAAAAATAACAAGTCAAGACCCTCTTGATTAAAAAAAGAGAAAGGAGGAGTTCCTTCGTGGCTCAGCAGTTTACAAACCTGACTAGGATCCATGAGGATGCAGGTTCGATCCCTGGCCTCACTCAATGGGTTAAGGATCTGGTGCTGCTGTGAGCTGTGATGTAGGTCACAGACGCGGCTCACATCTTGATGTTGCTGTGGCCATGGCATAGGCCAGCAGCTGTAGCTTCGATTTGACCCCTAGGCCTGGGAACTTCCATATGCTGTAGGTGCGACCCTAAAAAGAAAAAAAAAGAGAGAGTTAAAAAAAAGAAAGGATTTATCCAGCTATAAAAACAAATAATGAAAGTATGGTAATTGAAAATGCAAAAATATTAGTACAAAAATAAAACAAAAAAATATAGCACTAAAATAAATATATCCTGAATAACTGAGAATTTACTAAAAGGTAAAAAGTAGCATCTCAAATCAGGAAAGTAATGAATCTTTAACTATTGTTGAGATAAGCAATCCAATCGGGAAAAAGTTAATTTCAGCTTCGGACATTTACAAAGATAGAATCAAGAATGACAAGATTCTGTAGAAGTCTATGTGCATATGTGAGGTGTGTATTGATATAGGAGCACATCATTATGAGCTGAGGACCAGAAAAGATTTCTTAGACTAATACAAAATTAAAAAGCCATAAAGGACGAAACTGATAAAGTTAACATTATGATCTAAAAATCTTCAAATAACAAAAGACACTAAAAATGAAATTACAAGTTAAAAGATCAGGAGAAAAATATTTACAACACACAACAAAGAACTATTCTCCAATAGAGAAGTCTAGAAAGCAATAAGCATTCAATAGATAAATGAGCAAAATTAATATGCTAGAACTACCCAGAGAAAATATTAATGGTAACACTTTTGCTTCAGGCATTAAATGGACTAGCTTTACCGATGAGGAACTATGTGACATTCTAATTCAGACCAACTTAAGACATTTTCATTCCAGTGTTGGGTACACAGAAGTTGTCAAAAAAGTGTCAGTAAAAATAAGCAATGAGTATACTCCAAAGGCAGAATTGCCTCAGAAGCAAATGCCTGTGGCTAGCATTAGTTTTCAGGCCTTTGTTAAAGTGGAACACTCTGTAGGAGATGCTAGATCAAGTCAAGTTCTCTGGAACAGATGCTAATGTGATCCTAACTCAATAGTCACTTCTGGTTCCTACAAGAAATAGTCACAAATCTTCTCTGGAATAAAGCAAACTCAATCTTGGCTGTCAGCTTTAATCTGATTTACCCATCTACTGGAGTTTTAAATTCCACAATTGCATTTTTCACTTCTAAATGTCCTATTTGGTTTATTAAATCATATCTTTGCATTCATTTTTAATAGAAAATTGTTACTTGCTCATTTCTGTGATTCTAACTTTTATTTTTAACTGTTTATAAAGGTTTTTAATACTGGATAATTGACCATCCAATGTTTGAAGTCATTAGCATTCCAACTGTGTTGCTACTTCCCTTAGGGTGACTTTTCCTCATAGGTTTCACCTTTAAAGGTGAACCTGTGCAAAAACAACCCAACTGGAAAATGCGCAGAAGACTTAAATAGATATTTTTCTCCAGAATACATATGGATGGCCTAAGTAGGCACATGAAAAAATGTTCAAATCACTAATTAGTAGAGAAATGCAAATGAAAACTACAATGATACACTACCTCACACTGGTAAGAATGGCCACCAATAATAAATCTACAATAACAAAAGCAGGAGAGAGTGTAGAGAAAAGGGAACCATCCTACACTATTGGTGGGATTGTAAATTGGTTACAACCACTATGGAAAACACTACAGAGGTTCTTCAGAAAACTAAATATAGAACTACCATAAGATCCAGCAATCCCACTCCTGGCTATATATCCAAACAAAACATTCATTCAAAAAGATACATGCACCCCTATGTTCACTGCAGCACTATTCACAATAATCAAGATATGAAAACAACCTAAACGTCCATCAATAGATGAATGGATTAAGAAGTGGTACATATATACAATGGAATACTACTCAGCCATAAAAAAGAACAAAATAATGCCATTTGCAGCAACATGGAGGCAACTAGAAAATATACTAAGTGAAATAAGTCAGAGAGAGAAAGACAAATGCCGTATGATATCACTTATATGTGGAATCTAAAATATGGCACAAATAAACCTATCTGCAAAACAGAAACAGATTCACAGACATAGAGAACAGACTTGTTGCCTAGGGGGATGGGGAATGGGGGATGGAGTGGGATGGATTGGGAGTTTGGGGTTATTAGATGCAAACTATTACATTCAGAATGGATAAACATTAAGATCTTACTATATAGCACAAGGAACTATATCCAGTCTCCTGGGATATACCATGATGGAAAACAATATATAAAAAAGAATGCATATATGTATGACTGAGTCACTTTGCTGTACAGCAGAAAGGGGCACAACATTGTAAATTAACTGACTTTAATTTAAAAAAGGTGAACATGTGCATACATACCAGAAAAGAATGAAATGACATTATTAAAGTGCTAAAAGAAAAAAAAAGCCAACCTATAATTCTGATCTCGTTCCTGACATCACTGTCTACATAAATAACATAATCTAAAAACTGTCAGAAATAAGAACTTAACAGGGGGTTGGCATATGATTTTTTTAAAAGCAATCTACATTTCTATATACTAGGAGCAGAAAAGGCAATTACCACAAATGTTATTTAGAATAGCAAAAAAAAAAAAAAAAAAGCCTAGGAGTAAACACAAGAAACAAATGGTATGCAATCTGTGTAGATAAAATTACATCACACTTTATTGAAAGATGCTAAGGAAGGTGTGCATAAATAAAGACATAAATCATGTTTATAGCTAGAAGCCTCAAAATTATAAAGAAATTAACTGAAGAACAACGGACCTATGGACTCAAGGCCATGTCAGTTCCAATTCTGGCAAAGATTTTTTTGTGGGGGGGCATTGGAATTTAAACTGATGCTTAAATTTAAATGGAATAGCAAAATCCTAAGAACAGTGATATTAATCAAGAAAAGCAGTGAAGGAGTTCCCAATGTGCCTCAGTGGTAACGAACCTAACTAATATCCGTGAGGACACAGGTTCTATCCCTGCCCTCTCTCAGTGGGTTAAGGATCTGGTACTGCTGTGAGCTGTGGTGTAGGTCACAGATGGGGCTTGGATCTGGCGTTGCTGTGGCTGTGCTGCAGCTCGGATTGGACCCCTAGCCTGCGAACTTCCATATGCCGTAGGTGCAGCCCTAAAAAGAAGAAAGAAAGAAGGAAAGAAGGAAAGAAGGAAAGAAGGAAAGAAGGAAGGAAGGAAGGAAGGAAGGAAGGAAGGAAGGAAGGAAGGAAAGAAAGAAAGAAAGAAAGAAAGAAAGAAAGAAAGAAAGAAAGAAAGAAAGAAAGAAAGAAAGAAAGAAAGAAAAAGATAGAAAAGCAGGCAAAGTGGGTTGAAAGTGGAGGAAGGAAGGTATAAAAGTAGAAATAGAAGGGGATATAAAAAAGAAAGAGAAGTAGGTAGGGAACATGCCTTCACAGATGTAAAATTTATTTTGAAGTTATAGTAAAATGAGTAGTATGCTATTAGAAATATGCAAATTAACCAATGAGATAAAACAGAGATTTAAAAATATATATTAAATAAAAAAAAAAAAAAAAAGATTATGGAGACCCCCCCACAGCACAGCAGAAATGAATCCAACTAGTAAACATGAGGTTGCAGGTTCGATCCCTGGCCTCGCTCAGTGGGTTAAGGATCCGGCATTGCTATGAGCTGTGGTGCAGGTTGCAGATGTGGCTCGGATCTGACGTTGCTGTGGCTGGGATGTAGGCCAGCAGTTGTAGCTCCAATTAGACCCCTAGCCTGGGAACCTCCATATGCCACAGGTATGGCCCTAAAAAGAAAAAAAAAAAAAAAATTAAATGAAAAAATAGGTAAGCCTAGAAAAGACCATGCCTATACAGGTACTGCACTTCACTTTACTGTGCTTCACAGATAGTAAGTTTTTTTAGAAACTGAAGGTTTGTGGCAACAAAACTATCGGCACCATTTTTCCAACAGCATTTGCTCATTTTTTGACTCTAACATTTTGATAATTCTCACAACATTTCAAACTTTTTCATTATTATTATACTTGTAATGGTGGTCAGTGATCTTTGATGTTACTACAGTAATTGTTTTGGGTCACCACAAACAACACCCATGAGACTGCCAACTTAATGGATAAATATTGTGTGTACTCTGACTGCTCTGCCAACCAGCTGTTCCCCTCTTCCTCTCCTCAGGCCTCCCTACTCCCTGAGGCACAATAATACTGAAATTAGACCAAGTAGTAACCCTACAATGCCTTCTAAGCATTCAAGTGAAAGGAAGACTCACTGTCTCTCACTTTAAATCAAAAGCTAGAAATGATAAGACTATGAGGAAGGCCCGCCAAAAGCCAAGAGGCAGAAAGCTAGGCCACCTGTGCCAGGTAGTCAAGTTGTAAACACAAAAAGAAACATTCTTGAAGGAAATTAAAAGTACCATTCCAGTGAACACACAAATGGTAAGAAAGTGAAACAGCCATACTGCCAATATGAAGAAGTTTTACAAGTCTGGTTAGAAGACCAAACCAGCCACAGCACTGTCTTCGACCAAAGCCTGATCTAGAGCAAGGTCCTAACTCTTCAATTCTATGAAGGTTGAGAGAGGTGAGGAAGCTGCAGAAGAAAAGTATGAAGCTAGTGAGAATTGGCTCATGAGGTTTAAGAAATGAAGCTGTCTCTATAACATAAAAGTGCAAAGTGAAGCAGCAAGTACTGATAAAGAAATTACTACACGTTATCCAGATTTAGCTAAGATAATAATTAATGAAAGTGTCTACACTAAACAACATACTTCCAATGTAGACACAACAGCTTACACTGGAAGAAGATGCCATCTAGGACTTCCATAGCCAGAGAGGAGAAGTCAATGCCCGGCTTCAAAGCTTCAAAGGACAGGATGACTCTCCTTTTAGTGATTTAATGCTGCTGACAATTTTAAGTTGAAGCCAGTGCTCACTTATCATTCTGAAAATCCTTAAGGCCCTTAAGCATTACGCTAAAATTAAAAAAAAAAAAGAACATATGTATGTACATATCATATATATAAAATATGTATGACTGAGTCACTTTGCCATACAGCAGAAATTGGCACAAGACTGTAAATCAACTATACTTTAATAATAAAAAAAATTACACTAAAATTTACTCTGCCTGTGCTCTATAATGGAACCAAGCCTGGATAACAGCACGTCTATTTACAACATGGTTTACTGAGTATTTAAATCCATTCACTGTTGAGACCAACTGCTCAGGGAAAAAGATTCCCTTCAAAATATTACTGCTTGCTGACAACACACCTGGTCACCCAAGAGCACTGGTGAAAATGTACAAGATTAATGTTGCTTTCATGTTTGCTAAAGCTCTGCAGCCCATGGATCAAGGAGTCATTTCATCTTTCTTTCTTTTTTTTTAAAGGGCTACACATGCACCATATAGAAGTTCCCGGGCTGGGGGGCAGGGGTCGAATCAGAGCTGTAGCTGCAGGCCTACACCACAGCCACAGCAATGTAGGATCTAAGCCACATATTCGATCTACACCACAGATCATGACAAAGCTGTAACCTTAACCCAATGAGTGAGGCTGGGGATCAAACCCATGTTCTCATGGATCCTAGTTGGGTTCATTACTGCTGAGCCACAATGGGAAATGCTCATTTCATCTTTCAAGTTTTACTATTAGAGAAACACATTTTGTAAAGTGATATTTGTGATCACAGACAGTGATTCCTCTGATGGATTTGGGCAAAGTAAACTAAAAGTCTTCTAGAAAGGTTTTCAATATAATCTTTCTTAAATGCCTCTCCTATAAGATGGATATGATGATAATACCTACCTCATTGAGGTACTAGGAAAAGTAAATTGTTATAAAACTTTTCTTAGCATAGCACCTGGTACATTGTAAGGAGTAATAATTACTAAGTTTTGACTTTTTATTATTTTATTTTATTTTATTTATTTTATTTTTTTATTTTTTTGCCTTTTCTAGGGCCGCACCTGCGGCATATGGAGGTTCCAAGGCTAGGGGTCAAATCAGAGCTGTAGCCACCGGCCTACACCAGAGCCACAGCAACACCAGATCCGAGCCAAGTCTGCGACCTAGACCACAGCTCGTGGAAACAACAAATCCTTAACCCACTGAGCAAGGCCAGGGATCGAACCCTCAACCTCACGGTTCCTAGTTGGATTCATTTCTGCTCCACCACAATGGGAACTCCAGCTCTGACTTTTTAAATAAGCCTATAGACTGACAGGTCAAAAGAATTATCTAGGACTATAGATATTGATTTATACAGAATAATTAAGAAATGCCACTCATTAAAAAAAAAAAAAAGCTTCCATGACATTTCTGATAGACAAGATAGATTAATACCAGAATGACAACCAATCATAACATACTAAACACAATGACTAGTACAAAATAGACAATAAGTAATGGCTGAATGGATTAGCAACGTGTGGGAAAAAAAATATTAGCATAACTGTTGAAGACAGGTTAAAGTGACAAGCTTTGTCTTTTACATTAGTGAAGACACTAATGTCATCTACACAAACAAATCAAAACAAACAAAACCCACAATAAACAAACTAAAATTAACAGGCCTAAAACTACAAAAACACAGGGCAAAAGCTTCCTGACATTGAACTTGGCAAAGATTTGTTGGATATGACAACAAAGGCGCAGGCAACAAAAGAAAATTAGACAGTTGGACTTCACAAAAATTTTTAAACTTTGTGAATCAAAAGTTTTAACAGGGTAAAAAAGACAACCCACAGAAAAGAATATTTGCAAATCACTCATCTAAAAAGGGAGTAATATACAGAACTCCCAAAACTCAGTAACAGAAAAACAACCTGATTAAAAAATGGGCAAAGTCAGAGTTCCTGTCATGGCATAGCGGAAATAAATCCAACTAGGAACCATGAGGTTGCGGATTTGATCCCTGGCTTTCTCAGTGGATTAAGGATCCAGCGTTGCCATGAGCTGTGGTGTAGGTCACAGATGTGGCTCCAATCTGATGTTGCTGTGGCTGTGGCCTGCAGCTATAGCTCTGATTCGACCCCTAGCCTGGGAACCTCCATGTGTCATGGGTGAGGCCCTAAAAAGAAAAAAAAAAAGAAAAGAAAAAAGAAAGAAAGAAAAGAAAATGGGCAGGAGTTCCCGTCGTGGCTCAGTGGTTAACGGATCCGACTAGGAACCATGAGGTTGCGGGTTCAATCCCTGGCCTTGCTCAGTGGGTTAAGGATCCGGTGCTGCCATAAGCTGTGGTGTAGGTCACAGACGCGGCTCGGATCCCGCATTGATGTGGCTGTGGTGTAGGCCAGCAGCTACAGCTCTGATTGGACCCCTAGCCTTGGAACCTCCATATGCCACAGGAGCGGCCCAAGAAATGGCAAAAAAAAAAAAAAAAAAAAAGACAAAAACAAAGAAAAGAAAATGGGCAAAGTACTTAAAAGGGTGAATTCTCCAAATATACAAATGGCCAAAAAGCACACAAAAAGATGTGCAATATTACTAACTATCAGGGAAGTACAAATTGAAACTACAGTGAAGTACTACTTTATATCCACTGGCATAGCTATTATCGAATGAAACAAAACAAAATCAGAAAAGAACAAGTGTCAGCAAAGATGCAGAGAAATTCAAACCCTTGTACACCATTAATGGGATTATAAAATGGTAGAGTTGCTATGGAAAACAGAATATGTTTGTTTTTTTTTTTTTTAAATGGGAGAGTTGCTATGGAAAACAGAATATCAGTTCCTCAAAAAATTAAAAACAGGAGTTCCTGTCACGGCACAGTGGAAACAAATCTGACTAGGAACCATGAGGTTGCAGGTTCGATCCCTGGCCTTGCTCAGTGGGTTAAGGATCTGACGTCCTAAAAATAGAATTACCATATGATCCAGTAATTCTACTTCAGGGTATATATGAATTGAAAACAGACTGGAAAAGGTATCTGTACACTCATGTTAAAAGCAGTGTTATTCACAAAAGCTAAAATGTGGAAGCAACCCAACTGCCACAGATGGATGAATGAATAAACAAAATATGGTATACACAATGAAATACTAGTTTTAATTTTTTTTTTTTTTTTGTATTTTTGTCCTTTGTTGTTGTTGTTGTTGTTGTTGCTATTTCTTGGGCCGCTCCCGCGGCATATGGAGGTTCCCAGGCTAGGGGTCCCATCGGAGCTGTAGCCACCGGCCTACGCCAGAGCCACAGCAACGCGGGATCCGAGCCACGTCTGCAACCTACACCACAGCTCACAGCAACGCCGGATCGTTAACCCACTGAGCAAGGGGAGGGACCGAACCCGCAACCTCATGGTTCCTAGTCGGATTCGTTAACCACTGCGCCACGACGGGAACTCCAAATATTAGTTTTAAAAGGGAAAAAGACAACTTACAGAATGGGAGAAAATAGTTTCAAATAATGCAACTGACAAGGGCATAATCTCTAAAATATACAAACTACTTATACAACTCAATGGCAGAAAAGCCAACAACCCAATGGAAAAACGGGCAAAAGACCTGAGTAGACATTTCTCCAAAGACGATATACAGATGGGCAGCAAGCACATGAAAAAAAATGCTCAGTTATCACTGATTATTAGAGAAATGCAAATCAAAACTACCACAAGATACCACCTCACACCAGTCAGAATGGCTATCAACAGTAAGTCCACAAATAACAAATGCTGGAGGGGGTGTGGAGAAAAGGGATCCCTCCTGCACTGTTGGTGGGAATGTAAGCTGGTACAACCACTATGGAGATCAGTATGGAGATCCCTTAGAAATCTATACATAGAACTACCCTATGACCCAGCAATCCCACTCTTGGGCATATATCCAGACAAAACTTTCCTTGAAGACACATGCACTGCATGTATTCACAATACCCAAGACATGGAAACAACCCAAATGTCCACTGATTGGATTAGGAAGATGTGGTATAAGAGGAGTGGATCAAGAAGATGTGGTACATATACACAATGGAATATTACTCAGCCATTAAAAGGAAGAAAATACCAGCATTTTTAGCAACATGGATGGACCTAGAAATTATCATGCTAAGTGAAGTCAGCCATACAATGAGACACCAACATCAAATGCTTTCACTGACATGTGGCATCTGAAAAAAGGACAAACTGAACTTCTTTGCAGAACAGATGCTGACTCACAGACATTGAAAAACTTATGGTCTCCAGAGGAGACAGTTTGGGGGGTGGGGGGATGTGCTTGGGTTATGGGGTGGAAATCCTGTGAAACTGGATTGTTATGATCATCATATAACTACAGATGTGATAAATTCATTTGAGTAATAAAAAAAAGAAAATTAATTTCAAAAATCAAAAACATTATTTTCCCAAGTCTCCCCACGACCTCTAAGCTTCTCCCTGTCGTAAACCCAGGCTCCCACCTTTGAGTTTCTCTGATGCTTTGTCGAGAGACATGTTTCTACAATATTTTCTTAGCCTCTTTGCTTCTATTTTCTATGCTGAAAACTCCATCTTGTCCTTCCTTACTTTAACCCATATTCCTGCTTGAAAAACCGTCACAGTGCTAGTAAATGATCTAAGCTTAAGAACAAAGACCTAAAGGCGTAAGTTATTCATGCGGTCAGTTGAATGAGGACATAATGAGTTGGTATAGGCATGCCATTTGCACAGCATGGTATGTCCTCTAAAGAATAAAAGAAAGAGGAGCCTCATGGCCCCAAGGGGTTTATGAGGGGTCGTTACCAAGATATGCATTAGCAAGGAGAACTGAGGTACAAACCTAGGCACCTCAGGTTGCTGCAGATAGGCACACAGTCTGCAGAAGCACAGTGGTGATTCTCTAGATGCTATGCATAGATAGCTGAACACCAAGCTTCCTCAATGCTAATGATTGTTAAATGCCTAAAGGTCAGAATAAAAGCTTAATGAGCAACCAGCTATGTGACTTTTACAATAATTTTAAAAAACCCTATATCCTGCACCTACAACCCCCTCCTCACTTGACGTAATCCTAAAGAGCACAATAAAAACAGTGAGGTTTCCTGAGGTGGCGCTCTTTGTCTCTGAGACCTTGAGTCCCCTGGTTCCCACCTTTAATTAAGAAAAAAAAGATGTGGTATATATACACAATGGAATACTACTCAGCCATAAAAAGGACAAAATAATGCCATTTGCAGCAACATGGATGGAACTAGAGACTCTCATACTGAGTGAAATAAGTCAGAAAGAGAAAGACAAATACCGTATGGCATCACTTATATCTGGAATCTAATATACAGCACAAATGAACCTTTCCACAGAAAAGCAAATCAAGGACTTAGAGAAGAGACTTGTGGTTGCCAAGAGGGAGGGGAAGGGAGTGGGATGGACTGGGAGCTTGAGGTTCAGGTAATAGATGCAGACTATTACCTTTGGATTGGATAAGCAATGAGATCCCACTGTGTAGCACTGGGAACTATGTCTCGTCACTTACAATGGAGCATGCTAATGCAAGAAAAAAGAATGTATACTTATATGTGTAACTGGGTCACCATGCTGTACAGCAGAAAACTGACGGAACACTGTAAACCAGGAATAATGAAAAAAATTAAAATCATTATAAAGGTGTAAAAAAAAAAAGTTCTTTAAACACCAAAAAAAATTTTTTTTGACATATGTTACAACACAAATTAATCTTGAGGACATTATTATAAGTGAAATAAGACAGTCTCATACACACACACCACACACACAAAAACGTGTACAATTCCACTTACATGAGATACTTAAGAGTTCTAGAGACTGACAGTGGTGACGGTGATATAAATGTATTTAATACCACTGAACTGTACACTTAAGGATGGTTAAGATGGTAAATCTTAAGTGTAGTTTACAACCAATTTTAAAGTTAAGGAAAAAGAATCAGGCCAGTTTAAAACAACAAAAAGCACACTGAGTTTTAGGCATTTTAAGCTGAGGAAATAAACCTGGGGTTCAGAATACAGCAAAGAAAAGTACCCTAAGTCTTAGTTCAAATTCCTAGGTACTACATCCTGGAGCCAGGAAGAACCAAAGAGACAAGGAGTCTTGGAAAAGAAAAACTACAATCTAGCTTTGAATTTAGTTACTTAATTCAATCTTGGTCAATCTGCTCATCTGCTGTCAACCAGGAAATTAGATAAATTCTCTTTCTGGAGGCAATTAATCCAAAACGTCTACAATTATTTTTACACGTATTTGACACTGACTCAATAATTACTAAGTTCACATCAAGAAAGAGGACTAAAAAGCCAAAGAAAAGAAAAAGACTTACAGATAACCTGAATGTTGGGAACATTAGGTATGAACTTTAAAATAATAATGACCAAGTGTTGAAGAAGGCAGAAGATGGTTAAAAATAGAGAACAAAGATTATTAAAAAATAAATGCAGATTGTGGTTTCTGATAATGGCAGAGTAGCTTAATCATTATAAAATCAACATACATTTTAAAAAGGCAACTTTTTTTTTTTTTGCTTTTTAGGGCCTCACCCATGGCATATGGAAGTTCTCAGGCTACAGGTTGACTTGGAGCTACAGCTGCTGGACTATGCCACAACCATGGCAATGTCAGATCCTTAACCCACTGAGCAAGGCCAGGAATTGAACCCACATCCTCATGGATTCTAGTCAGGTTCATTAACTGCTGAGCCACAAAGGGAACTCCCAAGGGAACCATTTTTTAAAATGGAAAAAAAGCAGCCAGAAACTAGAGAGAAGTCAATCCTTGAAATCTGGAAACAACAATAGGTAAGATTTGTGAGTTTATGTCTTCTGGTCTGAAAGCACACTCCAGTCTGTGCAGCTATATTTCTGATGTCAGAGGACAGACTGCGATGCTAAAAAAGCACTCAGACTTAGAGAAGATATACCAGAATATAAGGCTCAACAGAGGAGTAATCTCTCAAATCTGCTTATAAATCTGACCTAATCATTGATTGATGGAAGAACTACTTATACCCAAGGGAACACTCCAGGTAGCCTAACAACAACAGCAATAGGAAGGGAAAAGAACTGAGTATTTCAGTTTCTACTCAAACTAAGAAAGACTTAAGTTTGAAATTTAAGAACTGTCAAGTTAAAGTAAAATAAAGTCTTCTAAATTAAAAAAATCAGTTTTCAGAAGAATGTAACTGAATCCAAAGTCAATAGTTACTAGACATGTGAAAAACAGAGTCACTAAATATTCTGAACACAATGAAAATTATAAGACACAGGAAAAACAAGAAAATGGGATCTAGAGTTAAAAAAAAAAATGTTGGCAGAAAGTAATCCTAAAATGAGCCAGATATTGCAATTAGCAGGCAAAGAGTTTTAAGAAAGCATCCAAATATGCTGATAGACTTAAAGGAACATAAAGATCAAAGAAAATAAAAATCTTGGTATAGGCAGGAAAATATTAAGCAAAGCCTACTGCATATGAAATTTAATTCACAAAAGAACAAAAGACAATAGCACCAAGAAAAAAAAAAATAAAGAAATAAGGACAGAACATTTCCCACAGTTAGGGGGAAAAAAAGTTATAGATCCAAGAAGCTCAGTAAAACCCAAGCAGAAAAAATACAAAGAAACCCACAGCTAGAGTCAAACAGAATTGAAGTCAAAGCTAAAGAGAAAATCTTAAAAGTAATGAGAGAAAAAATAAATAAAAACAAAAGTGTATACACGAGAACAATGATATGAATGAAAACTGACTTTCCATCATAAACAGTGGGAACCAGAAAATACCGGAATAACATCTTTAAGTCTTCACAATAAAGACTGGGTCAGCCTATAATTTATAATTAAAAACAGTAACAAACCACCCTTCTAAAGTGAAGGCAAACAGGAGTTCCCATCATGGCGCAGTGGAAACAAATCTGACTAGAAACCATGAGGTTGCAGGTTTGAGCCCTGGCTTAGCTCAGTGGGTTAAGGATCCAGCGTTGCCGTGAGCTGTGGTGTAGGTCACAGACTCAGCTCAGATCTGACATTGCTGTGGCTCTGGAGTATGCCAGCAGCAATAGCTCTGATTAGGTCCCTAGCCTGGGAACCTCCATATGCCATAGGTGTGGCCCTAAAAAGACAGAAGACAAAAAAAAAAAAAAAGTGGAGGCAAACAAAAATATTTCTCAGGAAGTGGAACACAGAAGAGTTGTCACCAGTAGACTTACGAAGCAAGAAAGATCTTTAGCTGAAGGGAAAAATACATGAAAACTGAACTCTATAGAAGAAAATGACAAGTGCTAGAAGTGTTTTAAAGAAAAAAAGGATATTTTAAGGAAAAAAGACTTTAAAGCTAAAATCATAACACTGTAGATTGCTATTTATAATATATGCTAATATAATACATATGGAAATAAAAATATATAGCACAGAAGAGAGTGGGATAAACAGAACTATATTGTTGCATTGTACCATGTTATTTTATATGTAGTACCATATTAACTCCAAACAGCGATAAACTGAAAATGAGTATCATAGCATATTGTAATCTCTATAGATCTACCAAACAAGAAATGCAAAAAGATATAATAAAAAGTCAGCAGAAGAATTAAAATATAAAATAATAGTTATTTATGCCAAAAGACAAAAACAGACAAACAAAATAGTAAAATATTGCAATTCGGTAGTAGCTCAGCAAGTTAAAGATGTGGTGCTGTCACTGCTGCGGTGTGGGTTTGATCCCTGGCCTTGGAACTTCTGCATGCCACGAACGTAGCCAACAACAACCAAGTAAAATATTAACCTAAATAAAACTACCAATAATCAAATTAAATGTAAAGGTCTAAAATTCCAGTTAAAAATGAAACAATTGTAGGATCTGATAGGAAAAGTACAACCCAGCTATATGCTTTGTGTAAAAGATACTACTTAAATACAAAGACACATATAAGCTTAAAAAAAGGAAAGAAAAAGATATAATATGCAACGATAACAGAGCTGAAGTGTTTATATTCAGCAGACAAAAAGGCATCAATACAAGAAATATTTTCAAATAAAGGTCATGTAATTATGATTAAAAGGCCAATTTATTAGAAAAAACAATTATAAATATGTGTATACCTAATAAAAGTTTCAAAGAAATAATGTAAAAAATGACAGAACTAAAGCAAAAAAAATAAACTCATTAGTATAGTTAGAATTTTAATACCCACTCTCAGTAATTGATGTAACTAGTCCAAAAAGAGAAAACCAGAGCTCCCATCATGGCTCAGTATCCATGAGGACACAGGTGCAATCCCTGGCCTTGCTCAGTGGGTTAAGGATCCAGCAATGCCGTGAGCCCTGGTATAGGTCACAGTCGTGGCTTGGATCTGCATTGCTATGCCTGTGGCTTAGGCCAGCAGCTGCAGCTCAGATTTGACCCCTAGCCTGGGGACCTTCATACGACGAGTGTAAGACCCTAAAAAAACCAAAGAAACAAACAAAGAAAAGAAAACCAAGAAATAGATATAAACACTACTAGCTACCTTGACCAGACTGACATTAACAAAAAACTTCTCCCCAAAAATGAATACATTTTTTCAAAGGGCATATGAAATATTCTCAAGGTTAACCACAATGAAGAGTCTCAAATTTAATTAAGATTGATATGTTTATAGAATATATTCTTTGATCAGAACAAAATTACATTAGAAAACAAATGAATAAAATATCTAGAAAAGTCCCAAATATTTTTTCAATTAAATAGAAGGGAAAGGAGAAAATATTTTGACATGAATGAAAAAGAAAACAAAACACTATAATTAGTTGGATGTTAAGTCAGTACTCATAAAGTTCATAGTTCTAAATTACTGATTTTTAAGTAAGCAATTGGTAGAAATCAAAGAATATATAAATCTAAGAAGAACAAACATAAAACTGTAAAATTTCTAAAACAAAGCACAAGAGAAAAATCTCTGTAACCTGGGCTCATACAAACTTTTAAAAAAAATTTTTATTGGAGTATGGTTGACCTACAAAGTTGTGTTAGTTTCAGGTGTACAGTAAGGTAAGTCATTCATATATATATTCCTTTTCGGATCTTTTCCACATAAGTTATTACACAGTTCTGAGTAGGTTACCCTGTGCTATACAGTAGGCCCTTGTTATCTATCCATTTTATATACAGTAATGTGCATATGTCCATCTCAGCCCCTTTATTTATCTCCTCCCTACCCCCACATTTAAACTTGGTAACCATAAATCTCGTTTCAAAATCTGAGTCTGTTTCTGTTTTATACAAACATTTCTTAGATAAAACATGAAAAGTATATTCTACAAAATTAAGAAAAAAATCAATGAACTAGACTTCAGTAAAATTAAAAACTTTTGCTCTGTAAAAAGACATTGGTAAGAAAATGATAAAACACATCACAAAGAAAATACTTTCTAATCACTATGGGACAATGGGCCTGGATGCTGAATATATAAAGCATTCTAAAAACTCAATCATAAGAAGCAAACAACTCAAAGGAAAAACAGCAAAAGATTTGAATACAGGAGTTCCCATCATGGCGCAGTGGTTAACGAATCCGACTAGGAACCATGAGGTTGCGGGTTCCATCTCTGCCCTTGCTCAGTGGGTTGAGGATCCGGCATTGCCGTGAGCTGTGGTGTAGGTTGCAGACGTGGCTCCTATCTAGGGTGGCTACAGCTCTGATTTGACCCCTAGCCTGGGAACCTCCATGTGTCGTGGGAGAGGCCCAAGAAATGGCAAAAAGACAAAAAAAAAAAAAAAAAGATTTGAATACACACTTCACCAAAGAAGGTAGTATAAAGATAGCAAATAAGCATAAGGACAGATGCTCAACATATTAATGACAGTAATAATAACCACTACAGACTTACTGGAAAGGTAAAAATCAAAAGAACTGACAATAATAAGCACTGACAAAGTTGGAGAGCAACTGGAACTCTCATCATTGCTGGTGGGACTGCAAAATGGTATAGTCTCTGGTAAACAGTTTGGTAGTTTCTTAAATAGTAAAACACATACTTACCTAATTGCCCAGCACTAATATTCTTAGATACTTACTACAGAGATGTGAAACCTATGTTCACATAAAAATCTGTATGTGTTTACAGCAACTTTATATAGAATCATCAAAAAGTATATACAATACAATATCCATCAGCAGGAAAACCAACATATTTACATTCAGAAAACACTGCTCACCAGTACAAGAGAACAATCTAAAAATCAAAATGATATGGATGAATTTCAAAAAAATGCTGAATGAAAAAAGTCAAATGTAAAAGAGTAGATAATGTAATTTTTCCATTTACTTAAAGTTCAAAGATAGACAAAAATGATCTACGGTGATAGACATAAGAATAGTAACTGCCAGAGGCAAGGGTTGTAAGTAATTGATTTGAAAGGAGCATAAAGATGATGGATATGTTCAGTATCTTGGTCTGAATTATGATTACACAGGTAAATGTTTGTCAAAATTCATTGAGCTCTATACTTAAGATCTGCGCACTTTACCGCTTATAAATTATACCCAATAAAGAACCATTAGTTTTTTTAAAAAGGCATCATTATATTTATTTATGTATTATTCTGCCATGTCTTTTCCGCTTTTTAAAATATATTAATTTTTAAATGAGACCAAGTTTTAACTACTTAATTTATTTACCTGAAAGATGTTGTTCCATTCTCTTTTATTTTGTTTTTCTGAATAGGTGATTGAAGTGACAGAATTTTATTTCCTGGCAGAGTGATTTGTTTTAGAATGGATGCTATAAAAACAAAAGAAAGAAAAGGAATTTTTAAAAAAGCAATTGCACCACATTAGTAAAAATTCAGGACAACAGCTTTTAATATGTATAGAACAATCAAAGAAAATTTCAAGCTGTCCTAGAATTATGTTCAAATTCATTCATAACAATGAACTTATTACCTACACAAGTAATCATTAAAATCAAGACCTCTCCGGAGTTCCCATCATGGTGCAGTGGTTAACGAATCTGACTAGGCACCATGAGGTTGCGGGTTCGGTCCCCGCCCTTGCTCAGTGGGTTGACATCCGGCGTTGCCGTGAGCTGTGGTGTAGATTGCAGATGCGGCTCAGATCCCAAGTTGCTGTGGCTCTGGTGTAGGCCGGGGGCTACAGCTCTGATTTGACCCCTAGCCTGGGAACCTCCATATGCCGCGGGAGTGGCTCAAAGAAATAGCAAAAAGACAAAAAGAAAAAAGAAAAAAATCAAGACCTCTCCATTTCTTTTTATATGGTCCTCAAATTCTCTATGGAATTGCTAGCATTATAAAAATATTTATGCAGAAAAGGTGACAGAAACATGTTAATAATATATCCTTTAGGAGTTTCCGTCATGACTCAGTGGAAATGAACCTGACTAGTATCCATGAGGATGCAGGTTCGATCCCTGGCCATGCTCAGGTTAATGATGTGACATTGCTGTAAGCTATGGTGTAGGTCACAGACCCAGCTCAGATCTGGCTTTGCTGTGGCTGTGGCGTAGGCCAGGAGCTATAGCTCCGATTCAACCCCTCTCCTGGGAACTTCCATATGCCATGGGTGTGGCCCTGAAAAGACAATGTATGTGTGTGTGTGTATATATATATATATACACACACACATATATTTCCTTTCTATTGGTATTTTATTTAATTTTTTTTTATTTTTATTTTTTTTGCCTTTTCCAGGGCCACTCCTGCGGCACATGGAGGTTCCCAGGGTAGGGGTCGAATTGGAGCCATAGCCACCGGCCTATGCCACAGTCACAACAATGCAGGATCTGAGCCACATCTGTAACCTACACCACAGCTCACAGCAATGCTGGATCCTTAACCCATTGAGCAAGGCCAGGGATCAAACTCGTAACCTCAAAGTTCCTAGTCGGATTCGTTAACCACTGAGCTACAATGGGAACTCCCTCTATTGGTATTTTAGAAATATATAAAACCCCTTTTATTTGTAAGACTGACCTCCAAACAGAGAAAGAAGCATACTTTTAAAAGAAATAAGGCAATAGCAAATTTTATGTTTAAAAAAGCACTTTACTTACTAGTAGATTGTTTTATCTAGTTACAAAACTCCATGAATAGTGCTTCTTTTAATATAAAACAGTATATACCCTTAGGAATTCTCTTGTGGCACAGTGGGTTAAGAATTTGGCATTGGCACTGCAGCATTATGAGTCAATCTCTGGCCCAGGAACTTCAACAGGCCACAGTGCCCCCAGTGCCTCAAAAAACACACACACACACAGGGAGTTCCCATTGTGGCACAGTGGTTAATGAATCCGACTAGGAACCATGAGGTTACGGGTTCAATCCCTGCCCTTGCTCAGTGGGTTAAGGATCCGGAGTTGCCGTCAGCTGTGGTGTAGGTTGCAGACGCGGCTCGGATCCCGCGTTGCTGTGGCTCTGGCATGGGCCAGCGGCTACAGCTCCAATTAGACTCCTAGCCTGGGAACCTCCATATTCCACGGGAGCAGCCCTAGAAAAGACAAAAAATAAATAAATAAATAAACACACACACAAACCCACCCCTAAAAAGTGGCTTTGTACAAAGAAAATAATAGTTATCTTGCAGCCTTCTCTTGAAGGTCTCAACTTAAAAGAAATCCACAGAACCCCATCATGTTCCAAACACAAGGTGATGAGGCAAGGGTAAGTGGGAATTTACCTTGAGGAAACTGACTGGCAGGTATTGCAGTGCTCACTGTCACTGTCTTCTGTCCAGATTTCTGAATGGTCAATGCTGAGGAATGGGAAAGTGTAGTCACTTGTTTTGCAAGGCCTCCTGAAGGCTGCTGGACTACCTGAAACAACAAGAACTATCAATATAATCATTCAACTCCACCTGCTTTAGGAAAGAACCAGCTTTCAACTGTAAAAACAGAACAAATGATTGTGTTCACCTAACTATACCTAAATATACCTTTATCTTAGCATCCAAGAATGCCTACTTAAAATTTAAATTTGTATGTAGCAAAACTATCTTATTCAAAAGTTGAAAACATGACAGTTTCACACTGTAATTTTCAGAGTGGAATTCAAATTTATATACTGCTCAATTTAAATCTCCAAATGGACCCTATTTTCATCTTTTAACCTAGCATGGAAAATGCCAAACATATACAAAAGCAGAAGGGACAATAAAATGAAACCACCTATACATTTTTACCCAGTTTCAATAATGATTAATTCTTGACCAATTTTATTTCATCTATATCCCTACTCACTTCCTTCTACCCTCATTAATTTTAAAGCAAATTCCAGATAAATCTTTTATCTATAAGCATTTCAAAATATACCTCTAAAAGATAACAACTTTCAATTTTTTTTTTAAAGTATCTGAAAAATGACAGTGCTAAATCCAGAGAATAAGGGTTGGGGATAAAGGAAGAAAAATTAAAGTAATAGCAGGGTTGTATTTTCAGTTTCAAAGAAGAAGACAAAATAGAATAGCAGAATTTCAATATTTTCACTTCAAAGAAGAAAAAAAATCACCATATATTTGAGCTAGCTATTGACAGTGAGCTATTTATAGGTCCTCAAACTCATATATGGCTAATATAAATGATCTAAGAGATAGACTTCAGAACAGAATTCTGGGGGTATAATTTATACTCTATTTTTTTGTAAATAAAATTTTAAGTCTAGTAAGTAACACAAGAAACCAAAAATGTCCCGGTAAATAATCATATAGGAACTAACGCCCCCTAAAGAAGAAATACAAGTTGCCATGATTCTAAAGAAAAAAACTCTTGAAAACAATGATGTATTTCAATTGAGATTATACTTCTGCATTTTGTTTTGTTTTGTTTTTGTCTTTCTGCCATTTTCTTGGGCCGCTCCCACGGCATATGGAGGTTCCCAGGCTAGGGGTCAAATCAGAGCTGTAGCCACCGGCCTACGCCAGAGCCACAGCAACGCTGGATCCGAGCCGCGTCTGCAACCTACACCACAGCTCACGGCAACGCTGGATCCTTAACCCACTGAGCAAGGGCAGGGAGCGAACCCGCAACCTCATGGTCCCTAGTCGGGTTCGTTAACCACTGCGCCACGACGGGAACTCCTACTTGTGCATTTTGAAGTGCTGGGAATCAGGTTTAAATTCTATAAATATACACTGAGACTCCCATTTACGCAATCAAATTGAAACTCAAAAGGAAACGGAAACACTAACAATTCTGGCTTATCTCCCTATTGCTTATTTATTTTCTTCCTTGATATCTCTTATTTGGTATTCTTTTCAGTATTTTAATCATGAAAGTAATAAAATGTTATTAGAAATCTGTTTATGAGTTATTCTTCATACCACCGTTTGACAGATACTCAAAAAAAAAAAAAAAAAAAATCCACAGCCTTAGCAGCTGGCTCTTGAGGTGGACAGAGGAGGCTCCATGCTTCCTGGGGATCAGCCAGGAAGGATGGGGGTGGAGAGGCAAGTGCCCCCAGCAGCAGTGTATGTCTCTAGCACAGAACAAGAAGTCTTGCAGCCTGCACTTGCACTCCTGAGCCAGGGATATGAGTGGCCCAGGCTACAGCTCAATTCAAGGCAAGTTCATGCAGGCAGCAGGAGGTAAATATGCCACTTGATTTAATAACCCTAGACCCCCATCATTCCTCATCCTAATGACTGTAACACTTGGTAGCTTATGTGCAGTATATTCCTGCACACTTGCTAAACAATATAACATAAAATACCATGAGTGAGAAAGTATAAAAGAATTCATTAGTGTTCTTTCAAAGAAGGTACCATTTTAGACCACATTATGCATCTTACGGAGACTGAAATTAGAAAGATGGATTTCAGTCTCTATAAGATGCCTAAAATGATATATCTGCTCCTACTTGGTGAGCAAAACAAAGAGCTTTTATATTTCTAAAAACATGTCCTTTATTTACTTTCCCTCCAAAAAAAGAACCACTAGAAAGAGACAACAGTGAAACAGTACATATCTTAACTTTTTCTCTTGACAAGTCAATTTCTGATGTGTTACTTGGATGTTAACATAATTTAATGTTCTAGTAGTTTGTAGAAACTGCAGGTCTAGAGCTATATAACATTCTTCAGGTGATAGTTTTTCTTAAAAAATTAATTATGATTTTTACATTAACTACAATCTGGGATATGTGATATGGAACTGTTCTTAAACTCCATAAGGAAAAGAAGAAAAGAAAAACAAGTATGTATTGGGAGTTCCTGTCATGGCGCAGTGGTTAATGAATCCGACTAGGAACCATGAGGTTGCGGTTCGATCCCTGGCCTTGCTCAGTGGGTTAAGGATCTGGCGTTGCCGTCAGCTGTGGTGTAGGGTCACAGACGAGGCTCGGATCCCGCGTTGCTGTGGCTCTGGTGTAGGCCAGAGGCTACAGCTCCGATTAGACCCCTAGCCTGGGAACCTCCATATGCCGCGGGAGCGGCCTTAGAAAAGGCAAAAAGACAAAAAAAAAAAAAAGTATGTATTAAAGTGTAGGAGAACACCCTTCACCTTTCTCTATATTTCAATCCCACCAATTCCCTGTTGATAAATACACAACAAACATTTATCTCCACATACCTCAAGTAGTATATGCACAGAAAGTTATTGGAATTGAGGGTAATATCTCCTCCAATTTCCAGGTAATAGTCAATGCGTGATTACTAGCACTTAACCACTAAGGTTGAGTTCTAGAATATAGAGGGCCCTAAACAAAAAGTATAAAAGTCAGGAAATACATATTAGTTATCAACCATTTCTTAGGAGCAGCCAATGTGGTTCTTGTGCCACTACTCCTCATATTCTGGGACAATGGCATATAACACTAAATGCCAATGCTTCTGTATACTCACATGCAGCCTCTGAATCTTAACACAGAGGTCCAGTAAAATTGGCATAACACTGTAAATCAATTATACCTCAGTTAAAAAAAAAAGGTTGAAATTTATTTGTTAAAAGGCCTCTGGAGTTCCCTGGTACTCTAGCAGTTAAGGATTCGGCATTGCTATGGTTCGGGATACTGCTGTGGCTCGGGTTTGATCCCTAACCCAGGATGTTGCAGGTGTGGCCAAATAAATAAATAAACAAAGGATCACCTAAACACTAAAAAGTTTGCTCAAGTGAATTCTTAATTATATTACCAGCACTTACAGAAGTCAGTAAATGCTGCTTCAAACTGAGAACCTATAAACTTCTATTAAAAAAATATAGGAGTTCCCGTCGTGGCGCAGTGGTTAACGAATCCGACTAGGAACCATGAGGTTGCGGGTTCGCTCCCTGCCCTTGCTCAGTGGGTTAATCTGGCGTTGCCATGAGCTGTGGTGTAGGTTGCAGACGCGGCTCGGATCCCGCGTTGCTGTGGCTCTGGTGTAGGCCGGTGGCTACAGCTCCGATTCAACCCCTAGCCTGGGAACCTCCATATGCTGCAGGAGCGGCCCAAGAAATAGCAACAACAACAACAACAAAAGACAAAAAGACAAAAGACCAAAAACAAAAAAAATAAATGTGCTTATTGTTTGATGATTTATATGAAGTTCTAGAAAGAGAAAAACTAATCTGTGGAAGAAAATTATCAAAAGAGTTTCTGCTTCTGGAGGTATGGAGGTGGGGACTCACTGGGAATGGACAGGAAACTTCAAGGTGAAAGGAACATTCTCCTTGTTTTTTCTTTTACTAATTTTTTTTCAACTTTTTATTTCAACTTCTTTAATAAAAACACTGGCCAGCTGCACTCAGACTGAAATGTACACCTTGAAAATAATTCCCCTTATCTAGTGAGAACTGAAGTCAATCAGCAGAGTTAAGTCTTACACAGTATTTCATACAAAAACGTACTTGTTGAAAATTCTTTAATGGTTTTCCCCACTTCAAAATAATTAGACATGAGAAAAAAATACAATTCAACAATAAAATTTTTCTAATATTCAGGTCAATTTACTTTAGGAGATCAGTTTTACTTCAACATAATGAAGATGAAAATTACCACATTAACAATATACTAATAATTAGTTGTTTTTCTCTTATATCTACAAAACAGTAATAGTTGGGAGAATGGTTGTTGAACATACTTGGTGACTTTTTTTTTTTTTTGTCTTTTGTCTTTTTTGGGCCACACCTGCAGCATATGGAGGTTCCCAGGCTAGGGGTCTAATCAGAGCTATAGCTGCCAGCCCTAGCCACAGCCCCAGCCTCACCAGATCTGAACCGCATCTGTGACCTACACCACAGCTCACGGCAATGTCGGATCCTTAACCCACTAAGTGAGGCTAGGGATCAAACCCACGTCCTCATGGATCTTAGTCCGGTTCGTTAACCAAAGAGCCACGATGGGAACTCCTTGGTGACTTTTTTATCAAATGTCTAAAATTCTGTTAAAGAAGAAATACAAGTAAGAGTCACCTAGGGAAATACATATATGAAATAAGGAAAATACAAATGATAATACAAAAGCTTCCTATCTCCCAGTAAAAATTATTTTAAGATAGATGGAAAAAGAAGTAAAGAAATATAATGCCAACTCTCAGGCCCCACTGAGACCCACTGAACCTGAAATAGAGTGGGGTCTTGATTGTGAATTTCAACAGGCCATGCAGGTGAGTCTAGTGCATGGACAAGATCAAGGATTACTCTGTCATACATCATTTCATTCAATGTTTGTGAGAAGCCAACAATCCTGAAAAGTAACTATTATACTTGTTTTGCAAGTGAAGGGAAGCCGAGATTTGATTTTCAAATAAAATAGTAACTGGCCAATATTATGTGGCTTGTAAAAAAAATTTATTTTAAAAGGATATTGAACACACTCATATAAGATTACTGAGAGTAACAATATTCAGTTTACTCTCTAAAATTATCAGCCTTTTTTCTAAAAACAGAAACCCAGGATTTTTAATTTCCTTTCTCATTCATGATATTTATCCACATGAGTGGATCTAAGAGGCTTATTACTTTTATATGATAAAATTATTAAAATTTATCAAAATTTGATTTTTAAAATGGTGAGACAAATCAAAATTTAGCTCTTCTAAATCAAATTACCTTTGCTAATTAAGTTTAAATTTAACTAATACGATAGTCTTTAAATTAAATTTAGCTTTTGCTCAATTATGTGTAAAACAGGGTTTTCACAAATATCCTAACTCTACTTGTTATCTTGCCATCATCGGTACACTCTAATCCAATTCATCCACTCTCTTTCATTAACCTTTTTTTTTAACTTTAATTTTTATTGTTTTTGTCTTTTTAGGGCCATACCCACAGCATATAGAGGTTCCAGGCTAGGGGTCAAATTGGAGCTGTAGCTGCCAGCCTATACCACAGCCCCAGCAATGCCAGATCCAAGCTGTGTCTGCGACCTACACCACAGCTCAGGGCAACTCCAGATCCTTAACCCACTGAGCGAGGCCAGGGATCGAACCTGCATCCTCATGGGATACTAGTCAGATTCACTTCCACTGAGCCACGACGGGAACTCCTCATTAACTTTTAAACCAAGTTAAAAATGTCAAACTCAACTTTCAGTTGAAGTGTATAACATCATATAATAATTACTATGCTTAAATTGGTAGATAATCAGTAAGATTAATCATTTATAAGAACTAGATTCTTGGGAGTTCCTGTCGTGGCTCAGTGGTTAAGAACCCGACTAGCATCCGTGAGGACTCGGGTTCGATCCCTGGCCCCACTCAGTGGGTTAAGGATCTAATTCAAACTTAAAGTAATATTAACTTTCTAAATTAGTTGATTTAAAAGAACATCCTACGATTCTCCAAAGAAGACAAATAGATGGCCAAGAGGTACATGAAAAGATGTTCAACATTGCTAACTTAGAGAAATGCAAATCAAAACTACAATGAGTTACCACCTCACATGGGTCAGAATGGCCATCACCAAAAAGTCTACAAAAAATAAATGCTGGAGGAGTTCTCTCTGTGCAGTGTGCAGGGAATAGGGGCAAATTAGGAGTTGGGTATATAAAATAGATCACCAACAAGGACCTACTATATAGCACAGGGACTATATTCAATATCTTATAATAACCTATAGTGGAAAAGAATCTGAAAAAGAATAGAATAGAATAGAATAAAATAGAATAGAATAGAATAGAATATTCTTTTTTTAGTTATATGAGAATAAAATATTCTACTCTTTTGCAGTTATACATTCGGTGTGTGTAAGTGAATCACTTTGCTATACACCTGAAACACTATAAATCAACTATACTTCAATAAAAAAATAAAAATAGAAAGAAGAAAGGAAGGAAGAAAGGAAGGAAAGGAAAAGAAAGAAAGAAGGAAGGAAGGATGGAAGGAAGGAAGAAATGGTCCTAGTTCAATCAACTCTCACTGTGGCATTATCATACAAAACGGCTTATGTTGTTTTGTGCCCCAGGTAAAAATCTGTTGTAAAACAGATTATAATGCATCTTCAGGGTCTCGCTGCTCTGGTTTTTGCCATTTTAAACAAGATATGAATATTGACATCAAATTTGTTGACTAAAATTGAAACAAAGGCCAAACAAGAAAGCAGAATTCTACATTCTTTAAAGGATGAAAGTAGGAAGTGTAAAAATCCCTAAAATTTACCAGTAGTTTGTGTTACACATTTTTCTTCATTCAAATTGTTTCTAATATATAACAAATCAAGCGTATAAAATGTAAATGCTATCAAGATTTACCTGACAGTTTTCTGTTTTAGGATACTCTAGAAATCTAGAAGTTCTTGCCATAAGCAACAACATCTAAGGCAAAAGACACTGGGTTCTAATGGGAGATCTATTACTTGCTGAGTGCCAGTGGATGGGTCACTTAAAATTTCTGGGACCCTTCTCCCTGTCTTTTCTTCACCAAACTATTACAAAATCTGTACTGCATATATGACATGTTTTTAAAACTCCATGCAACTATAAAGTATTATTTTAATTCAGGAATGGATATGCTATAGATTTTCAATAAAGATTAACACTGATTCAAGAGTCAGCTATGACTCATAAAGAGGATTTCAGTTCTGTTCACTGCTACCAAAAGAGACCTTTCACCAAGGCATTTACCTTCCAGTGGTTCCCAAACCTGGCTGCTCAGACTGATGTTTAAGAATCACTGCTTCTAAAGGTTTCATCTCTGAGATGAAACTCAGACACCCAAGAAAAACACCACAAGACAGGTATGTTTTTCCATTTGAAAATCAGAATCCAGAGTAGAAAGGGATGAGAAAAGATTAACACCCAAGAAATGACTATTACTTCCTACCTACCCAAGACTGACTACTATCCAAATTGATCATCCCTCTTTCATTCTCTGCCCAAAGCTTGCCCTCTGCCTCAAAGACAATCATCATCCATAAATACTAATGTCTTTTCTTAATAGCATAAACAAGGCTGGGAAGTTTACTTAAATTTTACTATTCTAAGAAATGGAATACACTGAAACAAAGTTATTCAAAACACAGCCTTGAAGGTTTACAAGAGAGAACAAGGGCAATTACCAACACTCAGAACAGTTAGCTATTTTATAGTATATTTTAAGGTAGGGGAGAACTTTACTAAAAACCGTGATTTTTAATTAATTCACCACGTACTATCTCCCACAGGTTAATGATACTTTCACAGTCTTCTTCTTTTTTTTTTTTTTTGTCTTTCTGTCCTTTACAGCCGCACCCGCAGCATATGGAGGTTCCTAGGCTAGGGGTCTAATCGGAGCTGTAGCCGCTGGCCTAAGCCAGAGCCACAGCAACTCGGGATGCGAGCCGCGTCTGCAACCTACACCACAGCTCAGGGCAACTCCAGATCCTTAACCCACTGAGCAAGGCCAGGGATCGAACCTGCAGCCTCATGGTTCCTAGTCAGATTTGTTAACCACTGACCCATGATGGGAACTCCCACAGTCTTCTCATAAAACTTGTTTTGTCTTGTGTGAAGCAGATCTAAACACTAATCAATAGATAGCTGAGATTTCCTTCGCCCAAGACCCTCCCAACTTACTGAGGGTAGGAAAAAAACACAACTTCTTCCTCATCCACTCCCCTCACTGTCCCCCTCCCCCATCAACACATTTTTATTTTAATTTTTTTGTCTTTTTAGGGCCACACCCACAGCATATGGAGGTTCCCAGGCTAGGGGTTGAATGGGAGCTGTAGCTACCGGCCTATACCACAGCCACAGCAACGCTGGATCCTTAACCCACTGAGCAAGGCCAGGGATCAAACCCAAGTCCTCATGGATACTAGTCAGATTCGTTAACCACTGAGCTACGACAGGAACTCCAACACATTTTTAAAAGAAAGGTTACCATAATAATATCTACATACTAAACACTGCTATAAAATATTTAATCTGGATCTAATCCTGAGGAAAGGATCAGACAAAACCAAATAAAGGGCATTCTGCAAAACAACTAGCCCAGGCACTTAAAAGTTTACAACACAATGAACTGCAAAAGGCCACAAACTGTTCTAGACTAAGGGAGCCTAAAAAGAAATGACAAATAGAATAGTATACAAATTATTTACTACACACAATATCAGAGAAAAAAAAATAGCTATAAAGGACACTGTTGAGACAACTGGGGAAATAATGTGTCAGTATTAATTTCCCATGTGTGATAAGTACATTGAAGTTATGCTAAAAAAAATTAAAAAATCCTTTTCCTCAAGAGAAAACCCACTCTCAAATGATTTAGGAAAAAATTATGTTTGTTTGTGTATGTGAATAAAGAGGAGAAGAGACAAAGCAAACACAGTAAAACATTAACAACTGGTCACCCTTGGTCAAGATATACGTGAGGGCTCATTTTACTGGTCTCGCCAATTTTTTTAACAACTGAAATTTTCAAAGTAATAAACTGAGAAATAAATAAAATGTACTCACTAGTTGTTTGACTTTAACTGCCTGTGGAATACCTGCCGGTTGTGCAAGGATGGGGCCCGGCTGTGCAAGTTTGATTTGGACTGGAGCCCCAATGACGGGCTTGTCAGATGTGGTCCCAGCAGAAGTAACAACAGGTTTCACAGAAGGAAGACAAAGAGCTGCTGCTGAAGTTTCTCCAAAAGTTACCGAGGGGAGAGCCAGCGTCACTGCTGCCCCCACTGCTGCCCCGGAGACAACTGGCTTTTCAGGCTGAAGTGACACTGTTGTCACTGTGTTCTGTAGAGATGTCACAAGAGGTTTCGGAGTCTGAAGCACAACAGTTCCAGCTGTTGTTCCTCCTGGCACAGCAGCTGGACCCACAGAATGAAGTGTCACAACTCCAGTTTTTGCTGCCCCAGGACCAGCAAGTGGATTCAGAGTTTGCACTGACACAGTTCCAGGTGTTGCCGCTTCAGAACCAACTATGGACTTTTCAGGTTGGATGGAGGAAACCGCAGTTGTCACCACAGGCGAAGGTGTTACTGTTGTGGTACAGGTAGCAATGACTACCTCGCTAGAAGTCTGCTGAACACACTGCTGAATAAAGCTCTGGGAGTTAGGCAAGAGTTGTCGTAAGGCAATCACACTTTTCTAGAAATGGGAGGAAAAAAACACTTATCTAAACATATTAACTCTAGTAAAACATAACTACTTTGTATTTTATATCTTTAAAATGTAAAATAAAAAGTATATCAATGTTTCAGTTGAGGAAATCAATTATTTATATCCTGTCAATATCCAGGACACAATCAATTTAAAGCCCCAAAGTGCTTTATTTTTCAATACAAAATCATTATGTCTCAGTACTAAACTTATTTTATATACTTTGATATCAATTTGGTATCAAATATTAGTTTGATAAAATAAAACACTGTATCCTACTTATATACATCTAAACCCCATAACAGATCACTCATAACTTCAGTATCTGGAAGTTTGTTTATTGGACAAGAGAATCTAAAAAAAGATTTTTAAGGACTTTCAAACTCTGGATAACCTTTATATCAAAATAAAGCTAATGAAAGCAAGGTCAATTTCCTTAATTGAGAGAGAATATTTTCTGACTGGATTTTAAGCTGGGGGGGGGGTCTTTCTTTGTATCTTGCTGAAAAAAATCAATAAAGACAGCTTAAACTAAAAAGTAGAAGGTTCTCCCTTTTCATCTCTAGATTTTTTGGTTTTGGCTTTGACTAAGGAAAAGAGACGGAAAAATAGGTAGGCAGTAGGTAATCTTTTGGCAAATTCATGAGTTGTTTTCGAAGATATTCTTGTTTTGACATTTAAATCCAGTCAGACTGTCTTTACTTAAAAAACTCTTGCTTCTCTTCTCTTCCCTTCCTTTCCTGTTAGTTACTTCTTTTACCTTTTTTTTTTTTTTTTTTTTTTTTCTTCATTAAAAAAGATTGAGGGGGTTCCCGTTGTGGCTCAGCAGAAACAAATCTGACTAGGAACCATGAGGTTGCAGGTTTGATCCCTGGCCTTGTTCAGTGGGTTAAAGATCTGGTGTTGCCGTGAGCTGTGGTGTAGGTTGCAGCTGTGGCTCAGATCTGGCATTGCTATGGCTGTGGCTTAGGATGGCAGCTGTAGCTCTGATTAGACCCCTAGCCTGGGAACCTCCATGTGCCACTGGTGAGGCCCTAAAAAGAAAAGAAAAAAAAAGATTGAGAAAAATTTTTATCTAAAGAGGTTTTCAATTATATATATCTACAAATAGTATCAAAGGAAAGAAAGTTTCTCATGCTCTTTTTACCAAACTTTAAAACTGGCAGAAAATAAGCTGTTTGGAAATACATGAACAAATGAAGTGATTTGCTCAATTAACTGTAAGCAAGAAATCTAAGATAGAGGGAGGGAACTTGAGAAAAACACAACTGAAAAGAAATGTTAAAGACTTAGAGACAATAATAAAAATACGCATGTTAAATTATCACTTGATTGCTTGGCCAAGTTAAGCCTAAATGCCAAATCCCGCAACCCTATGCAACATCAAACCTCCAGAGTTCTCAAGGATGAGAAAAAAATATTCTCAAGAAAAGAGCATACAGCTTGGAGTTCCTGGTGTGGCAAAGCGGAAACGAATTTGACTAGGAACCATGAGGTTGCAGGTTCGATCCCTGGCCTCGCTCAGGGGGTTAAGGATCCGGTGTTACTGTGAGCTGTGGTGTAGGTCCCAGACAAGGCTCAGATCTGGCGTTGCTGTGGCATAGGCCAGCGGCTACAGCTCTGATTAGACCCCTAGCCAGGGAACCTCCATATGCCGTGAGTGAGGCCCTATAAAGCTTAAAAAAAAAAAAAAAAAAAAGCATACAGCTTAATAACAGCCCATACAAAGTGCATATACTTGATGGTGATAATCTGGTAACTTCAAGGTAAGCCAGTAGAGTCAGGCTATATTCTACACATATGTTTGATCAAAAGCTAGGTCAATTTAAACAATTTTCTCATCTCCAAAATGGAAAATACTATAATATCTAGGACCTATTTTCCAAAGACTGATAAGAAAATTAAGTCCAAACAATACACATCAAAAGTAAAGTATCTAGCAAAACACAGAACACATAGCAGATGCTACCTTACTTCCCTCCATCTCCCCCAGTGTCTCCAGTGAGCATGAAATACAGACACACTAAAAAGAGCTGTCAGTGTCACGAAGAGCACCTACAGCTCACGGAACATTTGCATTGAAGGAAGAACTGCCTCTAACATCTCAATGCAGAGGGGCCCTGGAAAATAGGGCACTGGTCATTGGATGTCCTGTACTGTGCTGACCTTTTAATCTTCCCTTCCCCAGACCAGTCTTCTCTGGCTAAAACATTCTCAGTTACTTCAGCTATACTTCATATCACATGATTGGCATCCTCCTAATCAAAATGGTCACCCTCCCAATGACAATCTCCACTATTTTAACAGCCTTCCAAAACTGTGGTGCCCCATCTCCTTTCCCATTCTTCTTTCATGAGGCAACCGAAAAGAGTCTTTCACTGTGAGGTCTCTTTCATCTCCTCTAGACAATTACGCCTAATTTTTCTAAAAGCAACTCTTCGATATATTATTTCAAAACATATGAGGTAAGTCTTTGGTTTACTATAATTCCAAATCTTTAATGGCTTTATAAATTTCAATTTCTTTTTCAGCTTTTGATCATCCAAAAGAAATACACTGTTTTTAGTCTGCAAAACTAAGCTCTTGTTAACAAAGTTACTGTTCTCTATCAAAATTCTATTAACTCAACAAATCTTTGAAAAGAGTATGCCTGCTAACAATATAAATTAATCTTTAAAAATAATGGCTTTCCTACTAAATTTGGCACTCTATGGTTTATTTCTAAGAGAACATGAGTCACTAGGACAAAGCAGAGGCTGCATTTGTTAGTCAAAAATCTTTACGGAAACAAGCATTAAATAATATGATCATTAAGTTATCTTCATGAATGAGACGTTAATTCTGTTTTCCCAATGTGTTCCAATCCAAAGAATATTCGTTATGAACATGCTTAACAGATTACATCTGAGAGGTGTCCCCTATACTGTTAGTATTTTCACATTAAATTGAGATCAAACTGAAATATTCAGATTTTAAATTACTTTAAAGTAGTCTAATCCAAGCAATTTCTTCATAGTAACACATAACTCTACCTTAAGGAAAGGAACCAGGTGAGGCTGAGGTGAAGACTTGAGTTCAACATACAGTTGTCTAGTAAATTCTTCTGCTTCAATTTTTGCGTCCTGAGAAACAGAAGAGAAAAAAAAAAAACAAAACACTTCTAGGTCTGCAAATATTTTACAAGAGGAAAAGTGTGTAACTCATGATCAGAGACAGAGCAAGCTTTTAAACAGTGACAAAGTCAAAGTTCATCATTAAACGGGGGCATTATTTTTTTCATGTCCCCTATGAAATGAATAAACATAGAGATGTTTTTTCAGATAAGAGTACAAGAGAGAAATGATTTTTTTTTTTTTTTTAAGATCCCAGTAAGCAAAGTGAGAGAAGAGCTGGCTGGCTAAACGAGGCAATGGTATACAGTCTGTTAAGAATAATTAAGAAGTGAAGACACAGGAGCTGTACATTTTTTATCAATTGGAATTAGAAGTTATTTGGTTTGGTAACCATAATCCTGAGCTTAATAGCTTTGCAGTGCTGAAAAATTCTTCGGTGAGATTGTTTGCGAGATTTTTTTGATATCTTAAACAACTTTTAGTAGATTTGTACAACTTAGTAAACCATTATCTTCTAGATGACCAAATGAGAGCTGTTCCAAAAATCATACATGGGTAAACGATCCATTCAGGGTACAAGATAACCCAGTGGACTATAAAGAATATGCATAATGATCTGAAGAAAAGCTCTTAAAATACTTTTCCAACCACCTCTTCACATGAAGCCAAATATTCTCCAAATACTTTGACCAAAATAACACATTGCAAAACAGATTAAATGTAGAAGCAAATATAGGAATCCAGTTGTTCCATTAAGTCATATATTAAAGAATTTACAAAATGTAAAGCAAAGTAAAAATTTTTATCAAATTTTCTGTTTTGGAAATTAAGAGTTTTCATTTAAATGTTATTTATGCTAATATGTAATGCATTTACTGTTATTATTAAATAAACTAGTAAATTAAAAAATTTTTATTTTCTCTGTTTTACTCCAACCCCATAAAAACAAAAACATTTGGGAGTTCTCAGTTTTTAAGAATATTATAAAGGTATCTAGACAGAAATAACTGAGAATTGCAATTCACTATTTTAAGCTAAATAGATAAAATAATATTTAATTCCTGACTGCTCCTAGCTATCCATAAAATTCACAGAAATCTTTTGCACTTAAAATTTTTAAATGTTTTCTTGAACACATGTTCCTTTCCATCCATTATGCCTCTCCATCTAGAATATTCCATCTCAGAGAAACAAGCCACCAGATCTCCTTTCACAACCAGCATACCTTGAAAATCGAAGATCAAAAGCTCAATGTTTAACTTAAAAAAAGGTGCTCAAAGTTTAAATTAAAAATTTGTTTATATGTAGTTTTAAATATCTAAATTTAAATAGTTTTAACTATTTCAAATGTGCTCTATTTCTAACAATTTGTGGGTTGCATAAAAAATAGTAATAAAGAAGGTTATTTTAATATTTATAAACTATGCTTGTTTTCCCATACAATATTTGAATTATACACATTTTATGCTAGGAAAAAGTGACCATTTTATATGAAATATAGACAAAAAAATTCTCATTATATCATCAGAAAAATTTGTAGATTTTAGTAGTTAAACAAATTCAAAGTTGTATTTGTTACATTTTCAGTATATTTCTTAAGCATATAATATGTAATATTTGCTAATTTCTACCTTTATCTGCTTTACCTGAAAGAGGTTATAAGAAACCGAAGACGTTTAATTTGATAGTTAAAAGATATTTACATAAACCTCAAATATCATTACATTTATTCTTGACTATAAAGAAATAAACCGAAACCTAAGAAGGTTAACTTACTTCTATAGGTACCACAAAGTTTGTTGTCTGGACATACAGAACTGAATTTCATTTTTTGTTGACAGTCTGGTTTTCTTGCATTTGCAGTTCTAGCAATAAGTTTTTATGCAGTTCTAGTAATAAGTTTTTATGTGACCAAGTCAACTTTCTCTCCAAAGCACTTTTTTGCTTAAGGGAAAGCAAAGCTAGCAAACAGAAAGTAAAAGAGTCGGCCCTTCATATCTTCGAATTTGCATCCGCAGATTCAACCGACTAAGGATCAGAGTAGTACTATGTTACAATTTGCGGCTTGTTGAATCCGCAGATGCAGAACCCACAGATAAGGAGGGCCAACTATGGGACTTGAGAAGCCCGTGAATTCTGGTCTTCGTGGTGGGTTCTGGAACCAACCGTAATGGATGCAGAGGGCCGACTGTATAGACAATATTTATGAGTCCAAGATGCTATCAAGAAGCAAAAGTAAAGTTTATCCAAAGAAAATTTAAGATAAACCTCCTTTAAAAATACTTTATTTCCTATTTAAAACATGTTCTATGGATGCTTAAAGAGCTTGCAAGATTTTACAGTACCACCTTACCAAGAGTTGTTCCACCAGCTTCTTCACATTCTGCCCCATTTCTGGGGACTGTGATCCACTACATGCTAGTTTTATTAACATTGCGAGGAAGTTCTTACATTTCTTCACATTTTCTAGCATTGTCTAAATATAGAAATATAAACATACATAAATGTTAGCCAGAAAATAGAATTCAACAAACTTCATAAAGAGCTGTATTTCTGCATGGCCCAATGTGAGAGCTTACCGGAGAAAGATTAGCCTGAGCAGCGGCTGAGTTCTCCGCTTTGAGATCAGGCTCATTTGAGGGGGCGGATGATGCTCCCAAACTTGAAGGCTTCAAGGTAGTTACAGTATTCAGCGGCTTTACCGGAGTTACAGTGGTTGGCACAGCCGCAGACTGAAATTACAAGTTATAGAAATTGAGATAGGTATTACTATAATATGTATCATGGTGGGTGCCTCATTTCATACATAGAGTACAAAATGTATCTTGACATGCCTGCTTTTTTTTAATATTTTGCTTTACTAGTCTAAGGCAATGAAACACTGTTGTACCAACTCTGGACTCTAGCAGCTCTGGGTCTCATTCTCACCTACCAACATACTTTTCATTTCACCCAACTGTTGACCTCAAGGCAAGTTACTTAACCTTGCTAGCCCTCTGACTCCTGTCTATCAACAATAAGGACAGCGATGGTACTATCATATCTTTTAAAAACAGGGCCAAGCATGCAGTCCTCACATAATATTGTTTAATACTTCTCCAAAAAGGATTTGAAATAGTTGTCTTTATATGAAAATACAGAATTTTTAATATTTAATATTGTGCTTTTTATTAAGTATAAAGCTGAGAGATCAACTGATCATCTTATATTCAAATTAGCTGATCTTATGTAGATTATTTAGAAAAGCCACAACAAACATTACAAAATGTGATTATCTTATTTTCACAATGAAAAGAATTTGACTTGCTTCCTCTGTCCTCTATTAGATGAAGTGTGATTATAGCACCACCTTCAGGATAAAAAGCTTAATACAAGAAATCACAAGTTGAGTAGTAATTTAGAAAACCATTGAGATAAAGCAGCAATCTTAAAAAAAAAATTCTTAGAGACAAATACTAAAAATTACAGAACATGAGTAAAGTTTGAGGGTGGAGGAGAGAATGTTATTTACAATTTGCACAGGGAACTGAACACTGCACCATCACTTTTTTTTTTTTTTTTTTTTTTTTTTGTCTTTTTGCCATTTCTTGGGCTGCTCCTGCGGCATATGGAGGCTAGGGGTCTAATCAGAGCTGCAGCCACCAGCCCCTCGCCAGAGCCACAGCAATGCAGGATCCGAACCGCATTTGCAACCTACACCACAGCTCACGGCAACGCCGGATCGTCAACCCACTGAGCAAGGGCAGGGACCGAACCCACAACCTCATGGTTCTTAGTTGGATTCATTAACCACTGCGCCACGACGGGAACTCCTGCACCATCATTTTAATTTAAATGCTTGTGTCCTATAGACATACAACACAGAAAGCTCTGGTTGTTATTATCAAGAAAATTTCTGCAACAGTCAAGATAAATGAATTCAAATATACATCAAAATTTTCCACTTTAGAAAGACTGGAACGTATCTTAGACAAGAATGTTTTGAGGGTAAAAATGGGAAAGAAATTTAAAACACTGATTAATTGTTAAGATTAAAATTTATGACGTAATGTTAAACAAAAAAGGTAAAATTAAAAATCATATCTAAATTAGTATAATTTTATTAAACAGACCTCAAAAACAACAATGAAAATTAAGTCTCCTTCTTATTCTCACCCTAGTTCTGTTCCTCAAGGACAAGTACTGTGCAGTTTCCTCTGAATCCTTTTGGAGATTTTCTAATAAGCTTTTTTAGGTTTATGTACAGTAAATACATATTCTTCAGTTAGTCAATTTTATACTATGCCATTAACTCTCTGTACTATTATATTTAGGAAGGGGTAATGTCAGACCTTAGTTGGTGACTATAATGACCTCTGAGGACTGATGGAAGGGGCTCCTCAAAGGAGACTGTTCCTCTTCCTTATGAAGCAAAATAAGGCCCAGTGAAATGTAAGCTCAGGAAAAGAGTCTATTTTTGTGAGTAGAAGAAGCATTTATAGAATTTCCACTTTCTTTGTCAATATTTTATTTTGTCTCCAGTTCAAAATCTGTCCTTCATAACCCTTTCTAATAAAGCTACTACCTGTACCTTACCAGATACTTGCATCTTCCATGCCAATTTCACCTCTTAAGGGGCATGGAGAGATACATAATCCCAGTCTTACTCTATGTAATCACATTGCAGTAATGGGTGGACTGTCTTAAATTCAATCGTAACTCTCAATATTCTAGACCATGCGAGATTATCTCCATGCTTTCCAAGACTGCACTGGCACTGATTAGGCATGTCTGGGGGACAGGAAAGAAAAGATCTGGGATATATGTGAAATAAATTGTGAAAATCAGTTATACATAGAAATAGTGAAATCAACTGTATGCAAATTTACAACTAAACTGCCTTTTAAGGAGAGTCATCCAAGTTCTAGCTCCTTATTTCCAAGAAATGCTCTATCCTTAAGTGGACACAGATATTACTAACTTCACTGATAAACTTCCACTACTTTAGCCTACCACTGAGGAGCAACTGAATCTAAATTAAGAAAAGGCATACAGGGAGTTCCCATTGTGGTGCAGCAGAACGAATCTGACTAGGAACCATGAGGTTGCAGCTTCAATCCCTGGCCTTTCTCAGTGGGTTAAGGATCTGGCATTGCCCTGAACTGTGGTGTAGCTCTCAGATGTGGCTCGGATCTTGTGTCGCTGTGCCTGTGGCGTAGGCTGGCAGCTGTAGCTCCGATTTGACCCTGGGAACCTCCATATGCTGCAGGTGCGGCCCTAAAAAGCAAAAATAAATAAATAAATAAGGTATACACAACCCACATAGAAATAGCAACGGTAGACATATATATGGAAAAATAATCCAAAGAAGTAACATAGATATACCATTTTAAAACAACCATATGTACTAAATCTTTAAGAAATAGATCCAGGGAGTTCCCGTCGTGGCGCAGTGGTTAACGAATCCGACTAGGAACCATGAGGTTGCGGGTTCGATCCCTGCCCTTGCTCAGTGGGTTAATGATCCGGCGTTGCCGTGAGCTGTGGTGTAGGTTGCAGACGCGGCTCGGATCCCGCGTTGCTGTGGTTCTGGCGTAGGCCGGTGGCTACAGCTCCGATTCAACCCCTAGCCTGGGAACCTCCATATGCCGCGGGAGCGGCCCAAGAAATAGCAACAACAACAACAACATCAAAAAAAGACAAAAAGACAAAAAAAAAAAGAAAAGAAAAGAAAAAAAAAGAAATAGATCCAACAACAAAAAACTGATATACTGAAAGTATTGCTGAAGTGAAAACCCTTTCATAAAATAATTGCATTGTAAATTCTTCAAACTCCGTATTTTCCTGGTGCCTCAACATCCCCAGGTGACCAGGTATATGAGTGTGATAAGGTCAGTCTCTGCCACAGGCTCTCTTTCTGCCTTCCCAACTCTGACCTGGTGACATTCCAACACACCAGTAAAATACCCTCACATCTTCTGCTTGTTGACTTCATACCAATCCTCTACAAAGGCACTTGGCCCTAAGTCCTCATTCTTTCTCAGGTCCCCACTTGTTTGGCTGAACCTGCCCCAGGGTGCCCCCTGCATGGCATGCCATGCCCACCTCTTCTAGGACCTGTGAGTATAGTATAATAAATCTCTTTCACTTTCATACACCTCTCTGTGGTGTTATTTGGTGTCCACATCTGACTGATCATCAAAAAAATCCCGTTTTAAGAAACAAAATTATTTCTTACAACATGTATTAGATATCAGTAGGCCTAAATCTGTACTCTTTGGCCCAGTGATCTCCTTAAAATAACGGAAAGAGCAGGGGTGGGAATCTAGAGTTTAAGACAATCAGTACAGAGGTCATTAAGAACAGAGTTTCCAGAGTTAGATAGAGACCTTGGCTTAGATACCTTCTTTGCTACATGCAAGTTTCTTAACCTCTCTAAACCTATTTTCACACACATAAAGAGGAAATAATACTTCCTTATAGAATAGTCACAGGATGAAATGAGACGAATGATGTAAAGCACTGAAAAAGTATCCAACATATTAAGTGCTCAATAAATAGTAGCCATTATTGGGGGGGGGGAAGCTATGTTTAAAATCAGATTTGCTGCTCACCATCTGTTAGAGGAAGCAATATGGTTAAATAATTTTGGATCACCAAATACCACATTTGATCTACAGCATAAGATTTCACATAACATGCTCCAACAAGATGTATCAGAAGAATACAGCAAAGACACAGCAAAGGAAGTGCAACAATGGTCCCATGACCAAGGGATCCACTGATTGTATCATACATATGCAGCATGACCAAGAAGCTGCCTGCCCAGTAAAGTGTTAGAACGGCCCACAGAAAACACAGGTGAAGTACAGCTCAGAGACAACATTCTATGAAGATAGAATTCCATCCGCCATCTTCCAAAACTCAGTGTAATCTCTGAATAAAAACATTCTGTATGGTACTATGTCCCCAATAGAACAAAAACATGAAGAACCAAGGAATCAAAGAGTAGAAGGATGAGCAGATCCACTTACCATTTCTCCCAAAGAACCACTGGGGCATTGTCCTTTCCATTCCTATCTATAGCAGGCACCCTTTCATCAAAGGACATAGCCAGAGTCCCTATAAACTAAACAGCATGGCTGCTGCTTGGGCACTTTAAGTTTCCTGTGTCCAGGGACCATCAGGAAAGAGAAAAGCCATTACCATGAGACAGGCAACTAAATAGGGAGGGCTGCTTTTACACAATGGAGGCCAAGAGGAATTTGTGCAGGGACTCCAGGTGATCCACTTAAGTGCTCTTGGTATTTCCTTGCCCAATTATGATGATAAATGGACAAGTGCAGCAACCCTTGCCTCACGACTGTGTAAATTTGTACCTCAGATGCCTCAGAGGTAAAAGTCTGATCACACTACCAGTAAAGAGTTGGTAGTTGAGTTTGGGGGGAATCTAGAATGGATGTTGGAGGAGGGAAATGGTGGTATAAGCTGTAGCAGTGGGGCAGTAGTTTATCCTACTAACCTCTTCTTTGTTTCCTCAAGGAAGAAACCTATTGGAATCCAAGAAGAGCTGGTTTCCAACACACATGAGAAGCAGATCCCAACAATGCAAAAAGTAGAGTGTGATATACCATCACAAAGAGAGCTCTGTGTCATCCTACTTGTTGGGAATGCTATTAGACAACAGTTGTCAGTTCCTTCGGGGTCTTCCTCAGGTACAGAGAAATTACCTTGCCCACAAGCACAACTCTCCCTGAAGAGTCCACATCCAACGACTGATCACAAAGAGGGTACTAAGGCTCATCCAACCATGCTGGCAGACAGTGGGACAACTCTGACATGCTGCACCCGCTCCAAAGCTCTCCACCACTTTGGCCGAGGCTTTATTGGGCCTGCATCTAGTTCAAACTCTTACCCTCCTTCCCTAATAATATCCCATAGACCAAAATTCTGTCCCAGCATCTGCTTCTAGACACTACGACACATGGCTATTAGATGCATTTATATTAGTTTAATACATTCAAATAAAACTGGTATTCCAAGAACATATACCATGTTCATCTTGTGTCCCATACTTCCAACAGTTCCCAGTTTGATACACATCCTCATATACCACTGAATTGTTCGTTCCAGTGTCCAAGAGTCAGCAACTTATATATCTGGCAGGAAGTATCTAATAATAAATAATAATGAAAGACAGGAAAATAACTAAGGTACACATACCCACAAGTCACAACTTACTTGTACTGGGGAAGGCTTGGGAACGGTGGTTACCACAGTAGTTCCTACTTGTGCCAATTGTTTAACAGGTGCCACTGCCACTTTCTTGATTAACTGTGAACTGGAATTCTTGAAGTGGGGGAGGGAGAGATAAAACAGAATTATCAGCCTTAGTAATTTAAAATCAATCAGTACTATGGCAAACATCAAAACACTTAACCATAGCAAACTTCTTTGTTTTGAGTGATTTTATAACCTTATGAATTTTACGCACATTTTCTACCATTAAACTAACCAGTCAATTGGCCCATTGACACTCATTTCATATTCCTAAGGAGGCAACTGATTAAGCAAATAAAAATCACAGTATGTCAGCATTAAATTTTTTTTTTTGGGGGGGTCTTTTCCAGGGCCACACTCGCGGCATATTGGAGGTTCCCAGGCTAGGGGTCCAATCAGAGCTGTTGCTGCTGACCTATGCCAGAGCCACAGCAATGCCAGATCCAAGCTGCGTCAGCGACCTAAACCACAGCTCACTGGCAACGCCGGATCCTTAACCCACTGAGCAAGGCCAGGGATTGAACCTGCAACCTCATGGTTTCTAGTAGGATTTGTTAACCACTGAGCCATGAAGGGAACCCCCAGCATTAAAATTTTTAATTTAACATTTTGGCTCACATGGAAAACATAAAGATTCTTTTTTGTTGTTGTTATTTCCATTGCTTGCATCCTTTTATTAGTCTTTTTAAAAAAATATCTTGGCGTTCCTGTCGTGGCACAGTGGAAAGGAATCCAACTAGGAACCCTGCGGTTGCAGGTTCGATCCCTGGGCTCGCTCAGTGGGTTAAGGATCTGGCATTGCCGTGAGCTGTGGTATAGGTCACAGATGCGGCTCGGGTCTGGCATTGCTGTGGCTGTGGCGCAGTCCAGCAGCTACAGCTCCGATTGGACCCCTAGCCTGGGAACCTCCATGTGCCGCAGGTGCAGCCCCCAAAAAACAAAAAGACAAAAAAAAATTAATTATAAAAATTAAAAATATCTTTAATTAAACTTTATCTTTTATTGGGATATAACTGACATATAACATTGTGTAAGTTTAAGGTGCATAATGTGTTAATGTAATATGGTTCCAACCATAGCATTAGCTAACATCTCTATCTTTATCACATAATTATCATTTCTTTTTTAAATTGAAGTATAGTTCATGTATAATATTTTATGTTTCAGGTTTACAACATACTTATTCACAATTTTTTTAAAGTTACATCCCATGTATAGTTATAAAATGTTGGCAATGTTCTCCGTACAGTATAAAAAACCCTTGTAGTTTATTTGTCTCTTAATCCTTGCCTCTCTACCTTAGATTCTTATTTAATATATGATTATAATAAAAAATCTATTAACCTATCTCAACCCATAGAAAACAAGAAAGGGAAGGAGCAGCTACCATTGACAGATACAGAAATAGAGAAAATGACTGGTCGAGAACCTAGATCAAATTAGGAGAGCATAGAACACAGTGGGGTAGGGGAGACTGGCAGAATTCAGTATTACAGTATTATTAATATTACAGTATTACTACAGAATACAATGAAACTTTTCATGAAGAGTAGCCTGATTCATCAAGAAAATGCTATATTAGGAGTTCCTGTCTCGGCGCAGCAGAAACGAATCCAATTAGGAACCATGAGGTTGCAGGTTCAATCCCTGGCCTTGCTCAGTGGGTTAAGGATCTGGCACTGCCTTGAGCTATGGTACAGGTCACAGATACAGCTCAGATCCTGGCCACTGTGGCTGTGGTGTAGGCCTGCAGCTGTAACTCGATTTGACCCGTAGCCTGGAAACTTCCATATGGTCACAGGTGCAGCCCTGGAAAAAAAAGGGGGAGGAGGCAAAAAAATAAAAAATTAAAAAAAAAAGAAAATGCTATACTACATTCAGCATTTTCTGTTTAACCAAAGAAAGAGGCCCACAAAAATATTTTAACTCTGGCACAAACAGAACAAGCTTTAGTTACCTAGAAAGATTATCACGTATGTGAAATAAATAATTTTCTAACAGTGCCAAGTTAATGAAATATTATAGCAGATTTCTGAATTTTTAAAAGGTAATTCTTGTAAAATATGGATAAAAATGAATACTATAAACTGTAATGTTAATATTTTACCACAAATTAAAATGGAAACAGAATGGTGATTTTCCATCTAGAGATGCAAATCACCCTTTGAACATTCTCTTGAGGACAACAAAATCTTTGAGTACGAAGACTGACTTTTTAATTGTACAAAATGACAAAACCAAACATCTTGATTAAAGTAACATATTCAAAGAAAGCTTAATTCACAAAACTGAGCAGAATAATCTCTTCTATAATTTTTACTGGCAAATATATAGACATTTCTATGAGAATAATAACTGGAAAACTAAGGAGGATGAAAAAACCTATAATTTATATTACCGGCATTGTACAGATTTTGACTGTTTGAGTATTCATTGGTACAGCTGGCCTTGAAGTTATATTGCCTGTGGCCTCCGTTCTTGTTACAGCTTGCTGAGGAGATACCAACATCAACTGACCACTGTTACTTTTGATCAAAACTGTTCCTATAGTTAAAAAAAAAAAAGAGGTAATAAATGAAGCAAAATCATCGTATATTTTATTCTCTCATTTCTTTCAATGCTGTAAAATGCTCTTCAATAGTGATTAGTACATACTGAATTCCATGCCTACTAATTACCATGTATAATATGGAAAAAGTTTGTCACTCAAAGCTATTTATTTATTTATTTATTTATTTATTTTTGGTCTTTTGAGGGCTGCAACCACAGCATATGGAGGTTCCCAAGCTAGGGGTCTAATCGGAGCTACAGCTGCTGGCCTACACCACAGCTCAAGGCAATGCTGGATCCTTAATCCACTGAGCAAGGCCAGGGATCGAACCCGCAACCTCATGGTTCCTAGTTAGATTCATTTCTGCTGTGCGATTATGGCAACTCCTCAAAGCTATTTAAAATATTAAAAATCTAGGAGTTCCCGTCATGGCACAGTGGTTACTGAATCCAACTAAGAACCATGAGGTTGCGGGTTTGATCCCTGGCCTTGCTCAGTGGGTTAAGGATCTGGTGTAGCCGTGAGCTGTGGTGTGGGTCACAGACACGGCTCAGATCCCGCATTGATGTTGCTCTGGCATAGGCCAGAGGCTACAGCTCCGATTAGACCCCTAGCCTGGGAACCTCCATATGCCGTTGCAGTGGCTCAAGAAAAGTCAAAAAGACAACAAAAAAAAAAAAAAAAATTAAACATCTAAGCAGACAGCCTGAAGAAGGCAAAACACTTTTCCTCATCACATCAAATTATTTGTAAAGCTATTATAACAGCACAAGACTAAACAAACTGATCCATGGAATAGAATAGAAAACCCCCAAATAGGATGCAAATGTCATATCAAATTTTCCTAAGAACACTGCAGATCAGTGAGGAAAAGAGCTACTATTCACTGAGGTCCTACTGTATAGCACAGGGAACTATATCCAGTCACTTGTGCTGGAACATGATGGAGGATAATGTGAAAAAAAGAATGTATGTGTGTATATATATATAAAACCGGGTCCCTTTGTGGTACAGCATAAATTGATAGAACATTATAAATCAACTGTAATAAAAAGTTAAATATGATATAAAATATTATTCAGTTAGTTATCTATATAGAAAAGATTAAGTTTCACACCTTATACAAAAATCAAAAGGCATTAAGGATACAAAGATAGAAAGTAAACACTTAAACATACCATGTGGTAAAAAAATCACAAAGCTGAAGAAAATTTTGGTTCATATATGTTCCAAGAACGAATATCCAAAATGCACAAAAGAAACTCAGATACCAATGACAGGGAAAGGTAAATTACACAGGGAGATATCACTTTATATCTACCTAGACAGTGACAGGTTAAGAAGTCCAATGACAATATTAAGTATACGAGAGATGTGCAGCAACAAAAACTAACATCTTGATGCTGGTAGTATAATTTGGTACAACTGCTTTATTCAGTTCTACATGATTGTGCCAAACTGGTTCCTATTTGCATATGCTCTAATCCATTATTTCTAACCTAAAGAAATCTCCATCCATGTAACTAGGAGGTACAAACAAGAATATTCATAGATGGAGTTCTATTTCTGAAATGGCAGTATAAAGACCTCAACAAAGCCATTTACCAGTGACACAAGCATAACTTGTGAAAATCGTTTTTAAAAACAACCATTTAAAGTCTTTGGAAATTTCCCTAAGGCGTAGAGAAAATGACTAGACAATTATTAAAGAGGATCTACTAAAACTCAGTAAGAACAGCAAGAATCTGTGGCATCCGAACCATGACCCTCACCCTCTCTCTTCCTAGCTCAGGGACTGTGGCCTACACAGGGCCTCCCTCTTTCCCAAGTTCCTGACTGAGGGCTATGGTATCTTCCTAAGAGGAGCAGGCCACCAGCATATCTCATTTCTGTCACTCCAAGCTGTTTACAACAGAGAAGAAATGTGAGACAAGTGCACCCCACCCAAGAGTTGCTAGGCTTTTTGTTTCACCCATCCCTGTTTATAAAGGGAAATCCCTACCCCAGGGATAGCACAGTGGGAATACTTGGGCCCTGATCACCCTCACCCTGGTGTTTTCATAGGGTGTAGGTTCCATGCTGGAAAAGGTAATAAGCAGAGGCTACCACCCATGCCCAGTACCCTATTCCTAAAACAGAAATGTCACTCAAAAAGAAACATGCCACAGTCCTAGGTACCAGCTCCAAATATCTCCAAAGAGAAACTGACTTTACTTCAGTGTGGGAAAGGTCAAGGCTAAGGGCCCTCTCAAATACAATGGAACAATTAAAAGGCTCTTGGGTGCAAGCACCCAAGTCACAGGCCTATCTCTACTTCACCAGAGAGAACAAGATAAAGAGACAAATAAGAAAGGCCCTCTGGAGTCAGAACAAACCTCAAAGACTATTCCTGTAAGAGTCCATATTTAATTTGATCAGACTATGGAGCAAGTTAGGCCCTAGGGCACTGTTGAAAATAAGAAGGTAACTGGCTAGCAGTGAGTGGAGCCTAAAAGCTAAGAATGATACCAGCAGAGGCAGAAAGCTTAACAGAGCGATAAGAGAAAGAAATGCTCTAAAAGAGCCCTGCTAAAACCACTGTCATCCCAGGGTGGCTGTGCTTATGCCCAAAGCTGTACCCTGTAGGGAAAACAGACTTCACTAAAATAATACAGGCAGCCATTTAAAAAATAAGCAAACAACAATAACCCACCCAAGAAAGCAGGGACCACTACCTAGAGTTGCTACAATATATTAGTTTTGAATAACAAATTACAAGACAGGCAAAGGAAAAGAAACATGTGACACACAGGAAAAAAAAAAAAAAAAAAAAAGACTGGTAACAGAAACCACCTATGAGAGGAACTAGATGTCAGATTTAACAAAGACTTAGAAGTAACTATTACAAATACATCAAAGGATAACGAAATCATGCCTAAAAAGTAAAGAAAGATACAATGATGATACCTCGTCAAATAGAGGATACCACTAGATAAATAGATACTATAAAAAAAGAAATTCCAGAGTTTCCTGGTAGTGTAGTAGGTTAAAGATCCAGTGTTGTCACTGCTGTGGCTCGGGTCACTGCTGTGGCACAGGTTCAATCCCTGGCCCAGGAAAATCCACATGACATGGATGTGGCCAAAGAAAGAAAGAAATTGTGTAGTCAAAAAGTACAATAACGGAAATAAAAATTTCACTAGAGAGGCTCAACAACAGACTTGAAAAGCAGAAGATAATCAGTGAACTTGAAGACAGATCAATAGAGATTATGCAATACAAAGAATGGAGAGGAAAAAAGAGTAAAGAAAAATGAACACAGCTTCATAGAAATGTGGGACAGTAACAGGCACGCCAACACAGGCATAATGTGAGTACCAGAAAGAGAGATGGGTGGGGTGCATGTGGTGGGCAGGGAGGGAAAAGAGGGAGAGAAATGAAGGAGCAGAAAAATATTCAAAGAAATAATGGCTGACAACTTCCCAAATTTGATGAAAAATAATCTAAATGTCCAAGCAGCTCAACAAACCAATTTACAAATTTACAATTTACAACCAACAAACAAATTTAGGGTAAATTCAAAGGGATCCACACCAAGACATATCATGATAAAATGTTCAAAGACAAAGAAAATTTTAAGAAGAGCAAAAGAAAAAATGTACTAGAGAACTGCACATGAATGTACAAGAAGATTAAGAGCTAGCTTCTCATCAGAAACAATGGAGGCCAGAGAGCAATGGGAAGACATATTCCACTTGCTGAGGGAAAAAAAACAACTATCAACCAACAATCAGATACTCATTGAAAATATCTTTTAAAAAAAGAAATAAAGACACCCTCAGATAAAAATTAAGAGGATTGGTTGCCAGCAGACACACAAGACAGGAAATACTAAATGAAGTTCTTCAGGTTAAAAATAAGAAACACCAGGAAGCAACTCAAATTCACATGAAAAAATGGCACTGATAAAGTTAATTATATAATTTTATAGTATAAATGCATATTACCACCTTTTAAAAACTGGTTTTAAAAGCAACTGCAAATAAAAACAAAAAGATAAAAATAAAACACAAAAAAAGAAAAACTGTATAGAACAATATATATATATATAATTCTATTCTTGAACTTATTCTAACACATAGAAACCTTTGTGAACAGTAACACAAAGGAAGTGGTGAGCACAAAGTTGTATTGCACTAAGGAAATGACTTAGATAGTAACCTGAATCTATAGGAACAAATGAAGAAAACCAGGAATGATAAATAAGAAGGTAATAAAACAAATGCCGCAAATATATCCTTGCACGCCTTTCTTCTGTCAGTGTCTTTAAAACTTATATAATTACATAAAGTAATAACTCTAACAAGGTATTGTTGGGTTTGTAACATATCTAGATGCAATATGTAGAGCAATAATACACAAAGACAAAAAAGAGGGAAATGAGCCAAATAAGAGAAATATTTCTGTATCTCAATGAAATAAACTAATATAAATATGAAATAAATCCTAATAAGATATAATCACTGAAAAAAAATTTTGTGTGTGTGTGCGTGTATATATATACACATATATATATATTTAAAACATTAAGGATTAAATGTTACACTAGAAAATATTCACTTAATTCAAGGGAAAGGAGGAATTTTCAAAAAAGAGTAAATTACAGTATGGAAACAAAAGTAAATGGCAGGCTTAACGCCAACTATATCAGTAACATTAAATGTGAATGCATTAAATAATTCAATCAAAAGGCAAAAAGTGCCAGACCCAATTAAAAAACAGGATCCAACTACATGTTGCCCACAGAAGACACATTTTAGACTCAAAGATACAAAAGAGCTCAAAGTAAAAGGACAGAAAACACATAGCATTCCAACAACAACCATAAGAAAGCTGGAGTGGCCATGCTAATACCAAACAATATTCTAAAACAAAAAATGTACTAGAGAAAAGAGGGGCACTTTATAATTGATAAAAGAATTAATGTAGCAGGGAGATTTAACAATTATAAGCATATGCGCACCAACAAAAAAGCCCAAAATATATGAAGGAAAGCTAACATAAATAAAAAGTAGAAAATTCATCAATAATACCTGAGAGGGCTCAATACCCCACTTTTAATGAAACATAGATATCTAGGCAGAAGATCAACTAGAAAATCAAATACTTGCACCATAAAACAACCATACCTAAAACACATCTACAGCATACTCCATGCAACAATAGCATTCCTCTTAAGTGTACATGGAACATTCTCAGGATAAACCACATGCTAGGATATATAACAAGTTTAAATAAAATTTAAAAGTACTGAAATCATACAATGTGTGATCTCCCACTACAACAGAATGAAATCAGAAATCAGTAACAAAAATAAATTGGGGGAACTCACAAATATGAAGAAATTAATTATTACTAAGTAGCCAGTTAGTCAATTAAGGAATCACAAGGGAAGTTGGACTACCCTTTAAGACAAATGGAAATGAACACACAACATACCCAAATTTGTGGGATACAGCTAAAGTAGTGTTTAGAGGGGATTTTATACAACTGACCCTTGAACAATGCAGGGGTTAGAGGCACTGACCCCACCCCCCACCCCCGTTCAGTCAAAAATCTGCATATATTTTGCAGCTGGCCCTCCATATCTGAAGTTCTGCACCCACAGATTCGACTGACTGCAGATCATGTAGTACCATAGTAATGCATTTATTGAAAATATCTGAGTATAAATGGACCTGTGCAGTTCAAACCTGTGTTGTTCACAGGTCAACTGTTGTTGTAAATGCCTATATTCAAAAGAAGGAAAATGTGAATTGATAGCTTAACTTCCTATTAAGACACTGGGTAAAAAACACAAAATAAAAACTAAAGCAAGTAGATGAAAGAAAATTAATAAAGATTAGAGGTCAACAGGTTAGAAAATAGAAAAACAATGAGAAAAATCAAAACAAAAGTTGGTTTTCTGAACAGATCAACAAAACTGACAAATCTTTACCTAGATTAAGAAAAAAAGGAGAGAAGGCTCAAAATATGCTAAATTCAGGAATGAAAGAGGAAACATTACCACTAGCCTTACAGAAAGGATTACAAGCCAATACTATGAACAACTGTAAGCCCATAAATTAGATAACTTATATGAAATGGACAAATTCTTAGAAACAAACTACTGGAACTAACTCAAGAAAAGAGGCATAGATCTCTGAATTAATAATAAAAAATAGAATCCACAAGGGAGTTCTCCTGGGATAAGGATCTGGCATTGTCACTGCAGTGGCTCGGTTTGCTGCTGGGACACAGGCTGGACCCCTGGCTTGGAAATTCCTCAAAAGCCACAGGCTTGCCCTCCTCCCCCCATAAAAAATAGTATCCACAAGATAAGCCCAGTTCCAGATGACTCTACTGATAAATTCTACCAAACACCTAAGGAAAAGTACATGCTAATCCTTCAAATATTCCTCTAAAAAAAACAGAAGAGGAAACATGGCTCAATTCATTCTGTAAGGTCAGTATTACAAAATCAGACAAAGGCATCACAAGAAAACTAGACACCAAAATGACTTATGAATACTGATGCAAAAATTCTCAAGAGTACTAACAAACTGAATCCAGCAACGTATAATAAATGTTATACCCCCACGACCAAGTGATATTTATCTCAGTATGCAAGGCTGGTTTAAAACCCGCAGCTAGGGAGTTTCCTTCGTGGCTCAGCAGTTAACAAACCTGACTAGGATCCATAAGGATGTGATGGGTTAAGGATCCAGTGCTGCCAGGAGCTGTGGTATAGGTCACAGACTCAGCATAGGTCCCACATTGCTATGGCTGCAGCATAGCTCCGATTTGACCCCTTGCCTGGGAACTTTCATAGGCCAGGCTGTAGGCCTAAAAAATTTTTTTTAAATAAAAAATAAAACCCACAGCTAACATCATACATAATGGTGAAAGACTAAATGCTTTTCCCCTAAGATCAGGAGAAAGACAAGGTTTTGTGAGATGACGAATTAGGCAAGTATGCCTACAATCACTACCACTTCTATTCAATGTTGTACTGAGAGTTCTAATCAGGGCAATTAAGCAAGAAAATTAAAGGCATCCAGAATAGAAAGTAAAACTATCTATTCACTTATATTATGATCTTGTATATAAAACTCCTGACAAATCCGTGAAAGAAACTATTAAAACTAATAAACAAGTTCAGCTAGAAAGCAGGTTACAAGATCAATAAACAAAAATCAACTATATTTCTATAATTGAAAAATTCCACTTATAATATCAAAAAGAATAATATACTTTAGGACTAAACTTAACAAAATAAATACAAAATCAATACTCTGGAAACTACAAAATGATATTGAAAGTAATTATAGATGATCTAAATAAGACATCCATGCTTGTGAATTGAGAGACTTATACCTACTTTGAAAGATCATTTTTGGAGTCAAATGAGACAATACCTTTGAGCAAAATTATGAGTTTTAAAGTTATTGGTAGTAGTTGTTATTAATGCCATAAAGTCAGCAACCTTTGAGTCTGTGGAGTTAAAGTGACTCCACAGCCTTTAAAATCCAAACAGTGGATGTCGCATATGGTGAGCACTGAAGACTATCACTTCTCATTTCGTGAAGTCCAGTAGCTGTGACAGCTGTGGAAGCAGATGACGCACAGAGCTTATCTAGGAACTGATTCAGGAATTTGAGAAAGATGCAAAACCTCTGTCACGTCTGTCTCAGCATGAAGCAGTTGATGAAAAATAACCTGAGCCGTTGCACAAGTAATTTTCACAAACTTCTATACAATAAGACCGGGGAGTAGAATTTATGAAGTACAGTCTATGACATAAAGGTAGCAATCAGGTCCTTACTCATCACTCTCAAACATGATAGAAGAGACGCACAGAACACCAAAAACAGAAAGAGCCACACAGTCTGGCCTAAATTCCACAAGTTCACAAGATTATCAAAAACATTCAACAGGGAATAATTTTCAGAGCTTTGTTACAGTTCCTTTCATTTCTTCACAATGACCCCTCTTGTTTCCAGCTCCTGTTTCCTAGAAAGACCTGCGGTATATACCTATATTTTTTAAAACTAGTTCTGTTCACAGAGGAACTTCTGAGATAAAGAGAAATCAAATACTTCAAGTATTCATTACTTTGGAAAAATCAGAGCTGACTCCTATATAATTTAAGCATTCTTGAGTAATCACATGCTAATCCTTGGTATAAAAAAAACAAGAGTACTAGACTGATAACCTTTTAAAAACATTACTTTAATCAGTGTTTCCATGTCATTCCTCAAATGTTAGTTATCTCATTGTGCACCTATGAGAGTGCAAACATAAGTATGCTCTTCTGCCACACCTCAGCAGAAATTACTAAAGCTGCTCTTCAAGTACCTTCTTCCCTCCTCTCTAAATAACAATTCCTTACGGCAACTCTTCTCTTCTGTGGAAATTTCTCCATGGTCAAAAGCATAACATGTTTCAGTGTAGTGCATACTTAGGCTGTGGTCCTGGTTTGCTGCTATTTTGCTCTGGCAAGTTTCAGTTTTGGTTTCTTTGTGTAAAAAAAGATCAGGCTCTAAAATTCTATAAATCGCCTTTTAGCACTACTCAAGGAGGCATATCATACACACACACCAAGTAGTAAGCACAGTGTTATGGAAAGAGTAGAGTTAAACAGACCTGGATTCAAATTCCCTCTGACATCTATGAATTGTCTGGCATTAGGCAAATTATTTACTCTTACAGATCTTTTTTCCTTATTTGATACCTATCAATTACGACCAAAAGAATATAATGTATAGAAAGTGCCCAGTAATATAATGTTGCATGTCAATTTACCTCAATAATATTTTTTAAAAGTGCTTAACACAGTACACACTCAGTAAGTGATCATTCCCACTTAAGAGCAAGTGGGAATGTTGAAGAACTTTCCACTGTTGAAAGTTCTTCTCTCTTAAATACTTTTCTGTTTGTTTCTAAACAAACGTCACTGACTAGAGAGGAATTTCATTTTTTAAAAATTAGGGAGTAACTTCATTCAAACACATTCATAACTACTTTGTAAGAGTGTATGTAGGATGACAATTTAGAACCAGCAGAAAATGTATCCAGTGGTGCCGACAGCCTTAAATGCAGGTACCTTATGTACCAAACTGAAACAGAGCTTCACCAAGTCAAGAATGTAATCTTTCCACATTGTTTGTGACCAAAGAGAACAGTAACTAAAGAGCCCCTCTCATCTTGCTAGGGGAAACTGACATCATATCAATCAAAAGCTTCCACTTCTTTAACATCGCGGCCGGTCCAAGTTCCCATTACTCCTCAGCAAAATACATAGAAGACAGTATAATTATGAGTGAGTTTACTCCAAAGAAGAGAAGAAATTTTTTTCCCACTGAAATTTCAAGCAACTTTCATTTGAGGAAAAAGAATCAGGTAGAACATTCAAACATCATGCAACATGTTTACAACATGTAAATAAATGACCACAAAGCAAAAGCTTTTCCCCACTGATGAAAAACAGCCCAACGAAATAAACCCTAGGATAAAAAGTAGTCGCATGCTCATAAATGCAGCATTAACATGCTGCTTCACAAATAACGACCCCATCCATGGCTCTGATGTGTCAACTCTGGCATTTGCTCCCCATGGAAGGGATTCTTCTAACTAAAAGTTACAATTATCATTCGTGTAAAGATTGCGCAAGACGCAACACATTCATTTCTGGCACTATAATGGAGTAAACTTTTAGGGGGCTTGTTTAAAATTCTCTTTCAGTCTTAACACACAAGAACCTTTTAAAAATAAAAAAAAAATATCGTAATCTAAGCGTGTAGATATAAAATTGATCCTTCATATGAAAATTAAGTTTAGCGATACTATTTTCCCCCAACTAACAGCCAGTGCCTCAAAGGCCCTCCTGAATGTGCCGCTCCAGCTTTTACCGTGTCACTTAGATGAAAAAATGCTTTCCTTAAATATGAAAAGAAAAACTGTGCAATAAGGACTCAAAGAGGCTTATCTTAATCGTAAAGCCAAATCACTGCCCCGCAAGTCAAGATTATGAAAGGTTCTCTTGGCTGAATTTTTTATAACTCCCAGTAAGAAGGCGCAAGCTGGGGCTGCGACGTTTCCCGTGTCACCACTGCCTGGACCGTAAACTGGAAAAGGTGAGCGACATACCTGGAGGAAGCTGCAAATTAGCAGGCAACTGGATTGTCGTGGTGTTGGGGGCTTTCACAGCGACAATTTGAGGAGCCGGCAGACGAGGGCCGCTGCTGAGTTTAGGAAGAGCACTGACAGGAGCCACTTTGGTCACCAAGGTCCCTATGGGGGACCGCAGGGGCTGGGACGCCGTGGACTCCACGCAGACACTGACAGGAGCCTTAGTCACGGCGCCCAAGGCCACCGGAGTGCTCTCCACCCGGACCGGCAGAGCCGCGGCGGGGGCCATGGTCACAGTCCCGGAGGCACCCACACTGGCGGGGGGAGCGGCGCCGGTCGGTTCTGTGAGGCCCGCGGGCATCCCCCAGGTGGATCAGCGGCAGCCGCGGCGCCGCTGTTCCGGGAGCAGAGGCAAGGGGAGGCTTGATAAGCGGGAGCCGACTAGAGTGCAGTTCCGGCTCCACAGCATCGCTAGGGAGAGGCGCCGGGACCGCGACACAGGGGGTCAGGTACTGACGCCGGCTGGACAGCGGGACCCCCGCGTCCCAGACCTTCCTCCCGTCCGCGCGGCCCCGCCGACAGCCACACCTGCTCGGCCGCTCGCCGCTTCCTCAGCCGCGCTCACACGTGCGCCGGCTCAACCCGGCGCCTCAGCCTCAGGACCCGATGCAGCAGAGCCCGGCTGCGCGGCTCCCGGAAGGGCGTCACTTCGGCTCCCACCTCCCACCAAAACTCTGCGCCGCGGATCCCCCGCCAGAAATTTCAAAACTACAAACCCCGAGCGCCCCAAAACCCCCTACGCGCACTCGGCACAGCCGGGCCGCGCGGCCACGCCAGCCATGTTTATATAGCCACGCGGAGACCTCGCGCACGCGCACAGGCCGCCGCCACCGCCCCGGGCTTCCCCCGGAATCCGGTCCTGTGATTGGCCACAGACTGGAATCGCGCTCTAGACGTCACTAGAGACAGCTCCAGAGGCCGTTAGAATCTTGCCCAGAATCCGGAGGAAGGAGGGGCGAGTTGACAAAAATCTACCACGTGGGAAGGGCAGACTGCACTTGGAAAACTGCGGCATCCGCGTTCTTCTTTCTCCTTGGTATCCCCAGATGCATTTCATTTTCCTTGAAAAGCCAGGGTTACTTTCCATAGGCTTCTACTTTTTAAGGAAACGATGTGGAGAACTGATTTCCGTGAACGGTAACTCGATAGGAACTCAATCACACCTCCTCACTGTTTTATCTGCGGGTTTGGCTCTAAAGTGTTGCTAGAACGAGCGTTACATTTGACACTGTGAAAAAAAAAATCTTTGAATGTCCATTTCTTTCTTCAAGATGTTTAGCATGGCGTATAATTTAACATTCTGTAAAATGTGCCTATTTTCGTGCCTTGAGTTGCCCCAAGGGAAAAATCTTTTTCTGCCTTAGCGCTGCTGGAAATGTCTCTATCACCCTTAAGCTTACTTAAATTTATTTACGTGTGTGTCTGAAAACTAGGACAATATCTTTTGATTCTTAATCCTCAAATTCTAGCACTTAGATCTTAAGTACAAGCCTAAGTAGTCTTTGGAAAAAAGTGTGTGGTGAATGAATCAATAATACAGTCAAATATGGAAAAGTTGCCCCTTAGAGATCTAGTCAGAGAAGATGCCTTGATTTCGGGCTATTGTCCTAATATGTGTTTGTAGGAATGTCACTATACTGAATGAGATTATGCAGGTAGGAAGGCAGCCTGACCTTTACAGCTTCTAGTTCTCTTCCCTCCTTGTTTATTTCAGTGGACAGGATCTGCTCAGTCCTCACACTTTACTGCGTTTGTTGTCTTCCACCTCTCAATCAGTCCGAATCAAGAATCCATGTCATGATCGAAATCATAGCAACATCCCTACTTTATGAAGACTTACTTGATCACTTACTTTATAGAAAACTTCAAGTGGAGTTGAGAGGAAAACAAAATTTATTGCGCATTTTCTATGTGCCGGTTACTAGGAGGTACATTTCCTTGTTTCTGTCTTTTTTTTTTTTTTTTTTAAACAACGACCTCATTTTACTGACTTAAAAACTGCAGTTAAAAGAATAATTTATAGGAGTTCCCGTCGTGGCGCAGTGGTTAACGAATACGACTAGGAACCATGAGGTTGCGGGTCCAATCCCTGGCCTTGCTCAGTGGATTAAGGATCCCGCGTTGCTGTGAGCTGTGGTGTAGGTCGCAGACGCGGCTCGGATCCCGAGTTGCTGTTGCTCTGGCGTAGACCGGTGGTTACAGCTCCGATTAGACCCCTAGCCACGGGAGCGGCCCTAGAAAAGGTAAAAAGACCAAAAAAAAAAAAAGAAGAAGAAGAATTTATGGCTCAATGGAAACAAATCTGACTAGCATCCATGAGGATGCAGGTTCCATCCCTGGCCTCACTCAGCGGGTTAAGGATCCCGCATTGCTGTGAGCTGTGGTGTAGGTCACAGACGCGGCATTCCTGTGGCTCTGGGTAGGCCAGCAGCTACAACTCTGATTCGACCCCCTAGCCTGGGTGCGGCCCTAAAAAGACAAAAAAGAAAAAAAAAAAGAGTAATTTATCCATGAAGCTGGGAATTTGAATAGACCATATAGTATCAAAGTACATCTCTTTCCACGACTCCACAAATGTCTGATTCATCGTATATTCCATATGCCCCCTGGCAAAATGCTTTGCACAGAAGAGGTATTTAATAAATATTTTTAAGTGAATGAATTAAGTGGAACCATACAATATTCTCAATGAAGAAAATCCATCTAGTGGATTTGAATCTTAGATCTACTCTTTACTAGCTGGACAAATTGTTTAGCCTTGGTTTTTCTCTCTTAACTTTCAATAAATGCTAGAGGAAGTAACACTGAAAAGTTTGTTCTGAGAACTCTCCATTTCTCAACTTTCATTAACCCCCACCCCCAACTTACATACTTTATTTAGGTATGTAAATAACCTCTATCAAGAGGCTTGACTAAGGAAGTACACTTTCTCTTTAAGGTGACCTTGATCATTTTTCTTTTAATTGTTTATGATTGCTTTAACTTTGCCTTGCTAATGAGAACTTAAATTTTCTAGTTGCAAAAAATACTCTCCTCCTTACCCAACACAGGTAACTACTCTCCTGAAGTTGAACTTTAGCAATAATTATGTTTATTATATTTCTTTCCTATAGAAATACATAAGAATAAAAACAAATACATAGGGAGGCAAAATGCATTCTGTCTATTTACGTAAGAAAAGAAATTCAGGGGAAGGTTATACCTTGATTTCATTAGGTTTATCTGTTAAAATATTTGTAAAATTAAAGATGTTGAAAAGTGCTTGTTCATTTATCTTCTTAGTCCAAAGTACTAATCCCATTTATGAGAGTTTCACCCTCAGGATTTAAGCACCTCCCATAGGCCACACCTATTAATACTATCACCTTTAGGAAATAGGATTTCAAAATATGAACTTTGAGGAGACACAAATAATTCAGGCTGTAGCACCTTCTAAAAGAGAAACTAAATCATTAATTGTCCAAATATTTTTCTCAATTCAGGTAATAAAACAAAACTGAACAAATATAAAATTTATGTTCCCAATATTTTACTATTTTACCTACACACAGAAACACAATTTCACTAGGGCAAATACAAAAGGCTAAGGGTAGAGTTAGCAAGTGACAGTTATTCTCATGGTCCATCTGATTTTCCAAGTGCTTACAGTCCGTTCACAAAATGAATAAAATTTACTACTGTATAGAATTTTAAATAAAATGCCTTCTTTATCTGTGAAATGAGATCAGCTGAAAAATCTGGGAAAACGTAACTATTTAGCTAAGATGGCTATGGCCTCAGCTTCAAAGTGAGCCAGAAACAAATGCATGCCTTCGAGTTCTATACCTTGAACCTAGTCTGGTATCTGTGTTGTGTTTTGCATCGGAGCATTTAAATACTTTCTGCAACAGAACACCACCCCATCATTCCTTTCCTCTTAAAGGAATGTGGCTCAAACTCTTAGAGTTTTAAATTCATGAATGATTTACATTGTTGGTGCCTTCATCAGAGGTTTAATGAAATCTGAGACACTTTAAAAATGTTAGCATTTGGAGTTCCCACTGTGGCTCAAGGGTTAAGAACCCAACATAGTGTCTGTGAGGATGCCGGTTTGATCTTTGGCCTCACTCAGTGGGTTAAGGATCCAGCGTTGCCACAAGCTTTGGTGTACATCGAAGATGCAGTTCAGATCTGGGCATTGCTGTGGCTGTGGGGTAGGCTGGCAGCTGCAGCTCTGATTCAACCCCTAGCCTGGGAACTTCCATATGTTGCAGGTGTGGTCCTAAAAAGAAAAAAAAAAAAAGAATTTTAATTAATACAAGCTTTTTCTTGAAATAAGTGGTTTTTGTTTGTTTGTTTGTTTGTTTGTTTTGTCTTTTCTATGGCAGCACTCATGGCACATGGAGGTTCCCAGGCTAGGGGTCTAATTGGAGCTATAGCCACTGGCCTACGCCAGAGCCACAGCAACGCAGGATCTGAGCCTCGTCTGCAACCTACACCACAGCTCACGGCAACGCCGGATCCTTAACCCACTGAGCAAGGCCAGGGATCAAACCCACAACCTCATGGTTCCTAGTCGGAGTCATTACCACTGCCCACGATGGGTACTCCTTAAAATAAGTGTTCTTAATAACAATTGTAAGTCTCCTCCCCATAGCATCCCAGAAACTTCACGAAGTCAGACGCCTTCCACTGGCATCATACATAACTACAGTAATTTCCCAAATGTCCTAAACTGTCTCTGAACTTCACACGTCTTCATTCATTGGTTAACCGCCTTCAAAGACCTTCCCCATTGGAGGAGCTCCTGTTGTGGTGCAGCAGAAATGAATGCAACTAGTAACCATGAAGTTGCTGGTTTGATCCCTGGCCTCGCTCAGTGGGCTAAGGATCCAACGTTGCCGTGAGCTGTGGTGTAGGTCACAGATGTGGCTTAAATCCTGTGCTGCTGTGGCTGTGGTGTAGGCCAGCAGCTACAGCTCTGATCGGACCCCTAGCCTGGGAACCTCCATGTGTCTCAGGTGCCGCCCTAAAAAAAAAAACTGCAACTGGAGTTCCTGCTGTGATATGATAAAGAACCCTACTGCAGTGGCTCAGGGTCCCTGAGGACGTTCAGGTTTGATCCCTGGCCTGGTGCAGTGGGTTAAAGAATCCAGCTTTGCTTTAGCTGCGACATAGGTCACAGCGGCAGCTCTGATTCAGTCCCTGGCCCCAGAACTTCCATGTGCCCCATTTAAAAAAAAAGGAAGGAAGAAAGAAAGAGAGAGAAAGAAAGGCTATTAGCAACACTGGATGAATGCAATGCCTCTTTTTTCCCCCATAGCAATTTACCATAGCTCTTACTATATTGTGGTCTCCAAGTTGGTTTTCTTGCCTATCCTCTCTCCTTATAGAGTGAAATTCCTGATAACTGAAACTGTGTCATGTTCATTTCAGAACCAGAAGAAAGAACCACCAGCAGATAGAAGGAGAGTACTTCTTTAGCTCCTATTCCAAACCCAACCTCTAGACTGGATGTTCGGGGCAGGAATTCTAACTTGTCTGTGTATTCCTGGTGTCTGCTAGGAGGGTAATATTTCAGTTTTCTCAGTGTGTACTTTCCTTGGGTGATATCATTCACTTCTGTGGCTTAATTTTTCTAAATATGTTTATGACTTCCAGATCTATCTGTCTTTGGCCCCAATATCTCTCCTGGTTTCCAGGCTTATGTAGACCATTGCCTACTGTCTTCATCTGGATGTCCCACAGGTTGGAACTAAACTTATTATGCCATCTTCAAACCTGCTCTTTCTCCTATGGTCCCTATGTCAGTGGACTAATAAGATGTAAAACTAGGAACTGACCTTGAGTTTTCCCTCTTTTTCATCCCTGTTTCAGTCATTAGATCCTGTTAATTCTGGCATCATATCTGTAATATCTCTGTAATCTAATGATTTCTCTCCTTCCCACCATCTGTCTTTTAGTTCAAACCCCAGTACACTCACTTAAATTTTCCTAACTGGGCTCTCTCCATGCCAGCAGGCTTGCTTCTCCATTCTGTTCTCTGATGTACAATTAAAGAGATTTTTTTTCCCCAAAATATTCCTTTAAGCATTAACATTGTGGGAGTTCCTGTTGTGGCTCAGCAGGTCATGGACCTGACATTATCTCTGTGAGGATGCAGTTTCAATCCCTGGCCACACTCAGTGGGTTAAGAATCCAGCATTGGCTTGGGTCTGGTGTTGCCTGGCTGTGGCATAGGGCCACAGCTGCAGCCTAGGAGCTGCAGCTGCAACTCCCATTCAACTCCTGGCCCAGGAACCCCTATGTGTCCTGGTTGCAGCCATTAAAAAGAGAAAAAAAAGCATTAATATTGTAACTATCATCATCATTCTTTTTTTTTTTTTTTCCTTCCTTTCTAAGGCTGCGCACACGGCATATGGAGGTTCCCAGGCCAGGGGTCCAATCGGAGCTGTAGCCGCCAGCCTACACCAGAGCCACAGCAATGCAGGATCTGAGCCACATCTGCAGCCTATACCACAGCTCACAGCAACGCCAGATCCTTAATCCACTGAGCGAGGCCAGGGATCAAACCCACAACCTTATCGTTCCTAGTCAGATTCGTTAACCACTGAGCCACAATGGGAACCCCCCATCATTCTTTGATTTAGAAATATTTTTCTTTATTACTAAAAGGAACCAAAAAGAAAATAATATGTATTTTTAACTATTTATTTATTTTTTAACTATTCATAATTCCATCATTCTGGCTGAATTGTCTCTCTCTTTTTTTCTTTTCAGGGCTGCAGGTGCAGCATATGGAAGTTCCCAGGCTAGGAATTAAATCAGAGCTACAGCTGCCAACATGTGCCACAGCCACAGCAGCACCAGATCCAAGCCTCGTCTATGACTTACACTGCAGGTTGTGGCAACGCCAGATCCTTAACCCACTGAGCAGGGACAGAGATCAAATCCACATCCCCATGGATACTAGTTGGGTTCACTTCCACTGAGCCACAATGGGAATGCCTAAATTCTCATTTTTGCATCTTACTTTCTTTTCTTTTTTTTTTTTTTTTTTTTTTTTTTTGTCTCTACCATTTCTTGGCCACTCCTGTGGCATATGGAGGTTCCCAAGCTAGGGGTCGAAGCGGAGCCATAGCCACTGGCCTACGCTAGAGCCACAGCAAGGAGGGATCTGAGCCGTGTCTGCAACCCACACCACAGCTCACGGCAATGCCGGATCATTAACCCACTGAGCAAGGCCAGGGATCGAACCCGCAGCCTCATGGTTCCTAGTCAGATTCGTTAACCACTGAGCCATGATGGGAACTCCCTTTGCATCTTACTTTCTAATACTTGTCCATTGAATGCTTGCTACTATGTGAGGTACAATATGATTTTGTGTATAATTTAGAACTTATCTTGGCCTAAGTAATTTTCCATGCCTAAACATTTAAATATAATTAATTGCATAATTCCATATTGCTAGAATGTCTTCATAATGATCATTTGATACATAATATCAAACAAGAACACATAATTGCATATATGATTGCAAATTATAATAAATGCTATGAAAGAAAAGAACAAGGTGCTTTGAAAGAGTATAATGGACAGGATCTAATTTAACTAGGGAGCTTGGGAAGTGTTCTGGGTATTGAAAGAATGCTTGTGAGACCGAACTAGAAGAAGAGTGGCCTAAATGACCTCTGGAGAGGCTGAAAAGAACCTGACCCCCTTCAGGGTTTAAAGGTCATATGATATGCAGATGAAACAATTAAAATATATAAAGCAGAAAAGTAAAATGAATTAATTTACATTTTTAAACTTGTTATTTGGAAATGATTTTCAATTTGGAGAAAAACTGCAAGAAATAGTACTTATAGCTCCTATATCCCCTCCATGCAGATACACCAATTTTAACATTTTGATTTATCACGTCCTCTCTTTGCATATAAGTGTGTGTGTATACACATATATAGCAAATATACACTTTTGATCCTCACCTACTTTCTAAAACTTATTGGTACCCCTGTGGTACTTGGGAGGTCTTTTGCCAAATGTGCATGTTTTCAAGTGAGCTCAAACAAGTTGATGCTCTGCCTTCTTGTTTTGGCTCTCATACTATAAACAAGTGCCCTTTTTGTAGTCTGTTTAGTGCTGTGTTTTTCATATTTTTGTCCCTTTTGTCGGTAATGTCACTGTTTAAAGTGGGGTCCAGGCACTGTGCTGAAGTACTCTCTAGTGTTCCTGCGCACAGGAAGGCTGTGACATGCCTCACAGAGAGAATTTGTGTATTTCAGGCATGAATGACCGTGCTATTGGTTGTGAATTCAATATTAACAAATCAACAATATATATTAAATAAGGTGTCTTTAAACAGAAACACACATAAAACAATGTTATGTATTAATGGGTGGGAAAAAAATGTTATGACCAGAGGCTTATTAGGAACTTAACTCTGTATTTCCTCTAGGAGTGATTTGGGGAATTTGCAACTTAATAAAACACAATCACCACAAATAATGAGAATCAACTCTGTGTGCACTTTTCCCCTGACCTACTTAAAAGTTTCAGATTGTCCCATTACCCCAAGCACTTCAATTTATAGTTCCTAAAAACAAGGATTTATATAACCACAGTACAATTAACAATATTAGGAAATGTAGCATTGCTATAATTATCCAGTCAACAGATTTTTTTTTTCTTGCTTTTTAGGGCCACACCCGGGGCATATGGAGGTTCCCAGGGCTAGGGGTCAAATCAGAGCTGCATCTGTGACCTACACCACAGCTCATGGCAAAGCTGGACCCTTAACCCACTGAACGAGACCAGGGATTGAACCTGTATCCTGATGGATGCTAGTCAGACTCATTTCCACTGAGCCACGACAGGAACTCCAATAGATCTTAATCAATAGATCTTTTCCAATTTTTGCCAGTTATCCCAATAATTTTTTTTTTCTTTTTTGGCTGCCCAAGGCGTATGGAATCCCAGACCAGAAGTCAGATCCCAGCTGCAGTTGCAACCTACACCTCTGCAGCTACAGCAGTGCCACTGTGCTGGGCCAAGGATTGAACCTGAGTCCTGGTGCTACAAAGATGCCACTGATCCTGTTGTGCCACAGTGGGAACGCCACAATAATGCTTTTTATAGAAAATTTTTTCTGGGAGTTCCCATCATGGCGCAGTGGTTAACGAATCCGATTAGGAACCATGAGGTTGTGGGTTCCATCCCTGGCCTTGCTCAGTGGTTAAGGATCCAGCATTGCCGTCAGCTGTGGTGTAGGTCGCAGACGTGGCTCAGATCCGGCATTGCTGTGGCTATGGCGTAGGCCGGCAGCTGCAGCTCCGATTCGACCCCTAGCCTGGGAACATCCATGTGCCACAGGAGTGGCCCTAGAAAAGGCAAAAAGACAAAACAAAAAAGGAAAATTTTTTCTGGCCCAGGATCCAGAGTCATTCTCTGCATATAATTTTATATCTCTTTTGTCTCCTTTAATCTAGAACAGTTTCTCTGCCTTTCTTTTTCATGATATTGTCTTTTTTTTTTTAAGAGAATAGGCTATTTATTTTGTAGAATATCCTCAGTTGGATTTGTTTATTGTTTCCTTATAAACAGATTCAGTTTATGCATTGTGGTGGGAATACTACATGACTGAGGTTATGCCCTCTATGCCACATTAGTAGACACAATGTAAGTATATATTATTATTGCTTCCCTTAAATATAATCACTTGTTTATGTTAGTATATGCCAAGTTTCTTACCATAAAGTTACTATTTTTCCTCTTTGTAATTAAGCATCAGTGTGGTAGAACATACTTTGGGACAATGTAACTATCTTGTTCTTCATCAGACTTTACCCTACTGATTTTAGCATCTATTAATGACTCTTGGCTGAATCAATTATTACTGTGATGGCCACAAAATGATGATTTTTAAAAACTTGTTTCTTCTACTTTATTGACATGTTTACTGAAAGATGTAGTTTTCCCATTTCTCATATACATATGAGATATATATATATCGGCATGGATTCATGTATTCTTTTTTAGTCAATGGGCTGTGATCAGTTATTGTCATGACTTATTTTGATTCGCAAATTGTTTAAGATTTGGACAGTAGGGACTCCTTTAAGTTGTTTCCTATCCTTTTGATGTATCCCCATCACTTTTTGAGGAACATACGTTCTTAAAAGACCTTTCCTATTATTATATGGGGAATGGACTTGGAGAGGTGAAAGAGACAACAAAGAAACTGCTTGGATGGTTCTTGCAGCAGACCAGGTGAGAGATGAGGGTGGCTTGAAATAGGGTGGTACGATGGACAGATCTGAAATATATTTTGGAGGTAAAAAATATGTCAGCAATAGTGGTAATTTGAGTAACAGCTTAGGGAGTGAAGTGTTAAGAATGACTTTCATATTTCTAGCTTGAGAAACTGGGTGGATAGTGATTTTACTCACACTGATGGGGAAGACTGCAGACAGGGCAGCTGTCATGGAAAAGATCAAGAGGTCAAGAAAGATCAAGTAGAACTTGAAAGTGAAACAAAAGTTAGGTTTTATATTTCTATTCTACCTGCACTTCTTGACATAGTATAGATTATATTTGAAGTCATGGGACTGGATATTATCATCAAAGGAGAGCAGGTGCAGTAAAGAGAGAAGAACCCATATCAAACCTCAGCATTTCGTGATAGCATAGAAAAAGGAGCCAGAAAAAGGAACTAGAGAAGTAGTAGCGGCTGGAGAGATAGGGGGAAAAACCAAAAAGGGTTAAGTCAGGAAGCCAAGACAAAAGAAAAAAAAATCAAAAGAGGTAAAGTCAGGAAGCCAAGATAAAAGTGTTAAACTAGGTGAACTTAAGTGGTAAGCTAGGTGCTGAGAGATCAGATTTCAGTTTGCCCCTTCTAGAATGATGCTTGATGAAGACAGGGATCATTTGTTGTTGTTCACTGCTGTCTCCCTATGTACAGGCCAGTGCCTGACCCACAGTAGGTGTTTCATAAGTATTTGCTGACTGAGTGAATGAATTTGTAGATCATGTTTTTGTAGTGTTATTGAATTGATCAGATATGATCTCTAGGAAGATGTTGAATTGTAATGATATGTTCCTAGTCTTGTTCTTGATATAGTATATACTCAAGTGGTTTAATCATTTGATGTTTCCCTCTCCAAAACAAGAATTTGTGGTTTCCTGCATACTTAACAACTTTCTGTGGCCACCCTCAGCATGTACCCCACCTCTCCCCTGGTGTCTCCAGAGTAAAACCCAACATGGAGTAGAAGTCCCATCTTTCTGTGATCCCTGGTTGGCATTACTTCTAGCTAGCACCTCCCTTTTCCCACACCTTTTCTCTGGTGATGCCATGCTCCCAAGGAAGTTTTTTTTTGTTTTGTTTTGTTTTTTGTCTTTGTGCCATTTCTTGAGCCACCCCCACGGCATATGGAGGTTCCCAGGCTAGGGGTTGAATTGGAGCCATAGCCGCTGGCCTACGCCAGAGCCAAGCAACGCGGGATCCGAGCCTCATCTGCAACCCTCACCACAGCTCACGGCAACGCCGGATCCTTAACCCACTGAGCAAGGCCAGGGATGGAACCCACAACCTCATGGTTCCTAGTCAGATTCGTTAACCACTGCACCATGATGGGAACTCCCCAAGGAAGTCTTCTTTGACCCTCTCCCCAACAAACATCCCCCACTGTGTTTGTTTTCATCTTGACTGATCCTTCTGGTAGATTATCCTGGTATATCCCTTACTTCCTTTTCTCCTCTGTAGCCTTTGTTTCTTTCAGAAGGGTCTGTGTTATTTAGCTATTTAACCTGCAGTTTATGACACAGGATCATGAGATTTTTGTGGTAGGAAGGAAAGACGTCAAAGTAGCAGGCAAAACTGAGCTAAAACCAGAGTGCCCGGCGTGGATCAGCAGAAACAAATCTGACTAGTATCCATGAGGATGTGGGTTCGAACCCTGGCCTTGCTCAGTAGGTTAAGCATTTGGCATTGCCATGAGCTGTGGTGTAGGTCACAGACACGATTCGGATCTGGGGTTGCTATGGCTGTGGTGTATGCCCATAACTACAGTTCCGATTAGACCCCTTGCTTGGGAACCTCCATGTGCCAAGGTACAGCCCTAAAAAGACAAAGAGGAAAAAAAAAAAACTGAGCTAGAACCTGTCAGCTACCATCTCCCCTCTGTGTCCAGGTATTCTTCCCAGAGATTCTCCTCTATCTTCTAAGTTTCAACATGTTCTTCATTATATATTCCCTATGCTTTCAAGTAATCCCAGGTAATGTATTTCATTTTAATTACATTGCTAAATGATAAGGTGTTATCTCACCTTTTTTTGGCCATGCCCTTTGCATGAGAAAGTTCCCGGACCAGCAATCAAACCTGCATCACAGCAGTCACCCAGGCCATAGCAGAGACAACATTGGATCCTTTATCCACTGCACCACAAGAGAATTCCTTTTTTTTTAAAAATAAAGTTCTGAATGAGAAAAAAAGTTTTCAAGTTTTCAAGACTTAAAAAATTGTTGACCTGACTCATCATCGCCTACAGCTTTACATAGTTAGAGCTGGGTTTAATTTTAGATTTGCAATGTGCATTAGTGTATCAAAAAACTCAGAGAAGATTTGCAATAAAGCCACTGTTCTCAAACTTCTGTACTATGAAAACTTATTGAGGACCCCTAAAATCTTTTGTCTGTATGGATTATATCTATCAATATTTACCATGTTAGAAATTAAAACTGAGATTATAAATTATTTATGGTCCATTACAAAATACCAATAAAAGCCTCATTACATGTTATATTAGCTAGGGTCCTTTCAGGGGACAGATATCACATCAATTATCTGAAGAAGGAAAATTTAATATAAATTATTAGCTACTAGAAGGGGGTTAACTACTGAAAGGAGTAGAAAAGGACTCTGAGGCGTCCTTAGAGTAGCAGGTGCAAAAAAGCATCTACCCCTCCAGCTAGAGGGAGAGGGGACATTAAATGAACCAGAGTTTAAAAGAGGAACACTCCCTAAGGGTGAGATTCAGACCTCCTCAATGGGGGCATAGAGCATACAGCCTGGCAGGGATGAAGAAACTTGCCAGAGGGAAGGGGCCATTGCTGATTTATAAAGCCACTGAAGGTGGGAGAAGCATGGCCTGGGGCGTAACGGGAGCTCATTTGCACTTAATATTGGAGTACCAGAGTCTTAAGAGCCAAATAGTTACCTGTTGCCATAGCTCTGCAGTATGACGTTTGCGCCCTCTATTGGTGAAGTTTAGCATTTCATTAGCTGGCAAAGGAGAAATGGTTTCCAGGGTCCCAGCTCTATCACAAAAGAGAGCAAAGTAGGGTAGATTTGGATCTGAGAGACAAGAAATTGCTAACTAACACACATATTACCACAAAAAATTTATAATATTTCATAATTTTTGTTGGCTGCACCCGCAGCATATGGAAGTTCCTGGGCTAGGGATCAAATCCACACTGCAGCTCCTAAGTACTCCACAGCAGCAGAAACACTGAATCCTTTTTTTTTTTTTTTAAACTTATATAATGAATTTTATTTTTTTCCATTATAGCTGGTTTACAGTGTGCTGTCAGTTTTCTACTGTACAGCAAGGTGACCCAGTTACACATACATGTACAAACTCTTTTTTTCATACATAACCACACTCCATTATAATTGAGTAGACATAGTTCCCAGTGCTACATAGCGGGATCTCATTGCTAATCCAAAAGTAATAGTCTGCATCTATTAACCCCAAGTTCTCAATCCATTCCACTCCCTCTCCCTCCCCCCTGGCAACCACAAGTCTATTCTCCAAGTCTATGATTTTCTTTTCTGTGGAAAGGTTCATTCGTGCCATATATTAGATTCCAGATATAAGCGACATCATATGGTATTTGTCTTTCTGACTTACTTCGCAAAGTATGAGCAGCTCTAGTTCCATCCATGTTGCTGCAAATGGCATTATTTTGTTCCTTTTTATGGCTGAGTAGTATTCCATTGTGTATATATACCACATCTTCTTAATCCAATCATCTGTTGATGGACATTTGGGTTGTTTCCATGTCTTGGCTATTGCGAATAGAGCTGCAATGAACATGTGGGTGCATGTGTCTTTTTTGAGGAAAGTTTGTCTGGATATGCCCAAGAGTGGAGTTGCTGGGTCACATTGTAGTTCTATGTATAGATTTCTAAGGTATCTCCATACTGATCTCCACCATGTTTGTACCAGCTTACATTCCCACCTACAGTGCAAGAGGGTTCCCTTTTCTCCACACCCCTTCCAGCATTTATTTGTGGACTTACTGATAATGGCCATTCTGACTGGTATGAGGTGGTATCTCATGGTAGTTTTGGTTTGCATTTCTCTAATAATCAGGGATGTTGAGCATTTTTTCATGTGCTTGTTTGTCATCTGTATATCTTCTTTGGAGAACAGTCTATTCAAGTCTTTTGCCCATTTTTCCATTGGGTTGTTGGCTTTTCTGCCACTGAGTTGTATAAGTAGTTTGTATATTTTAGAGATTGAGCCCTTGTCTGTTGCATCATTTGAAACTATTTTCTCCCATTCCATTGTCTTTTTGTTTTTTGTTTTTGGTTTCCTTTGCTGTGCAAAAGCTTGTCAGTTTGATTAAGTCTTATTGATTTATTTTTGCTTTTAATTCTGTTGCTTTGTGAGACTGACCTGAGAAAACATTTGTAGAGTTGATATCAGAGAATGTTTTGCCTATGTTCTCTTCCAGGAGTTTGATGGTGTCTTGTCTTACATTTAAGTCTTTCATCCATTTTGAGTTTATTTTCGTGCGTGGTGTGAGGGTGTGTTATAGTTTCATTTATTTGCATGCAGCTGTCCAGGTTTCCCAGCAATACTTGCTGAATAGACTGTTTTTTTTTTTCACATTTTATATTCGTACCTCCTTTGTCAAAGATTAATTGACTGCAGATGTCTGGGTTTATTTCTGGGTTCTCTATTCTGTTCCATTGGTCTGTATGTCTGTTTTGGTACCAGTACCACACTGTCTTGATGACTGTGGCTTTGTAATATCACCTGAAATCTGGGAGAGTTATGCCACCTGCTTGGTTTTTGCTTCTCAGGATTGCTTTGGTGATTCTGGGTCTTTTGTGTTTCCATATAAATTTTTGGATTATTTGTTCTAGTTCTGTGAAAAATGTCCTGGGTAATTTGATAGGGACTGCCCTGAATCTGTAGATTGCTTTGGATAGTATGGCTATTTTTACATTCTTAATTTTTCCAACCCAGGAGCATGGAATATCTTTCCATTTCTTTACACCTTCTTTAATTTCCTTGATTATATAGTTCTCAGCATATAAGTCTTTCACCTCCTTGGTCAGGTGTATTCCCAGGTATTTGATTTTTTGGGGTACAATTTTATTTTTTTTTAATTTTTATTTATTTATTTTTTTGTGTGTGTTTTTGCCTTTTCTAGGGCCACTCCCATGGCATATGGAGGTTCCCAGGCTAGGGGTCTAATCAGAGCTGTAGCCGCTGGCCTATGCCACAGCCACAGCAACACAGATCCAAGCCTCGTCTGCGACCTACACCACAGCTCATGGCATCACCAGATCTTTAACCCACTGAGCAAGGCCAGGGATCGAACCCACAACTTCGTGGTTCCTAGTTGGATTCTTTAACCACTGCACCACGATGGGAACTCCCATGGGATACAATTTTAAAATGTATTGTATTTTTGTATTCCTTTCTAATATCTCATTGTTAGTATACAGAAACACAACTGATTTATGAATGTTAATTTTATATCCTGCTACTTTACTGAATTTGTTGATCAGTTCAAGCAGTTTTTGGGTTGAGTCCTTAGGTTTTTCTATATATAGTATCACTCACTACACTGGGCCAGGGACTGAACTCGGGCCACTGCAGAGACGATGCAGGGTCCTTAACCCACTACACCACAGCAAGAACCTCTCATATTTTAAATGAAAAATAGCTATGGTTTTGTTAGCCAGAAACACTCACACTCTAGTAGGAGATACAAGTTTGAAACAATTACAAGACAGTATGAGATAGGTTGCAACAAAAAGCTTTGGAGACACAGAGGTCAGGCCTCAAATTAAGCCTGAGGAAAGGCTTCTTGGAGAGAACTACTTGTGGTGAATCATAAGAAATTTCCAGAGTCAGCTCAATCATCGAAAAGGAGGCGGGAAAAAGTCTTTTCTGTGAGTGGAAGCATGTGTGCCTGTGTAGGCTGTATTAGGGGCCGCGTGTAGGTGTCTGCTAAATACTTAGCTGATGAGATCTAACTAGTACTTAGATGACACCAGTGCTTCAGAAGTGTCGTCATCTGGAAGCCTGATGGAAAAGCTTCATGGGCTTCAGACTGAGTCAGAACTTGCATTTTAACAAGATCCTCAGAGATTCATATGCACATTGAAGTATGAGAAACACCGGCTTAGATTATGTTAGTTAACAAAGACATAAGAAATCACAGTTAGCACTTTTAATTTTCGGAGTAGGATGGATTTTCCAAATTCTGCAGAAAATGTTACTGGGATTTGGATAGGGATTACCCTGAATCGGTAGACAGCTTTGGGTAGTACTGATATACGTATTATTTTCTTTTTAAGGCCAAACCCATGGCAGATGGAAGTTCCCAGGCTAGGGGTCAAATTGGAGCTGTACCTGCCAGGCTACATGACAGCTCACAGCAACACCGGATCCTTAACCCACTGAGATAGGCCAGGGATCAAACCAGCATCCTCGTGGATACTAGTCAGATTTGTTTCCTCTGTGCCACAACAGGAATTCCTGTTACTGATATCTTAATAATATTGTCTTCCAGTCTGTGAACACAGTATTTCTTTCCATTTATTCATGTTTTTTTTATTTCTTTCAGCTTCGTTTTGCAGTTTTCAGTGCACAAGTCTTTAACCTTTTTGGTTAAGTTTATTCCTAAGTATTCATTTTTTTGATGCTACTGTAAATGGAATTTCTTAATTTTCTTTTTGGATTGTTCATTGCTAGTGAATAAATGCATCTAATTCTTGTGTGTTGATTTTTTATTCTAAAACTTTTTTTCTAAAGACTCAATTAAAAAAATGAAGTTCCCATCATGGCTCAGCGGCAACAAGCCTGACCAGTACCCATGAGGACATGGGTTCAATCCCTGGCCTCACTCAGTGGGTTAAGGAACTGACATTGCCATGAGCTGTGGTGTAGGTTGTGGATCTGGCATTGCTGTGGCTGTGGTGTAGGCCTATATATGCAGCTCCAATTCGACCCCTAGCCAGGAAACTTTCAAATGCTGCAGGTACAGCTTTAACCCCATCCCCCCCGCCCAAAGCCCTTTATCACGCTGAAGGAAGTTCCCTTCTGCTTCAGGTATACTTAGTGTTTTTTTGTTTTGTTTTGTTTTGTTTTTTTACAATCAATCCTCCAAACCCTTTCCCCATTTGGTGGCTGGGCACATGGACACAGAAGACTTGGGAGTACTTGGAAATGGATGTTGAACGGGGCAGAGCCACAAACTGGGAGGGGTCTTGTTTCCTAGATTTTTGCTTGAAGGACTGCTGTCAGCAATGGGATTTGTTATTAAGAAACAAACTTCTACCATACGGGCTTATCTACTATAGTAGCTGGCATTGCTTTAACACATAAGCAAAAGAGTATTTTCTCAAATATATTAAAAGCTCTTACAAATCAATGAGGAAAAATGCCAAAACACTTTGGAAGAATTAGGCAAAAGATATGAACAATAAATGAGATCAAACATTTTTTAAAGAAACCATAAAGATGTTACACATCATTTCATAAGAGAAATGGAAGTCAAAACTATTTGGGGAATTTAAAAAAATGAAAAGTAAAAAACTATGAAATTATATATTGATATTTCATCTATTTGTTGGCAGAAACGTTTGAAACACTGTTGTATCAGTTTGAGTTCACTTAGAGAGGCAAAACCACTGTGATATTGAGTAAGTGATTTTCTATAGGAATTAGACCTCATCCAATTGTGGGAGTTGATGGAGAAGTCTGTGCAAGGCTGTTGTCTCTAGTCGGCTCATTCTGATGGTCAGGAAGTAAAACTGGATGTAAAGTGTGGAGGGTGAGAACAGACTGTAACCCATCAGAACAAACAGTGCCCTCATGTATCTTTCACCATCTGCAGGCTTGACGATGCTGGTGACCTGCAAGAGAAGCCAGTGTCCTTTGCCATGAAGCTTCATGCAAAGGATCTGTTAACAAAGAATATGAAGGAAGAGACCCTGTAGGATCTGGAGAAACTGGAGTTGCTATGGGCCTGGATGCCTCCCCATACCAACAAAGTGAGACATCAAACCAGCCTCCTCTGCCAGCTGCTACAGTGCTGGCATGCTACACTGAGCTGCTTCTCTTCTTCCTTTCAAATACTGTCCAAATTTCTCTTGTGGCCAACTTGAACTTGGAGCCATACATGAAAGAATATTCTGGGAAATAATTCTAAGGTTTGCTGAGTTGACACCATACAAACCCAGTGCAACTACAATGGGAAAGGTATAGAGGAGCCACCCTCACTCACTGACAGGAGAAACATAAATTGTCTATTTTTGACCCTGCAATTCTTTGTCTTTTTAGGGCTGCACCCATGGCATATGGAAATTCCCAGGCTAGGGGTCAAATTGGAGCTGTAGCCACCAGCCTACACCACAGCCAAGCAACGCCAGATCCGAGCTTCATCTGCAACCTACACCACGGCTCACAGCAGAGGCAGGGGATGGAGGAAGGCAGTCAAAAGGCATAAACTTCTCATTGTAAGTACTATGGACGTAGTGTACAACATGATAAATATAAGTCACACTGCTGTATTTTACATAGGAAAGTTGTTAAGAGGGTAAATCCTGGAGTTTCCGCTCCCTGGCCTGGCACACTGGGTTAAAAGAACAGATGTTGCCACTGGGAACTCCACATGCCGTGGGGAGGTCAAAAAAAAAAAAAAGAAAAAAAAAGGAAGAGAGAGAGAGAGTAAATCCTAAGAGTTCTTTGTAAGAAAAAGATCTTTTTCTATTTCTTTAATTTCATATCTATATGAGATGATTTCACTAAACTTAACTGTGATAATCACTTCATAATGTACAAAAACCAAATAATTATGCTGTACTCTTTAAGTTTATACAGTGCCATATGTCAATACTATCTCAATAAAACTCAAAGAAAAAGTAAAGTACGCAAGAGGATATGTGTAGGTTAATGCAAACACTATGCCATTTTATATAAGAGACTTCAGCACCTGCATATTTTGGTACCCAAGGGGTCCCTGAACCAATCCTCCTTGGATACCAAGGGATGACTGTACTGAAACCAATAAAATAACAAAAGTAAAATAAATATGACAAGATATTTTAAAACGATGGCTCTGACAAAACTTTGGCAATTCACCAAAACAAAGTATTTTGGTTTTTTGGGTTTTTTGTTTGTTTTTTTGCTTTTTAGGGCTGCACCTGCAGCATATGGACAACAAGGATGTTTTTATCATTCATCAGGAAATCCAACTCAATATTACATGCAGTTTATTTTGGAATAGCTATCTCTACTTGACACTCAATGCTCAAATGGCACCAAATTATTAACTAAAATTTTTTATTAAATGTGTATATATGAAAAAAGTAACATACTGAGCAAATTATAAAGAATAGTCTCAGGCTTATGTAAAATCATGGATGCTTTCAACAATTACTAAACTCTCCTTTCAAAGAAAATCTTCATATTAATGTATGTTTGCCCATTCACATTGACTGAAGATAGCCACAAATTTGGCATTCTCTATATGGAACTACTCAATGTAATGCTGCAATTAACTTACTTCCTTTAAAATTTCACTAAATAATTCTAAGGAGTGCAACAAAACATTAAAAAGCTCTCATTGTTTATCCTAAGAATTAGGCAGTCTTCTTTGATTTTTTCTTCTCTGCTTCTTCCTTTTCCTTTTCTATTTCATTTACTTGTAATTCAATTTCTTTGGCACTAAACATCTGAAAAGAGAAAAAACTTTAAAAAGCAAATTTCAATTACAGCAGTAATTTCTGAATACTTATAATATGAAGGGAACTAATTATATCTTATACATTTTAACTTTCTATTTATAACTTTATATTCTATGACTTCAAATATATAATGAAATACTTCAGATGGTTCAAAAGCAACATACTTGTAACAATTATGAACAAAACCAGAACTCTATGATATTTCCATTATGATTGTGCTAAGACAGAAAGCAGGACAATACTGCATCACATTTCCTATATATAATACGTATATAATTGAAAAAATTTTAATGCAAGGATTACTCTATTCACGAGCAAATAACGCATTACTGAGCTCCTACCCCACTCTGACTCTGTGATTCTTTTTTCTTTTTTGTCCTTTTAGGGCCACACCTACCGCATATGGAGGTTCCCAGGCTAGGGTTGAATCTAAGCTGTAGTTGCCAGCCTACAGCAGAGCCACAGCAATCCCAGATCCGAGCCACATCTGTGACTTACACCACAGCTCACAGCAAAGCTGGATCCTTAGCCCACTGAGCGAGGCCAGGGATTGGACCTGCATCCTCATGGATGCTAGTCAGATTCATTTCTGCTAAGCCATGACGGGAACTCCTATTTTGTGATTCTTTATAGGGTTTGTCTATTTTAACAGCTCATAGACTAGCTAAAGAGGTAGGAAATAGGAAACAGTCTATTCTGAAATATTATGTAGAAGAATAGTGTAACTTTGCTGCCAGTACACATACCATCCTACCACTCATAAGTCAAAGTATATGTATATATTTAAGTGTGTGTGTGTACATCCAGGTGTGTACATATGTATGTGAAGAGGCTGGGGAGGTGACTTTGGACTTACGGTTCTGTGTCCCTGTGGTGCTGGCCATCTGCCCCTGAGCCCTTGGCAGCAGGGGTGACAACCTAACCCAGTTCCTATCTCCATACTCTGTGCTCAGCACCCTGGTTATTTATGTGGAGCTGTGAAGGGGCAGACCCAACTACTGTGTCCTCATGTCTCTTGTTCTTTGAAACTTTGCTCCTGCCCTATTATTGCATCCCCATCCAAAGGTGTCAAGACAATAACAACAAACTGCCAAATAAACACAAAACCCAAAACTCCATTGCTCCCATAGCACTGATTTTACCACTATTTCTCCCTGAAATATTTTCTTTAAAACAAGAGAAAAGGGGAGTTCACATCGTGGCTCAGTGGTTAACAAATCTGACTAGAAACCATGAGGTTGTGGGTTCGATCCCTGGCCTCGCTCAGTGGGTTAAGGATCCGGCGTTGCCGTGAGCTGTGGTGTAGGTTGAAGACGGAGCTTGGATCCTGCATTGCTGTGGCTCTGGCATAGGCTGGCGGCTACAGCTGCAATTGGACCCCTAGCCTAGGAATCTCCATATGCCACGGGAGTGGTCCAAGAAATGGCAAAAAGACAAAAAAAAAAAAAAAAAAGACAAAAAAAAAGAAAAGAGAAAAGGTATGTGTAAAATGATCCTTCTTTTTAGCACACTTGTCATATAGTTTCCCATGCAAGTGCTTTTGTACACTTTCAGCTAAAGAAGAGGTAGTTGGCAAACTATACTGTGAAGTTCTACCTAATGAACAAAAATGAACACATTTCAAATGCTCTTTAGCCAGTCAGTCCTCCATCACAATATTTGGAAAAATTTATCTCATTGTTCTGGACAACTTTTTTTGTGGTACAGCAATTTTGACTCACTGTGGCTGAGAAAAGGTGTACAAATAATAATGCAAGACTTGCTATAAAGAAATGTGGAAATATTATCTCACTAGACATTAAAATGTAAATCTTACCGAAGTGCAGAGTAGAGAAAACAGATTTAAAAAAAAAAAAAAAAACCAGTAGGCAATCTAGAAGGGGTGGGTTTTGACGTAATGAAGGATAACATTACATTGGAAGCCCCGAGGGCCAACAATTATATAAATGGCAGCTGAATGACACTTGCTAGAAGCTAATCTTGATTTCAGAAGATCTAAAAAGACAGGAAGCGTAACTGTTCTCTACATGGTGCCAAGAATGAATTGTCCACGGGGAATATGCTATACTGACCCTACACAGGACTGTCTCAGTAGGGGTTCCTACTTGTAAGAACATATACTCAATGGGGTAGGCCTATATATGAATATTCCTGCACCTCCAGGTATTCACCAAAGACTAGGGATAGATAACTCCGTGCAATAAGTTATAATTAGTAAATAGTAGCCTACAGAAACAAAACAGAAGTCATCATAGAGTCGATGGATGCTAATGGATGTTTCAGGCTTGTAATAAAGATTCACAGATGTCAACAACATATTAACTTTTGTCAAAATACCTATACTACAGATATTCTTTCCTCTTAGGTTAATGACTTACTTTCAAAGGTTGGTTTCTTCTTATTATAGCAAGTTCGATGTTTTTTCCACCAGACTGGACAACCTAATGTAAAATAAGTGCAACTTTAGAATTATGTCAGGAAATTCTGTGTTTTAATGAACAAATGAATGAGGGGAAAAAAACATGCTTTTCTGAATATGCTTTATTATTTACTAGATCACTCACTTCCAGCAATGCTCTTATTGCTAATTTGATAGCTTCATTGTCGTTGGCTATAGCATCTTCTGTGTAATTCTTTTCTAGAAATTCTCGGACAGTTTTAGCACTTCGACCTATTGCATTTGCCTTTAAAAACAGAAGGTAATTATTCACATCACCACAATATGAATTAACTTATGGTTACTAAGTAAAGTTTAGAGGTTTAGAGTTTAATATTTCTTAGCATAGTTACTAAATGAAAATAGTAGGTTCAAAAATTTAGCAAACATTTCAACACCTCATTTGATTACTACATGAATAATGTGTGATAATGGCACAATTTATTTTCAAATATATTAATGCTTTGTCTTGCCCAAAGCTTTCTATTTCTTTAATGGCTTCCCAGTCCTTGGTAGTCAGAAAAGTTTCAAGAGTTGAAACTTGAAAAGATGTGAAGAAAAAAGAAGCTACAACTTTGTAATATGATTCAAAAAGAAGGGATAAGAGGCCATTAATATGACAAAAAGTTTTTTATGTGAATAGGACTGTACATTATTTTCTTAGAATTTAGAATAAATATGCCAATTATTGATTCATTACATTATCTTGACTATAAGCAAGGGCTTCTTCTGTTCCATTCCTGATTTTTCTTTGTTCTTTGAAAATTTTCATCAGATGAAGGGAGGAGGCAAATGTATTTCCCTGGCTGCATGGCTATAGGTGATATATAGTATATTCTTTTTTCTATTTATAATAAATGAAAAATTTTATTCATCTTTGTAAATAACAGGCACTCAAATGTTTGTTAATGATCAATCATTATCCTGGAACAAAAAGAGGCTTGCTTTCAATAATGCAGAAGCAAAAATCCTTCAACTTTTAGATGAAAACACAAACTAAAAATTGCTTCAGATAAGAGAAGGGAACCATTTTTCAAGTGGTAGTTTTGGCTTTCTTACAGCCTAGCAAAACACACCCTAGACCATCTCAAAAGAGGAAAAAAGCCCTCACAGCCTTCTGAGAGCTCTAGTTATTTATATGGCACCATCCACGAAGGAACATCTGGGAACATCTCTTCCACCCAAATCCTACCAGTAGACTAAAATTTAATATAGTTAAATACTATAAATGTGGTCATCCATTTCATTTTGCTTATTATTAGCTTCGAGGTGATATGTCAAAGTGACAAAATACACTATTGTGTAAGAAAGCTTTATTTTGTTTGTTTCTTTCTTTCTTTATTTATTTAAGGGCTGTACCCATGGCATAAGGAGGTTCCCAGGCTAGAGTCTGAATCAGAGCTATAGCTGCTGACCTACACCACAGCCACAGCAATGCCAGACCCTTAACCACTGAATGAGGCCAGGGATTGAACCTGTGTCCTCATGAATACTAGTCAGATTTGTTTCCACTGAACCGCAATGGGAACTCCCAGAAATATTTATTTTAAAATATACTCCCCCCCAAATCTAAGTAGTAACTGCTCAAGTTTTCAAGTTGGTAAAAGTTTTAAAGTTAATATTTAATTATAATCTTTAAATCAATGAGTTCATTTCCTTACATTAAAAATTATATTTGGAGTTCCTTTCGTGGCGCAGTGGCTAACGAATCTGACTAGGAACCATAAGGTTGCGGGTTTGGTCCCTGGCCTTGCTCAGTGGGTTAAGGATCCGGCATTGCCGTGAGCTGTGGTGCAGGTTGCAGACGGCTTGGATCCCACGTTGCTGTGGCTCTGGTGTAGGCTGGCGGCTACAGCTCCGAATGGATCCCTAGCCTGGGAACCTCCATATGCCACGGGAGCAGCCCAAGAAATGGCAAAAAGACAAAAAAAAAAAAAAATTATACTGGAGTTCCCATTGTGGCTCTGTGGTAATGAACCCGGCTAGTTTCTATGAGGACACAAGTTTGACGCCTGGTCTTGCTCAGTGGGTTAAGGAACTGGCATTGCTGTGAGCTGTGGTGTAGGCTAGCAACTGTAGCTCTGATTTGACCCCTGGTCTGGGAACTTTCATATGCCATGAGTGAGGAGGCATGTTCTTTTTTTTTTTTTTTTGTCTTTTTGCCTTTTCTAGGGCCGCTCCCTCGGCATATGGAGGTTCCCAGGCTAAGGATCGAATTGGAGCTGTAGCCGCCAGCCTATGCCACAGCCACAGCAACACGGGATCCACGCCGCATCTGTGACCTACACCACAGTTCACGGCAACGCCGTGAGCAAGGCCAGGGATCGAACCCGCAACCTCATGGTTCCTAGTCGGATTCGTTAACCACTGAGCCATGATGGGAACTCCGGAGGCATGTTCTTTTAATTCAGCTTAAATATCCAGACTAGTACTAGCGATAATAATGATGATAATAGTAATTTATATTAACAAAGCACTTAATGTGCCAGGGACTCTATTAAGCATTTTACATGGATTATCTAATTTTTTTTTTCTTCTTCTTAGGGCCAGACCTATGGCATATGGAGGTTCCCAGGCTAGGGGTCTAATCAGAGCTGTTGCTGCCGGCCTATGCCAGAGCCACAGCAACGCCAGATCCGAGCTGCCTCTGCGACCTACACCACAGCTCATGGCAACATCGAATCCTTAATCCACTGAGTGAGGCCAGGGATCAAACCTGAAACCTCATGGTTCCTGGTCAGACTCATTTCCACCACGCCTGGATTATCTAATTTTAATCATCAAAAAAACAAATAGGTACTATTACCGACTCCGATTCATGGATGAAGAAATGAAGGGTGGAAAGGTAAAAATGAGCCTTCTCAACATAAGCACTGTTGACATTTTGGCTGTATAATTCTTCGCTGTTGTGGAGGGCTGTCCTGTGCATTGTAGGATGTTTAGCACCTTCTATCCACTAGATGCCAGTAGCACCCCTACCTCAGTTGTGAAAGCCACACCTGTCTCTAGATACTGCCAAATGTCTCTTGGGAGGAACAAAATCACCCCTATTTGTGAAACATTGGCTTAAGTAATCTTGTCCAAGATCACTTAGAGGGTAAGTAAAAGACCTGAGCTTTGAAACCAAGTAGACTGGATCAAGGATCCAAGCTTTGAACTCTATACATCATGCTGCCACATGCCCCTTTGCTTCCATGTCTCTAAAGAGTGGAAGGAACCTGCAGAAAGGCCCATCCTTTCACTGAAGGATGCTGGCATGAAATGGGGAATGTCTCAGTTCTAACTGGTAGGTATTATGATTACTGAGAAGAGATCTCAGAGGAGATTTTTTTTAGGACGTGAGGATGAAAATACACCCTTTGTACTATGTAAGTATATAGTTCTGATACTTTATAGAACTTTTTTTGATACCTTTAAATTTCAGAAGATTAAATAGCTGTGAAATTTTAAATTAGATTTTGTGGACTTGAAATTTCACTAAGATCAAAGATAAAGCTTTCAGCCTGGTACAACTTTGGAGTTTATTAGTTTCTAGTTTGCTTTGAGTAACTAACTGGTTGCGGTTCAGAGAGGAAGTACATAAGGTAGTGGTTTATTTAAAAATCTCAGAGCCTCTAAAAATCACCCTGTAAATTCCTGGTGACTTTCCTGTCCGCTTCTCCCAGTTGCTGATGTCAAAATTCTTTAATTCTTAACCTATGTGACTGGTTTCCTAAAATCTAGCTGCTTCCTGCTACACTCATAGCCCGACCCTTTCTCCAACCCCATAGGCTACTCCAGCTCATCTCAATAGACTCTGATGGTTTTGCAGTGTTTTTCCTGACTGCCTATCCAGATTAATGATGATTTTCTGTGGCAAAGAATATTAGCTGCCAACCCCAATATCCATTCTTCCTTTGTGACAGAACTCTAGGCAATGTGCCTGCTGAAAGATGTCATATCCTAGCCTTTTTTACCAATAAGAATATACAAGTGGAAGCAACTGGGTGGAACTTCTAGGAATCTTTGCTGCCTGTAATGCAGACACGCTGGCTGGAGGTCTAGTAACCACCTGGAGAGCATGGATAAGACTAAGATAACAAAGAGGCAAATACCAGTAACTGCCTGCTTCAACCTTCTCATTATGTTGGGAAAGTAAGTCTTAATGTATTAAGAATAATCACATCTCTGTTGTTAGGAGCCAAGAACAATACCTTACAAGTACACCTATGAGTGGATCCCGTGACACTCACTGCCCATCCCACCTTCAGAAATAAAAGCTTGACTGATCCCTACAGCTGTCGAAAGTGCCAGTGGTACATAACCCTCAGCTCTTAACTTTGAGAGATGCCTTTGTTAATCAGAACTGCCTCATCTAATGTCACGTACTGTCCGGGGCGGGGGGGGGGGGGGGCAAATCCAACAACTGACTGATAAAGAGCTATTAATGTCCAGTCCTCTCATCCCAACTTGGAAGAGCCACCCCAGTTACAGGGCTTCCCATGGGGTTGATGAGGGCTTTACTGAGATTGCAATGCAGTCCAGCTTTTCCCTTGGACTAACCTTGTTCCCTGCCCCTCAACAAATGCTGATCCCAATAGCACTTCCTGATATATGTCCTAAACATGGATGGTTAAAAAACCTTTATAATATTTTCCAAAGAACATCAGAGTGAAGAGAGGATCTAAGATAAAATGATTCCAAATTCAAGTAATCTTGGGGACCACTAATTTAACTGCTTCTAGAATATTTACGACACTTTTTAGAAGATGCAGAACTTGGAGTTCGTTTGTGGTGCAGTGGGTTAATTAAGGATCTGCATTGTCACTGCAGTAGCACAGGTCGGTGTTGTGGCACGGGTTTGATCCCTGACCTGGGAACTTCTGCATGCTGTGGGTGCAGCCAAAAAACAAAAACAAAAAAACAACAAAAAAAACAAAAAACAGAGATGAAGAACCTAACCAAGTTTAATCAATTTCTTTAGAAAAACATCTTCCAAAATCAATTAGAGAACTTTTTTAACTTACATCTATTAACATCGAAATGTGGCGCAGTTGGCTAAGAATCCAACTGCAGTGACTTGGACTGCTGCAGAGGCATGGTTTGATTCCTGGCCCCATGCAGTGGGTTAAAGAATCTGGTGTTGCTGCAGCTGTGGCTCGGGTCAATTCCTAACCCAGGAAGTTCCACATGCCACAAGTGTAGCCATTAAAAAAAAAGAAAGAAAAAGAAATACACTTTGGGAGTTCCTGTTGTGGCTCAGAGGTTAACGAACCTGACTAGCATCCATGAGGATGCAGGTTTGATCCCTGGCCTTGATCAGTGGGTTAAGGATCTGGTGTTGCCGTGAGCTTGTGGTGTAGGTCACAGATGTGGCTTGGATCTGGCATTGCTATGGCTGTGTTGCAGGCCAGTGGCTACAGCTCTGATTGGACCCCTAGCCTGGAACCTCCATATGATGCAGGTATGGCCCTAAAAGACAAAAAAAAGGCAAAAAAAAAAAAATACACTTTGAGAAACATGGCTCTGCAGTACACAGCATATTAACTGTACACAGCATATTAACTTTGTTCCTTTTTTTTTTTCTTTTTTAGGGCCACACCTCCCAAATTAAAATTTGTAATTTATATTAACAAAGCACTTAATGTGCCAGGGATATTAAGCATATTACATGGATTCTATTTTTTTTTTTCTTTTTAGGGCTGCACCTACGGCATATGGAGGTTCCCAGGCTAGAGGTTGAATCGGAGCTGTTGCTGCTGGCCTACGCCAGAGCCACAGCAATGCCAGATCTGAGCTGAATCTGTGACCTACCCCACAGCTCACAGCAACGCTGGATCCTTACCCCACTGAGCGAGGCCCGGGATCAAACCCGCAACCTCATGGTTCCTAGTCGGATTCGTTTCTGCGGCACCATGATAGGAACTCCACTGTTAGTTTTGTAATATCTAGCTTTGGTCATTTGAAAACACTGTTTCACTAAAGTATGTAGATCTTTCAAATGTTGAGTCATTTGATTTCTGATACATCAAATAATTATGCTCATTAATTTCACCACCAATATCATCAGGTAAGCTTTTAAGGACTAAGAAATTGTCAAGCTCACTGTGGCAAATATAGGTTTTCTAAAATTTTAATTTTGCTTAAAAGCTTGAAATCTTATCACTGGAAACAAATACTGTCAGTTGTTTCCTTAAAGTAATAGACCTGGATCACTCATTTTCTTGAGAAGATGTCCTGACAGATCTTCAAATCTGAATAATCATAGTCATTCCGTCCATCGTTCTATCAAGAAAAAATGAAGTTCCATAAAAATGGGCTTGAATTTCAGCTTGTAACTCAAACAGCTGCTTAACTGTTTTTCCTCAAAACAACCAATATACCCACAGTCCAAGTGCTTCCATAAAGCATGTTTCCATTTCATCCAGAATATTAAAAGATGTATGTATGAGTCATATTTTTAAATAATATTCTTTAAAACTGAGATATATAAGTTCCCTTGCAGCTTAGCAGGTTAAGCTGTGGCACAGGTTCAATCCCTGGCTAGAGAACTTCCACATGCCGTGGGCAAGGCTACCTTCTCAGAGAATCACTTCCTCTACACACAATCCAAAGCAGCTCTGTCTTACACTCTAGGACATTATGCAGCAGCTTCGTTTCATCATTGCACTTACCTCTACTGAATGTCAAACTAACAAATAAAATTACAAGTTGTAAAATAATATACATAACATGATACCAATTATATTAAATTTTTAAAATGCAAAATAGTTCCTATTATTTACGGATACTTCCATATGCAGTAAAAGTGTAAAGTTAGACACAGAAAAATTAAACATCAAATTTAGGATACTGGTTTCCCAAAGCAGGTAGAAGGAGATGCTGTAGGAGGGGGAGGAGATGAGAAGGATACACAAGAAGCTTCTCTGACATTCAAGCTGACTGGTGATTAAATAGGCATTTTTACTATTATTTTCATTAGTCTGAAATATTTTACTTTCAAAGGTGTTTTGAAGCAAATATAATAAAACAACATCTATTTAAACTTAATGAATACATGCATGTATTTATATTGTTTGCATTCTTTTGTATATGTTTGAAATGTTCCCTTAAAAACAATTATTTCTTTTAAATATAAAACTTAAAAAAACAGTCCATGCTTCTACCTGATCACTTTCACACTGGGTTCCATGCACTTGTACCTAGTTGTCTTTACTCTTACAAATGGTCCTACTTTACATTGTCAAATTTTCCCTCTCTACTATATCTTTTTCATAAATTTATAAAAATTGCAAAATATTTTAGTCATTTGTACTCCTTCCTTTCACTCCTTAAATCCAATAAAGTCATATACTATTCCTCATCCTGCAAAATAAATCCAAAATCTAACCACTTTTCACCATTTCCAGCACTACTACCAGGCTAGTATTTACTGGTCCCCTTTCCCCCTCAAAACTTTTTTCATAGCAGGTGGAAGGGTGCTTTAAAAAAGTTACTTCCTGTCTGTTTTGCTAACAAATTTCCAGTGTCCTCTTGTCTTGCTAAGAGGAAAATTCATAACCTTAAAATGGAGCCTAAGGCCCTCCATGATTCCCTCTGTTCCACAGACCCTTCTCATGCCCTACCACTCTCCATCTCACTCATCCTCTTCCTATCCTCTGCCACATAAAGAAGCCACACTTCAGAGTATTTGCATCTAAAGTTCCCTCTGTCCAGAATGTGCTTCCCCAGATACATTCATACTTTGCTCCCTTCACTTCTTTCAGATCTCCATTCAAATACTCTTCTTCTGTGACCACCTTCTATAAAACTGCAACCTTTGCCCTTCCCATCCCCTTTACCTGACTTGATATATCTCTAGAGTAATATTTCTCGAATTTTTAAAGTTCTATGGTGACCTTGTTAAAACAGATTCAGAAGGTCTGGTGGGACCTGATAGTCTGCATGTCTAATAAGCTCCCAGGTAATGCTGATGCTGCTGGTTCTTGACCCACCCCTTGAGTGGCACGAGTTACTATCACCATCTAACAGAACCATGTACTTAGTTTTCTATCCCCTCTCTCTAGAATGCACATTCTTAGGGTAGAGATTTTGTTTTCGTCTCTCCTATCCCCGGTGTCCAGAAGTAAGCTTATCACACAGTAAAAGCTTAATACTATTGTTGAGTGAATGAATCCTATATAGTATTATTATTATTATTATTATTATTATTATTATTATTATTTTTGTCTTTTGTTGTTGTTGTTGTTGCTATTTCTTGGGCCGCTCCCGCGGCATATGGAGGTTCCCAGGCTAGGGGTTGAATCGGAGCTGTAGCCACCAGCCTACGCCAGAGCCACAGCAACGCGGGATCCGAGCCGCGTCTGCAATCTACACCACAGCTCACGGCAACGCCGGATCGTTAACCCACTGAGCAAGGGCAGGGACCGAACCCGCAACCTCATGGTTCCTAGTTGGATTCGTTAACCACTGCGCCACGACGGGAACTCCTATATAGTATTATTAATCTTAAAGAAAAGTGCTTTCTTGGAGTTCCCACTGTGGCGCAGCGGAAACAAATCCGACTGGCATCCATGAGCACGCACGTTAAATCCCTGGCCTCGCTCAGTGGCTTAAAGGATCTGGCATTGCCATGAGCTGTGGTGTAAGTCACAGCCATGGCTCGGACCCTGAGTTCATGTGGCTGTGGTGTAGGCCGGCAGTCGTAGCTCAGATTTGACCCCTGGTCTGGGAACCTCCTTATGCCAAGGGTGTGGCCCTAAAAAAGACCTAAAAAAAAAAAATCCTTTCTTGAACCTATATTCTCCTCTAGCTACTATTCCATTTCTCTGCTCCACTTTATAGCTAAACTTCTTAAAGTAACTAACTTCACTTCCTTCCTATTTCCTTTTTTATTTTCTACTTTGAACATTTTCAAACCTTTGAAAAGCTGAGAGTACAACTGACAGCTATTTATTGTAACTTATATTCATGAAATCTTAACATTTTGAGATTTTTTTTTTATCTGTCTCCATTTAAACACTCACACACACACACACACAGACACACACACACACACACACGAAGTTCCTGATGGCTCAGCAGGTTAAGGATCTAGTGTGTCACTGCTGTGGCTCTGGTTACTGCTGTGGCTAAGGTTTGATCCCTGAACCAGACACTTCTGCACACAGCCAAAAAAAATAACACACACACACACACTTTTTAATGTTGCAAGTTTCCCCATCCCTAAATACCTCAGCATCTCTCCCCTTACAAGAATGTTCTCTTATCCAAGAAATTTAAAACTGATAAAATACTACTAACATATACCTCACATTTAATAGCTCTGATTGCTCCCAAAATGTCTTTTGTGATTGTTTTTCCCGCATCCAGGATCCAATCAAAGACTATGGCTTGCATGTCTCTTTAGTGTCTCTCATTTTATTTTTTTTTTTGGCCATGGCATGCAGTGGCTTGATGTGGGAATCTCAGTTCCCAGACCAAGGACTGAGCTCAGGCCCCTGCGGTGAAAGCACCGAATCTTTTAGACCTCTAGGGAACTCCTAGTCTCTTTTAAACCAGAAAAAATCTCTCTGCTTTTATTTTGTCATTCAACATCACTACTAATTATTTATTTGTTTTGTCTTTTGTCTTTTTAGGGCGATTCCCATTATAAGTGATGCTAAATTTGATATTTATGGTAGTGACCACCAAATCTCTCCACTGAAAAGATATCTCTTCTCCTTTGTGACTAATAGGTAATATGTGGAACCAGACAAATATCCTTTTCCCTAGCCATTCTTTACCTGATTACTTTAGTGTTCCTAGATGAATTTTTTTTTTTTTAGGGCCACATCCGCAGCATATGGAGGTTCCCAGGCTAAGGGTCTAATAGAGTTATAGCTGCTGGCCTAAGCCACAGCCACATCAATGCTACATCTGAGCTGTGTCTGTGACTACACCACAGCTCACGGCAACACTGGATTCTTAACCCACTGAATGGGACCAGGGATCGAACCTGCAACCTCATGGTTCCTGGTTAGATTCGTTTCCACTGTGCCATGATAGGAACTCCCCTAGATGATTTTTTTCCCCCGATTTTTAGGGCCACACCTTCGGCATATGGAAGTTCCCAGGCTAGGAGTCAAATCGGAGCTGCAGCTGCTGGCGTATGCCACAGCCACAGCAATGCCAGATTCGAGCCAGATCATGACCTACACCGCAGCTCACAGCAACACCAGATCCTTAACCCACTGATTAGGGCTAGGGGTCAAATCCGTATCCTCATAGATAGTCAGGTTCATAACCCACTGAGCCACAACGGGAACTCCCTGGATATTTCTTAATCTTTCCTCCCTACCTCTTTTAAATCCACTCCAATCAGGCTCTCATCACCACCACTCCATCCAAGCTGGTTTTATTACCAAGGTCACCAATGACTTGCATGTTGCCAAATTTAATTATTTCATAGTCTTCTTACCTGATCCATCAGTGGAATTGACTTAGCTGATCAACTCTTCTTGGAATACTGTTTTCACTTGGGATACAGGATATTGCTCTTTGGGTTCTCTTCCTTTATAGAATTTATGCTGGGTTCTTCCTCACTTTTTACTGGTCCAGTGCTCCTGATCTAAATCTGGTCTTGCCTAAATTATTGGTCAGAGCCCCCCAACTAGTTTGCCTGCTTCTACCCTTAAAATCTATTCTCAATATAGCAGCCAGAGAGATACTTCTAGAATATAAAGCAGATGATGCTACTCTAATATGCAAAAATCTCTACTACCAATTTCACATGTCCTCTACCTGCATCTCGTAATGTAGAATCTAGCACCTAGCATTGCAAAGTGTTGTCATCACAAGGTACCACAGCTATGTTCTCTGTATCACTGTACCATTTTATTAGGCTATGTGGTATAGTAGGTCAAAATGAAAAAATTAAAGATAGAAATGAACAAAAAAGAAAAAACTTGATCTTATAGTTAAAGTGCTATAGTCCCCCCCCCCCCACAATAAACATAAAACCAGAAGATTTTACTCTACCTTTAAAGACTGTCTATTGGATTTTATGTAACATGTACTTAGAATCATTTGGCTTAAGGGAGGTAGCATGATATAGTGGACAGAACACTGGACTAACAAGCAGAAGACCTTGGGTTCCAACTCCAGGTGTTTTGTTTTGCTTTTTAGGGCCACACTCATAGCATACTGAAGTTCCCAGGCTAGAGGTTGAATCAGTGCTATAGCTGCTGGCCTACACCACAGCCAGACCAATGTGGAATCCGAGCCACATTTACGACCTATACCACGGCTCAGGGAAATGGCAGATCCTTAACCCACTAAGCAAGGCCAGGGATCGAACCTACATTCTCATGGATACTAGTCAGTTTGTTTCTGCTGAGCCACAAAAGGAACTCCCTAATTCCAGTTTTGCTATTAACTAGTCTTGTGAATATGAAAAAAAAAAAAATCACTGAAGTCCTAAGTCTCACCTACCAAATATACTAAATTAAAAAGCTTTCAAACGTTTTTTGTTAGAAATTTTTTTTTTTTGTCTTTTTGGGGCCGCACCTGTGACATATGCAGAGTCCCAGGTTAGGGGTCAAATTGGAGCTGCAGCCGCTGGCCTACACCACAGCCACAGAAACATGAGGTCCGAGCTACATCTGTGACCTACACCACAGCTCATGGCAATGCCAAGATCTTTAGCCCACTGAGCAAGGCCAGGGATCTTGATCTCACGGTTAAAGTGCTATAGTCCCCCCCATGTCCACATGGATGCTGGTCAGATTTGTTTTCACTGGGCCACGATGGGAACTCCAGAAATTATTTTTAAAAGCTGCATAATACTTCCTTCAGCCAAAATCTTATGAGAAAGTGTAATGTATAAAATCTGTAAAATGATAATGGGGTGTATATTATCATGCCCAGGGACTGAACCCTGGCCCCAGGTGTGAAAGTGCCAAATCCTTCCCTCCACCACACTGCCTTACAACACCAGAGCAAAGCATAGTTTCAGACCTACATAAGAAGTGAAATCCCCAACGATTAAAAAAATTCCTAATTTTCCAAAATAATTGACTTTGAAATACAATAAAAATGCTTTTCTATATAACCCCCAGAGAGCAAATTAAAATGGAAAATTATGTAAACTTGGAAATTGTGTTATTATATTGAAATTGAAGGTTATGATGTAATGATAAATGTAAACAGAAGATGGCAGACTTCAAAATATTTAGAGAAAGATTGAGTGTAATAACTTGTTTTATTTAGGGCATAGATTTGGGAAGCACAAGAAATCTAGTACCTATAAAAGATTTTCAAATGGCAGAAAAAAAGTCTGGTATTTGCCTCGGGTAAATTCATAGCTTCTGGTTATCAAGTAGATTCTTTAGGTAGCTTTTAAAGATGTGCAGCTAAAAACACAATATATTCAGATTTTTGTGGCAAGAACATAATCCACTGTTTTACTGGCCAGGTTAACTGGTATATAAAACAGCATCTTATGAGTACTATCAGCTCAAATCAAATCCTCTAGTTAATATGTGCTTAAAGACCAAAGCAGTAAACTCTTTATAAAATTATTTAAAGCCTGAGCATTTAGTAGTTCCCACTGTGGCACAGTGGGTTAAGAATCACATTGCAGCAGCTCAGGTCACTGCAGAGGCAGGGGTTAAATCCCCAGCCCTGGGCGGGGGTTAAAGGATCGGGCATGGCAGCAGCTGTGGCATGGGGTGCAGCTGTGGCTCGTAATTAATCCCTGGCCCTGGGAACTTCCATATCACACAGGTGTGGCCATAAAGATAAATTTACAAAAGCCTAAGCATTTAAACTTTTTTTTTTTTTTTTTTTTTGTCTTTTGTCTTCTTGTTGTTGTTGTTGCTATTTCTTGGGCCGCTCCCGCGGCATATGGAGGTTCCCAGGCTAGGGGTTGAATCGGAGCTGTAGCCACCGGCCTACGCCAGAGCCACAGCAACGCGGGATCCGAGCCGCGTCTGCAACCTACACCACAGCTCACAGCAACGCCGGATCGTTAACCCACTGAGCAAGGGCAGGGACCGAACCCGCAACCTCATGGTTCCTAGTCGGATTCGTTAACCACTGCGCCACGACGGGAACTCCTAAACTTTTAATAAAAACAAAGTCACTTAGATTCGATTTGATTCTATTCGATTCTGTAGTGTACAGTCTAGTCTTATTCTTACATATGAGAATATACAAACATTTACTTCTGGAAACTGCTACTAGTTTCCCTAGGCCTCAGACTTTGTATTAGATTTGAGTGTATCATTAAACAAAGTTAGCACTTGGATACTAAAACAAGAATGACAACTTATTCAGAAAACAAACTATATCCCAGGAATTATGTGGATACAACTGCACTGTACTGAACCTAAGTGTAGATTCATAGTTGGGATGTTTTGACAGTTCTAGAATAGAGGGTGCATTAAAGATTTCAGTATAGGCTTTAAAAGCTCATTTAATTCTTGGAGTTCCCGTCCTGGCTCAGTGGTTAATGAATCCGACTAGGAACCATGAGGTTGTGGGTTCGATCCCTGGCCTTGCTCAGTAGGTTAAGGATCTGGCATTGCCTTGAGCTGTGGTGCAGGTTGCAGACGAGGCTTGGATCCTGAGTTGCTATGGCTTTGGTGTAGACCATCGGCTACAGCTTCAATTGAACCCCTAGCCTGGGAACCTCCATATGCCGTGGAAGCGGCCCAAGAAATGGCAAACACACACACACACACACACACACACACACACACACACACACAAAGCTCATTTAATTCTTTATAAGAGCAAAAAGGCTTTCTACTCAAGCAAGCATTCATATGATACAATACTAGCTTGGAAAAATGAATGATGAATAGAAACTGGATATTTATCTCACTTTGCCACTTATATACATTTAGGTTTGTCAAATTTTTCAAAAGTAAGGAAAAGATCTTATGACTAAGAAACCAAAACCAAAGTGTTTCTCTATCCATCAAAACCCACATCATAGTTTCTGACTAGCTAAATGCTTACATAAAGTTTATACTATCTATCTATCTATCTATCTATCTATCTATCTATCTATCTATCTATCTATCTTTTGGCTTTTTAGGGCTGCACCCGTGGCATATGGAGGTTCCCAGGCGAGGGGTCCAATCGGAGCTACAGCTGCCGGCCAACACCACAGCCACAGCAACGCAGAATCCGAGTCTCATCTGCTACCTACACCCCAGCTCATGGGAGCGCCGAATCCTTAACCCACTAAGCGAGGCCAGGGAATGAACCTGAATCCTCATGGTTCCTAGTTGGATTTGTCTCCACTGCACCACACAGGAATTCCAATATTTTAATACAAAATAATTTTGTGTCATGTCCCTGAAAGTAATAAAGCATTTACAGTGAATATGTTTACTCAAATTCTAAAATATATTCAAAAATTCAAGACTCACCTTCCAAGCATGGTAAGTACCAGAGGGATCAGTCTGATATAATCTTGGGATACCATCATCATCAAAACCTACAATTAAGGCAGAAATACCAAAAGGTCTTCGTCCATTGCTCTGAGTATATTTCTGAAAAATAAAATGTTTTCATAACTACTTTCTGTATGAGGTCAAAAAACGGACAAAATTATTACTTGTCAAATAACAAATTCTAGTGGTAAATAAAGTATTCCTAGCAAAATGATTTTATTAATTCCTATTCTGTATAATTTCAAGATTCTCTTCCTGTCCTTTTCTGTACTAACCTCAATCCATAATGAAAATTTTAAGAAGTTAATGTACATAATCTGTAAAATAAAATCTTAGCTTGTTTATGTACAGTCTTAGGTTTGTACTTTTGTTGCCTTATAGGTTCGGTAACATAACTAGATTGTAATATTTTACTATTGTGGAGAACTGTGCATTTGCACCATTTTGGTTCCCAGTAAAGCTGACTTCAATGAGCTGTACTTTAGAAGCATGTCCTTGGTTTATTTTGAGGGACACTTTGTTATTATTATCAAATATTCTTATTTGACACTATTATTATCAAGTATATTCTGTTTACTATATACCAAGTTATCGCTACATAAAAATCCAACTAAGACATTTCTTTCAGTCCCAAGACAAGGAAATCTTTGTTTTTCTTGAAGAAAAAGTATGCTTTCTCCTAACAATGGGGCACTAGAAACCACTTATATTTCTTTTTACTTTAGTGTGAGGAACTCCCTGGATTTGTGCCCTAGGGAGTAGAATTCACACTAATTCTGAGACTGACACCCCTAGAAGTTGTGCAAAGAGGCAGCTCTGGCAGAAAACTCAGGACTGCATTAACAGGCAACTATAGGATGTGTATATATATATCTCTGCAGCTTGAGATAGCTTTGTACTAGTTTTCTTCTTGGATTTGTCTACATATCTCTTTTTCCATTATATGTATTTTTACAAGCCACTTTAAATATTGAATGCAAATAGTTGAGTTACAATATAAACTCTTACAGAATAGAATTTTTCTTTTTTTTTTTCTGTATTTCCTAATGTTCCTAGTTCACACCTAGGTAAGAAGTAGATGTTCTGTAAATAAACCTTGGAGGAGAGAAATTTTTACTTTAGTGGCTTAAGCAACCACTTGTTTAATGAAAAAATAATGTTGTATGCACAGGGTTAAAATCATTTCAAAGAACAAAAGATGAATATGAAGGATAACTCTCTTTTGTCCCAGAGCCCTAGGCCCCTCTTCACTTGATCTTAGCCAAAAGGCCAAGAAGCGATCTTAGGTCCCTCTTCAGTGGTAACCCCACTGTTACAGATTTACAGTGTATATTTCTACAAAGGTTCTATGCCTTCATACTCCTGAAAGAAAACCAAAAAACACAACTAGGAACCTTCTATACACAATATTCTGTACCTTGTTTTTTTGGTGGGTAGTTTTTTACTGGGAAAATCAAAGCAAATAAAAAAGTAGAATATAAAAACGCTGAACCTCCTTGCAACATAAATTAAATTAAAAAAAAGGACAATTTGTTATAAGTATGTAATCTAAAAGTTTAATATCCAGAATATATAGCGTCTACGAATAAAATCTCTACCTAGGCAAATGGTAAAATCCATTCCAGGAAGTATTCTAAATGCTTTCCATGCACTAAATCATTTAATCTATACTGCAACTCAAAAACACTATTGTAATATTCATTTTATAAATAAGAAAATTGAGTCAAAAGAGGCTAGTTTGCCCAAAGCATTAACTAGAAAATACCAAAGCCAAATTCAAAGCCCAAAATTCTGGCTCCTGGGAGCACATTCTTAATCACTAGAGTGCCTGTCAAAAGGAAAGATGGTTTATACCAGGAGAAATGAAAATAACCAACATGTGGAAAAAAAAAATCGACCTTGCTAATTATAAAATACAAATTAAAACACCTATTACAGTATTATGTTAATTTATTTGCAAAATAAAAGAAAAATGAAAAACCCAGTGCTGATGATTCTTCAGGGATATATTTATGCTTTGCTGGTGGTACAATAAAAATTCATTCAATCTTTTTAGAAAGCAATTTAGCCACATATAACAAGAGTCTTAAAACTAATTACAATATCTAATCTAGTAATCCCACACTGAAAATTAATTTAAAAATATAATTTAAAAAAGAAAAATAAAAGCTGTGACAAAGATAATGCTATTACAGTAGCAAAATGAGAGACAGAGAGAAAAGGAAAAAAAAGAAAATGGTAACAACCTAGATAATTACCAGATAGCAACTAGAAGTAGTAAGATATAGTCAGTAAGAATAGTAAGCATAAGAACTATGTTGACATATATAAAGAACAAAGGAAATGCTAATAAATGAAAAAATACTTGTTTGCATCATGATTACACTTAATGTCAAATCATGTATCTACACATGGATTCAAGAAGTTGTATCTAAGCCTGATTAGTTCTGTTTAGCTTTGTAGGTGAAAGAATCATAAGGATCATAGGTATTTATATGGAAAACTATGAAAAATGTCTTTCATTACTACATCTCTAGAACTGTAGAAATCTCTTTAAAAGGTCACTTTTTTTTTTTTTTGTCTTTTTAGGGCCGCACCCATGGCATATGGAGGTTCCCAGGCTAGGGGTCCAATCAGAGCTATAGCTGCCAGCCTTCGCCAGAACCACAGAAATGCCAGATCTGAGCTGTGTTGCGACCTACACCACAGCTCATGGCAATACAGGATCCTTAACCCACTGAGCAAGTCCAGGGATTGAACCTGCAACCTCATGGTTCCTAGTCAGATTTGTTTCCGCTGCGCTATTCTGAGAACTCCCAAAAGTTTACTTCTTTAAAATTTAACATAATTCCCAGAATTGATACTGATTAAGATTTCTAGTGATCAAATCAATCCACTCCACTGGAATAAGAATGTATGAAGTTAAGAGTTTTCTGTTGCGGCTCAGCAGAAATGAACCTGACTAGGATCCATGAGGATGTGGGTTCAATCCCTGGCCTCACTCAGTGGCTTAAGGATCTAGCATTGCCATAAGCTGTGGTGCAGGTTGCAGATGCAGTTCAGATCCTGCATTGCTGTGGCTGTGGTATAGGCCGGCTGCTGCAGCTCCAATTTGATCCCTAGCCTGGGAACTTCCACATGCCATAGGTATGGCCCTAAAAAAAAAAAAAGTACAAAGTTAAGTGTGAGAGAGAATAAGAATTTTAGTACATGTTAATAGACTAAACGGTTAGAGTGATTGTAGTATTCCTATGACAGGACTCATAATGATGGAAAAGGAGAAAATGAAGCAATCTGTTGGAAAACTGTAAATCAACAACATTTCAATTAAAAATAAACAAATAGCAAAAAGATCATGAGAAAAAAAAGAAGTCTGTTGGAATACTGGCTTACCTGCTTTAAGGTTGCTATGAAGCGAGTTATATATTCTACAGTGACTGGGTCCTCAACAGTAAGCTTATGACTCTGGCACTCCACACGGGCCCTATTTATTACTACTCTTGCATCAGCAGTCAGTCCTATAAAGTAGTCAATATGTTACAAAAAAGAATGACTTTTTTTCCTTGTCAAAAGGGTTTTGGCCACCATTATATTTTTCTTATAAAATCCTCTGTTTATTTTCAATATATGTCCATGATAAAGAATTTGTAAAATAGAGCATCACTCATCATAAATTGACTTACTTCCTTCATTTAATCCATTCTTTCTTACTTTTTAAGGAAACTTGTTTTAGAGAATAATATTTTTTTAAATTATTATTACTATTTTGCTTTTTAGGGCCACACCCATGGCATATGGAGGTTCCAGGCCAGGGGTCTAACTGGAACTACAGCTGCCTGCCTACACCACAGCTCACAGCAATGCCAGATCCTTAACCCAGTGGGCAAGGCCAGGGATCTAACTCACCACCTCGTGGTTCCTAGTCAGATTCATTTCCGCTGTGCCACAATGGGAAATCCTAGAGAATGTTTAAATACTAATATTAAGTAATCTATCACCCAAAGATCAAAATAGCTTAATTCACTACAGCTGGTTTGATTATTAGGTTTTATTTAATTTTCTAAAAAATCTCTTCAGTCATACTTTTAAAAACTTTTTTTGAGAAGATATCAATGGCAGACTGTTCAAAGGCTGACATTCTATCCTGATTCCAGAATCAATATACTTATTTATTTATTTATTTTTTTTTGCTATTTCTTGGGCTGCTCCCGCAGCATATGGAGGTTCCCAGGCTAGGGGTTGAATCGGAGCTATAGCCACCATCCTACGCCAGAGCCACAGCAACGCAGGATCCAAGCCGCGTCTGCAATCTACACCACAGCTCACGGCAACGCCGGATCATTCATTAACCCACTGAGCAAGGGCAGGGACCGAACCCGCAACCTCATGGTTCCTAGTCGGATTCGTTAACCACTGCGCCACGACAGGAACTCCAGAATCAATATACTTATTACCTAAACCATGAAGTAAGCTGGATTTCTTATGAAAACAATTAAGTATTACCTCATTACCAAATACTGAATTCAATGTGCATTCCATTTAACCGTGATATGTCACTCAGCTTTTTCTCTAAGATTAAGGGTTTGAAAATCAAGAATGTTAAAACAGAAAAAGCAAAAAACTTCCTCTTATTTTTGTCATACCAAACATAATGTCATTAATTCTCAACACTTCTATAAGAGGACAGAACTTGTTTTTTGCAAATGAAAAACAAACTGACAAAACTTAAATAGACTGCCACAGTTACAAACATTTCTATTAAACTTCTTCGGCATTTGACCTTTCTATCACTATTTTTTTTTCCCTTTCTCCACTCTCTTAATACCACATTGGCCAAAAAATTCATTTACAAGTCTCTGAAAAAGGGAGTTCCCATCGCGGCACAGTGGTTAACGAATCCGACTAGGAACCATGAGGTTGCGGTTCGATCCCTGGCCTTGCTCAGTGGATTAAGGACCTGGCATTGCTGTGAGCTGTGGTGTAGGCTGCAAACGTGGCTCGGATCCTGCATTGCAGTGGCTCTGGTGTAGGCCAGCGGCTACAGCTCTGATTAGACATGGAGCCTGGGGACCTCCATATGCCGTGGAAGCGGCCCTAGAAATGGCAAAAAGACAAAAAGACAAAAAAAAAAAAAAAAAAAAAAAAAAGTCTCTGAAACAGCCATTTCTCACATAACCATTAGTCCTCTGCAGTCACAAACTCTTGTTCCCCTTCCACACCATTCCAAAATGTGTTTCTACAAAGCTGGAAGAACTGTCAGCTACTGAACACAGTTAACTAACCAACAATGAAGAATTTGTCATAATATGCCATTGTTAGGGATCACTCTAACATTTGTGAGTAGGGTGCAAATTATAAACAGCTAATTAAAGGAAGAGGAACTGATTCTCTTTGCAAATGTTATCTGAGAGAAAGAAATGGGAAGTGGTTGATTTAGCCAACCCTATAGACTAAAAGCTTCACTTATTGAAAAATATGATCAGGGAACTCCCTTGTGGTGCAGCAGGTTAAGGATCACTGAAGCAGCTCAGGTAGCTGCTGGGGTGAGAACTGGATCCCTGACTGGGGAACTTCCACATGCTGCAGGTATGGCAAAAAAAAAAAAATCAGAAAACATATTTCTAAATACAGTATATCCCCTTTACAATGTAAATATGGTCCAAAATTACAGAAAATAAAAGTATCATACTTACAAAGTAGTAATATAACTACTTCAAGGAAAAATATTAGTGATAAACTTGTCAAACCATATGAATAGCATAATAATGTGTTTGTGTCTGTTTTTAACATGAGAAGTATGAATCAATACCAAGTAGTAGGAAAGAGAGAACAAACTGTATTTAAAGATACATTGAAAATTGCAATTTCAATTTATAAATAAGCAATCTATAGAAAAAAATGAGTTGGTGTACTGCTTTTAAGTGTATATAACTTTAACTTTAAAATACTATCACAATGTAAAATTTCTACTATCACAAGTGAAGTTAAAATTATTTTTTGCTTTTTTTTTCAGGGCTGCAAGTGCAGCACATGGAAGTTCCCAGGGTAGAGGTAGAATTGGAGCTGCAGCTGCCAGCCTATGCCACAGCCACAGCAATGGTGGAACCAAGCTGAATCTGTGACTTACACATCAATGCCAGATCCTTAACTCAGTGAGGGAAACCAGGGATCAAACCCACATCACAGATACCACATCAGGTTCTTAACCTACTGAGCCACAATGGGAACTCCCAGACTGTTCTTTTTCAAGACTGCTTTTGCTATTCAGGGTCCCTTGAGATTCCATATGAATTTTAGAATGGATTTTTCTATTCTTGCAAAATAAGTAATTGGGATTTTTAATGGGATTGCATTAAATCTATAGATTGCTTTGGATAGTACTGATGTCTTGATATTAAATTTTCTAGTCCATGGCAGGGGAGGTCTTTCCATTTACCTTTAATTTCTTTCAGCCATGTTTCACAGTTTTCAGGGTACAAGTCTTTCCTGTTCCTTGTTTCCCTTAATTAACTTTTCAGATTGTTCAGTATAAAAACACAACTAATTTTTGTGTTCTGATTTTGTTTTATGCAACTTTAAATTGATTATTACCTCTAACAGTTTTGTATGTGTGAAATCTTTAGGATTTTCTACATACAAGATCATGTTGTCTGTGAACACATATAATTTTACTTCTTTTCTCTCTGTTTTTCCTTTCTGGCCATAACCATAGCATGCAGGAGTCCCAGGGTCAGGAATAACTCCACAGCAGCAACCTGAGCCACCGCAGTGACAATGCCAGATTAATTTACTGAGCCACAAAAGAATTCCTCTTCCTTTTCAATTTGGATACTTTTTTTCTTATTCTTGTCTAATTGTTCTGGCTAGGACTTTCATTACTACCTTAAATAGAAATGGAAAAGCAGGCACTCTTGTCTTATTCCTGATCTTAAAGGAAAAGCTTTCAGTCTTTCATCATTGAATAGTGTTTGCTGTGGGTTCTTCATATATGGCTTTCTTGATGTATTTCCTTCTCCTACTAGTTGACTGTTTTATCATGAAAATATGTTCAATTTTATATAATTCTTTTTACTGAATCAACTGAGATGGTCATGTAGTTTTTTTCCCTTCATAATGTTAATGTGGTATATTACACTGATTGATTTTCATATATTGAACTACTTTTGCACTCCAGGAATTAATCCATAATCCCCTTAATATACTGAATCTGAATTTAGTTTGCTGGTATTTTGTTTAGGAATTTTTTTTTTTTTTTTAGGGCCATATCCATGGAATATGGAAGTTCCTAGGCTAGGGGTCGAAATCAGAGTTACAGCTGCCAGCAAACACCACAACCAGAGCAATGCAGGATCCAAGCCTCGTCTGCAATCTACACCACAGCTCATTGCAACGCTGGATCCCCGACCCACTGAACAAAGGAAGCCAGGGATCATTCTATGGGTACTAGTCAGATTCATTTCTGCTGCACCACAAAGGGAACTCCTCTTTTACTAGTTTTTAATGTGAAGTTGTGTTGTTAACTGAAACTTTTCTTGTTTTAATACGAGCATTTATACTACAAAATTTCCTCTTAGCATTTCTCTTCCTGGATCCCATAAGTTTTGTGGGTTGTGTTTTCACTTTCATTTGTCTCAAGATATTTCTAAGTTCTTGTGATTTCTTCTTTGATCCATGGGGCTTTTTTTTTTTTTTTTTAGGGGTACTATTCAACTTCCATATATTATGGATTTTTCAGTTTTATTATGCTCTTGATTTTTAGTTTTATCCAATTTTGGTCAGAAAAAAATACTTTCATGATTTCAATCTTTAAATTTATTAAGATTTGTTCTGTGGTAAGATGATTCCTTTTTTAAGATAGTAAGATAAAGGCTATTTTTTGCTAAATAACATTTTTAAACTTCAGAATAAATTTCTGCTTTTGAAAAAACACAATTAGCAAATGAAAAAAAGAAAAGTTACAATAAACATGTCTTGTTTGCTATATAGAGGCAAGTAAACATATCAAAATATGTTAAACATCATTAGCCATGAGGCAAATGCAAATTAAACTCAACGATGAGATATCACATACTTATACAAATGTCTAAAATAAAATATAGTAACAAGACCAAATGCTAATGAGGATACAGAGAAAATGAATCATTCATACATTGCTAGCAAGAATGCAAAATAGTATATGCTCTCTGGAAAATAATTTGGCCGTCTTTTATTAAATTAAATATACATTATAATATGATCCAGCAATTGTACTCAAGTAGTTATCCCAGAAAAATGAAATCCTATGTTCACACAAAACCTGTGTATGAATGTTCACATCAGCATTATTTGTAATAGATACAACCTGGAAATAATCAAAAGTCCTTTAATTGATGAGCTATTAGCAGTATTTGATATACTCCATACCATGGAATACCATTCAGCAATAAAAAGCAATGGGGAGTGGAGTTCCCACTGTGGCACAGTGGTTAACGAATCCGACTAGGAACCATGAGGTTGCTCAGTGGGTTAAGGATCTGGCGTTGCTGTGAGCTGTGGTGTAGGTTGCAGATGCGGCTCAGATCCTGCATTGCTGTGGCTCTGGCGTAGGCCGGCAGGTACAGCTCCCGATTTGACCCCTAGCCTGGGAACCTCCATATGCAGTGGGAGCGGCCCGAGAAATGGCAAAAAAAAAAAAAAAAAAAAGCAATGGGGAGTTCCTGCTGTGGCACAACAGGATTGGCAGCATCTTGGAATGCTGGTATGCAACCTCAATCCCTGGCCCGGGACAGTGGGTTAGGGATCTCGTGTTGCCGCAGTTGCAGCATGAGTTGGCAACTGTGGCTCAGATCTGATCCCTGGCCCAGGAACTTCATGTAACATGGGGCAGCCAAAAAAGAAAAAAAAAAAAAAGGGAAAAGCGATGGACTAATGATACATGCAATAACTTGGATGGACTACAAGGGAGTTATGCCGAACAAGAAAAGCCCATATGAAAAGATCATATACCACGATTCTATTCATACAACAACATTCTCATGCAAAATTATAGAGATGGAGAATAGATTAGTAGAAGGAGAAATAGCATGTTATAGCCCTGTGGTGACAAAAAGCTGTATATCTTTTTTTGTTTTTGGCCATGCCTACTGCACGTGAAAGTTCCTGAGCTAGGGACTGAACCTATGCCATGGCAGTAACCGCAGCCACGGCAGATCCTTAACCTGCTGAGCCACCAGGGAACTCCCTGTGTATCTTAATTTTTTTGTGACGGCTACATGAATGTACACATTATAAGTCTACTAAACCTACACACACACACACACACATGCATGCATACATGCAAGTGAATGCATGGAGAACTAATGAAATCTAAATAAACTCTTACCAAGGTCAATTTATTAGTTTTAAAGATGTTACTATTGGAGGAAACTGGGTAAAGGGGATGTCCCAGTGTTTTTTTTTTTAACTTCCCGAATATAATTCTTTCAAAGTAAAAAGTTTAGGAGTTCCTGTCATGTCACAGCAGAAATGAATCTGACTAAAAACCATGAGGTTGCAGGTTCGATCCCTGGCCTTGCTCAGTGAGTTAAGGATCTGGTGTTGCTGTGAGCTGTGGTGTAGTCACAGACATGGCTTGGATCTGACATTGCTGTGGCTGTGGTGTAGGCTGGCAGCTGTAGCTCCGATTAGACCCCTGGTCTGGGAATCTCCATATGCCGCAGGTGTGCCCCTAAAAAGCAAAAAAACAAGTGAAAAGTTTAAGAAGAAAATAGCTATCTAATGTTACAGTTAAGGTATTAATACCTTTTAACATTTATGTTTTATTAAAGTTCATTATCAGAAATCCTGGTTTACAGAGTTGTGATTTCCCAGAAAATATAAGGCATACTGTTTATGTTTAATAAGAAGTGGAATAGAGCTCTTTATGTTGTATTAATATAGCATAACAGCTATAGTAGGGTCAACTGTGTTACCCTATTACACCAAGATGCTCTGTATCATTACAGTAAGTCCCTAAGTACCTGCAAAAGCCATGCAGACATGGTCATCAAGGGCACAAATTTTTCTCACAGTTCTTTCATCTTGAAGCTTGGCAACGGATTTTTTTTCAACCCCGAGCACAACTATATCAGTACCTCGAATTGCAACCTGTTGAGTATTTAAAACACATAATGACTTCTAAGTTTTAAGATTAAAATCAAAATACTCTAACATATGACTTATATAGGAAAAGACTTTTCCTTAAATGTTCAATAAAAATGAGAACAGTAGACGTCTAAGAAAATGGGTTCATGGGTACAGGCTTACTGGAAGTCCATTTCCCAAACTGAAAGCAAGGAGGACAAATAGGTGTAAACTAGAAGAATATACCACCAATGCTGAAACTAAATGAGTGTCCTAATCTCATACAATACACCTATAGAAGTACCATCTAAATATTGAACAATTTTAACCAAAATGAAAGAAGATGCTGGGAATACATGTGAATCCCTTATAGAATGGGCAGTACCAGTACTGGTGATAGCAGAAGTAGTATAGAAAGCCAAGTAGATAAAATCCTGAAAGCTCTCCCATATATCTCACAATTTGGAGGGATAACGACTAGAGGCCATAAACAGCCAAGAGAAAGACCAAATTTCCCCCATACTAGATTAGTGATAAACAAAACCTCAATGCAAACATGAATGGAGCAAGAAGAACCACTCCTGCTCCTCTCTTCCTCCACTCTTTCCCTAGGGAAGGAAGTACACAAAAGTCTAAAGAACAATGTACAAGGGTACTTGTAAGTGAATCAGTACTAACAAAACAATCAAATAGTAAAAATAAAAAGTAAAAAATAAGAACACAAAGAGGTGATAAAGTTCAATGTCTATGTCTAAATTAAAAATAACAACACTAGAAAAGCAGGAAGATTATCTGTGAAGACTATTTCTTAACTTGTTAAAAGTATCACAAACCAGCAGCCAGAATCATCTCAAAATATGAATCGCCATCCATTTAAATCTTCAAGCCAAAAACCTGGTTATCATCCTTTAATCACTCCTTTCCCACACTATCCACTTGCAGTCCATTACCAAGTTTCTGTCCATTTTACCTGTAAAAGCTACCCACTTCTTCCTATCATCACTCCAGGAAAAGCAACCATCATTTCTTGCCTGGACTATGCACTACTGCATATCCTTATAGGTTTTCCAGTTTCTTCCCTTGCTCCCCACTTCTCCACATCCTCCTCCCTACTTCCTCCCCCTTCACTGTACCCTTATCTAGTCTCCACAAAGCAGCCAGCATGAGCATTTAAAAACATCAATACTCTCCAGTTGAATATTTCTCCACTGTACTAGCTACTTTTCAAACTCGTTAGTCTTGCCTAGAGGTCTGGGCATGATCTGACCCCTGTATACTTCTCCAATAATACGTCATTGTTAACCAAGCAAAAGCTACACTACTTCTTTCAAGACTTTCTCAAACACAAATATTTCCCTCCTTTCAGCCTTCACATGTGGTGTTACATCCCCTCTGCCTGGAAAACTTCTTTTACTTCAGGTTCTAACTTAAATCTCACCTCAAGGAGTCCTTCTCTATTATTCTCTAAATAATCTGTCTGTTCCTGCAATCAACACATTTATAATTGTTTATTTATTCATACTTATCGATTAAAATTGTTAAATCTATAGGGGCAAAAAAACAGGCAAATCTAGACATGGGGACACTTCTGAACAATAACCCAGTCTCTTCAAGAAGTCCAAGGCATGGAGTTCTCTTGTGGCACAGAGGGTTAAGGATCTGGTGTTGTCACTGCGGTGGCTCAGGTTCAATCCCTGGCCCAGAGCCCAGAATCTTCCACATGTCAAAGCCGCAGCCAAAAAAAAAAAAAACCAAGGCGTGACAATAAGGGGAGGATGCTGTTCAAGAATAAGAGATATCTAACAGCTTGCTGCGATGCATGGCTTTTAGATTCAGACTCCAAACAACTATAAAAAGATATTTTGTAAGCAATGAGGAAGATTTAGAATGTAGATGAATGTAGATTATTACAAACTATTTAGGAGTTTTTGTTCAATAGTAGTAATAATGGTCTTAAGAAACATGTCTTTTTGTTCGTTTTTTTTTTGCCAGGGGTCAAATTGGAACTGCAGTTGGGGCTTATGCCACAGCTTGTAGCAACACCAGATTCTTAACCCACTGAGCAAGGCCAAGGATCAAGCCTGTATCGTCACAGAGAAAATGTTGGGTCCTTAACCTGCTGAGCCACAATGGGAACTCTGAGAAACATCTTTTAAAATAGAGATGCATACTGAAATATTAATAGATTTAAATACCATAATATCTGGGATTTACTTTAAAATACTCCATTGAAAAATGAATTTTGATGTAAGCCTCACACCATATAAAAAAATCAACTCAATATGAATCACAGACTTAAATGCAAAGCTATAAACTTTTAGAAAAAAAAAGAAAATTTTTTGGATCTAGGCAAAGATGGTACCAAATAAAAAGGAAAAAATTGTTTTTTGGACCTCATCAAAATTACAAACTTTTGTTCTATGAAAGTCCATGTGAAGAGGATAGAAAGACAAGTTACAAAGTTAGAGAAAATATTTGCAAACCATTTATCTGACAAAGTACCAGAATCTAGAATACATAAAGAACTATCAAAGCTCAGTCTATAGATGCTAGAAAATGAACAAAAGACATGAATGACATTTCACCAGAGATAAGCAAAAATAAGCACATGAAAATATGCTCAACATTATTAGCCATTAGTGGCTAATTTAATTAAAACCACAATTACGTATCACTACATACTTACCAGAATGGCTAAAATTAAAAATAGTAACACCAGGGAGTTCCCGTCGTGGCGCAGTGGTTAACGAATCCGACTAGAAACCATGAGGTTGCCAGTTTGATCCCTGCCCTTGCTCAGTGGGTTAACGATCTGGCGTTGCTGTGAGCTGTGGTGTAGGTTGCAGACGCAGCTCGGATCCCGCGTTGCTGTGGCTCTGGCATAGGCTGGTGGCTACAGCTCCGATTCGACCCCTAGCCTGGGAACCTCCATATGCCGTGGGAGCGGTCCTAGAAATGGCAAAAAGACAAAAAAAAAAAAAAATAGTAACACCAAATGCTGGCAAGGATGTCTAGAAACTGCATCACTGGACACTACTGGCATTAATGTAAAATGGTACAGCCATTCTGTGAAACAATTTGGTAGCTTCTAATAAAACATGAAATTACATACAATCTAATAATTGCACATTTGGAGATTTATATCAGAGAAATAAAAACTTATGTTCACACAAAACCTGCTATGAATGCAGCTTTATTCATAATAACTCCAAACTGGAAACAGCTCAAATGTTCTCCAACACATGAATAATTAAACACTGTGGTACATCCATACTATGGAACACTACTCACAATAAAATGCTGATACATACAGCAACTTGGGATGAATCACAAGAAGAAAGAAAATCTCAAAAGGTTTCATACTGTATGATACCAATGAAACAACATTTGAAATTACAAAATTTTAGAAATTCAGGACAGATGAATATTTCCAGGAACTAGGGCTATGAATAGAAGGATGTAGGGGGTAGGCAAGAAGGTGGGTGTGGTTAAATAAGAGCAACATATGGAATTGTTGTAGAGTTGGAAATGTTCAGTATCTTGACTGGATACACGAATGTGCATAAGCAGTAAAATCTGATGGAATTAAATATACATATGAACAAGTACAAGTAAAACTGGAGAAATCTGGATAAAATAGGTGGCCTATATCAGTATCAATATCTTGGTTGTGATATCATACTATAGTTTTGCAAAATGTTACTATTGGCAGAAGATGGAGTACATATATGAGGGATCCCTATGTTTTATTTCTTACAACTGCATGTGAATATACAATTATCTCAATAAAAATTTCAATTGAAATTACTCCATTGAAAATAGGAAAAAGTCATGAAAGATTAAACAGACTGATAAAATGTTGATAATTACTACAACTGGGTAATGGGTATACAGAAGTGCATTATGCTATTTCCTTTCTATCTTTGTATGTTTAAAATATTCCATAATAAAACATTTAAAATAAATCAAATAAACCTAAAAACAAATAAACCTCAACTTTCTCTACAGTTTTTCTCACCAACATTTAAACATATGCTCAAGTCTATCTTAAACAAACTCTTAAAAACCACTTCATTTTCATCCTGCTTCTCTCTCTCTCTCAACCTCTTTAAGGCCAAATATCATCATCAATCCTCAGCTTACAGCAACTACTTTTCTACTCCACTCCTCCCAGTGTTTAGCCAGAGCAGACTACACATAGGTGGTGAAGGTCTCTTAAGGTTGTCTATTCTCTACATAGTCTATAAAGTCTATATTTTGCCTTCTCAAGTGAAAAATAGTACTCAAGAATATTCATTTACTTGACCTTCAAGTAGGTTAGGTTTAAACAAGTGAGAGAAAGGATACACTTCAAAATTATTATCTCCAGCCCAGGTCAATCTCCTGAGTTCCAAACATGTATATATTCAGCCTCCTCATGGTCTCTGTGGGTCACGAATCTTGACAAAGTTTAGCTAACTTCTCTGGCTCAGCGTCTCTCACAAGGCTGCACTCGTCTCAAGGCTCAGAGGAAAGAATCCATTTATAAGAGAGAGATCTTTAAAAAACAAAACTATAAAGAAAAGTGAAAAGAAAATCTGAATGTGGCAGTTCTCTACTTAAAACTTCTATTAGTAGGGAACATATCTCACTAGGCGAGCCAAGATAACACAGGATTTAGGAACTATAATATTTGCTTCTGCACATTGGCCTTCTGCTCTTAATCAGACAGGCTTTTATCTGTACAGAAAAAAATATGGCCACTGACAACCTTGATCTCAATCAATCCCAACAATTCTCCCAGAGGGAAAAAGCTACTACTATCTGTGGCTAGAAAAGTTCTGAGGATGGACTTATTATTGGCTAGATTTGAGTCACATGCTCATTGCTGTGTCCAGGAGGACAGAAACTATGAATGATTCTGCTCAGGTCACGTGTGTTCCTCTGTGGTGGGTCAAATGCGGTCTGATACTAGAAAGACAGAACAGCAATAGCCACACCAAAACTCTTCAAGGCCCCTTATTCCCTTAAAAGCATTCCATAATCTGGTTCCCGTTTCTAGCTTCATCTCTTCCCATTTTTCCATTGCTTCAGGAATCCTGAATGCCCTCAAGATTTGTAAATCATAGTTGTCCTTGTCTGCATGATCTTTCCACATGCTACTTCCCTTTCTCTAAAATACTCTTCTTTTTAGCATTTCACTTTTTCACCTGGCTATTTTTCATCTTTCAGATGTCTACTTAAATATTACATACTTCCTCATGGGGACCTCCCTAATACCTAAAGTTCCCACAATGCCCCACATTCTTCCATTACAATACTCAGATAAGCCTTGTTAGGACTATTTACTCACTGTCATCTAATGTTCCTGTTAGAAGGAAGCTTTCTAAGGCCAGAGACTGAGTTATTTTGTGTGTGGGCTCTAGGACCCAGCACTAGGTTAGGCAGATGTAAGTGTTTAACAAAAATGTCTTAAAATAACAAATAAAAGTGCTTGAAGAACTACAGACAAAACTGAAGGAAAAAGGGAAAACAAAGGGATAGCAAATAATAGCTACCATGTATTAGGCACTTGCCGTGAACCAGATTTTTGCAAGATGCTGAATGTGTATTGCCTCATTCACATCAACACTAGCAGGCACTATTTTGATGTCTATTTTACTATTTAAAAAACTGAAGCTTAGTTGTTTTGCTGTGGTCAGTGGGTTAAGAACCTGGCATTGTCTCTGTAGCAGCCAGGTTCAATCTCAGGCCCAGTGCAGTGGGTTAAGGATTCATCTTTGCTGCAGCTGTGGTGTAGGTCTCAGGTGAGGCTTGGATTAGAGCCCCGGGCTGGGGTTGTCCATATCCTGTGGGTGTGACCAAAAACTCACAAAAACCAAAAACTGAAGCTTTGGAGTTTCCGTCGTGGCTCAGTGCTTAACGAATCCGACTAGGAACCACGAGGTTGCGGGTTCAATCCCTGGCCTCGATCAGTGGGTTAAGGATCCGGCGTTGCCGTGAGCTGTGGTGTAGGTTGCAGACGTGGCTCGAATCCCGCATTGCTGTGGCTCTGGCGTAGGCCGGCAGCTACAGCTCCGATTCGACCCCTAGCCTGGGAACCTCCATATGCTGCGGGAGCGGCCCAAGAAATGGCAAAACAAAACAAAATGAAACAAAAAAACCCTGAAGCTTAGAGAAGTTAATTGCTTTACATGATACATACCTGGCTTCCACATTCATGATGATGACAGATAGTTAACATACAAATATTTATGGAATAAAGTGCATGGTGCAGTGCAAAGAGCAGAGGCTTTGGAACTAAAAAAACTTAAGTGAGAATATGGACTCTATCACTTTCTAGATAGGTGCCTTCACCAAGCTATGAAAGCTTCTGAATCACAGTTTCCACATACATTAAAAAGGGGATTAGGAATTCCTGTCCTGGCTCAGTGATTAGCAAATCCGACTAGGAACCATGAGGTTGCAGGTTCGATCCCTGGCCTCGCTCAGTAGGTTAAGGATCCTGCATTGCCATGAGCTGTGGTGTAGGTTGCAGATGAGGCTCAGAGCTGGCGTTGCTGTGGCTATGGCATATGCTGGCGGCTGCAGCTCCAATTCGACCCCTAGCCTGGGATCCTCCATGTGCTGTGGATGGGGCCCTAGAAAAGACCAAAAAAAAGGGGGGGGGATTAACTTCCCTTGGCATATGGAAGTTCCCAGGCTAGGGGTCTAATCAGAGCTACAGCTACACCACAGGCACAGCAATGTGGGATCCGATCCACATCTATGACCTACACCACAATTCACAGCAACACCAGATCCTTAACCCACCGAGTGAGGCCAGGGATTAAATCCTCATCCTCATGGATCCTAGTCCAGTATGTTAACTGTTGAGCCACGAAAGGAACTCCCTAAATACTGTTCTTAACATTAGAAAACATATATGAAATATGTGGTACAAAATAGGTATTACTGTAAGTCCCAATGTGGCATAGTAGGTTAAGAATCCAACTGCAGCAGCTTGGGTCCCTGAGGAGGCCCAGGTTCAGTGCAGTGGGTTAAAGGATCTGGCATTGCTGCAACTGCCATGTAGGCTGCGGCTGTGGCTTAGATTCAATCCCTGGCACCTGGGACTTCTATGTGCTGCAGGTATGGCTGTTAAAAAAAAAAAAGTATTACTTAATGATAGTTTATTTCATTCCAAGCTCCTCCACCATATATCCTGCAGAAGTACAAAAGGAATTACATCATCTAGATTCTCAAAGATCTTACTATCTCAGTTGGAGTGAGAAGACCATTAAGAATACCTAAAGTTAGGAGTTCCCGTCGTGGCGCAGTGGTTAACGAATCTGACTAGGAACCATGAGGTTGTGGGTTTGGTCCCTGCCCTTGCTCAGTGGGTTAACGATCCGGCGTTGCCGTGAGCTGTGGTGTAGGTTGCAGACGCAGCTCGGACCCCGAGTTGCTGTGGCTCCGACGTAGGCCAGTGGCTACAGCTCCGATTTGACCCCTGGCCTGGGAACCTCCATATGCCTCGGGAGCGGCCCAAAGAAATAGCAAAAAGGCGAAAAAAAAAGAATACCTAAAGTTAAAGAGAATATAAGGCCAAATAGTAAATACTATACACTGATCTCTGGTACAGATGATAAATTCAGAAGAAGGCATCCATGACTGGGGTGGATCAAAGATGGCTCCAAAAAGGAGAGAAACATGCAGAAACCCTTAGAGGATAAATAAGATGGAGAGTGATAGAAAGTTGTTTCCTCCTCTCTCCACCTACAAGAGCAGAAGCATATATTGGGAAAACCATGAAGCTTCCCTCTTAATTAAACAAGGTGAATGTGGGTCATAGAAGACTTTGATGGCCAGACTGTGGAGCTGAGATATGATAAAGCAGGAAAATGGAGCTAATAACATTTTGGGGTCAGGGAAAGGACAGAAGGAGGAATGGTAATAAATCTTTTCTTTTTCATGGGAATATTGTGAAGGGTTCATTTTTTTCTTCCTTAAAAAGAAAGGTATTACCTCTCCGAAATGTTATTCAAACGTATTTTTCATCGATATAAAAGGGAACTAAAACAAAAAGAAAGCAGGCCTCTCGCCTTACTTCATGCTGTAAGATAATCATCAAAAATGAAGCAGAACCCAAAGACTCTAATTGTGGCTCATATAACTTTCTGTATTACTAAATAATATCACATCTACATACTGATCAAAATTGGCCATCTTTGGCTTATTTATAACTCCTCATATCAACTGTCACTTATAAATAGAATATTTTGTGACATACCTTAATAAACAAGTGCCATTATAAACTTTATCCCACGTAAAAGGTCATAGCACCCTCAAGGAAATACAATGAATAACTCCATACAAAAATGCAAATTATAATTTCAGAATCCTGAGACAAAACTGTCTCATCCTTCCAATGTATCTTTAAAAAGGCCCACTATAGGTATTTTTATATCCTTACCCTTTTACGGCTCATTACAAAGGAACTATCAATCAGTTCTATAGCATTCCTAAAACATTTTAAATAGCCAATGTGGTTTCTTATTACACCTCAATCTTCTCCCATTACTCCCTTTATTTTAGGCTCTAAAACTTGGGCATTATTTTCTAGCCATATGCTTCATGCCATGCTGGGGATTATATAACTTTTTGTTTTTATCAAAATGGTACCCTTTTGGTTTAAGCTACATCAGGCTTTTCTTAAATTTACAATTCTAAAAAAATTACTTGCAAAACAGAAGTAAAACTAGAGGGCCCAATTAAATAGAAAAATACTTTTTAAATGATATGATTCTTTCTAGTGTTATTTTTTTACCACTTCACATTTGATAGATTTATAACAAAAGTGAATTATTTCCTACCATAACTAAGTTGGTATGGAAAGTGGGAGAATATACAGATATTGCTAGACTTAGACATGCACTGGGTATTCTCATAGCTGGTGTCTCAATTTCCAGGATACACAACAAACATGCTCATGCAATTTGAAAGATTTTTAAAAATCAGATTCTCCTGAATTCTAAGGCCAGGATTTGGAAGATGTGAGGTAACAGATCTTTGGTCACCAGGGCACTTTTGTCCTTTTTAATTGTTATAAATCACTAAGATTATTAAATATAATTAAAACTTGGCAGGAGCATTACTGCTACCCTGAGCATTTTAAAGATTTTCAGAAAATTGGATATATCAATTTAAAGGAGGGCATAATCTCTCAAGGAATTCCAGTGTTATTTAAAAACCAAACCAAAAGAAGTGGTAAATGACAAGAGTGGAGATCTGGGGGCTTGGAGTCTCTAGGAGTAGCAAATTTTTGGCATTTATTTTAAACAGGTGAAAGTGTTTGAGCAGATTGGCATTTTCAACTGTTTTCTCAACAAAGGTTTTATTTTACATCTGTTTAGGCCATATTTCAGACAGCCATGATCAATTTCCGATTTTTAGTGTAGTTGTTAATAAACAGCAGCTCCTCATGTGAAGAAACTTTTCCATGTTTCTGCCAAATCCGGAAGAAATGGGCAGTGTGCATTCAGGTAGTCTGTTACAGGTTAAAAGAAATCCTTTCTTTCCTACTGCAAGGCTCAGTGTTAATATCTCTTCTACAGTTAAGGCTATCACACATACACTCCCTACACACACAAACCCTAGTTACGCATCTATGGCTACTGCTAAACAAAGTCAGCTGCACAATGGAAACCTATGAAATCTACTGATTTTTTTTAACTCTGCCCCTTCCAGCCCAAATTTCAGAAACAGCATCTCCCTCAATCCGGGAATGAAGCGATTTTCAAGCAGGAGACTCTACCTGTCCCCCTATTCCAAGGGCTGGGCCAGGACAGCGGGGTAAAGAAGGCCTGACACGGGGCAGGGGTTGGTGGTCAATAAGTTGCTCGCTCACCGCTGTGGACCCTTTCTTCACGGCTTCCTGGGCATATTCCACTTGGAACAGGTGTCCATCAGGGGAGAAGACTGTGATCGCCCGGTCATAGCGAGACGCCATCGCGCTGTAGTACAGCAATTCCTGCGGAGTATCGCACGTTACCTCGCTCGAGGCCGGCAGATAAGCTGTGCCTGTAACCACGTGCTACCTGGAAGCGCATGCGCACGGCAGTCAAGCTCCGCCGGAAGTGCTTGTGTTCAGCTCTCCCTGCCGCTGAGGAGTCGGCTTGTCGGCTCCTGGGTGAGGCTTCCTGCGTCTTGGCATCTTCCTCCGCCACGCTTAGTGCCTGGTGCGTGTGTCGCAGTTTTTCCACCCTGATGTCGAACCAAGGGTAGGGTTATAAAGATGGCTTTCAAGATTAAGGATTTACAGTGAGAACTTAAAAGATCTGGCGTTTTTGTTTTTGCAAACCTGCTAGAGAACCAGCGGTAAGTTAATTTTCAATCTCTTCTTTTTGGCTTCAAATTCGAAATTTCTTTCTGCCTCTCCCTTCCTCTCCCTCCCTTATGTCATTTTAACCCAAGGAGAGAAATATAATTTCCAAATGTTCATTTTTCCTTCCTATCTTCTATATACATACTTAAAACATTATTGTCCGTTTCTGCCTTGTGATCAAAATAGAGCAAAGGAGCAACTAGTCCATTGTATAGAGCAAATTGTCCATCAGACTAATGCTAATGATAGAAGTTAAGATGATACTATTTTAACTAAAGAAGTTTTTTAAAAGCCCAAATCTTGCCACTTGGAAGATATTTGCAAATTTAACTATGCTAGAAAGTCTGTAGAACCTGGTACATTACTACCTGTGAAACAGCTCGTCTTTTTTGTCCTCATCAATAAATGAGAATATTCAAAAATGTGTAGCAAAGTGTTGTTCTGAGGTTTAATGTGTTTATAGGTATAAAGGACTTAAAATGGTGCCTAGTGGATAGTGATAGCCAGATAAGTTTAACTGTTATCATTACTTCACATGTGTTGTTGTTTTCCATTGGGGAGGCTATTAAACTTGGTGAAGCCAACTTTAACTAAAAAAAGAAAAGAGGGAGTTCCCATCGTGGCTCAGTGGAAACGAATCTGACTAGTATTCATGAGGATGCAGGTTCGACCCCTGGCCTCGCTCAGAGCAGAGAGTTAAGGATCCAGCATTGCCGTAAGCTGTGGTGTAGGACACAGATGTGGCTCAGCTCTGCTGTTGCTGTTGTTGTGACTGTGGCTTAGGCCAGCGGCTATAGCTCTGATTCCACCCCTAGCCTGGGAACCTCCGTATTTGGCCAATGAAGCCCTGAAAAGAGATCCCTGGTCCTGGGAAACTTCTGCATGCCACAGGTGCAGCCAAAACAAAACTAAAAGAGAGTAAATATCTGCAAAAGAGGAGAACTCTATATACCCTCAACTCCAAATACTTAATTCAGAATTTTAGTTGACTACTAAAAGCAATTTGTATTTAGTTCTCACAGCCCCATCTTTTTTTTAACATTGGAGAACCTTGAAAAGTCTGGTTTTATTGGGGGAAAAAAAAGTAATTACTAACCAAACTCTTAACTTTTCAGGAGTTTCTAAATTTTACAGTGTTATGGTAAACCATCATCTGCAAGCAGCTATTAAGTGTGGGAGTTCCCATTGTGGTGCAGCGGAAAGGAATCTGACTAGGAACCATGAGGTTGCAGGTTCTATCCCTGGCCTTGCTCAGTGGATTAAGGATCTGGCGTTGCCATGAGCTGTGGTGTAGGTGGCAGACTTGGCTCAGATCCTGTGTTGCTGTGGCTGTGGCGCAGGCAAGCAGCTATAGTTCCAATTTGACCCCTAGCCTGGGAGCCTCTATATGCCACAGGTGCGGTCCTAAAAAGCAAAAAAAGAAGTGTCTTGGGGAGTTCTAGTGGCTCAGTGGCCTAAGGATATGGCATTGTCACTACTGTGGCTCTGGTTACTATGGTAGCTCAGGTTAGATCCCTAGCCTAGGAACTTCTGGATGCCGGAAGTGACATGATATCCTTGTTAAATAATATGGTTTTTTTCTTTATCTTTTTAAATAATTATAGATCGTGGGAAATTTCAAAAGTAGTGCAAAAAGGTCCCCTGTACCCTTTATCCAGCTTCCCTTAATGGTAATATTTTAACAGAGCTATAGTCCAATAACAAAATAAAAAAAATGACATTGGTACAACTTTATTCAGATATCAGCATTTTTACGTATACTCATTTGTGTATATGTGCATAGTTCTATGCAATTTATCATGTGTAGATTGGTATACCCAATGCCAGAATCAAATATACAACTATTCCATGACCACAGATGTCCCCAGTGCTATCCACTTGCAGTCATACCCATCTCTATTCCCCTCCCCAATCTCTGGAAACCATTCATTTGTTCTCCATCATTATAATTCTATCATTTCAAAAATTTTCCATAGAATCATACAGTATGTAACTTTTTGTGTTTTTTAAAAAGATAATTATTGAGCCACAGAAAGTTACAATGATAATATAGAGTGGTCTCTTAGACCCTTTACTTAATTTACCCAACATGTTACATCTTATGTAACTATAGTACAATATTAGAACCAGGAAATTGACCTTGGTAGAAAATATGTATATAGGAGTTCCCATCGTGGCTCAGCAGAAACGAATCTGACTAGTATCCATGAGGACGCAGGGTGGATCCCTGGCCTCATTCAGTGGGTTGGGGATCCAGCGTTGCTGTGAGCTGTGGTATGCCATGGGTGTGGCCCTAAAAAGACCAAAAAAAGAAAGAAAGAAAATGAACAACCCAGTTAACAAAGGAGCCAAAGACTTGAACAGACACATCACCAAAGAAGACATAAAGATGGCAAACAAGGATATGGAAAGATATCTACATCATATGTCACTGGGGAAATGCAAAATAAAAGAACGCACCCATGGAACATGGAGGTTCTCAGGCTAGGAGTCTAATCGGAGCTGTAGCCACCAGCCTATGCCAGAGCCACAGCAATGCGGGATCCGAACCATGTCTGCCACCTACGCCACAGCTCACGGCAACGCCGGATCCTTAACCCACTGAGCAAGGCCAGGGTTCGAACCTGAGTCCTCATGGATGCTAGGTTGGGTTTGTTAGCCACTGAGCCATGATGGAAACTCCCTACAGTCTGTTTCAAGATAAGTTTTATGTCTATGTAAGGAAAAGATGAAAGTTCATTTTTAAAAATATGGATAAAACATAGATTGTTGTTCTAAAACAATCTTTTCTCAATTGAATTATCTTGACATTTATATTAGTTTCCTATGGCTGCCATAATAAATTACCACAAACCTGGTGGCTTAAAATAACAGAAATTTATTCTCTCACAATTCTGGAGGCCAGAAGGCTGAAATCATTGTGTCTACATTACTACATTATAATATTATGCTATAATTTTATTTTATCTTATTTTTTTTCATTTTATTTTATTTTTTGTCTTTTTGCCTTTTCTAGGGCTACTCCCACAGCACATGGAGGTTCCCAGGCTAGGGATCTATCGGAGCTGTAGCCACTGGCCTACACCAGAGCCACAGCAACACAGGATCCAAGCCGCATCTGAGACCTATACCACAGCTCACGGCAACGCCGGATCCACAATCCTCGGAGCAAGGTCAGGGATCGAACCTGCAACCTCATGGTTCTTAGTTGGATTCGTTAACCACTGAGCCACAACGGGAACTCCGATAAGCTATTATTTTTATTTTAAAGAAAATATACAGTAAATGTGATTTAACTTAGTCTATAATTGAGACAGTAGTTTGTAACATTGAATAACATCACTATTTTAGTGCACATTGCATAATCATAAATGTTAGCTGGGGGAAAAACATTATATTTGTTTCCTGTCATTGCTTGAACAAATTATCACAAAGTTATAGCTTTAAACAACACAAATTACTTTACAGTTTTAGAGGTCAGATGTCCAAAATGGGCCTCACTGGGCTACGGTTAAGGTGTTAGCCGGGTTTTGTTCCTCCTGAAGGCCCCAAAGGAGAATCTGCTTCCTTGCCTTTTCTAGCATCTCCAGGCCACCCACATTCCTTGGCTCATGACTTTCTTCTACCTTAAAAGCCAGCAATGGCTGGTCAGGTCTTTCTGAAGATGCAATCTCTCTGATTATGATTCTTCAACTTTCCTTTTCTCCATTTAGGGATATTTTTGATTCCACTGGGCTCACTCATATAATCCAGATTAACCTTTGTATTAATTACAAAGATCATGGCATGGGTACAGAGATTAATCTGGATTATAAAGGAGTTCCTGTTTTGGCACAGTGGAAATGAATCTGACTAGCATCCATGAGAATTCGGGGCTTGATCCCTGGCTTCGCTCAGTGGCTTGGGGATCCAGCATTGCCCTGAGCTGTGGTGTAATCTTTGTATTTTGAGATCAGCTGGTTAACCAGTTTAATTCCATCTGGAACCTTAATTCCATGTTGCCTGTAAGCGATCATATTCGCAGATGCTGAGGACTGAGAAGTAGTCATCTTTACTTTGTGAGGATGAAATTACTGTGCCTACCATACCCATTCATAGGGAACTTAATTCATAGGGAGCTTAGTTCTCTATAAATTGTGAAGCAGTTCAAGAACAGTTATTATAGGGAGTTCTTGTTGTGGTGCAGCAGAAATGAATCTGACTAGGAACCATGAGATTTTGGGTTCAATCCCTGGCCTCGCTCAGTGGGTTAAGGACCTGGAGTTTTCATTAGCTGTGGTGTAGGTCACAGATACGGCTCAGATCCTGCACTGCAGTGGCTGTGGCATAGGTCGGGAGCTGCAGCTCCAATTCGACCCCTAGCCTAGGAACCTCCATATGCCGTGGGTGCGGCCCTAAAAATAAATAAAAAAAAGAACAGTTATTATATTCTTTTATTAGAGGTAAAATGACTGCACATCATGTGCAAGATCAGAAAACATGTTAAACAAGAAAAAAAAATCATATGATCTCTAAATTATGGCCAGAAAATATACCAAAGGTAGGCTGCACTATCAAGTATGCTGGACCATTTCTAGTCTTGAAGTATGTATTTTTCTCCTTAGTATTAAGTACAAATCATACCCTTGTTAAGTAATTTACAATACCTGAAAGTGTTTTTGCATATTTTACCTGTTCAAATAGACACATTCTTAAAGAATCTAATGTTAAGACTATTGCTTAGCACAGTGGCTGTGCATAATAAATGCTAACTAAATAATTAAACATCTTATTATTTCTAATAGCCTTTTAGAAAGGTAAGTGAAATACAGAAATATCCAGTCCAGTATCATGCCATAGGTGGAAGAACTGGGAACTCTGAACTTTTGCATTTTTCACAGTGAGTTAAGATTGCATAGAGCTTCACATAAAAACTAATTTTTAAGCAATATTTTTTTGTAAAATTAACCCCCCAGATATAACTCATTCAGCTCCCCCCCTTAATTTATTCAATGTTTCATACTGTAAGAAGAGATGGAAATGTGCTAGAGAGGCTAAGTTATAGTCTACTTTGAAATCTTCTGGAGTATTGAAAATAAAGTCTTATGGAGAATTGGGAAAGGTGATTTGTTCTTATCTGGAATAATGATTACATATATTGATATATACTATTCTCCTTATAGTCTTGAAATCTGTGGAAGCCACAACTCAAAATGACTCATCAAATGCCATGGTGACAGTGAGCTGAAATATTTTGAAAGATACTACCTGAGGGGTTTTGCTCTGAGCCCAATTACAAGCAGACAGACTTGGTCTATGCCTTCCCTATGTATTGTAAGAATTTATGGCAGCACAGGGGCTTAAAATATCAGGTAATTTGATAGTACAGAGATTCTACTAATTATAAAAAAATAAGTATTAAAGAAATGCATGTATGAAAGTAATCTATTAACTGCAAATACATGTTTTTTGTGGATTAAGATATAATTTTAATGCCATGATTATATAGTATCACTAATTTTTTGCTTTTTTTTGCTTTTTTAGGACTGCACTCACAGCATATGGAAATTCCCAGGGTGGGGGTCAAAATTGAAGCTACAGCTGCTGGCCTGCGCCACAGCCGCAGCAACGCAGGAGCCCATGCAGGTCCGTGACCTACACTACAGCTCACGGCAACATGGATCCTTAACCAACTGAGCAAGGCCAGGGGTGGAACCCACATCTTCACAGATACTGGTTGGATTTGTTTCCACAGTGCCATAAGGGAAACTCCCTTCACTAAATATTGAGCATATTTCTAGAGCACTTAACTTTATCAGTTTGGAGAAATACATTTAAAGAATCCAAATTCAGGGAATTCCCATCATGGTGCAGCAGAAACAAATCCGACTAGGAACCATGAGGTTGAGGGTTTGATCCCTGGTCTTGCTCAGTGAGTTACAGATCTGGCGTTGCCGTGAGCTGTGGTGTAGGTCGCAGACTCGGCTCAGATCTGGCATTGCTGTGGCTGTGGTGTAGGCCGGCAGCAATAGCTTTGATTCGACCCCTAGCCTGGGAACCTCCATATGCAGCGGATGTAGCCCTAAAAAGACAAGAAAGAAAGAAAGGAAGAAAGGAAGGAAGGAAGGAAGAAAGGAAGAAAGAAAGAATACAAATTCATGTAAAACATAAAAATTGAAACATTTGTAAATCAAGCATGGGCAACTTATTACTATTGTTAAGTGTATCTGCATTCATTAGTGTGAATAGTCAAGACTTGTTCATGCAGATATTTTATTCTGAGCTACTGTGTATTCTAAAAAAAACTTTCACCTCTTCGTTATGTAATCTCAGTTCCTTTTTTAGATGTCTCAATTCAAGAGCAGTTTAAATAATGGGACTGATTTTCTAGTTTGGGAGATGGTTGCCTGGGTAGCTAATTTTTAAGTTTCCAGAATCATTTCTCAAACTTGGGCCAACTGCCTGTATTCATTCTGTTTTCTCTCTCAGTGTTGGAGACTCTATTCTTTTCCTCCCACCTCTGCTACCACTCAGTCTGAACCTTGAGGTACAGAGCTCCCTGGTGACTCAGCAGGTTAAGGATCCAGCATTGTCACTGTTGTGGCTCAGGTTGCTGCCGAGGTGCAGGTTCGATCCCTGGCTTGGGATCACTTGCTGTGAGCACAGCCAAAAAAAAAAAAAGTCTGTACCTTGAGATTCTTCTCTTTTAATTAATGGTGAAGTGAGACAGGATTTACTAGATGCACCTATCTTTGTCCTAACTCAGGGCTCTAAGATTTTAAGAAAGTTCCTCCAGGCTATACCCTTCCTTACTATGTTCTGAATTTTTCTATTTTTCCAGGTCAAAGCTGATTGATTGGATTTGCAGTGGGCACTTAAGAGTAAGATAAGGTCCCTTTAAAGTGTGTTCTCTTGGAAAAATCATTTGTATTTTTGGATGGACCTTTACACGAATGCTTCCCAACTGATTTCGTGTGATAGACACATAGAAAATGCTGGGTGTTTTGTTTGTTTTTTTTTTGTTTGTTTGTCTTTTTGCTATTTCTTGGGCCGCTCCCCCGGCTAGGGGTCGAATCAGAGCCATAGCCGCTGGCCTACGCCAGAGCCACAGCAATGCGGGATCCGAGCCATGTCTGCCACCTACGCCACAGCTCACGGCAACGCCGGATCCTTAACCCAATGAGCAAGGCCAGGGATCGAACCCGAAACCTCATGGTTCCTAGTTGGATTTGTTAACCACTGAGCCATGAAGGGAACTCCAGAAAATGCTGGTATTTTGATGGCACACGTGGTATCAGAAAAAAGACTAGTTATCCATGTGTAGAAGCTGTAGGTGCCCTAGACCCTCCCCTGCTACTCTACAGGAATAAACACCTTGAGCACATCTTACCTATTCTCAATTGATTTCCTTTTCTGCTGTTGGGAAACTGTAACTTAGACAAAAAAAGGATACCTACCTCTGGGTACCTGCTTGGAATAGCAGTCCCCTTGGCACATTATTTTATTTTTCCCTGGGATGTAGGAATACAGATAGTGTTTCTACTGGTTCATGTCATTCTTTTAAGATTTCTGTGCTATCTGACCAGCAGATAGAACTGAAGCAGTAAGACCATTTTTTATTTCTCCCACTAAAATATTGTTCTTAACTACTAAGGCCCATTTGTGTAAACATCAAGACACAATGATGGAAGCCAGGCCAAGACTTAGTTTCTGTTGTGAATTCTATAGGTTTTCTAAATTGATGTGATTACATTATGTCCAAATATAGGTGAGTATAGCAGAGTATTCTTTTTCAACACTTAGGATAGTGAAAGACAATTAAATTCCTAAGAAGAACTACTATTTGTAGGAGTACAAATCATCTTCCCTTTATTCTTAGGATGCTTTGAGTCTTTTCATCCTTTAGGTCTCAATTTAAATATAACCAAGAGGACTTCCCACCCTAACCCTCTGTCACTTTCTTTCAGACCCCAGTTTGCTAGTCTATCTAAGAACTTTACATATGTACAGGTTTGTTTACTTGTTTCTGGTCTTTCAACCCTATCGGAATTAAGCTCTTTGAGAGCAGGCAGCTTGTTCACAGTTGTGTCCTAGCTGCTTAGCATAAAGCCTGGTGCATAAAATGCACCCAAATTTGCTTCATTAACGAAACTCATGACCTTTTTGTGAAGAGCATTTATTTGAAATGTGAAATTTTAAATATGCATTTTCCCTTTATTTTCCCAGTTTATACATAAACTGAGGAATTAGCTTTTGAGCCTCACTGATGTTGGGCGACATTTTATAAAAAACTTTTCCTAAAACAAAATTTTTCCTTTGTGTTACATGGATGTCTAAATTTACAGGACAATATTGAACCCCACACCAACATATTATGCCCATGTCCCCTACATAATTTGAAAGCTTTGCCTTTTTTCCCTCACACTGACTGGAAGTCTGGTAGCTTGGGCCTAAAATTTACAAGCCACTAAATATGTAACTGCAAAGGAACAAAAAGCGAGGTGCTCTAATTCGAAACTTTTACTCCAAAAATGCAAGTCAGATGAAACTGACCCACATCTCAGCCAAGGCCTTGTCCTAAGAGGCAAACTCCTCAACTTGCAAGCTCCAGCCAAGTTGGCTAACTGTCTCTGAGTATGGCACACAGCCTTTATTTCTCGATTTTGGGCCGCGCTTACTTTCCGATTGTTAGGCACGACTGCACGTGAGCACGAGACGGTGGGCTCGGAGGTGCGCACTTGGGGCGTAGCCGAGCCATTCAAACGCGCGAATCCGCGTTCCCCTAGTCCTCCCACTTCTGCCACCTCTCGGCAGATGCTCCACGGGTTTGCACGAACTCCCGCCTCCTGACCTTCCTCCTCCCCTCTGCGGGGTGCCCGGACAGCTCGTGGCTGCCACTGCATCCCAGGAAGAGGTGAGGACGAAGTTGGAAAAACTGAATGCGCTCTAGAGCAGAACGCCGAGACGCGGCCGGAGCAACGCTCCAGCACGCGGAAAGGGAGGTAAGTGGCCCCGCGCGAAAGGGGCGGGCCGGCTTGGGCGCTCGCATTTCCTGTGACAGGGGCTGCCCTAGCCGCTCCCTCTCCCGCGGCGGCGGGACCATTTCCTGAACCGCTGAAGCGGAGGGAGGGCTGGGGCGCGGCCCTACCACGAGCGCAGAGGGCCGGGGGTGGCGGGGAAGGAAAGGCCGAGGGAGGAGAGGGCGGTCAAGAACAGGGAAGTTCTGCTGGGACTGTGGTTCCCAAGGACCGTGCAGACACTGGACCTGTACGAGCCGGAGATCCTCCTTCAAGCCCGGCGGGCCGTCCGTCCGTCGGGGCTGGAGCATCCCCCCTCCCCGCGTTCGCGACGTGGTTCGGCCCGAGAGGCCGGCGTCTATCCCCCAGTTTGCCGTTCACCCGGAGCGCTCGGGACTTGCCGATAGTGCTGACGGCGCCAACATGTCCGTGGCTTTCGCGGCCCCGAGGCAGCGAGGCAAAGGGGAGATCACTCCCGCTGCGATTCAGAAGGTGAAACCGTGTGGGGTCAGGGATGCCAGACCCGGCCCGTGTTTGGGAGGGACCCGGGGGCCGAGCCAGGAGTCGGCCGGGCCGGGGGGGCGGAGGTGGGCCTGCTGGGAGGCCGGCGGGTGTGGGAACCCGAGCCGCGGGCTGCGCCCGAGTGGGTGGCGGAAGGGAACGAAGCGGTTCTGTCGCGGAATCCTTCGCGCGCTCGCGTTCCTTCCAACAGACACAAAAGCCGGAGTAACCGCCGCTGGATTGCTCCAGGGATGGGGCGGCGTTCGGGCGGCCGGGCGCGTGCGTCCAGCGGCGGCGGCCGCTCGGGGAAAGGCTGTTCTCCGCGGCCGGCGCCCCCCGGGGCCCCGCGCGTCGCTCAGAGTTACTTTGGTATCGCCCCGCCCCGTGTGCCGAGGGGCGGCTCGGGTCGCTGGGGCCACGGGGTAGTGGGAGCTTTGCTAGCTCCTCACGTCGCGCTACAAACTCCGGAGGAGTTGGGGAGCTCTCAGCAGAACTTGGGGGACGCCGCAGGGAACCCTAGTCGAGGCTCAGGACGGGCGAGGAAAAACCCTTTGGACTTCGGGGTCACTCTCAGGGTCCCTTCTTCCTTCCCGATCCACCCCTTACCCATTTGTATACTCTGCGAATATTCATTGGGCGCCTAGAGTAGGCGCCGAGGCTGCAGTGCTGAGGTCCCTGCCTTCATGGAGCTTACTGTCGAGTGGTGGACACAGTCTTATCCTCGTGACGAATTGCAGAAGTCGTGGTAAACACACAGGGAGCTGCGCTGTCCCTGCTGTTACTTCCCAGTTGGGGACACAAAGGTTCTTTATTGTCCTCTACCCCTTGTTGCCTATGAGCAAGGCGGCATTCTCAGTTTTAATCAGACTTTGAAAAGTGACTTGCTAAATTTCGCAGTTTACCTTAAGTTTTTCTGTTTTGTTTCATACAGTGGAACTAAGATGAATAAAGAAAAGTTAACTTTTAGTACCACTCAGGACATCATATTATGCCCAGTAGGTGATGCTAATCGGCTTCTGTTGACTCTCAAGTTCTTTGTAATGTGGCATTTGACATTTGCCAACTGTTGCTTTATTTTATGAACAAACCGGCTTGGCAATGCCTGAAAATGCAATGCTTTTCGTATAGCGTTCTGGGCTAAGTCTACAGTCTGGCAAACAGCTCAAGTACAAATAGGCAAAATGTTTCTGGAAGGGTTTACTTTTATTTTTGGATTGAGAAGATCAGAGTTTTTCTTTTTTTCTTTAAAGAGTTTTTGTTACATACATCTTAAACTATTTATCATGGGTGATTAATTCAGAAGGTGCTGATCAATTAAAATTTTCATTCTCAGCTGAGAAGAGAAAATGGATTCCAAATTTAGTGCTTCATTCAGTGGTGTGAGAGATTGATGTTCCATATGAGACATAGATTCTAATAATGAAGTTTGTTAGGTTGAGGAGTCTACTGAGAAGATAGGTTGTGACATCATTACATTGGAGAGTGTGTTAATGAATTTTATGTAAATTTTGGGGGGCATCTAATTTTGTATAAGAAAAAACTGCACTGTTTAGAAAGGAATGTTCATATTTTTTTCCACCGAATGAAGATTATGATTTATATGCAGAAAAAAGTCACTGTATTAAATGGATCTTCGTGTTCAATAAAAAGAATTATATTAACTGAAGTATTGAGAAAGAGTGGTTATGTTGTTATATTTGGTGCTTTCATTGAATCCTGGAGGGTGGGGCAATTTCAGGAGGAACATTCTTGTTCCCTGATAAATCTGAACCCCTGAAATCTTCAGTGGTTTGCACAGGATTGCAAAGCTGGCACTAAAACTAACTGGCCGTTTAACCGCTACATCAGTGCTCTTTTCTCAGTGCCACTTTACTTAAATGAGTTATTTAACCCTAAAATCAGTTTTGATTTGAATTGTTAAAAGATGATAGTATGATAAATTGATATGCTTCTTGTTTTTAAACTTTTGGGACAACTTAATTATAAGGTAATCTATAATAAATATTATAGTACTTAACATAGAAATTATTATAATTAATGCATAATTTGGAAAATCATAATACTATGCTGAGGCTTATCTCCTTAAGCCTTATAAGCTGAAGTTTTCATGTGTTTATTCTGGGTAAGGACAGAATTTTTTTTCACTAAGACAAAGCATTGCAATGATACAAAGCCAACTTGGACTTTTTTTTTTTTTTTTTTTGGCACTATGGTGGCATGTGGAAGTTCCCGCACCAGGGATTGAACTTCAGCTGCCATTACTGCCTGAGCCACACAGCTACAGATACCTTAACCCACTGTGCCACAAGGGAACTTACAGGAATCTTAACTTTTAATCTTAACAGGCTAAAGCTTATATTTCAGATAATAGAAGTAATTAAATATTTGAATAGAAAAGAAACTCCAAATTTTCTGTGCTGGGCTTCAGGTAATAATTCACAGAGAGAATAACTGAAATAGAGGTATTGAAAAGCATGTTGATTGGAGTTCCCATTGTGGCTCAGCAGTAACAAACCTGACTAGCATCCATGTGGCCTCACTCAGTGGGTTGGGGATCTGGCATTACTGTGGGCTGCAGTGTAGGTCACAGATATGGCTTGGATCTGACGTTGCTGTGGATGTGGTGTAGGCCAGCAGCTACAGCTCTGATTTGATCCCTAACCTTGGAACTTCTGTATGCTACAGGTATGGCTGTATAAACGAAAAAGAAAAGAAAAGAGAAAATGTTGATTAAACATGATTACATTCCAAAGGTATAAGATCTTTTGTGTTGAGCTTATATAGAATGTAAAAAAAGACCTGTGTGGATTTGGGTCCTGTATAGATAAATGTTTCTAGAAATCTGAATTTTTATTAATTTTACTTGAATCACTAGATTTACAATAAACTTTTTCTAATTTTATTTCAGATGTTGGATGAAAATAACCATCTTATTCAGTGTATAATGGACTATCAGAATAAAGGAAAGACTTCAGAGTGTTCTCAGTAAGATTCATATGAAGGTTTTTTTGTGTCTTTTTCTGTGGTTAATTTACATGTCATATAACTCACCTATTTTAAAGTGTACAATTCAAGGGTTTTTAGTACATTCATAGAGTTGTACTACCATTGCTTTAATAAGTTTTAGAACGTTTTCCTCATTCCTTCCAAAAAAATCCTATCCCATTAGCAGTCACCTTCCCTTCTCACCTCCTAGTCCTATACCTCCTGATAACCATGGATTTACTTTCGTCTGTGGACATTTGTTTATTGCAAACGCTGCATATAAATGGATTCATACAGTTATCTTTTTTGACCGACTGCTTTCCCTTAGCTCAATGTTTTCAAGTTTCACCCATGTTGAAGCTTATTCCAGTATTTCCTTCTTTTTTATTGCCAAATAATGTTTCATGCTTATATACCACATTTTATTTATCCATTAGTGATAGACATTTGCATTGTTTCCAATTCTTGGCTTTAATGAATTGTGTTGCTGTGAGCATCTGTATACAATTTTTTGTGTGACTTTTTTTTTTTTTTTTTTTTTTTGGTCTTTTGTCTTTTTAGGGCTGCACGCATGGCATATGGAGGTTCCCAGGCTAGGGGTCAAATTGGAGCTATAGCTGCTGACCTACACCACAGCCACAGCAACACGAGATCCTAGCTGAGTCTGCGACCTACACTACAGCTCACAGCCAATGCCGGATCCTTAACCCACTGAGTGAGGCCAGGAATCGAACCCTCAACCTCATGGTTCCTAGTCGGATTTGTTTCCACTGTGCCACAGCGGGAACTCCTAATTCTTGATTTTTATAAAAGAAAAAATTTGTTGTTTAAATGGAGCGAGTATCATTTTTTTCTTACACTTCTTACCCTGAATTATAAAATAATGACTTCAAATTTGTATAGACTCATTTGTGGAAAAGTTAGATCTTCTGATGTACAGGATAGATATATCTGTGTCCAGTTGACTCTTGAACAACTAAAACAGTTATTACCGTGGTGGTTGCCAGTGGTTACTAAATCCGTCTTTCCTCTATAGTTTTTTGGAATTCTACCGTTAAGGAAGAAATTTCCCAATCCCTGCTCCCATTCGTTCATTCATTGATTTATATCTGTATGGACTTAAGGATTTTTATTCTCTGGGTTATAATTTGTTAGTCTATTATTTATTTTCTTTTTTAAATTGTCCCATGTGCTGGCCACTGGGAGCTGGCTTCTCCATTATTTTTTGAGCATTTTCCTATTTTCTTGCATGACAAAATGTTCCAGGCTCATCTTGTACTTTTTTCCTCTCAGTCTGGAATCATCCATTTCTCTAAGGCCTAGTTCATTTTTTGGAGAATAATATTTAGAAATTAAGATCTGAATGCTAGGATATCTTTTTTTATAATCACTTCTACATTTTACATTTTATGTGACTATTGCCTTTTCTTTTATATATATTTCCTTTGATGAATCTTGTCAGTTTATGTGAAAATATTTTTTAAAAAAATTAACTAGTTGATCTACTTCCTTAGCTTAATTGGATAATCATCAGTGGTAAGGAGATCCCACCACCCTACGTCAGCCATACAACTGAGAAGTAGTGACTAGAGTTATTTTTTTACCTGTGGCTTTTTATTTATTTTCTTTTTACTGCCTTCCACTCCATCTCTCCCCACCCCCCTGCCATTGGTAACCACAAATCTGATCTCTTTTTCTGTGACTTTGTTTGTTTGTGTTTGAAGTGTAATTGACCTACAATACTCTGTTAGTTCCTGGTGTGCATCCTAGTGATTTGATATTTCTATATGTTACAAAATGACCATCACACCTATGGCTTTTTAAAATGCTGGGTAGAGCCAAGGGACATAGGACCGGTTAAATTACCTATAGGCCCTAGCAGTACATGATGTGGAAAGGACACAGTCCAATATAGAACCCATTTTTCTGGGAACTTATATATGCCACAGGTGTGGCCCTAAAAAGCAAAAAAAAAAAAAAAAAAAAAAAAAAAGATCCCGTTTTTCCAACTGTCAGCAAAAGTTTATTTTTTTTATTCTTTATATTCTCAGCCTTTTTTTTTTTTTTTTTTTTGTATATATGATCTTTTCCCACTTTCTCTGCATACTGGCATAGACTTTATTTGCTTACATATATGTATTTGATATAAATGGGACTTAACTTGAATACGGAGACTCTTAAATTCTGCCCTTTCTGTTGTATTTAATTTCATTGTTAGAGCTCTTCAGATATTCTTTCTTAAGTTGTCAGAATTGGTTTGTGAGTTAAAAGAAAAAATTCTTCCTTTCAACCTTAGTAAGTGTTCTTATTTCTCATAGGAGGAGAAGTGAAAGGAAAATAAAAACATCAATGATAGTCATCTAGGAATTGATAATTCAATTTTAATTAAACAATTTCTTAAGATGAGATAACTGCCTGAAGCAGTGGTTTGTAAAATTGAAAATAACTTTATTTATATGAAAGCAGTATAAACATTGTAGAAAATTAGAAAACACAGATATATAAAATTTAGAGAACGAACACCATAACCTTACCATGCAAAGATTTTTTTGCTGGTGTCATCTTTGTATATATTGCTCTATCCTTATCTACACACACACACTCTTATACTCACATACTCACACTCTCGCTCTCACTCACTCTCACAGTCATTTAAGTCAGTGAGTCACTTGTAGAGCTCATATGCCCAGATCCCTTTCAAATTCTGACCACATACATGTAAGAATGTATTATTGTTCTCTTGTGGTGTTTGGTTTGAACATTTTCTAAATCATCCTGTGTATTTGTTTAAATCAGCCCTATTTTTTGTATTTCATGGTGAGTGCAACTATTTCAGAGTGTGCTATAAATAGTTCTAAAGAAAAAAATTTGTATTCATAATATAAAGGGGTTGGTTTTAAATTACTACTTAGGAAGATAACTTTTATAAGTTGTGTTTCTGTTGACCTATAAATACACGCTTCATAGCTTCTAGGTAATGTTTTCTTTTTTTTCTTTTTCTTTTTGCCATTTCTTGGGCCGTTCCCGCAGCATATGGGAGGTTCCCAGGCTAGGGGTCAAATCGGAGCTGTAGCTGCCAGCCTACGCCAGAGCCACAGCAATGCCAGATCCGAGCCACGTCTGAGACTTACACCACAGCTCACGGCAACGCCAGATCCTTACTTAACCCACTGAGCAAGGCCAGGGATCGAACCCGCAACCTCATGGTTCCTAGTCGGATTCGTTAATCACTGCGCCACGACGGGAACTCCTAGGTAATGGTTTCTTGTTAAAATGAAATCCTACTTGTTGGGATTCATTTTGTAATAATATCGATAAATTTAATAGTGGTTATTTTACTTTATTCAAGGTAATTGATATAGTGACTTGTAGTAGAATCTTTGCATGGAATCTTTGCGAAGTGAACTGCCTCTTATTTAATAGGTTACTAATTAAGATATTTAGAAACATTTGCCAGTATTTATTAGGAAATTACATCATCGATACAAATGTTGAATATGTTTTGTATCTGTCCTTCACTTATGTACTAGGTTTTATTAATGTATACTATTTTAGAAGTAATAAGCATTTACATTAAAATTACTTAGTTTGCTTCAGTGACAATAGTATTTATAGAATAAAAAAATAAAAAGATTCTCAGGAAAAATGTTTTTTTAATATTTGTAGAAGAATCTTAGAATGACCTTATTTGATCAATGGTGTAAAAAGAATGCAGTTTTACGAAAAACAAACCTCCTAAAGTTACAGAAGACCGATTAAAAAAATGATCATTTTTACCTTCCCCCTTACATTAGGTAAAAAAAAATTGGGGACTATTTGGACAGTTCTAGAAATTTGAATGAGTTCTGTGAATTAGATGGTAATACATTGTCAGTGTTAATTCCACGTTATGATAGTTGTACTGTGGTTATAGATAGGGGAATGTCCTTGTTTTGGGGAGACTGACACTGAAGTATTAGGAATAATGGGATATTATGCGGTAACTAACTCTCAGATAGTTTTGGGTAAAGGGGTGTGTGTGTGTGTGTGTGTGTGTGTGTGTGTGTGAGAGAGAGAGAGAGAGAGAGAATGGGTATGTTGAAGTATATGTTTAGAGACAAACATAGGTTGCCGACAGTTGGGAAGTGTGGAAGAAAGATATTTGGGAATTCTTTATGCTATTCTTAACTGTAAATTTGAGATTATTTCAAGATTAAATGTTAAGGTTTGATAGTTGGGAAAATGTCTTAAAATTAAAGTACTTCATAAAATTTGCTGTATAATTATAGATATTTAGAACAGCAGGGACTTTAGAGACCTCCAACTGCTATTATTTTATAAATGAGGCCTCAAGACTGCAGCAGATTAGATTTAACAGCATTTTTACACTGACTTACTGAGTACTAGTAAGCATAAATGACATTTTTCTTAAAAGGTTAGGAGTCTCCTAGTAGAGTTGGTATTTTTATTTTTATTTTTATTTGTCTTTTTAAGGCCACACCTGCAACATAGGGAGGTTCCCAGTCTAGGGGTCGAATTAGAGCATAGCTACTGGCCCTCACCACAGCCATAGCAACACCAGATCCAAGCCGCGTCTGGGACCTACACCACAGCTCACGGCAATGCCGGATCCTTAACCCACTGAGTGAGGCTAGGGATCGAACCTGCATCCTCTTGGATGCTAGTCAGATTTGTCTCCACTGAGCCATAATGGGAACTCCAAGGTATTTTTATTTTTGATAGGGCATTCAGCAAATCTCATACCTGCATACATGTGATAGAACAATAATAATACTCAGGAAAAAAAAGGAAAGCTTGAAGGAGTAACCTTTGAAATAGGTTAATGTTCTACTCAAAAATGGTTGATTGGTTTTTAAAAAATGGCAAGATTATAGAATCCTGTCTTTTAAAATCCATTCATAATCTCTATGGAGTAATGAAGTAATTCCAGCTATTGGTGCCTACTAGAGCTGTTTGAAGAGTTGCAGCAACATAATTAACCATTATGAATAATTCAGTACAAAATAATAATTCTTGGTCCTTGTTATTACAATATACCATGTATGATTGAGCAACATAGTGTATGGATGTGGAGGATCATTAAGAACATAGACTTATGTCTATATTTCAGTTGTGGCACAGCAGGAAACAAATCCGACTAGTATCCACGAGGATGCGGGTTTGATCCCTGGCCTTGCTTAGTGGGTTAAGGATCTGGCGTTGCCATGAGCTGTGGTGTGGGTTGCAGATGTGGCTCCGGATCTGGTGTTGCTGTGGTGTAGGCCAGCAGCTGCAGCTCCCATTCAGCTCCTAGCCTGGGAACTTCCATATGCTTCCTGTTCGGCCCTAAGAAGCAACCCCCCTCCCCCAAAAAAAACAAACAAAAAAAAGAACATAGACTTGGTTTTAAACAACAAAAACCAAAAACAAGGGGAAACAAGGAAACCTTGGGAAGTGCTGGATATGTCAGTTACCTTGATGGTGGTTATGTTTTGCTGGTTTTTGTGTGTGTGTCCAAACTTGTCAAATTGTACACATTAGATATGTAAAGTTCTTTATATCAGTTATACCTCAATAAATCTGTAAAAACCAAACAAGCAAACTGAAAAACATTATTTTGTTAGTGAAGAAACTTTAATAAGTTCAGTGAAGAATAAAGGATTTTTCCCTAACAATAAGAAAAAAGTAGTGAAACCAATTTTCCTAACACACACACAAAAATAATGCAGCAAAGAATTTATTAGGATTCCTTTTATGGTGTCTCTTGAGAAATTACTTCATTTGAGATCTGTGTTAGAAAACTTTGCTTGGCCAAATAAAGTTCTTGTGACTTATTTTTATTATTTTACTTTGTATTCATTATTTATTGGTGAATGAAATTCTGAAAGCTGAACAAGTAGATACAAGTTTTAAGTTTGTATTTTGTGGGTACAAACATTAGTGATGATTGGATTACTGCTAATTTTAATCTGGTTTCATCTGAGTTAATTTTTATTTTTTGTTTTTTTATTTTATTTTATTTTTTTGCTTTTTAGAGCCTCACCCATGGCATATGGAAGTTTCCAGGGTAGGGGTCATATTGGAGCCTACACCACAGCCACAGCAACTCGGTATCTGTGCAGCATCTACACCCTACACTATAGCTCATGGCAATGCTGGATCCCTGACCCGAGTGAGGCCAGGGATCAAACCCACATCCTCATGGACAATAGTCTGATTCCATTTCCACTGCACTACAATGGGAATTCCTGAGTTAATTTTTAAAATTATGGAGACAAGCTTAGCAAAATTAAATTATAGGTAAATAAGATCATAATAAACATGTTTAACCACTTTACTCCTATGAGAATTTGCTGTATTTTTTATTTTCCTTTTTTTTTTTTTTTTTTTTTTTTTTTTTGGGCTGCAGCTGTGGCCTATGGAGCTCCCCAGGCTAGGGTCTAATCGGAGCTTCAGCTGCTGGCCTGTGCCACAACCACAGCAACGCCAGAACCAAGCCGTGTCTTTGACCTACACCACAGCTCACAGCAATGGAATGCCAGATCCTTAACCCACTTATCAAGGCCAGGGATTGAACCTGCAATCTAATGGATCCTAGTCGGATTCCACTGTGCCATGATGGGAACTCCAACAATGCTTTATTTTTTAAAGATGATTAATAATGCTCCTAAGATTTCCTCCATCTCTATGCTTTAGCATATACTTTTACTTCTTTTGTAATTGAAGATACCTATTGTTCTCTTTATATACCAAGTCCTGATAGATGGGCAGCATAGCCACAGCAGCCATAAATTTTTGATCACTGCTGCAAGAATGAGATGGAAAAAAATGTGTGATTTCCACCTTTCTGACATTTTAGCATAGTATGTTGATTGTACTTGGGTTGAGGTTTTTGGCAACATGAAAATGGCAGAGGGAAGGGAATAAATATATTGGTTTTGTTGAATTCCTTTCATTCTAGATCTCTTTCAAAAAAGCAAATGTAGTACCTATGGAGCCGTTACCTTTCTCATTTATTCCGTTTACTAAGGCATACACTCTTACACAATTTGTTTGCCTTTCTAAACCTCAGTCTCTTCATCTGTGAAATAGAGAAAATAAGAACCTTTCCTCATATTGTTGATTTGAGAATTAACTGAGATGTGTAAGTATTTAAAACAGCTATAGCAATATCTAGCACATGGTAAGAGCTGTTTATTTTTGTCTTTGAATGTACTTATTATTTGGAATTATTTTGCAGAGGAACTAGGAAAAAATTGAAGTGCTATTGATGTTCAGGTAACAAATCTTTTATTAACCTTGAGAAATGGAATGCTGTATGTATGTAAATAGGAAGAACATTATTTTTTAATGTGGATATTTGTTTTGTTTTAATAGGTACCAGCAGATGTTGCATACAAACTTGGTCTACCTTGCTACAATAGCAGATTCTAATCAAAATATGCAGTCTCTTTTACCAGCAGTAAGTACCTTTAAAATAGTGTGATTTGGATAATTTTCAGAGTTCTGTTGAAAATAACACATTTTTGTTTAATGATTCTGAATTTTATTTAGTAAATTTTGCCCTTTTCTGAGAACGTGAAGGTATTCTCTGTGACCTAAAAGCTTTATTGTTTTGTCTTTATATTTAATTTGAATTAATTCACCTAGAATCGATTCCCTCCACAAGAAAGTTATATCCATCCATCAGTTCACTCACCCACTCATCCAGTCACTTATTTATTTAGATTGATAATTACACAATTTTTTAGGAGTAAATTTCATATTTTAAAGCAAATCCTCAAACATCATCTGTGTAATTTAATAAACATCTTTAGCAGATAAGGACTGTTATCCCTCGCAATGAAATTAGCCAAAATCTCTTAATGTCTTATGATACCTAGGATGTTTTCAGTTTTCACCAATTTTCAAAAGAAAAAACAACCCTCAAACATCTTAATGGTTGGTTGCCACAGGATCCAAACATGGTCCACCTGTTGCATTGGTTGATATGTGTCTTGACTCTTTTTTAATCTCTATCAGGATGTTTATCTCTTTTATTCCCCATTTATTTATTGAAGAACCTGGATCATATATTTTGTAGAATTTCTCACATTCTGGATTTTGTGGATTGTATCCTCATGGCCCTTTAACATGTTCCTCCATCTCATCTCTCTTACTTCCTCTAAACTGATAATATATATAGGTAGAGAGGCTCCATTAGAATTAGGTTTAGTTCTGTGTGTTTCATCGGTAGCGCTGTGTATTGCTCATTGTAACTCGTCAGGAGGAACGTATTTGTTTGTCCCATTTTTTAGTGGTGTTATTATTGATCAGTGCACACTGACCAGTCTGGTCATTCCATTATCAGATGCCCCATCTACCTTTCAATTAAGGGTTTTAGCAGTCATGTGTGCTTGTTGACCAGGTGTTGTTTCATTTTGGGATCTCAGAACCATGGGTTTCTAAATTTTACAGTTCCTCCTGCATTGATTAATTGTACTTGTTTTAAAAAGGAAAATTTCCTTTCATCAAATATTTGGTTATCCTGAAGTAGAAAATCCCTATAGGAAAGTCATGATAAAGGCTTGATTCTATTCCTTTATCAATTATCGGAAGAAGTTGGTCTAGCAACCTGCGAAGGATGACCAAGGATTTTGACTTTGTTTTTGTCATCATCTGAACTTACATATATATCTCCTCTTTGGTGGGAACCTCTTCATTTGGCTCCTGTGTCATGATATGATTCCAGGGTTCTTGTATAGCTTCTTTGTTTCAGAATTTTAGAGAGAGATCAGGCCGATTATGTTTTCTGCCCCAGAACTTATTCTGCTCCAATTATTTTTTCAACTACTCTTTTTTCAAAGGGGATTGATATAGAGAGAACAATTTGGATGTTTGAGGGATTCTTTATTACTGAGTTTCCATTTTTTGAATTTTTAGTGGATAGAGGTAGTAAACACACTTTTTCAAAAGGGAAAGAAAATATTGAATTAGTGATATTTCCACTTCAGGAAAGGTTTTTGTAACTTAGCTTTGATTTTATGAATTAATATCTCTTCTGTCTTACTCTAAAAATGTTGGTACCTTTATGACATTATTATAGGTGCTTGTTTGCTTTATACTACTGTATATGTAACAGTTTCAGTGTAACAATGCCAGGATTACCACTAACAGTAATATGCTTGTCTTTAGATATACTTCAGTAGGGCTATGTAATTAATAAGTTCGATTTTGAATCTGAAAGAACGCTCCTGTGATTTTTGCCCTGAACCTGATTATCTGCAAATATGAAGAATAGTTTCAATTTTATTTGTTTCCATGTAGATAGTTCTTCCCAGCACTGTCTATCAGAAAAACAAAACAAAATATCTTTTTCTCTGTGTTGTCATGTCACCTGTATCATATATCAAGTGTCCATATATGTATGGGTCTGTGTTTAATCTTTCTATTCTGTTCCACTTGCCAGTTTTTATAATTTCCACTATCTTGTCACACTTATCATAGTCTAACAAGTCTTGATGTTGTATTAGAGAAGGTCTTGACTTACATTTTTTTCAAGAATGTCTTGACTACTGGTCCTTAGCATTTCCATGTACATTTAAACATCAACATGTCCATAATCTGCTTGTGATTTTGGTTTTCATTGAGATGACCTTGATTATAAATCAATACAGGGAGCGAGAAGGGATATCTCTGCAATATTGAGTCTTTCAAATCATGGTCGTTGCATGTGTTTTGATTTATTTAGTCCTTTATTATTTGTCAGTGGAGTTTATGATTTTTTTTCCCACAGAGGGTTTGTAAATCTCTTATTGGACTTATCACTAGGTACCTTGTATTTTTTTTTTTTTTTTTGAGGCAATTTAAAATGGAGTCTTTGTTTTTTAAGTTTTAATTTTGTAACTGAGGTTGCTGTTTACATAGTAATATAGTTAATTTTGAATCTCACAGTCTTGTTCAACTCTTATTTCTAACAGTTTTTCTATAGATACTTTCAGTTTTCTATATTCACGAATCTGTCATTTGCGAATAATGAGTTTTGTTCTTTTCCTGCCAATCCTCACACCTTTTGTTTCTTTCTCTTGCCTTACTTCTCTGGCTAGGACCTCCAGTACATTCCTGAATAGAAGTGATGATAGACGACATCTTATCTTGCTCCTGATCACAAAGGGAAAACTTTCACTGTTTGACCATTACGTATGCTATTTGCTGTAGTTTTTTTTTTTTTTTTTTTTTGGTAGATGTCTTTTATCCAATTAAGGCAGTTCCCTCCTGTTTCTGTTGTGCGAAGAATTTATATATTGAATGGATGTTAAATTTTATTAAATACTTTTATTACATCTTAAGAGAGGATCATAGATTTTTCTTAATCTGTTAATGTGGTGAATTACATTGATTTACTTCTTAATGCTCAGTCTTGCATTCTTGTAATTAACCTGTTTTTTTCATGACCCACTTGGTCATGGTCTTTTAAAAAATTGCTGTATTCAGTTTGTTAAAATTTTGATCAAGATTTTTATGTCTTTGTTCAAGAATATAATTGACTTTTAGTTTTCCTTTCTTATAATGTATTTATCTGTTTTTTTTTTATTTGAAGTTATGCTGGCTTCATAAAATGAGCTGCAGAATTTTCCCACTTTTCCCTGTCTGAAAGAATTTGCATAACATAGTTATTTCTTAAACGATTGGTATAATTCTTCAGTACAGTCATCTGGATCTGGAATTTTCTTTTTGAGAAGACTTATTTACTTACTCAATTCCTTTATGGTTGTAGGACATTTTATATACATTTTATATTTTATGAGTTGCCCATTTTGGTAAATTGGGCTTTTTAGCATTTTATCTAAATTTTCAAACTTATTGACATAAAGTTTGTGAAATAATCTCTTTTTTCTAATGTCTATAGGACCTGTAGTGATATTTTCTTTTTTCGTTCTTTTTTTTTTTTTTTTGTCTTTTAGGGCTGCACCCACAGCATATGGAAGTTTCCAGGCTAGGGGTGAAATCAGAGTCGTAGTTGCTGGCCATAGCCACAGCCATAGCAATACCAGATCTAAGGCGTGTCTGCAACCTACAGCACAACTCATGGCAACACCAGATCCTTAACCCATTGAGTGAGGCCATGGATCAAACTCCTGTCCTCCTGGATACTAGCTGGGTTCAGTGCTGCCTAGCCACAATGGGAACGCCCTCTTTTTTCATTCTTCTTTTTTTTAAGGGCTGCACCCAAGTCATGTGAAGGTTCCCAGGCTAGGGGTCAAATGGAAGCTGTAGTTACTGACCTATACCACAGCCACAGCAACTTGGTATCCGAGCCACATCTGTGACCTACACCACAATTCACAGCAACATCAGATCCTTAACATGCTGGGTGAGACCAGGGATTGAACCTGCATCCTCATGGATTATAGTCCGATTTTTTCTGCTGAGCCACTATGGGAACTTCTGCTCTTTTTTCATTCTTTTTTGTCTTTTTGCCATTTCTTGGGCCGCTCTCACGGCATATGGAGGTTCCAAGCTAGGGGTCGAATTGGAGCCATAGCCTTCAGCCTATACCAGAGCCACAGCAACACCAGATCTGAGCTGCATCTGCGACCTACACCACAGCTCACCGCAACGCTGGATCCTTAACCCACTGAGCAAGGCCAGGGATCAAACCTGCAACCTCATGGTTCCTAGTCGGATTTGTTAACCACTGAGCCACGATGGTAACTCCTCTTTTTTTCATTCTTAATGTAGTACATATATATACTTTCTTGTTAAAAATTTTTTTTGTTTACTATTGCCAAGTGTTTATTGTATTTTTTTCTTTTAGTTCTAATTAAGGAATCAATTTTTGGCTTTGATCTTTCTCAACAGCATTTCTCAAACTTTTTGTTCTTAGAACCTCATTACACTTAAACATTAAGTACTCCGGGGAGCTTTATGTGGGTTTTATATATATGTATTAGTGTATTTATTTATTGTATTTATTACCGTACTTATTATATTAATTATTCATTTAAAGTAACAATAATAAACCCATTACATGTTAATATAAATACCATTCTTTAAAGGAAAAAATAACTATCTTTTTTTTTTGCTTTTCAGGGCTGCGTCCATGGCATATGGAGGTTCCCAGGCTAGGGGTCCAGTTGGAGCTGCTGGCCTACGCCATGCGTGCCGCATCTTCGACATACACCACAGCTCATGGCAACGCCAGATCCTTAACCCACGAGCAAGGCCAGGGATCGAACCTGCAACCTCATGGTTCCCAGTCGGATTCATTTCTGCTGCACCACAACGGGAACTCCTGAAAAAATAACTATCTTTGCGGACAAATTTAGTGTTTAATGATTTTGCAAATTTCTTTTAAATGTTTAGCGTAATAGAAACATGTGTATTCTCATCTATTTCTGAATTCACTCTAGCATAATATATTTTGGTTGAAATAGAAGAAAATCCAATCCCACACAGATATGGAGTTTTAGAAGGGAAGATATTTTAATAATAGCCTTTTCAGATTGTTAAGGATAATCTTTGATAGTATAGCAGATCTCAACAAATATACTTTTAAAGGTTAGTTGCCATGTGAAGCCTGAAGTTATATCAGTACATTTTTCTTATTCTGGTACATTAAAGTTCATTGGTCTGTCTTGAAACTAGGGTGGGTCTTTTACTCATGCATAATTTTGTAACATCATGCGGTGGTCATTTGGGAAATATATGTTCACTTAGTTATGCACAAATATTGATGTATTTCATTATATGATACCAAAAACTGTATTTGTTGAAATGGTCACCAATATAATCAGAAAAGTCTCTAAGTATTGGGATGCTGTCAGGCTCAAGACAGTAGAGATATATATATATATATATATATATATATGTGTTTGCCAAATTCCAGTTCTTGAAAAGTTGAATCTGATCATTGGCGGCCAGTGCTGTCATTTGTTTTCCCAGGCTCACTGTGTTGAGTTTTGAGGAAATGTCTGCCAAATACCTAAGCTTGGATCAGTATAATTTGTCTAGAAATCGTTCTTTCAAGTAAAATTGGTGTGCCATGAAAACAGTGCCTAAAATCAGCAAGTAGCTCAATCACGAAGTGTTTTTTTTTTTTTTTTTTACTTTGATTTGCATCGGATATATTTATTTTCTCATTTTGTCACACAGAATGTTTAACTGACATGGAGAATTTAATAAATCAGTAATTTTTATTGCTTCATCAAGGACATTCTTAAGTGAAAATGACTTTTTCTTTTTTTAACTGCTAGTCTGTGGCAGTCAGTAATATGATTTATGGTAGAGCTTGATACCTTGATGTATGCCAGAGCTCCATCAATTACATCCACTTTTGATTTGCATGATGATATTGTAAATATCAAAACAACCTGAAAGGCAAATGTAGTATTGTTATGGAAACAGTTTTGACCTTTTGGATTCCCTAAAAGAATCTTGAGAGCTGCACTTTGTGAACCATTGCTCTTTTTTATGTTTTTGTATATGAGTAATTCTTAGTTTTATTATTTCATTTTATTTTCTTCCAGTGTATTTTGCTGTTCTTTTTGTGAGTTTTGAGATAAATCGCTGCTTCATCAGTTTTCATTCTTCTGTACTATTATATGCATTTAGGGGCATAAATTTCCATCTGATTAGTTCTGTTACATAGTATATTCATATTTATTCAGTTCCAGATATTTTCTAATTTCTATTGTTATTTCTTCTTTATACATGGGTTGATAAATATATATATATATATATTTTTTTGTCTTTTTTGGGCCGCACCCATGGCATATGGTGGTTCCCAGGCTAGGGGTCGAATCAGAGCTTCAGGTGCTGTGCCCTGCTGGCCTACACCACAGCAACAGCAATGTGGGATCTGAGCTGCATGGCAACGCCAGATCCTTAACCCACTGAGCGAGGCCAGGGATTAAACCCTCATCCTCATGAATATTAGTTGGGTTCATTACTACTGAGCCACAATGGTAACACCAGATAAATATGTTTCTTAGTTTGTAAATGTAGGGAGATTTTTTTGTTTTCTTTTTCTTAATAATTTGTGACTTTATTGTACTGTAGTTAGGTAACACTTTGTATGATTTCAGTTCTTGGGACTTCCTTGAGATTTGATTTATGGTCTACTTATGATCAGTTTTTACAAATATTCCATGTATTCTTTAGCCTCTGAGTACAAGGGCTATCTTATATTCTGTATAGTCTTACTGATTTTTTTTTTAAATTCTTCCTGTAATCTTAAACTAGGAATAAATGGAGAAAGACCTCAAAGGAGAAAAATATCTTACAAAGTCAGTATTTACTTCTTAGTTTAGGCCCTGGGTATTCTTTTCTTATTTCAAAGGCACTTTAGGTTGTAACAGAAACTATTCTTAATCGTCTACATATTTTAAGAGGTTTGCTTTTTCAATTTTAAGCCCATAGCCAAGAGTCAGCAAATCACATAACGGAACTTGGTGAGTGTATTTTTTAGTCCGGCATACTTAGAAACAGCTCAGGTGGCACTGAAAGAGACTGCATATTTTTATACAAAGCTTCATAACTCAAAATGTATACTATTCTGACTCCATTCAGTGTAGGTATATAGAGTCTTATCTAACTTGGTAAATGTTGGAGGCATCATTGCAATATTGGTTTTCTGCATTGGTATTTACTTTTTGAACATCATAAACTATTGACATAATTATTTTCATCATATGAACTAGGAACAATATTACCAGTAGAAAATATAACTACATTATGTGTAACTCCTCTCTGCAAACATACATTGAAGTAATTGCATTTCTCGGTTTTTGACTAATATTAGTTATTATTAATTTATTTTTGTCATCTGCTAGTATTATGAAGAGATATGCCCCCATGGATTTAGGCAAAGAATTATGAGAGAAGAATTTAAAACAATAAAATCTTTTATCGATTGATTTAATTTTTCTTTGGGAAACACTTGGGAAGAAAATAGTCTTTTTATTGTAGTAAATAAAATCATTTCAAAATCCTATAGTCTGGAAATATTTCTATAGAATTAAAAATTTTAGAGCTGGAAGGAACCTGGCTAATTGCAGTCTAGAGTTTCTTTACCTTGGCTGCACATTTTTAAAGTATTTCAAGTAATTCTATTGTGTAACTAGGAATTGAGGATCTTATATTGCCATGCTTTTCAAATGGAATATTCTGTGATTTTTGAGAATATATAAAACTTTGGGAAAATATGATTACTGTTTCTATAGTATCAGCTTCACTTGATGTTGTGTACCATGAACATTTTTGACAAAATGAGAAAGATAATTCATATTTACAATATTATTACAAGGATTAAATAAAACAATTCAAGGTGTCCAGTATGTAGGAGGTACTTCGTAAATATTGATGATGGAAGTTGAAAGTTTACACAATTGGACCATATAAAGGGGAAAGAGAAGTCAGGTTTAGGAGTATTTGAAAGGTCAGCGGGATTGAATTACTGAATACAGTTGAAAGAGAAAGAGTTTGGATGCTCCACTGATAGTGATGCCATTCACTAAGATTGAGTGTCCAAGCATGTCTTAATTTTACTTATTTATTTTTATTTATTTTTGTCTTTTTAGGGGACGCTTCACTGATAGTGATGCCATTCAGTAAGATTGAGTGTCCAAGCATGTCTTAATTTTACTTATTTTTATTTATTTTTGTCTTTTTAGGGCACATGGAGGTTCCCAGGCTAGAGGTCCAATCAGAGCTACAGCTGCTGGCCTATACCACAGTCACAGCAAGGCCGGATCCTTAACCCACTGAGCGAGGCCAGGGATCAAACCTGTAACCTCATGGTTCCTAATTGGATTCGTTTCCACTGCGCCATGATGGGAACTCCTGGTTTTTCATATTCTTGATTTCAGGTTCCCTCTCTTTATGTTCTTGGCTTGCATGAGTGAATCTAGCCTCCATTAGAAATAACCAGTATGGATATTTCACAGGCCTTTCAACACAGTGTTGGCAAAACCTTTTCTCGGTTCTTTCTCTGTTTCCTGCTGTTAAAGGAAAAAAATAAAGATGCACAGCTTACATTTTCACATCTCCTGTCTCAAGTAATATTATAAACACAGAGTTCTTTTAGTTAGAAAAGTGATCATCTCAGACCACTCCCCTTTCTCTCCCCTACCACACTGTCTTCTTTCTCTTGTACTGATATAGTGATACACAGTAAAAGACATCTAATTAAGATATTGTGGTATTAAAAACAAGCAAGACTACATGTGAAGTGGACTTCTGAAATGTATTTATAGGGGATTTAGTGTAAATTAAGGCATCGATATTTATTTAATCTTGAGGCAAGAGTAAAAGCAAAGGAAAACTATAGAGAAGATACTGACTTTAAAAATGTAAAATGAAACCTTTTATTTGCCAAGATGTTCTATTAATGAAATTAAAAGACACCAGATAGTAATTCTGCAGTATAATTATATGCTGTTTTGGAACTATGTATATTTAATGTACATTTGAAATATGGTAAAAGTGAGTAGTTCAGCTATTGAGAAATAGGGAAGGTTTCACAAAGGAGGTAACTCTATATTTCATACAGAATTGATTTATGGGGGGGTATTTCTCATAGATTAATATATTTATAGGGAACACTTTGCCAACATTGTTGCCTAATTGCCTTTTCCGAATCCTAGGAAAAATTGTGTTACCTATTTGCTGGCATATGTAAAATGCAGAAGACTGTCTAATTGAGTCCAAATATGTAAAGATATTGGCTATGTCTTAACTGCCAGAAATATAAGTGTGTATGTGTGTGTGTGTAATTTTTGTGTGTGTGTGTTTGGGACGATATTAGTGAAAGAAGCTTACAAATGTACTTAGGAAACTAAAAGTTGTCCTTATGTTATTGAGAATAAATGTATCTAGCTTACCTCTATTCTCAGAGAGCAGAATTTCTTTGCCATATAGCTAAGGAAGAAAAAGAACCTGAATGTTGGAAATTAAGTATTTTACCCTTATTTGCATAGAATAATTACAGGAAAGTATTTGTACAAGGCAGTTTAAGCATTATTTTTATTAGCAAAAGTAAAAAATAAAAACAAAACTAGAGGAGTTCCCATCATGGCGCAGTGGTTAACGAATCCGACTGGGAACCATGAGGTTGCGGGTTTGGTCCCTGCCCTTGCTCAGTGGGTTGACGATCCGGCAACTGGTGTAGGCCAGCGGCTACAGCTCCGATTCAACCCCTAACCTGGGAACCTCCATGTGCCGTGGGAGCGGCCCAAAGAAATAGCAAAAAAAGACAAAAAAAAAAAAAAAAAAAAAAACTAGAAAAAAACTATCAGTAATGAGGATGGCAGTTCTATACTTTTAAATGAGATTGAATTGTATACTGATATAGAATAATAACCTACAGTGGGATTAATCACAGGATAGTGACTAAATGTGAAGTTTTAAAAAGTTTCTGCATGGAGTTCCTGTCGTGGCTCAGTGGTTAGCGAACCTGACTAGTGTTCACGAGGATGCCTTGTTCCCCGGCCTTGCTCTGTGTTGGGGATCTGGTGTTGCGGTGGGCTGTGGTGTAGGTCACAGATGCAGCTTGGATCCTGGTGCTGCTGTGGCGTAGGCTGGCAGCTTCAGATCTGATTAGATTCCTAGCCTGGGACCCTCCATATGCTGCTGGTGTGGTCTTAGAGACAAAAAAAAAGTTTCTGGAGGTATGCAGACCAAGCTTTTATCAGTAATCTTCATCTGTATTGTTTCTATTTTTATAATGACTACATATTACTCTTATAATTTAGCCAGATTGGTGTAGATATAAAAATGATATTAAAAAAATCCAAGGTCAAGAAAATACATCTTTCTTATTATGGGATGTATTATTACAACTTTGAAAAAGGCTTAAAATCCTATCTCCCAATGTTTCAGGAATGGATTAGTTTATTTTCTTTTGGAAGTATATCCTAGAGAATTCTTCTGGTCTGGGAAGAAAAGGGCATTTACTTTTTGTTCTTGAGATTATATGGTTCTGCAGTGACTGTTTAGTAATTGACATCATCAGGGTCTAATGTTGAATTTGTGATGATGGGCATGTTTTCTCTTTCATAAAATAGAGAAAGATTCACTCAATAAAACTGAGGTGAGAATTGTCAGTAGACCAGGTATTCTGGGGCCTTAACTCTTAGGAAATTTGGAGAATCATGATGCTGTGAAAATAACTGGGAAATATTAGTTATGAAAGTTAAACTGGTCAGATTTTATAAGAGGACTGAATTCTGTATTAACTTTTTTGGGGGGCCAAGATGCCATGATGACAATTTCTGAGATTATTAAATTGAAGAAATCAATTGATGAGATTGAAAGCCTGCATCAGTTCAAGGCTATCTGTGCTGGCATCCTGAAATTTCTTGTGGGCCTGAGTGAGGAATCCAGGACACCTTAACTGTTTACATGTGGAACTCATATTTAGGAGACTGATTTAGGACTAAGAAGTAAGGCAAATATGATATTGTTGGGGCTTTAGGATCCAGTCTTAGTTGGCTAATTAAAACTCCTGTGTATGGGAGTCATCTCTTTATCAGTCTTTGAAAGTATTTATGTTTGTGTGCGTGTGTGTGTATATATATGTATGTATATATAAATATATATATATTTATGCACACACAGATGTATACATATACTATTTTGAGTAATAATTTATTTTTAAATCATTAAATTTTTAAATCTTCTGTTTCTGTGAGTCACTTTAGTGCCCCCTTTGGGGAACTATTTTAATGATAGTTACACAGATGAAGGATTTTTTTTTTTCAAATGAAGGATGACTAAAATAAAATTTGTATTTTGCAGTGATAGTTTTATATGCTAAAGAAATAGTGATAATTTTATAGTCAGTTATTTTTAGATTTATAATGAATTATTTAAATTTGATAGTTTAATTTTTTACTAAGTATTAAGTGCCTGTTGTGTCAGGCAATAGTTACTTTTTGAAACATCAGTGAACAAAAACACAGATGTGTTGCTTGGGTTTTATATTCTAGCAAGCAAGCCAGGCGTAATTAATAATTAAATCACATAGCCTATTAGAAGATGGAAAAAGCTAAGGGAAAGGAAAACAAAAGGACAGGGAGAGGTGTACTGGGAATGCTGGAGGCAAGGATGGCATTTGCAATGTGAAATAGAGTGGTCAGGGTAGGCCTCATTGAAAAGGTGACTGACATCTGAGCTAAGACTTGAAGAGTGTTTTAGGCAAAGGAAAGAAGCAGTGGGAGTTCTCACTGTGGCTCAGTGGAAATGAATCTGACTAGGAACCATGAGGTTTCGGGTTTGATCCCTGGCTTAGCTCAGTGGGTTAAGGATCTGGTGTTGCCGTGAGCTATGGTGTAGGTCACGGATGCACCTCGGATCTGGCATTGCTGTGGCTGTGGCGTAGGCCGGCGTCTACAGCTCCGATTTGACCCCTAGCCTGGGAACCTCCCATTTGCCGCAGGTACGGCCCTGGAAAAGGCAAAAAGACCAAAAAAAAAAAAGCAGTGGAAAGGTCCTGAAGTGAAACTATGCCTGGCTTGTTCAAGGAACATTATGAAGGTGCTTGTGGCTGGGACAGGATAAGGTAGCCAAGTTGTATGAACATTGTTAAGTACTTAGTTTTTTTACACTGAAATCAGAAGCTCTTGGAGGAATCTGAGCCGAAGAGTGAATGGATGGATTTTAACAAGCTCATGTGGTTACTGTGTGGAGAATTTATGGTGGAGGAGCATGGTGGATTGAATGTAGCAGGGAGGCTCTTGCAGTAATCATTGTGAGGGAGGTGATGGTGACTTGTACGAGGGTGATGGAGGAGGGAGTGGTAGATGTGGTCAAATTGTGGGAATATTTTAAAGGTAGAGCCCAAAGGATATGTTGAAAATCGGCTGTAGAGGACAGAGTGTAAGAAGGGAGGTGTCAAGGATCATCCCATAGTTTTCATCAGAGCAGCTGGAAGGATGGAATCACCATCAGCTGATATTATTGAGTAAAGGGATTTGAGGCCGAGGGATTCAGTGTTGTAGACTTGAAATTTGAGAGGTATGATTGTCTTCTAAATAGAGATGTGGAGGTAGAATGGGAAGTCTTGACAAATGAAAAAGCATTGTGAAAGGAGTTTCCTATAGAGGCTCAGTGGGTTAAGGATCCAGCCTTGTCACTGCTGTGGTACACTTTCAGTGTTTGGCTCAAGGAACCTCTGCATGCTGCAAGGCCAACCAAAAAAAAAAATTATGAAACTTACCACAAGATACTGGCCCCTAATTTAATTTTGAAATGCTGCCTATATTTTAAAAACATATTCTCATTTAACAAATATTTATTGAGTACCTCTGTTTGATTCTAGATGACTGGGGGCTATAGTACTAAGCAATTATAATTATGGACCCCGCCCTCACTGAAATTAACATACAGTATGGTAGGAGTTCCTGTTGCAGCTACCCTACTAGTACCCATGAAGACGCAGGTTTGATCCCTGGCCTCACTTTGTGGCTCAGTGGGTTAAGGATCTGGTGTTGCCTCAAGCTGCAGTGTAGGTCACAGATGAAGCTTGGATCTGGTGTTGCCATGGCTGTGGTGTAGGCCTGCAGCGGCAGCTCCAATTCAACCCCTAGCCTGGGGATTGGACCCCTGACCTGGGAACTTTCATGTGACGCAGGTGTAGCTCCAAAGGGAAAAAACCAAAAACATATAGTGTGGTAGATTAAATTAATTAAATAATTACATAGACATTTTAAGTGACAGTTGTGAATGTGATGAAGAAAGAGCATCTGGGATTGTGGGAGCAGATAATGGGGCCTAATGATTCTGTGGTCAGGAAAGGTTTTCCTGAGGAAATGACATTTGAGGTATAATTTTAAAAAATTCATTCATTTTAATTGTATAGATGGATGAATATTGACCAATCCATGTAAGCACCATTACAATCAGGATATGGAACAGTGCTGTTACTCTGAAAAATTTTCTGAGGCCTGTGTTTCCCCCCCACCACCATTTTCTAGGCCATACCCAAGCCATATGGAAGTTTCTGGGCCAGGAATCAAATCTGTGCTGCAGTTGTGACTTGTACCAATGCTTGTAAGGAATGCAGCAATGCTGGATTCCTTAATCCACTGCACCACAAGGGAGCTCTTATTGGCCCATTTTTTAATTGGGTTGTCTTTTTTTTTTTTTTAGGGCCATACTTGTGGCATATGGAGTTTGCACATCTCTTGTTAGATTTATTCCCAGCTATTCAGTTTTTTGGAATGCTATTATACATGATATTTTTGAAAATTTAATTTTCTAATTGGAAATATATAGAAATACAGTTGATTTTTGTATATTGATCTTTTTCTCTAGTTACCTTATTGATTCTAATATTTGTTAAAGATTCTCTTGGGTTTTTAATGCATTCAGTCATGTCATCTATGAATAATTACATGTCTTTTACAGTCTATTTCTTTTTTCCCACTACTTTATTTCTATTCTTTTTTAATACTATGGATTTATTATGAATAGACTTGGTGTTAATGGATATTTTTGTCTTGTTCCTGAGTTCTTGTTTTGTATCCTGAAAGTTCAATATCTCATCAGTAAGGTAATACTGAGTATACATGTTTTGTAAATGAGATTTGTTTGATTAAGGATGCTTCTATTCTTAATTTTTTAAGGTCTTTATTATGAGTGGGTGTTAAATTTAATCAGATAATTTTCCATCATTGAGATGATTATATGTGTTTTGGTAATTTAGTGAATTATAATGATTATTTCCAAAAGTTAAAGCAACCTGTATTCCTGGAATAAATTCCTTTGGTTATATAATGCATTGTCTTTTTTAGTATAGTCTAGATTTTATTTGCTAAAATTTTGGTTAGGATTTTTCTATCTGTTCATGAGAAATACTGGCCTGTAAATTTCCTCTTTGTGATGTCATTGTCGGGTTTTGGTATCAGAATTTGGTGACCTTATTAAGAATTGGGAATTGTCCCCCATTTTTGTGTTTTCTGAAAGATTGCATATGGTTCACTGAGTTCTGTACTTAACTATTTTATTTCTTTCATTATACTACATTGGGTTTAATTGCTGTCTTTTCCTGATTGTTGCAGATGGAAGCTTATGTATTAATTTTTTCAACTTTTTTTAAATAGGCATTTTATTTTTTTTTAATTTTTTAATTAAAAAAATTTTTTTTTGTCTTTTTGTCTTTTCTAGGGCCACGCTCGTGGCCTATGGAGGTTTCCAGGCTAGGGGTCTAATCAGAGCTGTAGCCACCGGCCTTTGTCAGAGCCACAGCAACGCAACCTGCACCACAGCTCATGGCAACACCAGATCCTTAACCCACTGAGCGAGGCCAGGGATCAAACCTGCAACCTCATGGTTCCAAGTCAGATTCGTTAACCACTGCACTATGACGGGAACTCCTAAATAGGCATTTTAAAGCTATAAATTGTCCTTTTAACATAGCTATAGCTACATGTCACAAAGTTTGATGTTGCATTTTCATTATCATTCAGTTAATCATGTGTTCTAATTTCTATTGTCATTTCTTCATTGACTGACAGTTTATTGGTTTTCTGTTGTTGATTTCTAGTTTAATTCCACTGCTCAGAAACATGCAATGTGTGATTTCAGTCATTTGTTGTTTGTTGGCTTGCTCTTTGGCCCAGTATATATGTGGTCTAGTTTGGTCTGTGTTCCTTGAGTACTTGAGAAGAATGTATATTATGCATATGTTGTGTATAGTAGTCTATGCATCGAATTCTTAATAGTGATGTCAAATCTTTTATATTCTTGGGTTTTTAAAAAAATTTTTCTTTGGTTTTTTTGTTACTTTGGTCTCTCTGTTCTTTCAGTTACTGGAAGAAGTGTATTAAAATCTCCAACTATTATTATGGATTATCCTGTTTTTCCTTTCAGTTCTGTCAGCTTTTGCTTTATGGATTTTGAAGCTGTGATATGAAATACGTGTACATTTATGATTCTTATATTCCTGTTGAATTGATCCTTTTATCATAATAAAGTGTCCCTCTAGTATTTCTAGTACTATTTATTGACTTAAGTCAGTCATCTGATACAGTGACATCAATATACTTTGATTAGTATTTGCATATTATTCTTTTTCTTTTAACACATATGTGTCTTTAAGTTTAAAGTGGATCTCTTCCTGGAGTTCCCATCGTGGCTCAGTGGAAATGAATATGACTAGGAGCCATAAGGTTTTGGGTTCGATCCCTGGCCTCACTCCGTGGGTTAAGGATCCAGTGTTGCCATGAGCTGTGGTGTAGGTCGGAGACACAGCTTGGATCCTTCATTGCTGTGGCTGTGGCGTAGGGCAGCAGCTGTAGCTCCAATTAGACCCCTAGCCTGGGAATCTCCATGTGCTATGGGTGCAGCCCTCAAAAGACAAAAAAACAAGTAAATAAATAAAGTGGATCTCTTTTAAACAGAATATAGTTGATATTTTAAAGTTCAGTCTAATAATATTTTTTATTTTACTGATTTGAGGAGTCCATATACATTTAACATAGAACATGCTGTCGTAGGATTTGAGTCTGTTATCCTGATACTAGTTTCTTATTTGTCTGTTTCTGGTCCTTCTTTGAATTAATCAAGCATTTGTTCCTCTCAACTAATTTTTTAGCAATACATTTTTTATATGTGTGTATGCATTTTTAAGTAGTTGCCTAAGATATCACAGTGTGCACCCTTGAGTTATTAGATTCCAGTCTAAATTTACTTTTTTTTTTTTTTTTTGCTTTTTAGGGCCACACCCTCAGCATAGGGAAGTTCCCAGGCCAGGGGCTGAATTGGAGCTACAGCTGCTGGCCTCTGCCACAGCCACAACAACTCTGGATCTGAGTTACGTCTGTGACCTACATCACAACCCAGACATGGACCCACTGAGCGAGGCCAGGGATCAAACCTGTATCTTCATGGATACTAGTCAGGTTCGTTTCTGATAGGACACAATGGGAACTCCCGCAACACCAGATCCTTCACCCACTGAGAAGCCAGGGAGTGAACCCTCATTCTCATGGATACTAGTCAGGTTCTTTACCGCTGAGCCACATTGGGAATTCCTAAATTTGAAAAATATAAGAAATTTACAACAATTTAACTTTGTGTATCCTGCTGTCCTTTATGTTAGTCTTGTCATACTTTATACTTCTACATATGTTTAAGCTATACAAATCATTGTTATTGTTATTTTAAATGTTAATATTTTTATTTACCTACATATTTATCTTTCCATTCCTCTCTATTAATTCCATTGGTTCTGTGCTTCCGTCTGGGGTTATTTTAGGTTGATGAATTCTCTTCACTCATAATGCATTATTTCAGCTTTGTTCATATGAAACTATTATTCATCTTTTTTTTTTGGAGGACACTTTCTCCTGGTATAGATAACTAGGTTGGTTCGTTTATTTTCTTATTTTCTTTTTCTGTTTTAGCACTTTAAAGATGTCACTTTTTTTTTTTTTTGGATTTTTGCCTTTTCTAGGGCTGCTCCCGCGGCATATGGAGGTTCCCAGGCTAGGGGTTGAATCGGAGCTGTAGCTTCTGGCCTATACCAGAGGCACAACAATGCAGGATCCAAGCCACGTCTGCGACCTACACCACAGCTCAGGGCAATGCCAGATCCTTAACCCACTAAGCAAGGCCAGGGATCGAACCTACAACCACATGGTGCCTAGTTGGATTTGTTAACCACTGAGCCATGACGGGAACTCCTAAATATGTCACTTTTTTTGGTCTTTTATTTCTATTGTTTCTGATAAAAAAGGGGGGGTTTTGGTCTAATTGTCATTCCTCTGAAGCAGTCATTTTTCCTGCCTACTTTTAAGATTTTTTACTTCAACTTTTGTTGTTAGGGCTTTGCTGTATCTAGTTGTGGTTTTCTTCATATCCTGCTGAGGTTTGTAGAGCTTTGTACATTTGCTGGAGACTCATGTCTTTTGTTAGGTTTGGAAAATTCTTTTTTTTTTTTTTTTTTTTTTTTTTTTTTGTCTTTTTGCTATTTCTTGGGCCGCTCCCACTGCATATGGAGGTTCTCAGGCTAGGGGTCTAATCGGAGCTGTAGCCACCGGCCTACGCCAGAGCCACAGCAACGCAGGATCCGAGCCACGTCTGCAACCTACACCACAGCTCACGGCAACGCTGGATCGTTAACCCACTGAGCAAGGGCAGGGATCGAACCCTCAACCTCATGGTTCCTAGTCGGATTCGTTAACCACTGCGCCACGACGGGAACTCCGGAAAATTCTTGATTAGCATTCTTCCTTTTTTTTTAATGGCCACACCTGCAGCATTTGAACATTCTCAGGCTAGGTCGAATTGGAGCTTCAGCTGCTGGCCACAGCCACAGCAATGTGGGATCTGAGCCGAGTCTGCAACCTACACCACAGCTCACGGCAATACCGGATCATGGACCCACTGAGTGAAGCCAGGAATCGAACCAGTATCCTCATGGATACTAGTCAAATTTGTTACCGCTGAGCCATGATGGGAACTCCTTGACTAGCATTCCTATTGCTATGTATTCTTTTCTTTTCTTTTTTTTTTTTTTTTTTTTTTTGGTCTCTTCTTTTAAGGGCCACACCCTCGGCATATGGATGTTCCCAGTCTAGGAGTTGATTCAGATTTAGGTTGATTTTAGGTTTTTTTCTAGTTTTTGGCTATTATGAATAGCACTGCTTGTGGGCAGCATGTACAGGTTTTGTGTAAATGAGTGTCTTCAGTTCTTGGGTCTATACCAGGAGTGGAATTGCTAGGTCATATGGTAACTCTGTGTTTAACTTTCTGAGAATCAACCAAATTGGTCTCCACAACAGCTGCACCATTTTAGTCTGATCAGTATGTATGAGAGTTATTTTCTCTGAATTCTTGCTAACACTTATTACTTTTTCTAGTTGGGTTTTTTTTTTTTTTTTTTTTTCTGACTTTTGTCCTTTTAGAGCTGCAACCGTGACATATGGAGGTTCCCAGGCTAGAGGTCGAATTGGAGCTATTGCTGCTGGCCTAAGTACGCCACAGCCACAGCCAAGCTGCGTCTGCAACCTACACCACAGCTCACAGCAAAGCTGGGTCCTAAACCCACTGAGTGAGGCCAGGGATCGAACCCACAACTTCATGGTTCTGGTCGGATTCGTTTCTGCTGCTCCATGATGGGAACTCCCCCTTTTTTTTTTTTTTAATTATTATGGCTATCCTAATGGGTGTTGGCCGTTTATTCTTATTTCTTAGAATACCTTGTAACTTTTTAGTTGAGGTTTTATAGATTTCTTAGGGCTGATCTATTTCAGTTTTGACCTTAATCCAAGGAGAGATTTTTTTTTGAAGTCTCATCAGAGAGCTTGAGTTGTTTATGAAGGCCCTTCTGATTTGATGGGGTCTATACACCAGTTCTTCTCTCCCTTTGAACTGGGTGAAACCTGAAATCTCTGCTCAGCTCTTTTGCTTCCTAACTGCTGTTTTCTGCTAGTTTTCTTGAATTTCCCCCTCTTTGTGATTTTCCCTCTCTGGGACTTGGTTTTTTTGTTTCCAGCTCTCTAGTAGCCAAAAACTCTATTTCTATCTCAAGTCCAGTAGGACTACCACTTTCTACTTAGGCTCCATTTTCCTGTTACACAGCAAAGTCAGGGAAAAGCCAAGGTGATTGTGAAGCTGATTTTTCCATTTTCCTCCTTTCAGGAGTTGTAGCCTGTCCTGTTCCTCTCTGTGTACATTATTTCTCAGTGCCTTCAAATGGTCTCCACATTTGTCTGGATTTTATAACAAAATTAGTAAGAGGGTTAGTTTGATGCAAACTATTCTATTATGATGGGAACTGTGAATACTGACTTATGAATGCATCATAAAAAAATGAAAAACTGATACCTATTGAGAGTGAGAGTAAAATTTCAGCAGAAAACTTGGATAAGAATATAGAAGGAATTTTATTTTCAAACAAGAGGATCAAGGTAGCCACATTGAAAAGATGATTAAAAAGTGAGGTATGTGATACTGAATTGATGTTTAGTAATTTTTTTGAAAATGGAACAAAGTCATTAAGTGTTTAAAGACTGCAAATTAGAAAAAGAATTTAAGATAATTAAAGAGAAAATATTTAATAAGCAATTACTGGATTGGATTTAGTAGTGAAAAAATTAAGGTTATGAATTTGAAATGGGCCCTGTTAGAGTAGCATGTGGTTAATTTTATAAGTGTTAGTGGTTATGAGGTGGTTGGAGACTGGAGTGTTTACATGTGATGTCTGAAGAACAGTGTCTATCCAGTGAATGTGCCAGGGAGGATTGTGTTTGCAAAATCTGGGTGGTACAGACCCAGTAAATGTGGGAAGAAGGGTATGACAAGTTATAGGAATGGACACTGTGTTTAGAATGTAGCCAAGTGGAGAAAGAAGGCAATAATTGATTTGTAATGCAGTTTCCTTTGAGGCTCTGTGGGTTGCTAACCCAACTAGTATTCATGAGGTACGGACTCAATCTCTGGCCTATTCAGGGGGTTAAGGATCTGGTGCTGCCGTGAGCTGTTGTACAGGTCAGGTCACATATGTGACTCGGATCCTGTGTTTATGGTGTAGGCCAGCAGCTACAGCTTCAATTCGACCCCTAGCCTGGCAACTGCCATAGCAGCATGGCCCAAAAAAGAAAAAAGAAAATGATTTCTAAAGAACAGTCCTCCCCTATCTTCTTGCACACTTAAAAAATGGAGGTTTGGAAAGAAACAAGCTGTGTGCTCTCTCTACACAAGTATCCCCAAGAAGGGGAGCCAGGTGTTGCAGAGCCCCTTGTATCTGTGTTTTTCCTTTCGCCCTTTTGTGAACTCTCAAGGTTAGTCAGTGATTTTCTTCACACTTTCATTAGGAAATTTGCCAAAGGCATCCTTTTGAGGCAGCTGTCTCTGTACCCTTGGAGGCCATCAGTAATGTTTCCGATCTATAGGAATAGTCGGCACAAAAATGTTTGGCTGAATCTTTGTGGTTTAAAACATTGCCTTTCCAACCCCCCCATAACTGTAAAATAAATCATATTTTGAACCTTCTGGTCCTTTTGTAGGTTTTTGTTACTATTTTTTTTCAGGTGAAATCCGTCATTAATAGTAAATATATCCAAATATATTAATAATGAAAGGAGCCTTAATTTTTTTAAACATAATTTAAATAACAATAGGAGGTACATAAGAAATCCTTACATATAAATAGTTTTTGTATAGAATGTTAAAACTTTTAATTTCCACTGTAAAGTAAAAATATACTTTGTGCTGTTCTTTTGGTCTAAGGTGGTCAGATAATATATTCATGCTAATGATCCTGTCAAGTTTTTGGAGCATTTTAAACATGATGTTAATAAGGTCATGATTAAAACGCATTGGGATAAGTTGACATGCATTTGTGTTTTTGTTCCTGTTCAATAGAATAATATAGGCAACTATTATACCGTATGCATCTTTAATATATTAGTCTAACTGTTTTTCTTGTTTTCCTAAACTGTCTTCTTTCAGCCACCCACACAGAATATGCCTATGGGTCCTGGAGGGATGAATCAGAGCGGCCCTCCCCCACCCCCACGCTCTCACAACATGCCTTCAGATGGAATGGTAGGTGGGGGTCCTCCTGCACCACACATGCAGAACCAGATGAACGGCCAGATGCCTGGTAAGTTTTTCTCCTCTAAGACATTAACACCAGAGTTGCTTAGCAACTGAAACGACATGGGGGCTCAAGGGATACTAGATTGTTGATGACAAAACTGCTTTGAATGCCCCCGAGTACAAGCTCTCTTAGAGTTTGTTAGCTACAGAGCTACGTGACCTGTATTCAGTGTTTATCAGGCTGCCCTTGGGCTTTGATGTAGCTGACACACAGCATTCCTCTGATGAACAGAACTGGCTAAATTTAGTCTGTCTGAAACTATGCAATACAGCTGACTTTAGAAGCTTTTGGGGGAAAAAAGGCATTGTGCCATGGCTTAAGAATTAAAATCTATTTATAAAAATGTATTATAACATTTCCCTGAGTTTTGTATTTACTTAAAAATTTATTGATCTCAGACGTAGTATTGCTGGAAAAAACACATGGGGGAGGAAACAAAACAGTTCTAAAAGTGCTAATGTATTTAATATTTCCTCGTTGATCTACTGAAACTGGGTATGGATTTTTATGAATACCTATGTTTATAGCATAATATAAACATGGAAATTGATATTGAAGCAAAATTAAAAGCTGAGCTGTATCAGCTTTCTTATATAATGAACCATTTACTATTTATCCTTTTTAAATTTAGAGCCACTTAAAATGTCTTTCAGACCATTGGATGTTTACTTAGTTACCTTTGGCTGGTTGAATTTTTTAATCTGAAAAGTAGTTAAACTATTTTGTTTTTGTAATGTCAGCCACAACCTGTGCTCATAATTTTTGGAGGGGCATTTTCTACATTTGTATAAGAATATTTTTACTTTCTAAAGGCAAAGGTTATTTTCATTAGCAAAAAGAAAGTATTATACAAATAGCGACAGTGTGGGTAAATTAAAGTAACAGATCACTTTCTTTTGAAAATTAGTAATTAGCACCCTTAGGGTAGTGTCATCTTTGCTGATTGTGATTGTTGGTAGCATTGTTGTCCAGGGACTATGGGTGTAGAAAATGAAGCAGAAGAGAGCACAGAGTAAAAGAAGCCAGGTAGCTTGGTATATAGGAGATTGGTGTGTGATTGGTTCTGTAAGAGGGTCATGGTATTTTGGTGGCCGTCTTCTATTTCCTGCCAGGGTTTCCATAGGTGAAGGCCTATGCACCCCTCACTCCACATAGGGGTAGGGATGAAGACATAACTGCTTGTCAGATTGTAGTCAGAAGGAAGCTTCTTGCTCAGTCTACACTGAGGTCATCAGGACACATTATTTTTAAAACTGGTAGGGTAGTGCTAATGCAGGTAGGAAGTTAGGGGAGTCTTGTGACTTTCTGTGGTGGTACCTTTAATTAGGATTTTGACTCATCTTTTCCAGGTAACATTCAAGCCTAAAGCTGAGGAAGGCATTGAGCAGAAATATAATTAAATGTTAACATTATGTTTAGGCTTTTGTGTAAGGCCATCTGGAGTGAGTTGTAGTCTTTATGAGCCAGAAATTTTCAACCCATTATGACCTAGAATACTGTACTGAATTCTACAGAATTCTGTTGTCCAGAATACTGTGGAGCATCTAAAACAATTTATAGTTAGAGAGTTTAAATTAGGTGTAGGAGAAGTTGGAAGTCCAGTTACTTATATTGTTTTTTTTTTTTTTTTTGCTTTTTGTTTTTTTGTTTTGTCTTTTTGCGATTTCTTGGGTCGCTCCCGCAGCATATGGAGGTTCCCAGGCTAGGGGTCCAACTGGAGCTGCAGCTGCCGGCCTACACCAGAGCCACAGCAACTCGGGATCCGAGCCTTGTCTGCAACCTACACCACAGCTCAACGTGGATTGACAACGCTGGCTTGTTAACCCACTGAGCAAGGGCAGGGATCGAACCCACAACCTCGTGGTTCCTAGTCGGATTCGTTAACCACTGTGCCACGACGGGAATTCCTAAATTGTTTTTATTTAATAAGTTTCTTGCTATATTTAGCCAACATTTTTATACACACAACTTTGTTGTGAGCCACACAGAAAGCCTGATATACAACTTTGTTTCTAGGATCTTAATTTCTGATTTTAGTTTTGTTTTTAATATTTTATAACTTAAGCTGTAGTGCTACTTTTGTGCTGTTTGTTTCTAGGATCTTAATTTCTGATTTTAGTTTTGTTTTTAATATTTTATAACTTAAGCTGTAGTGCTACTTTTGTGCTGTTTGATCTTGGTCAAATATCCTGTCAGTCTCAGGTTCCTTTTAAAAATTTTTTAACTGATTAAAAATTAAATAATATGGTAGCAAAATCAAAAGATATGAAAAGGCATATAGCCCCTACCTACCTAGACTCTTTGTTCTAGATAGTCATTGGCCTCTAGTTATCCTTAAAACATATGCATGTATACATTGCTTTTTCTTCTAGTTTTTTAATAAAACAAATGGTAGCATACATTAGGTGGTGTTACATGTCTTTTTTTTTTTTTTTTTTTTTTTTAGCCTTTAAAGGTAAAGGATTTATCTTAGAGACCATGAGGATATAAAGATATATTTTGGAGACCAACCAGTATGCTTCATTCTTTTTGGTTACTGTATTACATTCTTTCTTTCTTTTTTTTTTTTTTTTTTTCTCTATATGGCTGCACCTGGAGCACATGGAAGTTCCTGGGCTAGGAGTCAATTCAGAGCTGCAGCTGGGGCCTACACCACAACCATGGCAACACCTGATCGGAGCCACATGTGCAGCCTATGCTGCAGTTTGCAGCAATGCCAGATCCTTAAGACACTGAGGGAGGCCAGGGATTGAACCTGCATCCTTACAGAGATGATGTTGTATCCTTAACCCACTGAGCCACAATGGGAACTCCAGCACTCTAATTTATTTGTCCAGATCTCTTATAATGGAAGTATAAGTTATTTCTAGTCTTTTGTTATTAAAAATTATGCTATTTTGAATATGTCTATAAAATATAAATAAGTAAATAAATAAACTTTGCATCCATATACGTATGTACACAAAAATTTATGTATTTATAAGATAAATTCCTGGAACTGAATTGGCTAGGTTAAAGGTATAAGCATTTTAAAATAATGGTAGTTCTTGTCACATTGGTCTGTGTAGAAATAATACTTATTTATACATTTATATTCTCTCAACAAAGTATAAAAGTGCTTTTTTCTTTATACTATATTTGGAACAAACTTGATTTTTTCAAATCTGAAGGATGAAAAATGGGTCTCATATATATATATTTTTTTTTCTTTTTTTTTTTTGGCTTTTTAGGGCTGCACCCGCAGCATATGGAGGTTCTCAGGCTTGGAGTCTAATTGGAGCTACAGCTGCCAGCCACATAGCCACAGCCACAGCCACAGCCACAGTAATGCCAGATCCGAGCCACATCTGTGACCTACACCACAGCTCATGGCAATGCCAGGTCCTTTAGACACTGAGCAAGGCCAGGAATCAAACCCACAGCCTCATGGTTGCTAGTCGGATTCATTTCCTCTGCGCCACAATGGGAGATCCAGGGTCTCATAGTTTTATTTATTTATTTATTTTTGGCTTTTTAGGGCTGCACTTGGGGCACATGGAGGTTCCCAGGCTAGGGGTCCAGTCAGAGCTGTAGCTGCTGGCCTACGCCACAGCAACAAGAAGTTGGGACCCAAGCCATGTCTGCCTCCTACACCACAGCTCACGGCATCACCAGATCCTTTACCCACTGAGCAAGACCAGGGATCGAACCGGCGTCCTCATGGGTACCAGTCAGATTTGTTTCCACTGAGCCATGACGGGAACTCCTGTGCCATAGTTTAAGATCTTTTATGGTTCTTGGTTTTTTGGCACACTTAAGAACCCCCTTCCATTCAAAGATTATTTTAAAAATTCCCCATTTTGAAGTACTCTTTTATGGTTCTTTGCTTTTTCTTTCTTCTTTTTTTTAATGTTTAGGTTTTTTATCATCTGGATTTATTTGTGGTAGAAGGAATGTGGTGGGGATCCACGCTGTATTTTTCTGGATGTATACTCCATTGTCACAGCATCATTTCTTGAATTATCTTTTACCCACTGATACTTAATATCATTGCCATATCATTTACCAAATTATGCATTTGGATCAGTTTTCAGACCGTGCTCTGGGATTATTGATCTCTTAATCAACTCATTTTTGTGTTAGTCCTACGATTGTTTAATTACTCTAGATTTATATGTTTTGGTGTCTTAAAAAGCAAGTCTTCCTTCATTATTCTTTTTTTTTTTTTCCCCAGAATGTTCCTAGCTTTTCGCAAGTATCAGTTTCTTAATCTGTAAAACGAGAATAATAATGTCTACCTCACAGTGTTTGCTGTCATTCATATAAAGTATTTACTTTATGTGTTATTGGTTAAATACTCAAGTAATTGTTTGGCATTATTACTGTATTAATGCGAAAACTATGTAAAAGCTTTTTAAGGTATTTTCGTATAGATCATCTGTTTAACCTTCATCTTTTGCTTCTGATCGTTTTTCTTCAAAGGGCCTAACCATATGCCTATGCAGGGACCTGGACCCAATCAACTCAATATGACAAACAGTTCCATGAACATGCCTTCAAGTAGCCATGGATCCATGGGAGGTTACAACCATTCCGTGCCATCATCACAGAGCATGCCAGTACAGAACCAGATGACAATGAGTCAAGGGCAGCCAATGGGAAACTATGGCCCAAGACCAAATATGAATATGCAACCAAACCAAGGTAAGTAAGCTTTATATAATTTTTGACTAGAATTCTATATTAGCCTTTGAAAATCAGACAATTTTTTCAAAATGTTTGCTGATTTACATAAGTTTGAAGTAACAATCATATCCCTAGAAAAGGAACTTTGAGTTTGAAACCAACTTAACCTTTTTTCAACTTATTTGTTTTTAGGTCTTTTGGACAGTTTATTTGAGATTCTATATATTTCTTATTTATTTCTTTATTATTTTTTATTTTTTATTTTTGTCTTAGGGCCGTACCTGTGGCACATGGAGGTTCTCAGGCTAGGGGTTGAATCGAAGCTGTAGCCTCTGTCCTATACCACAGCCACAGCAACGCCAGATCCGAGCCACGTCTGCAACCTACACCACAGTTCAATGCCAGATCCTTTACCCACTGAGTGAGGCCAGGAACCTCATGGTTCCTAGTTGGATTTGTTTCCACTGTGCCATGATGGGAACTCCTGATTTTGATTTTTTATTTTATTTTATTTTTTTGTCTTTTTGCCTTTTCTGTGGCCACTTCCACAGCATGTGGAGGTTCCCAGGTTAGGGGTCCAATCGGAGCCATAGCCGCCAGCCTACGTCACAGCCACAGCAACCTGAGATCCGAGCCACCTCCCAACCCACACCACAGCTCACGGCAACGCCGGATCCCCAACACACCAAGCAAGGCCAGGGATCAAACCTGAAACCCCGTGGCTCCTAGTCGGATTCATTAACCACTGAGCCACGATGGGAACTCCTGATTTTGATATATTTATTTTTATTTATTTTTTATTTTTTTTTAAAGCTAATCAATGAGTACCCGAACTTTTGGTTAGAACTAGAAAATTGAGAAAATATAATTTTATCTTTGTATGTACACTCCTGATAAAACATCTAGGCTTTGGCTCATTTTGCTTGTGAGGGATATTTTAACTTCTAAGAATTTCCCTTTGTTGTTTTCTGATGCTGTGTCTCAGCATTAATGGTAATTTTAACATAATTTGTTAGGAGAATGTTCAGTGAAGGTGCTGCTATGTTCTTTTATTCTTAGAGTGGTGTGAAGTCTATTAATGTTTATTACCAGTCTCAGAGAATGAAATTGTTATCATGTTTCTCTTTTTAAGTATTCTTGTGAATACTTAAATGATTAATGATTCCATATTTTTACACATTATGGAATGATCACCATGATAAGTCCAGTTAATAATAACTAAAAACCAGTAAGTGGCGCTCTCTTCTGCTAATTGCCTGTTAAAACATTTGGCCTGTTGCCAGCCTAAAGCTATTTCAGTTACAAAATGTGGTGAGGTTAAGAGTATAAGAGAGAATTAAATGTATTTGCAGTTAAATTTTCTAGATTTTTGCTTATGAAAAACAAATCACCAAAGTACACCCAAATGAAGTTGATATTAATCTGTTGATGGTTATTTTTTATGAAATAATATATTTTGATTTTAAAATATTAAGATATTTTCTATAATTTTGATAAAATACACCAGAAGCAAAGAGAGATAACAGAACAAAAGGTCAATGAATATAGTTTCACAAAAATGGCACTTGCTTCATGTTTTCACCCCGAACTTTGTTTAGTGCTGATGATGGAAAATTTTTTTTTTTTATTATGTCAATTAAAGTTTCAAAACAACAAAAAAATTCCAGTTAGTGGTAGATTAGAAGGGGGTTCAGATGTTTCTTCATAGTTCGATTACCAGGAAAGAAAGCAAGAAAATTGATAATGATGCTTACTGCAACTACGTTAATGATGGTACACTTCTTAGAAACTGTAGTTAAAGAAAGACAGGATGTGTGCAAAAATGGGTCTTGTCACAGCATGGTTTGATATGACATCATAAGATTTGAAAGAGAAAAAAAATACATGCAGCCAAGTGCATGTAGAAAATAGTTTCTGTTTTTGGAGAAAGGAGTTGAAGTATTTATAGGAATTTTTTGTTCAGAACAGAGGGACCAATTATTCTTTTTATGGTTTTAACTAAAATTTCTTTTGAGTTGTAATTGACATACAATATTAGTTTCAGGTATACAGCATAATGATTCTGTGTTTTTACACATTATGAAGTGATCACCATGATTAGTCCAGTTACTGTTTGTCAGCGAACAAAATTGTTAAATATCATTGACTGTTCACTCTGTGTATATTATATTCCCGTAACTTATTTTATAGCTGGCAAAAGTTTGTACCTCTTAATCTATTTTACCTATTTCATCATCTTCCCCAAACTGCCCCAATTGTTCTTTTTAGAAACATGTTTTGTTAATGCACAGTTTTTCCTCATACTATAGAAGTTATACTACTTTTTGCTTTGTTCTCTTAAGAAAATAGTATATAAAAATGACTGTGGAGTTCCCGTCGTGGCGCAGTGGTTAACAAATCCAACTAGGAACCATGAGGTTGCGGGTTTGATCCCTGGCCTTGCTCAGTGGGTTGGGGATCCGGCATTGCTGTGGGCTGTGGTGTGGGTCGCAGACGCGGCTTGGATCCCGAGTTACTGTGGCTGTGGTGTAGGCCGGTGGCTGCAGCTCCGATTGGACCCCTAGCCTGGGAACCTCCGTATGCTGCGGGAGCGACCCTAGAAAAGGCAAAAAGATAAAAAAAAAAAAAAAAAAAAAGACTGTGTAGTAATTACCGCAGAAAAAATAATGAGAAATTTATATGAGGTTATAGTAGTACTTGCTTAAGTTTTAATATTCATTTTATTATAAAGTATTTCCTTAGGTAGTTTTATAAAAGTAATTACATATTTTTAGTTTTTTTCTGTTTTGATAATAGAAAAAAGTTGGAGACTACGTTTTAAATAGTTTTTCTTAAAGAAAAGCTTGAAAAATACCAAAATTCTATAAAAAGAAACATTTTTGACTTTTAACAATTTTTGTTAATGTTTGTTGAGATATTAGAAGTTCTTTGAGTTAATTTAGTTTTCAGGATATTGAAATCTTTTGGCTATCCCCATATTTCTATATACATATATCTGTGTCAAGATAATTAGAAAAAAATGTTAATAGTCACTTGTGATTTTTTTAATAATGGAATTTATTAGTCAAGGAAAAGAAATATCTGTGAGGTTTCTTTCTTTTTTTTTTAACTTATTTTTTATTGTTATTTCCACCAACAGACTTTTGAGATTTCTTAGATTAAACCTCTGTCAGGAGTTCCCATTGTGGTACAGTGGGTTAAGAATCCAGCTGCAGAACTGCAGCAACTTAGGTCCCTGGGGAGGCCCAGGTTCCATCCCTGGCCCAGTGGCAAAGTGGGTTGAGGATCCAGCATTGCTGTAGCTGCAGTGTAGGTTGCTGCAGCTGTGTGTAGGTCTCAGCTGTGGCTGGGATTCAATCTCTGGTCCAGGAACTTCCATATGCCAGGGTGCAGCTATAAAAAACAAAGCCTCTGTCAACTGACCAAAAACAAGAGGAAAAAAAAAATCCAGAGAATTTTTGTTTATTTTTAAAATTATTTGTTTGTTTATTTATTTTTTGTCTTTTTGCCTTTTCTAGAGCCAATCCCACGGCATAGGGAGGTTCCCAGGCTAGGGGTCTAATCCGAACTGTAGCCACCGGCCTACTCCAGAGCCTCAGCAGCACAGGATCCAAGCGGCATCTGCGACCTACATCACAGCTCATGGCAACACCAGATCCTTAACCCACAGAGCAAGGCCAGGGATTAAACCCGCAACCTCATGGTTCCTAGTCAGATTTGTTAACCACTGTGCCACAACGGGAACTCCCAGAGAATTTTTTTTAAATGGAACAATTAAGTGGCAATTATTTAATCATATTGTCACATTAGTAATTTTTAATTATTTAACTGACATATTTGGGAATTTGATTTGATGATGTCATAGTAATTTTCTAAACAAAACATTGCAGGTCAAGATTTAGATGTTTTATTCTGGCAGTTTTGAAGTGGCTTTGTTTTTCGCCCTCTTCCTTTCTTCTTTCTCTCTCAGCTCTGAGAATGAAATTAAAGGGAAAAGAAGTATCTTGTCTAAAAATCTTGTCATTGTAATTTGAGAGTCTAACTGAAATTAATCTTAAGAATAGATATCTCATACACTTACAATTTATCATTTTGATTATTTAAAAAGAAAGAAGTATGGTGCTAATTTATACTCACAGTTCCAATATAAAAAGGCATATTGTGTACTAGGGTTATAGTTTAAAAAAATAGAATTGATGCAAAGATTAATATAACAAAAACATGTAGACCTACTACACAAAATATGTCATTTCAGAAAGTTGGCCCCAGGTGCTCCCATCGCAGCTCAGTAGTTAATGAACCCAAGCAGCATCCATGAGGATGCAGGTTCGATCCCTGGCCTTGCTCAGTGGGTTAAGGATCCTGTGTTACCGTGAGCTGTGGTGTAGGTCGCAGATGTGGCTCAGAGCCCATGTTGCTGTGGCTCTGGTGTAGGCCAGCGGCTACAGCTCCGATGGGACCCCTAGCCTGGGAACCTCCATATGCCGTGGGTGTGGCCCTAAAAAGGCACACACACACTCAAAAAAGGGGGGCTATACAAAAAGTTAGCCCCATTACATTTACAGAATAATATTACTCTGTTTATGGTCGTTAAAAAATATTTAAGTTACTATTTTTTTCTTTAAAAAAATGAGCTTATATGACAATGGCTTTGTAATTGGTGCCTACTTTTAGTTGTACATGTTTTATCCCTATCTGTGAATTGAAAAGACAAAAGCTAATTTTTTTTTTTTTTTTTTTTTTTGCTTTTTAGGGCCACCTCTGAGGCATATGGAAGTTCGTAGACTAGAGGTCAAATCAGAGCTATAGCTGCCAACCTTCGCCACAGCAACTCGGGATCCCAGACTTGTCTATGATCTATCTATACCACAGCTCATGGCAATGCCAGATTTGCGACTAACTGAGCAAGGTCAGGAATTGAACCTACATCATCATGAATACTAGTCAGATTCATTTCTGCTTTGCCACAAAGGGGAACTCCCCAAAGTGTTTTTTGGGTTTGTTTATTTTTTGTCTTTTTGTCTTTTTAGGGCCTCACCTGTGGCATATGGAGGTTCCCAGGCTAGGGGTCCAGTCAGAGCTACTACAGCTGCTGGCCTACACCACAGCCACAGCAACACCAGATCTGAGCCGCATCTGCTGCCTATACCACAGCTCACAGCAATGCTGGCTTCTTAACCCACTCAGTGAGGACAGGGATCGAACCCACAACTTCATGGATCCTAGTCAGATTCATTTCCGCTGTGCCACGACAGGAACTCCTCTGTTTTCTCTTATGAGGACTACTGCTTTTAGATTAAAGGTTTGACAAGTTTTTAATATTAATTTCTTTCTTAAATTGCTAGCAAAATGTAAACAGTCAACCCAGCAAACTTTCCATTCATTTTCACTATTATCCAGATTAAGTTCATTGATGATCAGTTTGAACTGTAAGACTGTTCAGATTGATTGCCATCTTATGTGTTGGATCTGCTCATTCATATAGAGAGCATCAACAACATTAGAATTCAAAAAGCTCCAGAAAGGAAGAAGTTGGCCTCTTTTGTTCACACTGTTTTGTTCTGGTGCTCAGAACAAATCCTGAGGGTAGGCATACAAGTCTGTTTCTTCAGTGAATATGATTTGAAACCAAATGTTAAAGGATAACCTGGAAAGACAGAGTTAGTTCTTAAAGACGTCGCTTTAAGAGTCAAATTAGAATAGTAAGGCTTAATTGGCACAACACTGTAAATCAACTATAATTAAAAAAAAAAAATAGTAAGTCTTTCTGGAGCATAGTAAGGCTTTCTGGAGTAACAGTTAAATTTGACAGAATCAGTATGTTTTTCATTCCCAGGCATTAGTTATTATAGCATTCCTCATTTAACACCATTTTATGTATTATGTGTTTAGATATAAAGATTTTCACAAATTCTTATATTTGTGTTAAAGCATGTATTTCACAAGTTCCAGGTATGGTTTATAATTCTTCAGAGCTAGATCCAAGACTTGGCCCCATAGATTATTGTGTGTGGGATCTTTGACTAAATTACTTAATTTGATGCATATAAAAATCCTAATTCAGCGGTTTGCATAGTTTATCAGTTGGGGAATGCCTGTCGTGGCTCAGTGGAAACAAATCTGAGTAGCATCTATGTGGATGCAGTCTTGATCCTCGGCCTTGCGCAGTGGGTTAAGGGTCTGGCATTGCTGTGAGCCGTGGTGTAGGTCACAGACGCAACTCAGATCCCGGGTTGCTGTGGCTGTGGTGCAGGCCAGCAGCTGTAGCTCTGAATTCAACCCCTAGCCTGGGAACCTCCATGTGTCGTGGGTATGGCCCTTAAAAAAAAAAAGACAAAAACCCAGTTGGTCAGAATATATGAGAGTTTTTTGGTAATAACAAAAATTTTGAGATTGGTTTGTTGGCTATTGCTTTTTTTTTTTTTTTTTTTTTTTTTTGTCTTTTTGCCATTTCTTGGGCCGCTCCCGAGGCATATGGAGGTTCCCAGGCTAGGGGTCGAATCGGAGCTGTAGCCGCCGGCCTACGCCAGAGCCACAGCAACGCGGGATCCGAGCCGGGTCTGCAACCTACACCACAGCTCACGGCAATGCCGGATCGTTAACCCACTGAGCAAGGGCAGGGATCGAACCCGCAACCTCATGGTTCCTAGTCGGATTCGTTAACCACTGCGCCATGACGGGAACTCTGGCTATTGCTTTTTTAACTACAATATCTAATTTATTTCTGGTTTTATTTTGTTTGACTACTGTTAATAAAATCCTGGTTCATTCATCTCATAAGTTGCCGATGATAATAATATGATCTAGAGGCTTGACATTAGAGTAGCGGGAAATTTTTCTTTTAGTACTTTTTTTTTTTTTTTTTGCTTTTTAGGGCTGCACCCACGGCATATGGAGGTGCCCAGGCTAGGGGTCCAGTTGGAGCTACAGCTGCCGGCCTATGCCATAGCCACAGCAATGCAGGATCTGAGCCGCGTCTGTGACCTACACCACAGCTCATGGCAGTGCCAGATCTTTAACCTACTGAGCGAAGCCAGGGATGGAACCTGCAACCTCTGGTTCCTAGTTGGATTCGTTTCTGCTGTGGCATGACTGGAATTCCTCTTTTAGTACTTTTATTACGTAAATAGAAAGGGCAAAGGATATACATTTTTATATCTAGGACTGTTATATTTACTCTTAATGTTATACAGTGGTTTGTTATCTGATCCAAGCTATACCATGCAGATGTGCTTGGGATAAGCCTTGCCTTCAGTTGCACATATGTATTGTAGTAATGTATTTCCTTGTGTCTCTTTGTTATCAGTATGAGATCTCCCTCATTCTTTATGATGCCTGTGTAGGTCTACCTCATTTTTAAAATAATAGCATTTATTATATGAATATAGCATAATTTATTTAACAAAACCATATCCCCCTTTGATAGGTGTTTCTTGTCTTTTACTAATGCAAATACTTCTGGAGCAAACATCTTTGTATATATATCTTTGCATATTTGAGCTAAGATTTTGTAGAATCAATTGTAGAAATAAAATTGTTAGGTAAAATATATGAATACTTAAATAGCTTTACACAAAAGTTGCATAATATCACATCCTTAAAGGATATGAGAGTTCTTATTTTACTACATACCCAGTGGCAGTTGATCTTCTTCATCTTTGCTAAAGGAAAATTTTGAAGGAAAGATAGGAAAGACGTAATCTGGTCTAAATTTATATATTTTCGTTTGTGAGGTTGAGTAACTTCATATGTTTATTTACCATTTTATCCCTTTGGACTCCTAGACAAAATACGGCAGAGTGGCTTTTAAATAACAGAAGTCTATTTCTCACAGTGTTGGAGGCTAGAAGTGTGAGACAGGGTACCTGCATGGTTGGATGAGGGCCCTCTTCCTGGTCTCAGGCTTCTCATGTTCTATGAGGTAGAAGGGGCAAGAGAGTTCTCCTACACCTCTTTTATGAGGACTTTAACCCCACAGTCACTTCTAAAGGCCTTACCTCCTTGCCGGGACCAGCTCAGCAGGATGGGGCTGAAGAATGGGTGCTGTGGAACTTAAGGAAAAATAGTTAACATAAAACAAGACACAGAGACATTTATCTTAAGTAAAGGTGGGAGCCAGGGACTCAAGGTCTCAGGGACCAAGAGCGCCGGGGAACTCCAGATCTCAGGGACCAAGAGCGCCAGGGAACTCCAGATCTCAGGGACCAAGAGCCCTGCCTCAAGAAACCACACTGCTTTTATTGTGAGATCAAGTGAGGAGTGGCTATGGGTGGATGATACAGGGTTTGTTTAGAAAGCCACTTAGGTGGTAAAGGGTTAAGCTCTTACTCTGACCTCTAGGCACATAACAGTTCTTAAGCTTAAGTCACTTATGCCTTTAGGTCTTTGCTCTTAAGCTTAAGTCATTTACCAGCACTGTGACTGTTTCTCCAAGAAGGAAGATGGGATAAAGTAAGACAAGAAGATGGGATAAAGTAAAGAAGGACAAGATGGAGTTTTCAAGGAAACATGTCTTGCAACACCTCCTCCCTCATACCTTCACTTTGGGCATTAGGATTTTGTCATATAAATTTGGGGGAGACACATTCAGACTGTAGCACTTGCTGTTTGCATTTTGTCTTTGAAGTCCCTCTTTGTGTCCTTTATTCTGTGGTTTGTCTGTTACTAATTTGAAGGAGATCTTTATAGATTGAGGCTATGTACCTTTACTTAGCACACGTGGAAACATTTGGTAAGTTTTATGACATAGGACTTTAAATTTTTAAAATGGTTTGTTCTCAGAATTTTGAAACGGTAATGTTACTCTTATGAAAGTATAGTTATTTCAAATATAGTTATATCAGGCCTTTGGTCCAACATTTGGTATATTAGGGTCCAGATAGACTTCTGTAATAATTACTCATAAAGTACTTTGGAGGACTCAGCATGTTTCTTGCTGTTGTCTTGAAAGGTCTGAGACGTCTTCCCATCCCTTTTCCTTCCCTCCTCTCCCCTTCTCTCATATTACTTTATCAAAAATATGAACTAATTTTCAGTGAGTGCTCTTTAGTGCCATATACTGTGATGAAGTGTGCTTTATAGATCTTTTTTAAAAAAATTTTATTATAGTTGATTTACTGTATTATATTAATTTCTGCTATACAGCATAGTGATTCAGGTATACATACATGTATATACATTCTTTATCATCTTCTTTCCCATACGGTTTATCACAGGATATTGAATATAGTTCCCTGTGCTACGCAGTAGGACCTTGTTGTTTATCCATTCTGTGTATAACAGTTTACATCCCAAACTCCCCACTCATGCCTCTACATGTCTTTAATTTAATCCCCACAACATTTTTAGTGGCTACTATTATTGTCCTTATTCTGTATATGAGGAAACACATCCTATGGAAATACAGGCAGGCGGGGTATTGCGCAGTTCTAATATGTATGAATGTGTTACAGTTTAGTTAAATAATACCTGTTTTCCAGCAACATGGTTCACAGTTCACGAACTATGGTATATTAACGGTGAGTAGTAGTTCATGTGCTCTGGTATGTTAACTGTGAATACTTGCATAAAGTACCAACTTGGCTGCTGTCTCTTCAGTCCACAAATCACTGCATTTATGAGTGTCACCATTGATGACCATTCATGTGACTTTCAGATTCTGTCAGTGGTTGATCCCTGTGAATCCATCAGTTATGCAGATACAACAAAGCATGTAGTTGTGCAGCTTTCTTGGCTCCCAGCAGTACATGTTATTTCACAAAGTTAGCTAATTCAAAGAAGGATGTGGCCAACAAAGATAAAAGTCTACTAGAGAAATGAAAAGTCATACTATTGGAAATAAAATCCAAGAAATGAAACATTGTAATTCTCTATATTTCTAATGTTTTATGTTATAGTGTACTAAATAAATATTAGTGTTTTTATACTATTTTTTTGTAACATCAGTAGAGTTTCTAAAATTTTGACGGAGAATTTTATTTATTTACTTATTTTTATTTATTTATTTTTTTGTCTTTTTGCCATTTCTTGGGCTGCTCCTGCGGCATATGGAGGTTCCCAGGCTAGGGGTCTAATCGGAGCTGTGGCCACTGGCCTACGCCAGAGCCACAGCAACGCGGGATCTGAGCCGCGTCTGCAACCTACACCACAGCTTACAGCAATGCCGGATCGTTAACCCACTGAGCAAGGCCAGGGATCAAACCCGCAACCTCATAGTTCCTAAGTCAGATTCGTTAACCACTGAGCCACGACGGGAACTCCATGATGGAGAATTTTAAAACCATGGAACAATTTTATTTTCCCCATTGATTATTAAGATCATTTTGCATAATTTTGGCTGGCAAGGTCATTTATATAGCCCATATTGCTATACAAAGTGAGGACTATAAAGTTTTATAGAGTATACTTTGTGAAATGCTATTAAGCTGCTAACTTTATATAAAAATTGTTAGGTGAAGAAGAGCTTCCTATTCTTTGTAAAGACTAATATATAAGATTGAAATGGGACAGATAATGGTAAGTGCTATAAAGATAAATAAGCTAAGTGAAGGGAAGGAGAAAGTTGAGGTTTTATGTGTTATTTTAGGGTGCTATTTTCACTGGTGAGCTGACACTGGGAAGAGCATTGCATAGGCAGAAGGAACAGCAGTCAGGAGGCTGGAGCACACTTGCTGTGTTTGAGGAATAGCAAGGAGCAATAGCTGAGGGTGAGTGAGTGAGTGGAGGTAGGGAGAAGATGTAAGATAGAGTAGGAAACCAGGCCATCAGAGACCTTGTGTTGTAGTCCATTAGGATTTTAGATTTTATTCTGGGAGAGTGGCTATACTGCTGGAAAGTTTTGAGCAATGGAATAAAATGATTTGTATGTATGTTTTAAAAAGATACTGTTGGCTACAATGGAAAATAGACTGTAGTTGGACAAATGTGGGAGCAGGAGACTTTTTAAAAAGCTCTTGCTGTATTTGAAGAGTTCACCTTGTGGCTCAGTGGGTGTAAGAAACTGAAATAGTTTCCCTGAGGATGTGGGTTTGATCCCTGGCCTTGATCAGTGGGCTAAGGATCTGGCATTGCTGCAGGCTGCAGCATGGGTCACAGACACAGCTTGGATCTAATGTTGCTGTGGCTGTGGTGTAGGCCAGCAGCTGCAGCTCTGATTCGACCCCTAGCCTAGGAACTTCCATATGCCTCAGGTGTGGCCATAAAAAAAACTCCCAAAAACCAGAAAAGGCTTTTGCTGTATTTGAGTAAGAAGTAATGGTGATTTTGAGTAGGGTCCTAATGTGGAAGAAATGAGAAAAAATTGAGGGTATTTCCCATGTATTTTGAAGATAGAGTTGCCATGATTTGCTAGGATTTATTAATGGCTGGTATGTGGAGTTCATGAGGACAGAGTAAAGCATAACTTCATGGTCAGTAATTGAGTGAATAGCATTGCCATTCATTAAGATTGAGAGACAGGGAGAATAGCAGATTTAGGGGAATAAAGACTTTAGTTTGGCACATGTTAAATTTGAGTGACCTATTGAGTGGATATAACAGCAGTTGGAGATATTAGTCTAGAGTTGAGGGGAGAGGTTAGATAATTAAAAGCCATGGGATTAGATGGGATCATTTAAAAAAATGAATAAAAGCAGGGAAGAGAAGAGGTCTGAGGATTCAGTTCCTGAGCACTCCAACATTTTCACATTAGGAAGATGATGGATTCCTTCCAGGACTCAGAACATTGAGCACGAGTAGTCAGTGAGGTGGGAGCAGAGCCAAGAGAGTTAGTATCTCAGAAGCTACGTGAAAAAGTTTAAAGAGGGGGAATCATTAAACATGTCTAATTCTGCTAATAGGTCAAGTAAGATGAGGACTGAAAAGTAACCATTGGATTTTATGACTGGTGAGCAATTTTGGTGGAGGAATGGATGGAGGCAAAAGCTTTATTGCATTGCGTTCAAGAGAAAATGGGAAGAGAAGTAACAGTGAGTAAAGACAGGTTTTTTTTTTTTTTTTCAGTACTTTTTGACATAGGAGAGCAAAAATGGATTCAAAGCTGGAAGAAGATGTAATAGGTTAAAGATTTTTTTTTTTTAAGATGAAAGAAAAAATAAAGATGGGAAGATTTTAAATCATGTTTGTGTTACTGATAGAAATGATCCATTGGAGAGGGGGTCATTGACGCTGCAAGAGAGGGGAAAGAAAGGGATCACTGCAGGAGTGATGTGTTTGAATGGCTGCTGCGAGGATCTGAGGGCACAGTCCCCAAGACTCCTCTCCTCTGAATCTCGCCAACTGCAAAGTTGCCCAGAATGGTCCTCAAGATTGGCCTCACATCTGACACCAATAACAAGTTCTAGGTTCCCAGAACCACTCTCAGGTTCAGTGATTTGCTGGAAAACTCATAGAACTCACTGAAAGCTGTTATACTCAGTTATTACAGCGAAGAGAACGTATTAGTATCAGCCAAGGGAAAAATCTACAAGATGTATGAATGTGGTTTCTCTCCCTATGCAGTCAGGATGAGTTGCTTTTTTGGTCCTGATGTGTGACAACACACACAGAGTCTTGCTAACCTGGGGAATTCACCCTAGCCCCTGGTGTTGAGAGTTTATATTGGGGCTCCATTATGCAGATTTGACTGGTTGATGGATTGCTCACATATCTCAGTCTTCAGTCTCTAGTCCTTCTGGGCATGATCCAAAGCCCCTCCACCCCCATTCCCCTTGGCTTAGGAGCTTCAGGAATCCTCAATTTAGTAAATTTAGTAAACCTTCAATATTAAAAAATACTGTGATATTACACTGAATTTTTCTCCTTTAAAGTACAAATAGAAAAATTTAAAAGAATTATTTCAAGTATTTTATTCCATAGATATGTCATGTTGACCCCTGTAGTAGATTTGAATGAGTGAGAATTATGTATACATTCGTCTCTCTTCACTGTTAAAATTGGTAAATCTATAAAATATTGCTAATATTTCAGGTTTGTTTTTGTTAGGTATATACAGCCATTGCATTGTAGTTTAGACTAGATGTTTTACTTATTCTTGATCATTATTGCTATTTTGGATGAGTTTTTCAAGGTTGTAATTTCTTTCCCAATGATGACATTTTTCTGGTAATAAAAATATTTAATGTGAAAAATCTGGGGGGATAGGGAAGACAAGCGTAGAATATAAAATAAAAATCACCTCTAATCTTCCTAAGTTTTAAATTACTTCACAAGACAGCATACAATCCTCTTGTGGGTAGTTAGTAGCCTGTACTTAAGCTCTTCATAGCAGCAGGTGGTTTTTTTTTTTTTAGGGCCACACCCACGACATATGGAGGTTCCCAGGCTAGGAGTCAGTTTGAGTAGTTGTAATTACATAATTATTTGTAAATATCTGTTTAATTATTTTTCCCTAGACTCTTAAGTTCTATGAAGTTAGGAACTGTGTCATGTTTTGCTGTTTTATCCTATTTGTTGATTGATTGATTAGCTAGATTTCCTGCTGCGGAAACGAATTAGAAAACTAGCAGTCTTCTCTGTGGTATTGTTGTCCGTTGCCTGCCATTCAGTCACTGTCAGATAAAACAGATGATTTTCAGTTATACCAAAGCCTTTCAGGTTTGTGAGGTAGAATCCAGATGCATTTCTGTTCAACAGATTATAAACAGTTTCATTAGGACTCATTTTTAAACACTTTTTATTTTGTAGTAATCATAGGTTTATAGAAAGTTGCACAGATGATATGCAGAGGTCCTGTGTCCTCCCTGCAGCCATCTTTACCCTGGCAGCCACTGTTACTCTTTTCTTTTTGTCATTTTCACAATACTACATAAATGGAATCAATATGGTATGCAGACTTTTGAGGTGGGCTTTTTTTATTCAGCATGACTAACATTTATTCAATTTGTTGCATGTATCAGAGATCCATACCTTTTTGTTGCTGTATTCCATGGTATGGATGTACCACAGTTTGTTTAGTTATTCAGCTATTGAGGGACATTTTGGTGCTCTGAACAATTGTGTACATGATTGTGTTTTTATTTGAATGTAAGCGTTCATTTCTCTGGGATAAATAACTGATAAGTACCCAGGAGTGCTATTGCTGGGTCATATGATAAGTATATATTCGGTTTTTTAAGAAACTGCCCAAACTGATTGCCAAGATAGCTGTGCCATTTTCCCTTCTCACTAGCAATGCATGAGAGATCTGCTTTCTCCAAATCCTTGCCAACATTTGGTATTGTCAAAGTATTTTTTATCTTAGCTATTCTAAAAATGTGTAGTAATGTCTCATTGTGGTCTTAATTTGCATCTCCCTAATAGCAACTGATACTGAACAACTTTTCCTGTGCCTATTTGCCATCTGTATAGCTCTTCACTGAAATGTCTTTTGCTCATTTTCTGGTTGATTTTTTTTTTTTTTTTCTTTACTGTTGAGTTTTGAGAAATCTTTATATATTCTTCTAGGATTAATTTAAAAATGTTCTTCCAATTTTTTAATATAAAATTTCAAACTTCCAGAAAACTTGAAGGCATTTGTTACTATATAATTGCCTTTTATATTCTAGTTAATATTTTACTAAATTTATTTATCATCCATCTCTTCTACACATCCATTAATGGCATCTTTTTTTCCAAAATGCATTTCAGAGTAATTCGAAGATATTAGTACACTTCACTCATGAACACTTAGCCTACTTATCATTAGAGCCCACCGTTTGATTTTTTTAATAGTTTTTTCCTTTAGGTAACATTTACATACAATGAAATGCACAAATCTTAAAGTGTATCATCCACTGGGTATTAATGTAACACATATTCCTTAGGATTGATTTTATAGCTAACATCCTAGATGCCCTTATGGGATGCATTTCTACTCTAGCTTAAACATTTTGTATGAACCATATTCTTTTATGCTGGAAGGGGACAATGGTTATTGGTTACTCTTTCCCTTAGAACTCTATCTCAGTGTGTGAACCTGACTACTAGAATCAGAATCATGTGGGGGTACTTGTTAAAACAAGATTTGTCTGCTCCACCCCATACTGGCTAAAGCAGAATTTCTTTTCTTTTCTTTTTTTTTTTTTGTCTTTTTGCTATTTCTTGGGCCGCTCCCGCAGCATATGGAGGTTCCCAGACTAGGGGTCTAATCGGAGCTGTGGCCACCGGCCTACGCCAGAGCCACAGCAACGCGGGATCTGAGCCGCGTCTGCAACCTACACCACAGCTTACAGCAATGCCGGATCGTTAACCCACTGAGCAAGGGCAGGGACCGAACCCTCAACCTCATGGTTCCTAAGTCAGATTCGTTAACCACTGCGCCACGACAGGAACTCCTAAAGCAGAATTTCTAGGGGTACGTTTTAGAAATTGTATTTTATAAATATCCCAAGTCATACCTATTTATAGTCCACTCCCTCAGAAGTTTTTCTGGGCAGGATAATCTCTTCTGTACTTGATGATTTGTAACTTTTCAGCTCTCATGGTAAGTGACACAAAGCCATGTGTTCTAATATAGCCCATCTCCATGGCTTTCTGCTTGGGCAAGATAGGATCTTAACTCTCACAACAGATTGTCCCTTGTATCCCATAAATCTAGAGCTTTTGGGATTCCTCTAGTAGATGTTCAGTAGTGACTTTGTTTTTATTTAATATTACTTTTTAATGTTATTATATAGTATAGTTGAAACTGTGTAAGAGGGGTTTACTAAGAAATTGCCAAGCTTTTTACTTTGCTGGATTTATTAAGCCACAATATATCCGTTTTCTAATTTTCTCTCACCAGAAAACTGAATACATAATTGCATTCTTAAACTAGTTTGTAGAGATGCCTGTGATTTAGAATAATGCCTTTGAGAATCCGGAGTTTCTTAACTCAGCACTACTGACGTTATGAATTGACTAACTTCTTGTGGGGGCCTGTCCTGTGCTGAGATATTCAGCAGTACTTTTATCCTTTATCCACTAGGTGGCAGTAGCAACCCCCCACCAGTTAGGACAGCCAAAAATGTCTCCAAGGTTTCTGAATGCCCCCTAGGGACGAAATCCCCCACAGTTGAAAATCACAGCTTTAAGATAAGATTATTGTAAGGAATAATGTGCAAGGATGGCCTGTGTTGCTGAAGAAGCAAATGACAATAACAAGTTATTGATACTGTTATGTTTTAATACTTTTTAATACCTTTATGATATTTCTTACTTCATGATATGAAAAGTATCTCTTAGTGAACTATTCTTTTTAACTAGATAAAATCTACCATGGTTCTTCTATTCCTTCATTGGTTGCTAGTAAACTCAGCTAAGTTTGTACTAGTTACAGTTACTTTACTAAACTTCTGGAACTTCCTTAGTTACTTGGTTCTTGTTCTTTTATCCTTGGTATTATATCTAAAGGTCTTACCATGAAATACTTAAAATTCTTGATGAGGGCAGATGTACATTTTAGCTAAGTAAAGAATTTTTCCTTAAATGGCTATTTATTAAGTAGAGGACTAGTTTATTGAATTTACTGGAAATCAGGGATTTTTTTTTTTTTTTTTGCAAATAAACCATAAGTAATATATTGAAATGCAAGCTATAAATGGTTTAATTTGAGATTGGGTGGTTAAGGAACAAGTAGTAAAACATGAGCAGTAGATGAAATATGAATAAGAAAATAGACTTGGGGGTGGGTATTATCTACTTGGTTTCACAATCAGTCTTACAACAAAGAGATAATAGGTGAGGTGAAGAAACCTCATTTTCTAGGATTTTATTGATAGTGTTACATAGAAGAGTTTTCCTGGGAGATATTCCATGGGAGAGGTATGGTTTGACATGCAAGTACACACAGTGGTTAAGAGCATAGGTTTAGAGTTCTCACCATTTCCTAACTGAGCAACTTTGGGTGAGATTCTTAATGCTGTATGCCTTAAATGCTCTTATTTGTAAAGTGAGGTTGGTAACAATACTACTAGAGTTTGGGAAGTATAAATAATAGACACAAAGCTCTTCGCTTAGTGTCTGGCCCATAATAAATGCTCATTAACTGTTAGCTATCATTTTTAACCTTCACTTAAAGTAATTCATAGATTTAATGATAGGATTTATAGTTTTAGTATATTGGTTTGCACCTGAAGATGTGAGTATATATACACACATATGTATGTATTTATATGTATATAGTTTTAAAAATTCTACAATTATAAATTCTTCACAAATTATTTAAAACTTATCTTTATAGCTGAGTCTTTAAAAAAATTCTTCTTTTTAAACCCTATCATGACATAAAACTAGTATTAACTGTCTTATTGGAGCAAAAAATTCCAATAATGTAAAAAATATGGTGATTTGGGGATATTCTACATCTGTTTAAGACATCATTTCCATAGGATGTCTGTTAGGGCATAAAGCTCAAGATGGAAAGCAATAATGTGGTGAGGTACATTTGTTATATGTCCTTTACAAACACAGAAGCATAGTCTAGATAAGACATTAGGAGAATATTTATGTATATAAGATCACAATTGGTAGTGCATCTTAGCATCAAGATGATTTATTAAGAGATAAAGTATAACCTTTAAGCATATAGTGTAAAGCGTGATGCCACTGTTGGTAGAAAATGGTTATAATAGACTCATTTTGTAATCTTCACTCTGCAGTACAAAATTTTTAGAACTTACTTTGGTGTAAACTTTTGAGATTTAGCTCTCATTTCCATTAGCATCTCAAGGGATAATACACATTTATTTGCCAGTGTAGCATATTTCATTATCATAAGAAAAATAATATGCTTCCTAAACAGTCTGAATTGAAGTCATAATTTTTTTAATGGATAAGGCTTCAAGGAAGAAGATGAAAAGCCCTATGATTTAGCAGTGCTCTCCTCCTCCATTCTCTGTGGTTTTAGGCTTGATCCTGAATGATGTTGAGGATCCTTAGAGGGAGAGAAGTGACAGAGAATAAAAGGAGGGTGGTAATTGAGCTCTTTGGGATTGAAACTGCTGACAGTCCCAAAAGATAAAGCACAAGTGGCATGGTCTTTTCTGTCTAGGGCTTAAACTAGAATTACTTTTCTCCTTTATAGCAAAGCTTAGAATTTTGTTGTTATTGTATCCTTTTGGATTTTCCCCCTGGCTGTTATGTTTTTCCTTTCTTTCTCCTTTATTTTTAATCTTGGTTCCAGTGCATATTATATGCTTTAGTTTTATAGTTATCTTCTGTTAAAACAAGAGGTTTTTAATCAGTGTTGGAGAAGAAAGACAAGGCAAAACCTTCATTTACTGAAAATGAATTCTATAAATGGCAAGTCATGCTCCCTGTTATATAATGAACACTCATACTCAACACTTTATTATATACAAGATATATTTTAAAAATTATAACCTCAATTAAACTATTGGAACTTTTTTATTGCATAATTTGATCTGAACTACTAAATTTGCTATGGCTTGAGTAGAGGCCGGGAAGAATAGTGGAATAAATTGCTTTGAAATCAAACTTGGTTTTGTATGATTCCCAGTTAATATCTATGAGCTTCTATAATGTTATCTTTGGATTCCTTGGCTAAAAACTTGAAAATTAGGATCCTTACCTCTGTTAAGTGTTAGTGGTTTACATGAAATAATGGTTTACATGAAATTAATGTGAAAGCATGTGTGGTAAAGTTAGGTGCCTTCTGTGTCAAGTTCTCCTTCCTCTCCCTGCCACCCCTGCTCCACTGAGCCACCTTATTTATCCCTCCTGTTAAGAGTTTATTTCATTGTTGAAAAAGAAGTCCCAGAGTAACCTTTGAAATGATTATATTTATGATAAAGTTAGAAGGAAAAAAATTGGAAAAGAAGAAGGTAAAGAGGAAAAAAGTTAGCTCTGATAACTAAAGCTAACTATCTAAAGTAAACGTCTTTAGATAACTAGTTCTTCAAATTGGGAAAGTGAATTCTTTCTGCTTACATTGCTGCTGCTATTATAGGTCAGTAATATTAAAGAGTTGAGGTGTTTTGTTTTGAATTTTTATATAAATAAATGATGAGCTTTTGGCTCATCAGGGCAGTTTTGCCTGTAAAACTTTTCTAGTTTCTTTGCCTTTTGTACTCTCTTCTTAAATTTTCCCCAAGTCAGTAAAAGTGGGAATGTGTAGCTGTTTACACAGTGAACTGGGAGAGGACTCATACATACTTCTCAGACAGTAATGGTTGTAATGGCAGAATGAGAAGCTCTCCATACTGTAACTTAGCCCAGCGAACCTCTGAGGAGCTGCTTACTTTGGTAGATGGCAACACAGAACTTTATGGCCATTGTTGATTATATTGTGATATATTTTTCCTGTTGCCAATTGATGTCGTAGTAGTAGTTTGACTGCCTCAATATTGCTTACTTTGGAAACTTCATGGTTCTGATATCTAAGTCTATGGCTTGTTGTATGTAGTCCTCTGCCTAGGTGTTTATGATTGTGTATGTGCATTAGAGCATATAAGAAGCACTTGTATAGCCCTTTGATTTCAAGAAGACCGTTTTAGTTTATAAATCCTAAAGTTGGAAAAAGGGAGGACCCTTCAATTTTTGTTTTAAAATTAAGTTTATGAAATTTTACTGATATAAATAGTATAATCTACCATGATATAATGAGTGGGCATTGAAAAAGGGGAAAAAAAATAGATATCCAGAAATTAGATTTCTTTCTCTTAGTTTGCTGATCTGCTTTGTGATTTTGTGCTTTACTCTGTTTGGCATATTTTCTTACGTAGCATAAAGAGTCTGTTTTTTCCTAGAAAGATTATATAGATAAATATTATATAGTACCAATGAAAACTATATACATTCAGGATATTCATATATTGTATTCGTTGTTTTTTTAGAAATTGCTAGAATATTCCTCCAATAGAATTCAAATCAACTATGATGAATTTGAATTAGTTGTTTTCCCTTGTTTGCAGATTATAGCAGGCATGTGAACTGTATTCAAAGATTTGTTTTTATTACTTGAAGTCAGTTTATATTGCAATAAATTACATAGTTTAGGTATTACATGATCATAAAAGATTTTTGTATTTCTCTTCAGATGTTAAAATTATATGCAAAAAGCATGTGCATAATATTTTATCTGTTTTCAGGGCCAATGATGCATCAGCAACCTCCCTCTCAACAGTACAATATGCCACAGGGAGGTGGACAGCATTACCAAGGCCAGCAGCCACCTATGGGAATGATGGGTCAAGTTAACCAAGGCAATCATATGATGGGTCAGAGACAGATTCCTCCCTATAGACCACCTCAACAGGGTAAGACTACATTTGGAAAAGATTTAAGAGTAGTTGAAAGGCTTTACATTTTAGTGAACTTTTAATCAAGGCAAAGCCAGAGCTTTTTGTTTCTGGATATTTAAAATTATATTTTATCATTTTTCTTAAAAGATAGTGCAGTTAGTGGGTACAAAGGATCACAAAGTGGATATGAACTTCCTGGTTTATAGCTTTCTTTTATTCTTCTCTGGGAAAAGATAACATTGTAAAATTTTATCAAAAGCTTATAATTTACAGCAGAAAATACACTTTTATTTTTAAGAAGTTTCTAAATATATGATCAGAAACAAACCCTAATTTAGTTCAAGCTGCTCTACTATCAAAATAAAAGGAAAATTAATTTTATACTATTTTGAATCCATTTTTAAGAAGTTAGTGTTTGGGAATTCCCTATTGGCTTAGTGGATTAAGACTCTGGTGTCACTGCTGTAGCTCGGGTTGCTGCTGTGGCACAGGTTTGATTCCTGGTCCAGGAACTTCCATATGTTGCAGATGTGCCCCCCCCCAAAAGAAGCTAGTGTTTTTTTTTTTTTTTTTTTTTTTTTTTGAGTTGATGTCATTTGATATTGCATGTATGGTCTTACCATTAATTTTTGTGACATGTGGCATGTGTTGTTGCTGTGTATTTGTGTGTGTGTATAAAAGAAGGTCAAAAGTATCTGAAATGCTGAAGCATGGGAAGGGAATTTACAGCTGAAATAAATAATCTCAACATCTGGTTAGAAAGAAAGCCTTTGATGACCTAGAGAACAAACTATTTACATCTTGACTGGTTGTGGTTTTTCAGGCCCACCACAGCAGTACTCAGGCCAGGAAGACTATTATGGGGACCAGTACAGTCATGGTGGACAAGGTCCTCCAGAAGGCATGAACCAGCAATATTACCCTGATGGTAATCTCTCCTAATGTTAACTTTCCCATTTTCTATCCCTGCCCAGTATTCCTGTAGATAGCTACTCCAAACATCTTAATGAGAATGAAGAAACTAACAATCCGTTTCTTCCAAATTTAGAAAATCTCAAGCATCAATGGTAGCCTTAGTTTATAATCTATTTTAAAGTATATTTTGTTTAGATATTCCATATTAGTACCATCAGGAATGATGTTCTGTCATTGGAATCCTTTCTTATATTAAAAGAGGATCCTTTTATATTTGGAATTGTTCGTTTGAACCAAAGCAAGTGTTACTGATTTTTTTTTTAATAGCAGCTTTATTGAGGTAATTCATATACCATAAAGTTCACCTGTTGGTTTACTTTTATGAATTGTGTAAATACAAAGTATTCTTCCAAGTATTCTTCCAAGTTTCACTATGTTGGTCATTGTTGCATATGTCTCAAAGAACTGTGGTTAGATATGTTAGCATTTGCATTTGAGAAGGATTTTGGAGGCTAAATTATATCCAAAATACAGCTGTTTGTTTATATGGTTAGTAGAATAGAAAGGCATTTGGAAACCACATTTTAATCTTCGTTATTTAGGTTAATGGTATTTTTATTTTTTAGTTGGAAGGTGGTTTTTGAAAAAGTGCACAAAGTGTACTGTGCTTAGTTTTAATCCAAGCATGCAAGTGGGCTTTCACCCTATAGTTTGTTTTCCTGTATGTTCGAAAATGTTATGATATAACGTTAAAGAATATATAAGCCAAACAAATAAAACTGATCAACTAGAGGTTGATCGTATGGTAAAATTATTTATCTCGTTTGGAAGGATTTGCCAAAATCTTCATTTATATTAAGCTCCCTTCACATATTTAAGGTAAACTACTTAAACTTGGGGAAAACTAAGAACTTCAAGCTAAAGCATTTAGGACCATTTGACCAGAAGTTAATGTAATCTACAGGAAGTTTTTTTTTTGGTCAGTGGGTAAAGCATAAGTAATATAAGGACATAGGTGTTTTCTGCAGAGATTCTGCTTATACAGGCAGAGCAAACACCTGTAGAATTTTGCACACAAAATGTTCATTAGTGGCAGTGGATATATATATGGATAATTCTGGTTAGAAAAAAGTGTATTATTAAAATCTGTTTTACTTACCCTGAATTAATTTAGACTGTTGCTTTTTTTTCTTTGTCCTTTCACATGTAGACATTATTTTTTTAGTTTTTTTAATGAAAAACTTCATATATAGATTATAGCTATTTCAAAGCAATGAAATCTAGTTTGTTAAATGTTATACATTAGGAAGTCTGCTGAAAATAAATGATCGATTTGTTTAATTTTTAATAGATTTTAAGGAATTGAGTTGAATTTAACACTTATTTTCGTCCTAAATATTTCCTGAAGTATGAAATTTGTATTGTTATAAATATGAACTTTCTATTCAAAATAGATCTTATTTTTATAAATAGCAGAACTTTGAAGTTGCTATAAGTAATTTATTTTATTACATAATGGAATTTTAAAACTTAAATGGTATCATTTTTGCATAGATGTGTATCAATAATATTTGTCTCACATGTACATAGAGTATTCATTTATAACAATTTTCTTAAACAGCATTGGATATTTTCTTATGTTCAGATACTTATGCCAGTAAATATGTAGATGAGGGGATGGCAAACTTTTTCTCTATAACCGGCCAGGGAGTAAATAATTTTAGTCTTTGCAAGTCATATGGTCTTGGTCTCAAGTACTGAACTCCTGTGGTAGCATGAAAACAGCTATAGAAAATATGAATGAATATGACTGTTCCAGTGAAGCAAAACAGGCCACTGGTTGTATTTAGACTGTAGGTCATAGTTTGCCAATCCATAATGTAGACTTTGCTGAGGTGGCTTGGGAACATTGGAATACTGGAGCAATGAATATTACATTTATTCTTAAGTATATTCCTCCTTCCTTAATTAGCTATTCTCCTAAAATTTAGTTCAGGTTTTAGCTAATTGAAAGGATATTTCCTGCAATTTCTTTGGGCACCTTAGTTAAAAGGACTAGAGTATTGATTTCATGAAAGCCCAGTCATCTTGCTGGTATAATTTATCATGACTTAAAATAAAAGGTGTACTCTAGTACTTAACACAGTGTTAATCTTATGAAGTTTATGATACTCTAGAAATATTTTCTAAAGGCTCCTAAATGGCAGCATTAAGCAATATATTTTTTCATCTGAAAATACTCTGAGATACAAATACTTTAGGCAAGTGAATAGAAAATGTGAAAAAATTGCTTCAGTTTCTTTCAGGGGAAAAAAACTTATGGAGCTCTTCTATATTTTGCATTGTTTTAGCATATGCTGTGGAATTGGCGACCAGCAGAACAGGTGTTTGACAAAATATGATAATTGCTTCCTTTGTTCATTCTAATTTAATTCAAGTTATTTACATGTGAAAGGCCTAAATGCTTTCATTCTCTCTCTTTTTTTAATGGAAGATAAAGTTTTTTTCCCTCCTTGATTGAGGATTATCAGAGTTAAGACTAAGTGTAATGTTTCTAAAACTGTTTTTTTGCTTAAAAAAATACTTGCACGTTATCTCATATGAAAACAATCACATTTGGTAAATATTTGGCTAATGCAATTGCAATTAGTTTTTATGTCTTTCCATTTCTTTTTCTTTTTTTTTTTCAGTTTTATCTGAAAGTTGAAATATATTTAGGGTTTTCACTCAGTGGCCATTAACGTTTCTTCCTGTCTCTTGTCGAATTGATGTAGGTCATAATGATTACGGTTATCAGCAACCGTCGTATCCTGAACAAGGCTACGATAGGCCTTATGAGGATTCCTCACAACATTACTACGAAGGAGGTATCTATATACCTTCACACACATACACATATATATCCCCTTCTACAGGAACCAAAATTCTTGCATAAGACAACTTCTACCCATGCAAAGCTCTCGTAGAATACTAGTTGCTGGCTATTTTAAAAGTTACAGGGAGCCTAGAGCAATCAAAATAATTTCCTTACAAATATTTCAAATGTATAACCATGACTTGCCATTTCTAACAACAATAAAAAGACTAAAACATTTTAAAATAATTTTTTCCTCAGTGGAAACTTTCTATTTGAACATAAATCCATTCAGTCCAATTTTTTTTTCTTGTGTGTGTTTACATATGTATAATTTTACATATAAGTATAGTGCCTTTAGGAAACAGCTTGCTGATCTTGTGTAGCTAGTGTGTGCTCTTGTAGCTGTCTTTAATTTTGTCTTTTTTATTTTATTTAGCATAGTCATGATCTTATGACTGTGATGTTCCAGTAAATGTAATGCTCGTATGGCAGAGACGCTGAAAATGCTGCAGTTCAACCTTGCAAAATTGGCTTTAACTGCAGTTTGTTTGGCCGAAATCCTTCTGTTTGGTTTGAGTTTTTTCTTTGTTTTGTTAACTTTTAAGAATCAATATGGCATTTCATTTTGTTCTTGTGTCGTTGGCTAAGCATCTTAGAGGAAAAAAGTTAATTAAGCAAACCTCTCAGTTTTTTCTTCCTCTTCTCCAATTATCCTGTAGGAAACTCACAGTACGGCCAACAGCAGGATGCTTACCAAGGACCACCTCCCCAGCAGGGCTATCCACCCCAGCAGCAGCAGTACCCAGGGCAGCAGGGCTACCCAGGACAGCAGCAGGGCTACGGTAATAGCTCACTGCAGTTTATTTCTTTCACCCAAAAATGTGATGAGTACTCTCTTCAGATATGGAAATGGGGAGGTCCCCCCCCTCCCCACTGCAGCTTAGTGGGTTAAGAACCTGATGTTGTCTCTGTGAGGATGTGGGTTTGATCCCTGGCCTCACTCAATTGGTTGAGGATCTGGTGTTACGACAGGCTGCAGCATGAACCACAGATGCAGCTCCAGTCCTACGTTGCTGTGGCTCTGGTGTTAGGCCTGCAGCTGTGGCTCCAATTCGACCCCTAGCCCTGAAACTTCCATACGTCACAGGTGCAGCCATAAAATGAAAGAGAAAAAAATGTAGGAGTTCCTGTTGTGGCTCAGTGGGTTAAGAACCTGACTAGTATCCTTGAGGGTGTGGGTTTGATTCCTGACCCACTCAGAAGGTTAAGGATCCAGCCTTGCTATGAACTGCCCCTTAGGTCACAGATGTGGCTTGGCTCCTGTGTTTCTGTGGCTGTGGTGTAGGCTGGCAGCTGCAGCTTTGATTTAACCCCTAGCCTAGAAACTTCCATATGCCACAGATGTGGCCCTAAAAAGAAAAAAAATAATATGGAAGTGGGTATTTAATGTTTATTTTTCTAAGAATTAGCATTTTTAAAAATTTACAATTTTAGCTTAGTCTATTACTAGAATGTTTATTTAGAATGTTGTTCTTAAACTAGTGATCCATTTAAAAAGAAACAGAAGCTAGAGATGGTTCATTGACCAAAGGTAAGGTATGTAGTCATTTTAAATGAATTCTTTTTTTTTTTTTTTTTTGTCCTTTTAGGGCCGCACCTGCAGCATATGGTGGTTCCCAGGCTAGGGGTCGAATCGGAGCTAGAGCTGCCAGCCTACACCACAGCTCATGGCAATGCCGGATCCTTAACCCACTGAGCGAGGCCAGAGATCAAACATACGTCCTCATGGATGCTAGTCAGATTCATTTCCTCTGAGCCATGATGGGAACTCCTAAAATGAACTCTTAAATGAATTCTTAAACCTGTTTGGGGTTCATGATCAGCCAGTAGCTTTGTACGTGCTACTTGGAAAACTGATGAGTTGAGTGGTTATTAAAGATATCTACATAATCTACTTGGCAGGTATGTTTTTAAAACTAATGACTATCTCCATGAACAGTAACATTGATCTTTTAGGGTACAAATGAGATCTATTTGGAATGCATAAAGAATATGTTTTTCTCATTCACAATTTAAATAGCAGTATACACATCCACAGGGCTATATTTATTGCAGGTATGTATCTTACAGAGTTTGGAGGAAGTATAGCCATCTTTTCTTATGACATACTCACTATAATATATACTAATTGGCTATCTGACTGTTAGATAGGGAGTGAGGAATGATAAAGACCTGATATCTCAGTCTTAAATTTCAGGCTTCTATAACTGCTTTAAGTGGAGGAACATATGGTTCCCACAATAGGAGAAGTAGCTGCTTAATCTGACATTATCTTTTGCTGACATGGTCTCTTTTTTTAAGATCAGTAATGTCTTGTTATTTTTATTCACTGGTTTAAGCTGTGCTATTACTATGGGCACCTCTCTCCATCTGTGATAGCAAATCTAAGATCTAGAATCAAGCTGAAATTCTCTTACCCCTTCAACATAAGCATTGAAATTCAGTCAGGTATTGGGAGTCAGGCATTTTTTTTCCCCAAAATGATGAGTCCTGGTTCCCTAGTTCCAGATATAACATTAGAAATATTCCATGGCTTTCTTGTCTTTACAAAGTTACTTTCATGCTCATTTTAAATGGCATTTCCATTTCACAACTGTTGCCTATTTGAATAGAGTAGTCTGGTTTTATTGTTATTGCATGAAAATGAATATGATCAATTAGGTAAGTGTATTGATGTAAAAAAAATATTATTTTCTGTGGAAAGAGAGTAAAAGGAATTTAGTAATTTTCAAAAAAGAAAAAAGAAATTTAATGCTTTTGGGTTTAAGTAGTTAATTCCTTTCTTCCTTCCTTCCTTCCTTTCTTTCTTTTCTTTCTTTCCTTCTTTCTCTTTCTTTCCTGTTATGCCCACGGCATGTGGGAGTTCCTGGGCCAGGGTTCATATCTGTGCCACAGTAGTGGCAACACCAAATGCTTAACTACTAGGCCACCAGGGAACTCCAGTATTTAAATGCTATTTTGTCAGACATTGGGCACCCTAAAGGAGACATCCCTGTTTTGCTTTTCTATAAGGTTTCAGTTGTCACATTTACTTCTAATAGAAAATTTAAGAATTTTAATAATTGGATGTATAATAATTAAATAGTAGATAGATGGAATTTATTTAAGCTTGAAAATTTATTGTTCTCTTTGACACCTTCCTATGAAGTCAGTGTTTTTTATGACAGGTTTTGAATGGCTCTGATAGAAAACATTTAAGCATCAAAGCATCAACTTATGGTTTACAAAGCATTCTTGACAATAGACAATAGTAGAGTTTATTAAATAGACATTTGTTTGGCAAGCCAAATTAGTCCCTTGCCACCTCTGGAATTTGAAATCATTCATTTATATGGGTTAAATATTAAAGGTGATGAGTACACAGAGTACAACTTTTGAATCAGGTTTTTTCACTTTCAGCCTGTGGTTTTTCAAATCTTTTTTAGTTTTCGTTTGAAAATACTGTGTTTTGTTTTTTTTGTTTTTTGTCAGTGCAAAGCATAAAACATTCTTTTGGTGATTGTGAATATAAATCTAGAATTTACACATAAAATCATTCTTTGTGATTCCTTTAGTGATTACAAGTATAAATCGTAGAGCTATCCAGCTGTAACTATCACAGATTTCTAAACTTTATTCAGAAATTACTTCAGTATGTTAATTTGAGTCTGCTTCTTGCTTTTTCTTTTACCTTTTGCTTATACTGGTTAACTTTCTAATAGAGGTATAGGTGAATTTCCTTAACATCATGGAGTTAATCTGTGTTCCAACTCCTGAGTTTCTTTTTTTTGTCTTTTTGCTATTTCTTGGGCCGCTCCCTCGGCATATGGAGGTTCCCAGGCTAGGGATCCATTCGGAGCTGTAGCCACCGGCCTACGCCAGAGCCACAGTAACACGGGATCCGAGCCGCGTCTGCAGCCTACACCATAGCTCACGGCAACACCGGATCCTTAACCCACTGAGCAAGGGCAGGAACCAAACCCGCAACCTCATGGTTCCTAGTCAGATTCGTTAACCACTGCTCCACGACGGGAACTCCCTGATTTTCTTTGACTCATTTTGACGTGTGAAATTTTAATGGCTAACACATAGCACAATAGTTACACTGAATCAAAGCATCTTGGTACATGGTGGTCTCCTTGCTTTTTTTTTTTTTTTTTTTTTACTTACTGTAACTTTTGGATTTTACTTCAAAAGCCATTTGAGGAAAATCAAGTTATAAAACTATTCTTTTTAGTTTAAAAATGAGAGTATAGGAGTTCCCCTCGTGGCTCAGTGATTAACGAACCTGACTAGTATCCATGAGGATGCAGGTTCGATCCCTGGCCTCGATCAGTGGGTTAAGGATCTGGCGTTGCCGTGAGCTGTGGTGTAGGTTGCAGACGAGGCTAGGATCTGGTGTTGCTGTGGTTGTGGCTGTGGTGTAGGCCGGTGGGCTGCAGCTCTGATTGGACTCCTAGCCTGGGAAGTTCCATATGTTGTTGTGGGTGTGACCCTAAAGAGAAAAGGAAAAAAAAAAAGAGAGTATAATAACATCTCATGCTGAATCCTTTCTAAGAATTCAAGGGACTTACTATATATTTTTCTGGGCTTTTGTTTGTGTAAATTATTTTGCAGGTCCTTCACAGGGTGGTCCAGGTCCTCAGTATCCTAACTATCCACAGGGACAAGGTCAGCAGTATGGGGGTTACAGACCAACACAGCCTGGACCACCACAGCCACCACAGCAGAGGCCTTACGGATATGACCAGGTATGTTATTTGGCCAGTTGTATGACTTGCCGCATTGTTTGCTCACTCTTGATTAGGTTAAACATTTTTCACTTGAAGACTCATTTTTCCCTCCTCTTGTTTGTACTACATGTACTCTTGAGTCTTTTTCAGGGCATGCTGGTACAGTCAATCACAGTTACTATAACATGTTAAACATCTTATTCTTAGGCACCAATGATCATTCATACTCATTCATTCATAGTCTCTCTCTGGTCTTTATCCCCCAGGCATACTCACGTAGCTATTTCAAACGTTATTCCATGTTCTAAAGCCTCTGATTTCCTTCATGTTCATTGCTCAGAACTACCCATGACCCATTGCTGTGTGGAGTCCATCTGAGTCAGTGCTCTCATTAGTGCTCATTTTCCGTTCAGCATATTCACCACACTTCCTTCGCACCTATGATATCCCTTCTTTCTAAATTCATATTTACCACCTCTCTCTATTGCCTCCTTCCATCACATTTCCATTATCCCAGATATTAATCATCTTTCTCCTCTGTTAATCTTTCCTTTTACTACCTTCAAGTATGTAGAAGTGTATCTCATCCTAAGATGCCTATATTCTCTTGAACCAACATCAGTAAATTTCTCAGACTTAACTATCTATGCCATAGTCATTGTTTTATGAGTCTTCTTATAATCCTCTCATTATTAGAATGATTTATTATGTTGGCAGGTTTTTTTGGATTGATTTCAGGTTTGTCTGACTTTTCTTCTAGTGAAAGCTAAAGCTTAAGATACCTAAAATAGGTTTATTTTTTTTAATAAAGTAGGGTTCAAGGACCAGTGTATATAATCTGGTTTGAAGAACAATTCACATTCAGAGCTGATTAGAATCTGAGGCATGACCAGCAGTTTCATCAATGATCTCAAGCCTATGAACAACCTCAAGCCTATGAACAACCTCCTTGTACTGACACTTTCCAGTCAAGAGATACAAGAGACTTAAACTAAAAGCGTATGGACAAATGAGTGATATATATATATAATATATATATATATAGTTTTTTTTAAATACGCTAGAACTAAATCAAAGGATTAGGCAGAAGTTTTATCTAAACTTTAAAAGTAAAATAAGTGTTGACTAGTGTGTATTTAAGGACAAAACACCTGAGCAGATAAAATTTAGGCTCATTCTGATCCACAAGTGAACTCTTGAAAGGTGGTCTTTTACTCCCTAATTTAACAAATATTGTTGATTTTCTGTGTGTTCTGGACACCGTGGTAGCACCTGGATAAGTAAAACAGACCTGGTCCTTATGGCTCGTGGAGCAACTGCCTTGATCTTCCTTGACTTCACTTTAGCATTTGACAGTGTTCCTATTTTCATTATGTGGTCCTCTTTAGCGTCTATGTTACCATCCTATTTTGTTCCTCTTGCATTTTCAGTGACTCCTTCTTTATTTTTTACTTATTACTCATGTTTTTTTACCCAAACACCAACCCTTGGCTTAGTGATTTTCTCAGTCTCTGTATTCACCCTGTCTTACATTTTCAGTATCTGTAGCTCCCCTTCTCAACCCAACTTCAGCTCCATTTTTCCAACTGTGTATAGAACATCTCTCTTTGGGTGTCTTGACATTTTCTTCAGCTTCATCATTTTATCTCTAAATCAGCATATTTCTAAATCCCCAGAACTTGAGAGTTCCCATTGTGGCAAAGTGGAAATGAATCTGACTGGTATTCATGAGGACGCAGGTTTGATTCCTGGCCTTGCTCAGTAGAGTAAGGATCCGGTGTTGCCGTGAGCTGTGGTGTAGGTCACAGACCCAGCTTGGCATTGCTGTGGCTGTGGTGTAGTCCAGCAGCTACAGCTCCAATCTGACTCCTAGCCTGGGAACCTCCATATGCTGTGTGTACGGCCCAAAAAAGACTAAATAAATAAATAAATCCCCCAAACTTAACATCATTCATTAAACAAATGTTTCTTGAGCAATATTTATATGCCAGGTACCTAAGATGGGGATATATTGGAGAACAGGATCAGCAAGGACTCTGGCTTTGTGCACGTTAGGTGACGTACAGACAAGTAAGCAGACGATGTAATATAGTGTGAGAAATACTTGTATGAGGAAAGGTGGAATTTTTTTTGACGGAGAACTCCTAACCCAGGTATGTGGAACTGTTCCTTGGGAAGTATTAGACAAGTGCAAGAGCTCAAGAGTAAGTAGTGTATTAGCCAGCTGGTTATAAAGGGTAGAAGGGTCTTCGGTCAGAAAGAAGTACATTTACAAAGGACTAGTGTTAAGATGTGTGACTCAGTCTCCCTAAAACTGAGTTCCTGTGCCGAGGTTATGATTAACATCTCCACCCCAAACATTCCATTTCTTGCCCAATACCTGTTCTCATGATTGAGGAGGGGGGAAAATGTAACCAAGCCAGGTCTTGTGAGCCTCCTGGGCACATGGGCCTTTCTGTGTCCTCCATTTCTTGTTTTTGGGAAATAAGCCTCAACCTCCATGACCCTCCCTGAGTTCCAAAGGGTGGGTTCAAACAGTTGCTAATCAGGGAGGGGAGGGGATGCAGAGACCAGGGAGGAGCAGTCAAGAGGCGACAGTACAGCCTTGGGCAGGGTCCTGGTTCATCCTCAAGGAATATACCTAACAACATCTTTGAGTCTTTCTGTAGAACTAAAACCCCCAACAAATTGAAGAACTACTTGATGAGGCATTCTTCATTCTGAGGAGGAGGAGGACCACCAGAACTGGTCCTGGGACCACTAAACACCAGTTTTGAAAAACAAATGCAAGCCTGCCTTTACCCTGATCCGTATCTGTGGCCCTGTTTTCCACTCCCCAAACTATAAAACCACCTCCTAATCTCTCCACAGAGGGGCACAGTCTTGAAGGCATTAGCTGGCTGTGACCCCCTCTGCCTTGCAAAGCAGTAAAAGTATCTTTTTCTTCTCCACCCCCACCCCCCAAAAGGTGTGACTCAGTAAAGAAGAGGTGGAGGTGGAGCAGTGAATTGGGGCCAGATTAGGGGGCTCTTCTGAGCCATATTGGGGAACTTGAGCTTTATCCTGATAATGATGTGGAGCCTTTTAAGTGTTTTAAGTTGTATCTAGCAGTGGCTGGCACTTGATAAACATGATATATGATATAAATGACAGATATATAATATGCATCTTTTTTTTTTCTTTTTTTTGGGTCTTTTTTATCTTTTGAGGGCCATACCCATGGCATATGGAAGTTCCCAGGCTAGGGGTCTAATCGGAGCTACAGCTGCCGGCCTACACCAGAGCCACAGCAATGTCAGATCCGAGCTGCATCTGTGACCTACACCACAGCTCATGGCAACGCGGGATCCTTAACCCACTGAGCGAGGCCAGGGATCAAACCCGCAATCTCATGGTTCCTAGTTGGATTCATTTCCGCTGTGCTGTGACGGGAACTCCTGTATCTTTTATAATTATTCTACCCCTTAAAATTTTCAGGAATTTGGGGGCTGTACTGTAGAAAAAGACCCATGTTGTTGGGTAGTTGCCCACCACAACTTCTTCACTAGAAATGAGGGGACCATTTTAGCTATTCTAGTGTTAGTAGTCTCCCCACATCTATCTCATGTTTTACTTTATTTGTATCTCCCAACCCAAACACCTCTTGTTCTCGTCATTTTAGGAAAAGTAAAATGGAGATAGTTAAGGTAATGGAAAACCAATGCAGAATTTTAATCCCAGTAGAATTCTAATTATACTGGTGGTTTAGGCAGGTGCCTCTTGTAGCAGTGTGCAGGATGCATTAAAAGAGGGAGCACTGAGAGAGAGCTTTGTGAGGGGTTGCTGCCCCTCTGTCAGGCTTTCCCATCTCGATGAACAGCACCTTGATTCTTCCACTTCCTCAGGCGGAACACCTGGAGTCATCCTTGACTCAGTTCTTTTTAAAATCAAACATCTAGTCAATCAGCAAATCTTATCTCTTCCTTGAAAATACACACAGTATCTAGCCATGTCTCACAGCCTCCTGCTCTTGCCCAGGTCATACTCGCAATGCTCACTCTTCTGGATCATTGTGCTGTCCTCCTTCCTGGTGTCCTGTTTGCATCCTGGCTTCTCTCCAGGATATGTTCCTCATAGGACCAGGAGTGATCTATTAAATATATTAGTCACTTGAGGGGAGTTCCCGTCATAGCTCAGCAGTAATGAACCCAACTAAGATCCATGAGGATTCAGGTTCGATCCCTGGCCTGGCTTAGTAGGTTAAGGATCCAGCGTGGTTGTAGATCACAGACTCAGCTCAGATCTGGCATTGCTGTGGCTGTGGTGTAGGCCAGCAGTTACAGCTCCTATTCAACCCTTAGCTTGGGAACTTCCATATGCTGAGTGCAACCCTAAAAGACCTAAAAAATTAGTTTAGGCCACCACTTTGTTCCTAACCCTGTAGTGACTTCACTTCCACTCAGAGTAATATAATGGCCTACAAGACCCTGTATGACTTGTGTCCCCACCACCCCACTTGTATTTATAGCTTCCCTCTTTCTCTCTGCTTCAGTCACATTGGCCTGTTTGCTGTTCCTCATACACATTAAGCATGTTTCTACCTCAGCCTTTGCATTTTTTTCCCCTTCTTCTGCCTAAAACTCTTCCTGATACGTGCAATGCTTGCTTCCTCACTTTCTTCAGATCTCTGATCTGTCATGTCACTGTGTCATTTCAAGGAGTCCTTCACTGTCTGCCTGTCTGAGGTAGTAATGCTTTCAATTTTTAATGTTTTTATTTTTTAACACATTTGTGTTTTGTTTAAATTGTGTTTTATGAAGGCAGCATATACTTAGGACTTGTTTGGTTTTTTGCTTTGTTTTTGTTTTTGTTTTTGTTTTTGTTTTTGTTTTTTTTTTAACCCAATCTGACTGTCTCTGCCTTTTAATGGAGGGGGTTTGAATGATATGTTTAATATGATTATGGATAATGGTTAAGTCTGTCATCTTTGTATTTTTTTCTGTTTGTGCCTTCTGTTCTTTGTTCCCTTTCCTCATTTTCTGTTTTATTTTTCTGAATTTTTTTTCTATTCTTAAAAAATCATTTTTATTAAGATGTAATTCACATACCATTTAATTTACCATTTTAAGATGTACTATTCAGTGGGTTTGTTTTTTGTTTTTAGTACATTTATTTCCCTCCAAACACCTAGGCCCAGGAAATAGCTGCTTTCTCTCTGTCTGATTTTCCTAATCTAAATACTTAAGATATAGTGTTTTGTGATTGACTACTTTCATTTAATATAACGTATTTAGAGTTCATCCATGTTGTATCATGTATCAGTACCTTTAAATGATATTATAGCACTTCATATAGTATAAGGAACTTTCTTTCTTTTTTTTTTTTTTTTGTCTTTTTGCCTTTTCTAGGCTGCTCCTGTGGCATATGGAGGTTCCCAGGCTAGGGGTCTAATCAGAGCTGTAGCCACCGTCCTACACCAGAGCCATAGCAATTCGGGATCAGAGCCGTGTCTGCGACCCACACCACAGCTCACAGCAACACTGGATCCTTAACCCGCTGAGCAAGGCCAGGGATCGAATCTGCAACTTCATAGTTCTTAGTTGGATTTGTTAACCACTGAGCCATGACAGGAACTCCAGGAACTTTCAATAGTTTACTTTCATTTCTTCTCAATCTTTGTGTTGTTATAATTTCTACTTCTACATATGTTATAAACCCCCATAATACATGGAATTAATTTTGTTTAAAATATCAATTATCCTTTAAAGATATTTAAATAATAAGAGTCATATATTTACTCAAGTAGTTAAACTGTTTCTGGTGCTTTTCATTCCTATGGTAGATCCGCATTTACATCTGGTATCATTTTTCCTTTGCCTAAAGGACTTCCTTTTGACATTGTAGTGTAGGGCTTCTGGTGATAAATTCTGTCAGCCATTGTGTGTCTGAAAAAGTGTTAATTTTTCATTTTGAAAAAAAAATCTTTTTTCTGGGTATAAAATTCTAGGTTGATAGTTTCTTTCCTTTCAGCACTTTATAGATGTGTCTCCACTGTCTTCTTGCTTACACTATTTTCAAGGAGGCATCTGCTGTTACTCTTATATTTCTCCTATGGTAGTCTATCTTTTTTTCTGTTTTTAAGATTTTACCTTTATCAAATTATTTGACTGTTTTCTTATGCTTGGTGTTTGTATAATTTCTTGAATTTGTGGCTCTATGGTTTTCGTCAGATTTGGAAAAATTCTGACCAAATGTTTTTCCTATCTCTACACTATACCCCTTTCTCTCTTGCCCAGTCTCCAATTATGTGTATATTTGTCTGCTTAGAGTTGTACCATAATTTAATGATCCTCTGTTTATTTAATTTTTAATTTTTTTCTCTGTTTTATTTTGGGTAGTTTCTATAGCTATGTTTTAAAGTTTAGTAGTCTTTTCTTGTTCATTGTCTTATCAGCTTTTAATCCACTCCCAGGTGTGTTTCATTTCAGACATTGTATTTAATCTTTGATTAGATGCCAGAAATTGCAAATATTACTTTTATATGTTGAGCGATGGATATATTTGTTTTCCTAGAGATATTCTTGAGCTTGTTTTGGAGGATGAAGTTAAGTAATTTAAAAACAGCTTGATTTTTGGGGGATTGCTTTTAAGATTTGTTAGGCAGAACCAGACAGGGTTAGTCTTGGGCTAAATATACCTACTAGTAAGGTAAGACCCTTTTGAGTACTCCACCCAATTCCCTTGAATTATGAGGTTTTTCACTCTGGCTGGTGGGAATAAACACTATTTCTGTTTCTCTGTGAGCTCAGGTATTGTTTCCTCTAATCCTTTCGATTGTTCTTCCTCAGACTTGAGTATTTTCCTTGCATGCATTTGCATATCAGTACTATGCTGAATACTTGAGAGATTTCCTCTGCAGATCTTTCCTTTCAGATACTATGTCCTGTGAACTCTAGCTCCTTTTTTCTCTTCAGACTCTAAGCTTTATCTCCTTAATTCAGACTCAGCCTCACTTCCCCTCCATACACTTCAGCACAGAAACTCTCAGTGCAGTAAGATGTGATTAACTGGGGCACTCACCTCGTTTGTTTCCCATATCTCATATGTTACTATTCTTTCTTACCTTCTGTCCTGTGTCCTGAATGTGAATATTTCATAAATTTTGTGTAGTTTTTTTTTCAGGCTGGAATATAAATTCATCTTGACTGGAAACATAATTTCTTTTTAGATAGTATTTTTTTTTCAGCAGTTTTAGGTTCACAGCAAAATTGAGACGTATAGAGAGTTCCCATTTACTCCCTACCCCCACACATGCACAGCCTACTCCATTATCAACATTTCACACCAGAATGGTACACTGACAGATCATTTTCACACCAGGTCCATAATATATGTTATGGTTCACTCTCGGTGTTGTACAGTCTATGGGTTTTGATAACTGTATAATGACATGTACCCACCATGATAATATCATCCAAAATGTTTCATTGTCTTAAAAATCTTCTGTGTTCCTCTTATTCTCCCCTCTTTCCTCCCTAGCTCCTGGTAACTACTGATCTATACAGGCTGCCCTTTCCAGAATGTCATGTACTTGGAATCATGTAGCATGCTAGCCTTTTCAGATTGGCTTTTCTCTTAATACGCATTTAAAGTTTTCTCATGGCTTGATATTTGTATTTCTTCTTAGTACTGAATAGTAACCCATTGTCTGGATATAGCATTCATTAATTGAAAGACATCTTGATTGCTTCCAAGTTTTGGCAGTTATGACTAAAACGGCTATAAACTTCCATGTGTAGGTTTTTCTGTGAGCATAAATTTTCAACTCATTTGGATAAATGCCAAGGAGTGAGCATGATTATTGGATTATATGGTAATAATATGTTTAGTTTTGTAAGAAACTGCCAAACTATCTTTCGTAGTTTCTGTACCATTTTGCATTCTCACCAGCAATGAATGAGAGTTCCTGTCACTCCACATCATCATCAACATTTGATGTCAGTGTTGAGAATTTTGGTCATAAAAGTAGGTGTTTCGTGGTATCTTGTTCTTTTATTTTGCATTTCCCCAGTAACATATGATATAGATATCTTTTCATATCCTTGTTTACCATCTTTATGTCTTCTTTGGTAAGGTGTCTGTTCAAGTCTTTGGCTCATTTGTTAATTGGGTTGTTCATTTTCTTTTTCTTTTTTTTGTTTTTTTCATCTGTTTAGGGCCGCACCCACAGCATATGGAGGTTCTCAGGCTAGGAGCTGAATCAGAGCTACAGCTGCTGGCCTACACCACAGCCACAGCAACACTGTGGATCCAAGCCTTGTCTGCGACCTACACCACAGCTCACAGCAACGCCAGATCCATAACCCACTGAGTGAGGCCAGGGATCAAACCTGAATCCTCATGGATGCTAGTCAGATTCATTTCCACTGAGCCATGACAGGAACTCTGGGTTGTTCATTTTCATGTTGTTGAATTTTAAGAATCTTGGTATAGTTAGATAACAATCCTTATCAGGCATGTCTTCATGTCTTTTGCAAACACTGCCTTGTGTTCTTGGTTTGTTTTCTTTCTCAGAGTAGAAAATTTTAATTTTTTTTTTTTTGGCCATACCCATGGCACATGGAAGTTCCCAGGCCAGGGATCAAACCCATGCCACAGCAGCAACCTGAGCCACTGCAGTGACAACACTGAATCCTTAACCTGCTGTGCTACAAGCAAATTCCAAAAATTTAAATTTTAATGAAATCCAGTTTATCAGTTAATCTCATTCATAGATCATGCATTTGTTGTATCCATAAAGTCATTGCAAAAGGTTATCTACATTTTCTCTTATGTTATCTTCTAGGAGTTTTATAGTTTTGTATTTTATATTTAGGTCAAGATTCTATTTGAGTCAGTTTTCTGTTAAAAAAATCTTTATTGTTAAGATTTGTGTCTAGATTCCTTCTTTTGTATATGAACGTCCAGTTGTTCTAGCACCATTTGTTGAACAGGCTGTGTTTTGCACTGCTGTGTTACCTTTGCTCCTTTGCCGAAGATTAGTTGACTATATTTATGTGGGTCTATTTCTGAGCTCTCTGTTCTGTTCCATTGATGTGTTTTTCTCTTCTTTTACCAGTTACACTGTCTTGATTGCTGTAGCTTTATAGGAAGTCCTGAAGTTGGATATTGTCAACTTTGTTGTTCTTCTCTAATATTGTATGGCTCTCCTGGTTCTTCTACCTCTCCATATAAATTTTAGAATTATTTTGTTGATATCCCCAAATAATTTGCTGGGATTTTGATTGGGGTTGTGTTGAATCTTTAGTCAAGTTGGGAAGAACTGACTTAACAATATTGATTTTCCTATTGATGAACATAGAACATCTCTACCTTTATATAGTACTTTGGTTTATTCCATTAGTTTTTTACTTTTCCTCATATAGATCTGTATACATTAGATTTATACCTAAATATTTAATTTATAGGATGTTTATGTAGATGGTAGTGCATTTTTAATTTCAAATTCCACTTGTCATTGCTGGTGTATTAATGAAAATGATTGAATTTTTGTCTGTTAACCTTTTATCCTTGCAACCTCATTTATTAGTTTCGGGGTTTTTTTTGTTGATTCTTTGATCTTTTCTACCTAGATAAAATGTCATCTGTAAAAGTTTTTATTTCTTCGTTCCCAATCTATTTAACTCTATTTCCTTTCCTTACTGCATAAACTAGGAATTTCATTATGGTGTTGAAAAAATTTCTAACCATAGCAGGAAAATTTAGTTGAATATAATGTTAGATGCTTTTATTTTTCAACATAGCATTTATCTCCATGTGATGGATTAGGTAGTTATTATTTATTATCATACTGTGTTCCCCCTAGAATGTCAGTTCTTTAAAAACCTCACAGTATCTGTTTTTTTATCACCTGGTAGAACGCATTCAGTAGTTAGTAAGTATTAGGGAGTGAATATACAAGGCCTTCACTTCCTAAATTTGAACAGTGATCTTAAAAATGGAGAAATAGGAGTTCCTGTTGTGGTGCAGTGGAAACAAATCTGACTAGGAACCATGAGGTTGCAGGTTCGATCCCTGGCCTCGTTCAGTTAGGTTAAAGATCCGGTGTCACCATGAGCTGTGGTGTAGGTCTCAAACTCAGCTGGTAGCCCATGTTGCTGTGGCTGTGGTGTAGGCTGGCAGCTATAGCTCCGATTAGACCCCTAGCCTAGGAACCTCCATATGCCGCAAGTGCGGCCCTTAAAAAAAAAAAAAAGAATAGAGAAATAAATCCCTAAAAGCATTGTGACAGAATAATTTAAAAATTTCATATGATTAGATGAATGAAAGAAAGAAATTTAAAGATGGTATTGCTCAGGTTTCTAGTCTAGGGACTCTTACTATACTCTCCCTAGACAATCTTGCTTGATACGAAATAATTAATGTAACTTAGAGGGGGATATTTAGCCAAAGGAAATAATTAGCTGATTGTGTGCTTCCAGTGAGTGCTATTTTTGAAAAATAAGTGCTTTTTTTTTTTCTTTTTGCCTTTTCTAGGGCCACTCCCATGGCATATGGAGGTTCCCAGGCTGGGGGTCTAATCTGAGCTGCAGCCACCGACCTACACCACAGCAATATGGGATTCTAGTCGCGTCTTCAACCTACACCACAGCTCACAGCAGCGCCAGATCCTCAACCCACTGAGCAAGGCCAGGGACCGAACCCACAACCTCATGGTTCCTAGTCGGATTCCTTAACCACTGCGCCACAATGGGAACTCCAAAAAATAAGTGCTTTTATGAGCATCTATTGTAAACACATTTAAGACATTTTTCTTAAAATATGTTTTTTTCTAGTGTCCCTTTTTTTCTCTTGATGAAAAGATGTTCCTTTCTTCTCCAAAAGCTAGCCTTGACAGTTGTATACTGGACATTATTTGCCTCTCTTCTAGAATTTTGCTACTTCATTCATTACCTCTTTTATATCTGTACTTTATTTTCTTTCCCTGTCAGCCTGTAGGCCCTTCAAGTCTATCTTATTTAAAGCAGCACAAACAAAACAGTCTTTCTTTGATTTTATGTAGCAGCTTGCCTGTCTGAATACTACCTCTGCTGATAACTTCATTGGCCTCAGGGAAAGGCCCAGATACTATATTGTGGGCTAGAAGGTTGTTTTTCCTTTATCTCCCAGATCCCTTTCCATCCTTACTACATATCCCAAATACCCTCGGTGTTTTCACAAGTCATTATGCTAATCTAAACAGTTACAAATTTGTTACACTGGTGCATAATTTATACACTAATATATACCATGCCAGAGTTTAGAATGAGAACTTCTCATTTATTCTTAATTCAGTTCAACAAACTTCACCAAATATTTAAATTCTCACTCCGTGATAGATGCTGTTCCAGGCTCTAAGACTTTGAAATCCATTTGCTGTTGAATGTAATATTAGAAGAAATTGCAGAGATACTGTGTACCTAAATATATAACAATATTTGATTGATGTAGATGTAGTTACTTCTGTAGTATGTCATTGTTAAGATTGATTTGTAGTTCTCTGTGCCAAACTATTATGGTCAAATGATGATCTAATTATATTTTGAAATTTATCTTTTAGGGACAGTATGGGAATTACCAGCAGTGAAAAGTACTTACATTCCAATAGCCAGTATCTATTAGCAGCCATATTGTCACCTCAGCACTGTGGACACCTCCCTGTGAAGAGACCCTTCCATTCCATCTAGTTTTTGGAAAAACCTTGTGGATAAGTGGCTGTTTTATCAGTAAGCAGCCTTTTGTGGCTTAGTTATAAAAGGCTTTAGTAGCTCAAAAATACTCTTGATTTCACATTTCTACTCTAGATGGCAACATTGGACAGAAAATACAATGACATAACCGATTTGCAGTGATTTCGGAACTGTGTTTGAAATGGACTGTTACAGACTGGAAGGTGTGAACAGCTTTGTATGTTTATGAAGGTTAAGGGAATTTAATACTTTTCCACAGATTCTTTTGTAAGGGGAAGAGGGAAATGTACACTTTTTACAGCAGCAATATTTTGTATATTATGTTTATTTCATGTGAATATGCAAGGCAGTACACTACGCACTGGACAGAATCAGAAATTCTCCGTTCCTGGGGATCGGAGCATGGTGGATGCTTGATTGTGTTGGTCTCAGAATGGTGTTCTGTGCAGACGAAGTGAGGGAGAAGACAAAGCACCATATGTCCACTGTTATGTTCTTTAGAGGAGATTCAGATCCCTTTTATCTGTTAGATAATCAAGGGCACTGTGATACAGTTTTGAGTAAAACATTTTTTTAAAGCTTTCCAGTTTTGTGGATTAAAACCTTTTTATAAATATCATTTATAATACAGTTTTAAAATGTGAGGCAATAAGAATTACTTCATGTTGGATCTGAAGAATCTTGGTAACAGTTTCATGTAAATGAAGTGGTAATCCTTTCCTAAAATAGCAATAACTGAAAATGAAAGTGTTAATTTTACTTTGTTTGAATAATCAGGGAACTTAGGAATATCAAAACATTTTATAAATGGTATCCAAGAAGAGTCAACATTGATTCAGTAATTTTACTTTTTAACATTAGAAGGATAATTCGTTTATATGATAATGCAGGAGACTTACAAACGTTTATTTCAACTTTCTCTACTGGAAATAATGCCATTTATAAGGAAACACTTTTAAGTTTTTCCCCTTTTTTGTTTAATATAACAGATGTTTAAGAAAATGCTTATTGATGAGGTTTATTCTGATCTGTATTAAAAGCAGAGAGGTTGCATTTCAGATCACTTTGTTATTAGGTTGGCATATTTAATCATATTTGAGACTGTCCTCTGCCTGATTGTTTTAGCTAATTTCAGGGATATTGCATTGGGCAGGAAATCATGCATTGAGAAGTGTATAACCACAATTATTTAAGCATAATCTGAAAACATCTAGCCTAAAGGTAAGTTGCTATTTTCATCACAGTTGCCTATGCCCAGGGAATAAGAATATTCTTTATAATTGAATTGTTTTTTCCCACTTCTAACTGGAAACAAAACAGAAGGGGTGCCATAAATTTGAATAAGCAAAACATACTGTTTTCAACGTACTGTAATCAAAAGGAGAAATGTCAGTGTGTCTTTGTGTATGAAAGAGAGTGTGTGTGTTTTAAGGTCAGAATAGGGTGTTTTTCAACATGGTCAGTAGAAAATGGACATCCAGTTTGAGCAGATAAAGCATGGACAGCCTTATTGTGATTGAAATGCTTATAGGTTCTGTGCCAACTTTCCACCACTGTGTACTTTGTTGCTATTTAAAACTGTATCAACTCTAACGGAAGAATAAATTATTTGTGATTTTAATTTCTCATTTGTTTCTTTAAATTAGATCGCTTTGACTCTCTTGTTTTGTCTGGAGACCATGCTGTGGGTTTTTTATATAAGTTCGTCTTGTATAGGCAGACTATATTTGTATTCTAGGACTTTATCAAAATTCTCTTGTCATGCCCAAGTTAATTAGAATTAACTGTTCAGTAATCAGCATGTTGTGTGGGCTGTTTGTTACAGAATTCTTTCTCTGAAAATGAAGTCCATGAGGCTATAATCAAGATGACGGAATTAGATAAATGAGTTGAGGAGACAAAATTGTACTGAACCCAACCTGGTGTAGATACGTTATCTCATTTGAAATAAGCTCAACTGACATTAAGAAATAATTTGTCTTGCCAGCCCATCTTCTGTTGTCTTATTCTCCTTTTAATGGAAACTAAAATTGCAATTTTAATAAGCAGAATTTCCTCCAGGACTTTCTTCCTGGAGACTAGTGCATTTGCAAGGTTTAATTGTTTTATAACAGTCCTATTTCGTAAAAGTTTTTAATTGGTGGTGACAAAAATTACCTTACTCCTTTGATACCTAGTAAGAAGAATAACTTTACCAGTAGCTTTCTACCAAGTTTGACATTGCCATATAGATTATATATTCAAAAACTGAAATTTTTATTTTATCAACATACATTTTTATGAAGTATCATACCATCCCATGCAAGTCCAGAAGCAAAATATTCTAAAAAGAGAGCAGGGTGATTACTGATGAACATTTTAAAATATTTGGAATTCCCTTGTGGCATAGAGGGTTGACCCCATCTGGTATTGTCATTGCTACAGCTTGGGTCACTACTATGTTGTGAGTTCGATCCCTGGCCTGGGAACTTCCACATGCCACAGGCATGGCCAAAAAGAAAAAAATTAAAATTAAAAAAATAAAAATATTTTACTGTGCTCGTTTAATTGTTTGAGAATATGTTATTATATTCCCTGGAGTTATGGTGGCAAATCGTTTTTTGGTTTTGTTTTTAATTTTTTAATGGAATTTTCAAAAATACACCAAAGTGGAGAGAATGTGTAATGATCCCTATGTAGCAGAAACCTACCTTATCCACTTAGCAACTCACGGCCAATCTTGTGTCGTCTATACACCCACCCACAAATTAAAGCAAACTCTATGTCCTTTCATTGTTTCAATAAGTATCTCTAAAAGATAAGGACTCTTTTAAATAACACCTTGATGCCAGGACTCTTCCTGCTCTTGAAATTTTGTATTTTCAGTGTTAACAGTGAACTAGAAACCAGAATTTGTATCACTAAATTGCTGTCTTTCATTTAAAAAAGTCATTTTGTTAAATAATTAAAATATTAGCAAAAACAAAAGCAGTTTGGAGTTCTCTAGTGGCTCAGTGGAAACCAATCTGACCAGCATCCATGAGGACGTAGGTTCGATCCCTGGCTTTGCTCTCTGGGTTAAGGATCCACCATTGGTCGTGAGCTGTGGTGTAAGTTGTGGTGGTGTTGTGGCTGTGGCATAGGCCGGCAGCTACAGTTGTGATTCGACCCTCTAGCCTGGGAACCTCCATATGCCACTGGTGAGGCCCTAAAAAGACAAAAGCCAAAAAAAAAAAGAATATTAGCAAATACAGATTATATAGTAAGTGAACATTCTCCATAATTTTACTGTCAAAAGTAATACTTATTAATACATTTCTTCCAGCTTGATTTTACACACATAAGCCAACATATTATTCTTTTGTCTTTTGAAATGAAATAGAAATCATACTAGCCATATTGTTTTGCAACTTTTTTTAAGTTAAAAAAAACCTTGAATGCTCCTTATTCCTGTATTCTTCCTAATTTTTTTAAACTATTGCAAAACAAAGCTTTCATAACCTATCTGGCAAGGTTTTTTGTTTTTGTATGATAGTTGGGGTATTTCTAGATACCGTAAATGTTTACACAGTAAATTCCTAATACGTTAGGTGTAAGGCTATATGCATTTTTGTCTTCCTAAAAGATAATACTTGTTAACACCAGATTATTAGCCTTGTTATTTTTGCAATTCTTGTAGGCTTAAAAAGAAAAAAAAAACACTACCTCAGAATTTAATCTGAATTACATTTGGTTTATTTGTAAGTTTGAACATCTTTTCACATATTTAAAGACTATTATTTTTTGCTGTGAAATACCTTGTAATGTTTGTCGATTTTGCTTTTGGCATGTTTGTTGTGTAAGAGAGAAAGGAAATAATAAAAATACACAAATATATAACATTATAATGGTTCTTTCTAAATGCAAATGTTAATTCTCTGTCTCTACATATTGTACATCTCTACAGTCTGTTCTTTATTCTTTAACTTTATCTTTCACTGTATTAAAGTTTTAAGACTTTATATATTTAATTTCATAGCTTATCAACCTCCCTGATTCCCAGATTTATAAAAATATTCCCCATCCTTGTTTTCACTTATCTAAAATTTATTGTTCATGGTGTGCTTTAGAGCATTGACTTTTTTTCTATATGGTTAACTACTTGTTTCAACATCATTTATTGAATAAACCAACTGATTTAAGATGTCACCTTATTTTGTTTATTTAAAACATTACTTATAATTAAGGCATGTTTGGTTTATGCCATTTCAAAGACTAGTCACGTTTATTTAGGTATAACTTAATTGGCATAAAGATGTTAATTTTCCCCCCTCACAAGGGCTTTTTTTAAATTGGATAAGAGTTAACTAAAATGGTATAAATAATGAGAGGCTTCTTAATAATAGGAGAATTACTGAAATGTGTTTTTATAGAGAACGAATAGAGACTTAAGAGATTTTTGCTTGCTGATGTTTTCAAGCTCTGGAACTTTTTGTACCCTAATAAATTATCCCCATGTATCTCAGTTTGATTACTACCAAAAAATTTTTAAAATCAGTGCAGAATCTTTTTTATTGTTTGAAATTCCCAGTCTTAGAAATAGACAATGTGATAGAATTTTCATCAAGTCAGTAGACCTATAAATAGGGTGATCATTTATTTTTTAATCTGGGAAACTTTTGATTATGAAAGGGGATATTGTACACACCCATGTACATATGTGTGTGTGTTTAAAATTTGCATATATGTGGACAAACGTGTATATATTCTTTATCTTTTTCCTGATCTATAAAGAAGTTAGGTATGTGAGTGATACATTTGTGTTTAGGCTATAATCTTTAAATGTGATAACATACTGAGAGGTTTTTCCCGAGACAGTACATTATATTATTTTTTTGATCCTTTGTCTTTTTAGGGCCACACCCATGGCATATAGAGGCTCCTAGGCTAGAGGTGGAATCGGAGCTACAGCTGCTGGCCTACACCACAGCCGTAGCAACACAAGATCCAAGCCTTGTCTGTGACCTACACCACAGCTCACGGCAACACCAGATCCTTAACCCACTGAGCGAGGCAAGGGATTGAACCTGCATTCTCGTGGGCTCTAGTCGGGTTTGGTAACTGCTGAGCCACGACAGGAACTCCTTGACTGTATTTTAAAAAGTATGCTCCATTTTCTCTTTTCCAATCCACAAATGCTGGCATTTGAGTATGAGTGGGGAGCTTTGGCCTTAAGAAATTAGAGAATACTCTAGAGATGGCAGTGCAAGTACATAGAATGAAATCTCTGGAGGGCCTCATGAATCCCATTCCTCTGTTGCCTGTCTGCTTGGCTGATGATGACATGAGAGAATTGACAGCTGGAGTCATAGTTTTTAGGAATGACAAGTTAATAGTATTGCGTATGTAGTATACTTCATAGTCATTCAGTTCATATTCTTGACTAATGAGTAGGATAAAATTCATTGTACTTCCTTTAGGATCATCCTCTGCTTTCCATCACTTAAGTAAATGCTATTTAATAACAACAGACTTAGTTAATTTTAAAGTATTGATAAAATATGCTTAATATTTATCATCTTTTTGGCATCTTTGTTATAAATTTTATAAATAGCATGTTCTCTTAAGTACTTATTTTGAGAATTATTTTAGGACTTTATAAAATCTCTTAGGTTTTTTACTTTATTTTGGCTTCATTGCTTTAATTTGTTCTTTGGACTTTTTTCTGTAATGCTTTCTTGCTATTTCCTTAGTTTTCTGATTTTCGCTATATGAAGTGTGTACTTTGATTCTAGTTTTCCTGCCAACTTTTCTTTTGGAAAAAGAAAAAAGGATGTACTAAAACTATTCTTATTTTACACCTATGGTAGCTCATTATTTACCTTTGGTTGAAAATGTAAAGAATTTAGTATCTACAGGAGGTGTGACTATATTAGCTATGGAAGGGTATTTTGAATAATGATCATTTTTCATACACTTTTTCATACACATCACCAGATTTTTTAAACAACTTTCGGGACTCTTGACATCATGGATCAAAATACTGTTTATAGCTATTAAGGATTTTATCTAATATACCTGACTACACTAGGTAATTATTTCTGTTAATGTTTAGTAAATTAAGAGTAAGGGAAGTGTGGCTGTGGCTCTCCTTGCAGTACTAATATTATTCTATCCATAGAAATCCTATTTCCTATTCATTAATTTCAGTATTCCATTCTTTCCCAAGATCTTGCTTCACAGCAAGCTTTCATACTTCAAGCTCAACATGTTAGTGCTCAGTCCTCATTCCCACATAAACACAACCATTTTGAAAACATGAACTGATATTAATTACCCCCTTGGCACCAAAAAGTCAGGATTTCCTGATGCGGCACGCTAATGTAAAATGCATTAGTGCAAACGCTGGCTCCAAGGGGTAATACTCTCTAAATAAACACAGCAATGTTTTTCTTTATTCACGACTCTCAGGCTATTCTGAAAGTCATTCATCCTCCATACCCCCCCCCCCAAAATAAGCATTTTGAGTTTTAATAAGTTATAACTGGATTTTCATAAGAAGAAATTGAATTCCAAGCTGCAAATCACTGGCACTTAACTCTTTGGTTCTTTGAAATAAAATCTGCCTAAATGTTCCCATGATTAAATGGCTCTGAACCATAATTTACACTAGTCTTTTGGAAGGTAACAGTTTACGTTTAGTCATTGGTATCACTAAAAATGTCAATTGACTTAAAAATTTCTTTCAAAATAGAAAATGAACAAGATCGGTCCCACAAGGCCAGAAATATGTGTATGGGTTGGTTTTTGTTGGGTTGGTTGTTGGTTTTGGCGTGTGTTTGAAAATTCCATGTAGACTTCTGATCAGGTAGGCCTAGTTGGAGTTCCCACTGTGGCTCAGCAGGTTAAGAATCCAACTAGTATCCACCGGGATGCGTGTTTGACTCCTGGCCCCACTCAGTGCACTAAGGATCCAATATTGCTGTGAGCTGTGGTGTAGTTGCAGACTTGGCTCAAATCCTGTGTTGCTGTGGTGTAGGCCAGCAGCTGCAGCTCCATTGGACCCCTAGCCTGGGAACTTTCATATGCCACGTGTGTGGCCCTAAATAGCAAATAATAATAATAGGCATAGTTCATGCTTTGATGTACTATCTCTGCACATATAACACATACTTTTACTACTGTTAGATAAAACAACAACAAAAATGAACCAAAACAAAGATAGCCAGTCTCAAACAAACTAAGCATCTCTGTGGAACAAAAATAGAGTTTAAAGAAAAAAAAAAGTAAATTGGTGAGGCTGAAACCATGAGCCACCTAGGTTCTGTGTCTGGAAGTGGGGCGTGCTTAAGAAGTCAGCTCCTATGATGTAATGGAAACTAACAATATTACACAAGATTGGATGCTGGAGTCAAGTTTACTGTTTGACATCAGAGGCAGCTGGGATGTAACTCTCCCCAACTGTTCTCACAAATAAAAGGAGGGTTTTAAAAAAATTAAAACAACAACAAAAACTTGCTGCTGCTGACCACTCCCTTGAGCCTTCTTTTGAGGAAGCTGAGTATAGTGATATAGAAAATACATATTTAGCATCTTAAACTGGAGCAGAGCCAAGGTATTCTGAAGCTTAGAAATCAGGTCTTAAAATACTCTAAAATAATCATTGTATGGAAGGAAGTTCTCAAAGATTTGGTTCGGGACTTCCTGCAGGAAGGTCCAGGAGGGGGTCCAGGAGTACAACTGGAAGTACAGAAGGAAGAAGGAAGGGTGAGGAAGAGAGAAAAGTAAAATACAAGTAAAACCTACTTTAAATAAGCTCATGAACTAAAATCTCAAAATATGTCAAATCTCTTGGCAGAATGTATTCCTGCCATGTGAAATTAATTTTATAGGACAGTCTGACATTTTAAAATATGAACATTTAAGATGCTCAAGGAAGTATATTCATTCACATCATCAAATGGATTTGAAATTACAAAACAAAAACATGGAGAAATAAAATATACATGTAAAAATGATTTAGAAATCTTACAAGTTAAAAAATAAAATCATTGAAACAAGCTTAACTGGCATAAACTAGGCTAGACACAAGCGAAGAGGACATATCAATTAGGTTGTAGTGTGAGAAATTGTCACACTACAAACAAAAAAGTTAAAATATATATGAACGAAAAAACACGGAAGAGATATGGAAGTGAATGCAGAGTTTTAATAAGGTAGTTCCAAAAGAAGAAAATAAGAGGGATTGGTGGAAAAGCTATTTATGTATATAAATAAAAGCTGACAGTTTTCCACAATTCAATCTCTTAATACTCAGATTATAACTTTCCCTTAAATCTAACCACGGCAAAGAAAAATGAATCCATATTTAGATAAATTATGATGGTGTTCAGAAAGAAAAATGGAAACTGCCTGAGAGAGAAGACATTACCTATAAAATAAAATTTAGACAAGAGAATTCTCTGCAACAATTAAAAGATAGAAGAAGAGTCCTGTGCTAAGATTAAATAAGTCGGCCTAAATGTTACTTCCAGCTAAACTAGCATTCTTTCATGAGGGCAATATAGAAAAAATTTCCGACTTAGAAACACCAAGAGAGTTTATCATCCGTGGAATGTGTACTTCAGCAAAGTAATAATCCAGAAGAAGGTGTAAAATGCAAAAAACAAAAAACAACAACAAAAAAACCCCATAAAATTTGTCAATTGTAATTATTCATAGGAAACACACCATTTCTTTTTGGGATGGAAAGAAAAGATAAAGCTAAATGAGATCGATTAGTTGCATTTATGATCTCAGTGTTTTATCTCTGAATTCATGCACCTTTGCTATGTGATTTGATTTCTCTCATTGAAGAGGCAGAGTTAATTTTCCTGCTCCTTGATTCTGAGTTTGGCTATGTGACTTGATTTGGTTAGCAGATGTGACTTGTGTGTAGAGTCTTATAAAAGCACTGGTGCAGTTCTGCTTCCCCTCTGTACCTCTGCCTTTGCCACAGAAATCTGACTGCTAGCCTGCTTAAGGAATGTGAGAGATATACGAGGCAAACCCAAATCAACTCAGCCAACACCAGCCAAGATCAGCAGAGCCACTCATCTACCAGCCAGCTGACCAGAGATGCAAGTCTAGTTCAGATCAGCCAGACACTGCAGGATCTTAAGCTAGGTAAAAGTATTTTTTTATTATTATGCTTTTTAAGGCCACACTTGTGGCATATGGAAGTTCCCAGGCTAGGGATTGAACTGGAACTGCAGCTGGCTGCTGGTCTGTGCCACAGCAACGCAGGATCTGAGCTGCATCTGCAAACTGCACCATAGCTCATGGCAACGCCAGATCCCCAAAGCACTGAGAAAGGCCAAGGATCGAACCTGCATACTCATGGATACTAAGACTTGTTACCACTGAGCTACAATGGGAACTTCCTGAATTTTGTTGTACCCCACTGATTGTGTGTCTGTTTCTTTGTTATGCAGCATTATTGCAGCAATAGATAGCTGATAGAAAAACAAGGTACAAGATAGGAAGCATGAAGGTTTTCATGTTTAGAATAGAAAGACAAAATCTTTAGACTTTGTTGGAAAATTTTAAGGTAAATTATAAGAATAAATGTTAAGACTAGAAAAGAGGGAGGAAGAGGAAAAAAGAACTAGAAATAGAGGAAATTCTGAACTAATCTAGTAGAAAGAAGGAATGAAGAGAAAAAGTGGCAAAAAGTCATGAAAGAGTATCAGAATTAGACCAGTCACAATAAGTATGAACAGATTAAGCTTGTTTATTGAAAGACATTAAATTGGGAAACCCAACTATACTATTCTTACTAAGATATTATTAAAACAAAATATAACAAAGGTAGAAAAAAAAACCAGGTATATTGTTATCAAGGTAGAATTTAAAGCAAAAGCAGCAATAGGGATAAGAGAATCTGAAGTAATTAAGTAGGAAAATCATTTATGATGGAGTTCCCGCTGTTGCACATGGGTTAAGGATCTGACTGAAGTGGCTCAGACTGTAGCAGGGGCATGGGTTTGGATGCCTGGCTGGGTGCAGTGGGTTAAGCAACTGACATTGCCACAGCTGTGGCATAGGTTGCAGCTGTGACTCGGATTTGATTCCTAGTGTGGGAATTTCCATATGCCGCAAGTGTGGCCAAAAAAAAAAAAAAAAAAAAGTGAAAAAGAAAAACCACTTCGATATAGTAACTTTGGAATATATAAAGCAAAAACCAAGAATTACAAGCAAAAATATAAAACTCCAAAACCACAGTGGAAGGATTTTAATCTAGCAGAAACTTGGCTCAAACAGACAAGGATAGAGAACAATTCTAACAAATGTAATGCCAGCTCCATATGTAATTAACATTTTTTTTTCTAGTAGCTATATTTAAAACTATGGTAGAAAGAGGCAAAACTTCTAATAATATATTTGATGTAACTCAATGTACCACAAATGCTATTTCAAGATATAAAATTCATGAGCTGATTCACATTCTTTTTTTTCATAATAAGTCTTAGAAACCTAGCTTGTTATAACATACTTACATCACCTGTCACATTTCAAGTGCTCAGTAGCCCCATCTGGTTAATGGCTACCATACTGGGTAGCCTTGGTGCAAAAAAATCTAATAGGTAAATATGGAATCCTATACCTGATGGAGCATAAATTTTTTTCAAGTACATGTAATATTTATAAAAATTGACCTTATGCTAATTTACAAAAGAAGCCTGATCAAATTTTAAAGAATCAATATTATATAAGTCACTGTCTGACAACAGTATGTATGCTAGGAACTTTGAAAATTTATTAATAATAAATACCTTTAGTTAAAGAGAAAATTACAGTGGCAATTTAAAACATTTAGAATTAAGCTAATAAAAGTTGTCATTATCAAAACTTGTGAGGTGTTAATGCAAGAGTTCTTAGAAGTTAAATGATAGCCTTAAATGCCTTTATGTAAGAACAAAAAAGATGGAAAATAAATTCAACTCAGGAATATAGATGGGGAAGCTAAAACTAAATGCAGATAAAACAACGTACTATAAGAATTTTGAAGAGAATGATAAAAGAAGAGATCATAAACTAATGAAATAAGACCAAAAAAAAAAAAAAAAAAAAAAAGGAGGCTTATCAAAAAGAACCAAATCTGTGTTTTTGAAAATAAAGCTAAAAACTGACAAAAAATATTAAGGCACAAATAAGAAGTTTTAGAAAAAGAGAATGACTGCAAGTGTGCTATATATTCCACGTATTTTCTAAAACTATACTAAAGGGCTGTATAACAAGCCTGATTATGAACTTTTTACACTTGGCATTCACATTACAAAATATAATAGGTGTGGGAGTTCCTATCATGACTCAGTGATTAACAAACCTGACTAGCATCCATGAGGACGTGGGTTTGACCCATGGCCTCGCTCAGTGGGTTAATGATCCAGTGTTGCCATGAGCTGTGGTGTAGGTCGCAGATGTGGCTTGGATGCCTCTTTGCTGTTGTGGTGTAGGCCGGCAGCTACAGCTCTGATTAGACCCCTAGCCTGGGAACTTCCATGTGCTGCAGGTGCGGCCCTAAAAAGCAAAAAAAAAAAAAAAAAAAAAAGTGTGTGTGTGATGTAGGATGTGGTGTGGTCTCTGGCCTCTTTAGGAACTGTGACTAGATTTAGGAATCAAAATGAATTATTTAATCATTTATAACTCATTTATGAATTTTCCTATTGCCCAAAGGGAGTCATTGTCAGCTCCCAGAAGGCAGGAATTTAGTTTTTGTTTACTGCTAGTCACTCAGTTCCTAGAATAATACCTAATATGTAATGGGAGTTCCAAAAATATTAGTTGAAAGAGTATCAGGAGTGTTGGTTATAAATTAGGGTGTATGCAGAAATTTAGGAATCATATATTAGAAATGAATTAATACAACAGATGTGTTAAGATAAATGTCAGGTTTTTAACACAGGTCCACAAATGCCCTAATCCTGACCTATCCTGAGGTCACCTGACTGCAAAACCTGGCCTGACCTATGGTGAGATTATTTATAGTCTGTCTTTGATGCAGATTCCCCTTGAGGTGCCATGTAAGATATTTTATATGCATATATCTTGTCCTAGGAGTTTCAGATAAGGGATTGTGAACATGTGTGTCTGTGCTTAAGCTGTGTAATAGAAGGATACATTTCATTTTTAAGTAGGCTAGGGGTAATTGCCTGGTTATACTGGTGATTTATTAATGAATTCTATAGCATTGCAATAATTTTATAGTTATAAAATGGTAAGCATAGCTAACTTTGTCCTATATCCACTTGTGAATAAAAATTCTCCTTGGAGTATATTTTCGTGGGAAGAATGATGACATTGATGACAACATTCCTGTCTTTACTTTGGTCTCTGTTACTCTCTGTTCTGTGCCCAGAGCTAAACCATCAGGATTCTACAGCTTGCTAGGAAAACATGTGCCATTTTACTCCTTCACCAATATAGCCAACCATACGATACCGGTAATGATCTTACCATCAAGACCTTCCTTCCGCCTCTCTGCTTCACATCTCTTTTGCGGCCTTGGCTGCATGCTCATTTCCCCCTTAACAATGCTCCTTCCACTTCCTAGTCCTTCTCCCTCACACCCTGATATTTCCATCCCCAAACATTCTGTTACATTCCAAGCGGCTTTCCTTACTGCATAATAAACACTCAACCATGTTCAATCAAATTGCCTGTTAAGTCTGTTTCAATCAAATTGCCTGTTAAGTCTGTTTCCTAACATTTTATGGCTTTGAAGCATTTCTGAGTTCCTCTAGTAGACAGCTCCCCTACGAGGGGAGATGGGCTTCTGACCTAGCATGTATAGTTATTACTAATAATTTGTCTTCCATGAAAATTAGACAGCAGGAGCTCCTGGGTAAGCATGTATAGGATCCGAACACAGATTTGGGCCGACACATCAGTAAGGTTTCTACAACAGCGAAAGGAAGATGTATGAAAATTCAGGCTGCAAAGGTTAAGCAGTATTATATCACTTCATTTTGGAAACTCCCATCTAAAATGAGTCTTAGATGAAATATAGTATATTCAGCTCAAACTAGGAAGTATTTCTGAAGATGATTTCATGAAGGAGTCTCAGGAATATAAGGAAGAATGAACTAAAGACACAAACTGGTGGAGGCAGTGGGTGGACGAGGAGGATTAGTAAGACTAAGAAATCAGGAGGTAGGAGAACTGGGAGAAATTAGGTCACAGAAACTAAGGAATGAAGATTTTATACAAAATGAGTAGCTGTGATCTCTGCATCCAAACATACACCTCCAGGCTTTCTGCAGAGACCGCCCGGCCCTCTGGCCAAACCCTCAGCATACTTCCAAAGGCGCTGGGGTTCTTACTGGAGGCGGGGCAACAGCCTCCTGCTCTGTGGCTGTAGATCACCACAGCCAGCCTCCGTGAATACGCTTTTTCCTAGAGTGAGTCAGCCTCCAGGCTGCTACATCCCCAAACATCAGGAACCAAACCAGTTCTGACCGGCATCCTGGGCTTTAAGTGAAGAGAGTAAAAGCATATAAGCTAAAACTCTTCAGAGAACTTTTCATTCTTTTACTAACTTTACTTCTACGCCCTTATGGTGAGTATTGGGGAAAAAAAGTCTCAGCTGCCTCCTCAAAACCGTACCGAAACTGTATCTGGGGGGCTGGCCCCTTATTTGGAGTGTGCTTTGGTTCTCGACCTCAAGTAAGCTAAGTTCTGCTTTAATGTATGAGATTTCCAAGCACCCCAGCATGCTCAGCAGAAATGAATTCTCAACCAATGTTGAAAGAACAAATGATCCCGTGAATGAATAGATAATTTTCATTTCTCAGGATCGCTCCTTGGTGTCATTCCACACTGTTGACCCCTCATTCTTTCTTCCATTCCTCCTCTCTCTCGCTGCATCCCCACCGCCCTGTGCTGCCTCCACTTCCGCTCCTTCATTGGCTATTTCTCTTCTCCTCCCCATGCTTTTTAATGCTTGCCTTTAAATGGGTTCCTCCAGGGTTTCATTCTCACTTCCTTCTCTTACCATCTTATTAAATTGACTCGCCCTGGGGGAATTTCATCCATACCCCTGGTTTGCCTACCACCTATACACTTAGTGTCTCAGCCCAGACCTCTCTACTTCACTTTAAACCAGTGTTGTACTGTAGCCAGCTTGTACTAGCTCACAAGAGCCAGCTGTAATGTTTCAGGGATTTTGCAAGCCAGTTACTAAACCCAGCCATTATTATAAACTTACACTTAAATAAATTATATTAAAAACAAAGGTAATAAATACTTAAAACGCATTACTTCCTAACAGTTCTGCTACATTTTCAAACTGTTAATGATCACGAGGTTTTGCATGCCGTGTGCATTTGCATCTTGAAAGGACTCAATGTTGGTGTATTATTGCATGTTTCCCAACTCACATTCAGCGATGTCATGTTGGTAACTTGGTAAATGATGTCAGGTTGATCCACTGCCACAGTGGGAATATTTATGTCATGGAAATCAGGAAATGCTTCAAATCAGGGCTTAATTTATTGTTTTATTGATTGTCTAGGCTTAGGAAGGTGATTGAGAATGTTAATAATGTAGATTAAATTTAATATTGTGTATCATGTCCATACCTGTAACACTGTAACACCCAAAATTGAGGAAATGTTCTCATATTCAAAATTATTGTCCAGTTCAGCAAAGAAACTGCTATTATTGATGAACAAGGGACATTCTGACCCATGTCTTCATTGTTTCACTTTCTCTTACTTCTTTACATAAATATCGACCACATTCACATCACAACTGCACCCATTCATCAACTGCACTTATAAGTTGGCTGTGGATACAAGGAGTTGGCAAAAGTCAACAAAAAACATTTTGTGAGGATTGGTGATATGGAACTTACAATAAAGAGTGTCAAATACTTTATTATTTGTAAATTGGGCAGTACCTTTCATATCAGTAAAATGTATACAAACTTATATACATATATATGCATGCATTCCCCCCACCGCCCCCAGAGCTGGTCAGATATTTACCACCACATCACTTCCTGAAACCTTCAATGTCATTTGCCTACTAGACATTTCAAGTTTAATATGAAAGGCATTTCAGATTTAACATGTCAAAAACAGAATTTTTCTCCTAAAATCTTTTCCTCTTCTGATACTACTATGTAACTTCTCTATAGGCTAGGGAAGAAAGCTAAACAAGAGTGTGATCTTGACGGGATATTAATGCCAGTCTGATGGTGGAAGGAGGGGTGCATCACAAGGTTACCCACCTTGAGACAGAGGACTGGCCTTTCCCCCTGTTCTGATTACTCATTGGTTAAGGCTTGTCCACCAGGGGAATAGGTCAGAGCCTTCCAGACTAGGTGGGTCCTGTTGGTCCGAGGGCAATTCTCCAGGAAAGGCAGTAGCTGTGAATTTTATTTTATTTTTTTGTCTTCTTAGGGCTGCACCCATGGCATATGGTGGTTCCCAGGCTAGGGGTCGAATTGGAGCTACAGCAGCCAGCCTACACCACAGTCACAGCAACACTGGATATGAGCCACATCTATGACCAACACCACAGCTCACAGCAACGCCAGATCCTTAATCCACTGAGCGAGGCCAGGGATCAAACCTTTGTCCTCAAGGATGCTAGTCAGATTCGTTTTTGCTCTGCCACAACAGGAACTCCTGTATCTGAGAATTTTAAATAACAAGCTCTCAGAGCAGTTGAGGGACCAAAGCACCTGCCAGTAAAGGGGATCTAGGAACTAGCAGCATCCTCTGTAGTGTGGATACACACATAGATATATGTTGAGGGGAGGTGGAAAGGGAGCAGAGATTGGGACAGTTGTGAGGAATGGGCTCTCCCACTCTGCCAAAGAGCAATCCAAATTAACTGCTAAGGGCAGGCAGGCTCCTGGTGGGGGCAGAGAGCTTGACCAGGGTGGGAAGCTTTAGAGCAGCTGCCGCATGTAGGCAGTAGGAGAGAGGCTGCCCTGGGCAGTGTCAGGGTCCAGTTACTGTTAGAGACGGTGGTGGGTAAGGACAGCACTTTGCATCGCTATTCAATCATTCTCCGGCAGTCTCTGTGTAGGGGCACAAAGGCAGGTGGTTGGTTTCACACAGTGCTAAGATCTTGCTCGTAAGTGTAGTGCAAGCAGAAAAGGGTGAGGCATGAGGATGATGGTGAGAGTTATTGAAAGCTCTTACTACATTTCGTGAAGGCAGAAATGTACACAGTACATTCCAGGGCAAGACAGTGTGTTCTCAGTGAAATGACGTGAGTACAAAGTCGTGGGTAAGATTAGAGGAAAGAGCAAAGAATTTTCTCAGAATTAAAGATGGATATTTTTATGGCTTCACATAAAGAGGCTGCATTTGAACTGCCTCTTGAAGGGCCAGTGGGGGCAGGAGCAGGGTAGTGGAAATCTCCAAGGGAAAATGAAAAGGGGATGGTGTAGGGAAAGCATGGAGAAGAAAATGTGTGAATGCAGTCTGGTTAGAGGTCTGCGATTTAGAAGTATGGGAAAGCCTGCAACAAGATATTCATAGTAAGTAAAATCAGATCGGGTGGTTGGCATTGGCTCCTGTCCTTACTCAGCCCCAGATTCATAAAGGGGCATAACCTCTTTTACTGGGGCAAGAGGGTGGCAGTGGGTTGGGATGGAGACCTGGCTAGGGGAGTGGCAGGTAACTTCATCTTTGGAAGTGGGGAGGCAAAAAGAATATGCTGCCATTCCCAGTAGTCTCTTAAGACTTATTTCCATGGCTGTGAAATGGATACCACTTAACCAGGAGATAACTGGGGTTGTTGGCACTGCCTTTGAAATCCTAGCCAGACATGAGCCCAGAATTGTAGCTAATGACAGTTAAAGGGTAGACCCTGCCTAGACTAGTAGACAAAACAGACTTCAACCAAACCACATTTAGATCCAGCACCTGACCCAGAATAAGTATGTTAGTTGTACAGGCTCCCTGGACCTTTCACGGACTTTAAAATAACACATTTTACTCAACTGAATATTTTGGTTTCTGCACATGTGGGAATTTGGCAGAGGCCAGATAAAGTTAAAATCATTGAAAAGTCATTTTTGAGGCCACTGAAAGTGAAAATAGTTGAAAAGGGTTTTTTGTTGATGTTGAAAAAAGCTATATGGGAGTTCCCATCATGTCTTAGTGGTTAACAAACCTGACTAGTAGCGGATTTGATCCCCGGCCTTGCTCAGGGGGTTAAGGATCCAGCATTGCTGTCAGCTTCGGTGTAGGTCACAGACTCGGCTCGGATCTGGCGTTGCTGCGGTGTGGTGTAGGCTGGCAGCTGTAGCTCTGATTCAACCCCCAGCCTGGGAACCTCCATATGCCGTGGGTGTGGCCCTAAAAAGCAAAAATAAATAAATAAATAAATAAAAGTGTCTTTAGCAGTTAACTTTTTTGAGAGCCTGTTGTAAGTTTTATTGAGTTGATGAAGATGGTATAGAAATTCTAAATGCCAAACGAAAATACCATTTTAAAAGAGGTGTATATATATATTTTTTCTCTTAGAATGTAAGCTCCTCAAGAGCAGGGACAATGTTTTCTGTATGTTCTATTGTGCCTAGTATACTGTAAATGCTCAATAAATACTGATGATGGGGAAAAGAAAAGAAAAGAAAAAAAATTCTAGGGCTGCTACCTCCCACTCCTCACGAGTCCAACATGCTTCCAAAATTTGTGGAGATGGAATTCACCTCTATGGTTGAAGGCCAGATCTTGGTGTTAAATTGTAACATACACAAATGACACTATCAAAATGTTTCAGTACATGGGGAATACTTCTCAAGAAAAACCTAAGCTCTCTATATTATAGAGTCATAAATCTTTATGTTTTTATTTTTATTTTTTTGTCTTTTTAGAGCTGCACCCGCAGCATATGGAAGTTCCCAGGCTAGGGGCTGAATAAAAGCTGCAGCTGTCAGCCTACCCCACAGCCACAGCAATGCAAGATCTGAGCTGCATCTGTGACCTACACCACAGCTCATGGTAACACAGGATCCCTAACCCACCGAGCAAGGCCAGGGATTGAACCCACATCCTCATGGATACTAGTCAGATTCTTTAACCACTGAGCCACCATGGGAACTCCAAGTTCTTTAAATTTAAAAAGAAAAATGCTTGATACTTTTTTTTAATCAGTAAGAAGAGAATAATTTCATGTCAGCCATTGGAACTCAATGCACAAGTGAAAATATACACATAGATGGAAAAGAAATTAAAAACATCACTTCATAAATATTTTGTTGAAAGTTGTATTTCTGTTTCTCAGGTCCATCTGTCTCTGGACTATTTGTTTCTAGAGCTTTTTGATATATAACTTTGGAACAAAATTCTATTTGAATTCTTGGGGTCAGTTCTTCACCCTTCCTTGCATTTACATCCTGGATCCTCATGACATGGAGAGGGGGTACTTCTTTGCTTCTTGCGCCTTTGAGCTTGGCAATGTTCTGTGCCTTGGCTGACAGAATAGAGTTGAAGTTTTAGTGTTGAGTCTGGAACCACAAGGTGAACATGCCCTAGCTAGCCTACTGGTTAATGAGGGTGAGAGACATGTGGACTAGTCCAGCCTCAGAAGTGAAACAGAACTAGCCCAAGTGATCCAAAGAACCATGAGAACAAGTTATTGTGTTTGTTTGTCATGCAGCACTATTTTGCCAAATAGCGAACTGATACATAACATCTTTTAAAAGTTCTTAGTGTTCTTATAATGTTTTAACTGATTTTTTTTTTTTTTTTTTTTAAGGGCCGCATCTGTGGCATATGGAAGTTCCCAGGCTAGGGGTCAAATTGGAGCTGCAGCTGCTGGCCTACACTACAGCCACAGCAGCTCAGGAAGCGAGCCACAGACTCCACCTACAGCTCACAGCAATGCAGGATCCTCAACCCACTGAGCGAGGCCAGGGATTGAACCCTCATCCTCATGGATACTAGTCGGATTCGTTTCCACTGTACCACAATGGGAACTCCTCCACTGATGTTTTAATTTGGCATTCTTGCCTCTAATATGTTTTGTATTTGATGCTTATGGTCTTTATTTCCTACAGGGATTTCTCAAATCATAGTCCAAGAGAAAACTCACCCACCTTTGTTCTCTCATATATACTGGTTAATATAAAAAACATAGCTGAATTTTATTTTCCTCAAATCTGTATTTAGTTGTAAATAAACTTTTTCTGTCCTTTAAGAAATCTTTGCTCAGGTCATGACAATGAGAAATGGATATGGAAGATCTTAAAATGTTTCCCTTTTGCATTCAGTTTTCAGAAGTCTCTTCCTGTCATGCAGGTCTGAAAGGTTTAAAATAACTGTACCTCCAGAGACTTCTTCTTGGGCTGTATTCTTCTTTGGGAATATCTAAGCTTTTCCCACCCAAACTGGGTCATCATCCTTGTCTAGTTTAAAAATCTCGCAGATCCAATACTCTACAAAAATCAGTAAGATCTTTCCCACCAGATAAGCCCAGCAGCCACATATTATAGTCTCTGGTCTGATTCTGCATGAGTTTGATTTTATATACTCTATTGTAATAATTTATTAACCTGATAAAATCTGCTGACTCCTCATGGAAAATACTCTGTTTATATTTTATATTTCCTGCAGCTTTCTTTCCGTAGCCTTTATTATTGAGTATTTACATGAGAATAGGGCCTTTGTTTATTAAAAGTTCATCTGAGCCTGCTGTTTATTGTCTCCCCTGAAGTCACAGCCCTCTGTTTGTGACATACATCGTGCTTTTCATATTTAAAGCACTCAATGAACCCTGAGTAATTAATCTTCCCATCATGTCTGTGAGTTATCTAGGTGAGCTGAATTAGCCCCATTTTATAGGCAGGGCAACACAGAGAGAGGAGAAGGAAGGCAGTCCTTGAGGATGTCTGAGTTCAAGTGTAGAGCCCTGGCATCTCTTGTGCTAGATGAAGCCTGCTCCTTGGTTACAGTTAGTTCTGCTGGGTTACCATCTTGTATATTACATTACGCTTGCTTTTACTCTGCACATTTCTGATGGAATGATATATCTGTGGGAAAAGAAAGAGAAACACCGGGTGATGAAACTTCACAAACTGTCACTTCAAATAATTCTCAAGGGAGCGGTGCTGCATCATCTGTTGGTAAATTTGAGGCAGTGGCTGTATGCACCTATATGTCTGCATGGACTGGGAGTCAAGTTCTGAGCTTTCCTTACATTTTGTCTATTCCTGGACCCCAACTTTGGGGTCAACTGGCAAATAAAGTGAATCATGAAGCAATGATCCAGTATATTTACATTAGTCATTAAATTAGCTTGATTTATTCAGGTTCTTTTGATGTTATGCCCAGAACCCATTAAGAATTTACGTACTCATTTGCTTGGTGATCAACAGAAGCAGATGATTAAAACAGCAAAATTTAAAAATCAGTGGAACAGTTTTAATACTCAATTTCATTTTTCAGGAAAGGATAAATTCATGCAGTTCTCATAGACTAATGTTCTAGCCCATGGACAGTGGGGCAGAAGTATACTATGCTTTCCTGCCCTCTGAGATGTCCCCCCAAGTTTGTATTCTTCTCCTTCCCCCAACAAATTCCTTTTTCTTTCTTTTCTTTTTTTTTTTTTTTTTTTTTCTGCCTTTTAGGCGGCACTTGCAGCAGCATGTGGAGGTTCCCAGGCTAGGGGTCAAATCAGAGCTACTGCTGCCGGCCTACGCCCCAGCCAGAGCAACGCCAGATCCGAGCTGCATCTGCCACCTACACCACAGCTCACAGCAACACAGGATCCTTAACCCACTGAGGAAGGCCAGGGATTGAGGTTTCTAGTCAGATTCGTTTCCGCTGTGCCATGATGGGAACTCCCCCTTGACATATGCTTGATAAAACCCATCAAGAACCTTCTCACATGCAACAATCTCTATCTTTCGATGCATATTTTTCATTTGAATCTGTGTTATATTTCAATTGAAGCTCTCTTATGTAAGGCTAGTCTCTTCCTGCTGGATTATAAACTTCTTGGGGGCAGGGACTATAATGATTTCATCTTTATATTCTCTGAAGGCCTAAGATTCCAATGGATATTCTTTTTCTTCCCCCTCTTTGGCCACACCTGGGGCATGCAAAAGTTCCTGGGCCAGAGATTGAACCCACACCACAGCAGTGACCTGAGCCACAGCAGTGACAACATCAGATTCCCTTAACCATTATGCTACCAGGGAACTCCCAGTGGATATTCTTATATTCTTACTATTTGAATAGCATTCAATTTAATGCTAAACTAATGAAATGAAATGCTTAAAAACTTATTCACACACACACACACACACACACCCTTGTCCCCTAGTTGGGTTAGACCTGAATAGAGAATGTAGTCTCAGAGCAAACTCCATGGGAAAAACTAAACTTTAACAAACAGTTTGATATAATAGTTCTGTTATTAGGAGCATATCTAAACCAAACCCAGGATCACAGGTATTTTGTTTTGTTTAGCTTTTTTTTTTGGAACTGGTTTTTATAGCAATCATGTAATAGAAACTCCAAAACTTTTTCCTTCAAATTTTTAAAAAGATCAGGTTACCTTGGTAAGAAATCAGGGACTGTGATTGAGGCTCTGATGTGTGTCATCTCTAAGAAAAAAAACACAATGCGATATAAGCAGGGAGAGAACGTGTTCTCATATGTACTCAAGAATTAATTCCACTGCTATTCACCAACCTTTAGGAATCTGGAAATAATATGCCTGTTGGCTATTTTGTTAGAACAGATGTAAAATTAATCGGTCAAGCTAACAGTACCAGATCTGCCTTGGCCAGTGAAAGATTTTAAAACAGTTCTCCCAAAACAGGGATCATAAAAAAATCCTCCAAGTCACATCATTAGAGGGCCCAAATATTGTCATTGTGTCATATTTACTCATGTTTCCCCTCATTTTTACCTTCTTCCAGGAAACACAGGGTCATTTCTCTCCATACCTCATCCTTCCTGGAAGGCAGTTTTCTTGCCCATTGCATCAGTGCCTTCTTGGAAAGCGTGTTGAAAACAACACAGTTGACCTTGACAGCTAGCCCTTCAGCTGCTCTTTAGAACTAGACGAGGCAGTAAGGGATGGCCCTGTTGAATTTCACAGAATACAAGGTGCCCCTGTTAGCCATGGTATTTGAAGCTCTATACCCCTTAATTCTCTTCTTCTTCCTCTACCTTTTGCTGCTAACACGAGCATGGAGATAAATTACTTTAGTAAATATTCTTGATTCCTCATCATCTTTCAAGATTGAACTACCCAAGGAAGTTATTAATTAAGCTGTTAGATGAGAATGACATCTACAATCCATAAAATGGATTAAGGAAACCAAGAGCTCTATGTCGTAAAAAACAATGTTCACAGCATTTGATTTTGAGGAAGAAGACCTCAACTTGAGTCCTAGTCTCAATGTTTGCAGATCAAGCCCACTCAACAGCCAGTAAATATAAATCTTGGATATGTGAACAGCTCTGTTGTTCTGTGACAATTATCCAGGGTCCCTCCTTACTTGGTTTACATGTCCATGTGCTTTCAAACATTCTATTTTGCTACCTTCCCCCCATCCCAAACTCCAAGCATTCTTTAGAAGCTAGATTCAAACTCACTTTAATCTTAGCCTTTTAAAACTAAGTTATCTAGTCCTAGCACCCACCCTTGGTGACTTAGTTCCTTAGTTCCTTGGTGACTCTAGCTTACCCAAGACTCTGATGGGAGTTACACATAACTTTTCACAGCCTAAAGTTTCCTCCTGGAGAATGGAGCTGATCATCTGTCTCACCTGGTTTTGTGACATTAAAGTACCCTGAGAACTCCATTTTATTCACCAAACTTAGCACTTCTCCTGGCAGTAGGTTCCACAGATGAATAAATGACAGATTTCTGGTAAAGACAAACAGAAGTCAAGGCTTGTGGAGAACAGAGAGGAAATTATAGGAGAAGGGGGATTGCTCAGTGGAGTATCTGTTTATCAGCTTGGGTAGGAGAGAAAGTAGGTGCCTCTATAAAGGCTTCCAAGGGAGTCACATGTGAGCTGAATTTCTAAGTACTTCCTGAAGTTAAGCTGAAAAAACAGGGTAAGAACCTTTTAGGAAAGGGAGTAAAGTGGTGTTAAGAAGCATTGGTCAGACTCAAGAGACCTGGTCTGTGATCTTTGCCAAGTGGCTTACCATCTGTGCCAAAATCATTAAAAAAAAAAAAAAAAAAAAAAAAAAAAAAAAAAAAAAAAGAGGTGTGGCATTATGATCCTTGGGTTGTCGTTGGGGGTTAATTTCTTAGTTATTATTGTGCTCCCTTTCTCGTTATAACTGTATGCTACTTTTGCTTTGGAGAAACCACCTATCTTTTATCCTTGACTCATGAGGCAGAGTTCACTCCCAGAGGCATGTGTTGTGGGCCTGGGCTACTTGGTGCCTGGTATTCTCCCATTGGCATTGGCTCAGGAATGGGCACCTGAGGGCCAGCAAGACTCAATCTTGAGATTTCTGTTCGAGTTCACTCTTTTTTCTGAGGAGGCTTAAACCCAGAATTATATTGGGCTAGAACTTTTTTTTTTAATGGCTGCACCTGCGGTATATGGACGCTCCCAGGCTAGGGGTTGAATTGGAGCCGCATCTGTCAGCCTAAGCTACAGCACAGCTATACCAGATCTGAGGCCCATCTGCAACCTATGCCACAGCTCATGGCAACACTGGGTCCTTAACCCACTGAGTGAGGCCAGGGATGGAACCCGCATCCTCATGGATACTATGTCAGGTCTTTAACCCACTGAGCCATGGTTGGAACTCCAGGGCTAAAACCTCTATAGCCATCTGACTCCTACAGAAATGTCAATATAAGGAAAACAGCCTAGAAATGAGTAAAGGAAAACTGGGTGTCAAGGTTCTTGCTGTCACCCCACTGAGGCCAAGACTGATACCTGTCTTACTTCCGCACTCTACTATTATGAATCAAATCTCCCTTATGCATGAGCCAGTTTCTGTGAGGGTTTTTGTTCCTTACCCTAAAACAAAAATTTCTAAGATAGACTGTTTTGAGGACTGTATGGGATAGTACATGAAAAGCACCTGATAGCATGTTTGACTCGTAATACGCTTGAGAAATGGCTACAAAAATGTCAGATTCTGTTATAAGCAAAGGAGCAGGGAGCTGTGAGCATGCAGTGCAATGCAGGGGGGCTGGGGGGGATTTTTGGTGATTTGCCAGGGAGGGGATGAATTTCACGCACAAAGTGGCAGACATGAGAAGTTAAAGCCACATGTTATACCTTAAGCAGTTTCAGGGGTGGTGAGAACCAGAATGAAGAAATGCAAGCACTATGAAAACCTCTGACCTGGGCACTCAACCCAGTCAGTAGGACGAGGAAAAGCTTTCTTAAGCACGTGACATTTCAGTTCAGACCTGAAGGATGAGTAAAGAGCTGGGAATATCCTTCTGACATTATTATTGTGGAAAATAGTGAGGTAAGACCCACTAGCACGTAACCTCCATGATGGAGGCCACTTAGTCTCCACGAGAGAGAGACACACACACACAAAAGTGAAAACCTGTCCACTTGGACTTAATGATCACGTGGGAAGAATTTCAGGGTTTTGTGGTGGGGACACAATTCAGCATTTGGGAGTTGAAGAGGGAGTCTGGGAAGAAATAGAGGCATAGACTAGTCATTTAAGAAGCTACAGACTAATCATTTAAGAAGCTCAACTAATTACTTCCAGTAAAGTGCAGCGTTTAGGAAATGCATTTTCTCTCACTTCAAAACTTTCTATAGAGATGAAAGTAGGTTAAAAGGAATATCAGGTACAGACTTATTCCTAATAAGACAAAGTCTAGGGGAAAAGTGAATATTGTAATGTGGACTTTATACAGATAATGCGATCAAGAGTGTGTGCATATGTGTGTTATCTATGGGCTTATATTCTTTCTTTTATTGGACAAATATTTATTGAGTGTTTCTCCTATGCTAGGCACTATTCTAGGAACTGGGGATACAAGAGTGACCAAAAAAACCCAAATTCCTTTCCTCATGGCACCTAAATCCTAGTAATATTTGTGTGTGTGTATCTATCTGTCTGTCTGTCTGTGTGTCTCTGTGTGCATGTGTCTGTGAGCACAGTGGCTCTGGAGAAAAATCACAGAGAAGTTAAGGGTTTGGGGGTAGAGGGGTTGCAATGTAAAATAGGTGGTCAGGGAAGTCCTCCTTAAGAAGGTGGCAATCAAGTGACCTGAGAGAGGTGAGAGAGTGAGCCATGGTGTCAATGCTTGAAGAGGATTTTAGGCAGAGGGGACATAATCATATGAATAGCCCAAAAATTACTTTTACATTTCTTCCTGAGTCACTCTGTGGAACCAACGCACCCTGGTGAGTATGAAGCACTCTAAAAAGAAATAATTTTACTGAGAGGAACTTGTCACTGGGGCTGCTTAGTCATTGCTTCCTCTAGTCAAGTATAGGACCCTGTGGGATTCTGAGCATGAGAGTGACCAAACAAGAGAGGCCTAGTCACCCTGAGGAGGTTCGGAGAGCAACTGTAGAGATGGTGAGATTCAAAATATCAATTTTCCCAGCAACTTTTATGTGTAAATTTACAATTATGTTCCATCAAGTATAAATGAGTTCATTTTGCCTTTGCCCAGAACCAGTTTGTGAGAGAAATGTTACAAATCATCCTTTTGTATTTGCTAAATCTGGACCTAATTCCATTTTTCAAGAAATCATGTTTGCAGAAATAAGGCCACATGGAAATGAACAAATAATGAAAAATGGAATATAACAAATCCCTGAAGTCCTAGAGAATTAAAACTATGCCAGAATTATTTATAAAATGTGCACCAGTATCCAAAAGTATTTACAGTCTGCTCTCTGGCTTATAAAATCTGGTGCCATCTAAACATACTTGTTAGTTCCAGGAGACCCAAAACATGTTTCTGAAATCCTGTGACGAAGTCCAGTGCAAAGCAAAGAGCCCCATATGGTGGGATCATCATCCTGACATGAAAATTCTTGATAACTAGAGACATTTAGTGTCATTCAGAAAAGAAGCTGAATTCCATATATAATTCTGGGTTACTGTCTAGTAAGTCTATAAATGTAGCTGGATATCCATTTTCCTTGACTCAGTGAAGCTGGCGCAAGATAGTCAAGAATTCTGAAAATGTTGTTGGTGGGGTGGGGGGTGAAGAGGTTGGAGTGCACAAAAATCAACATGGGGGAGAAAAGTGAATAAAGATCATAAGGCCCTTTAAATATAAATGGGTGTCTCAACACTAAGTAGTCAAGTGATTTATTAATGTTTGAGCCATGCAGAATCAGAGCAAGCTTTAAAAGTTCCCCAGTATACAGCAATGTTGGGAGGGACCCTGCACCAAGGGGTTTCAATCCAGTCCTCCATCACACATCCCTTGCTCCCAAGACCCATTTAGATGGTGGAAACACAATGCCATCCATCTGTACCTCTTTGAAACAAGAATCTCACACTCAAGCGTCCCTTTTAAATGGTGGAATCAAGAGCCAACTCTTGCTGCTAGCACAAGGTCTCACAAGGCTGTTAATCATCAAGTACTGATAGCTACTGTTCCGCGTTGGATGAATACCAATTAGAGAGATGGGGCGACCTGAGGACTGGAGAGGAGAGAGCAGCAGGGGACTGGCTTTGTTGTTTTGGGGAGGGGTTGCCAAAAAAATATTACCTGGGGCGCCAGAGCTCTTCTCGCCAACCCTGAGGGGCAACTGATGAGAATGGCAGACTAATTTACAAAGTATAAAGTAGGGAATGTATCAGAAGCATCATATTATTATTCATAGGGTTTGTTTTTCTAGATAGTGACGGCTGACTCTTATTTGTTTTTAGTTTTAGAATCAGGAAGCATTTGCTTCAACTTTATAATTCTGTTTGCCTTTTCTCTTATGGTATCTCCTAAAAGAGGTTGTGCGAAGCTCCAGGGAAGCTGAGAAGGAAAGGCCTTGGATACAAAAAAACTTACTGTATGTGAAAGAGAAGGATTTACCAGGGAATGTTTAGGAAAATAGAATGAAGAGTTCTCCCAGGTTAAAGAACATCTCAACTAGAAAACAGTCCAAATTGGAGCAGGTAGCTGAAACCAGCAGGGCTTTCAACCAAATGAGATTTTATTTGTTCATGTACCTCTCTTCTATCAATGATGTACAAATCCAGCATCCAGTGTGGAGACTTGCTCTCCCGAGTTTCCCCTCCCTGGCCTTGTGCAAGCCCCCGTCTGCTGTCAGAAGTCTCTTAGCACCTTTGGATGCATCCCAGGGGCAGTGATTCTCAATATGATCATACGGTTTTATGCGTGGCGACTACATCAGAAGCAAAGTTGTTGAGAGCCAACTGCATACTTGGAAATAGGCAAAGAAAAACATATTTCCCCCAGTTTATTTCGGAGTTGTCTTCCATTGTCCCAGAGTGCTGAGAGCACAGCATGCAGCTGCTTAGAAAACCTGATTAGGTCCCACAGTGCTAAGCACATAGAGTTTCAAGAGGCTGGGAAATTGTTACCATTGGAAGTAGTATGAAAAATGGTGCATGTGGGGGGAGGACAAAAATTAAACTGAGATGACTAAGAAACATATTAACTAAAATTATGTTTGATTTGCCATCAAGAGCTCTCTCTTCTCGATGCTTGGGAAAGTGCCTCCATGGGGAGTTGAAAAGTGTTCAAGGCCTCTTCTGAATTGATAGTGCTCCCGGGGTTGATGTGAACAGTTTAGGAGTAGGGAGAACCACGGAGACCTTTCAATTAGCTAGGAGGCCCTTTTGATGTATTTGAGAAGAACAGGCATGAAGAAATAAGGAAAAAAAAAATCTCTTAGCTGTAAGAGTTGTTCCTTTGTTCTTTTGTTTCTTGCATCTAGTAGGCACTGAATAGATATTGACTGGATAAAAGAATGTTTATTCTAACATATTAAAATAGTGTGCGCTTCGAAACGAAGTTGTGGATCTGGCCAGATGTTGTTTCTCAGATTATTATCCCATGACAAGAAACACTTCACTTTGTGTGAAAAGAGAGTTAAAAGACAGCTTTGTAGAAATTTCCTTTGGATTTGCGTGTATTGGCTTGTTATTTGCTCAAGTAATTCATGATTTTGATATTGAAGTCATAGCAAAACTGAAATTGCCAAGTAAATATAAAAGCAAGCCCTATGTAGCAAAATCTTGGATTGAACACAGTCATGGAGGCAGCTAACAAGCCAGTACATTTTGAGGAGGAGGAGAATCTACAGAGGCTGCCTAGAGTACAAAGCAGACCTGGTCTTTTGGTTGATATATTAGTTACCATAGTGATTGATTGAACTTTGCCATAGTTAAATCTTTTTGTACCTGTATGAACATCATGCATGGACCTCATATAGCTAGGTTTGTATTTTTGTTTCCTTTTTCTTAAAGTTCATTAGAGAGTATAAATCCTCAGGTATTGATATCATTGCTGTCTTCCAAAAAAAAAAAAAAATCACAGAAAGGAATACTGCTCCACCTCTGTTGATAGGGTAAGTGAAAAAGTGGGAGCCTGAGAAGGTCATGGAAGAAGGGCTTTGAAATCATTCTAGGGCAGACACATTCCTGACTGGCCATGTCTATAAAGGAAAAATGTCACTCTTATGAAGAGTTTCCTTTTGTATAAAGTCTATCAGATCAAAACCAATCAAAGCCAGACAAATGAAGAAGAAAAGCAGGGTAATATCTATAGAAGGAAAACTGGAAGAAGAATGGAAAACTTGATAAACTTAGGCTGCCAAGTTGCAACAGATTGTTAGATCAGGGGAGGCATATGTCAGGTATGGGGAGAAAAGCAATCCATCCTAACAACAGTTCAGGTGCAGGAAGATCAGTCTGAGGACTAAATTGAAAATGTATAGCATCAATATCTTGTCAGCATTTCTGTGAGGAGCTCAGTAAAAGCAGCTCTACTGAAAAGAAGAGGGGAGATCCAATCCTCTAGAAGGATGGTATTTGTACAGTATTCTTGGACTTTTGGGAGATCAGCCATATAGTGAGTCAGGGAAGTGACTGACAAGGGGAAAGTAGAAAAAGGATGCACCTGTCCTGTGACTAAAAGGCTTTGTGAATTTGGGCTGACCTGGGTGCGTGAAAACAGGTAGGAAGCCAAGGGTATACATCAATGCTTCTCTAACTTAAATATGTGACTGAATCATCTGGGATCTTGTTAAAATGTAGATTCAGATTTAGCAGGTCTTGGATGGGGCTAAGATTCTGCATTTCCAACAAGCTCCTAGACTGTACTCATATATTGTTTCATAGACCATACCCTGAGTAGCAAGAGGCTATTTCCAAAAACCACACTTTGAGTAGCTGGTAGCAAGGGGCTGGACCTTTATTCTTAGTCAACTTAAATTTCTGTCCAAGAGGAATTTAGTGTGGTGCCATGTTCAAATTTATCTAGTTTAACTTTACTAGATAATTATTACCACGTTTTAAGTGTTAATATTCTACATTTATCAAATTATAGGTTGTTCAGGCTGCCTTTGGTGACAATTGTATCAATGTTCTCTTCACTTTTCTGACAATTTGTATTTTAGCTTGTTGGGATTTGATCGTCTCTTTCCAGATGGTATTATGTAGGGAAAACTCCAAGAATGACATTACCTTTATCTAATTCTAACTGCAATAGGATGTATTAAGATTCCTTTCTTTCCCGTTCTTTCTCTTGATTTCTTTCTTTCTTTTTTTAAAACCACCACTGTGTTCATGGATCTCAGCCAAAGCCCTGGAAATAATCCAGACCTACACATTTCTCTTGCCCATTACAACGGAAACAGTCGTAGCAAAATAGAAATAGCTCTATTTACAAAAACATTTCCCCCCTACAATTTAAGATTACAACTGGCATGCCAAATCAATATTAGGGACATGTTTAATACACTTAGGTATTTTGGAGGTGGGGAATAGAAATCACACCTTTTATTTCAGAATCAATTTGAAGGGAGCTGACTTCAGACACTGAATAGAGATCTCAGCCCATAATCTTGGGTTCCTGAGCACACAGCACCAGTTTAGTTTCTAATTTACTCTCGGGTGACTTAATGGTATTGCTTAATTATAACAGTTGCAAATTCCATTCTCCAAAATATATCACAGGCAGCCAAACATCTGCAGGGTTTTGTTGTAGGGAGGATGCCAAAATGAAATGCTCATTTTTTGTCTTATTTTGCTTTTATTAGTTTTTAATACATATATGTAATAAACAAGATGAGCAAGACAACGTTTAAATATGCACCGATGGTAATCAAATGTAAGATATTAAGTTGCAAAAATGCCCATTCGATGGAAAGGAATATGCTCCTCTGGAGAATCTAGGCTGTGACTGGGGACATTTTAAAATAACATGAACTTTTCAGTGATAGAAAAGAAGTAGGAAGACTCCTCTACATTGAAAGTGCAGAGGAGAACTAGGAAAACAACCCTGCAGAATGTACTGAATACCAGCAAAAACAAAACAAAACAAAAAACAAACAAAAACACATTTTTATGGGATGAGGAGGGCCAACTTAACTGCCAACTAAGTGAAACTCCTCCAGTACTCAACACTGAGTCTTCAAGATGGGTTCTGCAAAGGCAAAGTGGTGTCAACAACTCAGAAAGTTAGAAATGAGATTAGCTCTGGTTTTTCTCAAGCTTGCACTGACAAAGAATAAAGTAATCTGAGTTCTTTTTTTCAATAGAAGAAAAGATGTTTTCAAGATAAGCACAAAATACATAACTATCATTTCTAGAAATAAAAACTACATCTTATTTGGCAAAGTAATGAATGATGCAATTTTACATATAGCATAGTTTGGGAAGTCATTTTAGAGCTGGTTTTTCTTAATTTTGTTAGACAAGGATATTCCCCACCATTAAAAAAATGTACATATATTTCCAAATTGTATGCGTCTTAAAAAGAGAATATTCTTTATCATAATGCCTTAAAAAGATCCTAACAAAACTTTAAACTTCTCCCATGACTCATCTCCCTTGTGCAACAGTATTTGCTTAAATTTTAAAAAAAGAAAGAAAAGTACAAAATATAAAAAAAATAGCCAATTAAAAAAATTGCTTCTGTGTATGCTCAGCAGGGAACTGGTAAAAATTAAGCTGGGGCTAATGAAACTCCAAGCCCCTGCATAACGCCACAGAGGGAGGAAGATTGGATATTGCCTGCTACAAGGCAAACTGCTTAAGGAGCTTTGTGAAAGTCTCACTGAAACCAGCTTAGCGAACGCTCCTGTCCCCCAGCCTTTATGAAGATCATCTCCAATCAGATAATATTGCCGCCTTGGCAGAGCTGGGTGTAACTCCAGTGCATGCTTACCGCTTAGTCACCTCAGTGAGGTGTTACCATGAAAGTCAAGGGAGCCAGGGAAGTGGGTCTTATTAAACAATCCAGGACTCCAGGCTCTGGTGGATGCCCAGGCGGGTGCTAAGCATAGAGATGGCTCATTAGAAGGCTCACCCATTCCCTGGGCTGAACCCAGCTTTTATTTCTTTTTCAAACCAGGCAGCTTCCAGCAAAAGTCTTTTGTGCCCTGCCTTTTCTGTGCCTCGTGACCACATACAGGCCCTTCTTAAAGGATGTTTAGAATTCCCCACACTAGGAGCCCCCAAAGCCTGGTGTTTCTGAATCTGAAACTCATGAGGAAGCTCTACTTCCAGATTTATGCCTGTGCTCTATTCCTTCTAAGTCTTTTCTGAAGAGTGTGCTAATTTCAGATAGACCTCTCAAAGCATGGTGCTTGCATCAGCAGCATCTAGACACCTGAGAGCTTGTTTGAGATGTAGAAGCTCAGGGATCACCCCAAGAGGACTGAATCAGAAGCTGTTTTGTAAAGAGAGTCCAAGATAAAGGCTATGAACAGACAATTTTCTGAATCACTGTTCTAATTCATTTTGATAATGACTGAATGAATTACTCTATCCAGGAGCATTTATATTAGAAAAAGGGACTTCTGGTGATGTAAAATTTTGTACTGAAAGAATGAGAGTCAGTGGTAAACAAGAAGCTCTTTAAAAAAGACTTGGAAATTGGGTCTTCTTGGGTGTGACCATAACCACTCCTCTCTTACGTTGCACCACCTAGGGCACCCTCTGTCCCATCTCAGTTCAAAGCTAAGTCTTGGGAAAAGCCATGACAAACCATGACTCTGCTGATGGAGTGGAATATCTTTTCCTGGAACTGTGCATCTATTTTTCCATGCAGCAGATTAGTGCAATTATTCAGCAAGTATTTATTACACATACGACCCTAAGAACTATAAGCAATGTGACAATGGCAGGCATAGCTCTGGGCTGGGAATCTGGAGATGTTGGTTTCAGTCCTCAGCACTGAGCAGCTGTGTTGTCTTGGGCAAGTGACTTAATTCCAACATTTACTGATCAAGACGGTGAGGGCAGTAAGACGGTGAAGGCCATTTAGTGGTTTTTGTAAATAAGCATACCGCTTTTGAGCAGGGTTTTGTTTCCCAGAGAACCCTTTAAAAAATACAAAACATTTTGTGGAAGCCTAATCATGAAATGTTAAATTTAACCTGTTCTGTTTAAAGCTGAAGTGGAAAGTCCTGAAGTGAAAAGTGAAAGTTCTGATTGGGAACTGGAGGCATTTCTTTGGAATTCCATATTTCCAAAGTTTGAAAAGAATTGAACTTGATATTTATAGTCACCTCTGACTGCCAACTTTAACATTCCCCACCTGTCTACGTGTCTGGCCACTGAAACTGAGTCTCCCTAAAACCAAGTTTCCCTGCTGAGTTGATATGAACCTCTCCATCCAAAACTTTATTCCCTCTCCTGGCCTGCCCCTGTTCCCCTCAGGATTGAGGAGTATCAAAGTAAAGCGGGGGACTGAAACTGAGCAGCACCCTGGGGCGCCTTCCTGGGTCTAAGAGCCCTCCTTGTCCACCATTTCTTGTTTGTCGGAAAAAGGCTTTAGGAGTTCCCATTGTGGTGCAGCAGAAACGAACCCGACTACTATCCAGGAGGATGCGGGTTTAATCCCTGGCCTTGCTCAGTGGGTTAAGGACCCAGCACTGCTGTGAGCTGCAACAGGGGTTGCAGATGCGGCTTGGATCTGGCCTTGCTGTGGCTGAAGCTCCGATTCGGCCCCTGGGAACTTCCACATGCTGTAGGTGCGGCCCTAAAAAAAACAAAAAAAAAAAAAAAGCAAAAAAAAAGCTGTAGTCTCCTAAGCCTTTCCTGAGATCCGAAGAACAAGCACAGGCACTTACTAGTCAGGGAAGTGAGGGAATGCAGAAAGAAAGGAAACGCTGTTAAGAAACATATTCAGTGGATAAAACAGAGACCTAGTTCCACCTCTGGGGATGTACAGAAGAACAGGACACATACCTTTGAGTGGTTCTGCAGGAACCAAGATCCCCACCTCGTAGAGGATGGTGACTGCGGCTGAGCACAAGTGACAAGACCTTGGACGGGTTGGAACCAGAAGGCTGATGATTAAAATTATCCAGTTTTGACAAGACAAAGTCCTGTAGGATAACATCTCCTGGCAGGAGGTAGCATTCAATTCAGAAGCAAAAGAAAAAAACCTCATTCTTTAATCAAAGAATGGAGACACGCAAACTCCGCTGGGGCGCAGACTCTCTTCGACACGCACCGGTGCGGCTGCTTTATAGGGATCTCGTGGTAGGGGGAGGGGCGCGGCTGTGCAGCTCCTGGCTCCAGACTGCAGGGCGGGGCGCGTCAGCACGCAGGCCCCGCCGCCATCTTGGCGTGAAGTGTCGCGTGCGTGCGTAGTCTCTGCACGCTGCCCCCTGGCCTAAGGAGGCAGCACCGCCCTTTCCCTGAGGAGTCTCGGCCAGGTGCCAGCCTCTGCACGTGGCACCCTGTGAGCGGGTGAAACTAGATTGAGCGCAAAGAGGGAAAAATAAGGTTAGACTTTATTTTATTGTCCAGGTTCTATTTCTCTTCCCCAGGATTTGCTGGGGGCAAATCCCTCCTCTGCCTTTTGTCCTGCTCCTGGTTCTTGAGAGGGGTTGAGGGGCGTGGGTGCGGCTTCCTGCTGATGTTGGGCGTGGTCAGAATGGGGGTGGGGGGTGGGGAAGAGCAGAATTTCACCCCTTCAGATGTGTTTGGTGGTCACCAGGCCTCCGCCCTGATTTGTCTCCCTGAGCAACCACCATTTGTCCAAACTTTTGGAGACAAAGGACACCAGACAATTAAGGCTGAATGGCCCAAATGTTAGCAAGAGAATAATGGTCATGTGTCAAATTTTTCCTGAAAATGAAGGTATCAAAGCCTTTTGCTTGAAGGCAAGTGTGTTCTGATAGGAGGCCTCACCGCCAGGGCCTGAATATCCCTGGTGTTGTTAGAAGAGAAGCTTCAGGTAAATCTAAATCGGATACCAGGTCCTGGTGGCCAGTAGGTGGGGACCGCTAACTGCCCTAAGGTCCTGTGCCATCTGGTACCCCTCATTTGGGCTTCTTTACAGGGAGAATTGGGGGATTACTGACTAATCGGCCTGGTCTAATAAGGCCCTGGTCAATGACACCTGCATGGCAGGGGCACTGCCCAGCAAGGCTGCTGAAAAAGGGGGTACCGGTCTCTGTTGGGCCATGTATGTTTTAGGTGGACTATCACCAGACTGGATCCTGCACCTTGTCCTGTCCACCCGGGCCCAGACCTTGGGGTTCATTCCAGGGAGATGGATTTGCTCTGCCCAGGGAGGTTTGCCCTCAGCCATTAACATTATCATCTTGTGCCCTTTGTCTAAGGGGATGCCACCCTCCAATTTGTACATCCAGGAAGGAAATACATTCTACTGGCTCTGTGAATGCCTATTCCTAGGCCTTCACTGATACTCTCATAATTTTCCAACCCTTGTGACCGAATTTGCCTGATTTGGTGTTAAGAACTGAGTAAGTGGTACAGTTTTGACTAAGAACTTGACAGCCTTTCCCCTTGCCCAGTGTCAGTGGGGTCTCCTTGGGGGTCATTTGGAGTGCCAGCTTAGGAGCTCCTATCCCCGTCATTCTTCATCTATCTGGACCATCTGGATTCAAGGATAGTGGCTTGATCTGTCATTTCCACCTCCCTTTGGGCATGGCAAGGGCATTCTCTTTCCCAGTGTCCTTCTTCCTTCTTGTTTATACATGATGCACTGACTGGGTCCTAGTTTTGTTGGCTTTCTATCCTTTGGTGGGGCTAGGGGAGATTGCTCACCAGAAATGAGAATCTCTGGGTCGTTGGTCCAGATTCTCATGCTGACTGGTTGATGCTGGAGGGCAGCAGCCAGTAGATGGGCTTGCTTCTGGGCCTTTTTATCCTTCTCTGTATCTCGTTATTAAACAGCTGGTAGGCAGCCTTGACCAGGTGAGAGGTAGGAAGTTTATGCCTAATGTCAGGGGCACTTTGGGAAATGAAATATGACCTCAGAACTGCAGTCCCTTACGATGACTCAGGGTCAGTGTTAGGCATTCCGTCAGGTGCTCTGGGAATGCCGAAGGATTTTCTGTTGGCTCATGATTGATTTCATTTATCTAGTTCCAGTTGACAGTTTCTTTCCTGCTGCCTAGATTCCCTTTGAGAATCATATTTTTATAATGGGTCAGCTTCTGTCTTCTACCCCCTTCTCCATTGTCTCAGTGGTCCCAGTTGCATTCATTACCTGAGACCACTTGATACCTTGGTCTGAAAATAGCAGGATGTTCTGGATGTATTGTCCCTCATCCCTTCCTATGACTTTCTCAGCAACACAAACCTGGATAAGCCCTCCTTCTCCACTTAGAACATCAAAGGGAGTACTTCTCCTGACAGGTTGCTGGTAATTAGTAGCTCCATTGACAGGCCAAGTTTCCCCATCTTCCAGCCGATATTGGGGCCTTGCTATGTTACATAGGAAGATGAAATGTTTTGGGGTCAGGAAATGATACCTGAAAAACTTCCAGTTGTGCAGGATGCTCCCTATGGGCTGTCCTTCAGTAGAGTGGACGTTTGGTGCTCTGTACCTTAGGTGTTCTGTTTTGGATTTGTTTCCAGCTACGGGGAGGGTTCTTGGAATGATTTGTTGGCAGGCAAATACCACAAGGTTTGACTCAAATAAGATTTCCAATTTGGGAAAATTGGCACCATCACCAAACTTTTAATGGCTTCCTCAGGAGAACCAAATGGATGTGGGCTCTGATAGAGCTGGGAATTTCCCTTGAATTTATAAAGGCCTGTACTTCCTCAGTCAGGATGTCCCACAGGAGGGTAGATGGGACCACCTCTGGCCTGAGCAGCTTAGACAAGTTAGTTCTCAACTAACTTGGTCTGTTAAGGGGTGGCACAGCTGTTCAAGGAAGGGGCCTTCTCTTTTCACCTTTTGGCAAAAAAGGAGGCATTTTCAGACTTCTGCCAGGCAAGAGCTAAACGCATGAAGGATTCTTCAGAGTACTCACCAGATCTCTGGGGAAGCTGGTATTCTGTGCTGATTCCAAGAAGAGAGCCTGTGGAATCTTGGTTGATTAAGAGGTACCCTTGTTTCACCCCCCAAGCAGAGGAGGGAGAAGAGGTGGGGTGATGAGTGTTTCCTGTTCTTGCCTGCAGCTCATGTGCCTTCTTGATAATGGGGTTCCTGGGATTGCAAGAGGCTCACAGGACTTCCCAGCCCATCTCAGAGAAACTAGTGCTGACCAAAAGAGGTTAAGTCACTAGTCATTTCCCTAAATTTGGACCCTTTCATTCTTGGGGATCCTCTGGTGCCTTTTGTTGAACTTGGATTGAGTGTCCTCATTCTGTTTTGTCAGGCAGCCCTCATTACCTGGGCTTATCCCTTGGCTCACGAGGCTGGTCACTTTCCTTTACCAAACCCAAAGTGACAATGGAGAATGCTACTGCTGACCCCTGAAGGTTGGCAAGGAAGGCCAACTGTGCCACTGCTACTGGTGCCACTGCTACTGCCTTCTACAGGGGTCAAGAAGACGGCATTACCACTGAGACAGTGGGCAGGTCTGCGTGGCTCCCTCTCCTCCACAGATCCTGCCATCCCCGGGTGTCAGTACCTGGAGAAGGCCAGCTGGAGGCAGTGGGAAGATGTGCGTGTTTTGGTCTCTGATCCCCAACAATGCCACAATGTAATCCCCTCAAGCGGATGCATCCAGATTACACTGGGGACTACACTGTGTGTGTTCCACACTTGAGTATCCGGTTGTTGGTAGAATACTACATAGTGATGGTGATTAAAAATGAGGTAAAGGAGTTCCCGTCGTGGCGCAGTGGTTAACGAATCCGACTAGGAACCATGAGGTTGCGGGTTCGGTCCCTGCCCTTGCTCGGTGGGTTAACGATCTGGCGTTGCCGTGAGCTGTGGTGTAGGTTGCAGACCCGGCTCAGAACCTGCGTTGCTGTGGCTCTGGCGTAGGCTAATGGCTACAGCTCCGATTGGACCCCTAGCCTGGGAATCTCCATATGCCGCGGGAGCGGCCCAAGAAATAGCAAAAAGACAAAAAAAAAAAAAAAAAAAAAAATGAGGTAAGGAGTTCCCGTTGTGGCTCAGTGGGTTACAAACCAAATAGTATCCATGAGGATGTGAATTCAGTCCCTGGCCTCACTCAGTGGGTTAAGGATCTGGCATTGCTGTGAGCTGTGACTTGGATCCTGTATTGCTGTGGCTGCAGCTCTGATTAGACCCCTAGCCTGGGAACCTCCATATGCTGCAGGTGCAGCCCTAAAAAACAACAAAAGAGGCAATGTATTAGGCTGAATGAATATCCCCCAAAGATATCAAGTCCTTATCCTCATCATTGATAGTGGAAGTTGTAAATACTACCTAAAATGGAAAAAAGGTCTTGATAGATTTGATTACATTAAGGGTTTTGAGATGGAGAGTTTGTCCTTGATTATCCCAAGTGTAATCCTTATACATGTGTCCTTTTAAGGGAAAGGCAGAGGGGGATTTTGCACAGGAGAGGGAGAGGCTCTCTAACCATGGAGACAGGTATTAGAGTGCTGTGGCTACAAGCTAAGCAATGCTGGCATCCACCAGAAGCTGAAATTGGCAAGGAACAGATTCTCCTAGAACCTGGGAGGGAGTACAGACCTGCCAGCACCTAGATTTTGGTCCAATGATACTGATTTTGGCCTCCAGAAGTGTGAGAGAAAAAAATTTCTTTTGTTTTAAGCCTTTTTTTTTTTTTTTTTTTTTGTTTTAAGCCTTGGAGTTTGTGGTAATTTGTTACTGCAACCATAGGAAAGCATGGTTGTGCATGTAGTTTGCAATGAATTACTCCCAAAGTCTGTTTTGTGTTAAAAGTGATTGGAGTTCCCGTTGTGGCTTATTGGGTTAAGAACCCTACTAGTATCCATGAGGATGTTGGTTCGATCCCTGGCCTCACTCAGTGACTTAAACATCCAGTGTTGCTATAAGCTGCAGTGTAGTTTGCAGATGCAGCTTGGATCCTGCATTGCTGTGGCTGTAGTGTAGGCCAGCAGCCATAGCTCTGATTCGACCCCTAGCCTGGGAACTTCCATATGCTGCAGGTATGGCTGTAAAAAGAAAAAAAAAAATTAAAAAAATAGAAGTGTAAGAATCATACAGTTTACTTTGGAAGTGGAGAGACATTAAGGGATGAATAGGAGTAGTTTGGCTACTCTTATTGTATGTTCTTTCTTTGAAAGTAGAAATGAAAGAGATTAAATATTACAAATCCAAAATTATCTATGGAAGGGAACAAATAGCATTATATTAACTTATGTTAGAACCAAATTGTGCTTTGTTATTAAGATTAATTTTATAGCCAACTTTTTGTAGGTACTTGTAGACCACATTTAGCTATGTCTTGACAAATTGGAGAAGGGTGAGAATACACATAAAGAGAGTGGTTTTCAGAATATATTTTGGAGTTCTGTGCTCATTCCCTGAATCTTTGGTGACAAGGAAATTCTTTATTTGGTACCATGTTGGGGCCTGTGAATTCTTATGAAGTGGTCTTATGGAGTTATGTGGAGGAGCATGAATGCATTTGGTCCTGGGATATTTGTAGGTGGAAGTCATACACCTCAATGTGCCATTTTAAGTTTCACCAGAATTTTGTGTTATGATAGGAACTTGCAGGTACATTATTGGTGTACAAATGTAACATGTATGCTCCCCTCCTTTTAGATTTACTTGAATGTGTAATATTGGATCTAAAAATATTGTTTTAAAACAGTATAAATTGAATGCTTACAACCACATTTTCCAGTCCTGGCTTTTTTACATTCTAATGTGTTTTAATTATCTCAGCAGGTATTGAAAAAGTATTATGAACACGATGTTAAAAAATGTGATCAGTTCTGGCTCAGGTCCTAAGACAGTGGGTACCAACCAAATTCCAGACCACCAAGGTGGGAATTGTAAAGAGGTTGTCTGAGAACTGATGTGGTAACCTCAGCTGATCACCCATGTTGAACCTGTACGAGTTGTTCAAGAGACTAAGAAGAGAGTTGTAAATAAAAAAGGAAATTTAGGAAAACTTAGGAAATATTCTTCAGTTACAAGGGGGAGGAGAAGGCATCTCATGCCTAGGGAATGGTACTGCCTTAGGGCTGATGCTGGTTGCTTGGTTTGGCAGAAGAGGAGATACTGGTTACTGGGTAGGGGACAGGCTGCATACTCAGGATTTATGGAGAAACAAATGGCAATGGTTTCTCTAAAACCAGTGTTGGATTCAAAAGAGAGAGAACTGATATAGGATTGTCCAAGATCCTGCCCCAGGGGCCCAGCTGGAGGGGTGAGGAGACCTTAGCAGGAAGATTCTGGAGGAGTATAGACAGAAGGCAGTTGAGGGAGGAGGTATAAGCTCCCAACCTTAGATGATACCTTCTCAGGATGTGGGGGTTGCAGGTAAGAGGTCCTCTACTGCCCATGAACCCACTGAAGAGCCCAGAAGGGGAAGTGAGCCATACAAGTCTTTCAGAAAACAGTGCCACACCAAGTTGCTGCTCTTACCCCTGCTCCTCTCCCACTCCCATCCATCCCTGAGAGGTCTGAGGGTCCAGGTAGAGCTAAGTTGGGGATGGTGAGCAGGAAAAGAGTAATGCTGGTCCAGTAAGTAAATAAACCAATCATGCTCATCTTTGTCACTGTCAGTGTCCAGCCTGAATCAAGCCCAGCTGTAGAAGAGAAGAACACATAACTTTAAGCATGGTTGAAAAATTTATTGAACATTTTATTAATGAGCTGAGATTCTTTGGGAAACCAGAGTTACCAGGGGAATTTTCTTACCGAAAAGTAACCAGAAAAGCTCTTGAACCTGCCCTAATTTTCATCCAAAGAAGTAGGAGAAACTAGCTTCAGACAGGGCTGATTTGAAGGACAATGGCAGACAAATATAGTTGCTTGATGCCTATCAGTCCTATTTGTTCAAATGAACAGTTTCACTTAAAACATTAATTTATCAATCCATTAATAACCCCCTTTTACATCTAAAAAAAGTATTACAAAAGCAAGTAAAAATAATTGTGTTAAATTCTTAAACCTTGTGAGTTTAAGACTTTGTAAGTTTAATAAATGGTTGTATATGTTACTACAACACATGTAATCAAGGCAATTGGAGAACTTGTTTGGCTGCCCCCAAATATGCCACAAATGGCATTGATTATTTTGAATTAAAGACACCTAAGAAATAGCCAATGCAAGAAGGACACTCTGACCCTTCTCTCTGTCTCCCTGAAATTAGGAAATAAATCTCTCATGAGAAAAGTTTACTCCCTGCATCTGGAGGTAGAAGGACACCCTTTTTTTTTGTTGTTTGTTTTTAACCAGATACAGAGAGTTTGGGCTGAGAAGCCTAAATAAACAGACCTTATTACTGTAATTCACTACCCCAAGCCCAGACTTTGTTTAGATTCTTTACTAATTGAGCACTCAAAGCCAAAGTTTCTTTGTCCTGTTATTTCCTCACAAATTTATTGTTTCTTTAAATACAATTAATATTATATATTTAATAATAATATAACATTCTTTATTTTATACTAAAAAGTATAAAAGATGCCTGCTTTGGCCACTTCTTAAATCCCATTTCTGTGAGCGCTCTATGCACATGAATTAAAATTTGTTCCTTTTTCTCCTGTCATCTGTCTTGTGTCAGTTTTATTATCAGTCTAGTCACAAGAGCTCAACAGGAGTAGAAGGGGAAATTTCCCCCTCCCTGACACATGCTACTGAAAAGTCTCATTTTGGGTTATGGATTACATTTTCTTAGGATAAAACTTTCCAAACCAACAAGTATGTGAGTCTTTTTAAAGCTTCCACTGGGTCACTTTAGCCATATTTGAGTCATGTGAGGGTGAAAAACACACTTTCTTCTCTAAAAAAGTGCTCTGACCTTTTGGGGCTTATATAACTCAAAGAGCTGAAGCCATAAACTTCAAACTGAATGTGAGTAGCGTTCTCATTGAGCAAAGAAAATGAAGTCATATTAGAAGAGAGATGGTTCATATTTCTTTAGAAGGGAATATTACATATTTAAACCTGTGTCCAGACATGTAGATAATTTGCGATAATTCACATGACTTCTTAGAGATACTCAGGTAAGGCTAAAACAAAACACTATTCACATTAACTTTTAACTTTGTTTTCTGCTTAGGAGGTTTTTTTTGTTTGCTTGTTTGATTTGGTTTGTTTTTGTGTTTCAGGGCCGCATCTGTGGCATATAGACATTTCCCTGGCTAGGGGTCGAACTGGAGCTACAGTTGCCAGCCTACACCACAGCCACAGCAACACCGGATCTGAGATCTGGCTGTGACCTATGTTGCAGCTCATGGCAACACCACCTCCTTAACCCACTGAGCGAGGCCAGGGATTGAACCCTCATCCTCGTGGATATGCTAGTTGGGCTTGTTTGCTAAGTGAGCCACAACGCGAACTTCCCTGCTCAGTAGTTTTCAAATTCATAAAATTAATTGCAAGTATATATTAATGTTTAGATTGGAATATGAAATACTTTGGTTTGAAATTTTACTGAAATTAAAAAAAATAATTAGTAGTGCAGCCAAATTATTCATATTTTAAAATGAATTCCTCTTATTTTAGCCTTTGGAACTTTTTCTAAAGGGTTTAGGAGAGCAGTACATTCTCCTAGACATTAATCTAAAATCTAGGGACATTTGAAAAAGTCATTAAGTTTCTGACCAAACTACTAATATTGAGTATATTAAACATAATGCAGGAGGTATATATACTCGTCTTGGTTTTGCCACTGGATTTTGCAGACTACCTAGGGCCATTGCTTGACTTCTTTGTTCCAGCTATATTTCATGTGCACTGATATTTTTCTCTGCATCAGATGAAATAAAAGAGAGAGTGAATCTCATCCTTGAGAAGGAGGTATATGTACTATTGATTGGTGTAAAGGAGGTTGAAGAACTCTGACATGATCATAGAAAACCATTTGTTAAGGCAATCACCCAGTGAACTCAAGCCTAGAATCCAGGTTAGGGCGTTTTGTGCGGCAACTTTTATCAGTGGTGGCTATTACTACTTCTGATTCCATCAATTTCCTCTCCCTAAACTTCTAATACATTTATCATAGTGGGGAGTGGGGAGAAATCTTGCTCTTTTAAAAGGTACTGATCTTTGGGGGGGATAATTATTTCCTTTGGGAAAAAAAATATATTTTCTGTTTCTGAAATAAGTAAGCCTCTGCTTTTATTTTGCTTTATTTTTGAAAAATTTTTGGCTGCCCTGTGACATATGGAGTTCCTGGACTGGGGATCAGATCCGGGCCACAGTTGAGATCTAAGCCGCAGTTGTGGCAACACTGGATTCTTTAACCAGGAGATCAAACCTGTGTCCTGGTGCTGCAGAGACACTGAGGGTCCCACTGCACCACAGTGAGAACTCCAAGCCTCAGCTTTTAAAATATACTTCTTGTTAACCTATAAGAAAACTGTCTTCATTCTGAAGTCTCTTTCCAGAGATATCAGGCTGTGAATGTAATGATCCCTTTTTGTTTTTTAACTTACTGTTAGATATTTCCCTCTTGAAATAGTGATCTCTCATACATATTTTTTAGGATAAAACATGCTAGTAGGAGTCTTGACCCCTTAATGTGTTTCTCGTTTAAAATACTGGTCAAGGTTATTTAAGAGTGCATGTAGTAAAAAATTTAACCTTATAAATTTTTACTTAAAAATACTTTTATTTGCTCTTCATTTTGACACAGTTTCAGTAGTTTCAGATTTCCGGAGACCTTGCAAGCATAGTACAAAGAATTCTTATATATCCTTTAGTCTCCAGATTTTTATACTACACTGCATTTGCTTTATTTATACTGCCCCTATTCTGTGTGTATAATGTGTATATACACACATATATGCATTTATTAGGTTTTTCTGAGCTGTATTTTGAAGAGTAGGTTGTAGACATGATATACCCCTACTCTTAAATACTTGTATATTTCCTAAAGTAAGGACATTCTCTTATAGAATTAGCATTGATAAAATACCATTGCCTAATCTACTTTATTCAAATTGCTGATTTTCCCAATAATTTCCTTTAAGCAAAAGAAAACCCCAGACGATGCATTGCATTCAACTGTCAAGTCTCTTTTAGTCTCCTTCAATTTGAAATAGTTTCCAGTTTATCCTTGTCATGACCTTGACATTTTTGAAGAGTACAAATCAGTTATTTTGTAGAATGTCTCTCAGTTTGAGTTGCTTATATATTTTTAAAAGTATGAAATATTCACTGTGAAGGAGTTGGAGAATTCTTGTTGCTCTAGAAACCCATAGCTTCAAAGTTTATTGACTTATGTGAGCTCAATGTGAAACACTAATGGGATTTAATCTCTGAATTTACACATACTGTTCCTGAGCCATTTGCACATGTGTGTACATTCTTCAGACTCTATGTACTTTCTTCTTAAATAAAAATAGTAAATAGCCAAAGTCCAGATTTGAAAAATTTATAAATCATTTTTAAGGAAAAAACTTCTAAGCTTTGAATTTCAATAAGCATTACTATAGTTTTTTTTTTTTTTTTTTGAGCTATCTGTCTCACTTTATCTTAAGTAACAGAGAGGAGCGAAAAAGTTGCTAGTGAAAGTTTCAGGAGAGGTTTAGAAGATATCGAACTAGTTTACAGAAGAAATCCAAAAATCTGTGCCATTAACTGAAGGCTTTTTTGAGAGACAACTTAGCTCGTCGCTATCCAGGGATTCTTTGTCTCTTTATTCTAAGACTTCTCTTCTCCAGTTTTGTCTTTGTTTTGGTGACTATGAATTCAGACCTGTTAGATAAACATGGCTTTCCACATACAACATTGTAGGATTTTTAAACGAAGCCTGTTGTTGATGGAGTATAATCTTAGTGGTATGTTTTTGTGATACTATTTTTCACCAGATAAAGCATGACTATAGGAAATATAATTAATAGCTATAGTAGGATCCACAAAGATTTTGGAACTGAGATCTAAGAAATGTAGGATTTAAAAAAAAATTGTTTTCACCAATACTGTTTTTTTTTCTACTGTACAGCATGGTGACCCAGTTACACATACATGTATACATTTTTTTTCTCACATTATCATGCTCCATCATAAGTGACTAGACATAGTTCCCAGTGCTGCACAGCAAGATCCTATTGCTAATCCATTCCAAAGGCAATAGTTTGCATCTATTAACCCCAAGCTCCCAGTCCACCCTACTCCCTCCCCCTCCCCTTTGGCGACCACAAGTCTATTCTCCAAGTCCATGATTTTCTTTTCTGTGGAAAGGTTCATTTGTGCCATATATTAGATTCAAGATTTAAGTGATATATGGTGTTTGTCTTTCTCTTTCTGACTTACTTCACTCAGTATAAGAGTCTCTAGTTCCATCCATGTTGCTGCAAATGGCATTATTTTGTTCTTTTTTATGGCTGAGTAGTATTCCATTGTGTATATATACTACACCTTCCTAATCCAATTGTCTGGACATTTGGGTTGTTTCCATGTCTTGGCTATTGTGAATAGAGCTGCAATGAACATCTGGGTGCATATGTCTTTTTTGAGGAAAGTTTTGTCTGGATATATGCCCAAGAGTAGGATAACTGGGTCTTATGGTAGTTCTATGTATAGATTTCCAAGGTATCTGCATACTGGTCTCTGTAGTGATTGTATCAGCTTACATTCCCACCAACAGTGCAGGAGGGTTCCCTTTCTCCACACCCTCGCCAGCATTTGTTATTTGTGGACTTATTAATGATGGCCATTCTGACTGGTGTGAGGTGGTATCTCATGGTAGTTTTGATTTGCATTTCTTTAATAATCAGGGATGTTAAGCATTTTTTCATGTGCTTATTGGCCATCTCTACATCTTCCTTGGAAAAATGTCTGTTCAGATCTTTTGCCTATTTTTCCATTGGGTTGTTGGCTTTTCTGCTGTTCAGTTGTATAAGTTGTTTGTATAGTTTAAGAGATTCAGCCCTTGTCTGTTGCATCATTTGAAACTGTTTTCTCCCATTCTGTAAGTTGTCTTTTTGTTTTCTTTTTGGTTTCCTTTGCTGTGCAAAAGCTTGTCAGTTTGATTAGGTCCCATTGGTTTAGTTTTGCTCTTATTTCTGTTGCTTTGGGAGACTGACCTGAGAAAACATTTGGAAGGCTGATGTCAGAGAATGTTTTGCCTATGTTCTCTTCCAGGAGTTTTGATGGTGTCTTGTCTTATATTTAGGTCTTTCGGCCATTTTGAGTTTATTTTTGTGCATGGTGTGAGGGTGTGTTCTAGTTTCAGTGATTTGCATGTAGCTGTCGAGGTTTCCCAGCAATGCTTGCTGAATAGACTGTCTTTTTCCCATTTTATGTTCATGCCTCCTTTGTCAAAGATTAATTGACCATAGGTGTTGGGGTTTATTTCTGCATTCTCTCTTCTGTTCCATTGGTCTGTATGTCTGTTTTGGTACCAGTACCACAGTATCTTGATGACTGTGGCTTTGTAATATTGCTTGAGGTCTGGGAGAGTTATGCCTCCTGCTTGGTTTTTGTTCCTCAGGATTGCTTTGGCAATTCTGGGTCTTTTGTGGTTCCATATAAATGTTTGGATTGTTTGTTCTAGTTCTGTGAAAAATGTCCTGGGTAATTTGATAGGGATTGCATTGAATTTGTAGATGCTTTGGGTAGTATGGCCATTTTTACAATATTAATTTTTCCAACCCAGAAGCATGGAATATCTTTCTATGATGCCACCATCGCCCTAATTCCAAAACCAGATAAAGCTACCACCAAAAAAGAAAACTATAGGCCAATATCTTTGATGAATATAGAGTCAAAAATTCTCAACAAAATTTTAGCCAACCGAATCCTGCAACATATAAAAAAGATCATACAGCATGACCAGGTGGGATTCATCCCAGGCTCACAAGGATTGTTCAACATACACAGAGCAATCAACATCATACACCACATTAACCAAAGAAAAGTCAAAAACCACACAATCATCTCAATAGATGCAGAGAAAGCATTTGACAAGTCCAATATCCATTCATGATCAAAACTCTTACCAAAGTGGGTATAGAGGGAACATACCTTAACATAATAAAAGCCATTTAAGACAAAGCCACAGCAAATATACTCAGTGGAGAAAAGCTGAAAGCCTTTCCTCTGAAATCTGGAACAAGACTAGTATTTCCACTCTCACCACTGTTATTCAGCGTAGTACTGGGAGTCCTAGCCACAGCAGTCAGACAAACAAAAGAAATAAAAGGTATCCAAATAGGAAGAGAAGAGGTAAAACTGTGACTGTATGCAGATGACATAATACTATATATAGAAAACCCTAAGGACTCAACCCCAAAACTACTTGAATTTATCATCAAATTCAGCAAAGTAGCAGGATATAAGATTAACATTCAGAAATCAGTCGCATTTCTGTATACTAACAATGAAATATTAGAAAAGGAATACAAAAATACAATACCCTTTAAAATTGTACTCCAAAAAATCAAATACCTGAATTTTTTTTTTTTTAATCATCAAATGAAGTTTTGGAATCTCGAGACCCCCTCAGAAGTGCAATGAAAGCTTGAGGGATCAACATTCATTCGCCTTCAGTGCAATAAATTAAACTGAAGCATGACAACTATTTCAGGAATCATGTCTCTCCTTGAACAATAGATTTTTGTTGTAGAGATGAGGAGGCTGCTGGGGTAACACAAATGTTGTTATTGTTAAGAAAAAATGAGCATAAAGCTCTTTTCCCCTGAGGTTGAAATTTATCTCCCAGGATACAAAAAGTTGATTTTTTTTGTTCCTGTTTTTTTAATTTTTTTTTCAGAAAGGCAAAAAGGAATGACAAATACATTTTAGAAACATAAATCGCAAATTATATTCAAGCCCCTGATGGCTGTTGACTTTGATAGAATTGTCAACTGGACGTAAGGAGCATTTTTATGTTGGAACTTCTGCAGGTCTTGTGTCTCTATGGCCATCAATTCCCTCTCTCAAAAGATTTTCTCTATAACAGCAAACAGTTAGCATAAGAATTATTGAATAAATGTCTTGGAAAAACAATTGTAGCTGTCTTTGCCATTAAAAAAATGTGATTGGACTCTTAAAATGCTGTACTTCTGATTAAAAAAAACAATAACCTATTGTATACACCTTTCCTTTGGATTTATTCTTTACAAGTAAAGTGATTAATATTAGAATTCTTTTAATTGAGCTCAAACATTGCAGTGTTTCTCTCCAGAAAAATCAATGCAAAACAACAACAACAACAAAGCCAAAAACCAAGCAACAACAACCAAAAAACCCCCAGCACCCTTTGTTCTCCTATTAATTGCTACCTTCTCAAGGCACTTGAACTATTTTTTTCAGTGGTCTTTATACCTGGTTTTGAGCAACAGTAGTTCAGCTTGGCTCTTACTTTTTGCCTCCTAATATCATCCCAAATTTTCTTGCTCAATCAACCTTTTGTGCTCTCAACTTTCTTTTTAATCGTCTCACCTCTCTTGCTGATCTGTCAGGCCTAGGGATTCAGCTTTGTTGCACCAACGCACGCTTCAAAGATGTTTCAGAATTCGCACTTCAAAATTAAAATATACATTTTCTTTTCAGTGACTGAGCCATGAAACACAATCACATGGGATAAGGAAGTGGTAGAGTAGAACAGAAAAAAAAATCCCAAAAAACTATAACACAGAAGCAAGTACTTCCTGGGGAATTCACTTTCTCAAACATGTGTTTCCCAGAGCTCAGAAAACACTAATTTCTGTGTTGTTGGTATTGTTTCTTTGTTCTACTCTGCCACTTCCTTATCCCACATGATTCCATTTCACGCCTCAGTCACCAAGTAAGAAAATATATATTTTAGGTTCAATTTTAACTTTAAGCACATTTTTGAAGTGAGACCCCAGTACTAAGAATGTTAGCACTTGGGGTATTAATTGGAAACTGGATGATAGGACCTGAAAGACTCCTCAAAATCCAAAACACATAGGTGAGTATGGCGTCTGGAGACGGAAATGATTGCTCCCTCCTCAAGCCATAGATCATTTCACTAGAGTCCTGTAGGAACCAAAGGGATCTCAGCCCCTGAGTTGCCTGATGTTGAATGGGGGAAGGTTCTGTATTTCAGAACTTTGCACAGTTATAAGGCTAAAGCGATAGATGGGCATTTTGTAACCATTAAGAGATTACAACAGACATTATCATGCTGTAGGTTATTGCATGGGCTCTATGGGACTCTCTTCTAAATGTTAGACTGAGGCTAAGGGACTCTGGGTGGTATTTGCATTCTTCTTCCTTGAATGGCAAACAGAAACTTGTCTTTGGGACTTTCCTCTCGAAAATAAATTTTCATCTAGTTATTTGTTTCTAGTTTTCTATTTATACAAAACTATCTTCTCCTCTGGAAGCAATTGTCTTTGAGGACAGGGGCTGTTTCTCACTCATGCCCCCCACTCCCACCCCTGCACTGCTCTGGCACCAGCTCAGGTTTGAGCACAAAACAAACATAAAATCAAAGTTGACTCTGTGGATGAATGAATGGATGACTGTCTTTGATAAGACAGCACATTCATTGGAGGAAGATCTTACCCCTGACGTTTCTTTTTTGCCTTAGAAAAGATGCACTGCACACAGAGAACACAATGGACAGTGACTGACGAAAACAGAGGATACACCTGAGTCAGTGAGCAAAGCATCATTTTATGAGGTTGGCAAGTAGTTTTAGTTGCGGCTGTCACTACCAATCAGGTAGCTACTCAGGCAGATCCTGGCTAGGAGGGAAGAGCCAAAGCATGCAGTGATGAAAGAATCAGAAAGATGTGGTGGAGGATTTCCTGTCAGATGACAGAAATAAGGGAGCTGAAGATGATGCCAAAATTATGAGCAGTTTTGTGGGAGGGTAGTAAGGCTATACCTGGAGACTGTGGAAGATCACAGGAAGAAAATTTGGGGGGAAAAGTAAAATCATGTGTGGGTGGTTGTGCAGAGGTTGTCAGAAGTCCAGTTTCCTTAAGCTTTCCTAGGTGTGGCCCTTGTTTGTGTGGTCCCACATGGCTGCCAGTGTTCTGCCTGTCATGGTGGAGTCAGACATGAGAGAGGAGTAAGGACCAGAAGGGGTATAACAAAGACCATGGGTGAAGGCTAGATTTAAAAGTTTTCTTGAATTAACTCTACTACAACTGAATATATGAACTCTAAATTGTGGAAGCAGAATAGGGGGCTGGGAGATGCCCAAGGCTTTATAGTCAATGCCCTGGCTCAACCACGTACTGTTATCTTGGACATACCATATAATTTCATTGAATCCCTGTCTCTAAATTGGTAAAATAATTTTTTGGACAAAATTACCTCTAAATTTCTATCAGCTAAAATAGTTTAAGATTTAAAAAGTTATGGTAAACAGTCCCCTTGTGGCTCAGCCGTACCGAACCTGACTAGTATCCATGAGGATGCAGGTTCAATCCCTGGCCTCACTCAGTGGATTAAGGATCCAGCATTTCCCTGGGCTGTGGTGTAGGTTGCAGACTTGGCTTAGATCCTGTGTTGCTGTGGCTGTGGTGGAGGCTGGCAGCTGCAGTTCCAATTTGACTCCTAGTCTGGGAACTTCCATATGCCACAGGTTCGGCCCTAAAAAGACCAAAAAAAAAAAAAAAAAAAAAAGTTATGGTAGTTAAGAGTGAGTGAATGATTGGACACATCAAAGGAATCTATGTAGTTATTTCTTGGACAGTCATTCTTGTTTGAGATTTATAATGGAGCCTCATGATTAGGCTGGATTACAAACACCTTTTCTCAGAGATGATTTGCCCAAATAAAGTCTAAAGTGGTGCCTACTCAACAATTATGTTTCCCTTGTCAACAGGATCCCAATTTTATTTGAATATTGGTCAGAAATCCTGTGTGATATGTCAAAGATGATATCAAAAATGGCTGGCATGAATTCTCCCCTCCCTGTGCATGAATGCCTCTCCCCCATTGAGAATTGAAGTCTCTAGAATCTGGGCTGGCCTGGCTTGTCCCATAGAATATGGCAGAAAAATATGATGTAATAGAATGCAGCCAGTTCCAGACTTAGCATTAAAAAGGGCTGGCAGTTTCTGCTTCCTGTCTTTTATGGCTGCCATGGAAGAAGTTTAGGCTATTCTGCTAGAGAGAGGTCATGTGGAAGAGTCCTGAAGGACCAGATGTATGAGCAAGGAAGTGGTCTTGGAGAACATCCAGCCTAGTTGTGCCTTCAGAAGACTCCAGCCCCAATCATTATCTGACTGCAGCTACCTGAGAGCCCACAGAAATGTCCATCTCATTCCAGTCAACTCATAAAACCATGAGAGATGAATTATTTTAAGCCAGTAAGTTTTTGGATGGTTTATCCTGTAATAATTTAGATAACTCTTAGAACAAACGTGCTCAGAAAATGGCCCTTCTCAGTCCCAGGAGGTGAATCGTGATTGGTTTAAGCCAATTTTGGTAATTCATTTCTTTTGCCACAGTATTTTAGGGGGATACATTTGACTAGTTCTGGTCAATGAAATGCTGGATGGCATTTCCTTCCAGATAAAAGAGATTTATGGGAGGAAATGTATGCATTTTTCAGTTTGACATTAATCACGTATGCATTTGACTTCTGGAACTATATTGTGACCATGAGGAGCGAGCTCTAAAGACCAAGCTGGTAGACTGGGGAGGACAGAGCAAAAAAGAGATGAGGTTGTGTCCTTGAAATCAATTCCCAATCCTTCCAAACCCTAGAATCTTGTTACATGATATCATAGACCCCTTTGGTTTAAATCAGTTTGAGTTGGGTTTTCTATTACTTATATCAGAAATCATCCTAATTGATCCAGTGGGAAAAGGAATCTCTATATGACTCCCTTCCACTAACAGGGAAAGAAAGACTTGAAATTACAAACTTTCTTCTTCTTTTATGCAACTGTGGGTCCCTGAGTAGATGGTCTTTTTAGAGTCTTGGATTTGCAAAGCTAGCAACTGGGGTGTGGGTGAGACCTAAGTTGCTTTGCATAATGAAATGAAAGGAATTCTGTTTTGAGAGAAGGTGGCCAGGGTATAGAGAATCGGCGGGGAGGGGTGGGGAAGAAGGAGAGTCTTGAGCCTGGATATGAGCACATAGGTGTTTGTTTCTGTGTGTAAATGGGGGCATGAGAAATAGAAGGGGGAGCTGGATTTCAGGAAGAAAGTCAGGTAGCATGAAGCCTTTCACTGAGGTGAGGATGAGGTAGGCCCTAATCATGGGCTCCAGGTTCAGTCTTGAGGGGAGCAGAGGAGATGCAGTGCAAATGAAGTGGAGAGTTAGAGAAAGTCAGAGCCAAAGGCAGCTTGAGGGAAAGTGAAACTTAAGAATTCATAGGGATCTTGGGCATGGGGAGTAGGAAATGGACAGTTCAGTTTTTAAAAAATCTTTACTTCTGGAGGTACAAAATGACCCCTTCTGACATATTGATTGTAGACTAGCTTCTTAGAGAACAGTTATGGGCCCTAAAAACATATTTTTTTCCCAAGTTTCAAGTATTCAAATTCAGCATAAAGTTTTCTTTAGGTCCTTGTTGCTGTAGTTCTTTGGCCATATCAGGACTTATTACTAAGATATGCCAGGGTAGCCTCTAATGATAGCAAACGATCTGAGTCACTGGAAGCAGGGTGATTCAGTGGACAGAGAGCTGAGCTTTGCCACGAGGACTGATTAGTTCTCAGTGACTTCTTGAGTGACCTGAGCTAGGTGCTCAGTGATTCTGAGCCTCAATCTCCTTATCTGTAAAATAAATAGATAACCTAGATCTTTTTTTTTTTTTTTTCTTTTTTCTTTTCCGGCTGTGCCCATGGCATGCAGAAGTTCCCAGACTAGGGACTAAACCCCCGCCAAAACAGTTACCCAAGCCACAACAGTGACAATGCCAGATCCATAACCTGCTATGCCACCAGGGAACTCTAAGATGTTTCTTTAAAATCGTCATTTAGAGAAGTTCCTGGAGCTCCCATTGTGACTCATCCATAATGAACCTGACTAGTATCCATGAGGACTTGGGTTCGATCCCTGGCCTTGCTCAGTGAGTTAAGGACCCAGCATTGCCATGAGCTGTGGTGTAGGTCACAGATGTGTCTTAGATCCTGTATTGCTGTGGCTGTGGTGTAGAATGGCAGATGCAGCTCTGCTTCAACCCCTAGCCTGGGAACTTCCACATGCTGCACGTGTGGGAAAAAAAAAAAAAAAAAAAAGGAGTTCCTATTGTGGTCTAGTGGGTTAAGAATCAGACTCCAGTGGCTTAGGTTTCTGCAGAGGTGGGGTTTGATCCTTGGCCCAGTGCAGTGGGTTGGAAGATCAAGTGTTGCCATAGCTGTGGCTTGGATTCAATTCCTGGCCCAGGAACTTTCATATACCATATATATATATATATATATATATATATATATATATATATATAGATCAGTTAAGAATGATCAAGGTCAGCCATCATTGTTTTTACAAAAACATTCAAGTGACATACTGGCAGACTTGCCTCTAATATTTGCAGATCTTCCAGGAAAACAGAGGTCCACATGGTATACATCTAAATATCTAAAGGTTATGTATAGATTAAGGTAACAAACCACTAAGTAAAAATGTTCAGTCTGTAAGGATAAATAAAAATAAGGGGCTTAATTCTTCCTTAATGAGAAGTTTCCCAGCCCTCCTATCTTTTAGAGCATTTACATCAGAAAACTGACATTCTTTCTCAGTCTCTTTGAAATATATGTAAATCTTTTTGGAGTCTCTTGTCAGTGTCTTTATGACCAGGAATGTCTTCTTCAAGAACCTAGGAGCCATCTCTTTGAAATGTAACTACTAATTTATATTTAAACCTGAAACCTCTCCCCTCCTTCAGTTAGGACCTGCTATAGGTAGGAAGCCTGTCCTGGGAAAGGTGGATTGAGTTCAAGTTCTTTCTCTATCCTATCCTTCCATTCCTTTCTGGCATCCTCTATGGCCCCTGACACTTCCAGGGTTGAAACAGGGAGAAGGAGAGCAGAAAGGGGGCAGGAAAGTTACTGGGATGATTTTGTGCTTTCTGAATCTGGTAGTTTTTAACAATGGACTCTTTCTCCTATGGATGTTTGTATGGGTTCTTGTGGGATGTCCCCAGCCCCTGGAGAGTTCCCACATGTATTTCCCTTGACAAGAATGATGAACTGCTTTCCCACTGTGCAGTCCCTAGAAACACACTGCTCCTTCAGCTTCTCTCTGCCGAAGCCTGTCCACCCTCTCAGCTGGCCCAATTAGACAGTCCCCAAGAAGACATCAGGCTGGTTGTTTCTGCCCTACCACCTACATCTGGCTCATGGGAATCACTCAAGTCCCTTTGCTTTCATCAACTCTAGCAGTACAGGCCACTCCCAGCACAGCCAGGCCTCCTTCAGCTCATCCATCAGTAGCTAGACAGCTTACCTTCTTTTTCTATTTTTCAGGTGGAATCAGACACCACTTCACTCTCCCTGTTCCCTAACTTCATGGGATGTTTATTTCTTTACCTAAGTAGTCTCTCTGGAGTTCTTCTCTCTTTACTTGAGATATACAGTGAACACCTCAAACCCTTCCCTCTTGGTGCTTCTCATTGTACATCTGTGGCTTTAGCAAAGTGCTCTTTTCAGAGAAATATTTCCCAGGTCCTCTCAATTTCCCATAAATTGATCTTTTTGTATCTTTGAATAGGGAGAGATATTTAAGATTTTGTAACAGGTTTTTGGATTATTTGCATTGAAAATTAGACTGGTATATGACTCTGGTAAGCTATATTTGCTGGATTTTGGTGCCTAAGTTAAAACTCTCAATTTAACATTCTGTTCTATTAGCTCTTTTTTTTTTTTGTCTTTTTTTCCCCTTTTTCTAGGGCCTCACCCACAGCATATGGAGGTTCCTGGGTTGGGGGTTGAGTCGGAGTCATAGCTGCTGGCCTACGCCAGAGCCACAGCAACGCGGGATCAGAGCCGAGTCTGCAGCCTACACCACAGCTCACGGCAACACTGGATCTTTAACCCACTGAGCAAGGCCAGGGACCGAACCTGCAACCTCATGGTTCCTAGTTGGTTTTGTTAACCACTGAGCCACAACGGGAACTCCTGTTCTATCAGCTCTTACTGTTATTTGTTTTTGTTGTTATCAACCATTAAAAATGATTTCAGTGTTCTATAGTATGGATGTTATAGTTTATTTAAATATTCTACTGATAGTCATTGAGGTTATTTTCTTTTTTTGTCTTTTTTTTTTGGTGGGGTCTTTTCTAGGGCTGCACTCGTGGCATATGGAGGTTCCCAGGCTAGGGGTCTAATTGGAGCTGTGGCCGCTGGCCTACGCCAGAGCCACAGCAACGCAGGATCTGAGCCATGTCTGCGACCTACACCACAGCTCATGGCAACGCCGGATCATTGAGATTATTTTTGATTTCTCTTTATTAAAAATAATGCACAAAGGTATATTATGTACATGTCTGTGATTTTTGTGGAATAGATTCCTAAAAGTAATATTTTGGGTCAAAGGGAAAACACAGTTTAAAATTGGAATTGGTGATGACCATTAGACTCATGAAAAGATGCGCAACATCACTAATTATTAGAGAAATGCTAATCAAAACTGCAGTGGGGTACCTCATACCAGTCAGAATGGCCATCATTAAAAAGTCTACAGATAACAAATGCTGGAGAGGATATAGATAAAAGAGAACCCTTCTATGCTGTTGGTGGGAATGTAAACAGCTGCAGCCACTTTGGAAAACAGTATGGAGATTGTTTAAAAAACTAAAAATAGAGTTGCTGTATGATACAGTAATACCACTCCTGGCCATATATCTGGAGAAAACCATAATATGAAAAGAGACATGCACCCCAGTGTTCACTGGAGCACTATTTACAATAGCCAAGACTTGGAAGCAAAGCAAATGTCCACTGACAGATGAATGGATAAAGAAGATGTGGTATATATGTATAATGGAATTCTACTCAGCCATAAAAAGAATGAAATAATGCCATTTGCAACAACATGAATGGAGCTAGAGATTGACATACTAAGTGAAGTAAGTCAGAAAGACAAATAGTATATATCATTTATATATGGAATCTAAAGTATGACATAAATGAATTTATTTACGAAACAGACTCACAGATGTAGAAAACAAATTTATGATTACTAGGAGTTCCCGTTGTGGCTCAGTGGTTAACAAATCCGACTAGGAACCATGGGGTTGCGGGTTGGATCCCTGGCCTCGCTCAGTGCGTCAAGGATCTGGTGTTGCCATGAGCTGTGGTATAGGTCGCAGACACAGCTTGGATCCTGAGTTGCTGTGGTTGTGGCATAGGCCAGCGGCTACAGCACCAATTCGACCCCTAGCTTGGGAACCTCCATATGCCATGGGTATTGCCCCAGAAAAGGCAAAAAGACAAAAACAAAACAAAACCAACCAAACAAACAAAAAAACAAATTTATGATTACCAAAGGGAAGAGGGGGAGAGAGAGGGATCAATTAAGAATTTAAGATTAGTGGGTACAAATTACTATATGTAAAACAAACAACAGGGTCCTACCGTATAGCACAGGGAACTATATTCAGTGTCTTTTAATAAATCATGATGAAAAAGAATATATATATGTATAAATAAATATATATAATATATTTATATAACTGAATCAGTTTGCTGTTTGGCAGAAATTAGTACAACATTGTATAATGACTATAATTCAATAAAATAAAAAAAGGAGAAGGAAACGGGGCTATAGATTGGGGATGGGCGAGCAGGATGTAGGATAATAAATAATGCAAGTAAATTTAAATTTTCTTGGAGTGCCATTGTGACTAATGACCAAGAAATCGGATGAGCAAATCTAGAGAGATTTTCATTCACGCTCATATATATATATAGTGTGTGGTGTGTATATATATAAATCATAGTGAATGACCGTTCCTTTCTATTTTCTTCTCACCTTCCTCTTCCTTTCCCCTTTTTCCACTTTCTTTTTTTCTTCTTTTGGCCGCCCTGTGGCATATGGAGTTCCCAGGGCCAGGGATCAAATCCAAGCCACATCTGCGGCAACGTGGGATCTTTCACCCACTGTGTTGGGATGGGGATCAAATCTCTTGCTGCAGAGACACTGTCCATCTCATTGCACCATAATGGGAATTCTCTTTTCCACCTTTTTAAGGTGAAAGCAATCCTTTACTTGGGTTACTTTTAAATTAAAATTATATTTAAAAGGCGGAATATATCTAAATTGACAGTCTTCTAAATAGCAACAACGTAGAAATAAGAAATAAGATTTTGAATCAGAAATAAGATTTTTGAAAAAAATTCCAATAGCAGAAAGAACCGCTTGACTTGAATTCAACCAAGACAATTGATCCAGAATTTATACAGTCATCGAGAGACTTCAAAAGTGAACATGCTGAAGGTTATTACATGGGCTTTGTTGAGCTCTCTTCAAAATGAATAGACAGAGCCCAAGAGAATCAGGTGGTTTTCACATAGGTCTTACCTGGGTAGAGAACCTGAATTTAGCTTTAGAATTTTACGGTTGGAAATATGTTTTCTGTGCAGGGTTGGACTGTCCCCTAGTGTGCTTCCATCTTTCTCTTACCTTTGATTATCAAATATTTAAAACAGAATAGCCTGTCCTCTGTGTTTCTATTGTCTCATCATCATCCACACCTCACCTTCTTGTATTATAGCCATAGTTCTTTTCTCTCTAAAAGATGTTCTTGACATTCACAGGTAGCTCCCTGATCACTAATCCATTGGCTTTGGCTCAAGTTTTCTCAACCTGTTGTTTCCTGTAGTATCTGGTATCATTGTTCTCTTTTCTCCAAACTCACTTGAAAGCCTTTGTTTTACAGATAATGCTCTGTATTCCTCCTCCTATGTCTCTCACCCCTTTTCCCATTCTTTCACTGACCTTAGACGAAGACCAAAGCACATTTCCTTTATTTAAAGTAAAATATAATAATTGTATTCCCAAGACACCTGTTCTATCTTCTTTTCCCTTCCTTTTTACGGAGGTGAGTCTCATATTTCTATACCCAGATCTGGTCAGGCTTTAATTCAGCATTTATTGTTTGCTTGATAGGCCCATCTGGCTACCTCCTCCCTCTACCCAGAACCCAGGTATACTCTGTTTCTGTTAACAGTACCCCATATCTCCAAGTTACCCAGAGCTCAGTATCATATTTGACTTTTCCCTTTCTCTTCACCTCTTGAATCTGGTAAATCACTGAGCCTTTTTTGCTTTTTTTTCTTCACATTTCTCTCTCATCTTTCTTCCTTCACCTTCCTATGGTATAGAGTAACCCTTCACCCCAGTGTTCTTAGGACAGTTTGGATTTATACCCACCTAGCCTCCCATTCCGTTACCACCCTCTTTAACTCACAGAAGTGTCCTGGTTAGGACCAGAAATGAGACAGTTACCCTGCAACTTATACAACACTAGATCAGATGTTCAGTTCCTCTTGCAACACCTCTTACCTCTAGATTCTCCTTGAATGTATGCTACTGGAAAATATTGATCCTTTGCTTTAAAACCTTCACCAACCCATCACTGCCTTTTAAATAAAGTAAATGTGCTTTGGTCTTTGTCTAAGGTCCTCCACAGTGTCGCCCCAAACTGTGGACGAATTTGGCTTTCTCCTGAGAATTTTGGATACCTTCTCTTGCTGCTGTGCATGATTTTTTTCATGTTCTGAGTGGGCTTTTGTGCATAGTAGGAATTAGTTATAATAATTGGGTTTTAAATTAATAATTTATTAAAAAATTAAAAAATTAATTTTATTAAGCTTTTAAAGATAGAAATCTTTTAAAATAAGAACAAATAGGTCTCTTTTCTCTTAGATTATTTAATTAACTCAAGTTGAAAAGACCAGAAGTCTTTAAATAACTAGTTCTATTTACAAATCTAGTTTAATTAAATCCTTAATACTTTAAAATCCACCAATTATTTAATGGATTTTATTTTATTTTATACAAATGTGAATGCTGACAGGGCAAATTATTAACTCTGACAAGGGAAACTTCCCAAGCACTTAAGCTCTCATAGGAGTTCCCTGGTGGCTCAACAGGTTGAGGGTCTGGCATTGTCATTGGCTTGGGTTAGATTCCTGGCCCCTCCTACCATGGGCATAGCCAGAAAAAAAGAAAAAAAGAAAAAAGAAAACAAGCATAAACAACAAACTCTTGGAAACAGAGTATGAAACAAATGATAAGCATGAAAAAATTCTCTGAAACATTTCAATATTATTTAACATGTTTTATAAATTTCTCTTAATCCTTTCAAAACAATTCTAAATGTAATTTTACATTTTTATGTTGGACTCACAAAGTTTAATAACCTGTCAGATCCTTCATATACTAAATTCTCTTAAAAGCTGATTGTCCTAATGGTAAAAATTTTTCCTGCATATAACAGAATTGTTAATACGATGAGTTTGATTATTTTATTTTATTTATATTTCATTCTGGCCTTTCCCAATATGGAAAATATACTTACCCATTAGAAGATTTCCCCTAGTGGGTGAGCAGAGGTTGGTTATTGCATTGGCAGTTCAGCCAGGATGTGGTCAGAGGTGGGGGATGGGGTATGGAGCTTGAGGGCTACTTGCATTTATGAGGATTCTCTGTCACCAGTCCAAGGATTAGCTAATCTTCCAAGTTTCTATGTCAAGGGGAAAACTTCAGATCTACACTTTGACCCAAACCTGATATTTTATGTGCATCTTCAGCCTGTCTAGATTGCAATTAACTTCATTCAGTTAATTCATTTACTGCTTAGTTTAAATCAGCATCCTTTTCATCCAGACTTTGAAAGTTTTTAGGGCAACACTATCCCATAGAAATATGATATGAGCTGCACATGTGAGCCATACATTAAATTTTGAAAACAACATTAAAATATAAAAAAGACAAATGAAATTTATGTTAATAATATATTTAATTTCACTGAATATATCCAAAATATTACCATTTTACCATGTAATTAATATAAAAATTATTTTTGTTCTAAGTACTTTTATTCTACTACTGAAGTCAAGAGAAGTGAAATTAGAATCAAGGTAGGAGCAGGTGACTGTAAATAGTGTTTTTGGATGTATTCTAATAGAAAAATCTGGAGATTACTGCTAGGATCTGTGTGGCTAGTCATTTATTCTCTCATCTAGAAGACTAAGCATCCTGAAGGTAGGAACCATTTTCTTGCTGCCACTCAACATCTGCTTTAGCTAATAAACTCTGAGTAAATATGTTTTGAATGAATGAATGAAAGAAAGTAAGAGATAGAATGGCTTTACTGCTTTGGAGTGAATCTCATCAGACCTGAAAGCAAGGTTGCCCAAGGACAGGAAACTTTCCACATCACTAGCAGATTTTGGACCTGGGACAGCTCTCTTTACCAGAGTCGGAGATTCAAATTCTAAGTCTTAAGGAAATCCTGGCAAAGAGTTCTCCTTTAGCCCACTGACATCTCAAAATAGCACATTTTGCCTCACTGAAGAAGAGTCTTTAAAGACTATAGGAACCACTCAGATAATAGTTACATAATGGCTAATTCATTCTTGGGGCTAGTGCATGATGAGAATGTAGACTGTTAACCATAATTTATTGTCACTGAATGTGATAAGTAAAGAATAGTCAGTGTGTTTGTCCTTTGACCTAGTAAATTCATTTCTGGGAAAGTAGCATAAGGAAATATAGAAAAAGTCTGTATTAAATATATTTGCTGTATAACAAACCACTCCAAGAGAAAATGGTTTGAAATAATAAACATTTATTTGACTCTTGATTCTGTGTGTCACTGGCATTTCTTCTTGTCTGGGCCAGCTCTGCTGATTTCAGCAGTTTGCTCAAATCTCTGTGTTCAGTTGGAGAGTTGGCTGGTGGCTGGGTGATCTAGGATGGCTTTACTTACATGTCTGATGGTTGGCAAGTCTGCAGAAGGGATGGGAGCAACTGGGCCATGTGTCTCATTATCCAGCAAGCTAGCTCAGTTATATATTGGCAGAATTCACAGATGAGCAAGGGAGCAAGCTCCATTGTGAAAAGACTTGCATGAGTCATGATTGCTAACATCCTATTTGCCAAGCAAGTCACATGGCTGAACTCAGAGTTAGAGTGGGAGGGGACTTGCAGTTACATGGCAGGAGGGAATGGAGGAGTTCCTGTTGTAGCTCAGAGGGTTAAGAACCTGACTCGTGTCCATGAGGATGAGGTTTTTATCCTTGGCCTGGCTTAGTGAGTTAAGGATCTGGTATTGCTGGAAGCTGTGGTGTAGGTTACAGATGCAGCTTGGATCCTGTGTTGCTGTGGCTGTGGTATAGACTGGCAGCTGCAGCTCAGATTTGACCCCCAGCCTGGGAACTTCCATATGCTATAGGTGCAGCTCCTCCACCCCCATCAAAAAAAGAGGACATGGAAACTGGAAGGGGAAGAACTGCTATCATTTTTGCAATCAACTCACACTGGCCATCAAAACATTATGCATTAAGATGTTCATCACAGTGGTTTTTATAGCATAGCAATTCATAATGTAATTCAAATGTACAACAAAAACCATAAGAAATTATGATACACTGACAACTCCCATTTGGTAACATTAAAAAGCTTCTGGGAGTTCCCATTGTGGCTTAGCGGGTTAACAGCCCAACATAGTGTATGTGAGGATGCAGATTTGAGTCCTGGCCTTGCTCATTGGGTTAAGGATCTGGCATTGCTGCAAGCTGTGGTGTAGGTCACAGATGTGGTTTGGATCCATTGTTGCCATGGCTGTGGGGTAGGCCTGCAGTTGTAGCTCAGGTTCAACTCCTGGCCTGGGAACTTCCATATGCCTCAGGTATGGTGGTTAAAAAAAATGCTTCTGATATTGATGTACTTTTAAGTGAAAAAGGATACCCAGTTTTATGAACCCTTTGGTAACTAAGTAATAAACAATAATGCTAATTAAAAATGTTGGAAAGGCATATACAAAAAAAATTTAGTAATTATATTGAGAGAGGCATCATGAGTCATTCTATTCTTCCTTAATCAATGCATCTCAAAAACTATACCACATATATATTATAAAACCTATCTAAATTTTATTCCAAATCAATTTCCCATATTCATTTTTTTAATTTATTTTTCTTAAGGCTGCACTTGCAGCATATGGAAGTTCCCAGGCTAAGGGCTGAATCTGAGCTGCAGCTGCAGGCCTACCCCCCAGCCACGGTAACACCAGAGCTGAGCTACATCTGTGACCTGAGCCACAGCTTGTGGCAACACTAGATCCTTAGCCTACTCAGCGAGGCCAGGGATTGAACCCATATCCCCATGGACACTATGTTGGGCTCTCAACACACTGAGCCACAATGGGAACACTGGTTTGCATGTTTATTAAAAAGAAATAATTTTGTGCATCTCTCAATTATTAATCTGTCACATTATAGACACCCAGAAAATACGTTTCAACAACATTTTCTCTTGGCATAAAGGAAAATTTTACAATTTCTTCTTATGAAAGAGTAATATAAGATTGCAAGAGCAAGAAGTAATTTAAATATGTTTGGGGACCATTTTCATCTTCAGAATTAAGGATTATTTTAATTTTACATCATTGCCTTTTCTCTTTTACTTTCCTTTTTAGTTTTATGATTTTAGGATTCCCTATTTTTAATTTTCATACAGAGATTTCTTTAAGTGATCATTATAATTAAGCATAAAGTCATAAGTTACAAAGTCATATTTTGCTGGATCCTAGAGTTCTAAATTATTCATTCCACTTACTTATTTGTTCATGTGAAAACTTCCAGTTTATTGCTGTTTTTTTTTTGTTTTTTTTTACTTTGTACAAATAAGGCAGGAAAAAGGAAGGACATAATAAAATACATCTTCAAGTTTGTTGATCTTAAAGTTTATATTGTTGGATGCTCTTGTGTCCTTCCCAGACATCAATTTTCTCCCAGAAGTCCTTGATTTTATTTTTTTTAAACCTTGTTGCACTCAATGTATTCCAGCAAACCCTTACCGTTTCTTCTTGGACCATAACTTCTTAACTAAAGCCATTTATTGATATACTACTTTTTTTCACTGAGGTAGCAGATCAATAAATTAAAGATTAGTTCAGTGTGTCAGCTTTTCCTAAGCATTCTGGGACTCATTTACTACTCCGGTGGACTCAGAGGCCAGGTGGCAGCCTCACACAGAAATAATGGGTTTCTCTGTCGAACATTTCTACAAGTTACCTTTCGTACTAATTGTTGAACTCCAAACTGTTTTAGACAAGAAATTGGCTGTAGATCATAACTTCATATGTACTACTATTATTAGTTAGAAGAAATTATTTTCAATATATCCCATTTTGTATTACCCTACCAGGCTCAGATCCAGTTCTAGGAGGATTCTTTGGGGAGATAGTTTTTTCATTACATAAAACAAGCCCACTGCCTTGGCCTGACACAGCCTATATTTTTCTTTCTTTCTTTCTTTTTTTTCCAGGGCACAACATTTCCATAAGCTCTCTTCCACAATCCTATTTATATAACGATGTGGGTGGGATATATTAACGCTGCACTGGATTTCATCAATCTTATCTCTTGGAATCGGTACAGTCTATTTACTCTGATATTGTTGTGTTCACTCCTGCTAGCTTTTACCCAGCTTTCATTCCTCAGAGGTCCGTTCAGGGATCTGAGCTGTTTACTTTTTAGATCTTCCTGTTAGTATCACAGTCATTGCCGAGAACTCTGCCCTCAGCTGAGAGTTTTACAATTCAAAACCTCATTACATTTTATAGAGCCATATTTGGAATCTCTATCCCCAACTGTTTGAAATTGCCTTTATTTTTACTTAAGAGCCTTTAGATATTTGATCAGAAACATTTTGTGTGGATGAAAAAGAACAGATCAGCCATAGAAAGTGAGGGTCTGGGAGGCACGTTAGAACCGCGTTCAGTGATCATATTTAATATGTTGATGGCCAGTTTTACCTGAGAGGTCTAATGCCATTCATTTACTGGTTTGGAGACGATGGTCAGAATAAGTTCTATTTCAGAAAGACAGAATGTCAAAATAGTGGGAAGCCTAGTGCTGAAAAATTAGGGAATTGCACTTTGATACACCACTGGTAGGAATGTAAATTGGTATAATCTTTCTGAAAAGCAATTTTACAACGTATAGAAAGATTTAATAATTGCCTAATCCCACTGACTCAGCAGTTCAATTTACAAGATTTTACCCTAAGGAAATAGTTCTGGATTTAAGCAAGGATAAAAGGATGTTCAACATCATTTGGCTAATGATAACAAAATATTGACAACAACTTAACTATCCAACAATAGGGGATGACTGAATAACTTTAGGTATATGCATTGTATGTGATATTATACATCCTCTGAAAATTATGCTTTGAAGAATATTTAGTGATATAGAAAAATGTTACATATTAAGGGTTCAAAACCTATTTATAAAATAGTATACATAGTATAATACTATTTTGGAGGAAAAAAAGTGTATTTATGCCTAGAAAACAAAATTAGAAGTATATGCACTAAAATAAGAGTGTTTATTGTTCAAAAACCTGTATCTCATGCATAGATATACACCAACTACAAGAATTCCCATTGACAAAGAGACATTAGCATTTACAAAGAAGCTTATGCAGGCTGCTATAATGTGATGTGTGTATGTATGTGCAAAACCAGTGGTCTGAAAACTCAATGATCTTTATGCAAAAAGGCATAAACAGAATTAGCAATCCATATAATTTTCTCTTTCCATAGACAGATTGACTTTTAGAAGCAGAATTTTTTTAGAAGCAGAATTTGGGGGTTGTTGAAATAAACACTACAATGCAGTGTGAAACTTTGGACCTCCCAAATTATTACACTCACGTTCTTCCTGCTCGGCCTCTGGTCGAGAAGTGCTGTCAGGGTTCTGGTGTGTCCCTGTGTATGTGTGGTCTGTGGGGTCAGAGGGTGGCCTCAGGGACATGGGCTGGGAGAGATTTGGAGGTGATGTTGCCCCTGTGTTTGTGCCCCTCCACTATGTCCTCGTAGTGGAAATTGAGCAGGAGAACCTGACAAATATTGACCTACTATAATACATAAAATAATGATGAATAAAATGATTGCAAAAGTAATTGGAAACATTTTTTTTTTTCTATTTTAGTCCTATAACAAGGGGCCACCAACTCAGATGGGGAGGTGGGGAGAGGGACATGTCCACGTTTTTCCTCCTTCCTGCTTTGCTACCCCCAGGACACCCTGGATGACTTTCCTAAGAGGTCAAATAGGGTAAAATTCTCTCCTCTATCCCCAATTTAGCCTTTATTTCACTCGGTAAACCTATTATCATTGAACGGTGCACTGAACATACCACTTGCCTGGCTGCTTTGTGAGCCGTGGCGTTGGGGCCGCTTCTGTTCTTAAACACCTATTTTTAAATCTGGTTCATTTACAGGAATTAGGATTAACCTTCTAAAAGGCAAAACCAAGAGGCCCTGGGATAATTAGGAGAACCTGTAATCTCTCCTCTGCCTGAGACTTTTACAATATAACCTTGCTCATTGGTCAATGGGGAGATGCCCTTTGGAAAGGGGGAACTGGAGATTTTTTTGGGATCTGTTTGTTCCTCCGAGGGTTTACCCTAGAAATTCAACAGTCCATTTTTTGCATCTCTCTGTGAAATATTTGGGGTTGCTTTTTGAGGAACTTAAAGTTTTTTATGTAATGTGCTAGATTTTACTTGGTCCTTCTAATTCTCCTCTATTTAATTAATTAACATGCCATCAAGAATTATACCACTTTGTCCAAGACAGCCTACCTTTTATTGCTTTTTTGGTATAAAGGCACCCTTCCTCATTCTTCCTGTCACTTCCACAGAAACGCCTGAATCCATCAAACCCACAGCTGGGGAATCCCTCATGCCCTTTTCAATGGGTGCTTGCAAGCACTAGTCTTTGAAAACAGGGCCCAACATCCCTCTCAGAACTCATTTGTTGGCCAGAACATCTGCAATGCTTCAACAGTAGAGGCAACAGATGTGTACAAAGATGTCATTCTGGAATGTTCTTCAGGTCCCCTGGGGTGAGGACTGTCATCATTACATGCTGGGCAACTGTGTTTCATTTCTTATATTCCTGGCCCTGATTGGAGTTTCCTACTTTTTTATCTTTGTCCTTTTTTTCTCAACATGTTGATACTGTGCCTGACTCTATGGTGGTGGGTTTTAGGGGTCCTGGAAAAGCCATGGCATTTGTTGTCTACACATTGCTTCTTATAAAGTACTTCCTAGTTTACACATCCTTACTACATCAGTTGATTCATTTTTTCCCCCACTGTATTTTTAATTTTACGCTTTCTCTGGCTCCTTCCCTAAAATATATACATGCTCTCAGATCTCCCCTACCTTAAATAATTCTTTCCTTGGCAAAGATACTGCTGTTCCTCATTAGAGCCCATTATGGCCCTATTTCTTGAAAGAGTTTTCTGCCAGCTTATTGTCCCTTCCTCCCTTTCTCTCACTCTTCAGAATTCACACTATTCTGGCTTCTGTTCCCAGAAGACTACGAAACTGCTCACGTTTGGCTTATCAAGTGCTCCTAACTGCTCACTTCCTGTTTCTGTCCTAGGTGACCTTTCTAGGTGCCTGAGACATCATTTCCCCCCAGTTCTCATTCGTCTGACTACTGTCAACTCCTTCAATTTCCTATTTTCGAGTATCATCTTTTTGATCTTATTCTGTTGTCACTCTAGCCTACATAGCTGTCCTTCAGATAATCTCTTGCAAATTGGGGGCTTTAAACACCATCTATGCATGACCTCCAAATCAATAACACTAATTCTGACATACCTTCATGTCCAGAAACATTTCCAGCAGCCTTTGCCTTCTTGCCTCGGCTCCTTTCTATTTACCCAAGTGAAACCTGAGTGCTCTTCCTCTCCTAGCTATAAACCTAATCAGGAGTGAGGTTATCTAATTATCATTATCTAGTGGCTTCATGTTGCCCAGAAGCGAAGCCCAGACTCCTCAGGCTCACATTCAAGGCTCTTCAAGAGCTGTCCAAATCCAGTCAGTACCTTGAGAACAGTATCTCTCACACAGCCTTAATTTAGCGAGTCTGCTGGCTATGCCAACAATCTTGAGTGTATCTGCCTCTTCAGCTTCACCCATGATATTTTTCAGCACAGGTTATGGCTCAAGGAATATACATTAAATAAATGAGTAGACAGAGTTGCCATTGTGGCTCAGTGGGTTAAGAACTCAACATAGTCTCTGTGAGGATGTAGGTTTGATCCCTGGCCTCAGTGGGTTAAGGATGTTGCCACAAGCTGTGGTGTAGACTGCAGATGTGGCTTGGATCCAGTGTTGACATGGCTCTAATGTAGGCCCCAGTTGCAGCTCTTATTCAATCCCTAGCCTAGGAACTTTCATATGTGGCAAGTGCAGCCATTAAGAAAAAAAAAAATTAGGGAAATATCTGTTCAGTTACTGTTCAGTCTTTTCACTCTTCTCAGCCTACTTCTTGTTCTGCCATCTCCATGAAATCTTTTCTGATCCTTCCCCTGGAAGCCATCTCTCCTCCTTTGAGCTCCTGTGGCATTGTTTTATTATATTAGTCCCATGTATATATTTTTGTAGTCTTTATATATTGTAGTCTCTCCAATGTCCATCATAGTACCTTATACCTACTAGGTGCTTGTTAAATGGATAATAGACTTAATGCAGTCTTTTTAAAACTAAGCAACATAAAGCCCTTGGGATATTAACTTTGTGGGCCCCCAAAGCTAACAAACCCACTTAGTAAATAATTTAATATTTAATAAACTAAATTTAAAAAGTAGGCCTATTTCAATTTTTTTTTTTTAACATTGTAGAAATGTTCCTAGAACCTACTCAGAGCAGATCAGTATATGGATCTGAAAAGGAATGGTAGGGTATCAAAGTAAAACCAAATAAAGTTAAGAGATGGCGGTAGTTTTCCATATATTAGCAGTTGGTAATTTTCAACATAAGCTGCCATTTTGACAATGTTTGTCATAATTTCATATCTAATTCAACACAGTTTGTTCTAATATGTTAGGCTAGTGGAGCCCTAATATATTTAAAGATGTCATGGCTAGATTAAGTATTAAAAATCATATTTGATCATATTTGACAACTATGTAATATGCATGATCATTAAAAGATGTTACCAATTTTAGGATCTCTGATTCTGTATCAATGTGTATGTAGTCATGGCTTACGTTGACCTTATTTACCTCTGTCACATGAGCCCGGCAACTATTGAATAGAATTCTTTGTTACTTAGCATTGGGTTGGCTAATTCTGTTTTCAACAGGTAGGGGCTCTGCATTTCAGGCATTGACTTGGCATGAAGCCACAGGTGAGCTGCCATGCACCTATGCAAAGTAAGGTCACCTGTCCATGCTTGTAGACCTGGAGTGGACACAGGATAATTTGGGGAATGCACAGTTTTGGAGGAACTGGGAAGATGTTTCTTAATCTTGAACTTTAGCTGGATTTCTGATGGTCACTAACACAGAAAAACCTGCTAATTTTGAGTAGGCCACTTGCGTAATTTTTTTTTTTTTTTTTTTGTACTTAAAGTAAAATGTAAAATGTCAGGCAGCTATCCATGATTCACTCCAGGGAAAGGGAGCAGTTAATGATTAGTCTTCTGTTTACAATTAAAGTCTGATTTCTTTTCCTAATTTTAGTTGACTTGCTCTTGGTCCTCTGGACTCCTAATAGGCCTTGTGGATTCTAAATAGATTCTGCTTTGACTCCCAATTACCGTGCAATTAAAGGACCTCCAAATGCTGCCCTTTAGTTTTGTTTATGTTCATTTTCTCTAGGCTTTTGTTCTGTAATCTATTTTTAGTTGCCATATCAGTTCTTTATAATATTATATTTGTTTTTTAGTGATACACTACCCTCATTTTCCAATATAGCCCTCCTTTATTTAAAAAAAAAAAAAAAAACAACTTAAGAAAATCCCGGAGTTCCCATCGTGGCGCAGTGGTTAACGAATCCGACTAGGAACCATGAGGTTGAGGGTTCGGTCCCTGCCCTTGCTCAGTGGGTTAACGATCTGGCGTTGCCATGAGCTGTGGTGTAGGTTGCAGACGCGGCTCGGATTCAGCGTTGCTGTGGCTCTGGTGTAGGCTGGTGGCTACAGCTCCGATTCAACCCCTAGCCTAGGAACCTCCATATGCCGCGGGAGCGGCCCAAGAAATAGCAAAAAAAAAAAAAAAAAAAAAAAAAAAGAAAATCCCCAAAATGGCTTCATAAACTTTGGTGGAAATAAGTAGTATGAGAAAGGGCTAAATCTGGAGGGGATTGGCTTAAGAATATAGGTTTGGTAACTAAATCCAGCCCTAGAATGAGGAGGTGGCCTTGATCATTTTGTGCTTCCTAGGTTTAATTGAAGAGACAGACATTTTGTTTGTTTTCTAAAGTGAGGCCCTGTTTTGCACATTGCCCTGGGGTTTGTGCATGAAATTAATAGTTAGATGGCTGAATAATGGATAGTCACCCCCTTTCCTTGCACTGTTCAGGGTACAGTTCTGAGGTTCATTACGTAATGTCTCCCTTGCAGGGCCAGTTTCTCTGGACCTTCCTAAGTGATGGCTGGTTAAGCTGATAATGGGAGAAAATTAGGGCAGACTCCCCATGGCAGGCAGGCCACAAATATGTGTTCTAAGAGTGAACTTTAAGGGCCTGCTCCAAACCCCCAAAGAATCACTTGAGAGTGACTAATTAGGACTTCTTCTGAAAGCAGCCTAAAAAGCAACTTCAATATTGGGGATTTCAGGAGGATAGAACACCTGGTATCTGGTGGGGCCTCTCAAAGCACACTTGGTCTCCTGGAGCTCCATGGAGTGGTGGCCCTACACCTAAAGACCTTCAAAGGTCTGAAGGCTATAGTAATAAGCCCAGGTCTGAGTCCTTAATGAAGATCAGTTCAGCACAGTAAGCAGTAATCACCATTAGGCCTTGCAAAAAAGTGCTGAGTTACTTTTCCTTCTGCTTTCTGTTGATGTTTCAGGAGAATAGAGGGGAAAAGGAACAGATATGGGTTACCCCAACCCATAAATAATTGAAAGAATATGGAATGGAAATTCACATTTGTTTCTTTTCATAATAATCCCACTTAAACAGCTCATTCAACTGTGTATGCCAGTAAATGGAGTGGAATTGGAATTGACAGGAAGGGTTTCTCTTGACTGTGCTTAAATATACCAACTGAGATGCAGAAATGCTTTCTGGTGCAAAACAAAAGAATCAGCAAATGAAGGCAGTCATTTTGAGCTACCTCACTTCTTTCTTCCCTTCCTGATAAAGCACCTAATGAAATGTGAAGTGGTCCAGGAGTTGTAGGCAGAAGAATGCCTTAATGGAATAATGGAGAGAGAGGTATTTGCTATAAACATGGGTCCAGGCTTCGTGGTGAAAGTGTAAAACATACTTCCAGGCTGGGGATGAGCAAAGAGCAAGGCTCATGATCTGAGAACAGCAGAATAGCCTATAGGGAAGACATTTTTCAATTAGTAACATCTCCTAAGGTTTAAGAGCAAGACAGTTCCAAATCAGATAAAAGCAGATGCAAATGTGGTGGCATTTAAAAATATTAGCGGATGTTTTTCTCTTTCTTTTCCCCCTTCTATTATTCTTCCCTTTCTCTCTCCTGCCCCACTTGATTAGGTAAGTCCTCTAGAGTCATCACCCCAAGGAAGGGAAATGACAAGGTGTAAAAGAGAAAGAGGAAATAGCTTTGGTTTCTAAAATCTAAGCCCTGGGAAGAACCCAGAAGATTTGGGGTACAGGTAGAATTTGGTAGACTAGGGTTTGAGGAAAGAGGGCTTTTCTTGGACTAAAGTAAGATTCCCTTAGGCCAGGGAGTGGGGGGGTCTGCCTGGGGAAAGGATGAGAGCAGGCATGTTGATGGGTGCTGGAGGGGGGTTCTGTGCCCTGCTATTTAGACAATATCAGGGGAAGGTGGTGAGACAGCCAGTCCTCATAGACTGTTCACAGCTTCGCAGAAATTTCTAAGTCAAGTGACACCCAAAGAACAAAGGGTTCCTGTGCCCCAGGAAGTGCCGAGGCAGCTGGGATGAGAGCCAGTGCATCCAAAGAGGCACAAAGGAATAAAGAACAGTCACCACATGGCTTCCTGTGAGGACTAAACATGTGTATCACTGTCTGTGGCCTCCTTAGAATTTAAACACAACCCTGGGGAAAGACGGTGGATTTTAAAATGAGTGAGACTGAATTTCTACCACTCTGGTAGGACGTAGTATCGATATAGAAATTAAGTTAATATAAAAATGAAAAGTTATAAGCCATGATTTGTATCATGAGTGGGGCCAGATCCAGTATTTCTTAGCCTCTTGAAGGAGACTGATTATTATTCCCTTAAACTGGAGGATAAACATTTTGAGACAAAGGCCATGACCTAGGCAGGGAATTGATGAGCAGAGATGAGGTGGACTCTTGAAATTAACCATGGAGTTTGAGTTGCATTGCAAAGAAACTTTTAAGGGTATCACATAATAGTTTAACCCCGAGGGAAGAAGAATAGGGGTTGAGATGGGTAGAAAGCAGAAAAAGGGTGACTCAGCAGGATCCTAGAAGAGATTAAATTATTTGATTCTCAGGAAAATCCTCTAGAAAAGGAAGGAGATGTGAACTTCATGCTTCCAGCATAGTTCCTGACAGGGCTGGTGGAGTCAACAGATAAGTCCCAAGGGACACTTCTCAGACTTTTGGGGAAGGCAGATAAGAATTCCTCTTCCCCAGAACCAGCCCAACACATAACATACAAATGCACCTTGCTGCCGGAGCGTGGGGCCTGTGAGCTGGGGGAGACTGCCTTGTCTTCAGAATGCTGCCCAGCCTCAGAAGTGCAATGGTTTGAAGACAGTTCCAAGAATTTGGGAAACAAAAGTTTCCCTCTCTTTCCGTTTCATGTAGAAAAAATTAGTGAAAACTTTTCATGGTAAATGATAGAGAACCACAGGTGGTAGTGACATAACTAAGGTAGGATTTGAGGGGGTTTGGGGAAAGGAGAGAGAGATTCTGATCTTGTCTCTTGACTCTTGGCCTTTTGACTTATGAGACATATGAGACTCAAGAATCATGTGAGAATTGCTCCACCTTTTGGCACCAGGCATCCTCCCAGCCTCAACTGAGGAGGAAGGAAGCAGGCTGATCTGGGGAAGCTGCCAGCCACAGGACCAAGTCTTGAAGACAAACACTAACTTGGAACAGTCTTAATCTGTGGTTCTACTCTCTCTGGTGGATGGGCTGTAAATGGAGAAGGGAGAAGCTGAGTGTCTCCTAGATTAAGTGACCCCCAGTTAAGTGAGGCAAGAAATTTACACCAACTAGTACCCACACTTCCATGGGATATTTTGCTCCAGAGAATTACTATTCTGAAAAACTAGTTTTGGACAGAGATGTAGTTTGCTGGGGGTAATTTTTTTTCCTTTGCACGATTTACTAGAACAACAAATGTGGTGAGAAAATAATTTTGCATCAATGTTTTGTTTCTCTTTCCATCTTTCTTACCCTGGCAGAGCCTCCCCATGTGCTATAGACACTGATCTCTGGTTTTCGTGTTTCCGAAGTCTAAATCTGTTCTAAACCTTCAGTAACAAATTTCTCATGATGGAAGCAATGCTGCTGATTCAGATGAGAGAGAATTTTCTCTAAGAGGTTCAGCAAAGGTCTTCCCTGGGCTGGTAGCAAGGAAGAAAGGGAAGTAAAAGAGGGAAAGCCTAGTTTTGGAGGACGGTGTTTCTTGTGAGACCTGAAGGAGAAGAATGAATTGTTGCCCTAAATGTTTTACACATTCTCCTGAATGTGAGAAGTGACACTGGCAGCAGGGGCAACTTCCAATTTTCAGAGTTTGAAATAAACCCAACCTGGCAAGGCCAGTGTCTCTGTGCTCTTTCTGGTCTTGTGATGTGTGGGCTCTGAGTTGATGTTCTGAATGATGATCCCATTGTTTTTGGCTTTATTTTATATGGTACTCGTTGTGCTTCCTGAATTTGAGTGAGTGCTTACTTTCCCATGTTAGGGAAGTTTTTGGCTATTATCTGTTCATTTTTTTTCTGTCACTTTCTCTCTCTCTCCTTCTGGCACCCCTATACTATGGATATTGTGCTTTTAACATTGTCACAGAGTTCTCTGAGACTCTCTTCATTTGTTTTCAATCTTTTTTCTCTTTGCTGTTTCGTACAAGTGATTTCCACTAGTCTGTCCTCCACCTCGCTTATTCATTCTTCTGCTTCATGTATTCTGCTGTTGGTTACTTTTAATGACTTTTTTATTTCAGTTATCATATTTTTCCATCTCTCCTTGCTTCATTTTTAAATCTTGTATTTATTTGCTCAATATTTGCTGTAAATTACCAATTTTTGCCTCCAGTTTATTTTCAATGCCTTGCATCATCTTCAGCATCATTAGTCTGAGGTCTTTTTCTTGGAGGCAGATAATCTCCAGATCACTTAGCTGTTTTTCTGTTTTTTTTTTTTTCTTGCTCCCTTATCTGAGTTATAGTTCTCTGTCTTTTCATTTTTATAGGTTTTTTGGAGTGGTCTCTTTTTTGCAGACAATAGAGTTACAGCCTCTCTTACTTCTGATGTCTTCCTCCCTTGTGGCTGAAGTTGGTGCAGGGGCTTGCTGTAGGCTTCCTGGATGGGAGGGACTGGTGCCTGCCCACTGATGGGTGGGGCTTTGTCTCTGGGTGAGATTAGATTTGGCTGTGTGCCTGGGGGGGTCTTTAGGCAGCCTGTTTACTAATGGGTGGGCCTGTGGTCCTACATGGATTATTGTTTGGCCTGGTGCTTCTCAGCACTGCTGGGTGGGGCCAGGTTTTTCCAAAATGGCCACCTCTAGAGGAACATACACTGATGAATATTCCTGAGAGCTTTGCCTCCAATGTTTTTCTCCCACAACGAGCCACAGTCACCCCCTGTTTTCCTAGGAGATTCTGACCCAGATTCCTATGGAGCCTTTGCTTTGCCCTGGGACCCAGTGCACATGAAAGTCTGTGTATGTCTTTCAAGAATGGGGTCTCTGTTTCCCCCAGTGCTGTGGAGCTCCTGCGCGTTAAGTCCCACTGGCCTTCAATGCCAGATGCTCTGGGGGGTCTTTCTACCAGTGCCAGATCCCCAGGCCTGGGGACCTGACGTGGAGCTCAGAATTCTCACTCCTGTAGGTGAGTCCTTGTGACACAGTCACTTTCCAGTCTGTGGGCTGCCCACTCAGCAGGTAAGGGGTTGCTTATATTGTGTAATGGCCCTTTCTACCTCTTGATGTGGCTTCCTATTTGTCTTCTGGAGTAGGATCTCTTTTTGAAAGTTTGAAGGTTGCTCAGCATTTGGTTGTAATTTTGTTGTTTTTATGAGAGAAGGTGAGCTGCAATTCTTCTATTCTGCCGTCTTAATCCTGTCTGCTCATGATTGTCTGTGCAAAGCAGGCCACCAGGGGACTTGCTCAATGTAGCACTCAGAGACCCAAGATAACAGGGGTTTACCATCCAATGATACTGACATCCAAAGCAAGTCTCCAGAGATGATCAGTTCTGGAGGATGGGGAAGTCCGAGATCAAAGGTGCTGGCAGATTGAATGTCCCATGGTAGCCCAACTCCCAGATCCTTGTTGGCTGTCTTCTCCCAGCCATCAGACTTGGTGGAAAGGCCTGCTTTTGACTTTAGAATTTCCTAATTCCCTTATTATTACATGGAATGGTTCCATTTTGTTTTGTCCCACTTGCAAGGCTCAAAACAGCAGGGATGATGAAATGTGCATGGGCTCCCCTAACCCTTTCCACTTTCTTAAGAGGGTGTCTAACTCTTTCCACTTTCTTAGGAGGGTGTCTCTAGTATTCAGCCATCCAAAGAGCAGTTATTGAAGGCCTCCATGTGTACCTGGCACTTGTTTGGTGCTAATAATCAGATGGAAGACCTCTCAATGCTTCAGAAAGACAGTCCTGAAAAGTGAGAATCAAAGACCAGTGTGACAAGAGCTATGATAAAAGTGTGCACTGGGGGCTAAAAGGGGGTATGTTTCAGCCTTCAGGGGTCAGCAAATGCATCCCAGCTGGAGAAGTGTCCCAGTGGTTTTCATTTTTTTTCTAAGAGGTGATTTTTGCAAAAGAATTGTAGATACTGATTTGCAAGTCGACATTAGTGAGAGGCTGAATTCCTAGAATTTTCTGCCACAGACTTTGAAAGTACTTAAATTATTTCTTAGACAATGTTAAATTTTCTGTAGCTTTCAGCCATGAGCAGTTCTGACTGATACAATGCTCTTTGTCAATTTTCGTATTAAAGCATGTTGAGGAAAAAGTTGAAATTCTCCCTTGTTTTGACTTTTTTTTTTTTTAATTATTCTTTTTTTATTTGCATTGCAATTTATGCAGGGATAAAAAAAGCTGGTTTTCTAGCTCTAGGGAAATTGAAACAGACATTCCTTCTTTTCTCTTTCTTTTTCTCCTCTCTCCTTCTCTCCCTCCCTCACTCTCTTTCCCTTCTTCCTCCCTTCTCTCTCCTTCCCGCTCTCCTTATTTCCTATTTGATTTGGAATAATGCTAGTAAAGATCAGTGGGTTAAATATTACATTGATGAATTAATCTAAATTCATTTTTTATATAACAAACGAACAATGAATAAAGTTTCCTATAACAAACATAAATACTTATTAATCTCAAGATTAAAGGTTATATAATAATAAAATATTATTTATAAACTTGAACTTTTCAGGAGAGCTTCTTGCAAATAACCTATCCAGGGTTCAGTTTTATAATGAAAAGACACTGATTAAGTAGAAGGATGATAAGAAAAAAATTCACTTTAGACCCAGATAGTATTTTTATTCTTAATTTCTTTGAGTTTTAAATATCCTGCAGTTTCTTCCTTATCTTTATCTGAGTTTTAAATATAAGTACCTGAGTTTTAAATATAAGTATTTGAGTTTTAAATTTCCTGCAGTTTCTTCCTTATCTTTTAATAAAATGTTAAAGCCTTGCTCAGTGATTTGTTTTCTTAATATTCTCTCAATATTCCTGCTCTGAAAAGCTTGTGGCCTCTGATTTTAACTTTAATTAAATCTATTTAAGAAATTGGGGCTTCAGATTTTGGGGTCTGCTGGTAGTCATCTTTTTTCTCACTGATTTGAAAGGGGCTTTAATGCATAAAGATGTTAGCTGTTTATCATATATGTTGTGTTTTCCTCTGTGCATTGTGTGTATTTTAACCTTGCTGTGATTTTTGCTTTAGAAAATTTTTCCCATTGTCAGATGTATAATTTTTTGATTGTAAATAAGGTCTTTTGTTTTTATCATGTCTGGTTTTTATATAAGTTTAAAGAGGCTTCCTTCAAATCAGGACTGTAAAAATAGTTATCTATATTTTCTCTTATTATTTTCATGGCTTCATGAATAACTTTTAAATCTTTGATTCATCTAGAATTTATTCTGGTATAAAAATAAGTTAGGAATACAGGCGTATTTATTTGTGAAATGGCAAATCTGTTTCTTTAATAAAATTTACTGAGTTTATTTTCTCTACTGCTTTGAAATGCCACCTTAACTCTACACTAAATTTCATACTTCCTTGATTATATCTGTGAAATTTGTAATCAGTTTCACTCATCCATTTGTCTATATACCCATGCCACTCTCTCATTTTAATAATGACTATGGGAGTTTTTGCTGTGGCACAGTGGATAAAGAATCCTTCTGCAGCAGCTTGAGTCACTGCAGATGTGTGGGTTTGATCCCTGGCCCAGTGCTGTGGGTTAAAGGATCCAGTGTTGCTGCAGCTGTGGCATAGGTTGCACCTGTGGCTCAGATTCAGTTCCTGGCCTGGGAACTTCCATATGCTGCGGGTACAGCCATAAAAAAAATGATTATGACTTTAAGGACATTATAATATTTGGTAATACAAGTTCTTGCAAATTATTTTACTTTTTAAGAAATGTCTTGGCTCTTCTTGCGTTTTTATTCCTTCAGACTGATTTTTTAAGATACTATTTTTGTTTTTTTTTTTTTTTCTGTATTGATTTTTCAGGAAAACAAACTACAAAAGTAACATATCCTTGCTATAACAAAGTCAAACCATACAGACAGGTGCAGGATATGCCTTGACAACCTCCCTCTCTTCCTCTAACAACACATCCCAGAGGTAACTCCTGTTTCCCTTTGTTGAATGTCCATCCTTTCACACCTTCTCCAATTCTTATGTACAAACTCATTCCATGAAGAAGTACCCTCAGAATATCAGTGCTGTTTTGATTAGGACTGCCCAATAAGCATTTGTAAAGACTCCCCCCTCCTCACATTTCTGGCTTTAAAATCATGTATTGGAATGTTTCAGCACTCAGATTTTTTAAATTTAATTTTTATTTTCTTTGCTCTTTAGAGCCGCACCTGTGGCATATGAGAGTTCCCAGGCTAGGGGCTGAATCTGAGCTGCAGTGGCTGGCCTGCTCCAGAGCCACAGCAACACAGGAGCTGAGCTGTGTCTGCGAACTATGCCACAGCTCACTGCAACGCCATATTGTTAGCCCACTGAGCAAGGCTGGGGATTGAACCTGCAACCTCATGGATTCTGGTTGGTTTTTTCATAACCCACTGAGCCACAATGGGAACTCCCTCAGTTTTTTTTGTTTGTTTGTTTTTGTTTTTTTTTTTAGTATGTACAGTATTCATCTGTATCACGAACATTTCATGGGAGAGTTCATGATGATATAACACATTTTGAATACATCTTATTGTTGTATTTCTCAAAGTTTGTTCTAGAAGACAGATCCTGTAAGAAACTCTACAGGGAAAATAAAATCTCCTTGGGCAAATGAATTTGGGAAACACTAGGTGGTATATTTTCCTTTTGAATATTTGTAATGTAAGACAACATTTTAGAAACTCTTAAGTCTTACAGTAATGGTTTAACTTTGATGTAGTGTTTTCCAAACTTATTTGATCAGGGAAACTATTTTGCCTGTTGACAGGGTATTCATAGAACACAGTTTCGGAAATGCTTAGATGGCTTGACCTAGCTATATAAGCTGGGGGTTGCATAGTGAAGGACCTAGAATAACTCCCAGGTCTCTGGCTTTGATAAATGGATGGCTGGTGTTGTCACTGAATGAGATAAAGAATAGAAGTGGAGGATCAGTTTGGACATGGTGAGTTTTGGTGCCTCTACAGGGTTCACGTGGAGTTGTTTAGTAAGCTAAGAATATACAGGTCTGGAATTCAGGTGAGAGGTCAGAGCTGGAGAACGGTGGGTTTGGAAGTTTGCTTCAGATTAAAGTGTGTTGTCTAAAAAGGTCCATTTTAAAATGCACATATATTACCTAAGAAGGGTAAGCATTAAATTATTAATACATATTATATTATCATATTAGCTTACTATCATTTTAAAGCAGAAATCAGGCCCCTGAAGGAATGGAAATCAGAACTGGTGAATTTTGAGTGGAAGGTCTGCAAAGAAACAGTCTGAAGTGATTTCTAACCCTTTAGAGTCTAGGACCTCTTTTTAAGGCTAATTTTTTTTTTTTCAAGCTTCCCCACTGCCCCCCATGTTCTACTTTTAATATTCTTTGATTGAGAAAATGTGTCCTGACTGAAACGAGTATGGATTAACTTTGGGAAGCATCAGTAGAAATTTGGTAAGAGGTTTATTCAGTTTCCCAACCTAGAACAGTGCATCTGATTCCTCATCTTCCTGTTTCTCCTGCATTTCCAGGCTAAGATGAATTTAAGGACCCTGACTTTTGGTTTTGGGGAAATTCTATGTTCTCCCACTTATCGAGGCTCATGTCAATTTCAGATGAGAAGGTGAGGGGAAGGAAGATGCTAGTATAATTTTAGGTCAGTCATCTGATATCCTTTAGGCCTGGGCCCATCCCCATTGCTAACTAGGGGGCCTGAGAGAAACCTCACTGCCTTCTTTGCCTTAACTATCAAAACCGGATAATAGCAATAGCTTTTCTTGCCTCCCAGGGCCCTTGTGCAGAAGTCAGTAAGATAAATAGTTGTGAAAGTGAGTGGGAAGGTTAAAAGTGCTCTGAATGTGAGGTATTTTCATGGCTGCATTTTAATATGGGTCACCCCCAGGTATCCTGAAGGTAGCAATTCCCTGGGAGGGGGTTTAATCATCCAGGCTCACCATAGGGTGGACTCCATTTAACCTGTGTGTTCTTGTTGATTAGGTTATTGTGTGTAGATTGCAGGAATTTCCAGCTCTACTCCATCTTTTTCTTTTTGATATAATTTTAATGAGATTTTTCCCCATTCTTTTATTGCATGGCAGGCTACTGCTAGAATAAATATAAAGAAGTTTTAAAAAATGCAGAAAACAGGAGGGCTGGGGAGATGGAAAAATGCAGGGGGTAAGTCAGGGGATGAGGGTAGAAGGCTGTTCTCAGATCTGCATGGGTCTCCTGATGACTTTAGAATTCCTGGGGGCACTTCCTTGTGTGCCAGGCTCTCTGAAAGATAAGAGAGGAAACCTAACTACGGTCACTGAGAGAAATGTCTTTTTTAATTGTTTAAAGAGTGATACATTCTTTCCAAGAAGCTTCATCACCAGGCTTGGAAATCCAATGCTTTTTTTTTTGTATTGTAAAAGCAAAATCTGCATAGTCCAGAATCTTGCCCACAATGGCCTCTACTGTGTTTTTCTGACTGGCCAATTGTGTGAGCTACATCAGAACATTTAAAAAGACGTGGGTGCATTGAAAGAGCATATTTTTCAGTAAACAAATCCAAGTAACATGTAAAAACCATTTATCCTGAGTTAAGGTAGTTATTTTTTTTTTTATTAATTGGGTCCTGTTTATTGAATACTAGTAACTGTCACTGACCAGTATATAACTATCAAGTCATTTCATCCCTGAGGCTTCATTCATTTTCTTCTCCTGAAGTGTGTGTCTGTGTTTGTGTGTGTGTGTGTGTGTGTGTGTGTGTCTTTGTCTGTGTCTGTGTATTGAGGTGGGGAGCGAGAGCAGAGCAAGTGTCTGATATGTGCCAGGCACACTTTGAGTTGCAGTAATGAGGTCAGTTAATCCAGTAACCTGATAGGCATCAGTTCTCTCATTTCACAGATAAGACACAGAGAGATGGAGTAACGTCTTAAGATCAACACTTTAGAGCAGTTAGTCCATAATTTGAACCCAGGTCTGATTCTTGGACAGGCTCTTCCCACTGTGCTAAGTTGTCTTTGATTTGATACAGAGGTAAAGAAGTTTCTACTCAATTTTTGACTCTGGAGTGGCTGCCTGGAGGGGGTTCCTTAGGAAAGAGCACTGTGAATCAGTCTCTTTTATTTGGAGCAATAAAGGACTGGGGAGTGGGTCCATAAACCATGTATCTCCCTTCCCTTGTGTCGAAGATCTCCACCAAGCTTTCCAGTTTTACTGACCTATGATTCTTTTGGGGTGCGTCATGGGTATCTGAAAGAAGGAAGGGAAGCAACGAAAAATATTTATGGAACACAGAGAGGAATCCCTCCAAGCACGAACAGTTAGGATTTGAAGGAGCAATCACAAATGACCTAGAGAATCCCAACATTTCATAAGTTCTCTCATTCCTGAATTTTTTCAATGACTTATTTTTATGCAGTAGTATTTTTTTTTTTTTTCCTTTTGACCAGAAAATTCTGGGAACTAAGCAGAGTCCCTTTTATTCAAGTGTGACAGCCTGTTCCTGGGATAAGGTACTACATTTTCTGGCATTTGGGAACTAAAGCCTCTATAAAGAGAGCCTCTGATTGATCTGTGCCAAGAATAGCATGTCATAGAGTGTGGCCAAAGGAGTGGGCAAAGTCTGCCACTGTATATGTCGTCATAACACAAGGGGACGTGATTAACCCCAAATCAGTTAGGGCCAATAGTGGGGGTGTGTATGTGTGTGGAAACTATGTTTATAGTGTCACTATCTGTTTTTCTTACTACTTAGGGACAAATTTAGTGATTTCTTTCAGGACAGAAATTACTTACTGTAATTTGACTTACTTTGCTCTGCCAATTTTACTCACTATTTACTTAGACCATTTTATAGCTGCCAACACTGGAATTCCATCATCAGTTCACATCCTCTTGAGGAGTTTGGGGATAAAGAATCCCATTCTCCTGGCTCCAGGCTCTAGATCAGTGGTTCTCAATCCTGACTGTACATTAGAATCCTCTGAGGGGTTATTAAAAATACTGATGGCTGGGCCCCATCCTAAGAGAGTCTGACTTAATTGGTCTAGGTGGGACCCTCACATTGATATTTTTTCAACAGCTCCCCAAGTGAGCCTAATGAGCAACCAAAATTGGGAACTGCTGCTCTGGATGGTTGACTCATCCTACATAACCCATCAGCTGGAGTCTGTAGCTCCTGGAGCTGTACAAGTACATTGTTGCCTTTGTGTGAATTAGAAAAAGATGTTTCTCTGCCTGCACATGTTAGAAAAATGTGCTACTTCTGAATCGACAAGCTCCATGGCACATGGCTTGGTGAGCAGAGTACTCAGTCTTTATGATCTGTAGGTTAGTCCCAGGGGCTTCAGACCTTAGTTTCCTTTTCAATTCTCCTGGTTTGGCAGAGGATTGCTCTTCTAAGGGTCCCTCCCGGGTCTTGGTCTTAGGTAAATCTCATCTGTTAAGGAAATTGAGAAGGAGCACTTCTTTTTTTTATTTTATAGTGATTTTAATTTTTTCCATTATAGCTGGTTTACAGTGTTCTGTCAGTTTTCTACTGTACAGCAAGGTGACCCAGTCACACATACATGTATATATTCTTTTTCCTCACATTATCCGCTCCATCGTAAGTGACTAGATACAGTTCCCAGTGCTACACAGCCGGAGCCCATTGCTTCTCCATTGAGAAGGAGCACTTCTAAAATGGCAGTTTGAGGAGCTCCACAGATCTTCTCCTTAGCTACGCAACTCTAACCCAAGAAAAATTGAAGAAAAAATTAAGTTTTTGGAAATTATCCTAAGAGCACACAGCACATGGGAAAAAAACATTTACTTGAGAAAATCAACTAGATTGCCATGAGAAAAAGGAGTCTGTGGTATGTGAGCCACAGGCCATCCCTACCCTCCCCAGTTCTGTGTGATGGAAAGTCCTATTCCAGGTGGGAGTAGCCTTGAAGGGCTTCCACGTATGCCAGATTTCAGTCTAAGCCTACAGTTTCTTCCTTGGAGAAGAAAGCGGCCAGTTTCTAATTCCCTATTCCTGGCTTCAGGTTGCAGAATTTCTATCTCAAGCAGGTTGAGAATCCTGGGGTTTTCATCCCAGCTCATTCATAGGTTCAAGTTTCTACATCAGGAGAAGCAAGCTAAGAAGGCCAGGGCTACAGTTCTCTCCCAAAGCCCCAGTCACAAAGAAAAATATCATTCTAGGAGAAATAGATGCCTGTCTCTCTCCCAGCTTCAGAGCAGTGGCACAGGTGTTTTGCCAGAGATATGCAGGCTATAATAACAGAGAGCTCCATAGTTCCCCCTCCATAGTTCTCTGTAAGGGCAATGATTTTATTTAGAATAGAGTGTGGTAAAATTCAAACCTAAGGGACTTATCAAAAACAGTGGGGATTTTAGTAGTAAATGTGAGGAAGTTGGTAACTCCATGATAGCAACAAGTTAAATTGTAGAACAGATGGAAGTCTAAGAAAGAATTATAAAAAGAGACAGCTAAGATGAGACCTCCTGGGATTGGAAGAAGCTTCAAAGTCTGGGCTCAGAGACTGCCCTTGCAAAGAGGTCTGAATTTTAAGTGGATTGGACTATGGAATAATTTGTGACATAGGGAATTGCTGAAAGTAATAGAGAAATCAGCTGGCAGTTTATGGAGGCTGAGAGCCAGGTGTGATACCAACAGAAGCACATGAACAGGAAGCTAAAAAAGAGATTCAAAAAGGAGACAATTAAAGAGAGTCTTGGTAAAACCACTGTCACTTCAGAGTGACAGTAGGTGTGTCTAATACTGCAGCCTCTGAGGAGTGACCTCAGAAGCTGCACACTGTGGGGGAAATAGACTTCACAGAAATAGTTTAGTCAAGTCACCAAACAAATAAACAACAGTGAAAACAAGACCCAGAGAGGTGGTGGTGGAGAATTAGTATGCAGTATTGCTACAATCTATTGTCTGAAATGTCTGGTTTTCAGTGAAAAATGATGAAACATGCAACGAAACAGGAAAGTGTGATTCATTATGCAGGAAAAAAGAGCATGCAAGAGAAATAGCCTTTGAGAGGACCCAGATGTTGGACTTAGCAAAGACTTTGAAGAAGCTATTATAAATACGTTTAAAGAACTAGAAAACAATACTTAAAGAAGTAGTGGAAATATGATGACAAGGCTTTATCAAATAGGAAATTTCAAAAAATATGAATTATATAAAAAGAACTACATGGAAATTCTGGAGTTGAAAAGTACAGTAACCAAAATGAAATATTCACCTGGGGCAGGGTGTGTGTGTGTGTGTGTGTGTGTGTGTGTGTGTACACTCAGAAATAGATTTGAGCTAACATAAGAAAGGATCAGTGAACTGGAAGACATTGATAGAGATTACACAATCTGAAGAACAGAAGAAAGAACAAACAATAACAAACTAAGCTTTAGAGAAATGTAGACACCATTAAGCACACTAGCATATGCAAAATGGGAAATGCCAGAATGAGAGGCAAAGAGAAAGAGACAGAAAACACATTCAAAAGAGTAATGACTTTTAACTTCCCAAATATAATGAGAACGATCAACCTACACATCTAAGAAGCTCAGTGAATGCCAAGAAGGATAAATAGCGGGATATACCCCCACACATATTATAGTAAAAATGTTGAAAGCCAAAGACAAAGAGAAAATTCTGAAAGCAGCAAGAGGAAAAATGACATGTAATGTACAAGGGAACCACAATAAGATTTACAGTTGCTTTTTCATCAGAAACAGTGGAATCCAAAAGGTAGTGAGATGACATACTCAATGCAATGAAAGCAAAGCAGTTAAACAAAAATAGGTTCAAAGAAATTGTCTTTCCAAAATGGAGGGAATTAAAGATAACTTTCCCTTTGCCACATAGGATAATATCACATCATCATGGGAGTGATGTGTCTCTCATTCACAGATTCCTCTATCCTCAAAAGGAAGGTGATTATATAAGGGTGAAGGTCATTGGGGGGTAATTCTTAGAAATCTGCCTATCACAGAAGAAACTCTACCTGTGCATGACAGCTGATGTTCCATCCTGCTTATGATCGTCTCTTCTCACTTGCAGTTGACGAGATCTTCCTCCTGTGCCCATGAATTTGAGCCTACCCATGATCTTCCCTTTGTAACCGTCTGTGCTATGGATTTGAAACTTGCTTATCCAGCCCCCACATTTGTATAAGCCAGTTACTTGTAAAAAATATATTAATAACTATATTTCCTATTGGTTATATTTCTTGGTTGAACGCTTGCTGACACACTGCCATTTTCTAGTATAGTTCTACGTATTAACTCAAAGTTAATATGTAGAAATATATTAAAAAAAAGTCCTTGACTCATGAGGCTCCTACTAAGTTCCATGTAAGTTTTAGTTGATATTATTATTATTATTATCCCTCATGTACACTTTTAAAATTCATCTGTTTTGTCGTATGTACATCTAGACTGTGGCTTCCATTTGCTGCATGGTATCCCAGAACATGTATTCTCCATGATGTTATCTTTTCTTTTAGTGAGGGGTACTTAGATTGCCTCCATGGTCCCATTACTCCCTGTATTCTTGTACACATCCCCTGGGCTTGCAGTTTTTGCTGGGCTCTGGTGTTTGCCCGGGATGTGTGTGCATTAACAGTCAGCCAGATATGGATGCAGACTTCATCTCTGCTCTCCTCCTTCCTAAGCGTCTCTCACTTCTAATATTGTCTTGTTCTAGCTGGTTTGCTGCCCAGTCTGAACCCAGACCACCACCTCCGGGAGCGTGGAACACCCCTAGGCAAGAAAGCCAAAGAGTCATTGAACTTAGCCAGTGCAGTGGCAGTTTTCATATGTAAACCCTTCTCAAGTTTTTGTCTATTTGTAGTCATTTTTCCAGTGACTTGAAATGATTGTTTTTGATAAGATTGTCCAGTTTTATACTTCTCTCTGTGGAAGTGACTCTTTTGATCTCACCTTGCCATTATTGGAAGGGGAGGCTTTGGACATTTGCTTCTGGAACCCAGTCACTATGCCTTCAGGAACCATAGGGAGGAATTCCCTGGTGGTGCAGTGGGTTAAGGATCCAGTGTTGTCACTGTTGTGGTGTGGGTTCTTTCCTTGGCCTGAGAACTTTCACATGCCACAGGTGCACCACCAAAAAAAAAAAAAAAAAAGAAGAAGAAGAAGAAGAAAAAGAAAGAGTGGCAGCGTAGGGACCATATGGAAGTGGTGCGTGTGGGTGCTCTGTAGCACCCACCTCCAGATGTGAGAGTGAGTGTTCTCTCTCTATCCAGTTCCTGCCCCTGATGCTGGGTCACCGACAGCATTGAGTCTTCCCAGTTGGATTCCCAGACATTGTGGAGCAAAGACAACATACCTCTGTTGTACTCTTTCCAAACCCCTGACCTACTGAATTGGGGATATAATAAAATGGCCTGTTTTTCCCACTAAATAAGAGGTGATTGTTATGCAGTGGTAGGTAATTTGAGTAGTTTAGTATGGAAATTGGAATATTTTTCATAAAATAGTCGGCATCTGAAGATAGAACTGCAGCCTCCTTTTCTAACATCATTTAATAAGGAAATCAGATTCCGTTTGCATGTTTCACTGATAGCATTGTGTTCAATATAGAATCTGCCTGTTTGCTTTGTGGAGTTGTATTTCTACTCTGAATGTTTGATTTGTAACACAAGTCCTAATTATTCTCAGTACTACTGAAAAATCCAAAGGAAGAAAACATGTTTTTAATTATTTGTAAAATATCTCTATTTCACTGAAAAGAATTACTCCAAAATTCAAGTCTGATTTTTGCTCCAGAAGACATTGTAGTAAAGAAAGGACTGGGCTGGGAAACCAGAAACATGGACTGGAGTCTGGTTGTATGACTCTGGACCAGTCACACCAATTCCTGAAGCCTATTGTACTGAAAAACGTAGGTTTTTGACTGGACAATTTTAAGAATCCTTCCAGTGCCAACATTTAGAATTAGTTCCAAAGACTTGGTAACTTCTTAAATATTTCTGCCTTTTGGACAAAATTTGGCACTATCTTCCAAAATTTAATATTAGCACATCCTTCAGCCAAGGAGTTTTGCTTTTAGATATCTAGTCACCAGAAATACTTGCATGTGTTCACAGGTGTTCATTATAGGTGTTTATATGTAATAAGAAAATGTTTAGAAACAACCTTAAATTGATAGGGTTGCCAGGGAAATGGGCCAAGAAATGGTGATACATCCAGTTGTTCAATACTGTGTAACAATAAAAATGAACGCATGATAGGGAGTTCCTGTTGTGTTTCAGTGGTAAGGAACCAGACTTAACCAGCATCCGTGAGGATTTTGGCTTGATCCCTAGCCTTGCTCAGTGGGTTAAGGATCTGGTATTGCCATGAGCTGTGGTGTAGGTTGCAGACAAGCCTCGGATCTGGTGTTGCTGTGGCTGTGGTGTAGGCCAGCAGCTGCAGCTCTGATTTGACCCCTCGCCTGGGAATTTCCGTATGCCATGGATGAGGCCCTAAAAAGAAAAAGAAAAGCAGATAAGAGGTCTAGAGGTACCAAGGTAGAACTCCTATTAGTACATAATATTAAGCAAAAAGATAATTAGAGCAGAACATAGTTAGGAGGGTCCCTTTTTTTGTAAAGTGGAATAAACCTGAACTGTTTATGTGTATAATGAAGGATTGGAAGGAAACAACAAATGTCGTGAGTTGCTTTTTGTCTTTGGTCATTTCCTGGTGATCAGAAATGGTTATTCTGAATACATTTGTCTGGTTTTATATTTAATTTTATAGATGGGATGCCCCGACCTCTTCATGCTTTGGGGAGGAGGAAGAGATAGGAGGGGAGTTGTGATATGAAAGCATTTTCACAGTTTAAATGTTTCTGTATTTAAATTCTTATGGCAGGGTGTTCATGTATTTCTTGTGTCATTAAATATATATGTACAAGTTTATCATCAGTTATGAATTTCCTTGCTATTTTCTGAAACCAAAGTTTTGGTTCAGAAAAAAGAATTTCTAAATGTCCATGAAGTTTCTATTTGCCTTGGAGGAAAAAGCAAAACAGGAGCAGCTGCCAGGTTTGAGAGCATGTTGCCAGTTGAGTAAAACAGCAGGGGGACCTGCTGGTGACCAGATTTGCCCTCCCTGGTGCAGGTGCCACTGCCATTAATAAGAATTACTATTTACTTTTTCAGAAAAAGAAAGTTGGGTAATGGGGGGGCTAATACACATTTCTGTCAGTAATAATAAGGAAATAAACACAGCCCAGTAATTGAAATGAAACAGAGTTCACTTTCCCTTTGACTACCACTTTTGTTGCTAGACTTCAAGGTATGAGACCTAAACACTACTGGGTGGAAAGGAGTGGTCCCAGTGAAGCTTCTGTCTGGTGTTTAATTAAACTGTAATATGTGGTGAAATAAATTAAACATTGGTGAAATTACAAGTAACATTGAGTGCGAATTGGGATGTTTTAAAATGATGGATTCATGAGAGTATTTTATCTAGACAAACTGAAAATGTCCCAACCTCACCATTTTTAATCCTTTCTTGAAAGCACTCCTGTGCAAGTTGTCTTTGTTGCAGAAATGTTGGAGATTGAGAGAATTTAATTAAGAGTTGTAGAAGCCAAAGGTTGTAAATGAAAGAAAATATTAAAAAAAAACCCACTTTAGAATTGGTTACTAGATGTTATATATATATATATTTATAACATATATATTTATAATATATATATTTATAACATATATATTTATTTTATATATATATATATATATACATATATATATATATATATTTTTTTTTTTGGTCTTTTTCTAGGGCCGCACCCGAGTCATATGGAGGTTCCCAGGCTAGGGGTCTAATTGGAACTACAGCTGCTGGCTTACACCACAGCTCACAGCAACGCCGGATCCTTAACCCACTGATTGAGGCCAGGGATCGAACCCACACCTTCATGGTTCCTATTCAGATTCGTTAGCCACTGAGCCACGACGGGAACTCCGTGGATATTATATTTTAATATATTACTATATCAATATTTTAAAAATAAAATTATATTTAATATTGTGTTACCTTTGCCTTGTTTACTATTTCATCGTCAACAAAAATATGGACACTATAAATTAATATAACTATTATTGTCACATCTTCATTTATTTTCTATCCACTTATTAAAAATAAACCACTGCATTGTACAGGTATTAATTTGTAGACACTTACTGCTAGTGCCCACTAGGGGTCAGGCTACCTACACCGTGGAAGTACCGATTGTAGGGCGGGTATTGTTGCTCTGAGAGGATGCAGAAAGCATCCCTTTATTTTCAATCACACAACTCTATAGAAGGAGAAGGTGGCACTGTTTTTCCTCCTCTGGCACGTAATCAGTTGTTCAAAAAATGGAACCTGCTGTTATTACCAAATATATTTATTTTCTAATTTCGAAATAGCCTTTTTCCAATAAAGATTCCTTATTATTTTTATCTTTGTTCTCAAGATGAGCAGTTAGAAAGAGATGTTATCTTTAAATTTTTCTTTTGAAAAAATTTCCCCCTGAAAGATTATGTATTAATTAAACATATATATATAGGCCTGCATTTTAGGGCTGTACCCACAGCATATGGAGGTTCCTAGGCTAGGTCGAATTGGACCTGCAACTGCCAGCCTACACCACAGCCACAGCAACATGGGATCCTAACCGCGTCTGCGACCTATAGCACGGCTCATGGCAACACCGGATCCTTAACCTACTAAGCGAGGCCAGGGATCGAACCCATATCCTCATGGATCCTAGTCAGGTTCGTTAACCACTGAGCCATGAGGGGAACTCCTGTAAACAAATATTTGAGCAAAAAATTTATTGAGTGGGTCGGGGGACAGAAGTGAAATAGACAAGCTTCTTCTCTAAACAGCAGCAATAATGATAAAAACAATAACAACACAACCTTCTTATTCAGTGAGAGAGAAGAAATATTTGCCAAGAACTGGATTCAGGGCAGTATGTGATCAATATTCTAAAAGCCATATAAATATGAGTTGTTTGGTGGAAAACTTGTGCTTTTAACTCTGACAGGCAAAGGTTTCATTCAAAGAAGTTCTTTGAAGACAGAACTCTTGTGCACTGTTGGTGGGAATGTAAATTGATGCAGTCACTATGGAAAACAGTCTGGACGTTCCTCAAAAATTAAAAATAGAACTACCACATGATCCAGAAATTCCACTTCTGGGGAGATGGTTGAAGGAATTGAAATCACTGTCTCACAGAGGTGTCTGCACGCAAGTGTTCACCCCTCGCTATTCACAATAGCCAAGATGTGGAAACACCTCAGGTGTCAGTGGATAGGTAAATGGATAAAGAAGATGCGGCACGCACGTGCACACACACACATCCACCCAGAAATATTAATTGGCCCTAAAAAAATAAAATCCTGCCATTTGTGACAACCTGGGTGATGCTGGAAGACATTATGCTAAGTGAAATAACCCTGACACAGAAAAACCAATATTATATGATCTCACTTATATGTGGAATTTAAAGAATTGAACTCATAGAACTAGAGAGCAGGATGGTGGTTACCATGGGCTGGGAGGTGGGGGAAATGGAGAGATGTTAGTCAAAGGGTACAAATTTTCAGTTATAAAATGAATAAGTTCTCAAGACCTAATGTACAACATGGATGGTGACTCTGGTCATTAATAATGTTGAAACTTTCTACAAAAGTAGGTATAAAGTATTTTTACCACACACCCAAAAGATATAGAAGGTGATGAATATGTTAATTAGCTTGATTGTGGTAATCATTACACAGTGTATTCATATATAGAAATATCACATTGTGCGCCTTAAATATATACCGTTTGTGTGGCAACCACACCTCAAGAAAGTGGGGAAAAACATTAGACCTCAATTTTGTTATCTGTTAAGTGACGATAGTAATGTGGGACTTGTAAGATTGCATGAGAATTAAATGAGATTGTTGAGGCAGCTAACAGTGCTATAGTTTGTTGCCTTTCTTCCTCTGAATATCAAGGCTTGTTTTTCTCTGGCCTTCTGCAGAAAAGAAGGAAATATATTTGAGAAAAGATGCTGTTTCCCTTACTTTGGGAGTTGAGAAGGAAAACTCCTATGAAGGGAATTGGAGAATGCTTCACCAATTAGGTGTATATGAATGGCACCTTAAAGTTTTTGTAGGATTTTAACAGGGAGAGCTAGAAGGGAGGGTTTGATAGGGGTGAATATGATTTGTGTAAAGACTTGGAAACATTTTGATTTCCTTCAAAGCCCTGAATAGTTCAGCTTGACCAGAATCATGATACATATAGGGAAAGAGTTGGATACAATTGGATTGAAATTTAGAGACACATTATGGAAAGCCTTGAATGTCAGACTAAGGAGTTTGGCCTCTTGGTGAGGAAGGGAGAGTAGTTGGACATCAACTCTAGAAAAGAGCGATTTGGGATTTTGGAAGAATATCTTTCCCCTTGCAGTTGGGATTAGATTGGGAATAAAATTACTCCTGTGTAATATATTTAAATTTCATGTATATAACTACATATATAGTTATATAATTATATATAGTTATATATTTTCCCCTTTTTGTTGGAGAGAACATTTTTCACCTGAATCCAACATGGGCTAATTCCAGGCAACCAGACTCTACTTCTACATGTGGCTCATATGCCAGCATGTTGCCTTCTTAGGGTCAAGATGCTAGATTTTAGGGAATCAGAAGTGTGAGAGTTGATACTAATAAAAACAGTCAGCTGTTCTGCCTCCACATGCATGTTTAAACTGGAAACTAATCAGCTACTCTGTCCCTGGCAGGTCTAACCACAGTGACATAGGTCCTGACTGTGACACGCTGTTCCTTATACTAACAGACCATAAATAACTATTCCTTTTCATCATTATCAGATGATATCAAGTTAAAATGACATTCGAAGTGAGAGAGAAAACATACACGTGCCCCTTAAGTTGCTCTCAGATAAAAGACTATGGGCTTACCAAAGGAAAGAGGAGTTGTTCTCATCAAGTAATTTGATGATGAATTTCAAAATCCCATTTGCACATTTTCTCTGCACTGCATTTTATTAATTTAGAAGACAAAGGAGAATGAAATTCTTGAAAAAAACTTTTAAAAATCCCACTGTAGGTAACTGGTGGGTCACAGTGCTAGAAATACCAACCAAAATAATATGTCGATTCATAATGATTTATTCTCTGCAGTTTTGGGGATCTATTCTATTATCTCAAACCCCAAGAAAGGAACAGAAGAAGTTAGTTATAAGATGAGGAATTCCCATCCTCATTACTTCTGCCCACTGCTTTCAGCTGAATTTATTAGGACAACTTTGCTAGGTAGTATTGTGCAATCAAATAGGAACACAGCTTTGGAAGCAATTAAATCAAGAGACTAGCTAAAAATAGAGATTAAAAATAACACATCAGATGTTGAGTACCCACTTTCAAATTACCAGGGTTTTCTTTTTGAAAATAAATAAGTATACACTTGTGTATCTATAGTTATGTATGCTTATTCTTTAAGGTAAATGAGTATCACAGCAGACGGGTACATTATTACTTTATAACTACTAGTGAATATTACCCAGGCAGGCTATATTCAACTGATATAGATATGAACAAAGTATTGTGGTTTGGGTTGATGTACAGAAAGGTGAATCCAGTTGATGAACTTGTAAGGTGCCTTAATGTGGGACAACTTTTATTGGAAGTTGGATAGCATTTGGAATGGAGGATATTGAGAAGGAGGATTAATAATAACAATGTCAATACTATTTAAGTATTGTTACAGTTTACAAAATAACTTTCGCATGTATTATCTTAGCTGGACCCTCCATTGTAGCACACAGAGGCAGGAAAAAGAGATGTTAAGGCACCTTGCAAAGATCCTTACTCACCTGATGGCCCACTTGAGGTCCCAGACCAATCTTTTAACAATAACTGAAGGAGTTCTCTAACTGTGAAAACCAGTAGAAGAATTTGTTCAAACTGACCGAATCCATTTTCTGGGGTGCACCATTTATAGTTGCCCAAATAGTTAATTTAAAATTAAATCCATATACCATAAATGACAATAACGATCAAGTAACTATGGGGTCAACTCCAATATTTCTTCACCAGGGAGCTGGCAAAATTCTTAACTGCATGAAACTCTGGCCAGATTCTCTTTTGATTGAGATTTGATTGTGCATCTTTTGCTGATCCTTTGGGCCCACCATTGTGCTCTGCCCCAGTCAGTCATCTATTTGGATGAGGGGAGATACAAAGAAGAAATATCAAGATTTCAGATTTTCTTTTTTCTTTTTTAATTTTTATTGCTATTTCCCCAACACAATTTTTTTCCCCACTGTACAGCATGGGGACCCAGTTACATATAAATGTATACATACTTTTTTTCTCCCATTATCATGCTCCATCATAAGTATCTAGACATAGTTCTCAGTGCTACACAGCAGGATCTCATTGTTAATCCATTCCAAAAGCAATAGTTTGCATGCATTAACCCCAAGCTCCCAATCCATCCCACTTCCCCCACCTCCCCCTGGGCAACCACAAGTCTGTTCTCCAAGTCCATGATTTTCTTTTCTGTGGAAAGGCTCATTTGTGCCGTATATTAAATTCCAGATATAAGTGATATCATATAGTATTTTCTTTCTCCTTCTGACTTACTTCACTCAGTATGAGAGTCTCTAGTTCCATCCATGTTGCTGCAAATGGCATTATTTTGTTCTTTTTTATGGCTGAGTAGTATTCCATTGTGTGTATATACCTCATCTTCCTAATCCAGTTGTCTGTCAATGGACATTTGAGTTGTTTACATGTCTTGGCTATTGTGAATAGAACTGCAATGAACATGTGGTGCATGCGTCTTTTTCAAGGAAAGTTTTGTCCAGATATATGCCCAAGAGTGGGATTGCTGGGTCATATGGTAGTTCTGTGTATCGATTTCTAAGGTACCTCCATACTGTTCTCCATTGTGGTTGTACCAGCTTCCATTCCCACCAACAGTGCAGGAGGGTTCCCTTTTCTCCACACCCCCTCCAAGCAGGAGGCATAACTCTCCAAGACCTCAAGCAATATTACAAAGCCACAGTCATCAAGATACTGTGGTACTGGTACCAAAACAGACATACAAACCAATGGAACAGAAGAGAGAATGCAGAAATAAACCCCAACACCTATGGTCAATTAATCTTTGACAAAGGAGGCATGAACATAAAATAGGAAAAAGACAGTCTATTCAGCAAGCATTGCTGGGAAACCTCGACAGCTACATGCAAATCACTGAAACTAGAACACACCCTCACACCATGCACAAAAATAAACTCAAAATGGCTGAAAGACCTAAATATAAGACAAGACACCATCAAAACTCCTGGAAGAGAACATAGGCAAAACATTCTCTGACATCAGCCTTCCAAATGTTTTCTCAGGTCAGTCTCCCAAAGCAACAGAAATAAGAGCAAAACTAAACCAATGGGACCTAATCAAACTGACAAGCTTTTGCACAGCAAAGGAAACCAAAAAGAAAACAAAAAGACAACTTACAGAATGGGAGAAAACAGTTTCAAATGATGCAACAGACAAGGGCTGAATCTCTTAAACTATACAAACAACTTATACAACTGAACAGCAGAAAAGCCAACAACCCAATGGAAAAATAGGCAAAAGATCTGAACAGACATTTTTCCAAGGAAGATGTAGAGATGGCCAATAAGCACATGAAAAAATGCTTAACATCCCTGATTATTAGAGAAATGCAAATCAAAACTACCATGAGATACCACCTCACACCAGTCAGAATGGCCATCATCAATAAGTCAGATTTTCTTTTTTTTTTAAGGGCCATAGCTGTGGCATATGGAAGCTCCCAGGCTAGGAGTTGAATTGGAGCGTCAACTGCTGACCTGCAACACAGCCACAGCCATGCCAAATCCAAGCCTCATATGAGACCTATACCAAAACTGGTGGCAATGCTGGATGCTTAACCCACTGAGCAAGCCCAGGGATTGAACCTTCATCCTTATGGATACTAGTTGAGTTTGTTACCACTGAGCTGCAATGAGAACTCCGAAGATCTCAGATTTTCTGATAGTAATTATTCAAAGTTCAGAATAAGTTCAGATTTTCCATAAGGATAGCATGATGGGTCTAGTGCTTTCTACATGTAACTGGCTAGAATATTGGTTCATGCAACACTACAGGTAAATGTGTAGACTCTCATAATGAGGGATCTGGCAATTAAGGTTTCACAGTCTCTCTCCCACACATTTAATTGACACTGCTTTCTACCTGGCCACTTCTGTACTCCAAATCACCAAAAGCTGGTATGGTATATTTTTCAGGAATATTAGGAAGGTAGTCTAAAGTCATGGCATTCTACAACATCATTTCTATGAACTTAATGCTAAATTTCCAGATAATACAATAATCCTATTTTGTTTCCCTACAATGATAGCCACTATATACTGGGCACCTGGACCACAGTAGGAAGTAACCAGATTCTGTGGTGTGTTAATTTAAAAGTACTGTGCCCATTACTGTCTACAATGAAGTTTTGTTTAAACCAAGGAAGACTCGGCCTAGTCTGGCACTTTATATTCAACAAGAATATTAACAATTGTCTTGAGCGTTATGATTTTAGGAAACTTGCTTTAAAAATTTGATTTTTAGCGATCATCTAGTCTTAGTGTTTTTTTGTTTGTTTGTTTTGGCTTTTTAGGGCTCCACTTGAGGCATATGGAGGTTCCCAGGCTAGGGGTCTAATTGGAGCTACACCTACGCCACAGCTACAGCAATGCAGGATTTGAGTCCTCTCTCCGACCTCCACCACAGCTCATGGCAACGCAATGCTGGATCTTTAACCCACTGAGCGAGGCCAGAGATCAAACCCGAAACCTCATGGTTCCTAGCTGGATTTGTTTCCCCTGAGCCACGATGGGAACTCTGTAGCTTTTTTTTTTTTTTTAAGTTAAAGTGCAGAGTCAAATCTTATTTGTTTTTGAGAATTAAATGCATTATTGAGAACAAGAATGCTTCTGGATGCCAGTGGCTTTACTTTCCTTCTTGGGCAATAGACTAATCCCTCAACTCCACTAACTATTTGCTATAGAAAAACTAATTTAACTTCTGCCAATAAAGTTCTTGGACAAGTTTGATTTTCTCTTGATGAAAATTAATATTCTCTCTGTTTGCCCCTGCTCTTCTCTTTGCTAAGATACAGTAGAGGCTTATATTCTTTTACCCAGCTCATCATCAGGCCATATTTGTCCATAGAGAAGCTGGAAACTCCAGGTGGGCTGACCTTTCCATGATATTATGCCACCAGTGGGTTTAAACCATGTATTTTGAATCTATTATATTTAGTAGGTGAGATGTTTTGAAGCTGGATTTTTATAAACATGTAAAGATGCATTGAACATCACAATACCACCATTTGCTTCATCCCCCCCCCCCCCCAGTCTTTGCATTAAATCCCCCACCCCCAGGCATATGGAAAATTTATTTTAACAGAATTCTTAGAAGAAATACCAAAGCCTTATAAGACTGAGGTTTACATTGTGTTCACAATTTTTTTTCTTTTTTTACAGAAATTGAAAAGATCTTGCTTGTACTTTGTGGAGTCTGGGGCTCCAGAACTTTCAGCAGATAGTTATTCTACTTCATTTATGGTCTGGGGTTTTTGTTTTTCTTTTTGAAAGTTATCACAATTGCAGAAGCTTTGAATTCATGCACAAGCAAAAACCAATGGGGCTGAAAAATTACCAGGAAATAGATTTTACAAATTGACTCACTGTAGGGTAACAAATGTTTACCAAAGGTTTATCTATTAGAGTATTTGGAGGTAGTTGGCAGGGTAACACTGGGTAGAATTGTCAGGTAGGATGCACTTTCTAGGGCAGCAGTCCTACACAGGGAAGAGCAGGGCTTAGGAGATTGGCAGACCCTGGGTTCTGTCCTAGCTCAGGCTCCTGCTGGCTGTATGATCTCGACATATTTTTTTAAATTGCCTCTCACTTGCTATTGTTTTACTCTGCTTTATGTTTCTTCTTAGCACTTATACTATACATTCATTTAAAAATATGTGTTATCTGTGTCCCCCAAATTCCCTGAATTAGCTCCATGAAAGTAGGGACTTTGCCTGTTTTGATTTTTACAGTATTTCTGGGAAGCATAAGAGTGGCAGGCATTTATAGTTCATGCTCAATAATTATTTGTTGAATGAATAATTGTCAGTTTGGAATGATAACCCTGCTTTGCTGGGGTGGTAGGGTTAAATACTGTGTATCTACAACAACTAGCTAAGTGTTACACAGAAATATTCATTAAATATTTGCTCCCCTTATCATTCTCTCAAGTCTCACACCTCCCTTTCTCTGTTCCCCCTGTTTTGAAAATCCCTAACTTAAAAGTTAGGCATCCAGCATTCAGATAGCCCTTTTGAAAAACGTTTTCCCAGGAAAAAGTATCTGATAAAAGATTTGAACACATCAGGTAAATTTAAACCAAGAAATTTCGTCTTCCAGTTATACATACTTTTTAAGCCTTATTTCTTTTTTTTCTCCTTCTTTCGTCTTTTTTTAGGGCTGTACCCACGGCATATAGTGGTTCCCAGCCTAGGGGTTGAATCAGAGCTGTTGCTGCTGGCCTATGCCAGAGCCACAGCAACGCCAGATTTGAGCTGCATCTGCGACCTAGACCACAGCTCATGGCAACACTGGATCCTTAACCCACTGAGCGAGGCCAGAGATTGAACTTACAACCTCACGGTTCCTAATTGGATTCGTTTCTGCTGTGCCACAATAGGAACTCCTAAGCCTTATTTCTAATGTGGAATAAAAATACTTGATTCTTTTAAAAAGAATTTCAGGTGTTAGCTAAACAAATGAAAGAGGGGCACAAGATGCTATGTGTCGCTGAGGTTATATGATATTGCTGGTCCCCTAATCTTCCTGTGAGCATGGTTAGCTCAGAGTCATTCTCAGAATTTTTGGCTGGTCTCAGTGTCCATGATGAGGTCAGATGAAGATGCCTACTGCAGAGAGGACTCAGTGCCCAGAGGAAAAAGCTCTTGAATGTAAATCAGGAGACTTGAGTTCCAGTCTTAAGTCCTCTATTAATTAGCCTGGAAACACTCACCATATTTCATTTGACAAAACATGTGTCTGTAAATAAAATGGCCATGATAATCTTCAAGACCTTCAGCTGAAACATGGCAGCACAATAATGCCCTTTATCTATTTCCATTGGGTTATATAGTTTAATTATCACTCATCCCAAGTCTAGACTGTGGTTTGCCGGAGGTAAATTGATTGTTCTTGAACAACTTTTTGGTTTTATGATGATAGACATATTTATTAGAGGAAATGCCGAATAAAAGAAAGGCATAAGGAAAATAATAAAAATTTCTTCTAATCTACCATCAAGATATAACCATTATGAACATGTCAGTGTACTTCGTTCTACTCTTTTTTCCTCTATCTTGAATCTATGTCTATCTCTATACCTACTACCTGTATAAATCATCTTGTATAAACAGTAATGTGATCCTTTTTTCACTTAGCATATTATGAATATTTTTCTATATAATAACCATTCTTGAAAATAATATTTTCATAGGAGGCATAATATGTGTTCATATATACCATAATTTAGTTAATCATCTCAACTGCTATATATTTAGTTTCTTTCTAATTTTTAATGATATAAATAATGATAATATGGAATTCTTGATTTACTGCCAAACGTGTTCCCTCTTTGGGCTTCCTCATCTTAGCAAATGGCATCATCATGTATTCAGCCTCTCAAATCAAAAATTTGGAAGTCATCCTTCCACTTGTTTAAACCCCACTTCCTGCTCATCACCAGTTATCACAATTTCTAGCTCCAAAGTGAACCTTCAGCCTGTCCCTCCTCCTCATCCCTGCAGCCCTGGCCAGACCTGGGCATGCACCTGTTCTGCAGCAATTGCTTAATAGCTCTTTAACTCCTCTCTGTGTCTCCTCCTGTCTGTTTTCCATGTGAAGTTTTTGAGCACATGAATTAGGTCATGTCAGTCCCCTGCTTTGGAATCTTCAGTGGCTTCTTACTGCACTTATACAAAAGTCGCATTCCTCCAAGCCCTCCAGCCTCAACATAACCTGGCTCCTGGCCGCCTTTCCAGTTGGATTGCATTCCATCCTTTTTTACTGTCTCCCAGCCACACCAGCCTTGGGCCATTTCCTGGGCATTCTGTGGGCTGCTCTTCGTTCTTCAAGGATGAGCACCTGTTGCTCTTCTCCCTGGAAGGACTATAGCCTTGCTCTTTCTGTAACTGGCTCCTTCCTACCTGTCATAGCTTGGCTTCACTGTTATTTCCTCAGCTGGGAGTCTCCTGACTCACACTCTCTACAGGTAGTACACTTTGTCACAATGCAGTGCTTCTTTTTCCTTCACTGACATTTCTGCAATTGGTATTTATTTATTTCTCACCATCTGTGTCATCATGAGAATTAATAAGCTACACAGGGGTAGGGAGCATATCTGTTTTATATACTCCTATGATCCCACGATACAGCATAATGTGTGGGGAGTATAGGCTCTCAGTCAAGTACTTACAAAGGCAAAAACCTCAATAGTAAGTCTCCAAATGGAAATAAAACAATTCTTTTGGCTAAAATATTGGAATACTTAATGATGGGCACTCCCCCTGTTGGGAAGGGTATAGAGATATGCACATTTTAATAAGCTGTTGAGAGGTGAAAAATTTGCAACATTTCTGGAGGGTAATTTTGCAACATGTACCAAAATTTTAAAAATTCACAATTGCATGTATGAGGATATTTATTATAATATTATTAATGGGCTTGAAGAAAGGGAAATGACTGAAAGCTCCAGAAAAAAAAAAAAAGCTTAAGTCACATCAATTATGGTAGACCTGTATAAGATAACCCTATACGGTGCTTCAAAATAATGATGTGATCTAGCCTTGTAAGATCTCCCCACTTTGTTAAGGGAAAAGTATCACAAATAGGAGACTAAATAGGAGTTAGTCCATTTAGGCACCAGGTGAGTATGTATTATATCAGTCACAGTGAGTGTTCTGTAAGATTTTCACCTAAACACAAACAGTGGGCATTATATGGCCGATGAACTTTCCAGCAATTGTGATTTTTTTCTCTAAACTTTTCTTCTTCATTTTAAACTATGAGAATGTATGTTAATAAGGCATATATGTAGTAAGAGAAAGACAAAGTTATTTTTATTTGGAGGGGAAAAGAAAAAAGTCTTTACTGCACTGAGGATGCAGAGACAAGAAAGACACTATCCTGGCCCTTTATGAGTTGTCTCAGTGAGGAGACAGTCGAGAAATAGGAATCATCCACTGGACCAGGTGAAATGATGTAGGGTTTCATGGCTGCTGGAGGAAACGGCTTTCTCAGGCCTGTCCCGGTGCCCCTGCCCCCCTTACAGCTGCTCAGATTTGGTTACCACATCTTCTTTTGGTTGAGAAATGAGAAGATTAGACCTCGAAGTGTCTTCAGGCATTAAAATTCTTCCATCATTTTAAGGTCTTTGGGTATAAAGCAGTTACGAATTTCCAAAGCAGTTACAAAGTTCTGCCCCTTCCAGCAAGCTTCTAGGCCACACTTAATCCATTGGTCTGTTCCCTGGAAACTAAAACTGAAGACACCACCTCTTAACCTCCCATCCTCCTTGTGCAATGAGAGAGGGAGCTGTGGTAAAATAAAATCTGTCTGACAACAAGGAAAATTCTAGGAAGAATTGACCACTTACTTTCCCTTCCTGCTTAGGAGCACATTCGAAGCAGCTCTATGAAGGATAGGTGTGTGATTTCAGTGGTTGGGACCAGACTGGAGAGGTGAAGTTTTTATTAACAAGGTTTTATTAAATCTTTGAGATAATTGCAAGACCCAGGATGTTTTGAACCTAATGGGACATCAGTGCAATTGAACTCCCAAACAGCTGTCATTCATTTTGGGGTAAAACTTGTGAATTAATCCCTTGATGTCTTTTTTTTTTTCACATGGTTTCCTTTTGGACTGTGGAAAGTATGCCTCAGCTAAAGGTTAAACTTTTAAAACTGTTCAGGAGGCAAATCCTTTCAAAGCTTTTTGTGGAAAATGTTTTTTTAATTCACATTTGGTGAGAGTTGCCAGGATAGCAAATTAAAGATTTATTGTCTGGGAATTTTTGGATCACAACCTAACATAGATCTGGTTGTTTTATTCTATAATGTTTGGGGGTTTTCCAGCTACAGAGCTTTCTACTTGGGCCAGGTATTGGAAGTGTAGCCAAAGCATTGATTGATTAATCAAAGCAATGCATGTCATGAATTCTGTTTCTGTAGTGATATTCATAAAAAGAAGATGTAGCTGTAGCTGTTTAATGACTTTTTTTTAAACCAGATCATTGCAACTTAGCAATAGTTTCATATCACGATGACCAGACAAGGATTTATTCTGGTTAGGCAGATAAAATCTGCGAATATCAATACAGTTTTTGCAAGAGTATGAACTCATCAAGCAATGGCACAATCAAGATCACAAACAAAAACAAAAATACATTGCTGGGTGACTGTGCCATGTAGCTGCTGAACCCAGATCAAATGCAGTAAGGTGAAAAGGTATTTTAAACTTCAGAAACTTCAGGATAAATGGAATGTTACTGATCTGAACTCCCCCAAGGCACCCAAACGGATGCACTTTTACTCTGTTTTGAAATTAATTCCAAGTCCAGGGAGCGGAATACATAATGTCTGTAATAATTTCAGAGTGAATCCCAGGGAAATTAAACATTAAATCTGGCTGAGATTTCACATTATAGGAATTATCGAATGTGTGCCATTAGCAAACATCATTCAGGAACTTACTGTATCTGAAGCTGCGAGGTTTAAACAAATACTCTAGTGTAACATTTCACTTATTAGGAGGCGTGACCAAACAATCAAATTACCAAGAATAAAACAGGAGTTCTAAACAGCCTGGTGGTGTAAATAAAACCACTCTCAGCTCTGCACTAGGTATTGCTCTCTCTTTTGGGGAATTTTGAATCCAGAAGTCAAGGGGAGGGTATAAAATAAGTTTAACGCCTTCTTTGAGTAGTAATAAAGATCTTTTAAAAAAACCTGTGTTTTCCTCCTTTTTTTCCATTGCCACTCGCTATTCCATTCTGCTTCAGCTGCCTCTAGGGATTTCTCTCGTTTCTCTCTCTCTCTTTTCCCTTTTTTTTTTCTTTCTCTCTCCCTCACTCATTCTCATTCTCTCTTATCCTCTCTCTCTCTCTCCTTGCAAGTAGTTTATATTCCTGAAAACCTTATTACAGAATAGAAAACTTGTAGCTTGAGATGGATTTTTACTTGTTCATTGGCCTTAGGAACTCTGATGACAGACTGATCGCTTGTTCTTTGTTTAAACACTGAATTCATCTCTCTTAGCTCCCTCATTTTAACACCAGTGTGTCTCCACATAGTGGCCAAGAATCTGCTCTGTGCATGTGGTTCCCTTGTCTGTAACATATCTGACTAAACTCCCTGGTTGGCCTCTTGAAGTCCACCCTGAGCATTTGCTTTTACCTGTCATGGGGGAAGAGACCAACAGTCTATTGGGAAGGAGTGAGTGGTTTCCAGCTATCACAGTGCTTCTGGGGATGGGTGATCCCTCTTGTCTTCAACAGAGCTTCTTTCCCCCAGGAGCTAAGTGGATGGCTAGTGTTAGGCCTAGAATAATAAAACCCAGACTTGGGCAGCATCTGGTCAAGTCCCCAGACATGATGCTGTGTCTAAGTGGAGCCATTTATTCTGGTGGGGAGCACATCGTGGGCCTTAGGGCTTAGGGCTTAGAGCCAGGGTTCAGCAGCACCAGCTGCTGTTGGCATTGTGGGGAACCAGGGCCTTGAATGGTGATGGACCCTGAAAGCCTATCATGGCTTCTGAAAAAACTACCAAGCCACTCAAAGCTTATGGCTGCCTAGTGCCTAAAGATGGGAGCGTGTTTTCTGAAGGAACCCCAAATCTGTCCATGCCATCAGACAAAAACTTGTTTTCATTGTGTTTCTAATAAATGGCTTTTTTTTTCTTTTGGTCTTTTTGTCTTTTTAGGTCTGCACCTGCAGCATATGGAGGTACCCAGTCTAGGGGTCCAATCGGAGCTGTAGCTGCTTTCCTACACCACAGCCACAGCAACTCGGTGTCCGAGCCATGTCTGTGACCTACACCACAGCTCACCCCAATGCCAGATCCTTAACCCACTGAGCGAGGCCAGGGATCAAACCCAGGTCCTCATGGATGCTAGTCGGTTTGCTAACCGCTGAGCCACAATGGGAACTCCTAATAAATGGCCTTTATTGAAAGGAATGTAGTGACAGGCAATTGGAGCTGTTGCTGAAACCTGGGCCATGTGGTTGATGCAAGTAAGAAGGCGACTGTTGTTTCCAGCTCTTCCCTCTAGGGCTGTAGCTCTCTTTGTAGGACGTGTGAAGGGATCCTTCCCCTTTTTAAAGCCCCTGAGTCTTTAATGCACACAGGCATATTGTAACTTGCAGCCTGACAGCAAAATAAAAGTCACGATGTACGGTGTACTGCCTCAGTATATTTTTTCCATGTATGACAATGTGGAGATGGAAACCCTTTTAAACTAAGCAGAGAGCACCCAGGAGCTAAATCCGAAGCACATAAAACAAAAATCCCAATTTAACAAGTGGAAGGAAATATCACATTCCAGCTGCACTATACATAGCATTAAGAATTTTATTTTCTGCTTTTCCAAGAAAATGTCCCTGAACTTTAACCCCCTGTGACTCGCAGAACCAAGAAAAAGGCCTTGGCCCCCAACCCCAATCCCCCTGTTCCTGACACAGACTGAGCCATGTTCCTCCTGTGACGACCTGCCAGCCTCACCCTCTCAGTAATCACTGGCCCTTCTTTCCCCTTCCCCAGGACTGGAATGTTTTTTCAGCTGCTGTCATTCCTCTCCGGGTTCTAGCAAAAGGAGGGTGTGTGCGACATTGGGAAAAGGGCTTCAGGAAAACAAACTATCTGGGTTGCCTGAAGGAGTAAGTTCGTTGGAAATAATGACACCACTTGGAGATAAAATTCAACAGCATCTTTTCCTTTTCATTTAACACATCGCTGGGTTACCTAGAGTCTGACTTCACTGCATTGCAGTTTAATCTCTTTCCCCTGTTGTACTTCACCTTTAAGGAAGTGTCCACATCTGGACGCACTCACTGCTTTGCTGACACTCCTCCAGGGCAGAGCTCTTGATGCACAGAACAGCCTAATCAGCAGAAGGGGTGAGGGGCAGGACTTCCAAGATGCTCTCCAGGAGCGTTTAGCCAGATGGAAAGGATCAGTGTTTGCTTAAATGTAAACATCCCTTATACATCATTGCACTTTCCCTAGGAGAGTGGCTCCCTCAGAAACTCCCTGTGACCTTTCTTTGGGGACATAAAAAGTTTAAATGGCTAACATTTTGTATTTGCCTCTCCTAACACTACAATGAGACTTATTTCAGTTCACCATGCTCTTTTCAAGTTTGGTTAATATTCATCCAATTTTTCCATAAAAAGGATTAAGAGCCAAAGCTTTTCAGGATCCTTCCACCTTACATCCAGATCAGAATATTCCCCTTAAGGGCAAGTGAAGGCAAAGGCTTTGTTTGGACTCAAAGCAAAGTGCAAGCTTTGGCCATTCTTCCTGCTACTCTCTTTCTGGCCTAGCCTAGTCCAAGTCCCTAGAGCTATAATTAACTTGGCCCCTTGCCATTTATATATTTAATTGGGCCAAGTGACATTAGGGCCTGAGTAGCTCTTTTGTGGAAATGTGTAAAAGCAAGTATCTTTTCTTTATAGCAACCCTGAACCAATAAGTAATGATCCCTTTTTTATTTGCAGGATACATTCATAGCAAGGGCTTCCAAGTTCAGGTATAGAACAATGTAAAACGTATAACTTTAACTATAGAAGTTATTCCAGGGTTCTAAAGAGCAGCCAACAGAAATTGGTAAAGGTACATTTGGACATTTGACCATTTTCTGAATCACTATTGAGACTACCAGTTTCCAAATGAATCTGGTCCTCAAGGCATTTTGTGTATGGAGGAATAGAAATTAGAAAACCCCAGAGTCCACATATTCCCTGCCCCAAAGTGACCCTGCCAAAAATTAAGCCTCATGGGAATTAATGATTTACGTTAGATTGATTGATTTACGTTAGATACTGTAGTGTAGCTGGTTTATCAAAATAATATTTATGTCCCTCCTTTGATAACGTGGAGTTAGTCACTAGGAGACACTGTCTAGCCTCTCTTGCATCCACAAGTGAGACCACATGATTGGTGCTTGCCAGTAAAACATGATAAAGGGGATATGCAATTACTGTCAGCAGCCATTCAAGTTGAAAGAGTTTTCTCTACTCCTTTTTTTCTTCCTCCTCTGTCTAGAAGCAGAGGCCTCAGGGATGGTGGCACTAGAGATAGAAGGACTTGGATCCCTAAGTTGCCATGTGTAGGAAAACAACGCAAATGACCAACAAAACCCCTCATTGGACTGTTATATAAATGAGAAATAAATAAATTCTGTTTTGTCTAGTCACTAAAATGTTGGAGCTTATTTGTTGCAATAGCCAACATGACCCTAATACATCAATAAGATGATGTCTGATTTTTCTATTTTAAATGAATGAATATATGAGAAAAGAATGTGTGTGTGTATATATATACATATATATGATTGGGTCACTTTGCTCTACAGCAGAAAATGGCACAACATTGTAAATCAACTATAATATTTTAAAAAATTAAAAATTAAAAAATGAACATATAATTCATTCAGGAAAAAAGCGTATTTTGTTAGTGTGAAGATTCATAGTACAAGATGGTGGAGATCATTCTAGAAAGCCATTGAGACCACGAGACCCAATCCAAGAAACAATGGTCAGTCATTTTCATTTCCATACTGTCACCCTTGCTCTTGTGCATTATCTTCGACTTGCCCTCAAAATGGCAGATAAAAACTGGCAAATGGATACCTTCTTGGGATAAGATCTATATTTTAAAAAAATTTTTTTTAAAGTGTTTATATATGCTATTTTATTTTATTTTTTTATCTTATTCTATTTTGTCTTTTTTTTTTTTTTAAATTTCTTGGGCCACTCCCATGGCATATGGAGGTTCCCAGGCTAAGGGTCGAATTGGAGCTGCAGCCACCAGCCTACGCCAGAGCCACAGCAACACGGGATCCGAGCCGCATCTGCAACCTACACCACAGCTCACGGCAACGCCAGATCGTTAACCCACTGAGCAAGGGCAGGGACCGAACCTGCAACCTCATGGTACCTAGTCGGATTCGTTAACCACTGCACCACGACGGGAAATCCAGATCTATATTTTAAAATCTGAGAGCATCTGCACATTTTCTCTGATGTCTGTGGTGTAACCCAGTAGATGTTGTGAGTCTATGTGTAAGATGTCCACGTGGAATAAGTGTAGTGCGAGTCCAAACTTGACAAATTGAGGCGTTTGCTTTTGTCTTATGAAGGAATGCTACACATTATAGTTTGTGTGGATCTTTTCTGCTTTTCCAGATTTGGCTGGTGCCTAGGCAAATACTACTTAGAGGGCTGATATCAAGAGAGTTTACTTTCGGGAGGAAAATCTAGACCTAGGTAAAAGAAAATAAAAAATAATAGTTCAATAAGTCACATGGTTTATTAATAGAAACCCATGCATGGTCACTAATGTGGGTTTCAATAACTCTTATTTTCAGAGGCACAGATGTTAAACTGCTCTGCCTCTCCAGATGTGCTCTGACAGGGGTCTGTCAAAATGGAGCAATGCATAGTTTAAAACACACTGTCCCTTGGAGAACAGAGAGGTGCTTACTTATTCCAGTGGTCCAACATCTTTGTTTTTCTTCCAACGAAGATCAAAACGGAGCTCTTAATATGTGTTTGGCTTAAATTTAGTGGCATAAGTATTTATTCCCATCAGCACTTCCTCTCACCTGTGGAGATAAACTGTGTTATTCTCTACCAACCCATATGGTTTCCATCTCTGTCTTGCCTGCCTCGTGTAATATCTGTTTACTGTGGAATGGTCACCACGTCCTGTGAACACTTCATGCAGAGTGGTAATAGACTGAATTTTATATTTGCTCTTTTTCTGTTCAGCTTGTGTTATCCCCATCTTAAAACAGACACAAATTCATTGAGGAATATTTCTGATCAGACTGAACTTTAAATATTTTCTAACTGAGACAGAAACGTTTCAAGAAATTAAGTAATTGCTTGGAGTATCCGTCCCCTCCACACTATTGTGGTTTTTTTTTAATGCAGCATAAACTTTAACACAAAATATATATTTTTTCAGGAATCCATTCTGTTTTCTGACTTTTATGCAAAATATTTTGAGTGTTCTCCTGTTTTTGGTTTATGAGGCATAATAATTCCTGTGATGGAGATTTCTGTGACATGATGGGCTTAGATTCCCTTTTATAAAAGAAAAGAAAGAGGTACCAACATTCATTAATCAATTCAGTTCAATTAGTAAATGCCTACAGGGCACATCAAAAGTGAGGAACATGATGTGAGGAGGCCCTGTCCCTCCAGGAGTAGATAAAACAGACATAGCAGTGCTATAAAAAGGCTTAACAAGTAGTAAGAACAAAAATTTTAATTGTGATGAATGTCATAAAAAGATTCATGACTCCACAGGCTCCTAGGGTGTCAGTTGCTTCATTTGGAAATGTCTTCCTCAGATTGAGAGAACCCAGGAATATTACAGAATCAACATGCTTATTAGAGTATTTTTAAAGTGCACTGAGTTATAAATGAGATATAATATTTAGACTAAGTTGGCTCTTAGCATTAAAGAATCTCAAATTTGAATAAACATTGATTCCCTTTTTGACTTAGTAGATTATGGTTAAACGAATGCAAAAGTGGTACCACAACACGATTAAAAATAACGGTAATGTTCTATGAGAAAGGGCTTGATAAGCCTTAGTGCATTTTATTCTTTAAACAAGTGTCCTTCTTCCCGCCCTTCCTTTCTCCTTTCTTCTTTTTATCCTTACCTCCCTCTTTCGTATAAAGGAATGGTACTGGGAAATGAAGTACTGAGTTTAATTTTGCTCCCACCAATGAGAACAAAACAGAAGAAACAAAAGAAAAAAAATGCAGGGGAAAACAACTTGCACTTGTTTTCTATGATCATTTTAAACTGGACAACACAGATGGTGATTATTTGAGTGCGAAAATTGGGTTGTAAAATGAGTATCTTCAAAAATGTCAAGAGTAAATGCCCTTTTGCAGGCAAACATGGTACTGAATGAATTCCAGCAGCCCGCTGCCCAAGGCTCTTTATTCCATGTAAACTGAGCTTAAAGGAAAATTTGTCTCTATGAGACAGTTTTTGCTAGTGCTAAGGTACACTTGAGAGGGACAAGAAGATGGTGTTTTCTTGAGTATTTTATGGGTTATGGTTGAAAAATAGGTATCCAGTTCTGGTTTTTAAGGTGTAAAGAATATGTGTACCTACTTTGTAGGGAAAATGCACAAAATACAGTTGATAGGATCAGACAATTCAGTAGCCAAGCTGATCTCATCCATCTTCTCTTTCTGAATGAGACTGGGAAAGACTAGAAAACGGGATAATAAAAGTGGATTTATCCTTAACAACTCAACTATCCTCTTTTAAAATAAATATGCAATCTGATTACAAGATAAAAAGTTTCAAGAATAAATCAGTGAAAGGTATACATCTCCTTTACATGCATGACTGATGGAAGGAAATGCGAACAAAGCAGTTTTATATTAAATATAATGCAGATTTCAGTTCAAGCCCCTACCTCCTTGTGTTTGCTGTTGAGATAGATAAATAGACAGATAGATTAGATAAATAGAGAGTTCTGTACAGAAATAGATGCAAATAAGCATATGATTAGAAAGGACTGTCTAATCATATAAAGTTTCAATAAAAATCTGCAAGAGAAAAGATAAGTTTCTTCCTTATCCAAATGGCTTTTTCCCCTTGGTAAGTGACAGAGAAAATTAAGATAAAGAAGCAAGGGGTAAATAATATTCTTCTCTTTTTGATATTCTGGAGGTGGTTCACTTTTGTTAGATATTCCTTATGATTCTTAGGGTTTCTGAAAAGATTTCTCCCCCTTAAATGGTGTAAAATTTACACCTCTCACCCGTGTGGGAGTGGTTAAGTCTGAACTGCTAGAGCCAGTGCGCAGAAGAGGCCAGGGGAAATTTGCATGTGTCCAATCCCAATTTTCCTCCCAGGGAATGGCTCACTGTCCAAGATACTGGATCCCAATGGGTGGGACACACTTAAATCCTTAGTAAGAACACATTAAAATCCAAGGTGGGAGAGAAGGGTTTGATGGAAAAAGAAAGACTTCTGAGAGACTGCCCCTCTTACCATCTGATGGGAGCACCTCTAGGTCATCCCAGAAGGAGGAGAGATTATTTGTGAGTAAGAAGATGGGGAACAGCTTCAGGCTGCAAGAACCCAGGGATAAGCTGGACTTCAGCCTGTCATGTTCAATGAAGGGTAGATTCTAGTTCCTCCCTGGGACTAGAGGGAAAACTGGACAACAGAAATCAGGGCAAAAGGCGAGTTAGAAAATACACAGAGGGGGTAAGTAGAAGAAACTTCACCAGAGGTTCCCAGAAGTGCCTGGTTGCCTAAATCTATCTTCAAGGCAGATGAGCCCAGAGCTACCAACTATGTGCGCATTTCATTTGTTGATGGGGAAGTCCCTAAATATACCATCAGAATTAGTTCTCTGCTCATGCAGGAGGCAAGGGGAATTCTCTCTACAGGTGCCATTGCCATTGAGTGAGAGAGAGAGAGGGAGAGGGGGGAGAGAGAGAGAGAGAGAGAGAGAGAGCGAGTGAGAGAGAGAGAGAGAGAGTGTGTGTGTGTGTGTGTGCGCGCGCGTGCGCTGGAGGGTAGATGTTAGAATTCTGGGCAGACTGTGAATTCATAACTTCTTAAGAACCATTGGAATTTCAAAGCCATACTATCTGAAACTCTACCATTGATCATTCCATTGGAGAAAGGCTATGAGACCCATTTTATAGGTGGAGAAAATAAGGGGAAAAAATTAGAAGCAGTTACTTACGTTGTAGTGAAAATTGTTTTCAAACTTGGTATCCTAAGTTTGCTTTTCTGTATGACCTTTATTATGCATCAAAATGTTTTATTTACTTTAGTCATACTTCTGTAAATCTTTTGAGTCTATTATTGTCAAAAATACTTTAAAAGCTTCCTGTGAAATGCTTTGGTATATTTTCTTTACCAGAATTGCTCATTAGTAGCTCGGCACCAGATTAATGCTTCATACAGCTTGATTAGTTGATTAATTGCCAATTATTCATTCATTTCTGCTAGGCCTATAGAAGGATTGTGAAAAGAGATAGGTTATAAAGGTTAACTCTTACGTTGCATTTGATATTACTTCCCCTCCTGTTTGTTCAGCCCATTAGAGTTTATTTCTGAGAGTTCTGTAGAAAACAAACAAAATAGTAATACAGGGGGAAAAAAAAACCCAAACCCAAAAAACAAGCAAAGAAGGCAAAGGCTCAGGGAGATAAAGACAGCCTCACTAATGAGTCCCCAACTGATTAAAAGTAAATACATTTCTAGTCCTAGAAAAGTGTAAGTAACATGTATTGCCACAAACTGTTTAACTTCAGCAAAAATAAAGAATTGCCCTCAAATTTGTTATGGGAGGACAGCAATACTGGAGCTAATTATTTCCCAGGTGCCTCTAGTCTGAATTTAGAAATAAGCCACTACTGGCAACATGTCGAATGGGCCCAGTTTCGCGTCCAGCTTGATAGATAACTCATTGTTCTGATTATCTTTAAGGGGACACTGTATCACCGTTGAACATTAACTTTACCCAGTGGTGCTGATTAGGTTCTTGGGAGTTTCGCAGTATAACATGGGGTTAAATATTTGGGCTATAGAGTCAAGACCATCTATGTTTGAATCTTTGCCCTGCCTGTGTGACTTTGGGCAAAGTACTCTGCATAGGTTAGCTTGGGTTGTGGAACAGACTATCTCCAAATGTATCTCCAGATTTGCTCATGATTTGGTGAGTTGACAGTTCACCTGGGTTCGGCTGCAACAGCTTATCTGTGTTTCTTGTAATATTGGGTGGATTCACTCACATGTCTGGGGCCTTTCTCCATAAAAATCTCTCTTCATCTAACAGACTTGCCTGAGTTTCCTGACACAGTAGCTGAAAGTTCCCAGCAGCAAGTGAGGGTAAGTTCCACGCAGCAAGCAACTTTCAAACCTCGACTTGTATCATACTCGCTCTTGTCACATTGACTAAAGCAAGTCAAGTGACCAAACCCCGATTTAAGGCTTAGCAACATAAACTCTAGTTCTTAACCAGACATGAATACAGGAAGCACATTTGGGACCAGAATAGCAACAGTCTGCTACAACTTCTTCAAGTGTCCAGATTCTCATGGGTGACATGTGGATATCATAGTACCTACTTGCAGGGTTCTTGTAAAAATGAAATGAAATAGTTCATGTCAAATGCTCAGCATAGGGTTAGCTGTAATTATATTACTACTAATTAAGAAAGGAAGAGAGAAGCAGAAATTAGAAGGAATAGAAGGGAGGAAAAGGACTGGGAATAAATCTTGGAGGCTGAGAAGAGAAGGGTGTGTGGAGAGTAGTTGATACCATGAGGGGTTGATACTTAGCTGAGTACTGGTTCCCTGTTAGCACTGGCCTTTGAGGTTCTTATTGGATTTTTAAGGATTTAGAAAATGTTACTTCCATATCAGAAAAATGTTCTTTCTTTGTTTTCCTTTTTCTTTTTTTCTTTTTTTTTTTTTTTTTTTTTTTGTCTTCTGTCTTTTTAGGGCCCCACCCATGGCATATGGAGGTTCCCAGGCTAGGGGTTGAATCTGAGCTACAGCTACCAGCCTACACCACAGCCACAGCAATGCAGGATCTGAGCCACGTCTGCGACCTACACCACAGCTCACAGCAGTGCTGGATCCTTAACCCACTGAGCAAGGCCAGGGATCGAACCTGCAACCTCATGGTTCCTAGTTGGATTCATTTCTGCTACACCATGATGGGAACTCCAGAGAGAAACATTCTTTCTTTCTTTCTTTCTTTTTTTTTTTTTTTGTCTTTTTGCCATTTCTAGGGCCACTCCTGCGGCATATGGAGGTTCCCAGGCTAGGGGTCTAATCAAAGCTGTGGACGCCGGCCTACACCAGAGCCACAGCAACGTGGGATCCGAGCCGCGTCTGCAACCTATACCACAGCTCACGGCAATGCTGGATCCTTAACCCACTGAGCAAGGCCAGGGATCGAACCCAAAACCTCATGGTTCCTAGTCGGATTCGTTAACCACTGAGCCACGACGGGAACTCCGAGAAACATTCTTTCTAATTTTAAATTTCTAGAGTTTTCTTTTAAAATTTTATTTATTTATTTATCTATTTATTTTCCTTTTAGGGTTGCACCTATGGCATATGAAGGTTTCTAGTCTAGGGGTTGAATCAGAGCTGCAGCTGCCAGCCTGCACCACAGCCACAGCCACTTCAGATCCGAGCCACATCTGCAGCCTAGGCTGAAGCTTGTGGCAATGCCGGATCCTTAACCCACTGAGGGAGGCCAGGGATTGAACCCACATCCTCATGGGGAACCCACATCCACTCATCCCAGAATTCTGAACAGTTTTGCATTTGTTTGTAAACTTGACAATTTTTAAAATTTCCTTTGTTATCTTTGAAGTATCAGTTGGTCTTCTCACTGTACCCTGAAAATTCCCTTGATGTGTGCACGCTATCCACCCATCTGTTTTTTTGAGAGATTAGAACTTCCTATTCCAAAATGCCTCATGGTTACATTTTTTGGAACAAGCATTTGTTCATGCAATGGTACAAGTTAAAACTCCACTTAGCTTTCTGGTCGGATCAAAGTGGAGTTCCATAAATTTAAAATTATCTTTATAGGTATGGAGTTGAAGAATTAGTAGTATAAATTTGAAGGTTAAATAAGCAACCACACACATTCCAGGCTAAATTAATTTAGCCTGGAAGTTTAAATTTATCCTTCCACCTCCTGCCAAATTTGTTAGAAAGTGCAAAAAAATCACAGCTGCAATTGAGAGATTTAGAACAGATTTTTATTTGGTGAACTTTCTAAGAGCACCAGAGCTTATGCCTTCATGCATCTGAAAAGCCAGATCATTCTCCATTTTTTGAAGTGCGGTCTGTGGGGTAGTTTGTGTGAAATCATCAGAGGGGCTTTTCATAGGTTAGGCTGCCTTTTTGGGGCCCTGCACCTGTCCTGAGATTCAGTCCTGGGGCTTTTCGTCACCAGGACACCATCCATGCTCTCCCGGCAGAGATCCCTCTGTTGTCACTCCTGAAGCCCCTGTTCCTCCTCAGTTCATGATTACATAGATGCCCCCTCTTGTTCTTCTACTTCAGTGTGGCCTAATTATGTATCTAGACCAGTGGTCTGAAAGTGCTTTCTGTAAAGGAACAGAGAGTAAATATTTTAGGCCTTGAGGGCTAATGTGTCTCTGTCACGTCTCCTCAACACTGCTGTTATAGCTGGCAAGTAGCCCTGGATGGTGTGCAGTGAGTGGGTGTGGCTGTGAGCCAGTAAGACTTCACTTACAAAAATGGGCATCTGGCCAGATTTGGTCAATCCCTGATCTAGACAGACTCTGGTCTGGAATCCTTTAGTCTTTTCCATATTCAAATCCAGGACAAGTTAAAAATAAACAAAAACAACAGCCCTGTTAAGCTCAGTTCCTCAGAGGGCATAGATTTATGCAAAATGAGGTCTGGATACATCTTGGCAACTCCAGGACCTTTGCAGAAGAGAGATGTTCAGAACAGGTTGTTCTGACCATCTAGCCAGGAACATGGAGGGAGGTAGCAGGTTCAGACCACAGTGGTTGAAATAACTATTTTCTAGATGGAACAGGATCGAAGGACAGTAAGGTTAAGTGACTTCCATAGGTCATCTGTTGAGTGGGTGGTTGGGTTAGGAGCTGACCGTGAAGCAGTGGTGCTCTGACTCGAGTTGGTATTGGACTGACCCGGAGGCTCCTTAAAACACATTGCTGGGTCCTAATGATAGAGTTTTTGAATCAGCAAGTCTAGGCTGTGGCCAGAGATTCTTCATTTCAAGTGAGTTTGTGTGTGATGCTGATGCTGCTGGCCTGGTGACCACTCTCCAAAACCACTGCACTGGATAAGCCACTCTTATCACATCCAGGAGCAGCTGAGCATTGTCTCGTTTTACCAAGCTTTCCAGCAGCTTCTGTGTCTCACTCTGTTGAACAGATTTAAAGTACTACAGAATCTTTATTTTCCTTCTGGGTGGCAAGCTTTAGCACATCTCAGAGAGGCAGTCCACATTGGCATTATTAATCTTTGACATGAAGTTGTCTAAACGTGGCAAATACACCAATAGTTGGTATGCTAAACAGCTTATTTGTAATGAGGCTCTGACCCCAATGCTTCTTGCCAATGAGAACAATGATATCGGCACCAGGCCATTTTCTGGAGCAAGTTCTTTATCAGCTCCCCATGGCATCCCCACTCTCCGCTTCAGCCCCTTCTGTTTTCCTGATATGTCCAGTCACATTTTAATGGTTGAAATGGCTTTGAAGCTTTCCCCACGGAGCCAATTTTCACCCTCAGTGTAGGGCATCTCCTGTCCTTCAGCAAGAAGTCGTACTTCAGTGATAAGTTTTCACACGAGTCGGGAACTCAAATGTATTTTGACCTTTGTCCTGGTGGCAGTGGCTTAACGTCAGCCCCCGAAGTAGATTTGTCATGGAGCTTTTCTGATGAGACAAGCTCTCCAAACTAATCGAGGCTGATGGTAGATTTTGTCAGCGAGATGAGATGTTGCCCACAGCTAGTCAGCCAGCTGGAATTTTTGGTGCTAATGGCAGGGATTCATTGAGAGATGTGTTTAGCAGAGTTACAGCTAATATGACTCCAGATCCTCCTGGGAAAATGGTGAGCTTATAAACCACAGAGCACTGATATTAAGGCAGCTCTTTTAACACTAGCCCCAAATTCATGACTAAGTCCTTAATGAATTCTTTGGGGCAAGGAGGACAAAAGCCAACCAACTAAAGAAATTAAAAACTTGAAAAACAAAACAAAACAAAAACAAACCCTTAAGAGTCCTTAAATGTATTACACTTGTCTCCAGAATTTTGAACAATTCCTACATTAGTTTAAGTGCCTCTGTTGATTGTCATCCAAGAGAAATATCATACCTCTTGGCTTTGCCCCGGGCAAACTTTTCACTGAAGTCATTCGTTTTGCTTTTTGTTATGGTTACCTAACCTCAGTCAGAATGCAGCAGGCTACCAAAAGCGCCAGGCAGAGACTTCCAGTTCCTGACATTTCTCTGCTTTGCAAGAAGGATGGACTTCACTGACTTTTTCTGAATGTGGTCTTTATTTTGGAGAAATAAGAAAGACTTGATTAGACTGGGAGGGGATGCAGATGTCAGCCTGGGAGAAGGACAGTGTGTCTCACAACACACACATGCCTGGGATCACTAACTTGGCTGGCCGCCTGGAAATACTTGCACCACCCATCCAATTCTCCCATTTTCTCGGAGGAAAGCCCTAGGACAGTGAGTCTCAACAACAGCTCCTGCTCCCAACTGGAAACTTTTCAAGTCTTCCAGTTCCAGGATCAAAATATTATATTGTTTTAAACTTTATAGGGTACACTATAATCATGTGGCTCTTTTAGTTGTTTTCAACGTTAATGAATTTGGTCCAGGAATCACTCTTGTAAGAGCTCATTTACCACAGGCAGCTTCATACTTAACTAGGAAGTCAGACCCGTGATTAGGGCTTATGAGAAAGTCAATTTCTTTGCTTTTTTGTTTCCATGGGCAAATCTTCCTAGAGCTCATCTTGGTTCATTCATTCATTCATTCATTCACATATCAAGTATGTATTATGTGTTTATAGGTGCTTGGCATGGTTCTGGGATGTCATCGATGAGAAAGGTAATCTTCTTAATTGGAGTTAGATGCTCAGACAAATAATTGTAAAGTGGAATACACACACAGTAGATATTTATATTACTTATGGGAGCATCAGAGAGGGGAAATATTGTCTGAAGAGGTCAAGAAGGTGACATTTGATCTGAGCTTGGAAGATGAAAATGTATTGACTAAAAAGAAAAGCAAAGAGCTATTCTAAGCAATGGGAGGGTATATACATGGCTGAGACAATTTGTACTGACGAATTGTCTCTGTGCTCCCCTGTATTTTTCAGATTGCTTACAGTTGGATTGAGGTCATGTGACTGAATCTTAGTGAATGGGATCGCGAACAGAAAGGATGCCTTACTTACTATCCTAGGCACCTTCCATTTCTCTTTTCTCCTGCTGTCCCACATTTGGTAGTAATATTTTGAAAAGGATGAGTCACGAGGTGGAGGGAACCTGGATCTCTAAGTTACTGGATGGAGGAATGCCCCCTCAGACCTATATCATACTTCATCGGAGAAAGGGGTAGATTTTTACTGTATTAAGCCTGTCTGTTGGGGTAGTTGGCATTTGATGCTCTGACTAATGTAGTATGTGAAAATATTTGAAGAGTAATGGAGTATGACGTATTTAGAGACTATTTGACACTTCAGCAGAACTGCAGGCTAGCATATGGAAGAAAGACTTTTACCAGTAGGTTGGAATCTAGACAGGGATTGTTTTCCTGATGAAGAAATTTTTTTTGTTTTTGTCTTTTTAGGGCCACACTAGTGGCATATGGAGGTTCCCAGGCTAGGGGTTGAATCTGAGCTACAGCTGCCAGCCTACACCAGAGCCACAGCAGTGCCAGATCCAAGCTGCATCTGTGACCTACACCACAGCTCACAGCAGTGCCGGATCCTTAACCCACTGAGCGAGGCCAGGGATCGAACCTGCAACCTCATGGTTCCTAGTCGGATTTGTTTCCACTGTGCCATGACGGGAACTCCGTATTTCATTCTTGAAATGACTATGAAACATGGGAAGTTTTTATGCAAGGTGGTCCTATAATCAGGATTGAATTTTGGTGGTAAAATGATGGTGGAGTTGCATAAGACAAATCAGAACATGCAAAAGCTAGTCAGAAATCAGAAGTTACCACAGCAGTCTGGGTAAGAGATAGTGAGTACTCAGGCTATGGAAATGTTTCTTGCGTTTTTGCACCACATTACTTAAGCTAAGAAGAGATGTCACCTTACTTTACAGGTTATACCACAGAGCAGCAAACATTGCTTTCCTGTTTTTGTAAATCAGGTTTGGAGTTCTCCTGTGGGTCAGCAGGTTAAGGTTCCGGCATGGCTGCTGTAGTGGCTTGGGTTGAGGTTGTTGTGTGTGTTTCATCTCTGGCCTGGGAACTTCACATGTCAGGGGCATGGTCAGAAAGAAAAAAAAATCAAGTTTGATTGGAGCCGAGCCACATCCATTTGTGTATGTATTGTTTATGGCTGCTCTCACCCTGTAATGATAGTGTTGAGTAGTTGTGACAAGGACTGTATGGCCCACAAAGCCTAAAATATTTACTACTGCTATCTTTAACAAAAAGTTCATGGATCCCTGGGTTAGAATGTATAGCTAGGCATCAGTTGAACCACAATGCATGTTCAGAGATACCTGTACCTGGCTACTTGAGTTAAGGGCTAATTTGTACCAACTTAATTCAAATCTGTTACTCTATACCTGTTTAGCTCCTTGTGTAGCAGCATAATAGTATTGGGAAGTAACCTTCTCACTGGTGGGTTTCCATGGGAATGGGAGATATATACGAATGTTCTGAGAGCAAGAGTGAAATATCCACTGTTGCACTAATGCAAGCTATTTCACAGAGCTCCATCTCTATGGCTTCTCTTAATTCAGGATTCTGTGCTCAACAGGGAGTGAATTGAGCCATAATCTTTTAAGTGACTGCCTAGTTAATTATCTACTCTTGTCCCAAATTTCCCATGCACAAGGTCTAAAATCTAGACTTTATGGAATGGTGTGGAAAGACTGTTTTGGTCTCTTGTTATATGTACATACATGTACACATAAAGATGACATATACCACATATGGTTATACACCTATCTTTCAAAATCTAGCTCTGGGTCTTGGAGCTTGCTCCTTTTTAATAAATACTGACCTGCCTCATTTTTAGTTCTGTAACAAAACTAGCATTTTCATCTTTGACTCTCGCACCGATTCAGAACTCACTTTGGGTTTGGCATATGCACACTGTGGTATATGCAATGATTGGCCAAAAGGGACCTGCTGTGTAACACAGAGAACTACCCAGTATTGTGTGATAACCTATATGGGGAAAGAATCTGAAAGAGAATGGATGTGTGTACTTGTATACCCGAATCACTTTTTCTGTACAACAGAAATGATCTCAACATTTTAAGTCAGCTATACTTCAATAGAAATTTAAAAATGAAAAAAAAAAAAAAAGAATGGAGAGGATGTGAAGTGAGTAGCCTCCTCAAATCCCTGTGTAGGACATAAAGTCTAGAAACTTCAAGATTGGATACTGAATGTCCCTTCAGGAACCTAACCATTGCTCAAGGAGATTAAGGCTGCTGCTAGTGTGGTTTGGAAGAGAGGTCTTTCGAAAAGGTGGGTCTCTCAGGATTCTGTTTATCATCTGTGACATCTTTACTGCTGGTAGTCACAGGTGTGTGGCTATTTTTATCAGGCATAAGCGATGGAAGCTAGGTGGCCGTTTTTGACCTTAGCAGCTGCACTGGGTATAAAATAAAAGTATCTTTTGGTTTGTACAGGTTTTTTGGCATTGATAAGTGGAAACATCTTTGTTCTCTTTACATGTTTCTCTGCAGGCCAGGATTTAGGAACAGTGGTGTGTATGGTATGGTTCCTGCCTTTTATAAAAGGGTTGGGAACAGTCATTGATTGACTCTCTCAAATTCTGTTCTTTAACTTGTTTTTACCTGTAACCAGTTCTAGGGTCAAAGTGGGGACAGTGGCAAGACCATCCCCTTGGTATCATGTGGTTTGTTGATGAGCTGTCGAAGCCATTGCTCTTTCTTATCCAACATGGTCTGAAATCGACTTTCCTTTGCTAAGCATACAACCTCCTCTGATGGCTATAAATTTCATGAGTTCAGCCTGGGGTTCAGACAGAGGCAGGATTTTGTTAGTGAATCTCTAAAGAGGTTATTGTCTTAAGTTAGGTGGAAGAACAACTCCCTGGAATTAATGGAGTTATTGTCAGCTCATCTTTTTAATAAGAGAAAATTGAAAAGCCTTATGTAGAAATCAGGGAATCAGGTTTGCTGAGACTCTCCTGGAGGAACTGGGTAGTTTTCAAAGCAGGCTTTCCTCTGAAGTAGGAACAAGAGCAGTGGGAGGTTGAAAGAAAAATAAAGTTATTTTGATTAGACTCCCAGAAGAAAAGAAGAATTTCACTAAAAGAGATTGAGGTTGAACAGATTAAGCTAGATAGATAGGAAAGGGGAAATGATATCTACTAGATCATAAAGAAAGATTGGAATCTTGGAGGCCAGGTGAGAGAGATCTGAAAGGCAGAAAGTGTTTGAGATCCTGGAGACCAGATGTTCTAGGAGATTCTTGGTCAAATTCTCATCTGCAGGCCTGATACCTCCCTGAATCCCACCACATGTTTGATGATTCAGTCATCCCTTATTTATGGAGAAAGAGGGAATTACTGCACTGGGAGTTAGCTATTGTTCTCAACTTAAGTCACATCAAAGTTTGTGTGTATTTTTATCAGAAGAGAGATTTTATATCATGAAAACATATGGACTATATAATGTTGTCCATGTATTCAAAAAACTGTAGTAGCTTGATCTTTGAGTCTATAAAACCTGCCTCAAATGATTGAATGTAATTATTGCTAATCATTTTTAGCCCAGGAAATTTTATTAAGAGGACCAGAGCACATCCACTTGCTGTCCTCTTTCACAGTGGTGGTCAGGGTATACGTAGAACACGCCTCTGTGCCTGCTTCCCTCAGCACAGGGAGTCCAGGCTGTGTGGGCATTTGAAAGCACTCATCCTACAAGCAAAAGGCTAAAACCCTTGAGTAATATTGAAATGTTGAGTAGTCTGTGTAGAGTCAAGGACAAAGTTGTGGTGACAAACCATATATTGACTGGTCTCTGAGTGGGCTCTATGACTTTTAGTTTTCTGAAATGTCTGCCTCCTTGACTATTGTAAAAGAAACACAGTTGGGTCTTATTCAAAGATGTTGGCTAGCACCTGAAATACCAGCCTAGGCTGCTGAAAAACAGAAAAGAAAACATAGCCGTATATTTCTTGTCATGGGGGCACTAAGAGAGTTACCAGATCATGGAAATGACTGGGTTACAAAGAGATTCAACAGGGGAGAGTGGGCAAGATCTGTGAGAGACCCCAGGGAGCAAGAAGCCCCTGTTGTGAGAAGCTTCTTAATGCTGTGGATAAGGAGTCAAAATAAAAGCCCTGGGGGAGCTTGGAGACTGGGATGGGAATGCTGAGCTTTTCGGATGGATTTGATTTGATTTGATTTGATATGATTTTTTGGTTTTTTTTGCCTTTTCTAGGGCCGCTCCCACAGCATATGGAGATTCCCAGGCTAGGGGTCTAATAGAGCTGTAGCCTCTGGCCTATGCTGCAGCCACAGCAACGAGGGATCCAAGCCACGTCTGTGACCTACACCACAGCTCACGGCAACGCCAGATCCTTAATCCACTGAGCAAGGCCAGGGATCGAACCACAACCTCATGGTTCCAGTCGGATTTGTTAACTACTGTGCCACGACGGGAACTCCATGGATGGATTTGATTTTAGAAGACTAGGGAAATGAGCACGAAAATTTTAATTAGAATTAGAGGAGTTTGGGGGTAGCACAGAAATTGTAGGTGGGAATGCAGCTGTTGGTTATCCCTCCAGGGAACGTTTCTGGGAAGTTTATGGAAGGATAAGGGAGAAGAGATAGGAAGGGGGAGACAGACTAATTGAGAATAAGTGGTAAAACAATAGATCGTGTGTAATCCTGAGTTAATTGTTGTCTGGTGGGGAGGTATTTCCTGATGCATTTTAGGGGCTCAAGGACAGACAAGATTAGTTTGAGCAGTAGGTGCTTTTTACAGACCAACCAAGATATCCTTGACTTTATTTCTTTTCATGGGGGCTCCAAGAAAATAAGCAAGTATAAGTAAGAAAGGTAAATATCTAGGAATAAAAGGGGGAAGGAAAAGGAAAGAAGGCTCTGGGATTTAGTCCTGCACAAGAAAGAGGAAGAAAGGACTCAGCTAGAAAATTAGGTTAAGATGGGAAAGACTCAGCTAGACTGCCTACTGCAATGAGTAGGAGGGCAGCAGAGGGAGATAGAACATTAGGGGTCTATCCTGCTATTACTAATAGAAGGAAGGGAAGGTACATTTCTGTGTGGCTGAAATGGGGAACATTATTCTCCCTTTTGGATTTCAAGGTGTCTGTTGGCTTGGAGCTAAGAGGAGTAGAAAACCCAATTTGGTGTTGAATCAGCAGCCTTCCCCAATCTAGTTTCACCACGTGCAAAAATAATATTTGGATCCACTTGCAGGCCTGAGACTGTATCTTAGTTTACTCAGAACTCAGTAAGAACTCAGTGGAGAGTGATCAATTAGACTAAAACATACCAGTACTTTCTGTATGATAGGCTCTACCCTAGTTCTCTACATGCATCCTTTTATCTAAACTTCTTCAAAGCCCTGTGCAGTGAATAGAAGTGCCCTCAGTGCATTATATTGAGGGGTTTATGAGATCAACATGAGTTATTATTGGTACTGTTAACCTTGACCATTTGCTTAAGGTGGTGGTTGTCAGATTGCTCTACTGCAGTGTTAATAATTTTTCCCTTTTCGTATGCCATTTGTTGTAGGCTGAATATTTGTGTCTCCTCCTTGCTGCCCTCTCAAATTCATATGTTGAAATCCTAACCCCCAAAGTGATGGTGTTAGGAGATGGGCGCTTTTGGGAGGTGATTAGATCATGAGGGCGGAGCCGTCATAGTTGTGATGACTACTGTTATAAAAGAGACCCCAGGGAGCAAGCCGTGTGAGGATACAATGAGAAGTCAGCAGTTTGCAACTTGAAGAGAGCTGACACCCTGAACCTGGACTTCTGGCTTCCAGAACTGTAAGAAATAAATTTATGATGTTTATAAGCTACCCAGTTTCAGGTTCTTGGTTATGGAAGCCCACATGGACTAAAATACCGTGTGAGGTTGTTATCAGCCCCATTTTACAGATGAAGAATGTGAACCCAGAGAGCTTTGGTAATTTAAGTGTTGAAATTGGAATTAGAAGGTTGGTTGCACAACTCCAGAGTTTGTATTCATACTGCCTCCATTAATTCACTTTGCTGAAGTGTTATTAGCTGAAACTCAGGGATCTATTCTGAGATGGGACCCTCTATATAAACACGTAACTATCCATTGGTTTCTTTTCTTCTTGTAGTGGTTTTTTGGTGGTGGGGGTGCATATAGTGCTATATGTTCTCCCTCTGCCCCAACCTCCATCCCATTATGGGCCTTTATGAAAATAATCATCAGGAGGTACTTGGCGTGGTTGTTCCTTTCAAACTCATAGGCTCGTGAGAGTGGAAAGCAAGAGACTGAAAAAAAAAAAAGTCAAACCTCTCTTGCCATCCTTTTTTACTAGGCTGTGTTTGGCAGCTGACTTGAAGCTTGTTAGGTCTGGAATATAGCTGATGAAATAAGGTGACCAAGACCTTCTTATTTCCTGGTATCAGGAGCATGATGTTTGGGAGAGAGCATCCCAAGAGAGACGGCTGTCTGCTACCTGAGCGTCGCCCACTTGGTCATTCATTCAATAATTTAGCTGGTCACACAACCAATTTTGGGCATCTTTTCTTCTAGATTATGATGATAGAACATAGAAGACAACAGTGATAATAATAATGGCAGTAATAACAACAATTTATTGGAGGCTTATATTGAACCAGACATTTGTGCTAAGCAATTTCACATGCTTTATAATCCCTGCTTAATAAACAGAGTGTGTTGTAATTTGCCCAAGATCACACAGCTTTGTAAAGGATAGAAATGAATAAGAACCTTACTTTTCCTTGAGGAATTCATAGACTGTAGACTGATGTGAAAAAAAAATTACAGTGAAAGAGTGTGTAAGAAATAAAGAGAATGGAAAGACTTTTTATCTTCTTTCTTTCTTCCTTCCTTTTTCTTTTCTTTTCTTTTTTTTTTTTCTTTTCTTTTCTTTCGCTGCACCCGCATCATGTGGAGGTTCCCAGGCTAGGTGCTGAATTGAAGCTGTAGGTGCTGGCCTACACCACAGCCACAGCAACACTATGTCTGAGCCGTGTCTGTGACCAGCACCACAGCTCACGACAATGCCAGATCCTTAATACGCTGAGAGAGGCCAAGGATCGAACCCTAGTCCTCATGGATACTAGTCAGGTTCTTAACCTGCTGAGCCATGACGAGAACTCTGAAAGACTTTTTTAAAAATATAAAAATAAGGATCCAGCATTGCTGTTAGCTGTGGTGTGGGTCACAGACCTGTCTTGGATCCCGCGTTGCTGTGGCTGTGGCTGTGGCTGTGGCAGGCACCCGCAGCTCTGATTCAACCCCTAGCCTGGGAACTTCCATATGCTGCAGCTGTGGCCCTGAAAAAAAAAAAAAAAAAAAAAAAAAGCAAAATTACACATACACAGTTATTTAATAATCTTTTATGTTTAATGTCCATCGGGCTTACCAAGAATCAGCACTCCTGGCCCTCTTTCTTAGACTTCGCATATGATAAACATCCTTTCCTTTCCTGTATCCTCCCACCCCTACCTCTTGCCCCTAATTCACCTAGGGAATTTTTATTGTTATAGGTGATGTGGCTTGAATTGCCCATTGAATTCCAAGCTCATACCTGAGTGTGCTGGCCTGGGAAATGGACCCAGCCCAGCACACCTTGGTAATCCTGGAGCAAGTAGACCAGCTGCATGGGGAGAAGGAATAGAACAACTGTTTCCTGTCTCCTCTGTGTCGGGAACATCCATTACTGTGTCTCCTACACAGGTCAGAGATACCACAGCTGCTAGGAGGACTGCCAGCCACTACGTAACCTCTCTTGATCAGCACAGTAGCATTTTGCTGGCTCTTTCTTGGTTTTCTGGATTGATGGGGTCAGGGCACAAGTGACATCCTTCTTATTGAATCTCTTTTAATTAGTAGCTTAATAGCCACTGTTCTTTTTCTTGTTACCTCACTGCCTTTGGGAGCCTTGATTCCTGTAAGGCAGCATATATTGAGTTCAGCCTCAGTGGTAGGCATACCCCAATTTGTTTCTGTAACCCTGGAGTGGGCCAACCAGCCTCCTATTTGCACACACTGGGTGGCTGTGCATGCAGGTTGATTGCTAAGTACTCATTTGCCCACTGTGGGTCTCTGAAATCACAAATATGGAGGTGGGATGGCAATGTGTGGGTGGAGGAGGGGTGGGTTGTTGTGTGCTGCCAGTGACAAGTGCCCCCATTGTGTCTGCTTTTCAATGTGCAGTCCTGGAGCTAATGACACCTCTCCATTAAATTGCAGTTTTGCTCTCAGTAGCTTTGCCCTATTGTCCGGGCCACTTGACCTGTCAAGCAGAGGAGAGGGTGTGTGGGAAAGGAAAATTCCCTCCCTGCTCATGGGGAGAGAAGCCTGCTCGCATTCTGAGGGGCCCTCAACTCTTCAGAGCTGGTTCGGCCTATCTCTAGACGTAATCATATGCAAATAAAACAAAGCCTTGGAGCTCTGGCTGTGCAGTGTTCTCTATCTGCACTGTGAGTCACCATGCCCATAGTAATGGCTTGCCTTGTAAGCCGCTATCAAGTGTGTGCGTGTTTTCCTTTTTGAGAGATGACAGTTCCCAAGTGAAAGGACACTTCAGCTCTGATAAAACTTTCCTTCTATTGTCTGAGTTTTGTGTTTGTTTTCTGGCAAAGCCCACTGCTGCCTGAGCATTGTGTGCTGCAAAACATTTTCCATTTTTGAACAGCGAGGCCAGCCAGGGTCTTTGGGGGGTTCTTACTAGTATTGCCTGAAGCGAATACCACAGCTCAATAGCAATTTAATATTGTAATCAGGGAGCAAACTGTGCAGTTTTGGCACATTGTGATAATTATTAACTACATCTATTAGTGTTACGGTTCTAGTAACTAATATTTACAAAAGGTTCCCTGTGTAGGGGAGACCTTGCCCAGACACAAATGTCTGAGTTATTCCTAAGTGATTGTCAGGGGCCCTTTGAGCCAATGTTCATGTTCACTGTTTAAAGATAAAGCATCAACCCTGAGAAATCAGACTTCAAAAAGCCTGCCTCATGAATAACAAATTCTCAGGATGTAAACCTATGCTGAGGTTTGGAACATTTGGGGAAGGTTTTCCTGGGAAAAAGAAATCCAAGAGATCAGTTGAGAAAGAGAGAATGAGAATGAGAAGAGCAAATTAAAAGGAAATATTGTTTAATTGGTATCACTCAGGAAAAGTTAAAAGCATGTTGCCCTTTATGTGGCAGTAAAGTGGCTTTGGAATATCAGGGTTTTGATTCTCTGGTGTGCTTATGGTGCATTGGGTGTTAGTGGGTGGCTTTTAAGGGTGGGATGCAAATGCTTGCTACCATCTCTAGCTTTTAGCACAGAGATTCAACAAAATCAGTTGGGCCAATGAAGCTGATAAAGGCAGATGCCTTCTTCAAGCCTCATAATTCTGCCATTGTTCAAGTGTTGTTCCCAGACAACATCAGTGCCTCCGTATCTATCATTTATAGAATAGCATCATATGTATTTTCCCTGAACCTTCTTCAAAGGATGTATTTGGTGCACAGAGTTTATTGCTAAGTAGTATTGTGAGTAAAAAAAATGGAAGGATTTTATGAACTTCAGAGAATTGTTCATTTACCAATTTGTTCATTTTTCATTATTCTTTTACTGTGCACCTACTATAGTATTGTTCTAGGAACTGGGGATACAGCAATGAAAAGACAGAACAATCTCTGCTCCCAGTAAGCTTGCATTGCTGTGGGAGAAGATGCAAAACAAGTAAATGAATGAATGAATAAATACAAAATAATTACAGAATAGTAACTACTATAAAGGAATAAAGCAGCATGGAAGAATAACTACAAGCTGGTTATGGAAGTCCTCTCTGAGCAGATGACATTTGACCAGAAACCTGAAATGAGAACAAATCAGCCATGTCTTTTTTGGAAAGTCCTTCTTGAAAAATCATTCATTTGTTATTCCACAGTGTTGGGTTTTTAATCTGTTATCTGTGAAACTCTTGGGCAACATTTCTCAGAGTGTTTTAAGGACCATTTCCAACAGGGTCATCCTGATGCTTGCTTAAAGTACAAATTCCTGGACTCCATTCTAGACCTACTTAGAATTTCTGGGGTGAGGCCTCGAAATCTGCATTTTGAAGCACTGCAATGAGACTGCTGAGCCCTTTCTAACTGTACACAAAATGTGCAATATATGCTGTACATCAGATCTCAAAGACTCCCCTCTTCATCCCGCACAGAAAAGCTAAGGAACAGGAAGGGAATTCGGCCTTTCCTATGTCTCATTGCATCTGCAGAGAGAAGGAATTTGGATATATATCAGAGACATTATCAAGTCTCCAGGGACACATAGTAATTTGCTGTAGTGGGGGTGTGGTTTTTTTTTATGGGAGGAGGGAAGTTCAAAATTCTCTTTACAGCATCACACAGGACTGGGTCAAGAGGATCCAGGATGATCAGTGTGAAAGTTGTATGGAGGTGAGGTATAATTGGGCTAAAAGTCAGTCTTAGGCCTGGACCTTAGAAAGAAAAACACTCACTTCTCTTCCTCATGGCTGGTAGCTAAGATAGATCTTGGGGTGCCTTCTACTGAGGAAGCACCTTCTCTTTCCCTGGGAAGGACAAGCAAGATCAAGTAGTGTTGAGAGTGGAAAGGCACAGAATGGATGGCTGAGGTTGGATGTAGTCTTGACTAGGGCTGGAAAATACAGGGAAGACATGTCATCATTTTCCCTTCTAATCCCTTGGCAGCCATTGGTCATCAGTCACAGAAGTTTCCTGCTTCATAACCAATCTACATGGATGCTCCAGGCATCTATTAGCATAGGCTTTTATTAACATGAAACTGGTTGCCGTCCCTGGGTCTTAAGGAGAAGGCAGTAGGGTTCTTTGAGGGTTAGTCATAAGCCAGCTGCTGTCTTCATTCATTCATTCAACAAGGATTTATTGGGATTTACTATATGTCGCATTATATGAGGTGCTGGAGATACAGCAGTGAATAAACAAAATTTCCTGTTGTGTTCTAGTTGGATGAGAGAGACAATAAACAAAGAAGTAAACATATGCATAATGTTAGGGAATGGTTAAGTGCTATGAAGAAAAATAAAATAGGAGTTTCCATCGTGGCTCTGTGGAAATGAATCTGACTAGTATCCATGCGGATGCAGGTTCAATCCCTGGCCTTGAGTAGTGGGTAAGGATCTGGTGTTGCTCTGGCTCTGGCGTGGGCCAGCAGCTACAGCTCTGATTTGACCCCTAGCCTGGAAACCTCCATATGCTGTGGATGCAGCCCTAAAACAAAGAAGAAAAAAAAAAAAAAGAAAGAAAGAAAAAGAAGAATAGAGAAGGTGGGATGAAGGGTACCAGGTTATTTTTTAAAAAGTACTCAATGGAAGTGACATTTAAGTAGAAAGCTGAATGAAATGAGGGAGTGAGCCCTGTGGATATCTCCATGGCAGAAGACCAGAAAGAGATTTCTAGTTAAAATGCTAACCAGTTAAAAGAAAAAATGCTAACCAGTGATAAGAGTGTGAAATTGCGTGGGAAAATATCTGGGCCATATGTTTCTTAGAAACCAAGAGTCAAGATCACAGCTGAATGTGGCCATTGTACTGAGGATGCAGAGCTTTATGAGGATGATCAGTCCATCTTCAGGCAGAACCAAATCATGGGAGCAGTGAAATAAGCTTCTAGGCTCAAGATGCTGTGTGATTAACTGAATGTAAACTAATCACCCATCATCTTTAATTATATATTTGAATATTTGCTATCTGCCTGGCATTGTCCTAAGGGCTTTACATATGTTGCCTTTACTTTTTACACTACTTTGAGGTAGGCTGTTATCAGCTCTATTGTGCAGATAAGCAAAGCGAAGCCCAGAGAGGTTAAGTAACTTGCTCAAAATTACATACCAGTAAGTAGCAGAAGGATTGGAACCTACCTAAACTGACTCTAGAACTCTGCATTACCTTGCCTCTCCGTTTTACTGTGTAAAATGATAATATCATGGAGTTTTAGTCTTTGTGTTTTTATTTTTGTGTTTTTATGATTTATGATTCATCCTCTGTATTTTTGTAGGTAGCTGCTTTTCCTTGAGGAGATTTAGGTTTGTGTTACAGAAGACAGACTTAATATTCAGTCTATTTGACTTTGAATATAGGCTCTTGAATTTCAAAAAAGGAAGGAAGTTGAGGATGAGTTTTATACCATCACAATAAGAATATAGGAAAATTCAGATTACCTTAGAAGAACTGTGGGTGGTATGGGGGTGGCGGGGGCAGGGCTGAGAAGGAAAGGCTGGAAATGGGGACAAGCCCTTGGTGCATTTATTGAGATTCTGCTGAGCACCATCAGCGGCATTACCAGAGAGGCCCATGGAAGCTGAGCCAATCCTGTAGAGTGTTCCTTGCATGTTAGCACAGCCAGGGGCCTGAGTGGAGGAATTGGGAAGAATGAGGCTCGCCTTCTTGGAATGGTCAAATGAGGGTCATCTGCTGCATCATTCAGTAGAAAGAGATGTACTTTTGCCCAGAGAACTGATTGAATTGTAGTCGAATGACCCAAGGGGTCATTGTACTCTTGTCTTGTACTCTTAGTGACCAAGAAGCATGGCGATGTAGAAGAGGAAGCCCAAGTACTGATATTTGATGAAGTTTGAGCAGATATGTGTGAGTGAGGCTGGTATGGTGAAAAGCAGTGCATTGCAATTATATAAACCAGTATTATCTGAGGGGGATGGAGGATCAATTTCCTGCCATGATATCACATGGCAGAAATAAGCAAGATACTTATGTGCTGGGGTTTGGAAAACTAAGAGGAAAGGTTGGAATTCAAAGAGCTTCTGAGTTTCTGCAATCACAGAAAGTATATTCTCACTAAGTATAAAAATATTTCATTGTTTTGTTTGTTTATTGAGTATTTTATTAGTCTCACAACAGTAGCTCTGTTGTTAAGCATAGGGCCTAGGACCTAGGAGACATTAAATAGCATTTATTCAATGAATGAAGGCTGAGCTTTATATTTGCAAATGAAAATACTATAAAATACTTTAAAAACTTAAAAATTTTCTTCACTAGATGTTGCTTTTCATAAACTCTATTTCTCTCTGGAGAACTATTAACTGCACAAAAATCAATAGTGTTTCTGAAAAAGAGCAAAATAGTATTTTTACTTTTCAGTTAGAAAATGTAATTGTACAAAGTACTTCATTTATATGATCAACAGAACTATAAAATATCTTAGAATTTGTGTGAATAACATTCATAATACCTTTTGGAAGAATCTTATAATACAAACCATTGAAGGGAACAAATGAAGACTGAATAGAATGAAATAGAGTAGTATCTAGAAACCCGAAAAAAATAAAATTCTCTTTACAATACCAAGTGTAGATAAAGGGATGGTGAAATAAGAGTTTGCCCATACACCTTGTGGGAAAGTAAAGTGGTATAGCCACTTGGGAGAGCAATGGACATTATTATAATAGTGATAAATTGGAGATAAACAAATGTCCTTACATGAATAGGGAAATGGATAAATAAATTCTGGCTGTATTTATTTACACATTGGGCTAGAACCACATAGCAGTTAAAGATGAATAAAGTAAGTCTAAATTTATCACATTGATTATATCTCAACATGTAATGTTAAGTGAAAAAAAATCAAGTTATATATAAATACATATAATACAATATCATATGAACTAAAACACAACACTACATAACACATTCTTTATGATCAGATGGGTATAGTTAATGCAGTTAAAGCAGCTAAGGTGTGAAAAGGCACAGTGCTCTTCTCTGAAGTGGGAGTAAAGGAAATGAGCTAGGGAGGGAGATGGAGCGACTTGGCCTAATCAAGTGTGTTTCTTGTATATATTGAGGAATATTTAAAAATATTGGGCCATATAACACATTTTTTTGTTATATTATTCTTTATATTAAATTACTTTTCCTTTTCCTGTTTTGGCTCATTATCAATGAACCTGACTAGTATCCATGAGGATGCGGGTTTGATCCTTGGCCTTGCTCAGTGAGTTAAGGATCTGGTATTGCCGTGAGCTGTGGTGCAGGCTGCAGATGTGGCTGGGATCTGGTGTTGCTGTGCTGTGGTGTAGGCTGGCATCGGTAGCTCTGATTCTACCTCTAGCCTGGGAACTTCCTTATGTTGCAGGTAAGGCCCTAAAAGGCAAACAAAACAAAACAAAAAAACCCATAAAACTTTACCGAATCTTTGCAAGTGAAAACACACACATTCACAGGTAACAACCCCACTGTAATTCTTTATAACTTAAGAAAAAAAATTGATCTTGCTAGTTTTCTCTTTGTGCAGCACCCAATAGATTAAGGTTTCTTTGGTAAGATCTCCTCAAATGAAATAACAATTTCCATAAATATGTAAAATACCAGGACTAATTAGCCAGGTTAAAATAAAAAAAATATATACCTAAGAAATATAATAGGAAAAGATATTCTTTAAATTTTCCATCAGACCAAAAAGGACACTCAGAGAAGAGTTTACTTTGTAATCCACAGAGAAACATCCCTTGTATGATCTCAAAGAGCAAAACTGAGGTCAATGTGAGAAGACTAGAAGAAGAGAGATTTTGAATCTATATTAAAAAAGAAAATGACTAATGATTTAACAGCATTAGAATGTGTCTTTTATTTATATCATAGTCCTGGGCAGCACTCCTGGGTGGATATTCAAGTTTTCCATCTCCTTTCCTATTGTGCTGCTATTTTATCAGTATGTCCATGGATGTCAGCAAAGGGGAAGAGAAAGATGAGGGTCATGCAGAAAGTTTTGGTTCCAGGCCAAAAAATGGTGGCCATCATTCCTTTCTTCCATCAGTAGATTTGCCCAACCCCAATCCCATGACTTTAACTGAAAAGAGCTGAGCAATGCAGTCTTCCAGTATGGCAAGAAGAAGAAAAGAAAATAGGGTTTGAATACTTGGTACTGTCTCTGTCAGAGATGCTAAAGCAGAAGAGAGAGTGAAAAAGGTAGAGCTTTTTATTTTATTTATTTTATTTTTTGCAATGTCCTCTTCACTCCCCTCCTCTAGGGGGAAAGATAACAACAGCTATAAATTGCTGCCTGGAATAAGTCCCAGTTGTAATAGGAGGATAGAAGGCCAAAGAGATGACATAGTTAGAAAACTTAGAAAAACCTAATATGTTCCAGTCAGCAGGACCTGATGGCTTGCCCTGTAGGATACTGAATGAATTTTCAACTTTCATCTTAGGACTATTAGCCAGTGTTTCCCCCAAATCACAGAGGATTGGAAAAGCCCCCAAGGATAGCAAAAGGGTAAATGAGGTACCCACATCCAAGAGAAAGATAGGATGACCTTGGAAATTTTCAGACATGTGGGCTTGACATCAATACCTCAGAAGATCTTGGAATAAATCATCAAATAATCAATTGGATAGCACCTGAAAGAACATAAAATACTAAGTAGCAATCAGTAAAGCTTTGTAAAGAGCAAATAGTGCCAGGCCAATTTAATTTCCTGCCATGATTGTGAGAGGCTACGTACACCAGGGGAATCGATAGATGGGATCTATCTAAATTTTAGTAAAGATTTTGATTTCTTAAACCAGGCATTGTCTTTGACATGTTAGAAGAGTATGTTCCCATCTACGCTTCTGTTAGAGGCTGGAAGGCATCACCCCAAGGGAAGTTATCATTGGCCTGATATCAATCTATTGGGACACATTGAATGCTGTCCCAGAGGTATTGGGGCCAGGATCTATCCTACTCAATAACTATATTGATTGCTTGGATGAAGGAATTAAGACTCTGCTCATTAAATTTGCAGCTGGCACTAAATTAGGTGGGGTTGTTACTGCTGTGCAAGACAGAAATAAAATTCAAAATGGCCCTGACTCATTGAGAAAATGGCTCTACAAAACTGGGATAAATTTCAACAGGGACAAGTGTAAAGTGGCACAGGTGCCCCCACAGCCCTAGAACAGTGCCTTGGGCATACTTGACACTCAGCAAATATCTTCAGTGCCTTCCTTGTGGGGTTGTTGTGAGGATCAAAGTGTGATAATGATGCGGAAGTACTCTATAAACCACAAACTGCCTTACAAATGAGAAAGGTCTGCACCAATGTGAAGAAAGTTATTATTAAAGGCAAGTAAATATGCCCTGAGAGGCAATGGGAAGGGAACTGTAGCCATTTAAGCAAGAGAAGAGAAGAATCAGGGATGATGAGTGTAACCATTTTATGAAGGTATTAACAAGAGAGATGATTAGCTCTTCTCCATTTGTGTCAAGGAAAAAGGGGCTCCAATGATACAAGATGGATTTCAGTTAGATGTGAAGAAGAACTTCTTATCTAGGTTGGGTCCACCTCTGGGAGGTGCCCACTCTTCCCTTGCCTCACAGGTGTTACATTTGTCCACTGTTGGCCTTTCTAGTTCACTGTGACTCCCTAAGAGTAGGGTCTCCACAAGTCCCTGTCATAGCCCTTGTGTCCAGGACAGGACTTGACATATAGCATATGCACAATAAATATTTGTCGGATGAGTGAATGTCTGGTGTACCAAATATAGGCTCAGATCCTGGGCCTTCATTCTCAGAGAACTTAAAAATGGGAGTGATTTATTCTAAGGGATGAGATGTTCTTTCCAACACTGATTTCATGATTCTATGTATGTAAAAAAGAAGTGAAAGTGTTCATGATATATTCTCACCCCAGTCTTTGCTTTGGTTCTGAAACTGCTGATGGATGGGATGATTGGCAAGCGGGGAAGGAGGCAAAATTGTGTGGCTCTCAGTCCTGTCCCCACCTCTTCCCTGTGAAGAACCTTTATGAACAGAGAACCTTATGAAGAAAAAAGAAAGTGGAGAAGAGGGGCTACGTTCAACTTTCCTATTGAAATTGGATCCACTTTGTTCATCTCAGCTGTTTGTTGGCATTCTTCATTTCTAGATCTTCTGATCCAAGCTGCGAAAGCCATAATCAGTGGCCTGATGCTGAGATATTCCCATCCCAATTCTGCCCTAAGGCTTGGAGAGGGCAGGATTGCTAGGGGAGGTCCCCATCCCCATTGCTAGGGTATTTATTTCAGACAGATTCTAGACTCATTTTTTATTTTTCCCCACTGAAGCCTATTTTCAATGAATTATTACAGAATTAATACATACCTTTAAAATTATATGCATTATTTAGTTTTAAAGGAAAGCCATGCATTTTACGTGAGTATTCTAGAAGTATGCCCAGAAGAGGTCATTCTTTGGAGCAATCAACGCAGATGGCTTCCCTGCAACATCTAAAATTATCCTTAGTGGCTTGGAGCTGGGAGTGTCCATTCCCCTTGTCAGCTGCTGAGTAAATGAGATGAACTAAGCATACATTGAAGCATGTAATCAAAGGCAGGGGTTCTGAATCTTGGGCTTAGCATTGGCCTGTGATGGGTCAGTGAACCCTTTATGGCCAAAATACATTTCCCTGTGTATATGAATATGTGCCTTTTCCTGGGGATGGGTTCCTTTAGTAAAGACTATCCTGGGGTTTTAAAAGGAAGTACGGTGGCAAGAAGGTTGGATCAGTCCTACCTAGACAGAAGAGATGGCAGAGAAAGTACTTTGGTGCAATTTGTGATATAGGAAGCACCTACTGCCGGTGGCTGTTCAAACATGGGAGCCAGATGGGTAGTCACCGTCATCTGAGAGAGCTGTTTGTTGGTAGGAGAATGCAGACCAGTGTGTCGAAATGCAGGCCAGTCCAAGGAGGATGGATGCTGGCAAAAGGATGGGAGGAATGAGCCTCTGTCCCATACTCAGAGGTTGTGTGTAAAATTATTTTCTAAAATAGTACAATCCTATTAGAACCCCTTTCCCACTGGGCTAGTGGGAAAGCTAATCTCACTTATTTTAGGGCTCTAGAGCCATAACAGCATTCTAGAGGGCTGACACAATTTCAAGTCATAGAGAGACCCTCTGGAGGCTGGTTGTATGTCTTCCTAAGTCATTGATGAAATGTCCATTGTCTAGTCTATGTCTGGACAGAAGGCAAGATAACTGGTTAGAATTAGGGGCTTATGGATTGTACCTCTGTGAGGTGAGTATGGGGGCTTGATTGGAGAGGTGAAACTCAGACAAAGTAGAAACCAAAGAATTTGGGGGAATTAAGGGACTGGGTCTTATTAATGAATAGGAACAAGATTTAGGGAGAACATGTGAACCCAGCAGTGATGACTGGGCCTGTGGCTAGTGTAAGGTCATGCTGGAGCAGCAGGATATGCTGAGACAGTTGATACACTTTTGGCCTCAGGCAGAACTGGCTCAGGAATTGGGGTGGAACTGAGTCTGGAAATGAGAGACCTCCCTAGGAAAGTCTAAGGGAGGCCAAGGCCAAGGCCAAAGACATGACTGTACACATGGAAGAGCCTGTGCAGGCCTGACAAGTTTGGTATTCCATCAAATAATAATGAGTCTGCATTTACCTTGAACTGCAAAGTCCTTACTTAAAAAGTCAAACTGTCTCAAACTTCAGTTCTCTCTTTCCTTCAACTATTGGATATAAATATTTCACTTTGTAGCCTTTAACATAGCAACTGCAAGGTTTCTGTCTAAAGTAGGGAGGCTGTTTGATGGTAAATATATTGGGACAAACTGGCACTACTGATGCTGGCAGAAATAGCAAGCATATCGAGAGTAACGATGCTGTCTGTCACGTGCCTTTAGATTCTGGGATGTTAAGGTTAATACTGATTACTGCTGCTTTCATCATTATTATGTTAAAAAAATGAAAGCCAGAAAATGAAAATGTGACTTTACTTAAGTTTCCTGTCACTTTAAGAAACCCAGAGGATCAGACATTAGGGAAGCCTCACAACGTCCGGAGTAAACTAAGGCAGGTGAGGATTAAACAAATGTCCATCAACAGAGGATTGGATTCGGAAGATGTGGTATATATACACAATGGAATACTACTCAGCCATAAAAAAGAATGACCTAATGCCATTTGCAGCAACATGGATGGAACTAGAAAATCTCATACTGAGTGAAATGAGCCAGAAAGACAAAGACAAATACCATATGATATCACTTATAACTGGAATCTAATATCCAGCACAAATGAACATCTCCTCAGAAAAGAAAATCATGGACTTGGAGAAGAGACTTGTGGCTGCCTGATGGGAGTGGGAGGGAGTGGGAGGGATCGGGAGCTTGGGCTTATCAGACACAACTTAGAATAGATTTACAAGGAGATCCTGCTGAGTAGCATTTTGAACTTTGTCTAGATACTCATGTTGCAACAGAAGAAATGGTGGGGGAAAAAATGTAATTGTAATGTATACATGTAAGGATAACTTGATCCCCTTACTGTACAGTGGGAAAATAAAAAATAAAAAAAAAATAAAAATAAATAAAAAACATAAACAAAAACAATTTATTCCAAGTCCAGTCATGGCTCATTTGTGGAGAAGAGACCAAGGCCATTGTTCCTAACTCCCAGCTTCTTCCTCGTAGTAAGTACTGAGGTGCTACAATCCATGCCCCAACCTAGTAATGTGTAATAGTTTCCAAATACATGTTCTCCTTTTTTTTATTCACTCCCTTTCCCTTGTTTCTTCTCTCAAACAAGTACAGTTCCTATTAGAGTAATATTTATATTTTTAGCCTTGCTTTGCAGTTGAGAAAATGGTGACGGAGAGCTTTGACGATGCCCTTGTCTGAGGCAGGATGAGGGGCGCATGTTCCTGGGACTGCTTTTCATCCTTAGATGCCCTGATTATATAATATTCAGAGCAATGTCCTCTGGAAGGTGTCTCTCTTGGAGGCTTCTTCATTTAGAGCGATGCTTCTGTACCTAAAAATGATTTTAAAATCCCTTTTCAACCAATAAGTGTATCCCCAATGAAATTTCATTTCCATTTAAATATACTAGGGTTGGAATTTTTAGGGTGGATCTGTTAGGAGGCCTGGACACATGAGGTAGCTGGGGAAATATATATTTGAGGGCAGGGGAGATGAAAGGGGGACTTTATACCCTAATGGTAAATATGACTTACCATTAAATGGTAAAAATGACTTGCTGTAATATATTCCAGTTCCAAGCTTACCTCGCCATTCTCCCCAAAGCAATTTCTGAAAGGATTTAGTTTTTATCCCTATTGCTAATAGTTTCAATGTTTCTGTAATAGCCACAGCACCAACAACATCACCTAAACATACTATTGTTTTCTGAGTGCCTGGCACTATTCTAAATGTTTTGCGTATTTCAACTCAATATTGTAACAAGCTTGTGAGGTAGATGTTAGTATCACTTTCATTTTACAGATGATGAAACTGAGGCACAGGAAGACTAAGTAATTTTGCTAAAGTCACACAGCTAGTAAGTGTGAGAGACAGAATTCATACCCAGGCAATTGACGATAGAGTCCTGAATTGCCTCTTTAGATTGCTTGGCTATTCTGTTAGTTACTTGGAGAGTCATCTTGTTGTCTTTCCTTCCCACATTTAATCTGTCCCAAAGCAACAGAATATACATTCTTCTCAAGTACTATGGAACATTCTCCAAGATAGATCACATTTCGGGCCGCAGATCAAGCCTTGGTAAATTTAAAAAAGTTGCAGTTATACCATGCATTTTCTCTAACCACAATGCTATGAGACTAGAAATCAACTACAAGAAAAAAAAACAAAACAAAAAAACAGCAAAAAGCACAATCTCCTGGAAGCTAAACAATATGCTACTGAACAACCAATGGATCATTGAAAAAATCAAAGAGGAAATCAAAAGATACTTAGAGACAAATGACAATGAAGATATAAAACCCGACAATCTATGGGACACAGCAAAAGCAGTTCTGAGAGGAAAGTTTATAGCAATACAATCTTACTTCAAGAAAGAAGAAGCTCAAATAAACAGCCTAATCTTGCACCTAAAAAATTAGAGTAGGAAGAGCAGACAAGGCCCAAAATGAGCAGAAGGAAAGAAATCATAACAATCAGAGCAGAAATAAATGAAATAGAGACAAAGAAAACAGAGAAGATGAATGAAACCAAAAGTTGGTTCTTTGAAAAGATCAACAAAACTGATAAACCTTTAGCCAGACTCATCAAAAAAAAAAAAGGTAGAGTTTTGTCCGGATAGATGCCCAAGAGTGGGATTGCGGGGTCATATGGAAGTTCTTTGTATAGATTTCTAAGGTATCTCCAGACTGTTCTCCATAGTGGCTGTACCAGTTTACATTCCCACCAACAGTGCAGGAGGGTTCCCTTTTCTCCACAGCCCCTCCAGCACTTGTTATTTGTGGATTTATTAATGATGGCCATTCTGACTGGTGTGAGGTGGTATCTCATGGTAGTTTTGATTTGCATTTCTCTTATAATCAGCGATGTTGAGCATTTTTTCATGTGTTTGTTGGCCATCTGTATATCTTCCTTGGAGAAATGTCTATTCAGGTCTTTTGCCCATTTTTCCATTGATTGGTTTTTTTGCTGTTGGGTTGTATAAGTTGCTTATATATTCTAGAGATTAAGCCCTTGTCAGTTGCATCATTTGAAACTATTTTCTCCCATTCTGTAAGTTGTCTTTTTGTTTTCTTTTTGGCTTCCTTTGCTGTGCAAAAGCTTTTCAGCTTGATGAGGTCCCATGGGTTTATTTTTGCTCTAATTTCTATTGCTTTGGGAGACTGACCTGAGAAAATATTCATGATGTTGATGTCAGAGAGTGTTTTGCCTGTGTTTTCTTCTAGGAGTTTGATGGTGTCCTGTCGTATATTTAAGTCTTTCAGCCATTTGGAGTTTATTTTTGTGCATGGTGTGAGGGTGTGTTCTAGTTTCATTGCTTTGCATGCAGCTGTCCAGGTTTCCCAGCAATGCTGGCTGAATAGACTTTCCTTTTCCCATTTGATGTTCCTGCCTCCCTTGTCAAAGATTAATTGACCATAGGTGTCAGGGTTTATTTCCGGGTTCTCTATTCTGTTCCATTGGTCTGTCTGTCTGTTTTGATACCAGTACCACACTGTTTTGATGACTGTGGCTTTGTAGTATTTCTTGAAGTCTGGGAGAGTTAGGCCTCCTGCTTGGTTTTTGTTTCTCAGGATTGCTTTGGCGATTCTGGGTCTTTTGTGGTTCCATATAAATGTTTGGATTGTTTGTTCTAGTTCTGTGAAAAATGTCATGGGTAATTTGATAGGGATTGCATTGAATCTGTAGATTGCTTTGGGTAGTATGGCCATTTTTACAATATTGATTTTCCCAATCCAGGAACATGGAATATCTTTCCATTTCTTTACATCTTCTTTGATTTCTTTGATTAAAGTTTTATAGTTCTCGGCATATAGGTCCTTTACCTCCTTGGTCAGGTGTATTCCGAGGTATTTGATTTTGTGAGGTGCAATTTTAAAAGGTATCGTATTTTTGTATTCCTTTTCTAATATTTCATTGCTGGTATACAGAAATGCAACTGACTTCTGAATGTTAATCTTATATCCTGCTACTTTGCTGAATTTATTAATAGTTCAAGGAGTTTTGGGGTTGAGTCCTTAGGGTTTTCTATGTATAGTATCATATGACCCCGCAATCCCACTCTTGGGCATCTATCTGGACAAAACTCTACTTAAAAGAGACATGTGCACCCGCATGTTCATTGCAGCACTATTCACAATAGCCAGGACATGGAAACAACCCAAATGTCCATCGACAGATGATTGGATTCAGAAGATGTGGTATATATACACAATGGAATACTACTCAGCCATAAAAAAGAATGACATAATGCCATTTGCAGCAACATGGATGGAACTAGAGAATCTCATCCTGAGTGAAATGAGCCAGAAAGACAAAGGCAAATACCATATGATACCACTTACAACTGGAATCTAATATCCAGCACAAATGAACATCTCTTCAGAAAAGAAAATCATGGACTTGGAGAAGAGACTTGTGGCTGCCTGATGGGAGTGGGAGGGAGTGGGAGGGATCGGGAGCTTGGGCTTATCAGACACAACTTAGATTTACAAGGAGATCCTGCTGAGTAGCATTTTGAACTTTGTCTAGATACTCATGTTGCAACAGAAGAAATGGTGGGGGAAAAAATGTAATTGTAATGTATACATGTAAGGATAACTTGATCCCCTTGCTGTACAGTGGGAAAATAAAATTAAAAAAATTATAAAATAAGGGGGAGGGCTCAAGCCAATAAAATTAGAAATGAAAAAGAAATTACAACTGACTCCACAGATACAAAGGATCATAAGAGACTACTATAAGCTTAAATCCTTTTGATTTTCCTTCATGGCATTTTCTTATATACCCCTTCATTTTTATTCAAACTACTGTTAAGATAAGGTCTCTACTACTTTCCTCTGGCCTCTGGGGTCTTCACTAATCCAGCCAGAATATTTCTGCTTTCTGAGATACTGCTCCTAAAATAGGCATCCTCTGAACACAGATCATAAATGGATATCAACCCCACATTTAAGAGGAAAATCCCTCTTCTGGCACTGCAGACCTTCCCCGTTTGCCATCAACTTGACTTTCTAACCCCATCTCCCATTGCCCCTACACAATCCCCTGCTTCAGTGAGTCTAGGAGTATACTGAACTCACCATAGGCATCCCTGCCTTTGCCTTTGCTCTGCCTGCCTGGAATACCTGTTTGCCTCAGCATCATTTTAAGTCTATTTGTTCTTCAAAGTCTCAGCTTCTCTTTAAACTTCCCTTCTCTCAATTTCTACAGCACTTATTTATCAAACTTGTAGCGTGTTTAACTTAAAATTCTCCTTGTGCCTGTTGAAACTTGGAGACAGATATGAGAAGGCATGCTTGCATGGGAAAACTCTTTTCACATGTATTTTTCCTCTCTATTTGGAAGAGACAGACGTCAGGATCATAATAATATTGATGATTCAGTGATCATGTACTGGTTCAGAAAATTCATGAGTCAAAAAATACAGGAATAGGATTGACCCAACTGGATGGACCCAACTGGAAGATTGTTCTGATTTATTAAACTTTTTCCTCCAAGTTAGATAAGGTGGTTGAGCATATAGTAACAAGTCACCCTCTCCTCTGCCTACATTCTGGAAAGAAATTAGTCAATGAGGTCAAAGTTACCTGTTTCTGAGGCAATGGGAAAGAAGTGGAGTGGAAAGACAGTTCTTTGATGGCCAGACTGGACTTGGGGACACGTTTTAAGTTCTGAGTCCTGGTTGTAGGCAGGGGCGGTTGTAGTCGATGTTTCCTCTGCTCTGTCAAGAAGATGCTCTGGGACCTAGCTTTATTGTTTAGCATCCTCTGGGAAGGGAGAGATGGGGATCTTTGAAGCTGAGGTTTATCCATCTCTTTTGTGGTGCTAGTCATTTTTTATTTACTTTATTTTTTAATTTGGTCTTTTTAGGGCCACACCCACGGCATATGGAAATTCCCAGTCTAGGCATCGAATCGGAGCAGCAGCTGCCGGCCTACGCCACAGCCAGAGCAACACCAGCATGTGTGATCTACACCACAGCTCACAGCAGTGCTGGATCCTTAACCCACTGAGTAAGGCCAGGCATTGGACCCTCATCCCCATGCATACCGGTTGGGTTCATTACTGCTGAGCCACATTTTTTAAAGGAATGTAGGTGGTTTCCATCTCCATATCTCTCTTCCTCTCATGGCGGAGACAATATGTTAAACCTCTGTACATCTACTATAGTTTTAGCATAGGCTTTTATGTGAGCTTAAAGTAGATACTTAATAGATAAGTCTATTGGTCATGGTCATATCAGAGAATCTTCTTTCGAGTCTAACCCATACTTAATGATTTTCAAGTTTGGAGAAGCCTTGCCTAACTCCAAACACTATCCTAGGAGAAAGAATACAAAATTCATAAAGATGCCCAGGTAAATGGCAATGAAATTTCATCTGAGAAGTTTGGTGAAAAATACCATAGGAAAGGAGTTTTCACTCTGCAAGCATGATAGGAAGCAACATGGTTAACTTGACAGAGTTTTGAAAGGTGTTGTTACTTGAAGGTACAAATTTGACTGAAATAAAGGTTGTGCATTTAAAGGAGGACCCAGGAGTTCCCGTCATGGTGCAGCAGAAACAAATCCAACTAGGAACCATAAGATTGTGGGTTTGATCCCTGGCCTCGCTTAGTGGATTAAGGATCCTGTGTTGCTGTAGCTGTGGTATAGGCCAGCAGCTATAGCTCCTATTCGACTCCTAGCCTGGGAGCCTCCATATGCTGCGAGTACAGCCCTAAAAACCAAAAAAAAAAAAAAAAAAAAAAAAAGAAAAAAAAAAGAAAAAGAAAAAAAAGGAGGACCCATGAGGCTCTGTGTGGGGCTATTTTGGCTATTTTAATTGAACTGGCTGAGTTACTGGGAATGAGATGTATTTAGGGACAACCTCCAGAGTCTGAGTTCTCCATGAAGTGGGCTTATTTGTGTAAGGCCCTGGCTTTCCACCAGGATGTCTGCTGACCTCAGGATGTGTTTAAAGAACTGCTTTATGTATTTCTACAAAACTTTTTGAAATTTTGAATGAAACTTTTTTTTTCAAACATATCTGCAGAGCTGAGATGAATTTACACATTTATAATTTCTAGCCAATAGATTTCTAGTGTGAATTGTTCATTACTCATTCATTCATTAACTCATTCAGTATGTTTCAGTATGTTTAAACCATGTGTTAAAACTCTGATCCGGAGTTCCCGTGGTGGCGCAGTGGTTAACGAATCCGACTAGGAACCATGAGGTTGCGGGTTCGATCCCTGCCCTTGCTCAGTGGGTGAACGATCCGGCGTTGCCGTGAGCTGTGGTGTAGGTTGCAGACGCGGCTCGGATCCCACGTTGCTGTGGCTCTGGCGTAGGCCAGTGGCTAAAGCTCCGATTAGACCCCTAGCCTGGGAACCTCCATATGCCGCGGGAGCGGCCCAAGAAATAGCAACAACAACAACAAAAAAAAACCAAAACTCTGATCCTATAAAAGATGAATAAGATCAGGCCTCCCTCAAGAATTTTATTACTTCGCAGAGGAAGACAGTCATTTAAAGAAATGCACTAAAATGTTATAGATGCTGATAAAATATCTATGGGATTCCTGGTGTCTTTGAGAGAGAAAGAGGGAGGTGGGGAGAGACTGACCACTGGGATGCAGGGATGGTCAGAAAAAAATTCCCTGAAGAAGAAATTCTTGGACTGAACTTGAAGAAGACAATTACCAGATAAACAGATGAGTAGGCAAGTGGAGCAGAGGGGAGAAGGCATTCTAGGCATTCTAAGGGAGAAGGTGCAACTGGCTGAGCTCCCTTAGGGACCTCACTCAGTCTTGTTTGGTTGAAGAATAGAGTGTGAAGTGACAGAAGAGGCAGAAGAGGCATCCAGGTTACATTCAGATGGTCTTGTGTACCCAGCTCAGGAGTTGGTGCTTTGTGTTTAGTCATTGGAAGGTTGTTTGTTTGTTTTTATGAAACAAAATCATGGATTTTCTTTGCAAAGCATCAGTTTCTGCAAAAGTGTCTTTTCTGTTCTAGGATTGAATTCAGGACCCCACGCTGCATTTAGTTACCACATCTCTCTCTCCTCCAATTTGTGACATGTCCTCAATCTTTCCTTGTTCCTCATGACTTTGACATTCTGGGGGAATGTGGACAAGGCATTGGTAGAATGTCCTTCTATTTGGATTCATTGATGTTCTATGATTATACTGGGGGTATGGATTTTTTTTGTTATTTCCCCAATACAATTTTTTTTTCCTATGGTACAGCAAGGTGACCCAGTTACACATACATGTACAAACTCTTTTTTTCATACATAACCACACTCCATTATAATTGAGTAGACATCGTTCCCAGTGCTACATAGCGGGATCTCATTGCTAATCCAAAAGTAATAGTCTGCATCTATTAACCCCAAGTTCTCAATCCATTCCACTCCCTCTCCCTCCCCCCTGGCAACCACAAGTCTATTCTCCAAGTCCATGATTTTCTTTTCTGTGGAAAGGTTCATTTGTGCCATGTATTAGATTCCAGATATAAGTGATATCATATGGTATTTGTCTTTCTTCTTCTGACTTACTTCACTCAGTATGAGAGTCTCTAGTTCCATCCATGTTGCTGCAAATGGCATTATTTTGTTCCTTTTTATGGCTGAGTAGTATTCCATTGTGTGTATATACCTCATCTTCATAATCCAATCATTTGTCAATGGACATTTGAGTTGTTTCCATGTCTTGGCTATTGTAAATAGAGCTGCAATGAACATGCAGATGCATGTGTCTTTTTTAAGGAAAATTTTGTCCAGATATATGCCCAAGAGTGGGATTGCTGGGTCATATGGTAGTTCCTCCATACTAAGCTCCATAGTGGTTGTACCAGCTTACATTCCCACCAACAGTGCAGGAGGGTTCCCTTTTCTCCATACCCTCTCTAGCATTTGTTATTTGTGGACTTATTGATGATGGCCATTCTGACTGGTGTGAGGTGGTACCTCATGGTGGTTTTGATTTGCATTTCTCTAATAATCAGGGATGTTGACATTTTTTCAAGTGCTTGTTGGCCATCTGTCTATCTTCCTTGGAAAAATGTCTATTCAGGTCTTTTTGCCCATTTTTCCATTGGGTTGTTGCCTTTTTTGCTGTTGAGTTGTGTAAGTTGTTTGTATATTTTAGAGATGAAGCCCTTGTCCGTTGCATCATTTGAAACTATTTTCTCCCATTCTGTAAGTTGTCTTTTTGTTTTCTTTTTGGTTTCCTTTGCTGTGCAAAAGCTTGTCAGTTTGATTAGGTCCCATGGGTTTATTTTTGCTCTTATTTCTGTTGCTTTGGGAGACTGACCGGAGAAAATATTCATAAGGTTAATGTCAGAGAAGGTTATGGATTTTGAGGAAGAATACCACAGAGGTGAAGTGCCCTCTCAGTACATCATATCAAGGGATGCATGAGACCGATATGACTTATTACTCATGATCTTAACCTTGATCACTTAATTAAGGTAGTGTCTGTCAGATCACTCCACTGCAATGTTATTATTTTTCTCTTCCCATGTTCCATTTATTTATTGGAATATGGAATATCCCAATATCCCATATTCCAACAGCTATGGACTGGAACTGTCTGTGTCTCCCCCCGCCCCCCCCCCCCCCCCCCGCCAAATTCATGTGTTGAAATCCTAACCCAAGGTGATCATATTAAGAGATGGGGCCTTTGGGAGGTGATTAGGTCATGAGGGTGAAGCCCTCATGAATGAGATTAGTGCCCTTATAAAAAGAGATTCCAGAGGACTCTTTTATCCACTCTGCTGTGTGAGGACACAGCAAGTACACAACCATTTAGGATCTAGGCAGCAGGGGCTCATCAGACACCAAATCTGCCAGCTCCTTGATCTTGGACTTCCTAGTCTCTAGAACTGTGAGAAAATACATTTCTGTTGTTTATAAGCCACCCAGTCTATGATATTCTGTTATAGCAGCCTGAACTGACTAAAGCATCCTTCTCTAGAGGTGAGTCACTAAGTCTAGTCCACACTCACAGCAAGGGGACTTATGTTTCACTTTCTGGAGAGTGGAGTGTCAAAGAATTTGTGGACATATATTAAAAACACCACAGTAAATAATAAATAATTAATATTAAAAGGTGTTTGAAGCTATACAAATGTCTTGTTTCTCCACATTTCACTATCCCATTTTAGTATTTATTAGCGGATCTTGCCTGTAGCAGTGATTACTGTTTCTATTTGTCTCATTACTTTTACACCTATTATTTGGAATTTGTCTGTAAGGAAGATTGGTCCCTTCTCCCCCATTTATTTATTTATTCAGTCATTTATTTATATGACTAGGGACTGATGGATATTGATTATTTCTCTGGGTAGTTTTTGTGTTATAACCAATACTATTCTTATTTAGTTTCCCTAGTTTTTATGGCTTTGGCCATTGGGAATTCTTTCAGGTTTTCTCCTGTGTTGTTTTGACATCACAATGCCCACATTATTGTGAGTGTGTGTCTCTCTGTGTGTATTTTGAGCACTTCATTTTTTTCTGGCATAACAAGATGCTCTAGGCTCATGTTGTGTCTTCCCTGTTTCAGCCCTGCAATCAGCCTTTTCTTCAAAGGACCTTGGTTCCTTTATTGGAGAATGGTATTTAGAAACCAATATCCAGGCACCAGGTGTGCTTTATGCTGCCGTAAAATCACTGCTTCTTAGTTTTTAAATAGAGAAATGCCATAACTATAATTACAACAGGCCTTGGCAAGCAGTTGTCAGGGAATAGCACTGGAGCCAGGAAGATGAATGAGGATACCATGCCAACTGTTCTGGCAAGAAATGAAGAGAAACTGAACTTCAGCCTTGATAGGAAGGGTGGTGGGGAGTTTTGTGTTTTGTGGATTATCTAGACATTGGTCTCTAACAGATGTAGCCTGAGTGCTACTCTGCTGCTTGCTGGCTGTGTAACCTTGGACAAGGCCTTCAACCTCTCTTGGTCTTAGTTTCTTCATCTAGAAAAAGAGACTAACAGCAGCTGTTGAGGGAGTCAACTAAAACAAAATGTGGAAGTGCTTGGTGATGTCAAACCATTGTCCCAGTGTGAAGAATTTAAGTTTATTGATAAACCACATCAACTTTTCCCTTTTCCTTTTTTGTGATGGAGGATCTAGCACTTTAGAGAGGCAAGGAAGCATGGATATGTCACAAGAAGGGCAGCAGAGAGGCTCAGAGAGAGGCTGACAAGCATCTAGGCAATTGGGGTGCTACAGACTGAATGTTTGGGTTCCCCCAATTTCATACATTGGGTTACCCTGATGTCTCTCTCTGGAGATAGGGTTTTTAGGAGGTAATTAATGAGAAAATAGAATGTATACATGAATGTATAACTGGGTCACCATGCTGTACTGTAGAAAAAAAAAAGTTGTATTGAGGAAATAACAATTAAAAAATGTTACTATAAATAAAAAAAGATTAAATTAGGTCATAGTAATGGGGTCTTAATCTGATAGGATTGTGATTTTATAATAAGTGTGGGGAAGGGTAGAGAGAGAGATTTCTCTCTGTTATGTGAGGACACAAGAAAGTATTGTCAATAAGCCAGAAAAAGAGTTCTCACTAGGAACTGAAGTGGCTGGCACCTTGATCTGAGACTTCCAGCCTCCACAACTGTGAGAAAATGAATTTCCCACCAAGCCTATGTTATTTATGACAGCTTGAGCTAAACCATAAATCTGTAGGCCCCAAGGGAGCTGAATGAAACCATGGAGCATGTTCAAGGCAATTGTGACCAGCAAGGCCGGCGGCTGAGGAGGAGCCTGTACCCACAACTTGTACACAGTACCTGTGGGGCAGGCTTTCCCCAAGCGTGGGTGGCTGAGGCTGGGGGGTGGGATGATTGAGAACAACTGGCTGGAGTGGGCTTGAGAAGGTGGCTTCTGACCGTGCTGCTGCCAGCTTTAACTAGGCACTGGGAGACTACAGAAGAGAGTGCATCAGGAATGTCTGGCTTCACTGGGCCCAATGAGTCAGTGAGTATATTTCCCTCCTCTCCTCCAAATTAAGATTGTGTTCTGGAAATTATTTTTCTGTTTTATGTTTTATACTATGTAGAAAACATAGCAAAGTGCTTCCCTGTGTGCAAGGTATGGACAGTATGGCCTTAGTCTTGCTGTTAGCCAGCTCAGCACCTACTCTAAGACCTAAGATGTCTTGTATTTGGGGTTTGGATAGTATATTCCAATCTCTTTTGAAGCCCTCAATGGGAGCTGGAGGTTTGGGTGGCTTGTCTGCTCTGTCCTACTGCTTTTGCCTCTAACCATTTGCCTCACTGTTGTGGGCCCCAGTCCAGCTCTCTAATCAGGGGGAAAAGGAACTGTTCTCCTATTTGACCCTCTCTCTCTTCCTGCCCCCATCCCTTCTGGGACCCTCTGCTGTGCCCCTCACCTCCATGTGCCCCTGACCCATGACCCATGCATCTGAGGGCAAGGTGATGTGTAGCAATAAAGGACAATGTGTGACAGACCAAGGCCTGGCTGAAGAGGGAGCTCTGCCAGGCTGTAGAGCCCCATGGAGGCCCAGGACCCCATTTCCTACACCACTGGCCATAGCTTATAAGCTTACTTCTTTCCTCAGACCACCTAGCAACTATTTTCCACAGCTGCTCCTTTACTTCATCTTTCCAATATAATCTAGTCTTCTACATAATTTAGGAACTTCTTTGATGTTGCATGACTTGCTGGGTTTGTAATCTGAAAGACATCTGGGGGCGATTTCTTATAAGTGGGCCGTGGTGAGCACTTAGAGTCTAAGGGCTAATGATTTCATCCTCACCTGGTGCCGGTTCCCCCATAGCCATGCCGTTCTAAGTCACTTTGGACCACTTGGTTTTTTAACCTAAATATCCAGTTGTCCCATTTTCGTTGCTATACTAGGAATAGCTCACAGATGTCATAAGTTCTTTTGATATATGGTAGGATATCATTCTCTTCACTTTTTTTTCTTCCTATGACCCACTATAAGAATGATTTTTTTTTTTTTTTGTCTTTTTAAGGCCACACCTGCAGCATATGGAGCTTCCCAGGCTAGGGGTCTAACTGGAGCTACAGCTGCTGGCCTATGCCAGAGCCACAGCAACGCCAGATCCGAGCTGTGTCTGTGACCTACACCACAGCTCGTGGCAATGCCGGATCCTTAACCCACTGAGCAAGGCCAGGGATTGAACCCACAACCTCATGGTTCCTAGTTGGATTCGTTTCTACTGTGCCATGATGGGAACTCCAAGAATGGTCTGTTTTGACATGTTGGTTATAAGGAGGATATATTGGATCTTTTTTTTTTTTTTTTTAATTTGTCATCAGCAGAAAAAGTTGTGCATGAAAGAACCAGAAGGTATGGAATGTTTGCATTGTATAAAACCTAATTTTTCAGTTACCTGTTACTGTACAACAAACCAACCCAAGCCTGGGCTTGAGAACTATTTCGTGTCATCTCTCCAAGTTCTGTGGGTGGGCTGGGCTCAGCAGAAGGGTTCTTACTTGGGGTACCTTAAGTGATAGAAGTCAGACACAGTTGAAGTGGGAGTCATTTGTAGGCTTGACTGGGCCGGAGAACCCCAAAGTCATCTTCTTTTTTTTTCTTAGGGCTGCACCTATGGCATATGAAAGTTCCCAGGCTATGGGTCAAATTGGAGCTACAGCTGCTGGCTTACACCACAGCCACAGCAACATGGGATATGAGCCATGTTTGCAACCTACACCAGAGCTCATAGCAATGCCGGATCCCCAGCCCACTGAGTGAGGTCAGGAATCGAACCTGTATCCTCATGGATACTAGTCAGATTCATTTCCACTGCACCACAATGGGAACTCCTCCTAAGGTGTCTTTACTCTCATGCTGGCCACCTCTGCTGGGAGGCCTGGCAGCGCTGAAGGCTGACCAGGCATCTTTCTCTTTCTTTCCGTGGGACTTCTCCTTGTCATGGCATTTTCAGGGTAGTTAGATTTCTTACACAGTGAATGGCTCCACCTAAGGCAAGAGCCACAAGATTTCTTATGACATACTAACTATGGAAGTTACACCAAATGATTTTCCCACATTCCATACTGATCACACATTCACTGTGGAAGGGGTTATGTAAAGTCACTGGAGGTATGCTTCACTGGGGGGCCCATTTTTGAAGAGTAGTTACTTTGCCCTACACTCTACCTCTAATAATCCAAGTAATTTCATGTGTAAAATACACTTACTCCTCCTTGAAAGACACACCCCTCTTCCCTTGCAAAAATCTCGTCTCATTTTGGCATCAGGCTCAGTGTTCTGGTTATCTGTTGCTTTGTAACAAAGTGCTCCAAAACTTAGTGGGTTGAAACACCTTCCATTTTATTATTACAATTCTGTGGCGTTTTTGGGCTCCTCTGATGTATTTTTAAGCTCCCAGTGATGCTGGCTCAGGCTGTAGTTAGCCATGCCTTGGTTGGGCTGGAAGGTCTGAGATGGCTCATTGTACAGCTGGCAGATGATACTTACTTGCAGTCCTGGTCTTTAGCATAGAATGATAAATACCTGTGGACTTTGTCTCCTTTGGGATTGTTCAAAACTGGTTCAGATCTCGACCTGGACCAGGGTGAGGCTGATCTCAGCCAGTGGACCTGACCTCCCATTAGGTTTCCTTCAGGGTGACATCATTTTTGTCATAAATGTTTGGGCTACAGGGCACCTAGGAACTAAAGGGATGAGTACCACCAGGAGCCACCTGACCCTCACACAGGGTAGATAGAGACTGATGCTTCTCATCCAGTTTCCTCATCTTCAACCCTCATACTCCTTTATAACCCCCGCTGGGTGTATTTCTCTCTTTCTCTCTTTCTAGTATGCGCTGTCAGGCCTCTGTTTACAATGACTAGCAGTAAACAGATCTGGTGGAGGACATATGTACCATAAAGAAAAGTCACTAACGCCCAGCCATCGCTCCAACTGACAGCCACTGTTGCCAGAGCAGCCCAGATCCATTTAACTTCTCTATTTGTATCCTGTTTCTTCTTGTATTTTAATCCAGACGCACAGGTGGAGTCCCCACAGTTTCCCAGTTTCCCTGGAGAGGACTATGTTTTGTGAGAACACAAAAACAAACCAGAAATCATCCCTCACCCCAAGGAGCTAATTGTTACTTAAGAGAGAAAGGACAAATTTACACATAACCAGACCGTAATGCAGTCTGTAAGAAAGGTGCAAACTGCATAATATAGGAGGTCAGAGGACAGAAAAATTCCACTTCTGTTTTCTATCTTTGATTCTCCTCCCAGCTCTGGACAAATGATTACATTTCACACGTCAATTTCCCCATATGTCTAATGAGGAAAACATACCTCCTTTTACATGTCTTACTAGGGAGCAGTGAGTTAGTGACACAGTATCCTTAAAGACTTTGAGGTTTATTTTCATAGCGTCCAAACACATCTTTAACCTTATCGCACATGGAACGAAGAGGGTGGGTGAAGTGGTTTAGATCTGCGTGTGTGCACGTGTGTCATGTCATGTCTGTGACTGCCACACTCCAAAGGAGGCCGTAGTGGGTAAAAAATGGCAGGCCTGCTGGGACCACCAATTTCTTTTTTCCCATTTGTGGTGGCTGGGGTCCCATGCCTCACACTGGGAAAAGTATCAGCAAATTCTCCTCTGACTTGTCGTGCTGCCACCTTTTATTCATGTTTGCATGTGTTGTGAGACTAGCTAGGCAGCTGAACGACTGCCCAGGAGTGGGGCTTGTGATGATGTAGAGAAATGAAATCACTGTTTAATGAGAATCGGTGAGATAAGGTCCACAGATGGACCATTCAGAGAGTTGTGTTTGAACCACAGTATTCCATTCATTTTATAATATACCTTACTGTGGGTTTAAATTGCATTCTTAGAAAATTTAGCCCAGCATGACTAATTCTTCTTAGAATAGCATCACTAACATAATGTTATATTCAATAAGCCTGTTGCATAAAAGGTTATCATGTAATTTTTTATCAAGTCTCCAGGACTTCTAGAACTTACCTTCAGAAATAGTGCAAAATGATATTTTTGATGCAAATGGTTTTGAAGTACGTTCTAAAAAGCTGTGGCTATAAATTCTATGCCTCAGTTTACCTTTTGGAACAATGCTTCTAGATTTTTACAGAAGTTCTTTTTATAAATGAACTCTCTAAAAGAATATATTAGTGGTATTTTTCTTACAGCATTTAATTTTTGACGAATGTTTTAACTGTGTGTTTTTTCTCTGTTTTTATCAGTGTATTACATTTGACTAAGCATGGGGTTCAGACTTAGACAAACTAGAGTCCGAATCCCAACTCTCACCAGTAACAATTGTGATCTTGGGCAAGCCACATGATATTCCTAAGCAATACTTTCTTTTTTTTTGTGGAGTTGCAATGATTTGAGATAAGATAGGTACAAAACACTTAACACAGCTTATCATACAGTAGAAACTCCATAATCAATTCTAGCTGTTATTGTCATTGTAAGAATGGTAAATTTTCTGGTTTAGACTCTCTAACCTAACTGTAACTAGATTTATATTTGAAAATTTCACCTGACCTTGTTTGGTCTGTATCTGTAGAGTTACTCTTCTTATTGGAAGACTCATTATTCACAGCTAATTTCAGGCTCATGAGTTCTTACACAGTGGGAAACTAATAAATTCATTAAGCATATATTTCATAAGAGGTTGCTTTATTTATATGTGTATACATAAATATTATTTTCAACAATGAAAAGCAGCCTGTCATGAATGGTTCATTTCATGAGATAAAAAGGTAGGAAAACGATCAACAATGCACAAAAATGCAATGTCTGCATAATACAAATCCTCATGAAATTATGCAAGATCTTTTTGTCTGTGTTACACTAAAAGAATGAACATTGGATAGCAAAATAGCCAGCCACAGTGTAGATCATACTATTGGAGCAAATTGTTAGAAAGAGAGGAGGAAAAAACTTTCCAGGAATTCCTAATCACAAAGAATTTAGATGGAAGAAATTTGCCATGATATTTTTTGAATAGGCATTCAGTTTTATATTGGATTAAAAAATTGGCTTAGGGAGGGAGTGGTTCCTCAGGATGAAGCTCTTCCAGGCTCCCTCTTGCTTTGTTTTTGCCTGGGGCATTGTTTTTTGTTTGCCAAGACCAGCTGCTTCCTTGCTGGCCAGGTTTCCCTTTAGCGGCCCAGGGCTGCTTCTCTGATGTGGGGGAATTTGCCCCTCTGAGGGTGGACGGGGCAGCTGTGTGTCCCCAGGCTGATTGAGGAGGATGAGCTGCCTTGAGGCCTGGATGGATGCATTTGCGCCAGTCTATTTTCCCCATGATCTCTTCTCAGGTCTTCAACAAATGTGACCTCTCTGCCAGCTGCGGCTGAGCTCCTCAGCTCTGCTGCCTCTGGGATGCAGACAAAGGGGGCTGGCTCCTCCTTAGATGCCAGCTATTTTTTTCCACCTGGTCTCCAGAAATAGTTACTAATCATTTTAGACCCCGAAACAATTTAAGACGTTCCTAGCTGGTAAGCATGAGATCTGTTGATGGCACACAAACAAATCCCAAACTACCTCAAACCAAGAACTTACACATTTTAAAACTTTAGTGTAAAATGTACCATTAATCAGCCATCAACAAGTATTCACTCAATAGGTAATGTGAGGGAGACAGAAAAACTCAGCCCTGCTCTGTAAGAGTGGGTCAGATTGTTACGGATAAATCTTGCCCTCCACCCTCCTGAATGGACCTCCTTTCAGAAACATTGCTGTAGGTTGAATTGTGTCATGTCAAATGGGTATGTTCAAGCCCTAACCCCTAGCATCTCAGATTGTAAATGTATTTGGAAATAGAGTCATCGCAGATGTAATTAGTCAAGATGAGGTTGTACAGGAGCAAGGTGTGGTGGGGCCTAATCCAATATGACTGATGTACTTATAAAAAGAGGAAATTTAGGCACAGATACACACGGACAGACAGACACACACACATGTGGAGAGAGTGCCATTTCATTTCTTCACATACTTGCCAGTATCTGATATGACCTTGCCTACTTTTGTTGATTTTTTTTCTATCATCTTTATCTCATACTAGAACTTAAACTCCTGGAAGTCAGTGCTACTGTGTGTTATGTTTAGTGCTTGGCACAAAGTAGATGTTTGAAAATATTTGTTGCAAGAAGAAATAAATTAGAAAGTAAGGTTTAATTTGGAAATGTAGGCTTTTGTGTTTGAGCTTCTGGACACTGCTGGTTTTCCTTTTTCTTTCTTTCTTTACTTCTTTCCTTCCTTCCTTCCTTCCTTTCTTTCTCCCCCCCTCCTTTCTTTCCTCCCTTCCTTCCTTCCCTCTGTCTCTTTCCCTCCCTCCCTTACATCCTTCTTTCTCTCTCTCTCTCTTCCCCCATCCTCTTCATCCTTTTAAAGCTAGAAGAAAATATTTGGACTCACTGCACAAACACAGACAACATGGGGCTGAGTTGTTTTTGTGCTATTATAGCAAGGTTTTGTCTGGTTTTGTACTTCGCTTTGTCTCTTAGCTGTAGGGACAGACAGCCAGTTCTCAGTCCTGCTTGGCCTCCTCTCCTGGGAAAAAAAGCAGTAGGAGGGATCTAGCCCTGCATTTGTAGTGCTCAGAAGCTGCTTCTGGAGAGCTCAGGGCTCCTCACCAGGACCCCTGGAGGAAGGCGTTCCTTCACCTTTCCTTTTGAGCAGGAGAGGCTGTGTAGACCCAGGAGTGGAGGACTGCTGTGTGGATAAGTCTATTCAGGCCTGAGACAACAGAAAGAATTAGAACGTGTGAAAGCCCTGCTTCCTGCCTTCAAACCCCCAGTCAAATGCGAAAGGGGCTCAGAAACATAAATTGGTCACTGAATGATAATGGCTGTGCTTGTGCTCATCAGTTAGAGAAATACAGGAAGATTGGACAGGGATGATAGGCAGTGAGTGGAGGAGGCTGCTGAGAAAATGCTTCTGGGATAAATGTTTCTGGGATAAAATCCTCAACCAGGGGAGTGAAAGTGGGAATGGAGAGGAAAAGATTGGCATAATTGTTGATGATATTTTTGGTGGCTGATTAAATGTTATCTTTGTGTACAATTATACTTTACCTCTTTCAGAAAGGATTTGCGGGGATGACCAGTTGAAGGTGAGGGATGAGGAAAGGAGGGTGCTCCTATCTGAGGCAGGAAGGGCAGGGAGGAGAAAATACTGGTGAGCAGACAATGATGTGTTCAGTTTTGGAGTTGTCACTCTTGAGGTGATGAAAGGGCATTCAAATAGAAGAATCTATTAGAGTACTATAAACAAATTACTCAAAGAATTCCTGTCGTTGATAGGCACGGTGCCTGAAAAAAAATCTACGTGATGAGCACATAAATGTGAACTCCATGGTTGTAGCTGTAACCATTGTTATTTTATTTTATTTTATTTATTTTATGGCTACACCCAAGGCATATGGAAGTTCTAGTACTTGTACTATTTTATCTCTTACATTAGTCACAGTAGTTTTCCAGTTGGTTCTTTTAGATTTCTGGGTAATCACATCATACACAGTTTTGTAGACCTTTCTTTCCATTTTCCCATCTCATTTCTTTTCTGTACTTCCTGTATTGGCCAGGACCATTAGTATTACGACCATAATGATGGCCATAATTAGTGGTATAATTGATTTTTCTTTTTGGCCATACCTGTGGCATATGGAAATTCCTGGGCCAGGGATCAAATCAGAGCTGCAGCTGTGACCTATGCCCGAGATGTGGCCAATATCTTAACCTGCTGCACTGGGCCAGGGACTGAACCTACACTTCTGGGATGACCTGAGCACTGAAGTCGGATTCTTAACCCACTGTGCCACAGTGGGAACTCCCTGAGGGCAGAATTTCTTGTCCTGTTCTCAACTTAAGTGGAAGAGGTTTTATTTTGCTCCTTAACTCACTTTGATCACGTATACACAGATTTTTAGATATGTTATGACTTACTTAAAGAAATTCCCTTCCTTGCTTCTAATATGGAATATGTGTGGGCAGTGGATGATATAGTGATATAAAAATGGAGAACAGATCTGCAAAGAATGTATTTTTTTAGTACAGTGCTATGGGAAGAAAAAGGGAAGAAGGATGGAAGGTGTAAAGAAAATGGGATCAAAAAGAAGGTGAGAAGAGCTATGAGAGGGAGAATATGAAAGCAAAATAAAACAGAAAAAGTAGAGGGTGCATGTTCCCAGACCTCAAGAGAAAATGTGGCTGGGTGACTTGCCTTTCGGGTAGAAGTTCATGTATGACAGGAGGAAGGGAAAACGAATGATAGACACTGGGTAAGGATGGCTATGCTGGGCATCTTCATAGCATCAGGACTGAGGTGGAGTGATGGGTAAAGCGTTGACAGCCATGCTTTCTCAACGCATGGCTGGAAACTCCATGCCATCCAAGCAGTGACAGTACCATACTCAAACACCATTACTACTCTGACAAATATTGTTGATTGGGCACAGATATCTGGGTGTGACAAGGTCAACTGTGTGCTTAAGACCGGATGAGTTTGGAGTTACCAGTACATTTTCCTTTGTAGAGTCTCTTTGGCACCACGCCCTCCACCACTCAGAGGTGGTGGAACACATTGTAGGATGCTGTAAATGTTCTGCCAGTTTTCAACTGAAGCATGTAAGGGCCTTGTAGAAAGAAGGATTTTCCTGTGTAAATGAAATCAGAATGACTGAAACTCCAGTTTCCCTCAGTATCTCAATACTGCATGCAGCATATTTGATGTACACCCACCGCTCTAAAGATGCCAGACTGATTTCTGAATATTTCCATGTCTATATATATATATTTTTTGTCTTTTGTCTTTTTAGGGCCGCATCCGGGGCACATGGAGGTTCCCAGGCGAGGGGTTGAGTCGGAGCTGTAGTTGCCGGCTTACACCACAGCCATAGCAACGTGGGATCTGAGCCATATCTGTGACCTACAACACAGCTCACAGCAATGCTGGATCCTTAAGTCACTGAGTGAGGCCAGGGATTGAACCCTGAGTCCTCATGGATACTGGTCAGGTTCATTAACCACTGAGCCATGATGGGAACTCCGATGTCCATATTATTTTAAAGGGTCTTTTTTTCATAATCATCTATTTCTTTTTTCCTTTTTTTAAGTCATTTACTAGGAATAAGAGTAAAGTTAGTTTTTTAAATGGTAACTTGGTTTTTCTTTTTTTTTTTTTTTTTCTCTCTCTCAAGTCCATCTCTACAAGATTTCTTTTCTCCTAGGTTCTCACTGTGCTTTGCAGTATCTTTATCATAGCACTTACATCGCTGTTGGTGTCTGTTGTTTTCCTAGACTGTATGGCCTTGGAGGGCTGATGCTGTATCTTTTTGACTTTCCCTCTTTCATTCTTAACAGTGTGCCTGGCACATAGAGAGTAATCAGTAAATTTGTTAATAAGTTAATACATGAAAGAAATGAACAAAATAGCATATTTAATGTATTTTTCTTAGGAATAGTCTCAAGCTAGTGGTTCAGAGTGGATTTATCAAGGCAAATATAAGAATGGAGAGAGTTGTTTTGCCAAATAGATTTTAGTACTTTTGCTTAATAAAATACTTTATTGGCTTGTCATATGAATTAGTTGATACTACCATGGAGTATACTACCACCATCACCACCGTCATTGTCGTCATCATCATCATCACCATCAGCCTATTAGGTAGTATTCTTGGAAGTCTAGAAATTCAAGTGACTATAAACTCATTACTTTTCTCATTCTTATTCTTGTGAAATAGTAGGTGGTGGGGCATAATTTATTTCTGGACTCGGTGTCTGGAAAGCTGTTTTCTGGGGTAAAGCTGAGCTGCTCTGCCTTCTGGGTACAGCCCTTTGTCCAGCTGAAAAGGAGAGTCTTTGCACAGAGGCCAGAGGTCACCTGGTTGCTGATGGGGAGGAGCCTGTGGTCTCCATGGGAAAGGGCGGTAATACTCTGAGGGAGGGGACCTGGCTGGGCGAATTTCCTCTTGTTTTCTGGGACCTATTCCTCTCCAGTTCTGCTCTGGCTGATTTCCCCTTTGGGCTTCTGGGTCTTCAGAATAGATGAATACCGCAGGCCCAAGAACTGTTCCTCGGCATTCTGCACGGAGCAGGCGAGAAAGCACTGCTTATTTTTTCTTAGTGCGGACAATGAGGCAGGATCAGTATTGATATAGTGTTTATAAAGAAAGCTTAGTATCCTAAAAGATTTCAGTTTCAGAAAATCTAGATATGAAGGAATAAATTAATCTTTTTATTTTACAAAGGAGAAAATTGATACCTAGAGATCAACCCTTACTAGAATCAGGACTAAAGCTTAAGGTTCTGGTCCAGGACTCATTTGGTGGTACAGACACTTGAACTAAAACGTTCAGTTGAGGTATTACATTATTTGATTGTAAAAACTTATTGATAACTTTTGAGCAGAGCAAGAGAGTGTTTAATTTCAAATCCAAGAATAAAGCACTACATTTTCAAAATACAGTTTTGTGGGATCTGTTATTTTAATTACGTACTTGACTATATATTAGTCGTACTTTCCCAGAAGAAGTAGAAACATTGAGCCAAAGTATAGAACTAATTTATTTTTTGAGTATGTGATTCTAGAAAAAAAGTGACAGCACAGAGTAGAGAACAGGGACTAGAGCTGGGTTCTCATCTGAATCTTCTCCAGCTTTCCATGGGGACATCGAGTCCACTCAGTCTGGTAGCTTATCTGTAAAATGTGTTCTTTCCCCTGTAGGATCATGAGGACACACATGAGCAAAGAGATATCAGAGTGCTTGGTTTTTTGTTTTTGTTTTTTTTTCCTTTTTCTTTTTCAGCTGACCCATGGCATATGGAAGTTCCCAGGTGGGGTTTTGAACCTATGCCACCGAGGCAATGGTGGATCCTTAACCAGCTGCACCACAGCAGGGACTCCCCAGAGGGCTTTGAAATACACTTTCTTTATAGAATGGGTTTGCATTCCTCTGTTTATGTTAACATGCAGAGCTATTAGCTTAAGATACACTCCTGAGGATTTTATTCTAAAATGCCAACTATTACCTTCTTTGTAGACTTTCCCCAGAGAAGAAAGGCTTTGCAACTGTTGTTAACTTTGGAGAGAGCATTAGTGAGGGAAGGATAATAACTCAAGGCTGTGGGTGTCTACTCCTAGCCTGTCTCCTCTATGTCACACACCTGCCTTCCTGGCTGGGGCAGCCAGTGAGAGCAAAAGTTAACTTTTAGACCTCTGGAACTGAAAATACGCCATCACCTCATCGCATGTGCTCTGTCAAAAGCATTGACCATCTCTCAATTTACAATGTCAACGATTACTTAAAAAGTTGCTTAAAAAGAACACTTTGGTCTTTATTTTACTTTTGCAATTATGGAGTATTTTAACCATCTTAAATATTTAAGATGTTCTATGAATTTGAGCTAATCCACTCTGCCTGAAATGTGTTACTAAGTGTGACAAGGGTGGGTTGAACAAAAGGCCAAGGAAGGAAAGGAGATAGCTGACAAGAAAGGAAACAGTGCTAGGCAACGAATGCGTCTGTGTCTAGTAAATGAGTTTACTGCTCAAAGGGAACAACTTTGTCTTAACTGATAGAAGAAAATACTGAAGCAACAACAGGTTGTTGATCCATGAAACATTTCTCACACTTTGTCATGATAAGCAAGTGGCTCTTTTAACACCATTCCTGTCAACCTATAAGTCACTGTGTGGTGTTTCGTTTTGTGATGCATTTCACCCCTCTGAGGTCCTGAGAGAGTGGAGATTAGCTGAATGGTCTTAGCTGCCCACAAAACTTTTCTTCATTTCTTTCTTCTCCTCCTCCCCTCTCCCCCTCCCCCTCTCCTTCCTCCTCCTCCTCCTCCTTTTCTGCTTAGAGTTGTTTCTATTTCTGACAGTTCAGACAGCTCATCACACAAATCTGTGATGAAAATCTCTCATGTTAGCGGGCAGTGAAAGGCTCAAATTATTTTCTGTGAGGTCGCTTATGTTGCTACATCATTGATGCTTTATCACTTCTTTTTAGCTCTTTTTTGGCAAGGCAAGGATATCTATATTAGGAAAATGAAAAATGAACTGTTCTCTTATCCTCTTGTTAATACAGCTGGTCCTCTTCCAAAAATCATACACTGCCACTGACAAATCACTGTAATAATCACAAGCCTAAGCCTTAATTTCTTAGACCATTTTTATGAAGCATTCATTTTTCAGCTATTAGGTGGACAAAATTGATTGTTTTGAAAAAAATGTCTAGGGCTTGTAATGCTTTATTACTTAGGGTCTGAAATTTATTGTTAGGAGCCTCAGTTCTGTTGCTCATACTAATGCATGGCCCCAGGAATGTCTATTGTATTGTGCCTCAGTTTCCTCAATATAACATCTCTCATCTTCAGTTTTCAGAACTGATTAATAACTGACAGAGACATACAATCAGATTCTCTCTGGGGGCACTTTAATGCAAGGTATTATTGCCACTCAGATATTTGCTTTAAATTGAGAATATGTACTCTTTTCTTCAGAAGACATCTTTGAATATTTAAGAATTCAAATTTATATATCTAAAAAATAAAACATGTAAAAAGTTGTCCCCAAAGGATGTCCCTGAGAGAAACACTATGGCTCCAACACCAACAGTTTGTGTGTGTGTGTGTGTAGGCAAATATATAAGAGAGAGAATGAATGTTACCCAGTAACCAAAAAAACTGAAAGAACAAACAGGCTTCTGAGGAACAGAGGGGGCCTCTAATCCCGTGTTTTGTATCCTGAAGAACCACTTAGTTATTCTTATCAATAAGAATAACTAAGGGAGGGAGGCAAGTTTTATTTTTAAAGATGCTCTGTATTCCTTTTCTTCTTTCTGTGGCACGTGAGGGAGGCAAGTTTTATTTTTAAAGATGCTCTGTATTCCTTTTCTTCTTTCTGTGGCACGTTCCCTCTTGGATCCTCTGACAACTGGGCAGCTGATGCCCTCATGGTGCTTCTCAGCTCCTCCTAATTGTCCTGCCTATACGTGTTACTCCAGGGAGTGCCTGAAACTCTGGGTTCCATTCAAACTTATTTCCTATCCACCCCCGCCCCCGCTTTTGGCATTTTCCTTCATGACCTTATCTAACGGTAGTAGCTACTGTGACAATGAATGGAAACATATCTGTCTGAAGAAGGAATGTTAATGTCTTAATCTAAAGGAGCAACAAACATCGGGCACAACTGATGCTGCAGTGGAGAGCTTTTTGGAATCAGATAACTCTGATTCAATTCCCTAGTGTTATTCTCAACAGACATGGAAGTCGGTCCATGAAAGGTCTGTTTCTACATCCCAGGAAGACACAGGGCTTGAGATTCATCTCATCATTTCAAAACAGCAAAAAGTAACCAGGAGCTCTGTGCTACGCATAAGCAATATACACCTATGTACTTTCCTTTCCCATGGCTCTGAACAAAGAGGTCAAGCCAAGGATGTTCGAGCCCAGCCCGTCATGAGTTTCTAAGAAATGACTGACCCAGAAGCCACAAATGCTTTCAGAAGCCCTGGAATTAGAGATGGTAATGAACTCATAAATGGGTGAGGGGGAAGGATTAACATGTGAGCTGCCCATTTCCATGGATACAAGGCTCCTTTCATTTATTTTTACTGGGCTTTTACAGGGAGTCAGAGCTCCAGATCTGATAGGACATCTGTGCTTCATTAGCTGTGTTTCATTAGGTTTATAATGTGATTTAAACGGACCCCTCAAAGCTGTAACAGGGGAGTCTCCTGATAGTCCCAAATTCCAGGCCTTGCCTTGCAGGGGGTCCATGAAATGGCCACATGAGTGGAGATGAGTGTTCTGAGGTCATGGGGTCATTGGATGATGGATCTCAGGCTTGGATGAGGTTGAAAGCATCTTTTATTCTGCAATTAAAAAAGAGTTCTGCTACATCTGAGAGCATCTCTATAGGGAAAAAGAAGAATTTGGCTGTGAAGGTCTGGAAGTCTTTGCTAATTCTAGCAGTTAGGGGTCCCTCATCCACCACTATAGTCTTCCTCCTTCTCTGTTTCAAAAGCCAGCACAATTAACATGAGTTTTCTAGACTGTGGGAAGAAATGTAAACACGCTGGCAGTTTGGTGGACTGCAACAGGAAGCAGGAAGCAGCCACTTTTTGAGTGTTCCCTCCAGCAATGATTAAAGTAGAAGCAGGTAGTCAGTCATGTGACAGGGCTGAAATGTATAAACTGGGTATCACACTGCTCTGAGAATAGTTGCTATGGTAACCCAGACAGAGATGGAACAGCAGTAAAAGAGTGCTGCCCTGAAAGCAAATGTTATTGATTAGATGAGTTTTTTTTTTTTTTTTTTTTTTTTGGTGTGTGTGTGTGGGGCGGGGGGTTGCTGACAGTGGTGAGAATGTGTGTAGTGACAGGTGAACCTATTATAATGACCATACCAAAAGTGTGGTTTGGTTATATTGACAAATCTTGTCAGGAGTCCACAGAGAAACAGGAAGTTAAATGATCATCTGCACAAGCGACTGTTTCTGTGGCTGAACTTTTGGATTTCAACATTACATGGTAACTTCATTGTTTCTTAAGAAATCTAAGATGTTGGAGCCAGCTGGTCTAGCTAGCCTTGAGCTCCAAATCCGATCATCTGAAGCAGGGCTATTTGCCTGCAGAGTTTATGGCTGTGTCCTCTAAGCACCTGATTATTTTTAATTGGGTCCCACATTCTGCTTTAAATTGTTCACATTACCATTCCAGAGGTATCTATTTGGTTGAGGAGATGGGGTGGCCCTCTAAATGTGTCCTTATTCCAACTTTGGAAAGCACACTCTCTGTGAACATCTTGCATTGCAACCTATCTACACTTCTTTTTCCTTGACTGTAGCATCGAGAAAAGAACCCTGTCCTACTTTTCAGGATAATTGTGAGAAATGACTTATTAATGATTATAAAGCATCTTGAAAATATAAGCTCTTCACAAATGCAAGATAATAACAAATTCATATGAGTAACAATAACAACAGTTGTATCAAGGCCCCTGGGAAGGTAGCTGGAGCATGCCCAGTGGTCCAAAGGGAGAATAAGGACCTATGTATAGGAAATGTCCCTTGATGTGTACGAAGTGATATATGAGAATAGCCAGACACCCTGGGATTCTTGAACTGTCATCTGTGTATGCAACTCTTGGTCCACTAAAGTGACAAATTTCAGATTTGGCAAGAGATTTTTTTCAAAAGGAATTGTTGGTCTAATATTCAGAGTCCTCAGCTAACCCTTCCCCTGAGTGGGTGGGAATGATGTTCTAAAATCACCAATACTGCTCACTTCTGAGACTGACGACCTTCCCTTTATCCCTTTGTCTTTCCTTTTTGCAGCAAAGCCATACAATACAATACAGTCCTCTGCCAGCAGATCTGTTACTAAAGGAATTCATGCATCTTGCATCTTGAAGATGCATTATTAATGCCTGGACAAATCACATCAGGTGAAACGCAGCAAGTCCCTGGCACTGAAAAAAAGGAACAAAGGCTGGTTCTACAAGAGAGCGATGGATGAGACAAATTATAACAGCTGGGAGTTTCTTGTAAGTAAGATGGCATAAAAACCAGAAATGATAAAATTGTGTGCACAGACAGCAACTTAGTTTTTTTGTGGTAAAACAGATTATCCATGGTGCTGGAAGAAAGCCACTCTAATTGTGGCTTTGTTAAAGTCATGATGCTACAAGTCTTTGAATTTCTCAACAAAAGGGGACATCTTGCTGGTGACCAAATTACTTCCAAGTGCAACCCTAGGCTCTTGTACATGATTTCTGAGATGTACTAGGAAGGATGGATTTTTCTAAGGGGGCCAGTAATCAACCCTGGCTGCACAGGGGAAAAATAAGATGTGGCTTGGGAGAGTTTACCAGGGAACTCTGGGGGAATGGAGACTGAGAGAGGGGGAATGGAGTCCCTCTTGTCTCCTTGTCCTGGACAAGGTGGGGATCCAGAGAGTCTGGTGTGAGGGAGTGGTTTACTAAGAGTGTGATCCATCCGCTGGCATGAGAACTTAAAGATCCTTTCAATTTCTAAACCGGACAGTTGGAGATAGATAAATATCAGGTGTATTTCAAATGGATTAGAAAAGGCCACAAGTGCACAATCATTTAGCTGTGCCGATCATGACTCTACCCACTCCCAGCGGTCACTAATGACACATGAGCTGCTTGCGCACTGATAAGCCCCCTCCCCCCATTTTCTGTCCAGTCCACAGCAGGGAGGATTTGTTTTAAATTGCAAGCCACAGCTAAAGTTTATGGTGACATTAAAGGGAAGCATTTTTCTAACCAACTTCTTTGTCATCAGTTTATTAAATAAGATTTCTTTTGGCATCTTGAGAGAAATGATATTCTTTTTTCAGTATGAGAGCTGCTGATATGTTGGAGAAAGGGGCAGTGGTTCGTATGTGTGTGTGGAATGTGCTTGTTCCTCATGCATACTGTTCTCTTGTGGTTTCTATGTAATATTGCCCACATTTTCTATTTGGAGAATCACTTTCCCCGACATATACTCAACAACAAACATGAAACCACCTAATTATATTTTCATAATCATGATTAAAAACCATCTAAATTATCCTGCTTGATGTACTCAAAGAGTTTGTTGATTGCTTTTTGATGTGTATTAGAGCTTTATGCATAGCCACATCAAATGATTTATTTCACAATGAAATAAAGAGGAAAACCCTTTAATGTTCACAAACACTTACTTAAAATATATGTATGTAATTCATATTTGGCTAATTAGCCAGCATCAACACAAAATCTATGACCACGAAGTAATTGTGGAAAAGTTGATTACCAAATAGTACATTAATTTCATATAGATGTGTGTGTGTGTGTGTGTGTGTGTGTGTGTATTTGATTTGACTTTAGCATTAACTTTTATGACAGGAATCATATGTAAATGCTCTCTCCTTTAAAACACATGTTCGTTTGAAGGACATAAAGGTCATGGACCAGTTTGTGTGCAGGAACAGAATGACCAGTAGGCTCCAGCATGAGCTCTTCCTCCTGATTCCCCACAAAATAAACAAATGTCCCTTCCCCTTCTCCTGGGGAACAACAGTATAAAAACTCCTCATGATTCTCTTATTTACACACATTAATTGATCCTAGGGCAAGAAGAACTTACTTTTAGGCCTTGTGTCAAGGCACTTAACATGTTAACATTGTGTGATGTGCCTAGAAATTGGTAACCTTCATTTTCACACTCAAATTTCATAAGATCTTTAAAATATGTTACAGTTTATTTCTAATGAAAGTGTTGTAACTGTTCACGAGTAGGGTGTTTGGCTCTGTTTGTGAATCCTTACAGGATTAGAAGCCTGTCTGTTGTTTTTGAAAACAGTGGTTTTGAATAAGTCGATAGTTGACAAGTGGGGCAATGCCTGCAAGGGTGTAAATCAAAGCAGGGAGATGAGATGTTTTCTACACACAGTGATGATCATTCTAAATAAAAAGCCAAAGTGATGAAGGTTTTAAATTTTAATATGAAAAAATAGTTGCTCATTTGTTCATTCAACAAACATTGAGTACCTGTTCTTTGCAGACACTGCTGAATTCTGAAGGGTAATGGTATATCAAATAAAACTGAGATATGGTTACTTCTCTGGGTGGGGAAGTCACACAGAAGGAGACTCAATACAATGTGCATATTGATAGAGATATGTGCAAAGGACAATGAGAAGAATGGGGGAATAACTTCCTAAACCTGGTGGGAAAGGCTTTACTAAAGAGCGTCTTGAAAGGTAAGTTGGAGCTGTCTTTGGAAAGGCCTTCTAAGCAGAAGAAGAACTATGCACAGAGGTCAGAAGTGTGAGAGGCATGCATTGGGAGAGTATGTTGAGCATTTTAAGTTGTGAGGTGGGAAGGGGCAGGAGATCAAGTTAGAGAGGCAGGGGCTGGAATGTAAAATGTTGATGTGCTGCTCTAAGAAATTTGGACTTGATCTCATAAGCAAAGATGAAATTGAATAATGATGTGATCAGATTTGTGTTTTGGAAAGCTAAGTCTCTTGAAATGTGGAGGATGAAACTGAAAGGTGGAAATAAAGATTGGCAGAAGAGAGCACAGTCAGAAGTTATTAGAGTACCTCCAGAGAGAGGCAATGACAGCCTGAAAGAAGACAGTGACAGGAGGTTAAAGAGGAGGGAGAAGTCCTTGATGTCTTTCCCCATCTACATTAAAATGACCAGAGTGGTTAAAGCCTCTCCTTCACGTGGACCACAGACTTCAGCTGCACCAGGCCATTTGCAGTTCCTGCCTTTGCATAGGCTATTCAAAAACTGCTGACTCCTTGTCCAGCCTGCTCACTTCTATTTTACTTTAGGATTCACCTCCAGCATTAGCTCCTCTGGCAAGGTCTGTTTCCCCCAGGCTGAGCTAGTGTCCCTTGTTTGGACTTCCATAGAAGCTGACATATACCTGATGGAGCCACTGCTACACCACCTGGTACTTTATGGTCTCCTGGAGGGTGGGATCTATACTTTTGAACTATGGGTAATAAAAGTAGCTACTTTGTGATGGGCATTCAATGAATACCCTTTGAATGGACAAATGTAGTAATTTAACTGTCATTTCATCAAATATTTCAGCAAAAGAAAACAAAGGGCCTATCATCTTAGAACACATGGCTGGATAAATCTTTTCTGTTGATTCTAGATCTGTGGACTGTAGCCTTAGAGTATAAAATCTCATGATAATTTGGCAATTTCATGGTGATTTAGATAAATATAAAAAAGAAAGAAATATAAATAGAAAAAAGAAAGCCTCCTTCAAATTCATGGTCAGCTTGGATGTTATACCTATATACCTACACACACACACACACACACACACACACACACACAGCCAAGAAGACAGATAGGCCAACAAATTTCCCTTACCATTTACATTTGTATTCTTATTGGCCAAGGGAACCAAGAAATGATTTCTTATCCACTGTTGAGAAATCAGACATTGAGTTTTAGTGAGTTTTCACAGACCTTTAAGTACAGAAGTGTATTTAGGGTTCTGTTTTTGAATTATATACTGCCATAGAGCCTTAAAATATGACATTATTATTATTGTTGTTACTATTACTACCGCCACAACTACTATTTTGTCTTTCTATAACTTAGGAAGTGTGATACGAGATGTTCATTGACTAAGATAAAAGATAATTTACTTTTCCTCTGCTTCTGTGTGTTCTCTCTGCTGGTCCTATCCAACATCCCTCTTGAATTTATTGCAGTGATGACTTGATCCCTAGGTTTTTGACTATAGAGATGCTTATGGTGTCCTTACATGGCTAAGAAACCCAGGGTTTCTTGTCTTCGGTTGTTTCTGCAAAGAATTTCAAGGCAACCTAGGGTGACAAAAATAGCAATAAACTGGTTCAAGTCTTGGCTCTGTCCCTAATAACGTTGTTATTTTTGAGTGGTCACCAAAACTTTAGGAATACATTTCCTCTCTGTGAAACAAGGTGGTTGAACTGAATATCACAATCACTCTTTTTACTTCAGAAACAATCTACGTTTATTGTAACCATTTATTTTTCTAGAATTTATTAACCAAAAAATTGGGCAAAGCCCTGTCCTAGATCAGAAAGGAGACAGCAAAAGAATAAAGTCAGCCTTCAGAAGATCACTGTTTAGCATATCTATTCTGTCTCTGGAATTTGTGAGCTGGGAGTTTTGATTTTTCCTCGGTACTGACTCCATTTTATAGTTAAAGTGATGTGCTCTGAGGTTTAGAAGGGAGTTTACAGGTCATCTAATTGAACTTGATGGTACAAAATACCATATGGGTGATGGAGTTTTTCAGGTTATTCTTGAACACTTTTAGAATAAGGAACTTATATGATTTTTGAGGGGATCTTAAAGATTCCAAAATGTAAGACAGTTTTTCCTTATATTGAGATGGAAATTACATCTCTGTGACCTACAAATATTTTTCATTCATTTATTTGCTCCTTCACTCTGTTAGCAGGTATTAACAGAGTGCCCATCATATTTCCGGTACAGTGCTAGACCCAGAGAAGAAGCAAGGAAAGAGACAGACTTGGTCTTTGCCTTGAGGGATCTTATATTCCACTGGAAGGGTAGGCAATTAAGCAAATAATTGTAATACATTCTGTCAAGGAGTGTGAGTGTGGAACTATAGATGTGCTGTGGCAACGTCTTGGAGGTTATCCATTCTGAACCTGAGTGATCTGAGAGAGCTTCCTCATGGGACATCTAAGCTGAGAGTTGAAGGATGCAGCCCTGCGCATTGATACAACCCCTTAGCCTCTGAAACATGTGAAGACAGCATTTCCCTCAAGTCCTTTTCTGTAGGCCAGACATAAAATAATTCTTTCAATTCTCATTTCCAGACCTGATAATTATGCCTCCAGTATCTTCTAATTTACCAATTCAGTAACTTTGTTAGAAAACAAATGAAATTTGTTTGGCTTGACGTTTTCTTAGTGAACCCATTCTGGCTCCTCGTGATAATCTTTTCCTCCTAAAGTGCTTACAAACCATCTATTTAATTATCCATTAGAGAATTTACTTGGGAGTCCGTATCAAGATGTATTCTGAAGTGTTTACTCTTTAGAAATTAAAACTTTTGCCTACTTCTAGTTTTTTAGCCTCTCTGGTTCTACAGGATTTTTCAGAATTTACCAACAGTGGCTATCCAATTGTACTTGCAAACTCTTTTTTTTTTTTTTTTGTCTTTTTGCCATTTCTTGGGCCACTCTTGAGGCATATGGAGGTTCCCAGGCTTGGGGTCGAATTGGAGCTGCAAACACCGGCCTACACCACAGCCACAGCAACGCCAGATCCGAGCCGCATCTGCCACCTACACCACAGCTCACGGCAACGCCGGATCATTAACCCACTGAGCAAAGCCAGGGATTGAACCCGTAACCTCATGGTTCCTAGTCGGATTTGTAAACCGCTGCACCACGACAGGAACTCCTATATTTGCAAACTCTTACCGGGGAATAATTACCTGAGCCAAAGTACAATTTTTCTATCATCTCCATGTTTCTACTCTTTGGGTGGGTCTTAATTATATTTATTCCTCACTTGTCTGTTTGATGGTCATCCTCTTTATTGAAGACAATTGTAAAGTAAATCTAGTTTTTTTTTTTAATACGACCTGATAATGTTATATACCGTCTTTCCCAAACAAAGACAATATTGCTTTTATTTTTCAAACGTGGTGCAGTAAACGCTTTTTTGTCTTTGCGTTTTTCACCAGATGAAGTTCTCTTCTTAACTATGGACTTTGTGACATGCTTTGTAAGGTTTCATTGTCTCCTCCTCTTCTTTTTCCTCTGGATCATTGATTATGTAACTCTCTTTTCTTTTTCACTCACATGGTTTATAGACAACTGAATTTATTGGAGGCTACTCTAAGTAAGCTACCTGAATTTCTGAAGATGTCTCCCCTTTGTTAACATTATCCGAATTGTGTAACTAGACTTTCATTTTTAGTGCTTCCAGTACTTCTTAGGCTACATTTTCTTTTACTCTTATACTTTCCTGGATTAAAAAAAAATTCCCTTCTAACATCTAGGATGCGGAGTTCCCATCGTGGCTCAGTGATTAATGAATCCAACTAGGAACCATGAGGTTGCAGGTTTGATCCCTGGCCTTACTCAGTGGGTTAAGGATCCGGCGTTGCCGTGAGCTGTGGTGTAGGTGGCAGACGAGGCTTGGATCTGGCGTTGCTGTGGCTCTGGCGTAGGCCAGCAGCTGTAGCTCCGATTAGACCCCTAGCCTGGGAACCTCCATATGCCACAGGAGCAGCCCTAGAAAAGACAAAAAGACAAAAAATAAATAAATAAATAAAATAAAATCTAGGATGCACTAGTTTTACGGCATAAAGAAAGAAGAAGAGAATTGGTATTTATTATTTACTGTCTTCCACCTCAGTGTTGTTCCTTACTTATTTTCCCAACAGATTTTGGAGTTGGTTTGATTATTCAATTATTCTAATGAGAAAATGAAGACTCAATATATTGTCCAATCTAGTAAAGAGTAAAGCTGGTGTTTAAGCCTGAATCTGTCTGATTCCAAAGCTCTAATGCACCCTAGGCTAATCACTCCCATTTGCTGGCATATCTGTATGTTCCATGGATTATGGATTGTTATTACTTCCTTAGAAAGTCAAATTTCACCCTCCTTGGAGGGTAAATAGAGATCCCAAAGTACCAGTGCTATCATTTCTTCTCTGTATCACACTCTTTCCCTCAATGATATTGTGGCATAAATTTGGTCCTCTATGTTTTTTAAGTAATCTTTTTTTTTTTTTTTTTTTGTAGCACATGTAATTGGTGATCACATGGTAAAAAGGAGGCACCCTTAGGAATGAAAGAGCGTAGTTAAAACCCTTAGTTTGAATCAGTTATCTGTTGTTGCATAACAGTATTTCCACAAACTTATCCACTTAGAACAACTATATCACAATTCTATTAGGTCAGAAGCCTGGGCACAATTTCACTGAGTCCTCCCTCTGCTTCAGGCTCTCACAAGGCTGTTCTCAAGGTAACAGCCAGGGCTGGAGAGTCATCTGAGACTTGATCCACTTCCAGCATTTAGTTCCTTGCAGGAGTCAGACTGAGAGCCTGAAGTTCTCGATGCCTGTCCGCTGGAGGCTCCTTTCAGTTCCTTGACACATGGGCCTTCCCAGCATGACCTCCTCAAAGCCAGCAAAGGAGAGACTCTCCTCAGAAGACAAGCATTACAGTCTTTTGTAACATAATCACACACAGAGCCATGGGCATTCCATCACCTTGGCCAGATTCTATTGGTTAGAAGCAAGTCGCAGTCCACATGAACCTAGTGGGAAGAAGCCGTAAGGGCATGAATACCAAGAGGTGGAACAAGGGAGGCTGTTTTCGATAAAGTCCATCTGGCTCAACATCCATTCTTTTGGATATCATGATGACTTTTACAGTTCTCTGGGGATTTTCCTTGTCAACATCCCCTTAAAATGACCACAGGAATACTTTTGCTGCCTGTTTTTTATTAAAGTTTTTTATTTTTTACCCTATCTTTCTCTAGCATTATATCTACTATCCTCCTATGAATTTTCAGCATATAATGAGTTGTTTTAATGATAACGCCTTAATATCACTGTTTTAGCACAGATGTTCATGTGCACATGAGTGTACACACACACATGCACGAGCATACACACACACACACACACACACACACACACACACACACACACACAGTATATGGCACCTCATAGCATCTCCTCAGAGTCCTTTCCAGAGACTAGTCACCTGTCTGGTCCCCTTGGTCACATGTAACATTCTGCCCCTGACCTATTGCTTATGCTCATAAGTCACTTCCTGATTTGAATTCTTTTCTTCCCATAAATATTAAAGGAGGGAAACTTGCTTCTTTCACCATGACCTTTCTAGTCTTCAAGGCTTGTTTATGTGTTTTAAAGAATTCATATCAACATTATATCTCTTGCAGGAACATTGGCCAATTTCTTCATTATACCCTACAAGAAATAGCCTGTGGTCAAGTTAATTCAAAGCAGAATGCATGAAGTCTGCAGTGCTGGCAGGCAGGAATGACAGTATTGACCCAAGTCCTTGCTGCTATCAGCCAAGTGGACCACTTATGTCGTAAAGAAAATCAGCACGGCTGGAACTTCAGCTGTTAGGGCTTGAGCTGGTATGTGCCTCTTTGGACTCTCATTTCCCACCGAATACATTTTATTTTATTACAGGAAAATAATTTAGGGCTTTGGCAAAAACAATTAAATAATTCAGAAACTGGTGATTTTTTTTTCAAATTTATAGCTAGATCAAATATTCATAAGATGTAGATCCGTAGGTATATTTCTTGGATGGGATCATCAATGCTTTCTCACAGTGTGGTTGCCAGGGCTCAAAGGCAGGCAGCCCTACACCTGGTCTTCATGTAAAAACACACACTGCACCATTGCCTTCGAATCCATTCTGCTATACTTAGACCCCTTGCTGTTTGTCACTTGATGTGGCATCATGGACAATGACTGCAGCTTCAAACACACCTTTTGTCCCCTATGGTGTTTCCAGTAGCCCTTTCAGTAAATTTTTAATGACCTTTCAATTATGGGCCAAACAGCATTTGACAGAATGCACCCTTGCCTAATACTAGCACTTAGACTGGAGTGGTGTTTTTAGATAGCAATTAGTATCCACAATGCTATCATGATATTTGTGAACATACTTTAGGCTTGATCTTAATGATCCCATTACAGTATGCTCTGTGTTTTTTCATAAATGTGATGGTCTTGCTTTTATGATATTGTAGAGAAGCTCTGGATTTGGATTTGGATTGGAAAAGACTAATCTAGTATATTTTTCCCTTCAGAGCCTGTGACTTGCTGGACCCCAGTGTGCTAAAAGTCTCTGGTGGGTCCCCAGAGTAGCCCTGCAGTACAGCGTAGGGGAAAGCTGTGGCCATTACACGTGAAATCACTAGGAATGGAAGTGCTAAAGCAATGTTCTTGTGAACCATTAGGTGTGGCAAAAGGTCTCATGGAAGTTTCCAGAAGGTGTAGGTCAAGAGATGATTATTCAGATAATGTTTATCTTTCCCATAAAAAATTTTTTTTTGTTTGTTTTTTTAGGGATGCAACCACGGCATATGTAAATTCCCAGGCTAGGGGTGGAATCAGAGCTGCAGCTACCAACCTACACCACAGCCACAGCAACATGGAGTCCAGGTTGCATCTTTGACCTACACCACAGCTCACAGCAATGCCAGATCCTTAACCTGCAGAGTGAGGCCAGGGATTGAACCCTTGTCCTCATGGATACTATTTGGGCTCATTACCACTGAGCCAAGACAGAGCTCCTCCATAAGACAGTTTTGAATGTTCTCAACTTGTGTGTAAGTTCCTTCTATAGGTTTTTGGTGTGGTGACCTTTTTGCAGGCAATAGAGGTTGTAGCCTCTCTTACTTCTGGTGTCTGCCCCCCTTGTGGCTGAAGTTGGGAGGGGGGTGCTTGCTGCATACTTCCCGATGGGAGGGACTGGTGCCTGCCCACTGGTAGGTGGGGCTGATTCCTATCCCTCTGGTGGGTTGGGCTTTGCCTCTGGGTGAGATTATCAGCGGCTTTGTGGCTTTGTGCCTGGGGGGGTCTTTTAAGCAGCCTGTTTACTAATGGGTGGGCCTGTGATCCCACCTGGATTATTGTTTGGCCTGGGGCTTCTCAGCGCTGATGGATGGGGCCAGGTTTTCCCCAAATGGCCACCTCCAGAGAAACCCATGCTGATAAACATTCCTGAGAGCTTTGCCTCCAGTGTCCTTTCCCCACAATGAGTCACAGTCACCCCCTCTTTTCCCAGGAGATCCTCCAAGAACTGCAGTCAGATCCAACCCAGATTCCTATGGAGACTTTGCTTTGCCCTGGGACCCAGTGAATGTGAAAGTCTGTGTGCGCCTTTCAAGTATGGGGTCTCCATTTCCCCCAGTCCTGTGGAGCTCCTGCACACAATCCCCACTGGCCTTCAGGGCCAGATGCTCTGGGGGCTCTTTCTCCCAGTGCCAGATCCCCAGGTGTGGGCATTTGATGTGGGGCTCAGAATTCTCACTCCTATAGGTGAGTCTCTGTGATACAGTTACTTTCCAGTCCATGGGCTTCCCACCTGGGAGGTATAGGGTTGCTTATATCATGTAATTGCCCCTCCTGCCTCTTGATATGGCCTCTTCTTTGTCTTCTGGAGTAGGATATCTTTTTGAACGTTTCCAGTCCATTGGGTTGAAGGTTGTTCAGCATTTGGTTGTAATTTTGTTGTTTTTATGAGAGAAGTTGAACTCAAGTCCTTCTGTTCTGCCCTCTTAATCCCGTCTCCTCTAAGTTCCTTCTAAATGTTTAACTGCTACCAGCTTTAGCTTGAATGAGTGAAATATTACATCAGCAAGCTGATGCTTGAGCAGTAATTCAGAAAACAGCCCCAAGTACTCTTGGATATAAGAGGAAATAGGAATGTTGTTGCTGTTATTCCTAATTATTCCAGTCAGCATTTTACAGTTCCTGTCTTTGGCTTGGTTTTCATAGGTGTAAAAGGGCTATAGGTAATAATTTGTATGTATATGGCGTAGCCAAACTCCATTAGAAGTTAGGTATTGACAATAATAGAGGGAGACTTCCAGGCTAAAGGACCCAGAATGAACGTACAACATCCTTATGGGGCTAAGTAAGAAAATAGGGTTGATCTTTTTTATTCCTGAAAATTTAGTGCTCCAAGGACATTTTTGCAGTTAAATGCTTATGAAAATAAAAACATATTGGCCTGCAGCATGTCTATATTGACATTTAGGTATGACCTTGAAGTCCATCTCAGCAGTTGATTTCTGACTTCTCTGTTAGGATCATGCTTTTGCAGAGCTAAGGGGAGTTTGATGCCATTTAGTAAAGTTACTCTTGTATTAATCTGTTCTGTTTCCAAACCATATTTGTTGGTTTTTCTGCCTTTTTTCCCACCAGTTGGGATTTGAGTTTCTCAATAAGGGGCCTAAAACCCCTAGATATTATGGCTCTCATATTTTTACATTATGATCATATTTATTAATGTTTACCCAGAGAAATAACTTTCTATTTCAGCCTTATAATGGAGAATATCTACACACATTTCTGCTTGTCTCAGTCACTTTCATATCCTGGAATATTTTTTATGCCTCAGGACCTTTGCAATACTATTCCTTCTACTTGGAATTCTCTTTCCCTCTTTTTGCCTAGATAGTCCACTTTAAAAACTTAACTCAAAGTAGTTTTTCAGAGAATCTTACATGATATTTTCTACTTTGCCTTGAACTAGGTTTGCTTTTTTATTTCCTCAGTTAGAAAATTGTATATTTATTCTTAGTGGCCTAAATCTCATATATCATTAAATAATATACTATGCAGCCAACCGTTCAATATCTGAATTCTCAGTCAGAACATACATGTCTTGAAGTTGAGCACTGTCTTATTTATAGTTCTACCCTAAGCCCCTCACTCAGATCCTTGCATAGGAGACGTTCAGTTACTATTGATTTTTTTTTTTTTCGTCTTTTGTCTTTTTAGGGCCTCACCAGTGGCACATGGAGGTTCTCAGGCTAGGGGACTAATCAGAGCTGTTGCTGCCAGCCTACCCAGAGCCACAGCAACGCCAGATCTGAGCTGCGTCTGTGACCTACATCACAGCTCATGGCAATGCTGGATTCTTAACCCACTGAGTAAGGCCAGGGATCGAACCTGCAACCCCATGGTTCCTAGTCGGATTTGTTTCTGCTGCACCATGATGGGAACTCTTATTTATTGATTGAATAAATGAATGAATGAGTATTATTTGAAGAATCTGACCAATTTTGATCCAATCTGATATAGTAATAAAGAATAGAAATGTCTACTTTAGGTCTGGTTGTGGGTTCAACTGCCACTGATTTTGTAATGTCTCACAAATCTCTAACCAGAATTCTCCTCTGAGCTTCACATCCACTTATCCAACTCCCAACATCCATCTTTGAATCTAGAGAAAGGCTTTCCATCTCAAGCTGCCCAAACTGGAATTCATGACAGGCAGTTTTCCTTCTCTTCCAAGCCTATTCCATCTCTTAATGTATTTTCTTGATTAATAACACTACCTACCACTCATTTGAATGTAAGGATGATGTAGCTTTGACCCCTGTACTCCTAGCTGCTACTTTTCATTTATGCCATACTTCATTCTCCCAAGTTGATTGGCTAAAAAAAGAAGAGCCTTTCAGATTAACAGGGATATATGCCCACCAAGAATAGTAAGGAACAGCATTCCCTATAAACAAGAGCTCAAGGTCCATCAAGAAATCTGGTGGTCCACTTCATTTCTTTCCTTTCTCCTCACCTTCTTATCTAAGTCTTTGAGTCTTGACAATTCTACCTAAGTGTCTATCAGGTGACTTTTATCCTCTTTAGAACTTGGTTCACACCGTATTAATTAAGCCAGGACTGTTGCATAGACTCCTAATTCTCTCCAGGCTACTGGTCTTGCTTTCCTCCAGTCTAGCCTCCCAATTGCCATAGGCATGCTTGCTAAAATATAAATCTGGTCTTGGCAGTACCCTACTTATAACCTTTGGGGACTCCCCTGAGACAGCCACTCCTCCAAGTCCTTCATGATCTGCTCTTTGCCCATGTTTGTAACCTCAGGCCCCAGTACTTCCCTCCATGTACCTGTGGCCCTTGCAAATTGAATCACTTACAGTTTCCCATGCATTGTATGTTTTTCCCTTCCTCTTGGCATTCACACCTGAATGCCTTTTCTTAATAACCCCTTACATATTAAACAAAGTTTTATATCAAATTTAATATCCTCTATGAAACATTTTACAATTCTGGATGCATTCTTAGGCAACTTCTCTTCTCATCTCCATTGGCCTCTGTCAAATCACAATCTTTCTATATTGTAATTGTTTACTTACACATCTCTCTCCTGCATTAGACAAGAGTTTCTTGAGGTTGATGACTGTGTCTTATTTGTCCCCAGTGTCTGGCACAATGCCTGGCGCCAGTAGGTATGCCATAAACATCTGTTGATAAATAGAATGCATAAAAATGTAGCCAATAAAATGTTTTGATTGAATGTATCTTTTATACTCGTTAATTGTATTGGTCAGGATTTTCCAGAGAAGCAGAACCAATAGAATATGTATATGTAGGAGAAGATTTATTATTGGAATTGCCTCATATGTTACAGAGGACAAGAAGTTCCATGATTTGTGTCTTTAAGCTGGAGAACCAGGAGCACCAGTGGTAGTTTTAGTCTGAGTTTGAAAGCCTGAGAACCAGGGGAGCCAGTGGTCTAAGTCGCTGTCCAGATTCAAAAGCTTGAGCATCAAGGGGGCTGGTGGTGGGTGGTGACAGTGATGTAAGTCTCATTCTGAGACTGAAGAACCAATTACCAGAAGCACCAATGTCCAAGGGCGGGAGAAGATGGATATCCTAGTTCCAGTGAAAGAGCAAGTTTGCTATTCCTTGTCTTTGTGTTCTACTACAGCCCTCAACAGTTTGGGTGATGCTCTTTGGCGTTGGTGAGGGCAATCTTCTTTACTCAATCTAAGGATTCAAATGTTAATTTCCTCTGGAAGCACCCTCACAGATATACCCAGAAATAACGTTTTAAGAGCTATCTGGGAATTCCTTAGCCCAGCTAAGTTGACACATAAAACTAACCATCACAAGTAACAGAATTAAATAATGTTCTCTGGAGATTCAGAGGCAGGGGACTCTATGAATTGGGGTTTTACAGTCATGGATCCACTAGATGTTATGATCTGAAGGGGTTTATACAAAAACAAAATTTATTTTTGAAAGGTTTAAATAAAATTCAAATACATTTGATTGTGCATTTCTCATTCATAATAGTGGAAGAATGATTTGAATTTGAATCAGTATAGAGACAAGAATAGTTATTGGGAGAGAAGAGGATGTATTTTTCATATATTTTTGTTTGAAATAGAAAAATATGTTTGGATCTTTCCTTCCAAAGAAAATTAGATATTAAATAACATTTAATGGAGTTCCCATTGTGGCTCAATGGTAACAAACCTGGCTAGTATCCATGAGGACATGGGTTCGATTCCTGGCCTCACTCAGTGGGTTAAGGGTCTGGCATTGCTGTGAGCTGTGGTGCAGGTTGCAGACCTGGCTCAGATCTGGCATTGCTGTAGCTGTGGTGTAGGCTGGCAGCTATGGCTTTGATTCAACCCCTAGCCTGGGAATTTCCATATGCTGCAGGTGAGGCCCTGAAAAACAAAACAAAACAAAAACAGTTTGATATGTAAGAAGCAAACAGTGTCTGATTTGATAGAAGGAGGACACTATATATTCTGATATAGATGGTGAAATTGAGCAAGAAACTGAAGTTAGATAATCATCTTTCATGGTTACATTTGGGGGACATTGCTGTAGATCAAAGTTTTAATCTTATTTTTCTTGATGGGAAAACTTGTTGAATAGGATACCAAGTAGTTCCATTTTAACAAAGCACCAGAAGTTTATCCAGTCTCATGTGACCTAAGTTATATCAAAATACTTCATTCTTTGAGGCTTTTCCATATACCAACTGTCAAATCATTCTTTGCAGCTCACACTATTCTTAACATCTGTACCAAAAAGTATTATCTTAAGAGGTTAGAAAAGATTATGATATTTTAAATCTTGTGGGAGATATGCTGAATTTTAGTTTTTGCTGAGGATGTATGAAAAATGAAATCTATCTGGAACAGTTCCTCACAATCCTAGAGTAAGTATTAGATGATGAGATATCCAGGTATATTATAGTTGTTGGCACCATCTTGAATTTATTCTTTATCCCCAAACTGGTCATGTTGGACTTAGACTTTTAAATTTCAAAATTTTTTTTCATAAAATAAATATTTGCTCTTAGGAGTCTATGGCAGAGGTCCTCTCTGGTCAACTGTTTATTCCTCAATACTACTAAGTGAGCTTTTCCTCTTCCTCACTCAGCCCAGGAGATGGCATGCAAGGCCTTCAATAAATGATAGAACTTGCAGAGGTTAAAAAGAAATTGCAGCGTTTTTTTTTTCAAGGTCCAAGGTTGCCTAATTGGCCTGGTTGGGTTATCGGAAACCTGTTGTCACAGGGGTTCACACTTGTGTCTAACAATGATAATGTAAACCTTCCTTTCCTTTGTGCTCATTTGTTTTTGCTCTGCCTTGAGGATGAGAAGATGCATGCACTTAGAGTTGTGAACTTCAAACAGAAATAGCATTTCCATCCTACTTGAGAATTGGGCAAGGATGAATGAATCTTGCCTAACCACCTGTGAATAGCAACATGATACTATGTACCCAACTCTGACATTTTATGTTGCCCTGTCAGAAAGAAAAATGAAGAAATTATTTATATTTGAGAGATAAATGAAAGAAAAAGAAGTAAAGTCAAATAAATAGGCATAAGCTTGTATCTTCACACATGAGACCTTTTTCTAGAGTGTTACCACTATTCAGCCCCATACCCCAGTCTCTGAGTGCTTTAAGCAATAGGTTTGTGTATAGTAGGTTCATGGTACTTACTCAGTAATCCTGGTTGAGTGACTAGAAAGCCTTGATAATGGCTCCCAGGTAGCCATACAATTATTTTTACCACCTGTATTTATAGGAGGGGAGTTTTTTCTCCTTCATTTCCAGAGAAAAGGTACTGTTTTGATGAATGAAGGAATCAAAATTGGTAATAATAATACCATTGAATTGTTTTCTGAAGTGAGCAGTTGGGTGAAACACATTGATTTCCTACCCCAGATCCAAAATGTAGAAAATATTCTCTCTCAGTGAGCCTGAGGGGAAATAGGAATTCTCATACATTGCTAGTGGGAAGGAAAAATGGTATAAACTCAGTGAGGGGATTAGACAGTAGCTAGGTAAATCACATACACACTTACCATTGACTAGTAATCCTCTTTTAAGGAATCTACCCAAAGACAATCAGGCAAAAATATGAAAGTATATATATATATATATATATATATATATATATATATATACATATATATACACACACATATATATATGTGTATGTATATGTGTATATACACACACACATATAATATACACACATACAAGGCTATTCATTGTAGTACTACTCATAATTTCAAAAGACTGTGAATGACTCACTGTCTATCAAGAAGAGTTTATTAGATGAATAAACTAAGGTAGAATTACACAATGGTGGAGTTCCCATCATAGCGCAGAGGAAACAAATCTGACTAGGAACCGTGAGGTTGAGGGTTTGATCCCTAGCCTTGCTCAGTGGGTTAAGGATCTGGCGTTGCTGTGGTGTAGGTCTCAGATGTGGCTCAGATCCTGCATTGTGGCTGTGGTGTAGGCCAGCAGCTGTAGCTCCAATTCAACCCCTAGCCTGGGAACCTCCACATGCTTCTAGTGAGGCCCTAAAAAGCAAAAAAGAAAGAATTACACAATGGAGTACTATGCAGCTGTGAAGGTAAATGTGGACTACTTTGTATACATTGCTTGGGAGAGATTTCCTGGACAAATGGAAATACCAAAGTGCAGAACAGTGCCTTTGATAAAATATTTTATATCTAAGAAAGGTGTGGGATGATAATACGTAAACATTTTGCCTGTACTTAAGTAATGGAAGGATAAACCAGAAGCTAATAAAATGGTTACCTTTGCGAGGGGGAAGGGACAGCAGATGGGACAAATGCTTTGCAGGACTGAGTTTTGATCTATGGGTATGTTTTGCATAATCACAAAACAAAATTAAATCAAAATAAATCTAGCAAGCCCTCTAAATCAAAAGCAAAATGAAACATATTAATTTAAAAAAGCCCGTTCCTTACTATCTAGATGAACTCAAGCCAGGAAGTGGTATTACACACTTTATTTTGTTCAGACCGAGAACCTGAAGCAATAAAGCTATACTCTGGCTGATAGGAGGAGGCCTCATGGAATTCTAGTTTGCTTGTTAATCTTAGTTGGCTGACCAATCTCTTTTCACTGCACCCACTTTCTTTATTTGGAAAGTGGGCATCTCACAGAAAATATAAGATGAATCCCTAACAAAGCCAGTGGCCACATACTTTTAAAGAGACATAATGTAATTGTGTCATCTGACCAAATTTACTAATGAATGAGGGAAAAAACCAGCTTGGGATTCCTGAAACTGATCACTGCATCCTGTGGATGACAGATTTGCACTCACAGGACTGAAGTTTGGTTGATGAAGAAACTATTGGTGCATCTGAGCTCTCATTCCTTAGACATTGTCCTTGGAGCCATATTCCCCAGAAGCATGTACCACGTGGAAAAAAGTGGCATCTGGCTCCTCAGCAGAGCCAGCCAAAGAAGTCAGTCCCAACTTTCAAGGCAGCTTTCCTCAAAGTCGTTCTGGACCAAAATTCCAAACCAGTGCTCCTAGCACTTTCAAAAAGTTTCTTCAGCCACAGGGAGAGAGTGAATGGTGCTGTGAAGCTGCCAAAATAGTGTTCAAGTTTCCCTCTTGGAACGGCTAGAGGAGCCAGCTTCTTAGGAAGCAGCCTGCTGCTGCGGGATGACACGGGGCCCCAGCAGCGTTGAAAAGTCTCCGACTACCCTGAAGTTGGAGGCCGTCCCAGGGAATCTATGCAACATAAGCTTGGGCAGGCCAAATGGCCACTCGGAACTGCCAAAGGCTGCCTGGATCACTAGTTCACATAAGCTTGGGCTCAGCAGGCTAAGCTGCTGGCATTTGTTCAGTGGGGAAAAAAATAAAATAAACTTTGTGTGGCAAGTGATAACCCTGACATTTCAATATAGTTACCACAATGATGTTTCCTAGAGTCACAGAGTAAAACAAATTAGAATTATAAATACCATCCGATTTTCCTAACAGCTCTCGTGAGTTATTAGTGGAAATCAAATCACCTTAGTCAATCAAAGGCAGCTTAAATGCCACTATCTTGTTCTCTCTGAAGATCTGAAAACACCTATCATTCCTGTGGAGTGCTGCATCTCCCTCGTTGTGGTAGAGGCTAAGCATGTCTGCATCAATATGAAAATCAATGCAATGATTTGTACTTCTCCTAAGTCCTGTACTTAGACGTGGTTATCTCTCTGAGCTTGGGCCTAAAATCTGATGCAATGACGAAGGCTTCCTAGCAGCTCTGAAAGTAAATAAAAACCTATCATGATCCTTTTTTTCATGGGATATCATTGCATTAGTGTCATACTATCTACATGTATAGAGGAACTTAAAATCAGCATTAACTCATGATGATTCTACATGAGACACTGAATTGAGGGCACACGACTGTTTTTCGAGGAGACTTGATAAGGAGCAAGATGCTCAGAGGCTGTTTGAAGTAAATCTTTCATTCCTGTCAACCTTCACCTGTGGAGGAAGCAGAGAGGCCCATGTTCCTTTCATGGTCATGGGTTGTGGTAATTGCTGAATATTTGGATGGATCGTCAACTTGATCGCTGTTTATCATGTCCTACTTAATTGGAGCCCCATAGAACAATAATGAAGTATTCTCTACATGCAGATAACTTTGTGACTGATGACCCAGCTGAGGAAATCCTTTACAAATACAGCCCAAAATTCAGCCCGTTGATGGATCTCATCTGATATTCTCTTGGTCCTCTGAGTGTGACTCTTTGATTGACACCCATGGTATTGTGATAACCCAAGAGAAAAATCTTGCCTGTAGACATTACAAACACCCCTAAATTGACTTACTCTTATTGAAATAGAGTGAAACTTCGTTAGTCTCTTCTCTAGCTGACGGAAGGTTTAGTGCATATATATTTTTAATGCTGTGTGGCTGAAAATATTACATTGGAAGTAATATTGGTTGACTGACATTTAAAAATATTGAGTTCTATTTTTGCGTGGTCATTTTTTTTCCGGTTAGATGTGCAGAAATGAGAGGGTGCTGGAGGCCTTGGCAGTCTCCGCGCAATGATGCCTCCTTTGGGAGGAGGTGTTGTAAAGGACACAGAGGATGCATTGATATAATGACCAATTTCCACTTGCACAAGATTTCCTATCTCCTTTCAACAATGAATCAATTCACAAGGCAGCACAATTTTTTTCTTTTGAAGATACGCAGTTCACCATTAGAAATACTTGGGTTAATTTAAAAATTATAAGTGAAAGAATATTCCAAGAAAATATGATCTAATAACCTGAAGCAGTCATTTGTAGGAAAAGCTGCTATTTGTCCTAACGAGGGTTATATTCAGTTTTAAAAAAGAATCAAATAGCTACTATTTACCAAGAGTTGTTCTTATCACAAGGCGAAGGAATCAACTCAGGCAAGAGGGTTCAGAAAACAACAAAAAGAATTAGAAGAATGGAGTTCCCTTCATTACTCAGTGGTAAATGAACCCGACTAGGATCCATGAGGATGCGGGTTCGATCCCTGGCCCCATTCAGTGGGTTAAGGATCCGGCGTTGCCTTGAGCTGTGGTATAGGTTGCAGATGTGGCTTGGATCCTGTGTTGCTGTGGCTGTGGCATAGGCCGGTGGCTACAGCTCCAATTCGACCTAGCCTGGGAACCTCCACATGCCGTATGGCACTAAAAAGCACCCCCTCCAAAAAAAAAAGAAAAAAAAAAAAAAAAGAAAGAATTAGAAGAACGTAAAATTATGTGATTAATATTATCTGTTGCAATGTTAAGTGCAATGTGCTTATATCCATGTAAACTGATCCTTGCATTTATGTTTTCCCTTTAGAACCGTATTAAATAGAATTAATGTTTATCTGCTGCTCTCAGAACTTAGAAATGTATTCCCAAGGATCTTGAGCAAGGATATTGGCAAGAACATAGGGCAACTGACAATGATATATAGTGACCTATGATTGCTCATTCAATTAAAAAGTAAGAATAGGAAAATCCATCCATTCATTCACTCAGTCATCCATTATTTCACACAATTACGTATTGAAGGCTTACTAGGTGCCTGAAGTGCAGGGTTAAAATTAGATCTATAACAAACTTCTGTGATTATAAAATACACGTGTTATAGGTAGCACATATATAAACGTATGTTTTTATGCATCCGAGTATTGTTGCTCATCTATTACATGTAAGGTACTGTGCTTGGCATGACTGGAAATATAACAATGAACTGGAAATGGATATAGTCAGCACTTGTCAGTTCTGTGGAGGGTAGAGTTTGTTTTAGAGAAGGCTCCACGAAGTAGACAGCATTTGAGCTGGACCTTCGAGGACTTGAATTCCCTTGGTGGAAATGGGGAAAGAGAAAATAGAGGAGACTTTCTAAGTAACTATTAGGAGGTGGAAAGTGGCAGAGAATGTTTAAGAATGACCATTTGGCACGGCACAGTGTGGGAGCAGAATTGTGGAATGAGCCAAGAGGAGCAGCTGCAGGAGATAAATAAGGGACCAGATCAGAGCAGGTTTGCTTTGAATATTGGAGTCGAGAATTTGAGCTCTGTTTGTATAGATTGGGGTACCGTTTGTGTTTTTGAAGAAAGGCATGATAAGATCAGAGCTTGGCTAGAACAACCTTTGTCAGGTTGTGGTATAAAGGATGTCTCTAAAGGGGAGCAGCCCCATACAAGTGGTCAGGACAGAGGTGATATATATTGAGAAGGAGCAAACTGACAGGACTTGATAACTGCCTGAATGTGGAAGATGAGGAAGGAGAGGTCAAGATGGCATCACATTTTCCAAACCTGAGTGAGGACAAGGAAAGTCAAAAATATTTGGGGCTAAAGATGCTAAGTTCTTTATACTGTGTGAACACATACACTACAATTTCTCCTAACCCAATAATTTCTCCTTTTCACAGTAAAATTTCTCCTAAAAGTAAAAATTGCCTTACTTCCTGGAATTACATGGTCAATAGTTTCTTAAAGTAGGCGTTGCCCAGGGAGTGATTTCCTAAAGCAGGTAAAAGTAGTCTTAGGAGCGATAACCTGACTTTCTTTGGATTTACATTTCAAGAGTCATAGAAAAGACTGTGCTCTCCTCAAGATAAATAAATAATGCTTATTCTCTTAGTCCCCGGCACTTATAGGGATCCAGGAGCAAGGAGAGCAGAGGTGACCTGGCTGGGTCCGTGCAACCCCAGATTCTCTTACCATCATCCCTGTCTTCCGGGGAGCGAATGAGTGAGTGGCGTCAGCAGGGGGAAGAGAGAATGCAGTGGTACGGGCATGCCTTCATTCCCTTGCACTTTAGTCAGCAGATGATTTCTTTTGTCCATTCCCTGTCACCTTCATTGTCTGTTGGGCTTTTCCTTTTGGTTTTACCTTCTCATATTTGTTCCTTCTCTCCAATCCTGATAATCCTAAACTACTTTGCCTCCCCATCCTCTGTTCTTTTAGATCTTCTTCCTGCCATTTTCTTGCCTCCTGTTTTATTGGAAAACATTTTTATTATAGCTGATTTACAATGTTCGGTCAGTTTTTGCTATATAGCAGAGTGACCCAGTTATACATAAATATAAACATTCTTTTTTTCACATTATCCTCCATCATGTTCCATCTTTTTTTTTTTTTTTTGTTATGAAATACTCCAAACATACAGAAAAAATATCATAGAGAATAAGAAATGTATACTCATCATGAAACTTTAACAAATGTTAAATTAACATTTTGTGTTATTCGCTTTGAATCTCTTTTTAAGAAATAAAAATACTCTCTGTGTCTCTGTCTCTCTCTAGGTATGCATCCCACATACACATAATTAAAGTCTCTTCCATACGATGACACTCTCATTCCCCAGATAGTAACACCTGTCCTTTTCATTTCCATGCATGTTTTTGTATTATTTCTGCTACTACAGATATGCTGTATACAGACATTAAGTAGTGTTGTTTTGCATGTTTTCAATCTTTATACTGATAATATATTGATATTCTACAACTGGCTTCTCCCCCGTCTAATGTTTTTGAGATTTAACTATGTCAATAAATGCACCTCTAATTTATTTGTTCTGATAGCTATATTAAGTCTTTTATATGACTAATACTACAATTTATTTATCCAATTTTCTCTTAATGAACATTAAATTATTTCCAATTTTTTCCCTTCTGCAACAAAAATAGCTGCAACGATTATTCTTTTGTATGTCTTGGGCACATATACTAGAAAATTTATCTGGATTATATACCAAGAATTGGCATAGCTGTATTGTCAGACATGCTGTCTTTACTAATTATTGCCATATTGATCTCCAGAGTTGTGCAACCAGTTTGTATGCTCACTAGCAACGTATGGACACTTGGTCTTTCTCCACATGCTCCTCAACATGCAGTATTATTAAGCTTTTAGATTTGCCAGTGTTGGGAATGAAATGGCATCTCATTGTTTTACTTCCCATTTGTTTAATTAGAAATGAGATTGAGCATTTTTTTCTTAAATTTATTGGTGAATTCTAGTTTCCTCTTTGTGAAATGATTGTATATATACTTTGTCCACTTCTTCCAATAGTATATCCTTTTCTTTTTGGTTTTGTTTTTTCACATATTCCTTTTGTATATGTGTGTATATATATACACACACACACATACGTATCTATCTATCTATCTATCTATCTATCTATCTATCTATCTATCTTTTTATCTAATGTATCTTCTCCCAGTCTAGGAGTCTAGGACTATATTTTATTTGTGGTAACTTTAAAAAAATTATTTATTTATTTATTTTTGGGCCATACCCTTGGCATATGAAGGTTCCCAGGCTAGGGGTCAAAGCAGAGCTGTAGCCACTGTCTTATACCACAGCCCCAGCAACACAGGATCCGAGCGACGTCTGCAACCTACACTACAGCTCATGGCAACACCGGATCCCCGACCTACTGAGTGGGGCCAGGGATCGAACCCACATCCCCATGATCCTAGTTGGGTTCATTAACCACTGAGCCACGAAGGGAACTCTTGTGGTCAGTTTTAATGTATAAAAGCTTTTAATTTTAATGAGCCAAATAATACCAATCTTTTCTTATATTTTTGTTTTTGGTTTTTCTACCTTTTCTTCTACTGTCATTGTTGTTGGATATATGTTATGGTAATTTCATGAGCTTACCTGGCTTGCTGTCCCATTTTTAATTTTCTAAAACAATTTTTGTTTAAAGTGAAGATTAAATATTTCTTGAAAGTCTGTTAAATTTCATCTGTAAAATTTGTGCCCTTATTTTAAGGGGGGGAGACTTTATGGGTAAAAGAAGTTTTTGGTTGCTGCTTTTTTTGATGTATAGTTTAATAACTTACTCAGGTTTTCTATTTCTTCAGTTGATTTTGTAAGTTAAATTTTTATAGAAAATTATTCATTTATTGGCATAAAGTTATTCAAAAAATTTTAAATGATTTTATCCATCTTTATCTTCAGTTATGTCCTTCTACTTGTAATATTACTTGTTCAGATCTTATTTTTTTCAAAGTCAGCTTTTGTTTTATAGATTCTCCCTATAATTTGTTTCTGTTTCTTAAGTGTCTTCTTTTACATTTTAATTCTTCCCTTTTTTGGAAACATATCATACTTTTATAGTGTGCTCTATTGTTCTTTTTCTAGTTTTTTGTATTTGCTTAATTATTTTATTTATTTACTTTTCCAGCTTTATTGAGATATAATTCATAGAGAAAATTGCAAGATATTTAAAATTTGATTTGCTATACATACATGTGAAAGGATTCCATCATCTAGTTAATTATCAACTTCATTTAAAAAATGTTGATTATTTTATAGCAAATTCATTGACAGCCATAAATTTAACTCTAAGTAATACTTGCTTTTTTTTTTTTTTTCTTTTTTTCTTTTTACAGCTGCACCTGTGGCATATAGAAGTTCCTGGGCTAGTGGTCTAATTGGAGCTGCAGCTGTAGGTCTACACCATAGCTGCACCAACACTGGATCTGAGCTGCATCTGCTAACAAATACTTTAGATGCATATCACAAGTTTTGAAATGTAGTACGTTTAGCATCATTTAGTAACTTCTGTTTTGATTTTCTTTTAATCCATGGATATTTAGAGGTCCAGTTTTTAATTTCTAAACATGTATATAGTTTTATTGTTGATCCAAACTTAATTATATTTTGTTCAGAGAATATAGGCTGTATAATGTGGATTCATTGAAATTTGTTAGGGCTTTCTTTCTGATTTAGGTACCTTTAATTTTTATTAATACATACAAAGGACCTGTATGCTTTATTTTTGGCATAGGATTTTACATGTATCTTAGATCAAACATATTAATTTGTTGTTCACATCTTCTATAGTCTTACTCTAAAAATTTGATATGTCCATTATACTTCATTTAAGAAAGCTATAACTTGAGAATTATTCATCCTCATGATTTTTTCTTGATTTGGTAAATATATATTTCAATACTTTGCTGACTAGAGTAGGTTCAAGAGAGAACTACTGCGTGCGTTCTTGCTGTTTGGTACCTGCAACATCATGATTAACTCACTGATATGTTCAGTCCTTCAACAGATATTTACAATTTATGATTTGCCCAATAATCTTCTGGTTACTATAACTAGAACAGTGAAGAGCACCACACCCCCATCGCTACTTTCAAGGAGCTTAAATCCCAGTGGAGGAAATAGGTGATTCATCTTAAATCACCAGTCTCTAAGGACAGTAGCTGCAAGTACTGTGACGGATGAAGCAGAGGAGGGGAGTGGGATGACAGGCTGGTGAAGGTAGCTGCTGTTGCAGGGGGTGGTCAGAGAAGGCATCCTGAGGAGGTGGTGCTTGAGAAGGACTGAACAAAGCAAGAAGCTGAGACATATGGTACCTGGTGAAGATCATTATAGGCAGAAACAACAGAATGACCCTAGGAGGGAGTATGTTATGTGGAAGAAGCACAACTGGTGTGTTTGAAGAAAAGCAAGAAGGCTAGAGTGACAGGAGATAACCTTCACTCTGAAAGGATACCTCTGTTGCCTATATGGGAACTAACTGTGGTGATACAAGAGGAGATAAGGAGGGCTACTACGGAGGCTAAAGTGACAGCTCAGGTAAGAGAGGTGACAGTTGTTTGCACTACAGAGGCACTGATATAAGTGGGGGATTTGGAATGCATTTTGGAAATTTGGCTCACTGATTTGCTGGTGAATTAGATACCAGATAGGCAAGAGAGGAATCAAGGATGGTTCCTAAGATTTAGCCTGAACAACTGAGTGAATGGGATCACCATTTAGTGAGAGAGGAGAGACTTGGGAGGATTAGGTATAGGGCTAAAAATGAGGAGCTTCTTTTTATAGTATTAACATGGTGGAGCCTCTTAATTATTGTGCCAGTTGTCTGTTTGCTCTCATATCCACTCCCTCACCCCCTGTCTCTCTACCCTGAATCATGGGGGGCTGTAATTAATTCTACCCCCAGTCCCATCCTCCCTGTGGACACTGCAGCTTATCTGAGGAGACAGCCAGCAGCTTCTGGTGGGGGTGTGTAGATGGAGAAGAGAAGATAGTGGAAGCTTGAGCCCTCAGCTCTGCTAGTGTTGAAAACTGGAGAAAGGCAGAAGGGCCAAGAAGGCAGAGTGGAGAGAATGGTGTTGCAGCAGAAGAGGGAAGATGTGGATGACAACTAGAAACTGACCATTGGTTTTTGACCATGAAAGGTCTTTGATAATACTTACAAAAGTATATATATATATTTTTTGGAGGAGTAGGAACTATAGCTTGAGTAGAAAGTGTGCAGTGGACATGAGCTGGCTCTTAAAGCTTTCATGAAGGAGAATTATGCATCACTTTTGCTCATATTTTCTTGGCCAAAGCAAGTTGCATGGCCAAGCCTGACTTCAAGAGGTATAGGAAATCTAATTCTTCCATAGTAAGGGGACAGACATTTGGATCTTGGTGGGCTGTGCAAGTCATATTCACCTTCACCATGGCTTCACTTTCCTTCTTCATGAGACATATTCTTTAATAATTCCTTTACTCAGCATCTGTGAGTGGTAAACTTTTATTTTTACAAGTGTAAAAAAGCCTTTACTTTGCTTTAATTTTTAATTAAATGTTTAGGTATGTGTAAAATTTAAAGCTTACTATTTCTCTCCTTGAGCACTTTGAAAATATTATTCCACTGTCTTTTGACTCATACAGTTACAAATGAAAGTTCTGTTGCTAGCTTAATTGATGTTATTTTGTAGGTCATCTGTCATTATGGGGAGGTCTTAGATTTTAAAATTTCATTTGGATTTATTTTTCTTTATTTTTCTCAGAAGTTGGAATATACATTGAACCTAAGGACTCCTGTCTTTCATCACCTCTGGCAAATTCTCAGCCATTATTTCTTCAGTTCTCTTCTTCGGGAACCCCTATTGAATACATGTTAAAACTACCAAATTTACTAATTCTTTTCAGCCTGGTCTAAAATTTATCCTATTACTTTTTCTATTTCTCTGTTTATTTTTCTTTCCAAGATTCTTAGTTATTCCTAATTATTTTTCATAAGTGTCTTGTTTCACTTCTGTGTTTTTATCATATTATGTATTATTATATTTTTTCTGAATGCTGCTTTTTGGCCATACTCACCATATGTATTTTGAAGTGTTTGTTAGAGCTAAGAGAATTCAGCAACACTAACCAGCTTTAAAACAAATACTAAAGGAGCTTCTCTAGGCAGAAAAGAAAAGGCCACAACTAGAAACAAAAATACTGCAAATGACAAGGCTCACTAGTAAAGGCATATGTACAGTAAAGATAGGAGAGCATCCATGCACAGTTATGCTATCAAAATCAGAAATTGTGAGGAGAGGAGGGTACAAACGCAGGACCCTGGAGATGCACTTGCAATTAAGAGACCAACAACTTAAAATGATCTCGTGTATATAAATAAATTCCTATATCAAAACTTCAGGGCAACTGCAAACCAAAAATCTACAATTGATACACAAACAAATAAGAAAAATCAACTCAATACAACACTAAAGATAGTCATCAAACCACAAGAGAAGAAAGGAAGAAAAAAGAGCAACAAAAAGAAATCCAAAACAGTTAATATAATGGCAATAAGAACATACATATCAGTAATTACCTCAAATGTAAATGGACTAAGTGCTCCAAACAAAAGACATAGACTGGCTGAATGGATACAAAAACAAGGTCCATATATATGCTGTCTTCCAGGGACCCCTTCACTTATAGGAACACATACAAATTGAAAGTGAAAGGATGGCAGAAAATATTCCATCCAAATGGGAATCAAAGGAAAGCTGGAGTAGCAATACTCATATCAGACAAAATAGACTTTAAAATGAAGTGTTTTTTAGACTGTTTTATGATGTTGATTGATTTAGAGTGATTTTATTTATTTATTGTTCTCTTTGCAACCATTAGTTTTCTCTTTGTTTTGGAATTTGAGTTTACAAGCTCACTTTAAGTGGGGAAATTGCTTTTCTTTTCTTTTCTTTTTTTTATCTTATCCTTTTCCTTTTTCCTTTCCTCTTTTGCATAGAGGTTTGGCTGTTGCCTTCACTCAGGCTCTCACATCCTATTTATGGTCAACATTTTATAACTGTACATTTCTGATGGTACTAGAGAGAAAGCTGATGTATTCAGAGCCAGAAGGAAGCTTGGTTTCTCCTACTTTGCCAGAGCTCAGGCTTTCTAACTGCTGAAGCCTCAGGCTTCATTCAGCAGCATTTAAAAAACCAAAAAACTCTTTTCAGGAGCAATGTAGAACCACCTCTAGCTTCTGGCTTTAAGTAGTGAACTTGACTCTAGGTATCTGCATGGCCTGGAACCATTTTAGTCTCCATTATTTTGTAAGAGCAAGTGTTATGACTAACATCAGAGTCTGATAAACCATGGTGTGAGCATTCTCACTCTCCTCCATCATTGTTTCGGGTTTCCATCTCTTTTTACTTTTTATTTTATTTATTTATTTATTTTTTGTCTTTTTTTGCTATTTCTTGGGCCACTCCCATGGCATATGGAGGTTCCCAGGTTAGGGGTCGAATCGGAGCTGTAGCCACCGGCCTACGCCAGAGCCACAGCAACGTGGGATCCAAGCCGCGTCTGCAACCTACACCACAGTTCATGGCAACGCCGGATCGTTAACCCACTGAGCAAGGGCAGGGACCGAACCCGCAACCTCATGGTTCCTAGTCAGATTCGTTAACCACTGCGCCACGACGAACTCCCCATCTCTTTTTAGATCCACAGGATGATTCGGCTGTGCCTTGATACATCTTTCTTGTTTCTTGTTTATTTTTCTTTTTGTTATATTTTCTTTTCTTTTGGATCTATTATTTGTAAGTGTTTGAAGCAGACAGTTAGATGAACTTTGGGTTTTGAACTTACTAAGCTATTCTTGTAGGAAAAACCTGCCTCCATTTCCACCTCCCCCACCCCTTTATCCTAAATACCATCAAAAAATTAAAACATAGATCATAAAATGAAAGGACACATGTAAAAAATCCAAAGTGATGCTTTAATTTTTTTAGATTCTGAGAGTAAAGAAGGCATTGACGCCATTGTTAAATAGGACAATAGCTATGAGCATGGACTGTGCCAGTTACTGCCATATGACCAGAGTCTTCTCTGTATTGTGAGGTTAATAAGTTAAACCCATTGTATAGAGCTGTTGAAGGGATTACATGGGATAACGCATATGAAAAAGCCCTGCACAGTGCCTGCACATGGTAAGTAACTGTAGAAATACACAGTTTTAAGTTATAGCTCAAGTGTAATCACTAGCATTTATGCTCTGAAGTTTTTTCTAACAGTGGCAGGGAAAGATATCTTGTAAGTACATAAGGCAATGTTAAGAGGTGCTAGAATGTCTTTCCTGTTCCTCAAGCAATGTTTTTGAAATCTCATTATTAGAGAGAATTTTATTTGGATTAGTACATCTCTCTTTGAATCAGATCTCCTCGAATCAGAGGTTTTCTATGGCAAAGTTATGTGTCAAGCTGAGCAGTAGAGGTTTCCACACACCTACCTACCTTTCTGTCAGTTTGGTCAGGTTGTTTTCCTGATTGCTGATTGAGAAAAAAATTAGAGTTATTTGGGCAGGAAGAACTTATGACACGCCCAGGGTGGGCAGATAGATCTGCAAGGAACATGCCAGTGGGATTTCTAGTAACTGGTGAATTATACAACACAGATGGACAGGAGCTTCAGGGGCAGGGATGAGAGCTCAGGATGCATCATGCAGTCTTGGCTAAGCTGTGCTATGGCAATGAACAATGACAAGATCTCAGTGGACTACAACAACAAAGGCTTATTTGGCTCATGATTTGTGCCTGTCTGGGAAAATTTACAGCTCATGGACAAAGAAAAGGTCAACATGATGGAGCCATGCAATGACTCTTAATGTTTCTGCTTGGAAGGGGTGCATCTCACTTCCACTCACATTTTATTGGCCAAAGAAAGTCACATGGCCAAGCTTGAACTATGATACTGTCTCCAGAGCTTAACTGCACACATGACACTAGCAGATGCACTCGTGGGAACAAGAAGTATCAAGTCATCTATTGGCTTCCTCAACACTGAGTTCCTACCGTATCAAGCAGAGGGCACCTGAATATGTCACCATACAAAGTTTCAAAAACGTGAGGGAGTTCCTGTCATGGCTCAGTGGTTAATGAACCCAACTAGGATCCATGAGGACACGGGTTCAATCTCTGGCCTTGCTTTGGGTTAAGGATCTGGCGTTGCTGTGAGCTGTGGTGTAGGTTGCAGACCCATCTTGGATCCATTGTTGCTGTGGCTGTAGCATAGGCTGGCAGCTACAGCTCCGATTCAAACCCTAGCCTGGGAACCTCCATACACCACGGGTGTGGCCCTTAAAAGACAAAAAGACAAAACAAAACAAAAACAAAAACATGAGGAATCAGGAAACTCAGTGGAGATGAAATATAATTACTGTCAATGTCTAGACTTGTTATGGACTAAATTTTCTCCCCTTAAATTCATATATTAAAATCCTAACCCCTACTAGCTCAGAGTATGACTATATTTGAAGATAGGGTCTTTAGACAGGTAATTAGGTTAAAATGAGGTCATTTGAATGAACCCTAATTCAATTTGACTGGTATCCTTGTAAGAAAAGGAAATTAAGATACAGATACAAACAGAAGGAAGATGTTGTGAAGACACAGGGAGAAGATTGTCATACAAGTCAAGGAAAGGGGCCTCAGGAAAAAACCTAACTTTATGCTGAGTACTTTTCTTCTCAGTTTTTGTGAATGTAATGTTTACTTTTGATTTGTGGTTGCCCTGTTTTTTAATCATGCCCTTCCTATATCTGCTTGCTTTTGCCTGATAGTCATATAGCCTTGGACGCATCATTAAAGTAAAAAAAAGAATCTATATTTTCTTACTTTCCTTCCCCACATTATATGATTTTGATTTTTTTTTTAACATCTTCATGTTTAGATCTGTATGCTGGTTTATTTAAGTGATTGCTTTCCAATTGTGGTTTCCTCCATTCTAATTCTTCTTTTCCTCTTTTACCTATCTCTCTTCTTTTTTTAATTGAGAGAGGCCCTTTCAGTATTTCTTTTAGAATGGGTTTAGTGTTGCTGTACAGCTGCATGCAAATCACTGAAACTAGAACACACCCTCACACCATGCACAAAAATAAACTCAAAATGGCCGAAAGACCTAAATATAAGACAAGACACCATCAAAACTCCTGGAAGAGAACATAGGCAAAACATTCTCTGACATCAGCCTTCCAAATGTTTTCTCAGGTCAGTCTCCCAAAGCAACAGAAATAAGAGCAAAACGAAACCAATGGGACCTAATCAAACTGACAAGCTTTTGCACAGCAAAGGAAACCAAAAAGAAAACAAAAAGACAACTTACAGAATGGGAGAAAACAGTTTCAAATGATGCAACGGACAAGGGCTGAATCTCTTAAACTATACAAACAACTTATACAACTGAACAGCCAAAAAGGCAACAACCCAATGGAAAAATGGGCAAAAGATCTGAATAGACATTTTTCCAAGGAAGATAGACAGATGGCCAACAAGCACATGAAAAAATGCTCAACATCCCTGATTATTAGAGAAATGCAAATCAAAACCACCATGAGGTACCACCTCACACCAGTCAGAATGGCCATCATCAATAAGTCCACAAATAACAATTGCTGGAGAGGGTGTGGAGAAAAGGGAACCCTCCTGCACTGGTGGTGGGAATGTAAGCTGGTACAACCACTATGGAGAACAGTATGGAGGTACCTTAGAACTACCGTATGACCCAAGAGCAACCCCACTCTTGGACATATATCTGGACAAAACTTTCCTTGAAAAAGACCCATGCACCTGCATGTTCATTGCAGCACTATTCACAATAGCCAAGACATGGAAACAACCCAAATTCCCATTGGCAAATGATTAGATTATGAAGATGAGGTATATATACACAATGGAATACTACTCTGCCATAAAAAGGAACAAAATAATGCCATTTGCAGCAACATGGAAGGAACTAGAGACTCTCATACTGAGTGAAGTAAGTCAGAAAGAAAAAGACAAATACCATATGATATCACTTATATCTGGTATCTAATATACAGCACGAATGAGCCTTTCCACACAAAAGAAAATCATGGACTTGGAGAATAGACTTGTGGTTGCCAAGGAGGAGGGGGAGGGAGTGGGGTGGTTGGGAGCTTGGGGTTAATAGATGCAAACTATTGCCTTTGGAGTGTATTAGCAATGAGATCCTGCTGTGTAGCACTGGGAACTATGTCTAGTCACTTATGATGGAGCATGATAATGTGAGAAAAAAAATGTACACATTTATATGTAACTGGGTCACCATGCTGTACAGTAGAGAAAAAATTGTATTAGAGAAATAACTATTAAAAAAATTATAATAACAAAAAATAAAAACTTACATATTTAAAAAAAAAGAAAAAACCTAACTTGTTGACAGCTTTTTTGCTTTTCTTTTAAAAAGCCACAACCGTTCCATATGGAGGTTCCCAGGCTAGGGGTCTGTGGTCAGCCTTTGCCACAACCATTGCAACGCCAGATCTGAGTGATGTCTTTGATCTACACCACAGCTCACAGCAACACCATATCCTTAACTCACTGAGTGAGGCCAGGGATCGAACCTGCAACCTCATGTTTCTTAGTTGGATTTGTTTCCACTGTACCTTGGGAACTCCTTAACTTGTTGACACCTTGATCTCAGACTTCTCACCTCCAGAATTGTGAGAAAATAAATTTCAGTGTTTAAGCTGTCCAATCTGTGATATTTTGTTATGTTAGAGCAAAGTAATACAAGGCTTTCCCCTACAATATGAGAAGGGTCTGTTGACCTCCTCCCCATCTATAGAGTGATAAAGAATTAGCGAATCATGGTCTATCCTTGATTTAGGGATTAGTGATTTTGGGAATTCTCTTGGGGCTTTACCCAAGGGTAAAGACTATGCTCATTGCCACAGAAACATCTGCCTCTTTATTTCCTATCCCTCAATAACTAGTTGCTGACCATCTCATTCAGATAATAATGCCTTAAATTAAGCATTGGAATGTTCTTTCCCACTGCTGCTGACAGTGTGGTATTAGTCTAGCTGAAGACATAGGTGCTTTTCTTCCCTTTATTTATTTATTTATTTATTCATTTTTATCTTTTGTCTTTTTTTAGGGCTACACCCTGTGGCATATGGAAGTTCCCAGGCTAGGGGTCTAATTGGAGCTGTAGCTGCCAGCCTACGCCACAGCCACAGCAATGCCAGATCTGAGCCATGTCTGCGACCTACACCACAGCTTACAGCAATGCTGGATCCTTAACCCACTTAGTGAGGCCAGGGATCGAAGCTGCAACCTCATGGTTACTAGTCGGATTCGTTTCCACTGTGCCACAATGGGAACTCCCTCTTCCCTCAATTTAGATACAGACATTTAAACTTAGGATTTTTTTTATGATGAATTTATTCTCAAATTCTAAGCAAGCAATGTATTATAGATATATTGGAGTCTAAAAAAAAGTCAAAATAGAACTCTGTTAGTTCAATAGTCACACTGCATCTTGTTTCCACTCCGGCACTCTTTAGGCTATTGTAGAGACAGCTGCCAGCGGATTTACGTGTGTGTGTATAAGTTAGTACATACTAACATACTTGTTCTTGCTCAGTAAAGATGTTGTGAAAAGGAATGATGAGAAATGCACTACTCTCTCTTCATGTAGGAAAATGTCTACCAAACATAGATCATTTAAAGTTGTGCTCAGTTGACAGTCCCTGTCATATTTACCAGGAATGGAATTTTTCTCAGACCACCATATCTGCAGAGTCTTACAGGGTCTTGATGCTTAAAGCAAAGATGGCTCTATTTTGAACACTTGGGGTTTTAAAGAAATCTAATTTATTCTGAAATCCCTTCTGCATTTAAAAATTGTGTCTGAATTCTCAATGCAGTCAGAGTGACTGTTTGGTAGACAGAATGTATCCCCAAACCATCAAGGGATTTTCATAAGCAATTGGGATTGCTCCAAAATACATTGCAGATTGGTATCAACTATCATATTTGAATTTGTATTCCAGCGCTGAGAGCAATTTGTAGCACATTATAAATCATGGCTCCTCCCTCACAATTTCAAAATGCTCCTGTCTCTGACAAGCACTAAAAATACTGTTGCTACAGCAGCAACATCAGAAATTGCCCAGAGATATCACACAAAACTGAATGACAGAAGAAAATTTCATAATCACTTTATAAGTACAACCCTTCAGTATAGCCCAATCTCCTTCAACTGGAAAAAAAATTGAGCTGAGTTTGGATTGAGAATGTTAATTGGAAACTGATATGGTTGGCTGTCTGTCACAGTATTTAATAGTTTTCAGGGTTGTCTTCCTAGTCAAAAAAACTACAAAAAGTTAACTTATATCTCTCCCCAAATAAGAGCTTAGATTCTAGGGAGTTCAAGCCAAATCCATAGAGAAAATCCAAAATTGCAAACTCTATAGCTATGAATTGACCCTAATAATAGCTTTTATTATTTAGATGTAATAAAAATTCTAATGATCTGCAGAACAGCAAAATCTCTAGTTTAGCCAGAGATTGAAGTGTTTTTTTGGGCTGTACTATATGAAAGCCATCAGAGACAATAGAGTCTTGATAGATATCCACTCTTAACATTTGCAAAAAGCATTAACAATATATCACACTTCACTGCCAGCTGCAAACCCATAATGTTATTCACAAATTATGTATTTAAGATTGGGGAGCCAGAGACATTTTTGTAATGCTAATATATTAAGACATCCCCTCCAGAGAGGTTCTATAGAACCTCTGCCTGCATTTTTCATATCCACCTTACTGCTTGACCATGTGATGATTTTGAAATTGTTGCCTGGCTACACTGATCCCTATTTCCTAGAGTATTATCTGCCAGTGTTCAGAGGGGTTATGTTCAGGTGTTACTTCCAGAATTTAGACTATAATATATATATAATTTATCTAAAGAAGTTTCTAAAATCATTAAAAGTATTTTTAACTGTAAGTTGATTCAATCTTATGAAAGAGAAAAGAGTTACTTTGAATAATGAAATGATAATAAGACCAGAAAAATTAAAATTGAATAACATGCAGATAACATGGGCATGGGAATTATAACTTAAGGTATACCTTTATTCTTATTATTTTGATTAACAAATGTCATAAAAACTGCAGAATAGAAAAAAAATACGTAAATTTATAGCAGATGCTTTTATAGAGACCTAACACTTTTAAGTATCCCAGAGGAAGTAGAATTAATTTATGATGAGATTGGAGTCTTTGATATTTCTATTAAGGCTAACAAGAAAGAGGCATATGGTGGGGAAATATCAGAAAGGTAGACATGTCTGGCTAAATGGTGTACAATGAAAGCATTAATTAAGATACACGAACAATAATAATAATAACATCAGTGGGACAGCAAAATCAGCAACAGTGGTAATCATAATTAAAAGCCTTGGAAAAAGGAAAAAGGAAGTAAGGGTAGGGAGAGGTCATTCTGTGTTGCTATGATTTTATTCAAGTAGTAACTAATAACTAAATGCAATCCTGTAGACCTAGTTTGACAGTTGATTGGATTAATACAGTTTCTTTTATTAGAATCTAGGTTGCTGGGATAAGATTTGTTCATTAGGCACTGAAGAGGAAGCAAAAAAGTAGGGAGAGAAGGGTCATCTTGGGAGAAAGCAGAAAAGGGAGGAAATCACAAGGTCAGCTTTTTAAGTGCCTGTTGGACAGAGCTAGAACAGAAAATTGTGGTCTTCAGACAATGCCAGAAATTCCTGCAACTTTTCCTCTGCAGTTAGCATTTGAGCCTTTGATAGTGATAGAAATGATAAGTTTGACCTGCACTTTTCTCTTTTTGCCTGTCTGTCCATCCAATGAAATCTAAATAAGAAACAGGTAATTAGAAATTAGAAATCAATACATCAGCTCCCATTTATCCTCAGAGACAGCTTATAGTTGTGGTTAAGAGTATTAACTTTGAAATCCAAAAAACCTGTGCATGAACCTAAACTTAGTTTCCTCATCTATAAAGTTATATCAAGAATACCTACTTTACACAGCGGATGAAATGACTCATGAGCAGTAAGCACTAGGCCTGACTCATAGTATGCATCTAACAATCTTTGGACATTCTTACAATAAAATTATTAATATTTTATTATTACTGATTATAAGTAAAAATAAGGTGGAAGGGCAGAAATTATTAATGGGAAAAATTTCGTGTATTACTCTAAGATTCATTGGGCATCTTTAAACACTTGAAGGAAAAGATTATTTTCGTATTAAAATATGATAAATAATAATTTCAAAAAAACATCCTCAGAGAGATATATATTCATATGAATAAGTATTTTACTTTGTAATTTTCATATCCTAATGAAATTCAGATCAGAATTAATATATAATGAAAAAGTAGTTTTTACGAATAACTTGCTCCTATTGCAGAGAAAGTTGGCAAATGATGTGTATAGTATGTTTAAGAAGCCCACAGTGTTCTCAACTACCCCATTTGACATTTATTTAATGCAACAGAGGGTTTCTACTTGACACTTAGAAGAGAACATTACACAAGTCACCATGTCCTGCAGATTTCTTGTCAGCTGCTTTATGTTCATTTAACTGGTTGCTTTTTATAATTACACTATGCCTAGCTAGATTTCAAACTACAAAAGGATTATTCAAGTTTCCTATTTCATGTTGCCCTCAGCCTTTAAATAAGCAGAATTTTTAAAATGAATGTTGGCCCTAAAAAGTAATCCTTTCCTTATAAAGCAACCAAAGAAGAAAAATTCCTAAGTGGAACTTACGAATTAAAAACTCTTTTCAGGTACAAGTAATTACCTGAAAATTACTGCTTCATTTAAAGGTATCTGCTTCCTTTACTTCCCAGAGACTGAGAACTCCCACTACTGGGTAGAATGAAATAATGTGTCAAACTTGTATTCCTGCTGAACACAACCAGAAAAGATGGGTAAAACACATCCACAAATCCATACATTTAAAAACGTTAAATAAATGAAGAAGGAATTCCCATCATGGCTCAGTGGTTAATGAACTGGACTAGTATCCAAGAGGACGTGGGTTCAATCCCTGGCCTCTCTCAGTGTGTTAAGGATCTGGTGTTGCCATGAGCTGTGGTGTAGATCATAGATGCAGCTCAGATCTGACATTGTTGTGGCTGTGGCGTAGGCTGGCAGCTACAGTTCTGATTGGACCTCTAGCCTGGGAATCTCCGTATGCCATGGGTGTGGCCCTAAAAAGACAAAAATTAATAAATAAAAATGGAGAAGCAAAGTGAAACAGAAAGATTAAAGTTCTAGAGAGGAGAGAACATTTTAGAGATTAGCTAACAATCTTGATTCTCGTTTTTTTTTCCTGAAAGATTTTGTCAGTTTTGGGCATATATTGAAATTTTTGGTTCAGGGAGTTTCAAACACATAATTACTTTTCTTCTCAAGGTATATGCTAAATTCTGAAGGTATCTGTGAGGCTAACAAATACAGTCCCTACCTGGACAAAGGTGATCACCCTCTCTGAGTCCATTATTCCTTGTAGAAGTCATTAACTTTCTCTGGTGAAAGATAACATCATCTGGTCATCATGTCATTTAAATAAAAATCATTATATATGTCAAGAAACATGATCATATAATGAAACTTCAAGAGAAAAATCTATAGACTATAGACACCGATTTATAAGTGATCTGAACACTGTAGTTAACTAACATGGGCTTTCAAATAAATTTATTTTACTCAGGAAAAGAAAAAAAATATGTATGATTAAAAAAACAGAAAAATCTCTCCGGAGAATTGGAATCTAGAAAAAATCATGAATGGATGTTGGACTTTGTCAAATGCTTTCTCTGCACCTATTGAGATGATCATGTAGTTTTTGACTTTTCTTTTGTTAATGTGGTGTATGACATTGATTGATTTGCATATGTTGAATCATCCTTGTGCACCTGGGATGAATCCCACCTGGTCGTGATCATCGTGCAATCTTTTTTATATGTTGTTGGAATTGGTCGGCTAAAATTTTGTTTAGAATTTTTGTGTCTATATTCATCAAAGATGTTGACCAATAGTTTTCTTTTTTGGTGGTATCTTTGGTTTTGAAATTAGGGTGATGGTGGCATTATAGAATGTCTTTGGGAGTGTTCTTCTTCAACCTTTTGAAAAAGTTTAAGGAGCATGGGGATAAGTTCCTCTTTGTATATTTGGTAGAATTCACCTATGAAGCCACCTGGTCCTGGACTTTTATTTGTATGGAGTGTTTTTCTGACATGTTCATTTTCATGATCGGTCTGTGATCGGTCTAGTGATCGGTCTGTTCAGTTGATCTGTTTCTTCTTGATTCAGTTTTGGCAGGCTGTATGTCTCTAGAAAGTTGTCCATTTCTTCTAGGTTGTCAAATTTGTTGGCATAAAATTGTTCATAGTATTCTCTCATGGTTTTTTTGTATTTCTGTAGTATCAGTTGTGACTTCTTCCTTTTTCATTTTTTATTTTGTTTATTTGGGTTTTTTCTTATGACAAAAACTCTTACCAAAGTGGGTATAGAGGGAGCATACCTTAACATAATAAAAGCCATTTATGACAAACCCACCACAAATATAATACTCAGTGGAGAAAAGCTGAAAGCCTTCCCACTAAAATCTGGAACAAGACAAGGATTCCCACTTTCACCACTGTTATTCAACATAGTACTGGGAGTCCTAGCCACAGCAATCAGACAAACAAAAGAAATAGGAAGAGAAGAGGTAAGACTGTGACTGTATGCAGATGACATGATACTATATATAGAAAACCCTAAGGACTCAACCCAAAAACTACTTGAACTTATCACCAAATTCAGCAAAGTAGCAGGATATGAGATTAACATTCAGAAATCAGTCGCATTTCTGTATACTAACCATGATATATTAGAAAAGGATTACAAAAATACAATACCTCTTAAAATTGCACCCCAAAAAATCAAATACCTGGGAGTACACCTGACCAAGGAGATAAAGGACTTATATGACGAGAACTGTAAAACATTAAACAAGGAAGTTAAAGAAGATGTAAAGAAAAGGAAAGGTATTCCATGCTCCTGGTTGGAAAAATTAATATTGTAAAAATGGCCATACTACCCAAAGCATCTACAAATTCAATGCAATCCCTATCAAATTACCCAGGACATTTTTCACAGAACTAGAACAAACAATCCAAACATTTATATGGAACCACAAAAGACCCAGAATTGCCAAAGCAATCCTGAGGAACAAAAACCAAGCAGGAGGCATAACTCTCCCAGACCTCAAGCAATATTACAAAGCCACAGTCATCAAGATACTGTGGTACTGGTACCAAAACAGACATACAGACCAATGGAACAGAAGAGAGAATGCAGAAATAAACCCCAACACCTATGGTCAATTAATCTTTGACAAAGGAGGCATGAACATAAAATGGGAAAAAGTCTATTCAGCAAGCATTGCTGGGAAACCTCGACAGCTACATGCAAATCACTGAAACTAGAACACACCCTCACACCATGCACAAAAATAAACTCAAAATGGCCGAAAGACCTAAATATAAGACAAGACACCATCAAAACTCCTGGAAGAGAACATAGGCAAAACATTCTCTGACATCAGCCTTCCAAATGTTTTCTCAGGTCAGTCTCCCAAAGCAACAGAAATAAGAGCAAAACGAAACCAATGGGACCTAATCAAACTGACAAGCTTTTGCACAGCAAAGGAAACCAAAAAGAAAACAAAAAGACAACTTACAGAATGGGAGAAAACAGTTTCAAATGATGCAACGGACAAGGGCTGAATCTCTTAAACTATACAAACAACTTATACAACTGAACAGCCAAAAAGGCAACAACCCAATGGAAAAATGGGCAAAAGGTCTGAATAGACATTTTTCCAAGGAAGATAGACAGATGGCCAACAAGCACATGAAAAAATGCTCAACATCCCTGATTATTAGAGAAATGCAAATCAAAACCACCATGAGGTACCACCTCACACCAGTCAGAATGGCCATCATCAATAAGTCCACAAATAACAAATGCTGGAGAGGGTGTGGAGAAAAGGGAACCCTCCTGCACTGGTGGTGGGAATGTAAGCTGGTACAACCACTATGGAGAACAGTATGGAGGTACCTTAGAACTACCGTATGACCCAAGAGCAACCCCACTCTTGGACATATATCTGGACAAAACTTTCCTTGAAAAAGACCCATGCACCTGCATGTTCATTGCAGCACTGTTCACAATGGCCAAGATATGGAAACAACCCATTGATAGATGATTGGATTAGGAAGATATATGTATGTGTGTGTGTGTGTGTGTGTGTGTGTGTGTGTGTATGTATGTATGTATACACAATGGAATACTACTCAGCCATAAAAAAGAAGGAAATAATACCATTTGCAGCAACATGGATGGAACCAGAGACTCTCATACTGAGTGAAGTAAGTCAGAAAGAGAAAGACAAATATCATATGATATCACTTATATCTGGTATCTAATACACAGCACGAATGAGCCTTTCCACACAAAAGAAAATCATGGACTTGGAGAATATACTTGGGGGAGGGGGAGGGAGTGAAGTGGTTGGGGAACTTAGGGTTAATAGATGCAAACTATTGCCTTTGGAGTGTATTAGCAATGAGATCCTGCTATGTAGCACTGAGAACTATGTCTGGTCACTTATGATGGAGCATGATAATGGGAGAAAAAAGAATGTATACATGTATGTGTAAATGGGTCAGTATGTTCTACAGTAGAAAAAAAATTGTATTGGGGAAATAACAATTAAAAAATAAGGAATCTAGAAAAAATCAAACGGAAATTTCAGTAATAGAAAAGATGTAATATATCAAATTATATACTCAATAAATTAATTTAAAATAGATTAGACTCAGTACAAGACAGGAATAAAGAACTAGAAGGCAGATTAATAGAATATATCTGAAAATGAAGCATACATAGAAAAAAGAATGGAAATAGGGTTAAGAGTGCAGTAGATATGTGGGACACAGAGAAAATATCTAACATATATATAATTAAATTCTAAAGAAAGGAAGGAGAAAAAGCATAAATCAGATGGGTCAAATAAAGCACAAACTGTAAGATGTTCTGAATAAATCCATTATATCATTAATTACAATGTAATTGGACTAATTTCTATCAGTAAAAGACCAATGTGGTGAGATTGAAATATAAAAATTTAAATATATGTTGATTACAAGAGTTACACCTTAAATGAAAGGGTAGAGAATGGTTTAAAGCAATAGAAGACAAATCAAAATACCAAGCAAAATGAAGCTGCTGTAGTGATACTAACACTAGACAAAATAGTCTTTATGGCACAGGGAATGCTACCTGATATTCTATGATAATCTACATGGGAAAAGTATCTGAAAAAGTGTGGCTATATGTATATGGATGACTGAATCACTTTATTGTATAGCAGAGGTTATCACAACATTGTAAATCAAGTATCTTCAATAAAACTTTAAAAAATAAAAAAAGAAATAAAAAATTATAAACACCTTCATAACAATACATTAAAAATTTAGGAAAAACCCCCAATTTTTCAAAATCACAACTTACCAAAATTGATAGAAAAATGAAAACATTTGAATATCCTTATATTGTCTAAAAATTGATTTTGTTAATAAAAACTTAGCACAAAAACTGAGATATTCATAAGTAGAGTTTTTCAAGTGTGGAAACAAGAAATAGCATGAATCTTAACAAACTCTTCTGGAGAATATAAATAGGAAAAATATTTTAGAAATCTTTTTTGAGGTGGTGTGATCTTGATTTCTAAACTGACAAGATCATTAAAAGAAGGAATTATAAACATATGTCTCATCAGCTTAGATATAGAAATCCTAACAAAATATTAGCTAATTGAGCCCAACACATGAAAATAGGATAGCACATCACTACTTTATTCAAGGAACGTTAGGATTTTTAATATTAAGCAAAACTCAAAAATGTAATTCATCATATAAGCAGATCCAGGAAAAGTATTCAAATTTATAATTTATCATAAAACTCTTAAGAAAACAAAAACAAAATAACTTCCTGATATTGATAAGGATTATCTACACCCCCCTCCAAATGCTATAAGCAAACTGCATAATTATTATGAAATAGTGGAAGACTTCCCATGAGACTGAGAACGAGGTATGGAAGTGTCCATGACTACTTCTATTCAATATCGAATTGAAAATCTTAGTGTATATATTAACGGCAAATACGTATACACATATATACATACATTCATAAATGCAAGTTATGTGTGTTGAAAAGGAAGAACTAAAATACGTACATTATTCATATATAATATAATCTTGTAAAAAAATTTAAATGAACCTGGAGACACGCCATTATATTTAATAAATGAGTTTATCAAGATTCCAGGTTATAAGAAAAAGGATTAGAATTTGACATAATATCTGGATAAAAGATCTTTTGCTGCCATGGACTTCTGTTTCTATACACCAGCAACAAATAATTAGATAGTGACATTTTAAAAAGGTACCATTTACAATAACAACAGAAAGCAACCAAATGTCCTAGAATAAATTTAATGTAAGATATGAAATTTGAAATCTACATCTTAAACTGAAAAACCATAGTTCATAACTGGAAGGAGTTAAAGACCTAAATAAATGGAGCAATATACTATGGCTATGGAGTGGAAGACTCAGTATTGTGAAGATGTCAGTTTTTTTCCCACTTTAAGCTACGTATTCAATGTGATTGCAATCACAATTCCAGCATTTTAAATGGAAAATGACAAGCTGATTCTAAAATTTATATGTAAATGCAAAGACCTAAAAAAGTCAAAACAGTCTTGAAGAGTAAAGATGGATGTGTAACTCTACCAAACTGAAGACCTATTTTAAAGCTATAAAAGAGTGTGGAAATGATGCAAGGATAGATAAAGCATTCAAGAATAGAGAAACGGAGCAGAATGGAAAATTAGAAACAGAATAGAGAACAGACCCAAATGTTCATGGTCACAGGTTTATGAAAAAGGTAGTGCTTTTCTCTCTTCCCATTCCCCAGTGTAGTGGGATTAGAAGGGTAATTAAAATAAATGATGCTGGTTAATTGGAATATTCATATAAAATAATGTTTATGGCCACTACTTTATATCAGATCAAAAAATAAACAATTTCAGAAGGATTTCATATCTTAATGTAAAGGCAAAACTGTAAACCTTTAAAAATAAAACAAAAGAGAAAATTTTCATGACCTTACAAAGGCAAGGATTTCTTAAACAAGACATAATTACTGTAAGTATAAAAGAAACATTTTTGATAAATTAGAACTACTAAAATGAAAAACTCCTATTCATTAAAAGACACCATTAACAGAGTAAAAGGCAGGCCAAGCCACAGAGTGGAAGAGGATATTTTCAGTGCAAAGCACCTGCATCCAGAATGTATAAAGAAATCCTACAAATCAAAAATAAAAGACCGCATATTTCCATTTATATATAGTTCAAAAATAGGCACAACTAAGCTATGGTGCAAACATGTGATAGTTATTACTCTTGGCCAGGCTTGGGATTAGAAGGTGGCATGAGAAGAACTCCTGTTGTCTTGGAGTTGTTGTATTTCTTGATCTAGATATTGAAAATATGAATGTGTTCACTTGGGGAAAAGTCATTGTGATTTATGCAACTTGTGTATGTATGTTAAACTTTAATGAAAAGCTAAAACCAAAAAAACCCACAATGCCCCCAAATACAAATCTGTTACTGAGAACTGGAATGCTGTAAAGGAAAGGCAGGGCAGCTGCAGGTGAGAAAGTACCTCTTCTGTCCTTCCACCATCACAAATACTGTAGCCAGTGGGCACCAAACATTTTAGGTGATACAGTCCAACTGCAAAAAGTAGTTTGAACAAGAATTTACACATGTACTTGTTTATACATGTCCTCATTATGGACATTGTAAACCATGTGTGTGGTACATTATAGCATTCTATGTACACGTTTTACACGTGATAAACATATGATCATAATTAAATATATGAAGGATGAAATAAAATAAGCAGTCTTTTAAAAGTTTTTTTCTATCAATCGTATAAAATCTTATAAGATTTTTTTCTCCATTAAAAAGAAAAGAGCATGAAAGGAATGATTCCATAGGTCAGATATAATTAGGTCATCATTGCTTTTACCTCATATTGTGTCAGATGATGAGCTTATATTAGGAATAAAAGTATACAGCTCAGCCATTTTCTTATTTACTTCTGCTTGTATTATTTATGCTATCTCCAATTCTATCCTTGGAAGAATCTTTTAGGGCCATTTGTTCATTTTTGAGATGGGTAATTTAGTTCAAACCGAATGATCTAAACCATAAATTCATTTAACCAGACATATGATGTAAATTGTAAGTCATGGCAACATCTCACAACACAGTGCCTCTTTGGGAAATGTCCATTCTTCTCTTAGTGCCATATGACACCTGAGCAGTGTCAGTCCATACATTGAATGCCCCTAAACCAATTTGTTTCCCACTTGAGGTTGAAAAAGATAATATAGAAATTCTAAAATTTTCTTCCCAGTGGATGCCTTGAGGGTACCTAAGCTATAGGTACTCTTTGATAGATAAGTCACACAATTTTGCTCACAAATCAAGACCATAAGTCAGTGCAATTATATTTAGGACTAAGAGGAAGTATACCATTCTAATGTAAACTTCACTATGTCCAATCCCTAGATCAACAATGATCAAAGACTATTGGAGTGGCTTTTACACTACAACTCCTCTGATACAAAGCAAAGTTCTCATAGAAGTATTTCTTCCCTCTCTAAATTTTCAGAGAATGATCAATGGACTGTAAGTCTGAGAGGCTTATGTGGTCTGTGTTTTGTTCCTATCTCATTCCTCCCTATGGCAAGCCTCTTCTTGTTATTTTAGTTCCTTAGATCCAATTTCCTCACATATAAAGTGAGTGAGCACAAGGTTCCTTCAAGTTAAATAAGTGTTATGGGCCAAAATACGTCCTTTTAAAATTCATATGTCAAAGTTCTAACTCCTACCACCTCAGAATGTAACTCTGTTTGGATATAAGGCCTTTAAAGAGGAAATTAAGTGTTATTATTATTATTATTATTATTTTTTTTTTTTTCTAGGGTCCCTCTGCGGGCACGTGGAGGGTCCCAGGCTAGGGGTCGAATTGGAGCTATAGCCGCCAGCTACAGCAACGCGGGATCCGAGCTGTGTCTGTGACCTACACCACAGCTCATGGCAACACCAGATCCTTAACCCACTGAGCAAGGCCAGGGATTGAACCTACAACCTCATGGTTCCTAGTCGGATTCTTTAGCCACTAAGCCATAACGGGAACTCCAGGAAATTAACTTTAAATGAGGTCATATGGGTTGGCCCTAATCCAATATGACAGGTATCCTCATAAGAAGAAAAGATTAGGGCACCAATACACACAAAGGGAAAGCCTTGTGAAAACACAGAGAGAAGATTACCATCTGTAAGCTAAGGAGATTGGCCTCCAAAAAAAGACCTCCATCTCAGATATCTTTCCTCTAGAACTGTGAGAAAATCTCGACATTCAGGCCACCCAGTTGGTGGTACTTTGTTATGACAACCTTAGCAAACAAATATAATAAGTGAAAATTTCCCCAGCTTTATTGAGATGTAATTGACATATAACATTGTGTAAGTTTAAGGTGTACATCACAGTAATTCAATATATGTATATATTGCAAAATGATCACTGCAGTAAGGTTAGTTAACACATCTATCACCTCATATAGTTATAAAATTTTTCTGAGAACTTTTAAGATCTACTCTCTTGGCAACTTTTAAATATACAATCCAGTATCATTCACTATAGTCACCAGCTGTATGTTACATCCCCAGAATGTTTTCATCTTATAACTGGAAGTTTGTACCCTTCTATTTCCCCCATACAATGAATAAGCATGAAGAACGCACGATTTCTGAATTTATAATTGAATTTCACTTTAACGACAACATTCTGGGCCTAAGTTATCCCTACTAAGTAACAGAGGATAGGAGAAGTGACTAAATTTGCTGTCAGTATCTAGAAATACATACTTGAACTTTTAAACTTGCTTGACAAGAACCACACTTCCCTCTCCTACTAAGTGCAGATTTAGACTATTTTAGTTCACGGATTTTCTCCTACAAACATTACACCATTAGGCAGGTAGACAGTTAGTGTTCATGAGAAGCCAAGAGAATCCAGGGGTATTGAAGGTCATGGCCATGGTGGTTTTATTGTTGCTGTTTAATATTTATGGAGTGCCCAAAGCTATGTGGGAAGATTACACAGTGCTTTCTCGTGTGATGCCCAAGTTTCATCTGATGAAAATACTCCTTTCCTTGCTCAGTCACGAAAGATTTTCTCAAAGAAACAAGCTACCTTATTTGAATTTATAAAAACCTGATTAGTTTTCATTCCATTTATATTCTAGTAACTATTTTCAAATAAAACATCTGGTGTCCAGATAGGAAGGCAGTAAATCACATTTATACTCGAGAAACTGAAAGAATGTGAATCACCAAATAGGTTGTTTGACCAAGGAGAATGGACCAAGGTAGCTAATTGGACTCTCTCCTTGTCTTTTTGATGGGCAAAAGCTGTTTTGGGAAGTTAACAAAAGCATATTCAAGGAAAGGAATTATTCAATAATGCTAAAACTTTGCATAATCCATTTAACAAATCACTTCTTTTAAACTAAGGTATACTATCAAATGAGGGGAATACATTCAGCCAAATGTTAAAAGAATAATTTAGTTTCTTGCTTCATTTTGAGGAACAGCAGGCAGGTGAAATACATGACAGGGAAAGGGGAGGAATTTTGGACTGTAGGCTCTGGTTGTCAAGTTTTAAGCTTCTTGTTTGGCGATAATGGGCTATTTGGCCACTGGAAAATGAGTAAAGGAATGAATATTTCCGTAGCCTATGGGTTTATTTGTAGGCAGATCAAGGGAATAGTCCTGTGTGGTTTTCAAACTGTCCTTTTTCCACCAAGGGCAACATGGGGGTAGGGAAGGTTTGAGGTGGTTAGGATGATTCTATGAAGGTACCTAGGACCCAGGCTTCTTCTAATTTACTGTTCTGCCATCCTTAGCACTGGCCTCCATCCTTAAAGAAACAAAATGATTGCTGAAGGTTCAGTTATCTTGTCCACATTCCAGGTAGAGAGAAAGAGGGAAAGGCAAGGGGCAACAGGGGTGTTATAGATGTCTGTTGGCCTTTTAGGGATTCTCACTGGAAAGCACATCAACAGCTTTTGCAGCCATTTTTCCGTCAGAACTCAATCTCAGGGCCACACCTAGCTACAAAGAAGCTAGTAAATATTTCTTTTTCTTTTCTTTTTTTTTTTTTTAACCCAAGAATCTTGCTTCTCAGATTGGGATTTTATATTTGGGAAAGAGAAAGGAATGGATATTGTGTGGGTAACTGGCAGTCTTGGCTACAGATATTTTGGTCATTTTAGTAGTACCTATTTCCGTGTATCTTTCTGCTTTCTCAGCAAAATTTATAGAAACTGGCATTTGCCAATGGGAGATTTTCTAGTTACTAGACATGAAGAGGCTTCAGTACCAGATATTCCATTCTGATACTGAACCAGACTTTATTCTTAAATTAACCATTCAACAGATAAGTAATTATATTTTAATATGACTATTTTCTTTCTTTCTTTCTTTTCTTTTTTTTTTTTTTTTTTTTTTGCTTTTTAGGGCCGCTCCCATGCATATGGAGGTTCCTAGGCTGGGAGTCCAATCTGAGCTGTAGTTCCCAGCCTACACCACAGCCACAGCAATGCAAGATCCAAGTCATATCTGCAACCTACGCCGTAGCTCACCAGATCCTTAGTGCACTGAGCAAAGCTAGGGATTGAACCTGCAATCTCAGGTTCTTAGTTCTTAGTCGGATTTATTTCTGCTGAGCGATGACAGGAACTCCTAATATGACTATTTTCCCCCCAAGTGTCACCAATTTTTTAAAAGAAAGAATTGGGAAATTTTATTAGAGCCAAATTGGAGGATTTTAACCAAGGAAGAGCATCTCAGAAAGCTCTGAGAACTGTCCTACCCTCACCAAATTTAGTAATATCCAAATTTAATTTTTATTCTTTAATCAAAATGTATAAATAACTATTTCTTCATTGAAGAGAAGTGTTTTTTTGGATTTGGATTCTTTCAATATTAAAGAATTATTTTATACCAATAAAAAGATTAAAAAACATATATCTTACTGTTAAATGCAGTGGCTTTTCAATAATTTTGAAGGTTCATCTATGGTCTGAAATTATGACTGAAAACTGAAAATGCAGGTTTTATATGGAAAGTGTTTGTTGATCAAGCAATATTAGAACATTTTATCAAGAAAATTATTGTCTCTATTTTATAGATACAGAACTGAGGTACCAATTACTTACATGATTTTCTCAAAGGCAAAGCTATGCCAGTGATAGAGCCAACAATAAAACTCAGGATTCCTGACTCCTGGTCCCATAGTGTAGTACTTGAGGAAACCAGTAAATTAATGCATTGCCTTTAGAGCCTATAGACTATAAATTAATAAAGTCATTATAAATTAAAATTCAATTGAGATACATGATTGTTGTCTCAGGCATTAGAGCTCTTAGATTTTATTAGCAAACATGACTAAGGTATTAAGAGGGAACCACTATTCAGAATTATTAACTACTCACTCAAAAGACTAGGTACTTCATTCATTCATTCACTTATTCTGTTATAGAACATTGTGAGCACATGTAACTGAAGACCAGACATTATGCCAGAGATGGATATGCATAGATGAATAAGATGTTCTTTGTTCTGAAGGGCAATGTCTAGTTGGCAACACTTATGAAAACAGATAGTGACATCATAATTCTATAAATGATGCAATGTGTGTGTGCTCAGAGTGCTAAAAGAGGAAACATGAGGGAGTACTTCAAAAGAAGCTTCTCAGGGAGTTTAGTCAATAAAGATGAACATGCAAGAGGAAAAGGAGTAGAAAGGCTTTCTTGTTGTGGGGTAAGAATTGCTAGGGCTTTAAGGGGCTAATGCCAAGCATCCTTCTTTTTGCAGTTCTGACTTCTCTGAGAAAGATAAAAAATTCAGGTAGACTGACAGAAAACTATCAGCTTTATAAAATCTGGATTAGATGACAAGGCTTAGATGTATGGCAGCAGTGGACTTCCTAATCCTTCATCCCAGAATTGGACTTGCTCTCCTGGCACCAGGAACCACTGAGTCAACCTCCTCTTATGGGGGCTTCCCCGACACAAATTACAGTATGAAGAATAGAATAGGTTTGTGCTTTCTTTGAAATAGGGGAGGGAAAGGGGATGAGCTGTGTATCCATTTCCCTGTCCCACTCTCCCATCAGATAGGTCCCTTCCCAGGGGGGAATGGAACCAGAGGTCATGTAGGCAAAAGGTGTTATACCAGTGATGCTCCTTCCACACACAACAGCACAATTAGGAAGAGGGAGAAAGTGCTTCTCCTGAACATTTCTGAATATAATTGGGAGACAAAAAATAAGCTTTTTAGTATGGACCATGTCAAACATTCACAAAAATAGAGATATTGGTGTAATTAATCCTAATGTACATATTATTCACTTTTAACAACTTTCTGCATTTTGCCCTAGGTCTACGTTTTTATGTTTTAGTGATTGGAATAGTCAAGAAGTGGTATCAGAATGACTATAGTGTCTATTATTATAGAACACTGAGTGCAGCAGCCAGCTGATTCGTAGGCTGTAGACCTAGACCCGTCCATTTTTTGTGTGTTGCTCATGTCTCCCAACACAAGATGCTTATGTGCTTCCTTTACTCTCCCTTCTTTCTTCTTACTCATCCATTGCTAATTCAAGAGTTCCTCTAAGGTGGCAAAGTTTGAATTTGACTACCCTCTAGTAGCCAAAACACTGGTCTGTTGTAGAACACATGACAATAAAATAATGCTAAGGATTTTTTTTTTGTCCTGACCCTGGGAAAAGTAAAAACATTATTCTATTTCACTGATACTAATACTAAGGAGTCATGTATGTATAGAGATGGAAGGGAAATAGCTTTCTTAAGCAGTCCTAAAATACTTTTCAAAATATTTTAAACAGTAGGATATGCTGATTAAGTTCAAAGTTTTTAACCTTATTCCTACCATAGAAAACTGCTGTTGCATTGTTAGGCCAAACCTATTTTCCTGTGACTGTCCCCTATTAGATGTAGTTCTGTTCTGGAAACACACACAGAGGCAATTTGACAACATAAACACATATTTGCTAGCTTTTCAACTATTTGAAGATAGTCTACATTTCTCTCCTTAATTTTAATTATCTTTTTTATTTTGGTTTGAACACAAAATGCTTTCAAATATTTCAGTATTAGGATACTCTTCAGCATCACCAGAATGCTGGGTTTCCTATTCGGGGTACACTCTAGTTTATCAATGTACCATTTTATTTTTTTGACTGTACCTGCAGCATGTGGAAGATCCCTGGCTAGGGATCGATCCCACACCACAGCAGTGACCCAAGCCACTGCAGTGACAATGCCAGATCCTTAACCCATTGGACCACAAGAGAACTCCATCAGCATACCATTTAAAATATAATACCTGTAACTGAACATGATTATTCAGTTATTTTACAAAAGCATATTGAATTTTTTAAGCACTGCGAAGAGGCTACATTAATAAGTAAAACAGGGAGTTCCTCTTCTGACACAGCAGTAAGGAACCTGAATGGTATCCATGAGGACACAGGTTCAAACCCTGGCCCCATTCAGTGGGTTAAGGATCTGGCGTTACCATGAGCTGTGGTGTAGGTTGCAGACACTGCTCAGATCTGGCGTTGCTGTGGCTATGGTGTAGGCCAGCAGCTGTAGCTCTAGTTCAAACCCTAGGCTGGGAACTTCCATATGCCACAGTTGTGGTCCTAAAAAGAAAAGAAAAAAAAAAAGTAAAACAAAGTTTCTGCCCTCTGGGGTCTGAACGAAGTTTGTCTTTGGCCTAAGTTTTGTTTTCTTTCATTTTCTTTACATTTTCTTCCTTACTCCCTTTTTTCTTTTTTCCTATATTAAAAAAAATCAATGATAGCACAGTTCACATTAAGGTTGTGGCCAAATAAAATGCTAGACATTTCTCATGCAAATCATATAAGACAGCATATTTTTCTGTCTTATACTTGTGTCCTTGGTCTTTTGAACTTAAAAACATTTTTTTCCCATTTATTTTCACTAAATTCCAGTTTGTCTTAGCTGCGAAATCTTTCTGAATTCACTCAGAAAAGTAGCTGATGATTTTATTTTTAATTTTTTTTCTAGTCAGTATTTTATTATTTATTTTATGATTTTTATTTTTTCCATTATAGTTGATTTACCATGTTCTGTCAATTTCTGCTGTACAACAAAGTGACTGAGTCATACATATATATTCTTTTCCTTGCATTATCCTCCATCATGCTCCATCATAAGTGACTAGATATAGTTCCCTGTGCTATACAGTAGGATCCCACTGCTTATCCACTCCAAATGCAATAGTTTGTATCTATTAACCACAGACTGCCAGTCCATCCCACTCTCTCCCCTCCCCCTCCCCCTCAGCAACAAGTCTGTTCTCTAAGTCCATGAGTTTCTTTTCTGTGGAAAGGTTCATTTGCGCTGAATATTAGATTCTAGATATTAGTGATATCATATGGTATTTTTCTTTCTCTTTTTGACTTAGTTCACTTAATATGAGAGTCTCTAGTTCCATCCATGTTGCTGCAAATGGCATTATTTTGTTGTTTTTTTATGGCTGAGTACTATTCCATTGTGTGTATATACCATATCTTCTTCATTCATTCATCTGTCGATGGACATTTAGGTTGTTTCCATATCTTGGCTATTGTGAGTAATGCTGCAATGAACATGAGTCTTTTTCAAGGAAAGTTTTGTCTGGATGTAGATGTATGCCCAAGAGTGGGATTGCTGGGTCATATGATAGTTCTATATTTAGTTTTCTGAGGTACCGTCATACTATATTCCATAGTGGTTATACCAGTTTACATTCCCACAAACAGTGCAGGAGGGTTCCCTTTTCTCCACACCCTCTCCAGCATTTTTTATTTGTTGACTTGTTAATGATGGCCATTCTGACTGGTGTGAGGTGGTACCTCATAATAGTTTTGATTTGCATTTCTCTAATAATCAGGGATGTTGAGCATTTTTTCATGTGCTTGTTGGCCATGTGTATATCTTCCTTGGAGAAATGTCTATTTAGGTCTTTTGCCCATTTTTCTTTTCTTTTCTTTTCTTTTTTTTTTTTTTTGTCTTTTCTAGGGCCGCACCCACAGCATATGGAGGTTCCCAGGCTAGGGGTCTAATTGGAGCTATAGCTGCCAGCCTATGCCAGAGCCACAGCAGCTCATGGCAACACCGGATCCTTAACCCTCTGAGCAAGGCCAGGGATCGAACCCGCAACCTTGTGGTTCCCAGTTGGATTCGTTAACCACTGAGCCATGGTGGGAACTTCTGCCCATTTTTCAACTGGGTATTTTTTATCAAATTTGATAGATGTGTTTAATTGAAGTCATTGATAAAAATTCTGATTTGGAGAGGGATCTGTGATTTTTCTGTAGAAGTATCCCTCCAAATGGATAAAGTAAAATTAGCTAATGCTTTTCAGCAGTCATTTGTTAAAAATATAAGCCCTAGTAGGCTATGACTCTCTCATCACCACCATGTGTATTATCGTTTTGATTAACATTATTCACCATAGGAGAGTCAGAATTTATTTCTTCAGCATTTTTGGTCTTGGATTTGTGCTTCTGGCCCTAAGTGAGTAATAAGGACTGGACTTACCCTCTTACGGGAAATTAGAAAATTATTTAAATATAAAAGAGTGACTGTTTACAGACATTAGGCAGTAGGTGCCATAGGACTTTATCTCTCAGAGAAGGGAAAACTGATATTAGTTCTTCAGTCCTAACTTTTGGTCTAGAATCAATTTCTATATAGTGGGAACAAGAAGAGGGACCCAATCGAGGATATGATCACCAGAATTTGAGGAGGCTGATATTTGCAGAGCTGAATTTAAGAAAGGAAAGAGCCCTGCAAAATAAGAGTTCCAAAAATCTCTTAAGGACAAGCACTTGGGTCTTTCCTGAATACCAAGCTTTGTGTGTGTAGCCATGTCACTACAAGGCTGAGGAAAGGCCAACCAAAGACTTGTAGGCTCATCAATATCCAGAGATCACTCACAGTGGGCAGAGCTGAATCCCTGGAGTAAAGACTACTCAAAACCCACCAAGGAAAAGTTTAAAAACAAACCTTGAAGGAACCCAACTAATCTGCAAGTAATGTAACCAAAACAAAGCTCCATACTCATAGTAATCAAAATGTACCTATTCTCTTCAAATAGTTCTCATAAACTCAAAGGATGTTTATTATGAATGAATGAATGAATGAATGAATGAGTGAATAAACTAAATCTTGATTGGGTATTAAGGTATTTTCTACTTTTAAAGAAATATGTGCTTAGACCTTAATATGCAGCTCAAATGTGACCTCTTCCCTCAAACTTTCCATGGTCCCTACTTTTGGAGGCCATTTTTCCTTTTTCTGGATGACTATGAGCTTCGTCTCACTGTATGTATGCACATATGTCTCCCCATTTCACCTTAAATTCCTTTTTTTTTTTTTTTGGTCACACCTGCAGCATGTGGAAATTCCCAGGCCAGGGATAGAACCCACCCAACATCAGTGACCTAAGTGAATACAGTGACAATGCCAGATCCGTAACTCACTGTGCCATAAGGGAACTCCTCACCTTAAATTTCTTGAAGGTAGTGTCTGTGGACAATCATAATATAATAATAATAGCAATAGCTATACTTATTCAGCATTTAGTATGTGCAACACACTCTCCTAAGTCCCTCCACATATTTAGTTAATCAGGAGCCAGCCCTGACCTACCTTCCATTTTACAGAATAGGAAGCTGAGGCTTAGTTATATTTCCATGATCCTATTGCCTGTAAAGGGTGATGATAAGGTTTGAACCCAGATTTTTCTAGCCCTAATTTTTTGTCGCTTACTAGCATTCCTCTTTCTTACAGCTCATACATCTCTGTATTCCTTATGGTACTTAGAACATAGCAGGTAAATACTTGTTGAACAAATGTATCCAGTCATGTAGGATGAATTTTAACAGGGGACTCTGGCAGATACAGCCTTTTTCTTTTTCTTTTCTTTCTTTCTTTCTTTCTTTCTTTCTTTCTTTCTTTCTTTCTTTCTTTCTTTCTTTCTTTCTTTCTTTCTTTTTTTTTTTTTTTAAAGCAGATAACGAATATTAGAGGCCAGGGGTAGAACAGAAGACATTTTCCAGTCCCCTCCAATCACACATCTGTGGTCATAGCCTCCTCTATCTAAACCCTGTTCTGAGCCTGCTGATGAGATGGCTACAGACCATCTGCTTAGTAAGGTTAGATCTCTTCAGGAATCCTGGAAGTTCTTATTTTCTGAATTTTATAAACCTCAGGCAGCATGTTAATTATAGTGCACAGATTTGTGCTTTTTGAATTTAAATGTTAAAATATGTGTAGATTTGGAAGAAAATTAAAAAAAAAAATCCCGAACATCGGGTCATAAAAACTGTTTCTAGTGTAATATAAATGCGATGTAATGTATCATCATTAGCTGAATGTCAGAGTTGAAAGTAATGAGTCATCCTAAAAAGTCTTTGACTCCACTGAGTATATTTATTTATTCTGCTTAAGAACTCAACTTTGGTATTTTAATGGACATAGTTTATGGATCTATTATTAATGACACTATTAAATGCTTCAAGTTGACCAGATTCAACTTTCCACTTTGATTTGGTTCCTTTACTTACACTTTATAGATATTAAGGCCATGTTCTTTTTTAAAAAAACCAACATGGGTAAGCATTTAGCCAATGGCACTGAAAAAGTATTAGAGTTTTCATTTATTATGAGAAGCAAAATTTCGGCTCTTCGTTTTTTCTAAACAGGTGGTGCTGTTTAGGAATATATTCCATTTATAATCATTTTCAACATTCAATCCTTGAATTGTAAACTAGCCTGCATTTTAAAAGATTTAACTATGGATCAGTAACACATTATTATAAAATAGTGTTTCTGTGTTTTTTAATAGAATCACCAAAAACTGATAAACACATCACTGAAAGAATCAAATTTCTTGTTCCAAATGGTCTTTTATAGAGTTCTATAACCTGAACTGAAGTCTCCTATGAATATGAATTATGGGTGATCTTAACAAGACTTCTTTCTCTAATTGGAAAATTTAATTTGATTAAAATGACAATTCTACACATAGAGTTATATTTATTTTCATTCGAACCCATAAATGGTCTAAAAATGTTTTCAGAATGTTAAATGAGGCCATAATGAGTTTCCTATGGTTGAGTAAGGATGCACAAATTAGTGTTATAATATTGCAATTAACATCCATCTTGATTGGGTTAAATTTTGCCAAAATTTTCCTTTTTGATTTTGAACAATGCAAAAGTAATTCTGAGGTAAGATAGTGCTTGGGAGAAAAAGCACCAGTGGCAACTAGAGAGATTGCACTGCTCAAGGATTTTTTTTTTTTTTAAATTAAGTCACACGCTCTCCGCAGGGAAATAAAATATACGAAAGAATCGCTTTACATTTTTTGACCCCAAGTGGAAACAAGGTCAATATTTCCTACTTATCATTCATTTCTTACAAGTCCTTCATAATTTCCATAGCTCTACATGCATGGACACATTCATTTGCAGGCCTTGCTCATGCAGCAGAGTAATTCTGGTTTCCTGCACGCTTGTGTATATAGCTGTATTGAATAATATTTTAATATTTTTTTGATTGTAATCTTGGCTATTACGGGAAATAAATCATAGCTTTTCAAATATAACATCTAATTTATATCAGGCCTCCTTTTACATGTTTAATAATATATATTTGATGAGAGTGGTGACCATAAAAGAAAGGACTACAGACCTGTTGGGTGGTTTTATTAAACATGTGGTCAGATTTTATCGTTAAGAATAAATAAAATTTTCCAAAGAAGTGCTAAAAATTTCCAGTCTCTTTTCTAAATCCAGCCTGTCCTTGGATAAGGCAGTTACTTGCTATGAGCCTCTGTTTTCTCATTTGTAAAATGAGAAGATTCAGCTTCATTATTTCTTTGTTACCCTCATCCTATATTATGAGATTCATCTTGTTTAAAACCACTAACATAAATCTATAGAATATTTAGGCTTTATGAATTCTGCCTATTGGCCTTTTGGAATTATGGTAATGGAGAATCAAAATGGTTTCAATGATTACTTTTAAGGATGTAATCTTAATATAGGTCTCCCACATACTTACTTTTATTATTGATCTAGAGCTTTTACCATGCAATTTTGCTAACATAAGGAATATTGTAAGAGTGATTTGTGATATACAGAGTGGCCACAAAGTCCCCATGTTTAAGACTGTGTCTTCTGATAAAAATTAATAATTAAGCTGATTTAATGTATTCCAACCTTGCATAGGTAAGGAAACTTTTATCTGACTTTGCCCACACTGGGTGCCAGAATTCTGATATTAATTATCAGGTAAGTTTGGCCTAACCTAGGCATTTGTGTTTCTGCAGCTAATTCATTATAGTAGGATAATGAAAAAATGCTACTAATGAGAACATAATGACACTATTTTGATTTTGGAATTATATAACATATTCCAAAACACTTTTCTTGGAAAAAATTTCATTTAATCCTCATAGCTGTTTGGTGACTCTTAAGTCCATGCTATCCATGTAGCATCTCCTTAGGCTAGAACTAATTCTCGGCTCAGAGGAATAAGATCCTTTACTTTATTATTTTGTGTCTTCCAAGGATTTAGTGAATCCTCATAATTTTATAAAGAAAATTTTAGTATAACCAACTCCATAATCTACACCATGGGATGAATAATAATTACAATAACTCTTTACATGTATATACCGTTTGATAATTTATAAAACATTTTTAGATACTTTATTACATTTTTGCAATACACTTGCTACTTTATTACATTTTTACAATATCTGTGTTGAAAATAACATTAATAAAGAAATCCATGGGTGATTGAAATTATTTTAATAGAAATTTGAACCATTTCCCTGAAGAAGTAGAGAAAAGAATAATTATCAAATAGTGATGTTTTAATTCATTTCAAACACACATTGAGCTGTGACAAATGCATGAAGGTGTTGAATGAGACAATAGCCCAAATCCTCAGTTTCCTTGGTATCTTGTATTTCACGTTTCTTTCATGTGGAGTTCACTTCCATACACTACTGAACCTCTTCCAATCAGCCAGAGTGGTGAATTCCCTTAGTTATATTCTTGTGAAGAACACAGAGGCCCTGGGTTCTTCCCTCCTTCTTAGAAATATAGAAAGATTATGCATTTCCTGTTAACTTTTCCATCATAGAGACGTTAACAAGCATTCATGGAATCACTGGGCCATAAGCTTCAAAGGTTGAGAGAGAGAGCTTAGATGATGACTAGTTCCTAACATAATCCTACAACATCCCTGATAATTACATTACATTTGAGAGAAACTCACTTCATCTCGAGGGAGCCAATTATTTTGCTGGACAATACTACTTGTACTATAATACTGGACAGTACCAGTATCTAATTCTCCTTAATTTTGTTGCAAGTATTAGTTCTTCCTGTTGAAGTAGCACAGATGAGGTCAGTCTCATGTCCATATCATTGCTTTCCAAATATTTCAACATTGCTATTTGGTTTTCCCTTTCCCAGGATGGAAATCTCCAGCTTCTTCAGGTCTTCCCCCTAAGATTTTAGTTCTCTATCTATCCTAGTCAGCTTCCTCTGGAGGTCCTGTTCCTTGGGAGTGGCATTCTAGAATTTTACATTCAGCTATGATATGACCAATGAGGGAAACAGTGGGACCATATCGTCCCATAATTTGGTTACGATTTTTCTCTTAAGGCAACCTAAAATAGAATTAGGTCTTCCAGTTTTTGAGGTACAATGTTGGTTCATAATTAGTGTATTGTCTAACACAATCTCTAAATCTTTTTCACATGAACCATTTGTTGACAAATGTGGTCTATCCTCATCTAAGATTTATGTAATTGATTGATTTAAATCCAGTTCAGGACTTTCAGTTTATTATTAAATCTTTTTTTTTTAACCATTACTTTAGCCTATTATTTTTGGTATACTTTTTTGCTATATTTTCCCTACACTGAGTCTCTCTAAAGAACAATTTCTTCCCTTCCACTGTCCTTGAGCTTTGAGTGGATCTGTTGTCCAAGCTTGGGCAATCAAAGCATTGAGTCACTATAGTTCCATGATGGCGCATGTCCCAAGTCAGGGCCCTAAGTATGAAACCTAGGGCTTGACTAGAACTCTTAGGCAAAAGGGACATTCTTTCCATCATGGTTGTTGATCTGGTAGAACATGAACCTGGGAATCTAATGCCATATTTCACCTCATTTGGGAAGATCTGGCTGAAAGTGAAAGCACATAAAGGAAAGCAGAGCCAAGATACAGAGTCTGAAGCTTGATTTCATTATTAAAACAGCTATAGGAGTTCCCATCATGGCTCAGCGGAAATGAATCTGACTAGGAACCATGAGGTTGCAGGTTCCATCCCTAGCCTTGCTCAGTGGGTTAACGATCTGGCATTGCTGTGAGCTGTGGTGAAGATCACAGACATGGCTCAGATCTGATGTTGCTGTGGCTGTGGTGTAGGCTGACAGCTGTAGCTCCAATTCCACTCCTAGCCTGGGAACCTCCATATGCTGTGAGTGCAGCCCTAAAAAGCAAACAAACAAACAAACCCACACACAACTGCATCCAGCTATGCCTGAAGCAATTTACCCCCGGGTAACTTGTTTTCTGAGGTTAATTTCAACTGGGCTTCTTTGTAATCAAGAGTCTTGACAGATCAGTGGGCTTTAGTTAACTTTCCCAGTATTGTGTCTTCCTTAAATTGAATACTTTCTATGTCTTAACCTTGGTAGCTAATAACAATGTTGACCAGGATAGGATTTTTTTTCCATTCCATCAACATTTTTTTGGCCATACCCGTGGCATGTGGAAATTTCTAGGATAGGGATCAAACCCATGCCACAGCAGAGACCTGAGCTGCTTCAGTGACAATGCCAGATCTTTAACCAGCTACATCACAAGGCACCATTAACTTCTGGATTAATACTTTTTGATGTTCTGTCTGTTTAACTATGAGCTGACTTACCTCCTTTTTTTTCCATCAATATTTAATCTTTTTGTCTATAAAGGAGGATTAAGCTGTTTTCAAGTGTGTTGCCAAGATCCAGATAATATGCCTTTGACATACTCATAAACTATTCTCTGAGCAACTCTTTTAATAAGGGTTAGTGTCAGATTGGTTCAGTATGTTCTTGGTGATCTCTTTTGGTTCCAGTAAAACCATTGTATTCTTTCCTACAGTTACAAACCATAGATTTGTTAATTCAGATTAGATTTCTACAGGATTCATTTACCATTCAGTGAATCCACTTTTTGTCTTTTTGAAAGTTGCATGTCTTCCCATTCTCAACCTCTTAGCTTTTATCCTATTTTTAATATCTCCTCAACAATGTCTGGGCATTAACAGCTGAGTGTTCTTTGAACACACTGGATGGGATTCTTAGGGCCTGGAAACAAACTTTTATAATTTTTAAATACCTGAAATTTATGTTCTTTTTTACTATAATTATTTTACCTTTTCCAGAACTCCATAGCTCTGCCCTTCTAGCAAATTGCTAATGGAATTCCACCATGTTTGTGCTCTCCCCTTTCCTTTGCTCCTTTTTGTTGCTTCAGTCCAAGCTAAGAAAACTCTTATTGCTTACCTTCAGATTTTTTTTTTTTTGAATCCTCATCTCACTCTAATCTCTGGTCTCCCTTACTGCAGTGGACAATTTTAGCATTTCATCTCGATCAAGAGCATTGACAGCTCTATCTTTTGATAATATTCTTTAATCCCCTCCCCAATCTCATTTAGGAATTCTCTGGGTAGGTGTGCTTTTTTTTTTTTCTTTTTTTTTTTTTAGATGTCCACACACCTTTTTTCTTTATCATTGGTGTCGTTAGTGATGGCATATAAGGTTTCATTTTAAAATGAGAATAATCTTTTACTTCTGAGAACTAAAGCAGTCATAATGGATGTAGTGAGGTTAAAAACTGAAAGGTATGGATTAAGATGGCAGAATAAAGGACTAGAGTTTCAACTTCTCTCCTAAAAACAACAAAATCACAACCAAATCCTGAGCAATCTTCAACCAAATGGACTGGAAGCGTTCAAAAAGATAACCTACCCCCGAAGACATAGAGGAGGCCACCTCAAGAGGTAGGAGGGATGATTACATGGTATAAGCAACCCCATGTCTCCCGGGTGGGAAGCCCATGGACTGGAAGATAACTGTATCACAGAGACACACCTACAGGAGTGAAAGTTCTGAGCCCCATGTCATGTCCCCACACCTGGGCGTCTGGCATTGGGAGAAAGAGCCCCCGGAGCATCTGGCATTGAAGGCCAGTGGGGCTTGTGCGCAGGAGCTCCATGGGACTGGGGGAAACAGAGACCCCATTCATAAAAGGTACACACAGACTTTAACATGCACTGGGTCCCAGGGCAAAGCAAAGGCTCCATAGGAATCTGGGCCAGACCTGACTGCAGTTCTTGAAGGATCTCCTGAGAGAACAGGGGGTGACTGTGGCTTGTTGTGGGGCAGGGTATTGGAAGCAGAGCTCTTGGGAATATTTATCAGTGTACGTTTCTCTGGAGGTGGCCATTTTGGGAAAATCTGGCCCCACCCATCAGCGCTGAGAAGCCCCAGGCCAAACAACAATCCAGGTGGGATCACAGGCCCACCCATTAGTAAATGGCCTACCTAAAGATTCCCCCACCTGCACTGCTGCCTCTAATCTCACCCAGAGACAAAGCCCCACCCACCAGAGGGATAGGAATCAGCTCCACCTACCAATGGGCAGGCACCAGTCCCTACCATCAGGAAGCCTACAGCAAGCCCCCATACCAACTTCAGCCTTAAGGTGGACAGACACCAGAAGCAAGAGAGGCTACAACTCTATCATCTGTAAAAAGGTCACCATGCCAAAAACCTATAAAAATGAAAAGACAGAGAACTATAACTCAGATAAGAAGGAGAAAGAAAAAACCCCAGAAAAACAGCTAAGTGATCAGGAGATTTTCAGCCTCAGGAGAAAGAAAAAACCCCAGAAAAACAGCTAAGTGATCAGGAGATTTTCAGCCTCCAGGAAAAAGACTTTAGACTGTTGATGCGGAAGATGATGCAAGACATTAGAAATAAACTGGAGGCAAAGATGGATAATTTACAGGAAACACTGAGCAAAGCAATACAAGATGTAAAACTTAAGCAAGAAGAGATGCAAAATACAATAACTGAAATAAATATTCATTAGAAGCAGCCAACAGCAGAATACAGGAGGCAGAAGAACGAATAAGTGAGGTGGAGGACAGATTAGTGGAAATCATGGATGTGGAACAGAAAAGAGAAAAAAGATTGAAAAGAAATGAAGACATTCTCAGAGAACTCTGGGATGATGTTAAATGCACCAACATCCATATTATAGGGGTGCCAGAAGGAGAAGAGAGAGAGAAAGGAACAGAAAAAATATTCCAAGAGATAATAGCTGAAAACTTCCCTAACATGGGAAAGGAACCACTCACTCAAATCTAGGAAATGCAATGAGTACCGTATAAAATAAATCTAAGGAGAAACACCCAGAGATGTGTATTAATCAAAATGACCAAAATTAAAGAGAAAATACTGAAAGCAGCTAGGGAAAAGAAACAAATAACATACAAGGGAACCCTGATAAGGTTATCAGCAGATTTTTTAGCAGAAACTCTGCAGGTCTGAAGAGAGGGGCATGATATACTTAAAGCGATGAAAGGAAAAACTGCCAACCAAGATTGCTTTACCCAGCAAGGCTCTTATTCATATTTGAAGTAGAAATCAAAAGCTTTACAGATAAGCAAAAGCTAAAAGAATTCAGCAACACCAATCCAGCCTTACAACAAATACTTAAGGAATTTCTCCAGGCAGAAAAGAAAAGGCTGCAACCAGAAACAAAAATATAACAAATGACAAGGCTCACCAGTAAAGGTATATATATGTAGTAAAGGTATGAAATCATCCATGCACAATTATGCCACCGAAATCAGAAATCATGAGCAGAGGAGGGTACAAATGCAGGACAATGGAGATGCAGTTGTAATTAAGAACCCAACAACTTAAAACAATCTTGTGTATATATAGACTCTTATATAAAAACTTCAGAGTAATTGCACACCAAAAATCTACAACTGATATACACACAAGTAAGAAAAATCAACTCAAATTCAACACTAGAGACAGTCATCAAACCACAAGAAGAGAGAACAAGAGAAGGGAAGAAAAAAGAGCAAGAAAAACAAATCCAAAGCAGTTAATAAAATGGCAATAAGAACATACACATCCCTAATTACCTTAAATGTTAATGGACTAAACGCTCCAACCAAAAGACATATACTGGCTGAATGGATACAAAAACAGGACCCATATATATGTTGTCTTCAAGAGACCCTCTTCACTTCTAGGGACACATACAAATTGAAATTGAGAGGATGGAAGAAAATCATGATTCAAAATGTTGTCACAGTGCTTTTCAATGTCTACATTGTAACAGTTAAGCACCTGCTCCTTTGGAGTTCAGTTCCTTTATTTTTTTTTATTTTTATTTTTTTTTTGCAGTTCTTTTTTTTTTTAAATTTTTTTATTTTCCCACTGTACAGCAAGGGGGTCAGGTTATCCTTACATGTATACATTACAATTACATTTTTTCCCCCACCCTTTCTTCTGTTGCAGCATGAGTATCTAGACAAAGTTCTCAATGCTATTCAGCAGTTCAGTTCCTTTAATGGGATAATCCCCTCACATTTTTTGGTCTCCCCAGGGGAGGCTAACATTCTCCCGCATCTGTCATCGATGATGATGCATGCTGCCTCAGCCAGCACACCCATGCCCACTGCAGCCTGCTGCTCCTGTCCCACGTCATTGTGACACCCAGTGCAGGTCACCTCGTGCCATCTCAGGCTCCCCCTCCTTCCCGAGGCCACCCCTCCCTCCCTGGTACTGCTCTGTGTTAGGAGTGGGTCTGGTCCTCCCCTTTAAACTTTACTCTGCATCAGATGAAACTTTATTATAATATTCAACAAGATTTTACTGAAGCCTGGGGAGGAGAAGGAAACTACAGCACAGAGAAATTTAAAACCAAATACTAGGTAAAACCCCTCCCAGGATGCAAGGGGCTAAGCCCCTCCCTGTATATCTGTTTGGGAACTTCTCTGTCCTGATCTTTTGCCATGTCTTATTGGGAGTGAGTTTATCACATCTCTCTTGTTTGGAGTGCAGATTTCCAACTTTCCTAAGTCCCTAATAGAGAAAAGGTCATTTTCCCCTCCTAAAATACCACCCCCCCAAAGGCTACCAACTGATCATCTGCTGTCCCATGGTCTCCCTTTATGTACAACCATACACTGGTGATGTCTGCTTTCCTCAGGGCTACCCACAGGGTAGGGTCTCCCCCTGTAGCCAGAGAACACAATTGTCTACCATAAGTCTCAGTTAACTCCTGTGATGAGACAGCAAGTTGCTGTGTGTGTTGAAGAGTATCAAGTCCAAGTGCTTACCTTTTTAAAATAGCAGCTTTTTAGAGTCTCTTTTCCTTAATGGTTTAAAAATCATGGGGAGCTTAGGGTTAATGGATGCAAACTATGGCTCTTGGAATGGATTAGCAATGAGATCCTGCTGTGTAGCACTGAGAACTATGTCTAGTCGCTTACGATGGAGCATGATAATGGGAGAAAAAAGAATGTATACATGTATGTGTAACTGGGTCACCATGCTGTACAGTAGAAAAAAATTGTATTGGGGAAATAACAATAAAAAATTAATAAAAAAAGAAAAAACAAAATTCAAAAACTAAAAGTGCAGGTGTTCGATAAACACTTTAATGGTCAAAAAAAGGTCATGGGGTTCTAGATCTGTCAGTGTTACTTTATTAGATTCAATATTTCTAACTTCAATAATAACAAAACGAAGTGCAACCAGTAGTACAGAGCAATGCTGATTTGATTAGAATATTGTTTATATAAAGTTATAAATAGACTTTTTTCCATATTAAAAAATAGATGTTTTGTAGTCACTGTTATACGTGCGTACTCCATGAACGATAGAAATGATGTTAAATGCCTATTATTGAGTTCCAACTGTGTGCTAGCTATTGTACTAAGCATCTTACATATGTGTATGCTTCATATGATGCACATAATAATCCTTTGAAATGCAGGAATTAATCCCCTTACTTCAAAGATGAGGAGGTTAAGGTTCAGAGACAATGAGTGATTTGTGCAAGATCACACAGCCAATCAACAGAATCAACAGTGGTGCTGGGATTTGAAAACAGGTGGATAGACCAAAACTCAGGCAATTTCTGCTACACCATCATCATTACAACTGAAAATCCAATCATCATAACAAATTGGGCAGCTATTTCATTTAGAACTGCTTTCCAGTGTCTATTGAGCACTTGAAATGTGACTTTTCCTACTGAGATATACTTTTAGCTCAGAATACACATCAGCTTTCTAAAACTTAGTGTAAGAATAAATGATGTAAAAAAACCTCAATAACTTTTATATAGATTACATGTTAAAATGATAATATTTTATACTGGATTAAATAATATGTATTATTAAAATTAATTTCAGCTGTTTTTCTTAGATCATCCTTGATATGCCTCCTAGAAAATTTAAAATTGCACATTGGTACATACCATATTTCTATTGGCCAGTGCTGATCTGGAAGCTTTAGCTTGATAAAGTATGTGGAGTAACATGACTCAAATACAAAATTGTTTTGTGTTTCATGGCTCAGTGGTTAACAAACCCGACTAGGATCCATGAAATTGTGGGTTCAATCCCTGGCCTTGCTCAGTGGTTAAGGATCTGGCGTTGCTGTGAGCTGGGGTCTAGTTCGTAGATGTGGCTTGGATCCTGCAGTGCTATGGTTGTGGCATAGGCTGAAAGCTGTAGATCTGATTCAACCCCTAGTCTGGACTTCCATTTGCCATGGCTGCAGCCCTAAAATTAGCAGACAAACAAAAAAAAACAAAATTGTTTTTCATTTTCAAATTAACAGCTTGGAGGGACAATTCTGGGTGAAAATAATGATGTGTTTAAAATTGCATGACCTTAATTTTAAAGCAAAAACCTTTTGTTTTAAGGCTTGAATTTTTATATTTACAGGCATGTATTCACTGTCTGGTGCAAATGGCTGTTTTAGTGAAATAGGCTTCCCAGTAAATGTGAAATTAAGATAGACAGTGCCACCAGCCACTGTTTTTGAGTGAACACTGAGTTTTAGCAAAGCCTGGTCAAAATGACCAATTGCTGAAATCTAGAGGGTTGGAGAGGGGTATTGCTCATCTAATTTGCTTTGCTTTATACCAACTGTTTCCTCATAAACTTTAAAAAAAGGAGATAGCCTTTTAGATATTGGCGTATGGACTACATTAAGTGTATTGATTCTTATTAGGGTATAATCCTCTTGTTGCTAGGAATTTGAGCAACATTTGGAAGTCTATGCAGGAGACCAGGAGCTGGCAAGTTTAAAGTTTCCTCTGTATCTCAGAGAGCAAAAGCCCTCAGCCCTGGCTACACATGAGAACAACCCTTTAAAATGCATGGTACCTCTACCTCTACCGCCTCTACCACCTCCACTTCCACTTCTCAGCTCCAGCAACCATGGCGGTTGTTGCCGTTAGCTTACTGACTAGAGCCTGAGAGGAAACAATTATTTTTCATATTTCAAAATAAATTGAAGAGACTTTGTTTTCTTGAGATGCTCTTGACCTTGAGAAAACTGGAAGGAATTGAGGTTCCATGTAGATTTGGTTTAAATCAACCTCACTAGAGTGATCAAAGCCATCCAAGAATCAGCTTAGAAGATCAGTTGAGAATCGTGGCTAAGAAGATAACTCTGTTCCAATACTTTTTTCCCAGGTCTATGGGAGGCATGCATGGGTCTGACTCTGAGGAGCATTTTCTTGACTTCAAATTAAGTTGGCATTGATTTGACCAAGACATCCAGACACCTGCTCAGCAGTCCAACACCTAGTCCAGCTTGGCCTTTGTCAGCAGTGACCTCCTAAGGAGGAGGATGATATTCTACATAGCTTGTCAGACTCCACTGAGTAAAGGTTCAAAAAATATCCCCCCCCCACCTTTTTTTGTTCTCATACCCTGGCCTGCAAAATCTTGCACAGCTTTTTCTTGTTCCAGTAGCTGCTCAAGCGTGTAATAAGTTGAGTTCCAATGAATTGGAACCTCCTGTTTTAGGTGATGTTTCAGCAAGTTGCTTTTCAGCTGGAGCTGGGTCAGGGATATTTTTTTCCTCAAACATTGACAGAATGGCTGAAGTGTTCACATTTTCTGTGTCATCACCAAGTATTTGTAAGTGTTCCTGTTATGATGCAGAAAAATCATTTTTGAGGATGTTTAAGGAATAAGGGCAACACAGCATAAAATTGTCATCTTCCACAGTGCAAACTGCTTTCTATGAACATCCTGAGGGGCGGTAGCAGAAAAGAAGAAGAGATGTAAGAATGTGAGGGAAGCCGAACAAAGGGATTCCCATTTCTTCAGTACATTCAGGGTTGCCTGTATGTTCTAATGAAGTTCTCTTGCAAGTAAAAATGCCCTCAGTGATATCAGTAGTTCCCGAAGAGAAATGGATCTTGCCTCATCTGCAAGAAGTTTCCTTTTCCTCACAGATGTTTCTGCACTGCCTATCTTAGTCCATTTAGGCTGCTATAACAAAATACCAGGAGTTTCTGTCGTGGCACAACAGAAACGAATCCAACCAGGAACCATGAGGTTGCGGGTTCAATCCCTGGCCTCACTCAGTGGATTAAGGATCTGGGGTTGCCGTGAGCTGGGGATAGGTTGCAGATGTGGCTTGGATCCTGCGTTGCTGTGGTTGTAGCTATGGCATAGGCTGGCCGCTGTAGCTCTTGTTTTGACCCCTAGCCTGGGAACTTCCATAAGCTGTGGATGAGGCCCTAAAAAGACAAAGACAAAATAGTAAAGTAATAATAATAAAAACCCCAAATACCCGATACTGAATGGCATGTAAACAACAGTTGTTTACTTCTCACAGTTTTGGATGCTGGGAAGTCCAAAATCAAGGTGTTGGTAGGTTCAGTGTCTGGGGAGAGCCTGCCTCCTGGTCCATAGACAGCTGTGTTCTGGTTTGTCCTCACATGTCAAAAAAGGGTGAGGTAGCTCTCTGGGATCTCTTTAATATGAGATCCCATCCTGGGTATCTCAAGCTCATGACCTAATCACCTCCCAAAGGCACCACCTCCAAATGCCATCACTTTGGGGTTAGGATTTCCACATATGAATTTTGGGAGAATACAAACCTTCAGCCCATAGCTCTGACTACTGCATTATTTGGTTCTGTTCATACAATTTATTCAGTATACTGCCCATTCAATAAGAATTCGCCACTCAAAGGGAGTTACTGATCATGTTGACAAGGACAGTATGTTATATTTAATCTGTTCATTGACTTAAAAAACCAAACACTAAAGTTTTGGTGAAAGCATTGAAAGGACCTTTAGGCTCTGGTTAGATGATCTACAGCCAAGGTCTGGAAACAGTTCCAGCTGGGTCCTGCCCTCTGCATGTTTGCACTGGTAGTGCAAGCCATGGAACTGGAGCAGCAGAAAGATAAAAGGCAAACGAAGAAGGAAAGCTGCAGAGGGGAAAAGAGAAATCCAAGCGTGAAGAACAGAGTGGGCAAGTGGTGTAGGGAAAGGCATCAATCAGAAAGAGATCATGGAAAATGAGAGGAGCAGGAGATCTGGAAAGAGGAAATAAAGAAGAAAGTAAAAGGAAAATACTAAATGGAAACAAAGAAAGAGAAAAAAAAGGAAGCATATGGTTTTGAAATGATCTGGCAGTGGGATTGCCAGCTGTCGACTTGAGTTTTCCGCCTGTTAGAGAAGTCTTCTTACGCCCTCTACACCTCTTGGCTGTAGGGGTCTGAGCTCCAGGTGGGTCCCACACAGCCATGTCCCTGATGGTTTGATGGGCGTTGAGGGGGCATGTTTTCAGCAGACTTGGGTGCACGTTCAGGAATCCCTGGGTTTCTAGAGAGGCCTTCCTTTAGATACAGCTCTTATACACAGCCACGGCCAGCAGGACAGAAGGGGCCTCAGCATGCCGCTGCCCCTGTGTGTGGATGAGTCGCTCACTGCTCTCCAGCTGGTTCCCTTGAATCCTGGGCACAGCTGTTGAGACAGCAGATTATAATTCACTCTGAAGGCCTCTTGTCTATGACCTAACTAGGTGATGACCCAATCTATCCCAAGACAGCTGCTGCTTCTGGGACTACATACGAAGGAAGTTGCTGAGGACATTCTTTTCTTAGTGGCAGAGGAGAATCGTTTACTTGCCCACATGAAAATGCACTCTAACACACCACCCAGGATCCCAGAACCTAGGAAGCCATATTGAAGAAACTGACACTGAGGTCTTTGAATGTCAGTAGAACACATCTGGCTGTTTTGGCTGTGTGTCTGTGTGCATGGAGGAATGTCTACATTTCTTTAACAACAAATTATTCCTATATGGGTACATGCTGAGTTATCTCCGAGAGGGCAAAGGCCCTTAACCTTGATTTTGGTTACTTTGTGCAGCAGCCATCACCACACAGCCCACTATTCTCTTCTGAGTAAGCCGGGAAGGCAGAATTTGAAACTAACCTGTGTTGCATTCTCACTTCCCTGTTGTCCTTTTGCTGACCAGCTGCCAGAATCATTCCCCTTATGTCTGGTTTTCCAGTACTCAGCAGGGTGGGAAATACATAACAGTAGAGTTCCTTGACTTCACTCCACTACCACTAGAGGTCAACCAGCAATGATCAGATTCCATGGGTATTACAGATGATGTCCATGGCAGGCAGAATTCTAAGAGGACCCCTAATGGTCCATGTCCTTAAGTATGAGCAGGAACTGTAATTTACTTCTAACTAATAGAATATGGAAAAAGTGATGGGACAGAACTGCTGCGACTAGGTTGTGTTCTGGGGCAAAAGTGAAAAGTTCTGCAGATGTAATCAAGCTCTTTATTCAGTTGACTTTGTGTTAAAAAGAAACACAAATCCTGAGTGAGCCTGACCTAATCCAGTGAGGCTTTGAAAAGAGGAACTAGAGGCCTGAGATGGAAGAAGTAAGTTTCTCTCCTTTTGGCTTTAAAAAAGTGACACCATACTTCAAGGAAATGAATTGTTAACAACTACATGAACTTCGAAGGAGCCCCTGACCATAGGATGTTGCTCGTAGCCTTTTGCTGAAAACATAACTGCAGTCTTGAGCAGAGAACCCACAACCCAGAAGGCATGCTTGGACTCCTAACCCATGGAAACTGTGAGAAAACAGATGTGTATTGTCTTAAGCCAACGAGTTTGTGCTAACTTGTTATACTGCAATAGAAAATGAATACAGCATCTCCTAAGAAAGGTAGTGAGGCTCTCCTTAGATTAACCTGTAAAGTCAATCACTACCATTTGTGAATAGCAATAACTAATATTTGGAGCATTTATTCTGCCCAAAGCTGCATTCAGGGCTTTCTGTACATTTTCTCTAATTCTCATAACCACCCCACCAGGGAGCTCTTATTTTACAGTGAAGATACTGAGACTTAGCAACAGTCAACTGTTTTCCCAAAAGTGGAGCCATGATTTAAACTCATAGTTTTCTAAGAAGGCTGTGCTTTTTCTGCCCACCATGCTAGGCCATGCTGGCCTATGTGTGTCAGCTGAGAAAGGTTTCTTTATTTGCAGAGCCCACCTACCATTATTTACCACTGGACCACAGAGATTCTTCCAAATCAATGCTTTTTGAGAACCTATCTTGGGGAGAGCCATTTCAAGTGGGAGAGCCTTGACTGTGGTTGTACAAAGAGGCTCATTATTATCTAAGTTTCAGAAGACGCCTGACCACCCATGGAAAATCATTCATTCATTCATTTGCATTTATTTACTTGCTTGGCAAAGAAACACATCCCAGTGAAGAAACCAAATGCAGAGTTTGCTTGGGTAGAGGGGAGGTCAGAATTTTTTAAGGTGTTAAAAAGAGGGTTTCTTCGTGATTATGCTCATAAAGGAAAACTGTCCTATTCTGCTTAGGATGGTATGAGTCCATAAATCTGTGTAGGATGGGTTAAAACAAGACCTCCTGTTCATTAGTCAGGAAAAAGTCTTCAGTTAGGTCTAGTAAATTCCCTCCAAGTTCACGTTCTTCATAGTGGTTGTGAAACAGAGCATCCAGTTTTCATACCTCCCCAGCAAGTGCAGGTACAAGTAGAAAATTCCCCCGAGCACCACAAATACTGATGGAATGCTGATCGTGTGCCTGACACGTTCCAAGTGCTGGTGACGCAGGAAGGGACAACAGAAGCAAAGACCCTGCCTCCCGGAGCTTTCACTTTTGTTGGGGCCACAGGTAATAAACAGAAATCTGTGCTGCAACATCAGGATCAGCTGCCAGCTTTGTTGGAGTCTGGAGGTGGAGGGTGGGCATGGCCAGGGAGAGTCTCTGGGAAGTTTTTGCTGTGATCCCATCCAGGTGAGGGAAGGTGGTGCCTGGGGCGAGCACAGGGCAGTGGCTGCAGAAACAAATACTTGGGAATGATTGATGTGGGGTCATGGAAGCCTCTTGCTGAGGAAAGGGTCACAGCAGTTTCAAGAAGCCTGCCAGGGGACCGGTAGTTTGTGGATGAGAGGACAATGGTCATGGTGAAGTCAGAGCAGATGCAGCCCCCTCCAGCTGAGTCACACACAGGGGTCCTGCCCTCCTGCAGACTGAGCCTGCAGGCGGGGATCGGCAGCTGCTGGCCTCCAGGTGTTTGCTTAGTGGAAACTGTTTACGGACTTAAAATTCAGTTTGAATTGAAGCAATTTCTCTACTAGCAGAAATCATGGTGCAGGATTCTCTTTTGACAACTGAACAACAATGTTAGAGGGAAATTTCATAATGAATATTTAATACAAACATGAAATCATGACAACCCCAGGACATGCCAGTGTAACCAGGTTCCAAATTTCAGCCAGCATTTCATGCTTTTGGTGGGAATACAAAGAAATGGAGGAGTGACCCAACCTGAAGCCTGGACATAGGAATTGTTATCTTTTGGCACCTTAATTTTTAACTAAACAGGGTCAGATTGCCTTTTTAGTATGGACTCTGCAGTCCTTCACCACATCTTTGTACCTGAGATAGTCTGTTGCTGAAATACCACCTTACTATAAGCAAAAAGCAGAATCCTTCCCTAATTCTGGAGCCACGTGAAGTACTGTGATGGACCTCAGAGATTATGCAGTCCCACTCTCACGTAGTCCCACCCAAGCCTCTGCTTGAACCTCTCATGTGTCAGGAAAGCTTCTCTTTTCTATAGTATCTCTTCTATTTGGGACAGTTTTAACCATTAGAGAGTGCTTCCTTAGGCTGAGTCCTAACCTGTTTTTCTGTATTTTCCACTTGTTTCTCCTGGTTCTTTCTTTGGATGTTTACTTTCACTTATAAACTAAAAAGTGGAAAAACAAGTACTATTCTTGCCCTCACATCTGATTCTATTTCTTGTTTGTAAACCAGGAAACCTTTGAAAACATGTGGAAGAGGAATGATTAGGGTTGGTATTAAATGCTTAAGTTTCTAAATTGTCTTAGAAGTCTCATCAAATTAAATCAAATCTGTGGTGTTAAATGACAGCAAAAGGAGCTTAGATCAATCAAAGGGAGCCGGAATGGGATTTTATGTTTCACTCCCAAGGTGGTTGTCAGCTAATATTGTTCCTGAGGTGAGCCTGGGTCACTGTTGTGAGTTTACATTCAGGGTTCCCAAGCCAAAAAATTTTGTTGGAAGAAACCCTTTCCTTTTTGTTAAATACAAAATAAACAGATGTCCCACAGAGACAGACCTCCTCCTTTCCCAGCCTCCTTACAATGCAGGAGCTGCTGGAACTGAATTTACTCCACTGGCTCAGATACATATAGCTGAGAAAACAGTTGATTTCTTATAATGGCAATTGATGGAAGCAAAACTTTCCTAGGGAGGGGTCCAGAGAAATAGTTTACCCCAGAAGAAAGAGAGGAGAGAAGAGGAAAGGAGAGGAGGAAAGAGTGGAGAGGAAGGATCATATTTGCAAAGATTTTCCCCCTCAATTTATGGAGAGTTCTAGTATATTCAATTTATTTCAATAGAATGTGGGACAGATAATATTATATATGCTTACATGTGTGTATAGCTATTTTATATATATATATATATATTATATGTATATATTCACTGTCATGATGGAGGTATTGGAGTGAGGTGCTGTATTTAGGATTAGGTGTTTTGGTTATCTCTGTGACCATGTTTTCATAAAGCAGACTCAGTGGTTTTTGTTTGTATATTTCATCACTTATAGAGAAATTCTAGGTATTGAGTCACCACCTAGATCACAGATTTTGAACCTCGTATTCTACACATTGAGATGATCAGTGGAATTGAGACAGAAAAACGTCCCTTCTCTTAAAGCCCTGCTCGATTCAGAGAAGAGGCGTTCTCCCTTCGTGTAGGTCAATTGTCCTACTTACCTTGACCTTCATGTTAGGTGAGACTTTTATTGCCATTTAAACAAAGATGCTGAGGATAAACTATTTTATCTTCAAGGAGCTTTGGAGGAACCATAAGGCAAAGTATCTTGCCCTCAATATCATTGTATCTCTCTGATGGTTTACTGGCAGATGTACCTAGGTGACAATAGATGTCTAAATTGAATATTCTGCTGAAGGAATGGCCTCTGATGTGCATTAAGGCCTGTATTGTAATAACCACACCTCTCAATTTGTGTGAATCTACTCTCCTAATTATATGATACATCAATCTTTAGGACAATTGTCAGACTGTAGCTTGCTAGCTGAGCAATCAGAGTAAATGGATATTTCTTGGTGCAAACCTTACCAGTTAGTCATGGAAAATCTTTTCAGGCATCGGAGAGGGATATTTCCTCTGTTTTTAAAAATTACTCTTAAAAAGACTTTGGTCTTTTTCTCTAAGTGTCACGTCATTTAAGACATATACTCCTCCTAGCTCTAGTTGTTGTTACTGTTATGTGTAAAAAATGGAAGAAATGCATAGACTTCTGACAGGTGCAGACACATTATCCTAGAGACTCCTTCTGCTACTAGGTTCCTCGCTCCTTTCCTCTTTCCTTCTTTCCATAAGCATGATGAGTGCCTAATAAGTGCCAGTTGCTGTGCTGGGTGATGGTATCCACTGACAAACAAAGCTAATATAGCCCTGCCCTCCTTGAGTTTACAGAAAAGTTTGACATCAACTTGACTTTCTGGCTGCTCTCTCTCTGTCAGAGGTCTAAACTTAACTTAAAGCTCTGGACCCCACAGCCACAAAAAATGAACTGACTTTGAAACTGGACTCTGCTGGAAGATCTCATACATCTGTATGCTAGTGTGGTTAATGGGTTGACTTCACTTTTGTTTCACTTTGGAGAAATCACATTTGTATTTTTATCAAGACCAGTCCCAAGTGTGGTTAGACTGGCTATAGAACATCTGAAATTTAGTTCTGAAAGCCTAGTCCTTCAGTGAAATCTACAGTGTTTGGTTAAAGGCATAAACATTACTTTTAAATCCCAACAAAAATCTTTACTCTGAAATATGTTCTATTTTTTAATAATAGCACAAGGTCCTCTATAGCACAAGGAACTATATTCAGTCTTCTGGGATAGACCATGATGGAAGATAATATAAGAAAGGGAATGTATATATATGTATGACTGGGTCACTTTGCTGTAGAACAGAAATTGGTACAACATTGTAAATCAACCATACTCTAATAAAAAATTTTTTAAAATGAAAAAAAATTTTCATTTTATTTCCATAATTGGTTTATTGGCCATACCTCTTTGTTTCATTTTTCTTAAGTGATTGCCATAGAATGTACAATGTACAGTCAAAATACTCTTGAAGGAGTTCCCTTTGTGGCTTAGTGGTAACGAACCCGACTAGTAACCATGAGGATGCAGGTTTGACCCCTGGCCTCGCTCAGTGGGTTAAGTATCCAGCATTGCGGTGAGTTGTGGTGTAACTCACAGATGTGGCTTTGATCCTGTGTTGCTGTGGTTGTGGCAAAGGCTAGCAGCTGCAGCTCTGATTCGACCCTTAGCCTGGGAACTTCCATATGTCACATGTGTGACCCTACATAGCAAAACAAAAAACAAAACAAAACAAAAAACAAAAAAACTCTTGGAGTTCCCTTGTAGTACAGCAGGTTAAGGATCACTATAGTGGCCTGGGTTGCTGCTGTGGCACAGGTTCAATCCCTGGCCTGGGAAGTTGCACATGCTCTGGGCACAGCCAAAAAAAATTGCTCTTTAATTTTTCACAGCCTACCTTCATACAGTCCTGTAGCACATCATGTAGAGCGTGAGACCCTTACAACAATATTTTGATTTTTTCCCTCACACCTTTTTCACTATTGCTGTCACATATTTTATTTCTACATGTGTTAATAACCCCCCAAATATATAGTTATTATTTTTGGCTTAAACAGTTAATCTCTTAAAGAGATTAAAAATGAGAATTTTTTATGTCTTCTGTGTTTCCTATAAATTTTTTATTTTGAATATTCTTCACTTTTTGTGTGGAACCAAATTTCAGTCTAGTTTAATATCCTTTTGCCTGAAAAATCTCCTTTCAAAAATTTTTTTTAACAGTTCTCCTTATGGTGAATTGTCTCTGCTTTTGTTTGTATGATAAATTCTTTATTTTGCCTTTATTTATTTTTTGTGTGTTTTTGTCTTTTTTTAGGGCCACACCCATGGCATATGGAGGCTCCCATGCTAGGGGTCCAGTTGGAGCTGTAGCAGCCAGCCCATGCCACAGCCACAGCAGCGCCGCATCTGAGCCATGTCTGCAACCTACACTATAGCTCACAGCCATGACAAATCCTTAACCCACTGAGCGAGGCCAGGGATAGAAACCTCAAGCTCATGGTTCCTAGTCCGATTTATTTCCACTGCGCCATGACGGGAACTCCTATTTTGCCTTTATTTTTGAAAGATGTTTTCACTGGATATGGACTTCTCTTTAGAAGACTGAATTGACAGTTTCCTTGTAACACTTAAAAGTTGTCTTTCCATTGTCTTCTGGCCTATGCAGTTTGTGACAAGAAGTCTAATTTTTTTCTTTGTTCTTCTGTATGTAATGTGTCTTTTTTTCTCTGCTTGACTTTTTTGTTTGTTTGTTTGTTTGTTTGTCTTTTTGCTGTTTCTTTGGGCCGCTCCTGCAGCATATGGAGGTTCCCAGGCTAGGGGTCTAATCGGAGCTGTAGCCACCGGCCTACGCCAGAGCCACAGCAACGCGGGATCCGAGCCGCGTCTGCAACCTACACCACAGCTCACGGCAACGCCGGATCGTTAACCCACTGAGCAAGGGCAGGGACCGAACCTGCAACCTCATGGTTCCTAGTCAGATTCGTTAACCACTGCGCCACGACGGGAACTCCTTTTTTTTTTTTTTTTTTAAGGGCTGCACCCATGGCATATGGAGGCTCCCTGGGTAGGGGTTGAATCAGAGCTCTAGCCGCTGGCCTATGCCACAGCCACTGTCACAGCAGATCTGAGCCACATCTGTGACCTACACCACAGGTCATAGCAATGCCAGACCCTTAACCCTCTGAGTGAGGCCGGGGATTGAATTTGCAAACTCATGGATGCTAGCCAGATTTGTTTCCACTGAGCCATGATGGGAACTCCTTTATCTGCTTGATTTTTAAGATTTTCCTCTTTATCATTGGTGTTCGGTTATTTTATTATGATGTACCTTGGTGTGGCATTCTGCTTGGGGTTAATCACACTTTTATCTGTGAAATTTATAGTTGTTTATCACATTGGAAAATTTTGGCCATTATTTCTTTTTCTCTTTTCAAATATTTTTATTCTTTTGCTCCTTTTCTTCTCTTTCTTTCTGGTATTCAAATTGCATATAGGTTAGACCATTTGATATTGTTCCATAGCCCACTGAGATCTGGGGTTTTTTCAGTGTCTCTCTCTCTTTTTTTTACTCTCTATATTTCATTTTGGATAGCTTCTCTTGTCTTTAAGTTTGATAATCTTTCTTCTACAGTATCTAATCTGCTGTTAATTCCTTCCAGTGTATTTGTTTCATTTCATACATTTTTTTTCTCATTTTTGGAAATTCCAATTGGGTCTTTTTTTCCTCATTAATGTTTTTCTTTATCTCCTTGAGCATATGGATCATTTTTAGAATAGCTGTTTTAATTTCATTTATCTGTGCTAATTGTGTCTGTCAGTTATGGATCTATTTCTATTGAATGATTTTTATTGTAGTTACAGGTCTCTTTTCCTTGCTTCTTGGGTATCTAGTTAGTTTTACTTAGTGTTGGACATTGTAAGTTTTATGGTGTTATACACCATGTTTTGTATTCATGTAAAGAGTGATAAACTTTGTTTTGACACACAGTTAAGTTAATTGGGCTAAGTTGATATGTTTAAGACCTGTTTTTAGACTTGATTAGTACAAGTCCAGGACAATTGTTATCATAGGGCTAATTTAGCTCCATTTCTAAGGTGTGGCCTTTCTGAGGAGAAGTCAATGAATTTCCAGCCCTGTGTGAATTCTAGGATTTGTCCATCTTATAGCTACCCAATAATTTTTCTCTCCCTTGAAGTTATTCTTTGCTCATCTCTTGGGGGGATATTGACCTATGCAGGAACAGATCAGTCAAAGCTTTAAGGTGACTCATGTGCAGATTTCTGGGACTCTTTTTCTGCATATCTTCCTTTGCCCTGAAAATTCTAGCTGCTCTGGATTTCTTGAACTCTAGCCAGTGTTTTCTTAATTCTATAAGAATTTCAGGCTTTGTTTCAATTTTCATTCCTTGGCCTGGAAACTGCTTCTAGGTTTTAAGCTGAAACAGTCATAAGGCTCATCTTGTTTTTCTTGTGTGTCTTTTTTCCTCAAGGATCACAGTTTTCCATTATTTTTATTCAGTGTCAGAAAGCAGTTATTTAATACATTTGTTTTAATTTCTGTTGTTCATGTTTCTGTAGTAATTACTTTTTGAAGCAGAAGGAACTGAGTAATATATTACATTTTAAAACTGTGGCAGATGTAGTTAGTCGTAGAAAAAAATAGAACCATTTTACTTTCTTCCATGGGTAACAGGACATTATAACAGAAGTTTTAGTCAAGACCATAAGAAGATAGATATTGAATATCAATATGAGTCAGAAGATAGATTTCTCTATGGAATATGATAAAAATGAAGTAACTAAAATCAAGTTATATGACTCTTAAGATTCATGTGGTGGGTATACAGGAATGTATGATAGAGATTGAAAGAGATTTTTCTTGGGGAACTCTGAAGGGAGTTAATGTTCTACTATGATCCTAGCTTTACCAGGGATAAAGGTCTAAGGTATTTTCCCCTCATTCATTGTGAGAGGGACTTTGATGTGACCATTTTAGAGCTTGATATGTATTTCCTGAACTTGGGGGAACTTGTGGGCCATCTGAGAAACTAAAGCATGAGGAAAGAGTGTAGTAAGTGCTGATAGATGAGCCAAAGTAGAGGTGGTTGTATTGCAAGGCTTGTTGTCTTAGAATTTAACAGGGTAAGGAATTCATGAGTGCTTCCTATTGGCCAGATGTGGGATATTCTTTAATGAGGGAGAATTTAACTCAAGACTGAAGTTTGACTGTATCATGGAGCTGAGCATTCTAATTACAGATTGAGGGAATGTGATGTAAGTGATGAGAAAAACCTGCCTACTGGAGTTTTTAAATTATGTTTAGAAGAACTAGCACAAGTGTACACATATAAAAGATCAGTGAGGAGTTCCTGTCGTGGCTCAGTGGTTAACGTATCCGACTAGGAACCATGAGGTTGTGGGTTCGATCCCTGGCCTTGCTCAGTGGGTTAAGGACCCAGTGTTGCCGTGAGCTGTGGTGTAGGTTGCAGACGTGGCTCGGATCCCTTGTTGCTGTGGCTCTGGTGTAGGCCGGGGCTATAGCTCCGATTAGACCCCTAGCCTGGGAACCTCCATATGCTGCAGGAGTGGCCCAAGAAATGGCAAAAAGACAAAAAAAAAAAAAAAAATCAGTGAGTGGTAAAATAAAGTTCTTTAACCAGGGGATCATGTTTATTCTACACAACAGAATTTTAAAGACTGTCAATGTGCCTAACCCTAAGGGGTGACTCCATCCCATTTCAAAGACATCCTCTTTTCCAGATTACCTCAAAGACTGAGAAAGGTTAGGAAACAGTTCTGAACAATGAGAAGTAAAGGAATGTCCACTTGGAAGTTAATAGGAAAATTTCGCTTCCTAATAAAAGAGGAATATGAGAGGAACTCTCACTGGCAATTCCTCAGGCCTTTTTTTTTCTGATTTGAATGTGATTGTGTTTAGAGCAGTGGCAGCTATCCGTAACCATGAGGCAACAAGTCTAAAGGCAAAGAGTTAGTATGCTTAGGCTGACAGGAGGGTTGACTGCAAGTTTGAAGACTTGGTACAAGTGTGCTGATAAAACCAACCTTCTCATTCATAAGAGGGCTCAGTGAAAATCCAAAGTCCCATGGTCAGTGATAGCAGCAATAGAGTTTATTTTCGTAATAGTTAGGTTCAAGATTATGTTTAGAGTATATTTCCTGGAAACTAGCCTCAAGCCTTGCTTTTCACTTCTATCATTCTGTAAGTTACCCAGAATATTACCTTTTCATTAATTAGTAAATTCAACTTCTTTCACTTGTAATTAAGGACCTTGATGGGTACAAAGCATATGGAATTTCTCATATATTGGCCATTTGGGTCAAGAGTCAAGTGTTCTACCTATGTTAAAAGAGCTATGGCTCAGGGCCAGAAATCTGGCTAACCTTCCTTGTTTAGATGGCATATTAAATCAGCAGCAGCATTTGTGTCAGGGAAACCATCTCTTTGAGATGTCTCAGGAAAAAAGTAATAAATGGATCTACTATTTACTGATTGGCCAATTTTGAATTTGTACCACCATACATAGTTGTTGCAATGGTCTCAGGTTGTAAACAAAGTGTCCAGTGTGGCCAAGACTATTTCCTCTCTCTCAGTGTTGTATGTTTCATCACTGAACGTAATCTAAGTTTGTAGGGTAATACGATTAACGTGATCCTAGTGGTATTCACCTACACAGCAACTGTGCCTTTGCCACCCTTGTGAGCAGTCCTTTTGCTTATGAGTTTATTTGAAAACCTTCCTTCTAATAAGGTAGTTGAAATATCCTGACTGTCCTGACATTTGAGTGTGGAGCCCAGAGATGTTCTCTTGGCTATTGGCTGTAGTCAGATCATCACAGTCCTGGACAGTTGATAAGTGGCAGAGATCAGATGGCCATGTGGCAGGTGATAGGCACAGGAAGACCAGTGCCAAAAGTGGCAGTGGTGGGATTTATAGAAGAACCAAGACCCCCCCCCCCTTGAGAAGTTATTCTGCTCAGTGCCCTCAGGGCCCCCTGTGACTGGTACTTTCCAGAACTCTGGGTCTGTTGATGCTCACACTTGGCTTTGAGGAGCTAGAGTATGATACTACAGAAAGAGGTCCTTGATGCTGTGGGTCTCCCACAGCCACCAGGCTGGGATGGTATCAATGCCATGCCCCTACTTCCACAGTGATGACCCATTCATTTCATTGTTTATTGTCCCTGAAGTGGTTTGCCTTCTTTCTTTTTTTTTTTCCCACAAATTTATGAGTTTTCTGTGCATAGCATTTGGAATAAAGCCTTCAATGTGCATCCTGTTAGTAAGGGAGCTTTTTTTTTTTTAATGCTATTGAAATTATAGCCCTGAACAATAGAGTAACATTCATATACCGAGGCCCCATTAAATTATTATTTTTTAATAGTGGAAATGTTTCTAGAATTGACTGGTACAATGTATACATGCTGAGTATTCACTATATTATTACTTTTTGGCAGTGGGAAGGTCTGAGAAAATAGAATAAAATGGTTACAAAATCTCAGCAGTATATGATGGGGGTACTAAACACATACTTACACTTTCAAAAAAAGATGTGGAAAATATAGTGGTGAGGGACGTTTATCTGAGAAAGTTTACTTTGGAAGTAACACAGTGACTAAACTATTATTATTGACACAAAGGTGATTTAAGAGAAAAACTCACACCTTCAGTGCTTATAGTAGGTTAGTTGATTTTTATCCAGAGTAAGACTTCTTTCCTTCTTGGCCTATATTCAGAGTTTGCTCTCCCTAGTTAATGACTTTAAAATAGTAAACTCTTTCTGAAAAGGTCCCTTCAGTGATATCTGGTTAAGACGAGAAGATATTAACAAAGATCATGACTCTCAAGACTGCGGGCTTCCTGTCTGGTTGTCCCTTGCTGTCCCTGATTGGGATTGTTATCCATGGCTCTGGAGTGGGAGTACTCAGCCCAACAAATCATGGGCTGTCCCTCCAGGCACCAGAGTAGGGACAGGGAGGCCAGATGGAATGAAGTGTGCTCGGCACTCTGTCACCACTGGCTGGCTGCCATCACCCAGACACTCTGCACTCCTTGCCGAGGGAATGTCACTGTCCTGCCTGCATGACGGGCTGACCATCCTCAGAGCCCTCCCAGGCAAGATGCAACACTGTGCCATGTTGTCATGGTTACTTAGCCATCTCCCCAGAGTCGTGACATCAGTGTCTCCAAGGGGCAAGAGCTCTACCTCATGCATATGCATGTGCTCGGCAGGGGCCTTGCCACATCTGAGCATCTTACAATATTTTTAGTAGAAAATGGAAAGAGAGGGAGGGAAAGGTGACATAGGGAGTGAAAGTGAAGATGACAGGAGGGCACATTATTAAATGAAGGAACGAAGATACCCGCTGGCTGGATAGGGAGAAGATGTGAAGGGTTAATGCTGCGTTGGGATTCCCGGCTTTAAATTAACCATCTGCTTGGTCACACCAGGCTCTCACTCACATTTTCAGAGGTTTATACTTTTTAGATGACTTTCACAATGTCAGATTTCACTCTCAAAACAACAAAGATATGTCCAGGGAGACTATCCATGTGCATCAGATGAGGAAACTGAGGCCAGAGAAGGTAGGCATCTTAGAATATTCACACAGTTAACAATGGGGCTCGTACTGGAAGCCAGTTCTCTAAACTCCCAGCTCAAGATTCATTTCTGTTTGTGCTGTCGCCAACCTCTTAGGAGCTAACTTTCAGAAGGCAAAGGCGTTTCGGGGGACAGTATTCAATGACCGTCTTCTCCACTAGACTGTGAGTTCTTCATGAGTGAGCATATTGTCTGAATCATTTTTGTGTCTGCAGCACCTCCCACGTAGTAGCCACTAATGAAGACTGAACTGAATTCATGTCTGAGGGACTCCAGGGCTTCATAAAAAGCCAACCAATCTACTGCTCTGCATTTCAAATGTACTAATGCTGAATTAGAATTTAACATTTTCCAAAATAAAACAGTGATGTTTCCAGAGTAGGCCATCAGGGGCCCCTCCAGTTAATGCAGGGCCACTTGAAGTGGGCAGCCCCTGCCCCCACCTAAACTGATAACCTGTGTCCACAGAATCCTCCAGTGACCATGACAGTCACCTTAACCCCACACTCCCATGGAAGAGCTCAGGAGCCCTGTGCTCAGGTGCAGACGGCAACAGAGGGAGCAGAGGACCTAGATGGTACGAGACTACTTCATGCCGTGTAATCGCCACATCAAGGAAATCCTGCAGTTTGTCACAAGTTATTTAGCAGTTGAAGTGACTAAGCTGGGACCATGAAAAGGAGACTAAATCGGAAATATTTCTGAAGTTAATGGCATGGGGATTGTTCATTGAAGAATTTTCCCCACTTCTGTGAGGGCAGCTGTGGCATTTGGGCCACAAACAAGCCCTGTGCTCTGAGACTGGGGATGCTGATCCAGGTAATTTCCTGCTCAGGGGATGGATTTAGAACAGCCAAAGTGGCATTTGCTGCCATTGACTTCTGAGCACGCCCATCAGCAAGTGTCTGTGGCAGAGATTCTGGGGGTTGAGAGGTGCATCTCTTCTCCCTTACATTCCCCTTGAGAGGGTCCATATCAGGGGAAACATGGTTCAGGTTTTCTGTGTTTCTCCTCTAAAGTGTGGCTTCTAGTGGTCTTTATTTGTAAACCCCCAATAAAGCTTGGAAGAAGGTTTGGCCCATCATATTATTCTAGGCATCACAATCTACCCCAACATTAAGTAGCTTAAAACAACAGCTAACTGATGAGACTTCATAATTTTCTGATCAAGAATTTGGTCAAGGTTCAGCTGCACTACTGTCCTGCTCATGCGACATTGGTTGAGGTCACTTGGTGACATTTAGCTGGTAGAGACAGTAGCTTTGCTCTTGTGCCTGGGGCCTTGGTGTGGAAAGCTGGGCTCAGTTGGGAGTGTTAACCAGAGAGCCCCATGTGTGTTACTTCCTAGCTTGGTCATGGTGGGGAGGCTGGATATTTTCCATGGTCTCTCAGGGCTCCTAGAACAAGTGTCTCAAAAGACCGAGGAGACTACAAGTCTCCTTAGAGTTCAGCTTCAGAAATCCAAGAACATTACTCCTGCCACATTCTCTACTGGTATAATCACTAAGGCCAGCCCAGTGCAAGGGGAAGGGATGACACTCCACCTCTGAATGGGAGGAGTAGCAAAAACTGTGCAGTTGTCTTTATTTATTATTATTTTTTTATTTTTCAGCCACACCAGTGGCATATAGAAGTTCCTGGGCCAGGGACTGAATATGAGCCACAGCTGTTACCTACACCACAGCCAAATGTTTGGCAATGCTGGATCCTTAACCCACTGTACCACAGCAGGAACTCTGTGCAGTTGTCTTTAATCTAGCATCCTGGTTCACTTGCTTGGTACTTGAGAGAATCAGTATTTGCAGTTGGTGTCAAGAGGATATTTGAAACAGGTAGTAGTTTTGTTGTTGTTATTGTTTGTTTGTTTGTTTTGTCTTCTTCTTGCTATGCTAATCCTGTGTGACCTCTTGCTTCTTTCATTTTTGTCTTTCTCCCCATCCCATGTCTTTATCCACTTGCCCGCTGGAGCCCTTGACAACTTTTCCAGCTGCCAAACTGGAAAGCAACCCTTTAAAGAGCTGGCCGGTCTTCTTCAGAACCCAGAAATGAAGGTCTAAGCAGAAGAATTGTAGGCATTGTTTGATGAAACCTTGCAAGGCAAGAAGTGCTTTTGTTCCACTGGGCAGGTGGCCTCCTGCTGTCCTCTCTGCACCAGGGTGCTTTTGACTGGAGAGAGGCAGTAGCAAAGGATTGTTTAACGGTCAATTTGTGTGTGAGAGTGTTTATGTGCAGCTTTCCTTTTAAGTGCATTCTTACTCTCTGTCAACACTATTGCACATGTAATATGTGCCAGGCTCAGTGTTAAGTTGGACAAGAAGATGGGAGTGTAGCCCTGAGTTAGGGAGAGCACATGGAGATCAGATAGTCTGTATAACCAATCACTTTCTTCCTTCTTGAACATTATTTCCTTTCTTGATGAAAACAAGAAGCAACACCTGCCTCTCCAGTGCTCCTTCTTCAAGGGCACCCAGCAAACTCCTGTGTCCTCCTAGAGCAAGAGCCAGGGAAGGGACCAGGGGGAGCCAGAGGTCCACTTGCACTTGGGTTGCAGCACTAGGCCGGCTCCTTATCATCCCCTCTAAGGCTTGGCTCTGCCCTCAGCTGGCTCCACACGGTGTTTCTGTGCAGGTAGCTCTGCTCAGGCAGTCCTGCATTCTCTGTCCTGACTCATACTAGAATGTTTCTCCTGATAATGCTTCTTGAATTCATTCTATCCCTGCATAACCCATTACCACAACCATAGCAGCTTAAAACAACATCTTTCACAGTTCTGAAGGTCAGAAGCTCAGGTGGGCTTGACTGGATTCTCTGCTCAGGGTGACACAGGGCTAAAATCAAGATGTTGTCTGGGCTGGACTCCTGACTGGAGGCTCTGGGGAAGAACCTGCCTCCCAACTCATTCAGGTTGTTGGAAGGATCTAGTTCCTTGTGGTTGTACAACTGAGGCCCCATTTCAGTGACAAGTGGCCTCCATCTTCAAGGCCAACAATAGTATGTTGAGTCCTCCTCATGCTTCTCATTTCTCTGAATCCTCTTTTACCTCTGCTTTGAAGGGCTCCTGGGATTATAATGGGCCCATCCATATAATCCAGGATAATCTGCCTATTTTAAGGCCCATAATCTTAATTCCACCTCCAAAGTCCCTTGCCCCATAATGATGTGAGCATCATTAGCGTGTTCACAGATTTGGGGTATTAGACTATGGATATCTCTGGGGGACAATTGATCTCTCACTTGAAGGTATATTGCTGAAATAGTAGAATATTGACCTGTTCGAAATCATGCTTTCCCCCAAATGATAAAACATAAAATAAGTTTTGTCATGTATGTTGGAAGCTAAGACAGACTAGCACATTTTCAAATGATTGCAATACAATTCTGAGCTAGATATGGAGAAGAGCCAGATGACTTTTCACTTTCTCTGAAGATTCAGAAGGAAGCATTTTTGAGAAGAATTGGAAACTATTCACAACATAAATGATGATTAATAGAAACTGTGAAATCATCACTTGGTAAAGCCCTACCCAGATCACATGTCATCATCTTCTGGGAAAATTTGCAGGACCTCTTTAGATGAATTTAAGAGCTGTTACCATGGTGCTTTGTTTGTAGGTCCTGTAGCAGATACCCCATGGCTCTGACAACTCATGTTTATAGCTGTTCTTCTAAAAGATAGTTGTGTCCAGCTCTCCCTCCCTGGCTGCTAGTGCAGTGTCTGGTGCATGCTTGTCAGTATACAAGATAAAGCTCTATGACAGAATAGGCTTAGGACAGGGTTCTCACTCCTATCTATTGCTAGAAAAGGAAGTCAGTTATGGAGAGCCAGCAACTGGCAGCTGGTTGTGTAAATGCTTGGATTATAAGATATGTGGAGAAGGGAATGAACCTGTTCTCACTGTACTAAGCTATACCAAGGCCATGATCATTTTTTTAGCCAGAACCCACTGCCTCTTACAATAGCACACCTTGAGTTAGACATCAGTGATACACATGTGAGTAAGTCCAGCCCCTGCCCTGAGAACAGAGAAGTGAGTCCAAGATACGACAGAGGCATCTTAATCAAGGAAACCTTGCATGAAAGATTCATACTTTATTGTTGTTTCTCATTTATCTCATTTATTTAAACTTTTCATTGAGTAAAACATATATACAGAAAATTGCACAAATTGTAAGTGTGGACCTCAATGAATTTACACTAACTAAACAATCTGTATAAGCAACAACCAAATTGGGAAATAGAACATTACCCACACAGGGGTATATTTATCTTTTCCAGTCCTGCAGTCATTATTTTTTATGCTGCCTGGATGGTGCTGGACCTCAGTGTGAGAGACGGATCCAGACCCTCTGTGCAAGCGAACACATGAGATGTTGTTCCCTTCCTGCCTAGGACAGTATCTCAGTGTCATTGTCTGTGCACTGATCTTTAGCACTAGGTTCTATTGGGAAGAGAACTTCCAGTTTTCCTTACCGAGGAATCACAGCTACCCCAAAACATGGCAGAAAAGAAGCCAATCAAGCTTGATTTCAGAGGATCTATGTGCAGAAATACATTGTGGAAGATAGGCATTAGGTATAGCTCTTTAGGAACAATGTACTTACAAGATCAGAATGTATGTCAGGTAGCTAATATTATGGAGCAGTATATAAAAGATACTAATGAAAGATGGGCCAGCGTTTGGGGGATTTGGAGGGGCTGTTGGAGGGGCTTGAGTGCAGTGGTTAAGGGAGCAGGAAGGAGGCAGGATTCTAGTCCTCCAGACACAAGCAGAGTAGCCCGTCTTTGATCTGTTTAGCACACTGGGATTACAAGTAAACTTTTCCTTGGGAGACAGGGCTTGTCAGTGAGAAAGTCTTTAACAACACTGGTGGGCACTGTAGGGCTCTGAGAGGAGAGAGCTTGCCGTGCTTCTGATGGGCAGGTCTGGAAGGGAGGACGCAGATGAGGCACACCCTAAAAGGACTGTGTGAAGATGGACTTGGTGAGAGATTTGAAGGGCTTTATAACTTCAGACTTATATGCAGACTTTATAACTTCAGAAGCCTCCTGGGCCCAGACTGGGAACAGTCCTAAGTGAGATGTAGGGGATGGGGGCTGAAGCAGCAAAGTGCATTTGTCCTGGGTAGAGGGACAGCTGCCATGTAGCCTCTCTGATGGTGGTTCTGGGGGAGTTTTGGCTCCGTAGGGCTACATCTTCAGGTTTTTTGTTTTTTTTTTTTTAAATGTTGGAAAGCCAGACTGTTATGGGCAAATATCCTGATTTTTGAAACACTGGTTTATTTTGTTAGGAACACAGTGCCCAGAGCAAGTACAGCCCAAGGGCTGCTGCCTTGTGACTGAATGAATAGGCCTGGAAGGCACATGGAGGCTCTGGAGATGGCTTTGACTTGGGGCAACAAATGGCCAGGTCACACTGCTGGCCAGAGGGCTGGGCTGCACCTTCAGCCTAATGACTGTTTGCCCCCCAGTCTTTGAAATATAGGTGCATTCTGATTGGAGCAAGATAGCATGAGTGACCATGGAAAATTATACAATAACTGCCTTTCTTAACAAACAATTTGAATCTGCTAAGGAAAAAACAAGCCCCTTCCCTTTCCTGTCTTCTGTTCTTGCATTTGTAACTAGAGCTGAGGATAAGTGGCATTTTCCTCTGTGACCGGGTATTTTTGTTCTTTGCAGGCTCCCCACATCTACATAACTTCCCAAAGTATTGTTTGTGTTTTTTTTTTTCCACGAATATTCACTACCTCTGGTAATTTATGAAAATGTCACTGAGAATTCCCCATCATCCACCTACCACATTGCCTGTCTGGCCAAAAAATGACCATGTCTTCAGAAGGTCGCGCTTTGAAAGTCTAGATTCAGCATTCCTTTTGAAAGTGATAAGTGCTGCCTCGGCTTCTTTCCAGCATGTTATGTTATTAGGTATAATCCAAATGAAATTTGAATGGCTACTGCAACCACTAGATCAGAGTCCTAGTTGCTCATTTCTAGAATCTTCTTTTCTGATGATGGCACTCCTAAAATCCGTAGTCCCACAGATATAATTTTGAAAGGATGAAATTTGCTTTTTCATCTGAGGTTGGCTGGGATCTCATCTAACATGACTACATCCATCACACCTGTAAGTGCACTCCAAGATAGTTCTAGATTAAAAATGAAACAACAATACCTGGCCCTGCCTCAAGACACACACAAAACATTGCCACCACTAAGAACCATCCCTCTACCTCACCAAGACTCAACGGACTTTTAAAATATAAGTGCATAATTTGCAGGTGAGGTAGCTCTCAGACATGGCAGCGTAATTAATTTATGGTCCCTTCCTTTGATTACCTCTGGTCATCATTACCTCTAATCAGAAAGTATCTCTCCATTAGAGGCATAGTGCAGTTTTCATTTATGCTGGCCCAATCTGCCACCCTACCTCTGACAAACACCTGCAATCATGCGCAATGGCCAGCAGATCAATTCCCCTTGACTTTGGCTGTCCAGGGTTTATTGACACCCGTCAAGATTGGTCCACTCACTTCCTTACCTGACAAATCCTAGAACAGTGGGATATACGGTTAGGTAATAGCTCTTGATAACAGGAGCACTTGAAGGCATGGAAGGTAAAATATGTGAATTCATATTCAGTTTTAATAAACTGAGGTAATTAGTCAGTTGAAACGCAATAGAAAGTGACAGCCTGTGACATATAAAAGACGGCCGGCTGACGAAGACAGAGCTGTTCTTCATTGCACTAATATCCGTTTCTTCATCAACATTGAATTCTTCAGTCTTTTGGCATTTCAATTACATTGTAAAATGAATTTATAAAATTTGCACATCTATGCTTTTCTCTTCTCTTGTTCTTCTGAAAACTTGAAAAGAAACTTTTCATGCATGTCTCCTGTTTCCCCAACCTGCACACATGCTAGGATTTAACTAGATTTCCAAGAGTCATGTGTGTTTTGAATATCAATTGTACACTGCAGATTCTAAGAAAATGTGTATATCTGAATGGATGGGAAAAACAAACAGGGTAGGGGGAAAGATTGTAAAATATAAGCTCTGTCAGGGCAGAGATCTTGTCTGTATTGTTCGTGGATTTATCCCTACATAAAATAATGCCTGAAATATTGTAGGGCTCAATACAATTTATTGAATAAATAATTTAATAGGGGAGACTAGAGGGTTGTAGTGGGCTTAGTGGTGGCACCTAATGGATATGTCCACCTGCCTATCCCTGGAACATGCATATGATCTTATTTGGGAAAATCAACCTTCCAGATATACTTTGCTTAAGCTAGAGATGAGGTCATCCTGGATTATCTGAGCAGACCCTAAATCTAATGACATGTGTCCTTATAAAAGACACAGAGGGGAAATTTAACAGACAGAAGAGGAAGAGATGACGTGACAATGAAGGCAGAGATTGGAGTGATGAAGACACAAGCCAAGAAATGCTTAGAGGCACCTAAAGCAGGGAGGAGCCGAGGAACCACTTCTCCTCTGGAGCCTCTGTGAGGAACCTGGCCCCACGAATGCAGTCAGTGTCATACTTCTAGGTCTCTAGAACTGTGAGAGAATACATTTTGGTCCTTCGAGGCCACCAAGCCTGTGGGGATTTGCTGTGGCAGCAACAGGAAACAAAAGGAGAGACTAGTGAGAGAAATGGGTTGTTTTAGAACGTGTCCTGAGCAGCACTGGCTGCCTAAGAGTAGATCCAAGGTGGGTTTGTGCTATCAGACATCAGCTTTGTGTTTCTGATCCCTTCTTGGTATCAACAAAGGATGGAGCTTGTATGACTGAGGCGTCCTAAAGAAGAAGCCGTTAGCTCTTGTGAGACACGCAGTGACCTTGTCCATGGCTTTGGGAAACGGTGTTCTCCAGGTGGCGACCTTCTGAATGGGGAGCAATCCTGGGTCTTTGGTGAATGTCATGCGGCTTGAGTTCTAAAACTCTGAGGGAAGGATCAGAGAATCCCATACTTTGTAACTGGAAAGGATCTTAAAGATCATTTTCATGTGCAGATAAAGAGAATGGAAAGCAGTGAGAGAAACACACACTCCTTGTAAATTCCAGAAATGTAATGCGGGTTGCTAGATGATGCACCTTTACAGGAGAGGGCTGCTTCAGCCAGTGGGCATGAGACAGATGTATAAAGACCTCTTGATCGTAGTTTGACTTTAACTCTATGTACCTTGACATTGCCCTTCCAGCCAGTCCTTCTCGCTAGTTGATGATGACGGCGTTTGAGCAAAAAGAGAAAGGCAAGCTGGCAAACGCGCATTTACTTTTTCACCTTACACAGCCAAGTGGTGAATGAGTTGGCTTGTAACCAGTTTTGCCGAAACTGTTGAGGTCCAGTGGGATTCAGCTTTGATCTTGAGAGAGGCTGTGAGGGGTTGTTTTTCACAGGGGCTTTAGCCTACAGTTAAGTGCAAACACCTGCGGAAGTACTGGTAATTAGTAGGTAATTAGTAGTTAATGTTCTTAGAATTTAAAAAGAAAGCTTACATAAGTAATTACTTACTATTTCTTATAATGTGCTGCTTTTCTTGAGATTTCATATCCCCAGAACATTTGCCAAGTTCCTAGGTTCCTCAACATACTAAATTGTTTATTAATTACACACGTATATTGCTTTCAGAAAAAAGAAAATACATTAAATGTTGGAAATAGGAATGAGTTATCTTTTAAATTACAGCAGAAAACTCATTTAAAATTACGAAATATGGCACTGGTAGCAGCTCTGGAAGGTGGCCTTGATTTTTTTTTTTAAAAGGGATATGACTGGGAAAGAAGAGAGAGATAGAGAAAGAGTATTCAAGACAATTTAATGAAATGCTAAGTATTAAATACATTTCACAGAGGGTCCTTTTCATGTCAGCAGACACACATCTATGCCTTGGCTTGTCAGAAAGACTGCCAGGGCCCCCATTCTTATGGGTGAACACTGCCAAGTAAGGCTAAGTGGTTCTAACAATCTCAGGCTCTTGAGGTGACTGAAATGGGGGGACACACATAAATTAGTGAGCTGTGACTATATTTTCAAAGGATTTCTGCTTTCTAATTTTTAAAGCAAATTTCCAATTCCTAAACCCTGGAGACTCTCCGTACCAGCTGGAAAGGGGCATTCATTCATTTACTTTGTTTAGAGGCTAGAGCTTTGAGAAGGACATTTAAAATTTGTTCCTTGCTTTGAATCACTTCAGACCTTCAGCAAAGTAAATCTGATAACTTCAATTTTCTCATCTTTAAAATGGGACTAAGAGGTGTGTCCCTTCTCTCCTTACATGTCCTGACACTACACGCAAATGTACCTCAGAATTGTCAATATACACCACCTGTTATTACCATAGTGGGGGAGAAAGTTCCAAAATTAAATATCCATTCACCACAGCCACATATAACCATGTGCCTGTGTAAGAATAAAGACTAGGTAGTGAACAGATACACTTCAGTTATTGTTTATTCCTGTGTGGCTTCAGGACTTTTTAGTTACTCATTGTCTCTACAGGATTCCAAGTTAAGGAATCTTTTGAGAAATGATTAAAGCAGACTCCTTGAATAGAATAGAAACCATCAAAAATTGAAATCAGGATTCTGGGACCTAGAGAGGTCAGAAGAGCAGCTCCTTACCACATAATGCTCACACAGGCTTTTTCCTATGACGAGGTGGCTTCTATTAATCATTCAAGGAGCAGAAGGAAAGAAGGAAAAACTAGGAAGAACTTAGAGAAAAATAGACCCCAAGCTGGCAAACATTTTCAAATATTTTGTTCTTCTCTCAACATTTGGGAAGATGATCTCAGATAAAAGAGGACCTCCCCTCTTTTAATATATGATCAGCTGGAAGTTCCCTTGTGGCTTAGCTGTAACAAATCTGACTAGTATCCATGAGGACACGGGTTCAATCCCTGGCCTTGCTCAGTGGGTTAAGGATCTGGTGTTGCTGTGAGCTGCAGTGTAGGTTGCAGATGAGGCTCAGATCTGGTGGTGCTTGTGGCTGTGGTGTGGGCCCATAGCTGTAGCTCTGATTCAACCCCCTAGCCTGGGAATACAAAAAAAAAAAAAAAAAAATACTATGAGAGGACAAACATATCAACCATCTTTTTTGAAAATATTTAAAAAATATATCTATCTTTATAGATATGCAATTAGCATATTAATATTCTGATTGCATCCATTTTACCTTGGACATCTTCAGTGGACAAAGATAACCCTCTTGAGTTCTTCAGGAACATTTTTTTTTTTTTTTTTGTCTTTTTGCCTTTTCTAGGGCCGCTTCCACGGCATATGGAGGTTCCCAGACTAGGGGTCTAATCGGAGCCATAGCCACCGGCCTACACCAGGGCCACAGCAATGCAGAATCCCAGCCGCGTCTGCAACCTTCACCACAGCTCACGGCAACGCCGGTTCCTTAACCCACTGAGCAAGGCCAGGGATCGAACCCACAACCTCATGGTTCCTAGTCGGATTCGTTAACCACTGCGCCACAAAGGCAACTCCAGGAACATTTTTTTTTTTAATTGTTAAAGTATACAGTATTTATTTACAATGTTGTGCCAATTTCCGCTGTACAGCAAAGTGACCCAGTCTCTCTCACACACACACAAACGTATACATTCTGTCTCATATTATCTTCCATCATGTTCTCTCATTTTCGTTGTTGTTGTTCTTCTCTTACTTACTTCTTCTTCTGATAAAAGAATATTCCTTCCTTAGTATTTCTTCGAAGATCTTATTTTCCATTTTTTGGTCGTTATATGTGTGTGTACACATATGAGTATGTATATATGTGGCCGTGATACTTTTTATCACTGTACATCACTTTATTTCACTTACCTATAATTTATGTTATTGATATATTGTTCCTGTGTGTATTGTCTGTCTCACTTTAACTAGATAGTAAACTCCACCAGGACAGAGACTTTGCTTATCATATGGAGCAATATATACACAGTGCTTAGCCCACAGTCTGCCATATAGCAGGGAGCCAAGAAATACTGGTTAAATAAAGAACAGAGTGAATGAAATAGGATGTAGGAATGTGACCCAGCACTGACTATAACAAGGATATTTCAGGGATGCTGTATTTGATATTTGTTTTTAGATTTGCAATGAAAATTCAAGATAAGATTGTTAGTTATTATGGCGCTCAAATTCTTCTGTTGAGTCTGAATGTTATGAATGACTCCCAGGTCCTTCAAGTTGCCTGTGGCTTTTACTAATACTGCACTTGCCCAACAACCTAGATTTTGTCATGTTTACCATTTTTCAGTGTACAGAGGACACAACCAATTTCCCAGATGCTGACTGCTGCCACTTAAACGTTTACTAAATATTTACTACAACATGGTTGGTCTAGCTGGAATCTTAGTTTCCCAAACTATTTATTTTATTCTCATATTGATGAGTATGAAAAATGCATCTGAATCAAAAGTCATTATATACACATTTTTTTTTGGTCTTTTTGTCTTTTTAGGGGTGCACCCACAGCACATGGAGGCTCCAGGGCTAGGGGTCTAATTGGAGTTGTAGCTGCTGGCCTATGCCACAGTCATAGCAACACCAGATCCAAGCTACGTCTGTGACCTACACCACAGCCCATGGCAGTGCCAGATCCTTAACCCATTGAGTGAGGCCAGGGACTGAACCCAAAACCTCATGGTTCCTAGTCAGATTCATTTCTGCTGTGCCACGACAGGAACACCTATAAGTTTTTAAATAAATAAATATGTTTACAGTTATGTCATTTAGTGGAAATACCCCAGGCATGATACATGCAATAATCTTTACTATATGGAAAGCTCAGACAAATTTATAAGAAAAGCAATAGATAAGTGAGCATTAGTCATTCATAAGAAATTTGCAAAAGAGGGAATAGATTGGTTGGAAAATACAAGGGAAAATGTCTGATTTTACTGGAGATCAAGTAAATGCAAATTTAAATAATGAGAGATATTTTTCCTTATCAAATTAGCAAAGATGTAAAGATTTTCTGATTTTTCACCCTTAGAAGATTTCTTAGTTTATCTGTGCTCTTCCTTCACTTTCACTCTGCTTTTCAGTTTCTTTTGTTGCTGCTATTTTGATCAGTAAATATCCCTTCTTATTTCCTTTGGAATTAATTTTTGGAGACATAAATACTGCTTTTAGAATTTACCTTTCTTTATCTGTCCTTACAATTTCTTCCTCATTTTTTTAAAACTGATTCTTTGAACCTGTTTACATTGGATTTTTCAAATGATTACTTTTTGAGTTTTCTTGGACTCTGTGGTGGATTTCTCTGCAGGGATATTTTCAGGAGAAGGAGGATAAATAACTAGACCACAGGGTTAGCCTGAAATTCTTTCTAACCTGTTATTTATTCTGTTTTTAAGTAAGGCATGCCTTTTTTTGGTCCATAGTTTTAAAAAGGAACTAGAATTGTATATTAGACAAATGTTTTAAAAAGAAAGGCAGCTGAATTTTAGTTTTTCAGTGTGCCTGTCACGTGACAAGAGATTTGGCATGCCATTGAGCCGGAAGATTCAGTGCAGCAAAAGTGGCAAACGCCCTACGCTTGGTCCCTCAGTAGTTAGAACATAGCCGTGAACAAATGCACTGAGGAGCCATATTTCACTGGCAGGAGAGGGACAGATGTGCCCTCTCGATCTTCAACTCTTGCTAAACTGTAGTGGCACAAATCCAAGTTTCAAGGAAGTGTCCTAAGCCTTGTTTCTTTTGGATTGTAGCTGTCTGAGATTTTTACAGCGCCGAGATTGCTGGAGCTTATGACACTCGGGAGTGTAACAAGGACCCGAGGAGTTTCATGCTGTGGCTATTGCTGTTTACTCAAAGCCATCTTGGAAGTTCACTGAAGCAGAGGCCAGATCTTTTCTACACTGGATGCCTTGGGGGGTGATCACAAACACTGACTGGGATCAGAACTGCACTGATGTGGACAATATAGATACAATCATGTGCAAATTTAGAGTAAGACGCTGGATCATGTTCCGGATCAAATTAATACACTAGGTTTCATTTATGTCTTTGAACAAAGAACAATAGTTGCTCTTTTTGCTGCCTTGTTCCCAGTGAAATAGTCCCTGTATAGAGTTTCCCTTTTCAGCAGCAGTTGTGTCTACAAATGCTATTCTCTGAACGACAGCTATTCTCAAAGCCACCAGGCATGCGATTGCCCGAACAAAGAGGTGCCTTAAAAGAGTCTTGACAGTTTCAGCTCCTAGAAACACAGGGGTCACACAAATCTGCCAAGTTGAAAGAAAACAAATCACTAGGGCAAGACATTTTATTTAGTTCTAAACAGCATCTAGCACATGGATAGCATTCAAAAGCATTAATACAGCCATAATGCAGATCAACATGGGCCTGCAGACCAGGAGCTGAAAAAAATTAAGTTAAACCCCAAAGAAATCAGACCATGAGTAAAAGGGAATTTCAATAAAATTATCAAACATTATTCACTAATATGGCAGTCAGTCATCCATGTATGTCTTGTACACTGGGGTGCGTTACAAAACAAGTCAGCACTTATAGGTAGAGACTTCAAGTATAATGGAGGAGACAGGACAAACACAAATAAACAAACAAAAAGGGGCAGAAACCATTACATCACAGGCAAAAACAGTGTTAGCTCTATAAAGCTTGAGAAGAGAATCTTGGCTACTTAACAGAAGTAGGGAGGTTTCTGGAAGGTTGGAGGGAAGATTTCTATATTGAATGGAGTGAGGTATGCTTCTTTTACTAAAGTACCACTAAAAATATGCATGGAGTGCCAGGCACAGCTTAGATCAAATTAAACTGAAAAGAACCTATAGGTTCTAAATCGATTCCGGGATTCAATAGGCTAGGCTACTAGAATCCTGAGTCTGCTTAGACTCATTCCTTCTTTCCTGCATTCCTTTATTAATTCAAGAAAAACACTGACAGCTTATTGTCTGCACAAATGATACTAAATGCTGGGGATGTGCAGAAAAATAGGTCATAAAACCTGTTCTCGAGGAACTCATAGTCTAGTGGATGAGATAGACATGGGAAATAAATGATCATGATATAATGCTTAAGTAATAGAGGTGTTATGAAGTGAAAGGAGAGAGTGACAGTCTCCATCTAGAGGGTTAGGGAAAGCTGGTCTTTAGAATTGGTGTGGTTTTTAAGCCAGATGGAAGGGAGCAAGATGTGAGGATGTAAAGATTATGTTTCACCCAGGAATGATTGAAGTTCCCTGTGGCGGCCCAGTATCCAGGGTGAGAAAAAGTTAGATAGATGAGAAAGGGACAAACTATTAAGGACTTAGAATCTCTGCTAGGAGACTTGGCCTTGGTAGTATAAGCACTGGGGAGCCTAGAAGGTTTGAAAGATGGGGAGGGATATAAGTTGATCCTATTCCAGAGCTAATTCAAGCAACTGACTGATAACTCAGCAGACTAGGAAGTATGGATGACTGACTGCTGTGTTAGAGAAAATCTTAGACACTTTCATTGAAATTCCTTTTTGCTCATGGTCTGATTTCTTCAGAGGTCATTTTCTAATTCCTTTCAGCTCCTGGGCCATAGCCCCATTGATGTGGGCTATAGCTGTATTAATGAATGCATTGGCTCACCATCCATGTGCTAGGTGTAAACTAGAACTGAATATGGTGTCTTCCCTTGGGTTTCAATATCTTTCTACTGTACTGTGTTCCTGAAACATCACCCATGGCTGGGAACCTGGAGAATAAAGAGGCTGAGTATCCTTCTTTTCCTTCCTTTGCCCATTCTAGGTGCTGAGTTTAGTCCTGGGTCCTCCAATCTTCCTTTTTCATGGCCTTGGTGGGGAGAAGGATGTGCTGCATTTGTGAAAAGTTGATTGCTGGTGGTTGTTCTGTGTTAAAAAGAAAGAAAGAGCTTTGATGCATTTAAAGGGCACACAACAGAGAGTTCCTGTTGTGGCTCAGAGGGTTATGAACCCAACTAGTATCCACAAGGATGCAGGTTCAATCTCTGGCCTCTCTCAGTGGTTTAAGGATCTGGCATTGCCACAAGCTGCTGAGTACGTCACAGATGCAGCTTGGATCCCTTGTTGCTGTTGCTGTGGTGTTGGAGGCCTGCAGCAGCAGCTCTAATTCGACCCTTAGCTTGGGAACTTTCACTGCCTCAGGTGCAGCCCTAAAAAGCAAAAAAAAAAAAAAAAAAAAAAAAAAAAAAGTTAAGTGCCCATAATGGTAGTTCCTACAGTCATGGGATGATACAAATCATGAAACACTAAAAATGAACATGAATGTAATGCTTACTACATGTCAGCTTCTGTTCTCAGCCTTTGCTTCCTTTCATTCAATCCCTTTCTATAACGCTACGAGATTGCTACTACTGTCATGCTTTGTGTGAAGCTGGAATAAGATTCAAACCCAGACAATCTGGATCAAAAGGTGTGCTGTTAACCATTTAGCTGTACTCTGAAAGTCATTTTTATGTCAGAAATATGTATTGTTACTATAGCATCCTTTAGAAACTTGATCACAACCAGATCATATACTTCCCAAACAGTATATTCCAGTGCTGGACAGCTCAATTTCTCCCTGAATGAAGCAATAATCTGCTTTCCTGAAACATCAGGAAATTGTTTGTGTTGATTTCAAAGCTCTGGAGCCATTCTGAGTTAGTGTAACCCTTTCTCAATATGATGGTCCTTTAAGTTTCTGAAACATGCCATCTTGTTGCAAGCTCAAGAACTATTTATCCCTTACGAATTGGAGCTTCTCCACTGGATGGTCTCCTGTTTTTCTAAACCCCTTTGGAAATAGGCTTTCCAGGATGGAACATAATTTCCTAAGGGTGGTCTGACCAGAAGAGCATATTGTTAAGACCAACATCCTTCTTGTCCAGGGTATTTTTCTTCTAATGGAATCTAAGATCTAGTAGAAATGCCTGGGATTTGTGCAGGTGGGCAGCGGCAGATTTCCTTGGCTGGAGTGAATACCACATAGTGAGATATAAATGAATAAAGGGAGGAATGAGAACAGCTAGATACAGGAAAGAGGTGGAATTTAAAGCTCATGATGAGAAATTTAAATCTCACTGAGAATCAATTGGAGCCCACTGAAGTGTTCCGAGAAAGGGAGTGACACCATCAAAATAACTCTGGGGTTCCTGGGGGTAGGTCCACCTCCCTCATCTCATCAACTTTCCAACACTGGTAAAAGTGGAGGAGGCTTGTGAGCATTTTGTGGGCCTGTAAAAGGTTTTTTGTGGATAGGTTTGTTGTATCCTCTCTTCAAGAGGGTAATAAATAAATGATAATGAGACCGATCTGGAAAGGTGTGTTAGTCTTTGAGTTCAGGTATTGGGCTTGGAGTTAGGCATTGTATATTCTGTTCTTGAGTTTGGAGTGCGGTTTGGGGTAGGTCAATTTACCTTATTCATCTCATCACATGCACTTTTTTGTAAAGTACTTTGTCCTCTTTAAATAAAAGATGTTATCAATCACTGAAAGATTTATTTGCTGAATATTTTTAACTTCAAGAAAAGGTAGAACTCAGGATTCACAAACTTCTGCAGGCAAATGAATCCACCATTTCACATAGAATCACACCAACATTTTTCTAAGCAGATAGAGCATATGAATGGTGATATTAAATGAGGAAGAGGAAGAGGAGACAATATTGGTATTGGTGATAATTATGATGTTGATGGTGATAAAATGCTTATTGAATCTGGTACCATGTGCCACATATTTTTACAAAACATTTTCTTATTTGATGCCCCTAACAACTTTATGAACAAGGTACATTTATTCTCCCACTTCATAAGAAAACTGAAGCTTAGAGAGATAAGTGCCTTGCACAAAGTGATAGAATTAGAAGAGGTAGCATTGAGACGTAAATCCAGAGTTCTAAGTTTCTTAAGATTAAGCCCTGCCAAGGTTTTCAAATGTGCCCAAATCTAAAAATTACTTGCAGTGCTCTTGAAAATCCTGAGTTCCAGGTTCCCTCCTTAGAAATTCTGATTCTTAGGTCTGGGTCTATGTTCTTTTAAGAAACACTCCCAGTTATATTTATAATATGGAGGCTGGGGTTGTCATAATGTACAGCAGAGGTTGGCAAAGATTTTTCTAAAAGCCCCAGAGAATAGATATTTAAGAGTTTGTAGGCCCTGTGGTTTCTGTACAACTATGTTGCCATTTTATAGTACAAAAACAGTCATAAACAGGATGTACATGAATGAGTATGGCTGGATTCCAATGAGACGTTATTTACAAAAACAGTAAGTTGGATTTAGCCTGTGGTCTATAGTTTGCCACCCCTTGATGCGTATCTTAATTTTCTCTAGAGGAATCATTTGTAATTTCCTTAAGACCATGTGAATACATTCCAGGGTTGGGCTCTTATATAAATTTCTCTCCAGAATGAATTTGAATTTTAGGGTACAATTTTATCCCATTTTTCCTATTTTTCCTTGAGAACTTGCCTTTTGAGGGAATCTAAGGACCAATTCTTATCCATGAGACTTCATTCTCTGGTTAGCCATGGTCTCACACCATCATTATCTCTGTAGCTCATAAAGATGTGTATTTTCATCTTTGTCCTTGCCATGGTGCTTAGCACATAATTAGTGTTTAATAAGTATTTACAATATTCAATTTGGTAAATACTTACTAAGCATTAAATATGTGCTAGGCACCATGTTGGCTTGGGTTTTTCAGGGAGAGTTGGAAATGCAAGTCTAGCATGGAGAAAGAAGATGAGGAATTCAGATTGAGATCACTATGGAATAGTACAGCAAGTTAGAAGAGGGCAGTGGAGAGAACTCTGGGGAAGGCAGGTCAAGACCAATCAGTGCAAAAGTCTGAGATGAAGAGGCCAGAAAGGAAGAGAGAACCCTTATTTGATGACAGAAACTAAGTGAGGAGAGAGTTTCAAGAAAAACATCATGTTCAATACTGTCAGCTGTAAAGCAGTCTGGTAGGATGAGCAATAGTAATAGGAGGAGGACATTTATTCATCTTCAAGATGTTTCTTTAGAAAAATGTGAGCATAAGCCAAGTTATTATGAATAGAGTCACTAATGAGAGGAAAGAAGTTAAAGTATTGAAAGCAGGTCAGAGTTGCAGATCTTGAAGATAATAGAATTTTGGTGATGATGAAGTTCAGGATGTGGTTGTTGAAGTGGAGAGGAGATCAACTTGGTTGGAATTGAGGAAATGTAGGAAAAGGAGGAAGGAGAACAATTACAATCTAATTGTCAAGGTTCTTTTAGAAGACCGAAAAATATCCTGGAGATCAAAAAGAATGAATGGGGAAAACAGAGTAACAGATGATATGTTAGACTTCAGATGAGAAACTTCTGTTAAATATTAGGTCAGAATAGGGACTAGAAAGGATGGCCTTATGTAACATATTATTGCTTGGACCTGGGCTTCCGCTAAAAGTTTCTGGGCCTGGAAAGCTCATAGTGGGTTATTTTATTTGCCTCATTTCCTAGCACCTGAATATCTAATTAGATAATCTGTCCTCCTCCAATGGTTTTTTTGTTTTGTTTTGTTTTTGTTTGTTTGTTTGTTTTTAAGTTAGAAGAAAAGAACAAAAGCAACAGCACAGGAAAACAGCTTCCACCTCTGGAAACTCCAGTTACTTAATCTGGAAGTTGAATATCAGGAGTACACAATGATTATTGGTTGGTCTCTTTTTTTTTTATAAGAAATTAACCACTCAAAGGAGAATCCAAGAACTTGGAGAAATACTGTCACGAGCAGCCTTTATAGTTGAGCATAAGATCATGTGCCTTGCTCAGTAAGGTCAAAAATGGGGGTCATCTGTAGAAGGTGTAAACACCTTGAAAGAACCTGAGGGAGACAATGAAATGTCAAATTGTAACATCTGTTAGAGACAGGAGGTCATCAGAGAAATTTTGCACTGAATCATATGTGTTCATTCTATCTGTCTGTCTATCTATCTATCTATCTATCTATCTATCTATCTATCTATCTATCTATCTATCTATCCTCTGTCATTTATGGCTTTACTGATATGTATGTGTGTAGAGGGGGCTGTAGCCAGCTATTAGTAGCCAGGTGGTAGGGGCGGGTAGATGAGCCAACCATAAACAAATAATTAGGTGAGAGGATTGCATTCTATGAAGAGGCCACTTAGGAATGGTGACAGCTCCAATACTTGCTTGTAAGGGCACATATTGGTGCTACACCCATTGATTTCTGCATAGAGCTCTAGACATACTGCTCCAGTTTTAAGAGGTCATCATAGTGGGAGCTGGAGTCGTCTGGCAGGTATGGGTATCTTTGCAGAGGTTGCTAAGGCTCCTTAAGTACTGAACATCAGCAACCACAGCCTAGCAAAGGATACCTTCACAGCTCTAATACTTAGCTTCTTGGGATGTCATTGAAAATTTTAGGTGTTCCAGCAAAAAGATAGAACCATAACTTTTTCTAAAATCAGAGTAGTTAAAACTTACTTCTAAGTTTTGTTTTGTTTTGTTTTGTTTTTGGGCTGGGATTTTCATTTCCCTTACTTCAGTCCTTGTACGACTTAAAAAATATTTTGTTGCCATTTTGCCCATGATCAGTTTTCATACGCCAAAGTACAGTTACTAAATCACCCATCTTCCCCACTTCTGTAATTAATCCTCTTATTAAGCTTATTTTATAACCTTAAATTAACCTCTCCTTCATCCAACTAACAAAATTTAATATTTGGGACAGATATAAAAGAAACAGAACACATTGCTTCTGTTCTTGAAGATCTAACAACCTGGGAGTTCCCATTTTGGCTCAGTGGGTTATGAACTTGACTAGTATCCAAGAGGATGTGGGTTCAATACCTGGCCTTGCTCAGTGGGTTAAGGATCTGGTGTTGCCATGAGCTATGGTGTAGGTTGCAGATGCAGCTAGGATCTGGCATTGCTGTGGGTGTAGTGTAGGCTGGCAGCTATAGTTCTGATTTGACCCTTAGCCTGGAACTTCCATATGCTGCAGGTGTGGCACTAAAAAAGCAAAATCAATCAATCAATCAATCTAACAACCTAATGCTTGATGTACAGATTTTGGTGCACATAAAAAAGACATAGAAAAAAATTAAGCAAATGAAAATTCAATGTAGCTGCATAAAATCAACTCAATCAATGTGTGTTTGCTTGTATTCAGAGGGAATGAAGGGTTGCAAGACTTTTGGACCTGAGCAGACGTATAGGTGTGAGCCTCTGTAAAGAATGAGCCTTGAACAGGATTCTCTGTAAGGCAGAGAAATGATCCCTGAGGCCAGATGCCTAGTCTGGCTGTGTCCAGGAAGGGTTTCAGAATATGTAACAGAGATTTTAGATCTAGTAGCTATTATAATTTTTCAAACGGGGCTTTTAATTTATTTAATCTAAGTTATTTTCATAGGCAATCAACTAAATATGTAAATACAAATCTTGAGTAAATATATCTAATTTGCTCTCATGATCTTTAAAATTTGTCATTTCATTGCTTACAAATTGCAGGGTTTTTTTTCATCCTCTCTGTATCCTTGCCTTATATCTTTAGGTGCTTTCCCTTCTTCCCAAACAATTGGGGAAAATTTTCAGGGGTTCTTATGTACACCCATGTACAGTTATGGATTTTTACTCTCATGACCTGTGTTCATTACTTTCTCTCTTGGGATTTCACAAGAGGAATGAAATGACCGCCTCTTCCATAGGGGGTGCTTTGAGGGTGTCTTGTCTTATCAGCTGCATGTCTCTCTGGTCAGCACAGTGCCTGGTGCATAGCAGTACTCCTGGTGTACAGACGGCTGACTCAACTTCCCTCTCTCGATGTTGCAGGGAAAAGTGAGGATTTTGTGCTCTTGTCTTGAGCAGATCATAGGTTCATCTTATTTATGGAAACAGATGGTGATGAGTCTTCTTTGAGGGTTTGAAGATAAATATGTACCTTGTACCTTGAAGTATAAAGTTTGATTGACTCTATCTCAACACTGGCAGTCTCATCATATGTTATTATCAGTCCTGCAGTTTATAAAGCATTGCATAGAGGTACAGCTGTTTGATTTCCATTGACTTCCAGCTATTGTGCATTCACATAATGGACACAGTTTGTCCACATGAATAAAACATCAATAAGGTGTATATATTAAGTACCATTTAAGAAAAAAATAGAAAAGTAAAGTGTGTGTATATATATATATGTATGTATGTGTATGTGTGTATATGTATGTATATGTATGTGTATATATATATATATATATATATATATATATATATATATATATAAAACAGGCAATTTTCTGGTTAACAAAAGGTTCTCACCTAAATGAATGTCTCAGGTCCTTCCCCCATATCAGATTTAGCTAGGGACACCACCACCCACATGCCTCAGGAAAAGCAAAGCTACCCTTGTTAAAATTGAGATCACCTAGACAGTATTTTTCTTACAATAGCTTTTTCACTTTTTGCTCTTTTTAATTGGTTTTAAAGAAGGACACGGCTGCAGGAACTTCGAGACTACCTCTTTAAGCCCCCTGAGCAGGAGTTAAAAGCTGGCAGTCCCAGCAGGCTTTCTTCCGTCCCTAACAATTCTCGCTGAAATTAATGTGGCTCAAGCAGGGACCGGGGCTGCCAATTGTCCGAAGACAAATCATTGGTTTTAAGAAAAATCCCCCTTTTAATGATTCACAGTTGAATTTGGATTTAAACTCAGCTCAACAAGCAAACAAAGCAGAGAGCTCTTGGAGAGGTTGGGCTTGAAGCTGCCAATATGCTGCTAGTTGTGGGAGGCTTTCGGTGCCATAGCACTAGGGCATGTGGACCCGAGTAGGCAGCAGTGACTACAGGTGACACTGAATAACATGTGGGCGTGGTAATGCTCTTGCCTGGGAAGGACCAGGTTTCATTTCTACCTTAAAGTACTTTTCCAGAGTCTATATTAAACACACTGCCTACTACCACTTGCTTAGCAGGGGACACACACATGTAAAACACAGCTTTGGCCCCAGGAGTTTAATATTTACCTAGGAAAATCAGACCTACACACATAAGAAGAAACAAAATTGAAATCCTGATTCCCAGCCATATTTTCAGACCTGGTTGTGTCAAAATCATCTGGTAAGCTTAATAGACAGACACACAGACATGTATCCTTATGTGCACACGTACTCACATGTACCAGCAACAGCACAAATAATGACAATCACAAAACAATTCTGCTGAATCAGAATCTTTGGAGATGGGGGTCAGAAAATTTGGAGGTTTAAAATATGCTGGAGAATTCCTATTCACAGCAAGGCATGAGGACAATGAACTCAGGTGGCACATGGTTTTGGGGGAAGTTATATGGGTAATTCACACCTAAGGAGAAGTCATTGCGTTTCTACTGGTGAGGGAATGCTTCCCAGAAGAGAGAGGATGAGACTCATATGTGCATCTGCTTAGTACTGTGAACCTCAGCAGGTACTGAAGTGTCTTGGAGGTGGGCCAAAGGGGAACTCCCCAAACCAGGTAGCATTTGTACCTTCAGATCCTCTCATCTTATGTGAGAGCTGGGACAGGAAGCACACTCACCATTCATGCTCCTTCCTACCTCCCAGGCTTTGCTTGGCAGTTTCCCCTGTCAGCTGTGCACCCCACTTCCACCCAAGTTAATTAGTTCCTGATCGTCCTTTTGAATTCAGCCCAACAACAACAAAAAACTTTCCTCAACCCTTGGCCTGGGTCCAGTTACCTAGTTACTCTCACAGCATTCTGCCTTCTCTTTTGTTATAAGGAGAAATAGATGATCAAATAAGTAATTTAATATTTATCTTTACTGCTAGAACAGAAACTCTAAGACTGTAAGGACCAGATCTAGTGTGGTACCTGCTCATGGTAAGTGATCAATAACTGTTTACTGAACAAATGCACTTTTGTATTGAATTGATGAGGCACAGATCCCTAGAGGGTTAGGGACTTAGGTAGGTATACAGGGAGCTTGGGACAAAATCTACACAGTCAGCTCAGGGAAGACAAGGGGCCCCGTGCAAAGTGTGGGCTGTTTCTCAAATTCTCCTCTGTCAGATTTTGATACCTCTTTTTATAATCCCACCCCAGCTACTCTGGTTTCTCCCAGACATCAGCCTTCTTTGGGCTCCATTTTTGCTTTTCTCCTTGAGCTGTAACAGGCAGGATCACAAGCTCACTTGGTCCTTAATGCAAGATCGGAGTCCAGACTTCTAGGATCTGAGTTTCTTTCCTAAACCTCTCTGCTACATTTAGTGGCCTTAAGAAGAATCAACTAGCATAGCAAGGAATTACCTGCCTAACAAAGATAGCACCAAATCCTAAACAATGACTTTCTCACTTAAAGTATTATTTTACTCAGGGGAACCCAAAACATCTGAAATGCCTTGGAGAGGATACCAAAAATTTGTATCACTGTCTGTAGTAAATACGAATCCTCTTTATTGTCCTGCTTGTACAAAAGTGCTTGTAACTCTACAAATATTCTTTATGAAAAATTCATTTGAACATTGTCTTCATGATGAAGGGAGGGCAAGAAACATTAAAAGGAACAAGATAACGACATTCTTAGCAATATGGATGGACCTAGAAATTATCATGCTAAGTGAAGTCAGACAATGAGACACCAACATCAAATGCTATCACTTACATGTGGAATCTGAAAAAAAGGACACAATGAACTTCTTTGCAGAAGAGATACTGACTCACAGACTTTGAAAAACTTATGGTTTCCGAATGAGACAGGTTGGGGGTGGGTGGGGGGATGTGCTGGGGGTTTGGGATGGAAATGCTATAAAATTGGGTTGTGATGATCATTGTACAACTATAAATGCAATAAATTCATTGAGTAATATAAAAAAAGAAACATTGGGTATAGTGAATGTCTGTATTTGGGAAGAGATATCTACTTTTTAAAACATCTAGATTACAGTTGAGAAAAAATTAGAAAATGTTGGTTTCGTAACTCATAGCTTAAAATAAATTCAAGATGTAACAAAAATTTAAATGAAACAGGAAAAACAAATAACTATATAAACCCAGAAGTTGTAAAGCAAAAACAAATTTGATTATAAAAAAAGCAAAAATTTTCTTTATAGACTGTAGATACAAAGTATCATAAGGAAGATTAAAAGGTAAGAAAACTGAGGATATATTTGCAATACATACAACAAATGGTGGATTTTCTTCATTCACAAAGCACTCTTAGAATCAACCAGTGCATTCACTGGATTAAAGTTTACCTGTTGAATTAAAAGATTCTGCCCAGCACAGAGAAGCTCAGAGAGAAGATGAAGTATCAGACAGGTAAGTAAATAAAGCTGCATTTTCTTTACTAAAAAAAAAAAAAAGAAGAAGAAGAAACAACAACAACCACAAGAAAAATCTCAACCCTAACTGGATTATTTTAGAAAGGAAAGAAATAGGTAATTCACAGAAAAAGACAAATAGCAAGACATATAAAATATGCTCAAATAAATGGAAGTTAGAGATTGAGATATTTTGCAAAACACAAAAACTTTAACAACGTCTGATATGAAAGAGGGTGTGGAGAAAGGAGCACAATCAACTTTTTGGTGTGAGTGTTAATTGGTACATATTTTGGAAGAACAATATAACAATTGATATGTATAAAAAAATTTAAAATTCATGTACCTTTACCAAGCAATTCCACTTCTAGGAATTTCCTAGGCAGATATTCTCACAACCAGGCACTTAAATGCATATAAAATGTTTACTGCAGAATTATTTGTTTATAATAAATAGCAAAAAAAGGAAAAAAGCCAAATCTTTGGAGAATTAAGTAGATTATGCAGCCTGTGACTTTAAACTAGTAAACAAATACTTTGCAGAGATTAAAAATAATGGGGTATATATTGACTGAAAAGATATCAACAATATGTTAAGTGGAAAAAAATAGATCAGCATATTTATGATATGATTTAACTTATGTAAATATATCAAATGGACATAAATGCTTGAATATACATAGAAAATATATATGGAAGGCCATGTGCCAACCCGACAGCTACCTCTAAAGTATGGCACTAATGAAAGGAACAAGGACTCTCACTTTTATAATAGTGCAATATATAGTATATTATTTTGTATTTTTAAAAAGAAAATCATGCTTTTATTCCTTCCTCTCCCTAAACAAAAATTAACAAAAATGCCAAAAAAACAAATATAAGTTAGAAACTTTATAAACATACAAAAATTAACAAAAATGACAAAAAACCAAATATAAGTTAGAAACTTCTAATGAGCAGGGATACTCCTACTATTCACTCAACTATTTAATTCAACATTTTTTGAATGAACACTGCTTCTCAGGAACCATGCTGGAAAATTTTGCATAACAACAATGACAAAATAAACCATGGCTCCCACTGTCAGGGAGCCCACTACCCAGGAGCTGCATATTTCTTTAAACAATACTAATAAAGTACAATAATAAGAGAGTCCACTAAGCATGGTAATGCTACAAAGAAAGAAGTGATAATCTTCTCTCTAGAAAATCACTGTTTCAAATAGGACATGCTTGCTTTGGATTGTAAAAGAAGAGTACACTTATCATTTGGCATATTACTGTTTCATGGATACTGGAAGAAGACATGAGACTCCTGGGTTAGAGACAGAGGATTTTGTTATTCTCTGCAGAGTTAAGGAGCATGGGTATCAGCACATGCGTGTTTTCCTTGCCTCCCAAGTCCAAAGGGGGCAATGCCACAGGCACAGCTGGGTTGTGTTGTAGCTAAGAGACACTGAGCTTGGGGAACCTGCTCCTTTATAACAAGCAATAAGCAGACTGCTTGCTGTCTCAGAGGGAGACATTACCTATGCCTGAAGGCTGCTCACTTCAAACACAAACATGAGAAATGGCACAGGTAAAGAAGGCGTTGCCTTCTTGGCATACCCAGCAAGGTGGCACTCAAGAACCCATTGAAAGAGTATCTCCCAACAAAGGGTAGGCGGGGGAAGCCCTCTTGCATAGGCATGGTGCATGTGAGACAGACCCCATAGGAAGAAAGCAGAAGTGGGGAGGAAAAGCTGCATGGCAAGAGATGAACCTAAGTAGGTAAGCAAGGACCAATTCTGACATTTCTCAGAAGACTCAACTTTGCCCTATGTAAGTTGAGAAGCCATCAAAGGGTTTTGTTTTATTAGGTTGAATTATGCAAAATTGCTGCCTTTTTTTTTAATGCAAGATTGCTGTAGGTCAGAAACAGTTGAATAATGGCAATTTCTTATCATGCAACCTAATAGATTCCTCTGATGCAGTGTGAAATATGGTTGGGGAAGTGAGAAGGCAAGACCATTTATCTCTTTATCTCCATGTTTAGCATAGTGATGCCTGATGAATATTTTGATGACTCGATGTTTACTGAATGAAAGAATAATGGCGAATGAATGAATGAACTAAAATAGAGGATTGTCTTCTAAAAATGGAGGATTGTTTTATAAAAATCAGGGAAATTGTGATAGAGTTTCAGTTCTCTTTAGGATCTGTGAAAAAACAGAAAAAATATATATATATTGATCTCTGTCCCAGTTCTTGGCACAGATCCTAAAACCCTTGTAATCTCTTAAGTGATCAAATCCTTAGGAGCATCTTTTGTTTTAATAATAGGCCTTTGACCCCAGTTCCTGATACAGACCTCCTAAATCCTTTGGAAATTTCTGTTTGATAGGTGTGTCTTTTTTTCTAACGAGGTAACTCTTGATGCGTTTCTGAATGGTTTCAGGATAGGGCTGGTCACCAGAAAGACCAAGCTATGATTAGAAGCTTGGAACTTTCAGCCCCATCCTTCCCTTTGGAAGGGGAGGTAAGTGTGGATGAAATCATCATGCCTCTGTGATGAAAGCTCCATAAAAATCCCCAAAGCATGGGTTTGGAGAGCTTTCCACGTTGGTGAACCATATCCATGTCCCTAGAGGGTGGAACATTCCAACTCCACTGCAACAGAAGCTCCTGTGCTTGGCACCCTTCCAGACTTTGCCCTATGTATCTCTTCACCTTGCTGTTCTTCTGTATTCTTTACCATGTCCTTTATTATATAATGAATTGATAAATGTATGTAAATGTTTCCCTGAGTTCTGTGAACTGTTCTAGCAAATGATCAAAGGGAGTGGTCACAGGAACTGCTGATTTGTAGTCAAGTCAGACAGAAATTGTGGGTAACCTAGGGACCTACTGCTTGTGATTGGGTCTGAAGTTGGGGGCAGGCTCATTGGACTGAGTTCATGTCAGAATTGAACTGGATTGTAGGATACCCAGCTGGTGTCTAGAGAATTGCATGATGTGTGGAAACCCACACACTTGGTATCAAAACTGTCATGAGTGTGGCCTTAGTATGTGAGTAAAGAAAAAACACCATAGAGTTTTTCCAACTCAGGGACATTGAAGCCATTAAAATGAAACCGGGAAGTACACAGTTTATATAGTTTCAGACTCACTGCATCATTCCATGTAATAATATGCCACACTTTGAAAAACTTGGATTCTGGGGAGTTTGCCTCAAATAGTGGCTAAGCTTGTAAACTCTAAACAAAACTGCCTTAAGTGTAAATCTCAGCTACTTCTAGTGATATTACCTTTCAGCACCACAATTGCTTCATCTGTCAAATGAAGACAACAATTTACCCTCTTCTTGGAATATGAGGATAACATGAAATAGACTATGAAATACAGTTAGAACAATGCTTGGGATTATTGCTGTACTATTATTATCAATAAAGGTTCGTTGAGAGTGGTTCTCTTTGTTTGAGAAACAAAGGTTGCCCAAAAGACCTAGTAGAAGGCCCATGGAAATGAGGGCACAACATGAAATCACTCAGAGGGTGACAGTAGGGCAGATAATTAAGGTTAGATTTTGTGTAAGTTCAGCAAGTATTGAGGTAGCTCTGTTCTCTGAGGAGAGCAAGGTGTGTCTCCGCCAGATTAAACTGGTAGGGCCAGGAAGTGTGATTGAATAGGGAGGAAAGGAGAAATTGGAGTTTAGGCACAGAGTTGCCAAGCTCTAAATGCTCACGGATTTCATCTGTTCCTGAGGCTTCTTTTGGGTCTGGCTGTGTGTTTAGCAAACATAGCTGACATGGCTTCTTCTGGGCTCCCAAGGGTGAGATGTCCAAATTGACGAGCACACATCTTTCACATCCTAGGGCCATGCTATAATTATGATTTTTCTTATGTGCAGAGCAAAACAGCATTGATCTTTTAAGGTCATACCTGCTCAACCAAAGTGAAATGAAAGTTTAGGCCCATGCTGGGCCTCCCATTCAGGGAATTTAGGCTGTAGTGTTGTTGTTGTTTTAAATTTTTACTCATTTTTTAAAGTGATTTTTATTTTTTTCCATTATAGCTTGTTTACAGTGTTCTGTCAGTTTTCTACTGTACAGAATGGTGACCCAGTCACACATACACATGTACATTCCTTTTTCTCACATCATGCTCCATCATAAGTGACTAGATATACTTCCCAGTGCTATACGGCAGGATCTCATTGCTTATCTGTTCCAAAGGCAATAGTTTGCATCTATGGATTTTACTGCCTGAGTTTATGTAGTAGCTGCTTAGATGGCCCTAAATTAATCAGATATCACCTAATCTTTCACTTGGCTTTGTTTGTGGGGTATTTGTTCCTTGTTGATGGATAATACACTCTCATTTTAGGGTTTATTTTATAAGATGATTACTTAAAATTTGCATTTGCCAGTTGGCTTCAGCATTCCAGACCATTCCCTATCAACCCAATGTGTTATTTAATTTGCACTTTTCCAGGAAGTTTGATTATGTTTTGCTGGCCACAGACCTAACCTCTTTGGTTATTTCTCATTCCTCCCTGGTGATAGTTATGGTTTCTTCCCAATTCACTTCACACACTTCTCAGGGTTTGTCTGAAGTTTCAGTTTAAAATACTTCTTTCTGGAGTTCTTGTCATGGCTTAATGGTAACAAACCTGACTAGTATCCATGAGGACATGGGTTCGATCCCTGGCCTTGCTCATTGGGTTAGGGATCTGGTGTTGCCATGAGCTGTGGTGTAGGTCGCAGATGTGGCTTGGATCTTGTGTTGCTATGGCTGTGGCATAGGCTGGTAGCTGTAGCTCTGATTCTATCCCTGGCCTGGGAACTTCCATATGCTGCAAGTACAGCCCTAAAAGACAAAAACAAAACAAAAGCAAAGAGCTTATTTCTATGGACAGGACGTAATAATGTATAAATACATACATTCTTAACCCATGCTTTGGGGAGGGAGTCTAAGGGATAAAACCCAGCCCCGTCAAAGTCAATGCACAGATACATTTGATGACCATAGTGTTTCCTGCAGCGATGCTTCACTAGGAAGGGCAGCAAACTGTTACGCCTTCACTGTTGATTCCTTTGCGACTAGATGAAAATGGAGGGCTTAGGGCTGAGTAAAAACAAAGCACATAACCTAAGGCAAGTCACGAAGAGGCAATTTCAGAGCCATAGAAATTGTAGCTGAGGCCAAAAGAGATGATTTCTAAGGCTTAGGACTGTTATTGGTCTCTTGCGATGTTAATAGCATGCTTAAAAGCCAGGACCAAGAAAGGGGGTAATGTCACTTTAACCAAAGGAGTAAGGAAGGCGCCCGGGCTTAGTGCTGGCCAAGTGTAAAGCAGAAAGCCTAGAAAAAAATAATTGAAGCCCCTGCGAAATATTTCAATTTTTTTATTGATTGAAGGCAATTATCCCTTAATTGCATATTTAAATGAGGTATTAGGAGGTTTAACTAAGCAATGCCTCTTAATTGCTGCTGCACACTAGGTGTCACAGATTGTGTTTATTTCATATGTTAATTAAAGAGAAAGGGGTATTTTATTTTATTGACTACAAGGTTCTCTAAGGCTGTGTTGTTTAGGACAAAGTACGTCTCAGGTGTTTATCGCACGCTGGGTATTAATATCATCATTAGCGAGAGGTTAAAGTTTTTTAATGAAGAGGTGTGTCTCCATTTTATATTTTCAGCCAGAGAGGCATCCCTTTAATGGGGAAGGAGAAAAGCCTCAGATCCCATGGAAACAATTATGTTTATGAAAGAAATATTGAGCCCCTTCCTCAACAACAGTAAAACAAAATACAAGTCCCAATGTAAAAGGAAAAACAACATCAAATTATTGAAGAATTAGGATCATTCTTCGAAGCGCTAATGGTCTGTAGGTGACTGTGTTACAGGGAGTGGCACATGTATTAATTTGCAAGTTGCTGTGTGATTATGACAGCGAAATGTGTTATTTCATGTCGACAATAGAAGAAGGTAGAGATCTTTTATTCAAAATCCACATTTCCCTCTTGAAATAAATTTGAAATTCCTAGTGAGAAAGGTATTTGTAGACCTGAGCATTTGGGTGAGGTTTAATATCCTATGGTACTGAGTGGGGCTGTAAGAAAGGCTTAAACATCACTTTCTCATTTGCCTTCTTTTTTCACAGTGTAATGCAATGATCATAATTTAAAATAATGTATTTATTATTTACAGCTATCTTAGACTGACCCAGATACGTCCTCAGAAGATAAATAAAAATGCAGAATATATCAAATAAAAATGGATATGTGGAAAGCTCTACTGTAGAACACCTTGGAACTTCAAAAATCTATTAAGAGGGAGTTCCTGTTGTGGCACAGTGGGTTAAGAACCTGATTAGTGTCCATGAGGATATGGGTTCAATCCCTGGCCTCCCTTAGAGGGGTAAGGATCCTGTGTTGCTGTGAGCTGTGATGTAGGTCGCATACAGCTTGGATCTGATTTGCGGCGGCTGTGGTATAGGCTTGCAGCTGCAGCTCTAATTCGACCCCTAGCCTGGCAACTTCCATGTGCTGCCAGTGTGGCCCTAAAAGCCAAAAAAAAAAAAAAAAAAAAAAAAAAGCAAACAAAAAAAACCATATCTGTTAAGAGTAAAAATGTATAGCAAATAATAGCAAAATTGTCACTCAATTCATTTTTCTCCATCTCAGAACAAGAGAGCTAAGAAATATGTAATATTTCTATTGCTTATTCATTTATTCATTCACTTGTCAAATATTTTATTGACTCTCTAAGATGTGGTCTGAAGTGAGTGTGGTGATGAGCAAGAAATACAATTCCGTTATTGATGGTGCTTACAGTTTATCAGGGGGCAGGGACATAAGACAAACACCCAGATAATGCTGTTGTTTTAAACAGTGAAGTTGTCAGTGCAGGCTACCATGAAGCATCCATTGGGAAGGTTGGCCTCCATTGGAGGGGTGGACAGGTAAGAAGTGATAGTCCTACATTTAGGCTGAGACGTAAAGATTTGGGGATTGTGGGTGGATTATTAAGACATCCTAACATGCAAACATTTCTTCCTTTCTTTTTTTATCTTTTTAGGGCCACACTCACAGCATGTGGAAGTTCCCAGAATAGTGGTTGAATCAGAGCTGCAGATGCCAGCCCGTGCCAAAGCCACAGCAACACCAGGTCTGAGCCACATCTGTGACCTACTTGGTAGCTTGCAGCAACACTGGATCCTTAACCCACTGAGTGAGGCCAGGGTTCGAACCTGCATCCTCATGGATACTAGTCAGGTTCTTAACCCACTGAGCCACAATGGGAACTCCAAACATTTCTGAACACAGTTATTGTCTCCAAAAAAACCTCATGACAATTGTATTATTTACTAAATTTTAAATAGATTTTAATGATTTTCTTCAAATCATAGAAATAGTATTGTATGCTTTACTGAAGTCCTTTGATGTGTATCAATATAGAACTGATAAAAAACTTAACCAGTGGCTATTTTCTATAGTCAATATGCTATAGATGATGTGTGTATGTTCCTCTCATAAATAGGCCGTAAACAAACAAGATTCGAACAGTTGAAAAGGTTCAAGCCATTGAAGAGGGGAAAATTCTTCTAGAGAAAACTCCTGTCTTGTCTTTAAGAAAAAATTTTGGATGGCTAAAATGCTTTGTGTTATGAAGAATAGTTCCAATTTATAGGCTCATGAGCTTATGAGTGGAATTTGCTTCAGTCCTTATCTTTATGTTACAGCAATGGCACCCACATATGATAAGTCTTCACTGGCAGAATTTTGAAAAAGTAATTCCAATGCAGTGAATGTAAAAAAGTGCTATCAAGGAAAAATATTTTTTCTTGCCTGGAATAGAAACCATTATTTAAACTGTTAGATGCCTCAGGGTTCTATTCATACAAATTCCATCCCTGCAGTCAGAACATATTCTTTTCCAAAGAGTTTGTATGTGTGTGTGTGTGTGTGATATTTCTGTGACCAAGACCAAATACTCATAAAAAGATATAATTAAATAATAATTTTGCTTCAGTACAGGTCTTGGTAGGGTCACAGATTCTCACATAAAAATAACTACAATGATTTTGTATTTTGAAATGGATAATTTTTCACTCAAAGAGTAATTTTGGGTGAACAGCTGGAAGTGTCTCTATGCAGATTTTTATCCCAACAGAATGCACAAAGAATAAACTAAAGCTAAGAAGAGAACCACAGAGCATGATCTGTCAACCTCTTTTGCTTCATAAAGAATGGGCATGAATGATTTGGTTAAAAAAAAAAAAAGAAAGGTCTAAAGTGACAGGGAAAATAATTCAGATAGCTCTTCCCAACTGAAAGGAATTACATATCTGTTAGGTGGTAAGAAACAGATAATATCAAAGTTTTCTAAATTTTGTCTTTGGTCATGGATGTGTCATGGATGCAGGAGTTTTAAGCTTATAGATTGAACCTGTAGAACTTATTTTAAGCTTATATAATTTGGGGGGGGGCTTTTGTAAAAAGAGCAGTGCATAAATAGCCTACGTTTGTAGAGTTTACAAAAAGATACATGATTTTGTTAGCACATTGCTGAGGAGACTTGGAAGAATCTGCAGGTGAGGGGCCCCTGAGGCTAAGCATCGTTAATTTCTTGGTAAATCCACCTCTGTTCTGCTTATCTCTGTATGCATGTTCCTCCTGTTAAACAGAAGTTCTCTAATGTGATTGGTGTAGAATGGCTTACATTTTTAGTATCTGAAATTAGGAAAAGTTTCCTAGGGAAGTAAAAATGAAGGTGCTAAGTGTGTATCACAGGAGATTAGAATGCTGTACTATTGAGCTGGACCCTTTAGTATTTACTAAGATTTTACATTATAACTTGGAATGACAGTAACATTAGGATGTAATGGTGACAAATTCAAATGCAAATGATAAATGAACTCTACATTTTAAGATGTTCTTTGATAATCCATAAAGAATAAAAGACATATTTTGAGTATATTGTACTTTGTTCACTCCATTCTAAAAGCATCTTGAATATTGTCAACATGTACTATCTTTTGGGGGCAGTTTTGGAATCAGAGTAATCCCAAACTAAGCTTATGTACAATTGACTGCACAACCCATATTATCAAGGCTCTTCTTAATAGAGAGGGCTGGAATTGATTCTTGATCTGGCAGGACAAAGGGAAGAGGGTGGTATATTCAAGGGACAGAGTCAAACATGAACCCACACATAGGCAATTTGGAAAAGAGATTATAGTTTGTGTTATCCCTGATGTTGGTAAGCTTACAAGGATGCCCAATTGCCAAGTAATATGGCTACAGACAGAGTGCAGGTAACCAACTTGCTTTATAATTTCAGAACTTCATTCGCTCTCTCCCTTTTTTCAGGGCTGCACCTATGGCATATGGAAGTTCCCAGGCTAGGGGTCAAATTGGAGCTGCAACTACTGACCTATGCCATAGCCATGGCAACACCAGATCTGAGCCATATCTGCTACCCAAGCTGCAACACCAGATCCTTAACCCACTAAGCAAGGCCAGGGATCAGAACCCACATCCTCATGGAGACTAAGTTGAATTCTTAACTCGCTGAACCACAACGGGAACTCCACCATTCTCCTTTTTCTTTTTTTCTTTTTTCTTTTTCTTTTTAGCTGCACTTGCTACATGTGGAGGTTCCTGGGCCAGGGATTGAATTCACGCTATAGTAGCAACCCAAGCTGTAGCTGTGACAATGTAGGATTTTAACCCGTTGGGTCACAAGAGAACTTTGAACTTCCATTCTCAAGGGCAAGGGCCTGTTCTAAATGACAAAGTCACATTTTCATCTAAATACTTTATGGCCTAATGAATGAGTGAAAACATGCATTCATTCATCCACTGGGAATGCTGTGGTGAGCAAAACTGTTAAAGTTCCTACCTTTATGGATCAAATATAAACGCTAATGAGTATTAAGTAATAAGCCATGATGAATGGCATGAAAGAAAAGTACTGAGGGCTGTAAGAGTACTTAACAGGGAAACTTAATTGAATTCGGGGTGAGGGGTTAAAATTTTTGTATTTGTGTTGGGACCTTTCAGAAAGTTTCATTTTTAAGTGTCTTATCCTATGATCCATCAAAAAAGGTAGCAGGCCTGAAACCCCTACAGTCTTGCTCAATTGATGCCTGGAGAGCATAAGCACACTTAGAGACTTGAGCTCGAAATGGCCTGGGAATTGAGGCTTTTATAGATATTTTGAGGAGTCTGAGGTTTAGCTATATCAGAACTACCCTAGGCTAGCTATCTGGGAGCTTTGCAAGAGGAAGGCGATCAGCAGTTAGAGGAATTGACCCCAAGGGACCAGGCATTGTTCTGGAAGTCGGGTATTTCCAGTCTGAAAGCAGGTGTGTGTGGAAAATGCCAGTTAGAGAAATGCATCTTCTCTGTGCTTTCACTCCTCAGACAAGTTTCAGCTGGCAATTGGGGCCACGATCTGGACAGTCAGAATGAGTTTTATTTTTATTTTATTTATTCTTTATTTATTTTTTTACTTCTGTGGACATTAGCTCTCTAAAGCAAGCTCTGAGAATTAGAAGTAGAAAAACCCTGGCTGCTGAAAGTGAATTGCTTTGGGGCCTCGAGCCGTTCACACTCACTTAATGGGTTTCTTTCTGTTTTGAAGCTCTGCCATCCTCAGTGTACTGACTTTTGTCCCCAGAGGTGCACCATGACCTCACACAGCAGCAATAGCAGCAGAGGTTGGTGCTATCATATGTGTTCCTTGAGGGCAGGACTTTGAAGGTTGAATTTCTTGCTGTGTCATTTATGCCTGGAACAGTGCCTGACACCTGGTGGGTGCTTAATATTTATTTGTGGAATGAGAAAGCTACCCTTTGGTTTGGTGCTATTTCATTTTGTAATAGAACTTCTGGAATTCAAAGGTCTGTAACTCTTCTTGGCCAAGAGCAGCATCATGACTCTAGTGTTATAGTCTACATCCAGCTCCAGAAAAAAAACCCTTTTCTCAGCAATGTAATAAAGACAATATTGTTCACAACACATAACACCTCCTGAGGCTTTTTAAATTGGTTATTTAAGAAAGTATTATATAAGCAAAGGAAAGATGGATATTTATGAAGGATAAACAATAATGATGTGTCTAACTTCAATTAAAAGTGAGCAGGAGTTCTCATCATGGCTCAGCGGGTTAAGAACCAGACTAGTATCCATGAGGATGTGGTTCTATCCCTGGCCTCGCTCAGCGGGTTAAAGAACCTGATGTTGCCTTGAGCTTGGTTGAAGACATGGCTCTGATTGCTGGCGTTGCTATGGCTGTGGCTGTGGCTGGCAGCCGTAGCTCAGATTTGACCCCTAGTTTGGGAACTTCCATATGCTGCAGGTGCGGCCATTAAAAAAAAAAAAAAAAAGAGCGAGTAGCAAAACAGGAAAAAATTCAGTGTTCTAAAATATAGGCCACTGTAGGAGTAGTGTTAGTGAATGAGCAGGAAATGTTTATCAAACGTCTGCCTTAGTTAATTGAATTAGCTTGGTAGTTAAGAATATTGACTCTTTTTTTGTTTGTTTTTGTTTTTTGGGGTTTTTTTGGCCACACCTGTGACATGTGGAAGTTCCCAGGTCAAGGATAAAACTCATGCCATGGCAGAGACCTGGGCTGCTGCAGTGGCAACACCAGATACTTAACCTGCTGTGCAATAAAGGAACTTCTAGACCCTATTAAAAGAGACCAAATGATCCACAGATTCCTTAAAATGTTGCAGAGACTAAAGTACAGGGGTGGGTTGGGTCTGTTTCATTGCTTTTAAAATTTACGGTTTTCAAGGTCACAGTTATATTTATTTTCTTTGTTTTTAACATAAAACAGCAGAACTTCATCTTATAATTCTGGAAGTCAGAAGTCTGAAAATAGTCTTAAGAGGGTGAAAAAAGTTGTCAGGACTAAAATTCCTTCTGGAGGCTCCAGGGAAGATCCCATTCCTTGCCTTTCCCAGCTTTTAGAGTCTTCCCACCTTCCTTGGCCTATGGCCTCCTTCCACCAACTGTGTCACGCTGACTTCTACTTTGGTCATCTTTTCTGGCTCTGACTCTCCTATCTTCCTCTTCTAAGGACCCTTGTGGTAACATTTGGCCCAGTGGGGTAATCCGGAATAATCTTCCCATCTCAAGATCCTTAACCACATCTATAATCTCTTTTTTCCCCTGTAAGGTAATATGTTTATAGGTTTCAGAGATTAAGGTGGAAACGTATTTGAGGGTCCATTATTCTTTCAGTCACATCAAGCAAAACTTCAAAAAAAAAAAAAAATAAAAAAAATTATAGCAATATTAATGCCATAAAAAAGAATTTACTGCAAACACAACTGGATAAATATTGCATAGTAATAAATGAAACAGTCTGACAATTAGATAAAATTATCAGAAAACTGTATACACTTAACAACATATCCTCAAAAATATAAAGGAAAAACTGTCAGAATTATAAGCATAAATAGACAAATCCATGGAAGATTTTAACATGCTTCTATCAGAAACTGAGAGAGCATACAAAAATTTATTAAGGATGGGATTGATTTAACAACACTGTTACATAAGTTGTTATTTTTTAATAAAATTATATTTTTACTATATATTTCTTAGGTTGACAAAAATAAAAACTTATCTTTTCCCTCTAGTTTTATTGAGATATAATTGATATATAATATTTCATAACTTTAGGTTATACAGTGTGTTGATTTGATGACTTTATATATTACATTACAATTACCACTATAATTTTAGTTAACACCTCTATCACATCATATAATTATTATTTATTTTTTGTGGTGAGAACACAAGATTTACTCTCTTAGCAACTTTCTAATCTTTAGTACAGTGCTGTTATCTCTGATCACAATGCAGTACATTAGATCCTCAGAATTTACTCATCTTCTAACTGGAAGTTTACACTCTTTGACCAATATCTCATTATTCTCCAACTCCCTTCCCCAGGCCCTGGAAATCATCATTCTACTTTCTCCTTCTATGAGTCTAGCTTTTTTAAGATTCCACATTTAAGTAATATCATATATATTTATCTTTGTCTGGTTTTTCTCACTTAGCATAACATCTTCAAAATCCTTCCATATTGTTGAAAATGACTAAGTATCCTTCTTGCTCATGGATGAGTATATATTGTGTGTGTGTGTATATATATATATTTTTTTGTTTATATACAAAAAGATGTGATTCATGTATATATATAGTGCTAGTAAATTGTGATAAAAAATGTGGTTCATATATATATATATATATATATATGTATGCACACACACACGAATCACATCTTTTTTATCACATTTTTTTCCCCATTCGTCCATAGACAGACACTTAAGTTGTTTCCATACTTCAGCTATTGTGAATTATGCTGCAGTAAGCCTGGGAGGGCAGATATCTCTTTAATAGTCTGTTTTATTTAAAGAAAATGTTTTGGCCATGCCCATCACATGTGGAAGTTCCTGGACTAGTGATTGAACACACACCACAGAAGCTAACCAAGCTGCTGCAGTGACAACACCAAATCTTTAACTGTGCCACAAAAGCTCTTTTCAATATCCAGGGTTTTTTTTATAATTTATTTATTTTTTCCCACTGTACAGCAAGGGGATCAAGTTATCCTTACATGTATACATTTTCCCCCCACCCTTTGTTCTGTTGCAATATGAGTATCTAGACAAAATTCTCAATGCTACTCAGCAGGATCTCCTTGTAAATCTATTCTAAGTTATGTCTGATAAGCCCAAGCTCGTGATCCCTCCCACTTCCTCCCTCTCCCATCAGGCAGCCACAAGTCTCTTTTCCAAGTCCATGATTTTATTTTCTGTAGAGATGTTCATTTGTGCTGGATGTTAGGTTCCAGTTACGAATGATATCATATGGTATTTGTCTTTGTCTTTCTGGCTCATTTCACTCAGTATAAGATTCTCTAGTTCCATCCATGTTGCTGCAAATGGCATTAGGTCATTCTTTTTTATGGCTGAGTAGTATTCCTTTGTGTATATATACCACATCTTCCTAATCCAATCATCTGTCGATGGACATTTGGGTTGTTTCCATTTCCTGGCTATTGTGAATAGTGCTGCAATGAGCATGTGGGTGCATGTGTCTGTTTTAAGGAGAGTTTTGTCCGGCAATATCCCGTTTTCATTTCCTTTGGATAAACACCCAGAATTAGAATTGCTGGATCATTTTTTGAGAAACCTCCGTACTGTTTTCTGTAGTGGCTATGTTAATTTTCTTTTTCCCACGAACAGTGTACGAGTGTTCCCTTTTCTCTACACCCTTTCCAAAAATTGTTATTTCTTGTCTTTTTGATAATAGCCATTCTTACAAGTGAGAGATGACATTTCACTGTGGTTTTGATTTGCATTTCCCTGATGATTAGTCATGTCGAGCATCTTTTCATGTACCTGTTGGCCATTTGTGTATCTTCTTTAGAAAAATGGATGAGTTAAAAAACAAGACCCAACTATACACTGCCTACAAGAGACTCACTTAAGTTTTAATAACATCCATATGCTCAAAGTGAAGGGATGGAAAAAGATATTTTATGCAAGTGGCAAACAAAGCAGAAGAGGCTATACTTAACTAGCCTTTAGTTAAGAATAGTAACAAGACACAAAAAAGGTCATTATATAATAATATAATAATAAAGGGGTAAATTCCTCAAGAAGATATAACATTACAAAAATAAATGCACTCAACATAGAGCACCTAAATATATTAAGAAAATGCTAACGTATCTGAAGGGAGAAATAAACAATACAGTAATAGTAGGGGAATTCAATACCCTATGTTCAACAGTGAATAGATCACCCAGAGCAAAAATCAAAGAACAAGAAAACTGTGGACTTTATACTTTAGACCTAATGTAACTAACAGACATAGTCAGGACATTTTACTAAACAAGAGCAGAATATACATTCTTAAGCATGCATGGAACAGTATCGAGGATAGATCATATGATAGGCCACAAAACAAATCTTAGCAAATTTAAGAAGATTGAAATCATACTACATATCTTTTCCCATGGCAATGGTATAAGACTAGAAATAAACAATAGGAAGGAAACTGGAAAATCTACAAATATGTAGAAATTGAACAACACACTCCTGGACAACCAATTGGTCAAAAAAGAAATCAAAAGGGAAATTAATTTCTTGACACAGTTACATTTCTAAATGGAATGGTTGCTTATCTTTCACATTGTGATTTTTATGCATATAATCAGAGCACTGGAATGCTCTTCTTTGTGCAAATGAAACTAGCAATCTTTCATGTTTTCTTTACTGAAAAGAAAGAATAATATGTAAATGTATTAATTATTTTATTAATGTTAATAATTTTTTTTTGTCTTTTTGTCTTTTTCAGGGCTGAACCCATGGCATATGGAGATTCCCAGGCTATGGGTCTAATTGGAGCTGTAGCTGCCAGCCTACACCAGAGCCACAGCAATGCAGGATCTGAGCTGCATCTGCAACCTATACCACAGCTCACAGCAATGCTGGATCCTTAATCCGCTGAGCAAGGTCAGGTATCGAACCCGCAACCTCATGGTTCCTAGTCAGATTCGTTAACCACCAAGCCACGATGGGAACTCCTAATAAAATTATTTAGCTTTTAAAAGATGTTAAATGATTAGAGAAATACAAATCAAGATGAAAATGATATAACATTTCACATATACCAGGATGGGTAAAATTTTGAAAAAAAAACAGATTAAAAAAAAGCATTGGAGAGGATATGAAAAAATTGAAGCCTTCATTTATTCCTGCTAGTGGAAATATAAAATGGTTCAGCCACTTTGGAAAACAGTTTGGCATTTCTTTAAAATATTAAACATACAGTTACCATATGACACACTAATTCTACTCCTAGGCTCAAGAGAAATGCAAACATTCATACTTGCAAAAACTTATATAAGAATTCACAAGAGCTAAAAAATGGAAAAAACCCAAAATGTCCATCAACTGATGGATAAACAAAATTTGGTATATCCATATGATGGAATATTAGTTGACTATAAAAAGGAGTGAAATACTGATGTGTACTACAATATGGATGAACCCTAAAAAAATTATTATGAGTCAAAGAAACAGTCACCAAAAGCCACATATTTTATGATCCCCTTTACATGAAATGTCCAGAATAGGCAAATCCATACAGACAAAAATAGATTAGTGGTTGTCAGAGGCTGGGGGTAGGGGACATGGGAACTGACTGCTAATGGCTGTGGGGTTCTTTTTCAGGTGATGGAAGTGTTCTAAAATTGGTTACTGATGATGGTTGCATAGCTCTGTGAATATACTAGATATCATTAAATTATACACTTTCAAAGAGTGAATTTTATGATATGTGAATTATATCTTAATAAAGCTGTCATAAAAAAGATGATGAAAATTCTTACCTGTTTCTAGATTGCAAACAGTATTAAAAAAGATTTTAGAGACTTTTATGCCCACTTTTCTCTTCACTGCCTCCTCAGCACTTCATTTCTTAGCTCTGCCGTTTATATCCCACAGTTCACAGAGAAAGAGGGAAGGGATAAAACTAAGGAAGGAGGAGAAAATATGTAGCTCTTCTAGAGAATATCTCCTTGCCTCAAAAGAAAGTGGCTGAAATTATACAACAATGAAAAAGAATTAAGGACATATTTCTACTACATTCAAAAACTGAGCATGATGGCTTTAGAGAAAAATATCAGAACTAAACAAAATAAAATGAACACAATTTAGGTTTTACCAGTGTTGAACATACCATGCAGTAGTACTACTTACGCGTAAGTTATAAATAAATATGTCTATGTCAGGAGTCCATGCTTATTCTTCTTATAGGTATGCGTCAAAAAAATTAGTAAGTTTGGAGAGGAGTTCTCTTCATGGCTCAGTGGTTAACAAATTGACTAGGATCCATGAGGATGCGGGTTCAATCCCTGGCCTTGCTCAGTGGGTTAAGGATCTGGCATTGCCGTGAGCTGTGGTGTAGGTAGCAGATGTGGCTTGGGTCCCAAGTTGCTGTGGGTGTGGTGTAGGCTGGTGGTTGTAGCTCCTATTTGACCCCTTGCCTGGGAACCTCCATATGTCTTGGGTGAGGCCCTAAAATAGCATGGTACTGCACAAATCAATAGACTTTCAAGGTTAAATGTATAGATTTGGTCAGACAGCCCGAGTTCAGACCCAGCCTCTGCTCTTTAAATCATTTGCTTACTTAGGTGTATCTGTCAACATCCAATCAGGAAAAGACCAGGTAGTTCAAAGAGGGCACTTAATTTGGGAAAGTAAATGCAGAGGTGTTGGAAGGACTAAAAAGTTCAGGAAGAAATAGACAACCCTAAGATCTGTAACACCAGGAAGCTGTTACTTCTGTTGGGGCTAGAGGGTCAAATTATATAGGAAGGGTGTTAACAGAGACAAGAATCCAGTGTGACTGAGGACCCAGAAGGGAAGGGCTGTCTGGCAAGTGCTGAAACCACAGAGAAGCAGCTCCTGTGGGAGAGAGTGCACCACACTAGTGAATGGAAGTGACTGCTTGGTCGATGATGTTGCCCTCTTGCATCTTGCCAGAGCCTCCCATTGGCTGAACCCTGGCAGAGGAGCCTAGGAAGCTTAGTTTACAAGCATTAGTCTTCCTACAGAACCAAAGAAACTAGGGAAGGGCAAGGAATGAACACTTGGTTTCCTTCTCTTTGAAAGAAGAATAACAAACAGTGTGAACTTCATAGGATTATTGTGGAGAATAAATGAGATTACGGGAAACCCTTAGTACAGTCTGGTGCACTCTTAACTGTTCAACAAATATTAGCTCATATTCTGCAGTTTGAACATACATAGAGATACCCTGCATACTCAAAGTGGACATTCTGGGGATTTTAAAATCTCACCAATTCAATATAAGAAATATTAGTAATGTAATTAGACTAGTTTAGTGAAATTCTTTTGTTATACCAATGTTGAAAGACAACTGAACATCAATATATTTTTTTGTTGTTGTTGTTGCTCCCGCGGCATATGGAGGTTCCCAGGCTAGGGGTTGAATCGGAGCTGTAGCCACCGGCCTACGCCAGAGCCACAGCAACGCGGGATCCGAGCCGCGTCTGCAGCCTACACCACAGCTCACGGCAACACCGGATCATTAACCCACTGAGCAAGGGCAGGGACCGAACCCGCAACCTCATGGTTCCTAGTCGGATTCGTTAACCACTGAGCCACGACGGGAACTCCTGAACATCAATATTATAGGCTAATTGTGTTTTAATGGCATAGAATGATAACCAAGACTTAGGCAAGTAAATGGCAGAGTGCAGACCAGGGAACCAGGGGACCAGAATGTACATCCTAACTCATTGGTAACTAGTTGTTTGACCTTGGATTTGAAGCCTCAGAGGTTCATTGGTGAAATAAGCAGCCTAGATAAGATGACTTCTAATTCCTTCCCATCACTGCTGTCCTCAGAAGGAATTATGCAGAGCCCAGAAGGCCATTATTAAATTTGTTGATGAGAATGACAACTACTTTTCTGTCAATTTTTTTTCCCTTCCATTACTGTTGATTGTTCAGTTAAGGGACAATTTCAGGAGTTCCCGTCGTGGCGCAGTGGTTAACGAATCCGACTAGGAACCATGAGGTTGGGGGTTCGGTCCCTGCCCTTGCTCAGTGGGTTAATGATCCGGTGTTGCCGTGAGCTGTGGTGTAGGCTGCAGACGCGGCTCGGATCCCGCGTTGCTGTGGCTCTGGCGTAGGCCGGTGGCTACAGCTCCGATTCAACCCCTAGCCTGGGAACCTCCATATGCCGCGGGAGCGGCCCAAGAAATAGCAACAACAACAAAAAAGACAAAAGACAAAAGACAAAAAAAAAAAAAAAAAAAAAAAAAAAAAAAGGGACAATTTCATTGTAAAATTGTTCAAGCCGGCTTTCTTTGACATGAACAAAGGTTCAGAAATAGATTTCTTTATATTACTATATATAGGCAAGGAACCTAACATTTAAAAGCTATGCAATAGTGTATCAATTACATCAAACTTAAAGTAGTTAGAATCAATTTAATTCATGTCCAACCCAGTAAAAACAAATTGCTTATCCAATAGCAAATAATTTAGATTCGGAAGTGAAAAGATCACCCCATGTGTCTATTAACTGTTTCCAGAATTGATGTTAATTATTATGATCATCAGAAAGTCATGATCAATGCATAGTGTTTAATCCTGTGCAGTAGATGCCATGTGCCAGGCCTTGAACAAAGCTTGGCCTCTGCTTTTAAGCTGAAGGTTTTATGTACCAAGAAATTACTAAAGTCAGAACTGTTGAACTGTAACTTGGACTTCTTTTCAAGATATATTTTTAAAAGCGAGATAGGCTAATGTTTGCAGTGATAAAGTCAAAGAAAATATTCTCTTACATTTATTGATAGTAAATGCAATTTGTATTACTTTATATCTCATGCATCCCATACAGTAAGAATTACTTTCTTTGAGGACCTTAAACATATTCAAGTTATAATTGTATATAGCTGATCATTACATTTTAATGCAAATATAAAAGTGATAACATCTTGGTGTTGTTAATACCCCATTCTCTGTGTAAGTCTCAATTATTCCTTTAATTTCTCTTTTCTTCTGTCTCCTTTTATCATTTTCCTACTGACTTGGAATTATTTGTAATATGTGCCAGCTGTTTCTTTTTTGGGGTATGGTTTTTCACTTCTTTGCTTGTTTCCTATTGTTCTTGTTGTTGAACTCAAAGTTGAAAATAAGAATGCTCAGGAACTCTCTGTGTTTTGGTTGCTAAGTCCAAGGTACAGCCAGGGCCATAGTGTCAGCTATTAAATCCTGGTTAAATAGGAGATGTTGGGTATAAGAAGGGAGGCAAGGAGGAAAACAAATGTGGAAAAATGAATAGAAGTTGCTGTGTGGCAGGAAAGGAGGGTAGGAAATGGTCCTTGCAACTAAAATATGTCACTGGGCAAATGCCAGAAGAATAACAGCCCAAAGTCACACAAAAATGAGGAAGGGACGGACTCATGAAAAGAAAAAGGAAAACTGGCCTATTAAACTTCGTCTAACCAGCTTGCCATTCTTTTCATTGTCCATCCCCTCCAGTTTGATAAGAGTTTTTGCCCCATCTGAGAGCAAAACAAGTCCTCATCTTTTTGTTTTTGTTATTGTTTGGGTGGTTTTTTAATTTTTTAAATTTTTTCACTTTGTAGGTGCTTCTTGAGTAGAATATTCTTTGAACCAAGAGTAAAGGATTGACCTTTAGGAAAAGAAATATGTTCCCAATTACCATAATTATGTTTGCAGAGGAGAGAGATTGAAAACAAATCATCTAGGTGGGTGGATACTGTCTGGAGAGTAAGGAACTCTTATAATGACTGAGATTTTCAGGCCTTTGAGCCAATAGGGGTGGATGTAGTAGCCAGTGGGGATCTTTCACTTGGGTTGAGGGATTCCTACTAACTCTCAAACCTCTCAGAAAAGTATGTTGAGGTTGAGAGTGAGCTTGGGAGCTGAGAAGAAGTTGAATCTAAGAATGGGATCTCTGATTTGGTTCAAGACCTCCATTATTAGCACAATTCCCTAGTGGCCACTTCTGGAGACTAACTTCAGTGTGAAGCCTAGCATATGTGGGCCCCATTACCAGAACAGTCTAGGCAGTCAGTTCTTGAAATAATTTTGGTTCTGATGGTGGAAGGTGAATAGCCCTGGGGATGGTAGCTGTGTCGGGACAGCAGAGAACAGTACACATCATGGGGTGCTTGTCTATTCATTGGTTTGTAGATGGATAGAATCTGTCCTATCTCTTCTTTTGCACCTCAGAACCTAGAGCATGTAGTTCTGCAGTCTGGCTGAATCATCCTCCCCCTCTCTCCTCTGCAAAACCTTCCCGCAAACCCCTTGCTAAACTGTTGTGTATATAACGTCACTTTTTTCTAGATTCATTTTTTACTTTGTGTTATTGTTTATTAATCTATTAATTGCTTCCAGACTTCAACTTCATTGTTATTAACTATTGTGCATTTCAATGGTATTTAGTTCCCTCATCGTTGGTATTTATCGTTTTGCCGTCAATTCCCTATTCCCAGCTGTTGTTTTGAACTAGCGTTATATATTATTATGTTTCTTCATTGCCTCTTTTCTCTGTCACAGCTGACTGCTTTTTTACCTCTCCCTCTGTGGACTTTCCTACTGTTCTCCCTCTCAGAGCTGCTCTGCATACTTTGCTGTGCCTCCCTCTGTTCACTGCCCTTCCAGTAAAATGCGCCATACTCTTCAATTCCCCATCATGTTTTCTCTAATAGCTTTCTCTGTGGCCTTGGGGGCATTTTATGGTGCATGTATTTATTCCCTAGGGCACAGCCAAGGTCCCTTTCCCTCTTTCTCAGATATTTCTGATTCAATTCCAGTCTCACCAGAACCTTCTCATCAACGGTTCCCAACACTCCCACTCCCAAGGCTGACCCTGCAGCCTTCTTTCTGCTTTGGACTGAGGTTTCTGCTCTGATTTTCACCTTGCTGATTCCCAGCCTTTCTATGTTTTCTGATTTAATAATATTCTAAACCCAGCCTAGACTCTTATTCTAAATACATAATATTCCTTCTCTCCCCACAGCAAAAACTCTCCTACATGTATTTTTCCCTCTAGCATTACATACTAATATTTATTGAACATTGACTATAAAACAAGCTTAAGAAACCATTGTAAGAGACTTTCAATGTAGTATCTCCTTTAATCTCAGCAAGGACAGTAGTAATTCTGTGAGGGAGCTTTTACTCCTGATGGGGAAACTGAGACTGAGGGGGTGAAATATTTGTCCTCTCTTACATGTTCGTAAGTGGTGGTCTGGGATGCCCATCAGCTCTGACTCCAGAACACAAAATCTTGACCACCAGCCTCTGCAAAGCCCATGGACAGCAGCTGCCTTGAGTGGCTGAGGGCAGCATCTGCCTCTTCTTGGACCCTGTTACTAGCAGTTTCCCTGTCCTAGTGAAGGAGTTGAACCCTCATTTTCTACAGCTCTTTGGCTGGCATTTTCTCTCTTTACACCACTCTGTTAAGAATATTCCATCTGTTCTTTATCCACCGTGGGGAGGAGAGCTGTCTGGCAGCAGATAGTAGGTGCAGATGTAGGCAGCAGGTGGCCCAAGGAGTCTGTCACTGAGCAGTAGGAAGTCCTAGGCTGGTGATCAGGCAAATCTGTGAAAGGACTTGGGGATACAAGGACCCAGTCTCGAGACATTTGGGGCCTCAGGCTGGGGTCTAACATGGAAAGTCAGGCAGTGGATTAGCATTGATGTAGATGCTGGAACTGGGGCACAAAGTGAGCTTGTTCACTAAAGCAAAGGCCAGAAACGTGGACTGGGTCCAAGGTTAGAGTGACCTGAAGTGGAGCTGTGGTCTGGAATTGGTCAGGGGCAGGTGAGATTCTCTTAGAGGTTGTGACCGTGGTGTGATATGATGAGGCCTTAGAAGGTGGTACCAGGCAGGGAGAATAGGTTTGAATATGAGAGATGCTCTGAAAGTTGGATGGGGCACTGTGAATAAGAGTGTCTTGCATCATTCCTGAAGAATCTCTGATTGGACCCAAATTGTGATTTTGATTTTTTTGATTACTTTTCTATCAATGAGCCAAAAACTCAAATTGGTTTATCTAAAAACATGTTAAAAGCAGTGATTTGGATGAAGCTATATTCTTGTTTGGAGAGTTGCAATTAGTTTTAAGTACTTAGGCTGCTTCTAAGGGTGGTACTGCATTAACAGGTTAAATAACCAGTAGCTTGGATGGCTATTTGCAGAAAATATTTTGTTTCTTATGTGGTAGGAATCATTTTTCCGTAGTCGTGAAAAATTACACTGTGTTATTCATGTCTTTTATGGTTGCCCTGTGGCCAAGTGCTGGCTGGAGTTAGAGGTTTAGTCTGTGGCCATGAGACCAAAACCTTTCCTGACCCATCCACTTTAATGAGTCCCCCCACCCCCACCCCGATTTTCCCCAGTACTTGTTTCTCCAACATGATGGAAGTTAGCAGCAAATACCCTCAGAAGGTGACTTCTGTTGGGTCCTGCCTGTATTTTCAGGAGGTACAGGCCTCCCTTTCCTGTGGCAGGGTTGGTTGCTAACAGCTGAGCTACAAAACCGCGCCCCCCCCCCCTTTTTTTTGTCTTTTGGTCTTTTCTAGGGCCACACTCATGGAGGTTCCCAGGCTAGGGGTCTGATCGGAGCTGTAGCCTCTGGCCTGTGCCAGAGCCACAGCAATGCAGGATTGATCTGCAACCTACACCACAGCTCACAGCAATGTCTGATCCTTAGCCCAGTGAGCGAGGCCAGGGATTGAACCTGCAACCTCATGGTTCCTGGTCGGATTCATTATCCACGGTGTCATGATAGGAACTCCTGCCTCCCTTTTGATAGAATTGCATGTGCTCCCTCGCTGGCCCCCATGCACCCTGCAGCCAAAGGTTGACTGGTTTGGGGCACAAAAGACTGGTGATGGCACTGATTTTGTGGTGGAGTTTCTGCTCCAGATCTCCCTGTGGGATCTCCTTCATACACTTTCTCTGTCTATCAACCATGAGCACTCAAATCCTGGTCTCTGGTTTTGCTTTGACTTAAGGCATTTGGATAGAAGTGTTAGAAATGGAAGGTGCCCATCATCCTATCTAGAGAGCAGGACCTGTCCAAGTTGGTGCCAAAGTCACACAAACTGACTTGAAGCTACTCTGGTTTGATCTGAGACATCCATGGGTCCCTTCATGGGGGGAGGTGAAATTCATTCAGTTTTCACTCCGAGTTTTAAGTTTCAAAAAGCCTTGATAAATTGGGATTCTGTTACCAGGAGGGCTAATATTAAGATGATAAAAATAATAGTTATCATTATTGAGCTCCTGATTGTGTGGGTGCCAAGCAATGTGCTTGAAATTTATCTCCATAATTCCTTTAATGCCTAAAATAATTCATGCTAGGTGAGTGTGGTGGGGATGGCTACCATCTCACTAAAATGCTCAGCCTGCTGGGCACAGTTATAGAACTGGAGTGAGGCGTTCAGTGAAAGACCACATTTCCCAGACCTCTTCCAGCTGGATGGTGCCTGTTGCTAAGGTGTGTTTCATGTAGGCTCTTCCTTTTTTGCAAGGAAGCTTCTACCATGAAGACTAGGGTAATACCCTAGGGAATCACAGAGAAATATGCTGGAGAGAATCTCGCTTTCTGTTCCATGTGTTTGAGGAACAGCATTTTCTACTTAAGATGAGGACATTTCTATCAGGTTTGAGCCATTGTGTTTGGGGCATTTCTTTATTACAGCAGTTTTTCCTTACTCTATAATATAGTAAACATTATCCCCAGTTTATAAACTAAGAAACTGAGGCACAGAGAAAATAGGTAACTTTCCCCCACAGCAATATCAAGAGTGTGGATTTGAACCCAGATATTTCTGTTCCAAAGGCTTTTGTGAATTAGTTTGTCAAATGTTTCAGTTCCTTAGAAAATGGATTTTAAGCCAGGTGGCAGGACTCTGTGACTCTCTGGGCACTGCTCTGGGCTGGGCACCCTCAGTGAGCACTGAGGTTATTCAGGGAGGAGGGACCTACTTCTGCCTTTTTGGACGGAGTGTCACCTATAAGACACCTAAAGCAGCCCTTCTCAAACTCTGCAGTGCACATCAGTCACCTGAGGGTCTTTTTAGAATGTAGATTCCTATTCAGGAAGCCTGGGTTGAGGTCTGAGATTCTGCTTTTTCATATGCTCACAAGTGATACCCATGCTGCTGCTCTGGGAACCACACTTGGAGCAACAAGAATCCCTGAGGTTGAGCATCTTAGAGTTCAAAGACCAATTCCCCTGGTGTTTAAAATAACCATTCTGTCTGTACACTCTCTGAATTAAAAAACTCCAATTCCCAGAGTGCCTTTCAGAGAAAGGCCTGGTCATGAGGACACTCAAATTGTACCTTTTGACCAGTTGGAATCACTGACTACGTGGATTTTGCTGGTACTGGTCTGCAGATGATAGGATTTTATAGTCATGAGATGCAGTGGTATGCTATAGATCAAATATTTTTCACTTGTTTGACTCTAATCTATGGGGAAGGGGTGAAATGGCCAATTGATTATAATTCATAATATAAAAAGATCAAAGTCCTACAGCACATAGCAGCAGTGCTGTCTGTAGAAAAGGAGCAGGAGCTCACGGGAAAATGTTCATGTAATATATGAGGCATTAAAAATTCTGTTACATTATTCTTGCCACCAAGATTGTAATGAAAATGGGAAACAGCACCAACTTAACCCATTCTCATTACAATCGTTAGATTGTAATCTCATGTTCTCCCCTCAAGAGGATGCTAAATGAGATTTTAAACAAAAGAGAGGACAGAGAAGTATGGAGAATAAAGGAGCAAATAGAAATTGGAAAGTTAAAAAAGTGATGCATGATAGACTTCCCTGTGTTCGTCTGAGGCTTTCTCTTTACTTTAGAAACAAGAACGAGAACAGAGCCTTGCAAAGACCAATTTAAGCCATGCAGGAAATCCATAACACGACCCAAACCTGGTAACTGTTTAAAACAAAAAGGGAAATGACAGGCATAAATTTGCTCTTACTCTTTAATAGCTGAGTTCGTTTTAGATTATAGAAAAAACAATGTGAAATTACCAAAAAAAAAAAAAAAAGAAAAGAAAAGGAAAGAAAACATTCACACAACAACAACCACAAAACCCTGAGAGGAAGACCGTTGTTGAAAATGTAATCATCTGCACATAGTTCTATTTTGGGTGCATGGTTCCATTTTGGGCTCTCTTTTCATTTTTGACCCTAAGAATGTGAACATGCTCAGTTTATATGGATGTACTTACTTCATCTGCTTTAACATTGCTGATGGGAACGAAGGCTCTTTGAAGGTAACATGAAAAAATAATAGTGTGCATGGAAAACATCATAAGAATTACATCTTCCAGGATTTGTGGAACATCTTGGTATACTAGCTATACCATGAATTTTCCAGAGAAAACCATACATACTGATTAACTCTACAAAAACATTTATTGAGTATTTACTAAGGCCAAAGTATTGTGGTTACTATGAGAGGTCATGTGTAAATTCATTCATTACTTAATGCAAAAAATATTTATAGGTTATCTACTATGGGCCAGACACTGGAGCTGGGGAAAGAGTGCTGAATAGAAAGAGATGAGATTCTTATTATGTCTAGTTGAGTGGTAGAGTGAGACATTACGCAAGTAAACAAGCAGATGAGCGTATAGCTACAAGTTATTGTAAGAAATGGAAATGAAAACAGCAAGATAATAAGAGAAGGACAAAGAGGGAAGATCTAATTAGAATGGGTGAGAAGCAAAGTTCTCTCTAAGAAAGTGACACTTAAGGAGAACCTGCCAAGCCAAGTAAAAAGCGGGAAAAAGGGTGCTCCCAGTGGAGAAGAGAGCCTGGTTACCAGCCTCCTCAGTGGAGGGGATAGATGGGTGCAGCACAAGGTCTGACTAGGGAAACAGAGCCCACTCCAAGAGTCTCAAAACAGGGAGTTTAATCTGAGAAGTAAGCTTCAGATATTTGGAAGCATCGAAAAACTCTAGAGGCAATTGGATTTCAACGCCAAGATTAGCTGCCATTACCTCTAGGACTGGAGGGTGACAGGAAGAAGCAGTGTTCTCAGAGCCCAGGAACAAGGATGTTCATTGAAGAACTGAGGGAGGCTGTGCACTGCTGTCAGAGCTACCTGAAAGCAAGAAGAGGCAGAGGGGGCAATATCCTGGCCTCTCTCTTCTTCCTTCCTTCCAAGCTTCAGCAAGTGCCTCCCACTGACCAAACTGTGCTGGCAGTCAGTTGGCAGTGGGAACCAAGCAAATATAGTTTGCAGAGGGGAGAGGTGGTGGGGAGTGGATCTGAGAAGTAAATGCCAAAATGCTTACCAATACACAATATGTAAACCAGCAATACCTGCCATAGAAAAACATAAGGCAGGTTAAAAGGAAGTGGAGAGGGTGGAGAGGGGTCAGGTATTATTGGTAGACGTGATTTTGCACAGACTGGTCAGAGAGTACTCTGATCTGGAGACTGGTATTTGCCAGGTGAATGCAGTGAAGGAGGAAGCCACAATGCTATCTGGGAGAAAGTTTTCCAGGCAGAGAGAAGCAAATGCAGTGATCCTGAGGAGGGAGCTTTCTCGGGGTGTTTGAGGAAGAGCAGGTAGGCTGTGTGACTGAAGGCCTGTGAGCCATGGAGTAAGAAGATGAGATTAAAAAAAAGTTGGGAGAGGAGGGCTTTGGCAGATCACATGGGACTTTCGAGCTATGGTAAGAGGTTTTTTTTTTGTTTTTTTTTTTGTTCTCTTTTTTTTAACTGAGTGAAACGGAAAGCCACTAGAGGTTTTTAAGCAGAGGAATGGCTTGACCCTATTCAAGTTTTTAAAGGGTTGATTTGGCTGTGACATGGGGAGCAGAAGCAGGAAGAACATTTAGGAGCCGTGGTGTACTGGCAAATATTTAGCAACTGGCTTTCCAAAGGAAAAAAAAAACAAGTAAATAAAATATAATTACAAGTTGTTACAAGAGATGGAAAGGAAAATAACAGGGAAATAAGAGAAAGACAAAGAGGGGAAATCTAATTAGGATCAGTGGGAGGGAAAAGCCTCTCTGTGGACTTGACATTTAAAGAGAGACCTGACAAGCCAGGTACACATCACAGGTCATCAAGTCTGTTTCCCTGGGTTCGAGTGGGACCATCTGTCAGCAAGTCCAGATGTGGGAGAAAATGTACTTAAAAAAAGAAACAAACATCCACTAGGGAAAATCATATTCTTCTGTTTTCTTTGGTAACATATTCCAGTGTTTACTATGTTCTCAGAGGATTTCTTTTTGCGTCTAACTTGAATCCACCCTACTGCACATGAAGCCTTTTCTTTTATTCTGAATGGAGAGTAGTTCACGGAGCCCCAAATTTGGTCTCATTAAGTTATCCACGTGCGACACTTGGGGCTGAACTTTGGTGTAGCTGAACTGCTTTCCCTGCCACATTAGTCCTTGATGACTGATCCCGTATTCTGGTGAAGTTAGGGAGAATATTGACAAATCTGAATGATGTTGTGAGTCACCTGAGCAGTTGCACCAGCCTGTTCAGAATTACTTATAGCCTCTGGATACCAGCACTAAATAAGATGCAGAATGAGCCACAAAGGGACCTGCCCTGAGGGTTTTGCAATTCCCACTGTCGAAGCCCAAGGATTCCTGAAGCGAGTGGAAGGAAATGAGAAGAAAAAGCAGCTGAAACAGTTCATTGAACCTGTTCTGAGTTTATAGGTTGTATTGTTTTGACAGCTTTTATAAGCGTGTTGTATGGATATGGTAATGGAGAAACAAGATGGAAATTGAACAGGCGCATAAATACAGAAATATTACCAACACATTATATATACAATTATGTGATTATATCAGAACAGTGTTGTATTTCAGGAACACCTCTGCTCTATTTACTGTTTTTCAGGTAAAGAATGTGGTTTTAAATGAGAGAGACTTTGAAGGGATAATGAATAAATCTGGGAGGAGAATGTTAATGCTGAGAGCATGTGGTGGTAATTCACAAGAAGAGAGGAAAGATCTAGGCTAGTAATATAAATGTGTAACACTGGTAATGCAAGTGTGGCACGAGGCCAGAAAAGGGGAAAAAAAATACAGAAAGAGAGAACAGCCTTGGGAAATGATCAAGGTTGTGAACAGAGAAACAGTAATGCTTGGCAGTACTCGATGGCTTTGCTACAGAGATAATTTTGTAGATGGCAGGATGGTTTGTGCCCATTTTACAGGTCAAAATATGAACTTATTGTTTATTAGCAATCTTTTGTCTTATTTTTGGTCCTATGTCATCTGTGAATGATTGCTGATTTTCTAGTAATAAAGACTGGCAAGAAACTGGGAAGATGCCTACAAATAACTTTTTACATTCCTAATGATCTGTAACATGATATGTCTCAGAGAAGATAGAAGGGAAGTGGGCTAACAGTCTTTAAAATTATACTGAAGTCTGTTATATAAAGGGTGGTGATAATATTTTATTATATAAATACAGACATGCATAGTCTTATTGAACACACACACAAATCTCTTAGTAAATGTGCCATGAAGAAGCATTGTTGACATTGAGGGTGGTTCGATATTGGAATAGACTACTAAAAGAAGGCTGTAGAAAGAGGTTTTGGAGCTCTTTAGTTATAATTTTAAAATTGAGTATGAAAATAAGACAGCTGTCTAGAAGGCAGCAGGCATTTTATTACTCAGAGATGAATTTTTTGACCTTGACAATAAACCTCATTCCTCAGGTTCAAGAAATTATTCATACCTCATCAGTATACTTTTGCCTGAAGATCACCAAGCATTCATTTTATTTTTACCAACAAAGCAGCTTTTTGAACATGTAAACCTCCATTTGTACACACAGGTATTTCTCTCCATATGCCAAGCCCATTCCAATGCCAGCATGGTTGATAGTTAACATGTGCTCTAATTATGCATCTCCTACGAACTCCTCCTCCCTTAGGTCTCAGATCAACTGTCACTTCCTCAGGGAAATCTTTCCCTTAATTAGATGCTCCCTACCCCAGTCCCCATTATACTTTCTCAGACAACCTAGGTTTTTTTTTTTTTTTCCTTTCAATTGCCACTCTGTATTTATTTTTTGTGTTTATTTGTTTATCGTCTATCTCTCTCATAGATTGTGAGCTCCATTGGGACAGACACCATGTCTCTTATGTCCCTGCTGGATACGCCATACTTAAGAATGGGTCTGACCCATAGTAGGCACTCAATAAATACTTGTGGAATGGCTGAATATAATCATTTAAAAAGTTGATATTTGAGTGGCTGTTGTGGCTCGTCAGTAACAAACCCAACTAGTATCTGTGAGGATGCGGTTTTGATCCCTGGCCTCACTCAGTGGATTAAGGATCTGATATTGTTGTAAGCTATGGTGTAGATTGAAGATGTGGCTCAGATCCTGTGTTGCTGTGGCTGTGGCTCAGGCTGGCAGCTGTAACTCTGATTTGACCCACTATGAAACTTCCATATGCTGCAGGTGCGGCCGTAAACAAACAAACAAACAAAAGTTGACATTAATGAGAATAAATGGTGTTATAAGAAAGACCAAAGATTAAAGTTTTGACTCAAGCCCTAAAACCCCTTGAACACAAGAGCAAGGACACTCTTGTACAATTTTCCATCAAAAGAAAACAATACAGGAGTCCCCTCATGGGTTAGCAGGTTAAGGATCCAGTGTTGTCACTCCTGTGGCTCTGGTTACAGCTGTGGGGTGGATTTGAACCCTGGCCTGGGAACTTTCACAAGCCATGGGTATGGCCCCCTAAAAAGAAAATGATACAACCTTTTTAATATAAAATTATTTATCAAAAGTTTATGCTGGGTGCAGTGTGAGGGTTGAACACATATCCTTAAGGCAGTGAATTTTTCTCAGATCAGCTTTCCTCTTTCCTTTTTTTTCTCTGAGTTTGGTTACCTAGGTTGTGATGTAACTGGAAAACTCAGTCTGGCAGATCTGATAATTTATAATGTCTTTTTTCCTCCTCTGTATTTTTCATTCATTTTATTGTCTAAGATGAATTGTTATTTGTTCTTTTATTTGGGCAGCTCAAAGTGGCCACTCTTACTAGCTCCTGAAGATTCCTTAATGTAGCCATTTCATGCCATCTTATTACCCTATGGAGCCTTTGGTTCACCTTTCATTCTTCAAGCTTAGTTGAATGTTCATAGCCTGGGCTAGTGGATTATCTTCCCTTCTAGTTGTTGAGTAACAGAAGCCCCTCTGCTCTCAGATGCATTTTATTTAGCTGAGTGAGTCCAAGAGGCTGCCTTCAGGCTTGGCACTTGATGAGAAACCCAGAGGAATATTGTGACTCTGAGGGTCAAGGTCAATAAGGCTCTGTGTGAGGATTGAGGAAGAAGGGAGGAGTACACCCTGCACTTCATGCTTCTGAAGCTACCCCATATACCCCTTCGTAGTTCTCTGTGATCCTGACTAAAACAAATGACAAACGAAACAAAACAGGAATGCTTGGGAGTGTGCTTGGGTGTGAAGTGCAGAGTCTTCTGAAAAGTGGAGGTGAAGCAGGATTGTGTCGTAAACTGCTTACTGTTTTCTTTAGACACCTGTATGGATGAACTTCTCCTATGCCCACCCCACCCCCTGCCCTTTTTGTCTTTTTTTTAGTGCTGCACCTGCGGCATATGGAGGTTCCCAGGCTAGGGGTTGAATCAGAGCTTCAGCTGCCAGCCTACATCACAGCCACAGCAACATGGGATCTGAGACCCGTCTGTGACCTACACCACAGCTCACGACAACACCAGATCCTTAACCCACTGAGCAAGGCTAGGGATCAAACCCGAGTCCTCTTGGATACTAGTCGGGTTTGTTAACCACTGAGCCACGATGGGAACTCCCTCCTATGCCGTTATTATCGGAGCTACTATGTAAATTGCTGCCCCACAAATTAGTATTAAAAGAGTAAACAACAATGGGTCTATGACCATGAAAATCATAGAACCAAAAAACACCATGGTTGGGTCACAAATAATCTAAACCAGAACATAAAGAGCTTTAGTCACAGAGAGATTAAAGGACTTTGCCATAGTAAAAAGTAAGTTATGTGCAGAATTAGGATTAAATAATAGAGTTGGAATTTTTAAGGAGAGATATGAGAAATCATTCATAAATTTTGACCAATAGAGGCTACAGGATTCTGACAAAATGAACTCTCTCCTTTCTAGCCTCCCTCTGTCCACACTTGTAAACTATTTGTTCTAAATTACTTAGAAACTGTCTCAACATCCATCTCACATGTTTGTGTAGACATATCCGTAAAGAGTTATGTAAGCAGTAATATTATTGTAACTGTTGTTGTCATTAGCTGTTTCATTTCTTATCATTTTCCTTGTAGTTCATTGAGGGTCTTCTGAGGGCTGTTAAAGAGCTTGAAAAAAAATAAGATTTGTACTTGTAGATATTTATTTTCATTGTATTATTTAGAACTCCATCTTAGGGAATCCTGCTAATTCCCAGTTCACTAATCCACAAAAAAACCTTAAAAATTTACCCTGCTCCTCTGTAAGCTTTAATAGCAACAAGATGGAGTGAAGGCTCTGATTACTAAAACTTCATTACTCATACAAAATATTCGTGAGCATCCCTATGCTGTGGTGTATGATCATAAATAATTAAAGCACATCTACACTTGTCAGAATAACTGAAGCAAAGATATACTCCTCTGTTTGTAGACACACTATAGGCAATGACTTCCTGATTAATGCAGCAATTCGCCAAGGATTGCCATCGTTAATGGGAATTAGCAAAGTGCTGGCATGCCCATATTCATCTTTTGAGAGGCTATCCAATATTCAAAGTGATAGGCCATTTGAATAATACTTACTGAAAGTGTCCCATTCTTAAGTTCCTCTTCAAAATAAAACCTCAGGAGCCACATATTCAAAGGTGTCACTATAGGACTTCCTAGAGGGGTTAAACAATTTTAGAGAACATAAGAGTTGTTGAATCCAGCTTTTCCTGGATTCTTTGCCTTCTTTTACTCTTATGAAGAGAGATGATCTTTGTAAAGTCACTTCAGGTTTGCGCTCTGTAGACTGAGATGCTGCTTATTGGTTCACATAACTGTACTCTGCTAAAAACTCAGATATTTATTCAATATTTGATCAAAATAAGTAGAGTGGGCAAGAAAAAAAATCAGTATTAAAAAGAAAATTGTTATAGCTTCAAGTTAGGTCAATTAAAATGATGACCTGTTTCTGGAAAGTATAGTTCATTCATTCATTCATTCAGCAAATATCCATTGACTGTTTACCCTGTGCCAGGAACTCTGTAAAACCGTGTAAGGCTATGTTCCACTCTCAAGGAATTTATAGTTTAGCAGATACACGGATTATCTTCAACTATATGAATTCCTTTATAGAACTATTACTGATTTACAACAAGGCGATTTCATGTGTTTCAACCCAGTACAAAGAAAGCATGTTACAGGAGCACATAGGAAGAAACCTAATATAGTTTCAGGATCAGACAATGGCTCCTTGAGGAAATATTTGAGGCAGTAGGAGTAGGATGAGTAAGAGTAAGCTAGATGAAGCAGGAAATGACCCAGCAGTGGCAGTAGGATGTGTTAAAGCTTAGAAGCAAGTGAGAGCCTGACTGTGTTGGAAACACCAGCTTGGAGTACAGAAGGAAAAGGAATGAAAGGAGTGTGGAGAGGTAGGCAGGGCCAGGTGGTGAAGGGACATGTAAGTCATGTTGTTCAAACCACATTAAGAGCCTGGGAACAGTTTGAAGCAGAAAAGCAAACTGATCAGATTTGCTCTGTTGGAAGTCACTCTTGTCGCAGTATAAAAAGGGATGGATAAAGAGTGACTGGTTAAGGGGCTGAGAGATGGTGCAAGTTGAATTAAGACTGATCATGGATTCCCATCGTGGCTCAGCGGTGATGAACCCAACTTGTATCTATGGGGAAGCAGGTTCGATACCTGGCCTCACTCAGTGGGTTAAGGATCTGGTGTTGCTGTGAGCTGTGGCGTAGGTCACAGACACATCTTGGATCTGGTGTTGCTGTGGCTGTGGGATAGGCCAATAGCTGCAGCTCCAATTCGACCCCTAGACTGGGAATTTCTATGTGCCTTAGGTATGGCCCTAAAAAACAAACAAACAAAAAAAGATTTATGGTGGTGGGGATGGAGTGAAAAGGACATTTGTGAGATAGAATTTATACAACTTGGTAACCCAAGAAATGTGCAGAGTAAGAGTAAGGAGTCAAGGAGTCAATGGCACCACCACCTGGTTTAATGGTGGTGCCATTTATGGACATAGGGAACCCTGAAGAAGGAGTGGATTGAGGGACATTGTTGAGATATTGAACACAGACTTGAAAATATTGAATGTTATTTAATTTGGGGGGGGTTTCTTGGGAGACATTGAAGTAGAAAAGTCTAGCAGCAGTTTTGGAACTCAGGAAAAAAGTGTGCTCTGGACAGGAGGTAAAGATATAAGCTTTAGCTAGAACTTATGGCAATTGAAGCTAGAAGAACCAATAGAGACTTCCCAGGGACTATATAAAATGTGAGAAGAGAAGGAATGGATGGAAGAAAAGGAGGCCATGATAGAGGCCAGAGGGAAAGGAGAGAAATCAGGGTGGGATAGAGGTGGGAATCTGGTGTCAGAAAACAGATGAAATGCAGTGGTTTGAAAAGTAATAGCTAAAACTTCTGAGAACTTAAGAAAATAAGGATTCCCTTGGAGAATAGACTTGTGGTTGCCCTGGGGGAGGGGGAAGGAGGGGGAGTGATCAGGAGCTTGGGGTTAATGGATGCAAACTATTGCTCTTGGAATGGATTTACAATGAGATCCTGCTGTGTGGCACTGAGAACTATGTCTAGATACTTACATCGCAACACGACAATGTGAGGAAAAATTATGTATACATATATGTGTAACTTGGTCCCCATGCTGTACAGTGGAAAAAAAATAAAGAAAATAAGGACTGATATTATAAATTATAAAATTTAGTAATAGAATTCGGTGATGAAATAATGTGACTGACTTAGAGAAAAAGAAATTTATTAAAATCTGGAGTTCCTGTCATGGCTCATTGGTAACCATCCTGACCAATACCCATGAGAATGCGGGTTTGATCCCTGGCCTTGCTCAGTGGGTTAAGGATCTGGTGTTGCCATGAGCTGTGGCATAGGTCGCAGATGTGGCTAGGATCTCGCATTGCTGTGGCTGTGGAGAAGGCCGGCAGCTGCAGCTCCAGTTCACCCCCTTAGCCTGGGAACCACCATATGCTGCAGGCGTGACCCTAAAAAGACAAAAAAAAAAGGAAAGAAACTTATTAAAATCTAATTCTGATTATAAGTCAATAAAAACATTACAACCATAAGATGTCTGGTTTGCTTGGGACAGTCTGGTTTGCTTGTGCCTGTTATTCCATTATATTTATTAATAATATCTCCTTTTACTCTCAAAATGTCCTGGTTTTTACAATAAATGAAACATTTTTACAAGTCATGTATATACTGCTTCTATATCCTTCCACAGTTCAGCTCTCACAGCTCAGGTGAGAAGGTGTTCAATTCATATAAATCTGATTTTGTTATGTGCTCCATGGCTAATTATAAGGAAACCATAGGAGACACAGTCATGGATCTTTGAAAAAATGAAAACACAGTCATAAGTAATGTATAAAGGAAAAGACTGTTTTTCTGCTTTGAATGAATAATGTTCAATTGGAATAATCAATATTTATTGAACATCTATTATGGGTTAGGCACCACATTCAGATTCCCAAGTTTCTTGCTCAAACTAGCACTTATTTTTCAGTACTTTGATTCGATCTGTAATAATCAGCCCTGATTTTTATTGGCCTCTATATTATTTAGATTTTCTTTCTTTTTCCCTCTTTAATTATTAGAAATAAAATCTGCCTTATTATATATGAACATCAATATTCTGCTTAGATTGGCATTCCCATTGTGGCTCAGTGATAATGAACCTATTATCCATGAGGACATGGGTTCCATCCCTAGCCTTGCTCAATGGGTGAAGGATCCAGCGTTGCTGTGAGCTGCGGTGTAGGTAGCACACACGGCTCAGACCCCACGTTGCTGTGACTGTTGTAGGCTGGCAGCTGCAACTCTGATTCAACCCCTAGCCTGGGAACTTACATATGCTCTAGGTGTGGCCGTAAAAAGACAGAAAAAAAAAATAAAAAGAAAAGTTCTACTTAGATTCTATGAATGCTACCTAGCAGAAGACAATTTGATGTGTGGTTTATGATGCATCATATTAAAGATGTTTTCATGTACATAATATAGAAAGGAGAAAGCTTCTAGAATAGAGGAAAGGGGATACCCCTCAGCACATCGGAAGCAATGAATGTATCAGTAAAATGGGTGAAGGGGTGGGGGGCTAGAAGGAGCACAAGAAAGTGAGGGCAGATCTGTGCTCCCAAGCAGCCCTGCCCTCCCTGTCCATCTGGCCACAGCCGATGTCAGAGGCTTGGCGGGTCCACTGTGGGCATAGAAAGAACATCAAGACCTAAAGGCCTTTTAGCCTTGCTAAGAGACAAGAACTTTAATAACAGAGGGAATTGTCCATGAGCCCAATAAGGAAGGACTTTATAGGAATTTGGTCTAGAGCCAAGGCAAAGACAAACCATAAAAAGCTAAAGAATGGAGATGGCAGGAAGAAGTCAGATGGTCCCTAGCCAACTGCATAAAGGAAGAGGACTAGGCACCATCCCACCCTTGGAGATCAAGGGCACTGTTTTCAGATCTTTAGGATATTGCCCCATCAGTACAATTGTTCAATAAATTATGCTCAAATACATACATACATACTTGTTTATAAGTGATATATGTATCACAGTAGTAATTGAGCATGTAAAATAAAAAATACAGATAGAGACTTGAAAAAAAAAGATAAACTAAATGTAAAAAGAATTTTAATGTTTTCCTCTTGTATGCCAGTAGATTATCTTAGAGACCAACCAGTATCCTAGGAGGGACAGAGAGACTACATCAGAAGAGGGGCTAGGATACTGCTCTACGTAGCTCTTGGGAATTTTCAGGAGAATCCGTTGGGCTTGGTTCTTGGAAAGGGAACGGCAATTTCTATTTCCAATTCCTGCCAACTTCTTATTAGACTGGCTGGCTGATTTATTTATTTATTTATTTATTTATTTATTTATTGCTTTTTAGTGCTGCACCCACAACACATGGAGGTTCCCAGGTTAGGGGTCTAATCAGAGCTGCAGCTGCCAGCCACAGCCACAGCCACAGCAACGCCAGATCCGAGCCGCGACTGTGAACTACGCCGCAGCTCACTGCAATGCCGGATCTTTAACCCATTGAGAGAGGCCAGGGATCGAACCTCCCTGGCCTCATGGTTCCTAGTCAAATTCATTTCTGCTACACCACGACAGGAACTCCCTGGCTGGCTGATTTTAATATGCTCTTTCCAGTTGACAATCTTTGGGAACTATGAAGGACAGGTTAATTAATGGGGAGGGCAACACTGTAAGTGGTGTGTGTTGGGATAAACAGAGAAGGCTTTTTTGCCCCCTGCACACAATGCATAAGGAAGTTCCTGGGCCAGGGATTGAATATGAGCTGCAGTTGTCACCCATGACACAGCTGCAGCAATGCTGGATCCTTAACCCACTGCACCATATCGGGAACTTCTTGGGATAAACAAAAGGAGGGATTTGGAGTGAGTAAATTAGAGATGATTCGTGGACCAGAAAAGAATCTAGCAGTCTTGTGTTCTCATGAGAAAGTATGTCATGAGGTAGTAGAGGCTCTCCCTCTTCTCCTGTTGAAGAGGGTTTGAGAAGAGTGGGGTGCTTGTGTTCCTTTTCTTCTACTAGAAAATAGCTAAAGATGAAGAAGGAGTCTATTAGGGTCTGTTGAAGAGGCAACTAATAAGCTTTTGTAACCAGTTTTTACTGATGTTTCTCTGTCTAGGCTGTGGCCATCTCTGAAATAGAAGAGCTAGGATAACCAGATAGATGTTTTCTTTCTTTAGAGTCCTAATTTATCTCTACTATATCCTTTTCAAAGAAAAGACTATTTTCAGCTCAAAGAGCATTGGTTAGTGTTTCTTCTAGATGTGGTCTAATCTCACACATTCATTCATTTCCATATTTATTCACTTTATTCTTTCATTTAGCATCTATAGAATACCTGCTAAATTCTGGGAACTGGGATATCCATGAGTGTCTAAGTAGGAAGGAAGCTATGTCATTCTAAGTATATGTTTTCCTAAGCCTTGTTGAGGTGGCTTTCCAACTGGAGAGAATTTTTCTAGGAACACCCTACTAACCATCTTGACTTTTATATTTTGAATTTAAAACTTGACTATTATATTTTGAATTTAAAACTTACATCAGAACAGATTTGTACCAGTGTTTATTATGTTTACTATGGTTGTTCTCATTTTGGACCTCAAGTACAAAAGGTTCATATCAGACCCCTTTGTTTTACTTATTTTTCACCTTTATTTATTTGCTCAATTCCCATTCCCTCTTTGCTGTAGGCACTCATTCTAATATGTTTGATATATGCCCTTGAATGTGTGATTATGTGTATTATAAAATACGTGGTTTGGCTTGTGTTTTTCATTTACATAAATGGTGTTCTACTATAGATTTTGCTCTTTTAAAATATTTTTCACTCAATCCTTTGTTGTTGCTTTTTTTTTACATCTTTTCATGCTTCTGTATATATAACTAATTTGTTGCTTCTAAAGGCTTCATATAACGTATAGTTGTAGCCACCATATTTTGCTTGTTTTTCTCTAATACTATAGACATGTTTTACTCCTAGTTTCCAGTACTCCAGACAGCACTGTGATGAGTATCTTTGTTCATACCTTTACCGATCTACGTGAGGGTTTTTACGGGATTGCTGTATCATGGGGTGTGCGTTTGCTTAATTTTATTGAGTACTGATGAATTGTTTGCAGACTATCCACACTTTCCTATCAATAATATACAAAGGTTCCTGTTTCCCCACAGCTCTGACAATCTTATGGCTGTAAGAGGTAACTAATTGTTAAAATTTGTGTTTGTCTGATTATTAGTGAATCTGTATATGGTTCCTACACTTGTGTAATAGATGCTGTGGTGGTGTTGCCCAGATCCTCCTTCAGGAATGGACTTATTCCTCCATCTGGGAATGCTCCTGACTGATGGTTCTCAGCTATCAATCCTCTCCAGGAATTACCCTTGTGAGTAGAGAGCTACCCTGTCCAAGTTTATATGACCTTTTCCAGAAGTGGTCTACATCCAGTAACGGCTTTATTTGGGAGTATAAGTCCAGCTGTTTCACCCTTCTGGGGCAAATCAGAAGGACCAGCCTACCTACAGAATTCTCTGTGGGGTCAGATGAATCCTTTGTTGAGCCCATTTCAGCCCATTTTCTTCATCTGTCCAATCCTGCCCCCTTCTTTTCCTTCACACGTATGGATCTTGAAAACATTCTTTAGTAAACATTCTTCACGGTAATCTCCACCTCGGAATCTGCTTTCTTGGGGACACAGTCTGCAACAGGTGGTGCTAAGTGTGGGGTGGTTTGAGAAAGCATATGCTAAGAGAGGCTTCTAGGGATGGATCACCCCTTGGCCAGTTGGCAGTGTGGACCCCACGGTAGTGGTAGGCATAATGGGGCTAGCCTGATTCTGCAAAAGGTAGCAGTGAAATTATTAAAACTTTCATCAGTTACGCACTAAACTAGCATACCAACGAAAAGAGATGCACTACTGGATGCAGTGTAGTCAATATTTAATATATATGGGAAAAATGATACTCAAATGAACAATGAAATTAGATGGTTATTGCTAGGGGAAATGTGCTTTAGAAAAAATGAGTGACTCAGATTTATTAATCAACAACTAAAGGCTAGATATGAAATAAAGAAGGCCTTTTTGACTGCTGGAGAGCAGAAAAAAAATTCTAGAGCCAGGACTCAAACTTAAGAGTAAGAAAAACTCCAGAGAAGTTTTATTCCTCAACTTAGACTGGGCTACTATAGTCAAGATCAGGGCATAAGTTGGGAAAGAATGAGACTCTGAAATATCTCAGTTGCTGCACTTGAAAAATCTTGAAGTGACCCACTCCTTCAGGTCTGAGGCTACACTCTAATTGTTTGGCAAACTAGATAACTGGAACTAGGCTCCCTGAGAGTAATAAGAATGATAGGATCTCAAAATAATGAAGGCATGAAATGCCGAGGTTAGAGACATTGACGTGGTATGTGGTTGCATTTAACCAACAAAATCATGTCAGACGTGATTGTTGTAATGAGTGGCAGATCAGAGTGGCAGTGAGGAAATTGGCAGAACCTGGGATTGGTTACCTCTTCTATGTGGTAAGAGCTCTCCTAGTGGGGAAAGCCAAGCTCTAAAAGTCTTCCCAGCCCCATTTAAATAATAATCCAATAAAACACAACCTTGGGGGTTAGAGGATAGCAGGAATTCGTATCTTGATTAAGGACCTAAACAATTCAGAGGTGGTCCCTATCATATCTCTGTTTAATTCAAAAGTTTGGCACCTATAAAAGCCAGATGGAACCTGAGGGAGGACAATAGAATACTGCAAGTGCAACCTAGTGTAGCCTGATTGCACCTGCAGAGCCTCATGTGCTATCTTTTCTAACAAAGATTAAGATGACCTCAGGAGTATAAGATGCAGCCTTTTTTCACCTCAATCAGAAACAGTTTGAATTTCCTTGGAAAACAGTATTTATTTTCAGTCTATAAAAGAAAAATGTTAATACCCCATCCCTTTGTCGTAATTTGAACAGACCTGGACTGTCTGGACATCCTGTTGAATACATTTTTCTGTTCCATCAATGTTATTTTGCCAACTGGACTTGATGTAGCAAGAAGTAGTTTGTTGGAAGCCATTGATAAGACATGTGCTTAAGAAGGTATGAGATAAATAATATGAAGATACAAAGACTAATCACATTAGCAAAATTTCAGACATCTGGTGGTCTGCCCGCTTACTTTGTTTACAGTGCTCTTTATTTTATAGACATCTAGACATTTTTATGCTATAGGCATCTACTTTAAGAAGTCTTTCCCTACCCCTAAGTTTCAAGTGTGGTCTATATTTTCATATATTAGCTTTATACTTTCCTCTTTCTCCTTTAGATCTTTATTCCATTTTGGCATCCACTTTGAATATGGTGTATGTGGAAATTTGAGATTATTTTTCTGTGCAGAGTACATGAGTTTTCCCTATATAACTTCTAAACCATATGTAATTTTTCCATCTTTTCTTAGAACTTCTATGTTCTGTTGATAAATTTTCTTTTACTGTCATATTGTTTTTCTCATGAAAGCTCTTTAAAGAAATTATTTAAATATAAAAAAATTATTTAAAAACTTGCTGCTTTTTCCCTTGACCCTCTTTTTCAAAATTGACTTGGGTGTTGTGTGTTTTTGTTCTTCCTCAAACATTTTAGAATAAATTTGTTGAGTTCTTTAAAAGTTTCTGCTGAACATTTTTATTGGAATTGCATTGCTCTGGGAGATTAATTGGGAAGGACTGACATCTTTACTGTTAAGTTATTCCATCAGTGGACATGGTATAACTTCATTTACTCAGATTATTAAAATTTTTTTTTCATTGTGGTAGAATTAAGACTCCTTGTGGTATTCCCATTATTTCCCATTATTTGCTACTCAAGACAGACTTAGGAATCTAAGCAGACTTATAAACCTACACTGTTTACATAGCACTTTTTCAAACATAATAAATCAATACTATAATTATTTAAGACCTATTCCATAGTTAAGAAAAATAATTAATAAATGGAAAAAGATGTGAAAATGAAAATGGATTTTCAAAAACAGATACAAGGGTTCTTTGGTATAAGGAAAGAAGCTCAATCTTACCCATAATTGGAAAAGTGCACAAAAGAAAATTAATGATACCATGCTATTTTACCCACCAAATTGGCAAGTTTCAGAAGTTTGATATTAATCTGTATTAACATGGTGTGAAGAAGCAAGTATTCATACTCATTGTTGGTAGGATTACAGACTGATGCAAACTCTTTGAAGGGAAATTTCTAAGTGCATTTCAAATTTAAAGTATACATAACATTTGAACTTGCAGTTCTACTGGTAGAAATTTGTCCTTCAGATGTACTGATATATCTGTGCCAAGTGCTATAAAGAAGGCTATTCATTACTGCATTACTGATGGTAGCAAAAGGCTGGAACTAATTTAAGGGTTCACCAGTAGATATGGCTAAAAATTATAATTAGGTCTGTCTTTTTTCTGTGATATGGAATAATTGTAAAGACTCTTAAGTGGAAAAAGCACAGTGCAAAATATATACAAAGTATACCTCAACTGTACAACCCAGAAAGATGCATTACTATACATGTTTCCATTCCCATAGACTATCTCCAGAGTGATAATTAAGAAATGGATAATAGTGGCTGCCTCTGGGAAGGACAACTGGGAACTGAGGAGTGAGGTGGGAAAGACTGTCTTCACTTTCTAGTTTCGTTTATACTATTTGATTAATTTTTTGATGATATGTACATATTAGTTTTAAAAATAAATTAATTAAACTATTCTACGACTTGGTTTATCTTCTCACACAAGTTGTAGAATATTATCCCGTATCAAGGAAGTTTTGCTGTATTTAGATTTGACCTAAAGATTTTGTCCTTTCTATTTATTTTATGTTATTGTGTTCCTTTCTGCACACCCAAAGAGATTATTAATAGAAATATTTTTCTATTGAAAATTGGAGGGAAAAGTGCTACAGACTTTAAATTTGATTTTAAACTCTGTAGCAATGGTAACTCCTATTTAAGGTGAAAGGACGTGGAAGTATTTGATTGCATTTGAATAACGTTAAGTAAAATCTGGAGAGTTCTTACAGACATGTTGTAGAGCTGAATTGCGTTCCTCTCCAAATTCATATGTTGAAGTCTTATCCCCTAAAACCTCAGAATGGGATTGGATTTTAAGATAGAGTTTTTAAAGAAGTAATAAAGTTAGAATTGTGGTCATTAGGCTGGGCCTTAATCCAATCTGATTGGTGTCCTTGTGAGAAGAGGAGATTAGGACTGACTGGTACAGAGGGACGACCATGTGCGAACGCAGCAAGAAGATGGCCTTCACGAAGCCCGTGGGATAGGCCTCAGAAGAAACCAAGCCTGCTGACACCCTGACTTTGGACTTCCAACCTCCAGAACTGTGAGATATCTAAGCTGCCCAGTCAGTTATACTGTGTTATGACAGCCCTAGCAAACTAATACAACACAGTAATAACTCAAAGCAATCTATGCAATGGAAAAAGAGCAGTGACATCAGGTATTTAATAGATGAGGTTTTCTAAGGTACTATGTTTGGAAGGTTTCAAATGAACTGACTCTAATCAGTCCTTGTGATCTTTCTCAGAGAATAGGGGCTAAACGCCAGTAACTAACATTTTGAATTCGAGTGAGTCAGTACTACAGAGGGAAGGTCAACACTGGTGAAACCAGATAGAAGTGAATGTTGTAAATGTAGATGTGTTCTCTAAATCCAGGTTTGCTGGCAAAATGGGGGAATCTCTGTGACCTTACAGAGATTAAAGTGATGCTTTAAGTTAGGTCACAGAAGAGACTAATTTACACATTAGGCAGACAGGTGAGCACAGGTAGAAATCTTTCTCGTAAGATGTTATAAAAAAATTAAAAAATAAAGCATTCAAAGGAGTCCTTATTGTGGCTCAATGGGTTAAAACCTGACTAGTATCCATGAGGACATGGGTTCAATCCCTGGCCTTGCTCAGTGAGTTGAAGGATCCAGCATGGCTATGAGCTACGGTGTGAGTTGAAGAGGCTGGCATCTGGCATTTCTGTGGCTATGGTGTAGGCCCACAGCTGCAGCTCCAATTCATCCCCTAGCCTGGAAACTTCCATATGTCATGTGTGTGTCCCTTACAATAAATAAATAAATAAAGCAGCATTCATAGACATTCCTAAAAAATAAGAATGAGAACTCTCTGTGGACTAGGAACAAAAGAAGAACTACTCCAAAAAGATGGTAGTAGATGAGCAGTTCTCACTGCTCAGCCCTATCAGATGCTGCTGCTAAAATCCTGAAGTCAATTTTAGCAGGTCCACTCCTGCAGAAAACTCACTCTGTCAGGAACTGTCGTAACTCAGGATACAAATTGGAGAGTTCTTCCACAAAGGAGTGCATGCAGAAGATCCTTGATACCATTTCTAATTTCAGCTCCAACAGCCTTGCAGAGTTTTACATGTGTATGGACACACAATGAGCAGGTCCAGTCTTCTGTGCATGTTTTCTCTGCGTTATGCCCCGGGATGTCTCCAAAACTAGGGGAACTCCTTTGGCCCATAGGCAAACGCCATACAAAAGTGGGAGGCAGTCAGCACTCTCAGGGGAAGCGCTCAGCCAATAGGGGATAGGAGTCCTTTTCAAACAGTTCTAAGAGTGTTTGCTATGTTTCTCAGAGCTCCTGTGTGAAGTGAGAAATTTCCAATTACTTCCTTATATTTGGCTTTCCCTGCTTACCTAACTCACTCTCCTAGCTCCTTGGCTTGTTCTTCTAGGGATTTCTTTTAAATAGACCACTTACATCACTTTTTCAGGCTCTGTTTTGAGGAAACCAAAACCTTGTAAAGTTGTCTGAGGATAATATCTCAGGATATTACCCAGTATCTGAGGATTGCCAACACAGTGGAAGGGAGACTGCTAATGCCACAAATGGAAAATTTTTAGAGGCAAAGAATGAGAACATAATCCAAAAATGATTTTATATATATATATATATATATATATATATATATATCTATATGTGTGTGTGTGTGTGTGATAGAAAAGAATATTTGATATCATTGTAGAGACAAAGGAGATTTTGAAAACATGATATATGAACAGGAGATTATTAAACTACAAGGGGTGCTTAGGAAACAAGATATGGCAGTTACAACTTCTTAAAAATGAAAGACGTGAAGATTATGGGTGTTGAGTAGCAATATTGGATGCACCAGACAATGAGTCAGTGAGTTTAACTGAGGGGAGATTGTCTCCCTGAATGTAGGTTAATGACACTAAAAGTATAAAAGTATAAAATTCTAGGGATACTCCCAGGGAAGGGGAGAGCTGGGGGCTTGACCATTCAACAAGTAGGACTTGAAGGAAAACTAGAACTGAATTAATGGAGAGGAGTCAGTATAGGAAGAATAATTCTAGGGGTTTCCATAACTGAGGGAATGTGTCCAGCTGAGTCCATGAAGTGCCATGCAGAATAAAAAAAATTAACAAGAAAATGCAAGCATGTATGAACGAATATATCAGGGACATAATTTTAAGCAGCTTGGTTTGATTCACTATAGTATTATTTATGGTCTTATGGTTGGGTAGTTTCAAATGACACAGACTTTTCTTTTTTTTTCCTTGAGAAACAACTGTGGATAGCAATAGAAGCAAATTGAACTGGATGTTTAAGTAATCACCAGGTTAATTGAAGTTTTAAGGGCAATCTGGTTAATTCTGGCTTGGAAAAGTCCCCATTTATCCCCTTTATTAAAGAATTGGACAATAAAAAATATATATGTATTAAAGGATCTGATCCTCTGAATGGAGGAAAATAAACTTTCAGAAAAATCCCTCACTGTTGGTCATCCTACTGATAAAGTTAGACCATGTCAAGTTTAATGAAGCCAGCTTTATTGAGCAGACTGGCCATTGGAATTCACACTGCTGGTAATATCATTGGCTTCCTACCTCAGTCTGATTCCTCCCTCCCAGTCTATGAAATCTAGAGTGGTGGACTCTTCCTCTGACATATAATGACTTGTCTTCAGGTGCCAATTATTGACATTGTGGCTGTGCCTACATGACACCAAAGCCATTGTTCATTCCAGTTACAAAGAGGAAGCAAACACACAGGTTGACACAGACAGAACATTTGTGCATGTTGAATTTTTCACCCTTCGATTGGTTGATTTGATATTGAGCAGACACAGCTTGTACTTGGCATTGAGGTGCTGCTGTTTCCATTGTGCCTGCTTTGTAGGCTGCTTTCTCTTTGTGTAAAATGATCTATTTACTGTACTGGTCTTTTGACACTCTGGCAGCATTGTCTCTTTCTCATAGCTAAGTACTGAAGAAGAGCAAATCCATATGCTCCCCATAGTCTAAACCCCTCTTGCCACGTTTAGCAGCTCCTGCCTGAATCTGGAGGAAAGCATTCCATGAGCTCTGTAGAGCTGAGCAACCAGAGATAGTGCACACATTTTATCATATCTTAAGGGAAGCAGCAGTTTGTCGGTGATGTTTGATGGCTTTCTTTATCTTAACACAAAAATCTCTGGGGCACACTATGGTCTCTCAACGTGTCCCTATTTAACTACACTCCTTACTTTTAGTTGCTTGGGCTCAGCTAACCAAATGGTGGCAGAGATGTGTGTAGGCTATCTTAAATCATTCTGATTTTCCCAAGTCCCTCCGCAGTTTTCGGATGGAACATATGGCAATGTTATGTCTATTTGAAAAAGCCTTTGCATCATATGTTTATACAACTGCTCACTATCCCAAGACAAAAATTCTTTTCCTGTTATTGCCCATTTGCTGACTAAAGAAATTATCCTCTTTATGTTTTCTGGTACTTTACCTTGATATCTTACATGTTTAATTATGTAGCCCTCAGTCCATAATCTATATCTTCATCATCTAAGGCCATTTTGCTTCTGTGAATCCAGAGCTTAATGATATCCTGGGAAATGCAGGAGAGATATTTTAAAAAGTCTTCTACTATTACTCTTTGTAAGATTTTTAAGAAAATCATAGAATCGCAAGTAACAGAGTTCATAGGGAAAGACCAGTAAATTCTCAGATATTTCTTATACATTCCTCAATTGCATTGTGTTACTAAAAATAATACCTTAAACTTTTATACTGCATAATCCAACTTAGATTTCACAGATCACATACAAGATAATAGGAATATTTCTACTTACCCTACAAATGTAGTCACCCCAAGTGCTGCAGGATGGAGCGTTGTGGTCATTTGACCCATCTCAGCATCAATCTCCATGGAAAAGAAGGCAAGGAGAGCCTGGCAAATCCAACTGAGCCTAGTTTGTAGACAGTAAAACTGACTATAGGAGAACAATAGTGAAGATCAACATTCATGGAGATTTCAGAATCTAATATGGGTCACAGAACAACTTATGAGGCCTGTTGGAGGTTTTCTTATAAATGAGATTTACAACTTTTCCCCCTCACCCTAATTTAAAGCCTTTCATCCATTTCCAGGAATAAATTTTCTTCTTGGAGATCCTTTGTTCCACATGCCTTTTATCATGTCATAGCTGAGTGAATGATTCTAACCTAAATTTATTTCCTATTCCTATGATATGAACTTGCCTCTATGGCACTAATGGAACCAACTGTCAATTTTGGTACATGATTTTCATGAGAGCTTATCAGGGGTATTCGGATGGGGGCAATGCAACATTTAAATATTTTAAGGTTTAAATCCAACAATTACATGACCATTCAGCACTTTGTGGATGTTTTGCTGAAGTCTCAAATCAAAGCGTGTTTGAAATGTGAAGCTTAAACTGGTTGACCCTGGAACTTCTTGGAAGAAGTTCTATTACATTAGCTAATGCAGTACAAAGTCTAACCTGAATTGGGCATCACGTTTTGCACGTAAACCAAAGGTATCGAATTTGTGGCTTTTGCTAGCTTTGCAGAAAAGGTTTTTTAAAAATACATTTCTTGATAGTGCAAAACTAGCAAAAGCCACAAATGGAATGGGTTTGCTTCTCATGGAAAACCTTTTGCATCCTGGAGCTCTGGTAAGCCTCTACAGTACTTTGCGGTTTGCAGCTCCAATATCAGAACAGGTCTGTTATCATCTTAGCTCCTAGGGAAGCTGAACAAGTTCCACATAGACCACCAGAGTGATCTATGGGATACTGCCCATCTCATTGGTAGGCTAATGCTTCTTCATCAGTTTCCAGCTTCATAACAGTAGGACCAAGAATCTTACTCAGGAAAGCAATTTGTTGGCCCCAGACGAATAGATGGTGGGAATATCAGACATCAGTGTGTCTAAAGATGGATTTTATGGTAAAATAAAATGGATCAGTCAAGCTAAGGGAAAATAAAGTGATAGCTCTTAGAGGCCAAGGCCACAATATCTGAAAATTCATGCAACATTTGCTATACTTGGACAAAAGTACATAAAGCATGTAACAATACTGACAATTTATCTTTTAGACTTTCTCTCTACTTTGCGTCTTCTTATTTGTCTATCTATCCATCTACCTGGAAAAGAAATGGAAGGGCTCTATGTTATCTGTGCTCTTATCTAAAGAGGATACCTAAAGTGTAAGTTTCCTTCCACTCCATGCCATCAAAAGCAAAGGTCGCAGATCTTGGGAATTTTCTTCGATTATATTGCGTTGACCTGACTATTGGTATTCACTTTTCATCCCCTAGTCTGAGGATCCATTCTTTCTGTCTTTGTTGCTAGTGACTGTTTCAGTGTTCAGTGTTTGTTAGGAGAATTGACATGATGAATTGGGAATAAAGAGAGAAAGAAAACACAGGTGTGTTAGTTTTGCTCCTTTTTTTAACTTGTACATTGATGAGAGATAACATAGGGAGAGGACTGGAACTTTTAGTTAAAAAGTGGACTTTAACTGTGGATTTAATTGATTTGTGTATCTCACCACAACTGATTGAAAATTGGCCATGTGTATGGTATACCATAAGGTGTTTGTTACGTTCTAGTCTCTGTGTATAGTTTAAGACATTAATCAAAGGATGACGTAATCAAATGGTGTGAAATTATACCTATGATAAGTGGTAACAAGGAGATGCCATGCTTAGAGAGCATATGATAAGGAGCCATCTGATACGATAATCCTAAGGAAGTGATTGCTGGACTGGAATCTGCAGAGAGAGCGGAAGCTAACTGGATAAAGCTCAGGGTGGAGGAATGTTCTGGGCAGAAGAAATAGCATGTGCTATGGCCTTACAGTGTGCTGGAGCTTGGTGCACTTGAAAAGAATAAAGATATAATTAGTACTTCTAGAAGTATTTATATTCCTGGAAAATTATTGTATTGATGAAGAGTGCATTTTTTTTTCTTAGACATTTTGGCTAACTTAATATTCATGGAAAAAAACCAGGAATAGAAAGAAGTTCTAAAAGTTTGGCTCACATGACTAATAGTACCTTCATATTAGAACAATGATCTACCTTGGCTTATCTCTCCAGTCACTTTCATTAGGAATGGCCACCCAAAAAACTCCAAATAAACACCAAAACCTCAGAGTGTCAGTATACGAGTCCAGTTCAAAATATATTTCACTTGCAAATGGGACTGATGTTTCCCAGCCAAACCCCAGAACTGATTTTGAACTCCTCTAACTCCAAAATTAGGAAACTTTCCATTAGTTACAGCTCTGGAAGAAGAAATTATATGGTTACTTTCCTGGGGATGAGAGCTAGATCCAGTTTTCACTCTCAACCTTATGGCTACAAATCAAAGAAAAGCACAGTGTGGCGCAGGACCCTGTAAACAAGCTGATGCTCCATCCTGAGAAATATGCGAGGTTGGGGCAGAACTGTCACCACTGGACCTCAGAGTGTCAAATCTTGCTGCGCAGGACCTAGGAGTTAGTGCTATAGTTGCTCTCTGTTAGAACTACAGTGGCTTCTTCTTGGATGGCACTTCCTAGAGAATCTTACCTGAGAATTTCCTGTAAGTTTCCGAATTGGGGCCACCCTTTTGTCACTACAAGCCAAAGCTGCTTTTAATGTTTCAATGGCAAGATTATTGCTTAGTGTCTGTCACAACCAACATAGAGAATCTCTGAGAACCACTGATCATTTGTATCAAAGTAATGAGGTTGTCCTTTTTCTGAACATGATGCCTGAATTGTATGCTGATGAGGGGGAAAAGTCTGACAGTGGCTATCAAGCTTTGCTCCCCTCCCTTCCCCGCCCTCCAGAGCTTGTATAATTGATGATTCTTCCTGCCAGGATAAGTTTTTGAGCACAAAATTCATTTTAATGGCAGTTTTTGCTTATTAAACAAACCACTGTGGGTTTTTTTTTTCCTGTTTATTTCCACAGCCAGAATCACAGAAGCACAAAACAAATCAGCCTAATTTTGCTGTGAACTTTGCTTTTGACATCTTTCTATTTTTCAAAGAGAATAAATGTGCTGTTACTTGACTGCTCTCTTTCAGACTGAAGAAGCAGAGAGCTATTTTTGAAGCTCCTTAAATCAGAAGCTATGGCTTTTTACAAAAGCAGCCCCACAGGACATCAAGACTGTGTTTGGAAACATATGTGATAAAAAAAAAAAGAAACAAACCGTAAAAATGAACTGGGATCACCTTGTAATTGGGCAGAGAGGGCTTCCTGCTGCTTTCCGTGTTTTTTTTAAAAGCCATTGCTTCTGCATTTCTCACCTTTTGCTATAAGAGACTGTACACAAAATCTCCAATTGCCAAGCAAATCACAGCTGAGAGTCAGACCCCCTGTTTGGAAGAGACCTTTCTCCCCTCAATATTCTCTTTTATTGATGTTATGGAAAGAAATTAGAGATACACAAAGAATCAACGGTAGTTAGAGCGAAAATGCAAGTCTTATACAAAGAACCCTGAGCGAGGTCTTACAGTACGCCAACATCCACATGGTGATGACATTAGACAGCTCAATAAAGTTTAATTGTTTCACTGCTGTGCTTCCAGGCAGACACTTCGCATGCCAATGGAGGATAAGTGCCTTGTAAATAAAGTGCATTATTATTATTTTACTTAGTATCACTAAATAGCTGTTATCTCCCCAGCCAGTGTAAGGGCAGGAAAGCCTGGGGTGTGGTGTGTCTGGGGAATGATGAGTCTTCCATCTCATTCCAGGATCTACCCAAGACTCTTACGGTGATAACTTCAATAAATGTTCCTCCTCTTCAGTTTTTCCTTTCTGGAATGGGGTCAAAAAATAATTGCTCCACCCATCTTTCAGTGTTTAGCACATCAGGGGTCATTGAATATGCATATGGTTATTAACCACAAAGGATATTTATTGGCTGCCCACTATTTTAATGGCTCTGTTTTAGGAATGATAGAAGGATTTTTTTTTTAATATAAAGAGAGTGTGATTAATTTTTAAGGTGTTTGCCAATCTCTGAGTTATATTTTCAAGAACAACTTTGACTGAAGTCCAATTTTACAAGTGAGGAGGCACAGAAAATTATTAGCATGAAAATCTGTGAAAGTCTTAGAACAAGACTCTTCAGGGTGAGTGTTATATGAGAAGTTTCAGTTAGAGGAAATAATATCAGATTATGTGATGGTCTCTCTGGTTATAATTTCTTGTCACACATGTACTGGCTAAAAGGTAAAGAAAGTTAGTGGAAAGCTTTCTCATTAAAACAATTGCCCTTTGAAAAATTTGTGTATAAAGGCATACATGAGGATAAGCACTCAGTATGAGAAAGCTAAACAGGCATGAGAGAATGAGAAAATTTATACATATGTAATATGTTCCTTCTCCTAAAATGAATTCATTGATAAAATTTTACTCCTTCTTATAAGACTAACAGGTTTTGCCTTCATACAAGCCTAGAGAATGTACATTTTAAATTAGTTGCTCCAAATGTATTTTACAATGAGTGAGGAAGAAGATGCTAAATTATGGGGCAGAAAGATGTTATCATACTTTTTTTTAGTAGGTTTTGAAATTTACTGTATTTTTTTCACACTTAACAAAAAAAGTCTTCTTGTGATGCTAGTGAATTACTGTTTTCATCCATATGTTTATGGCATGTAAACTTCCCTGTATGGATGGATAGACAGGAACGTTATTCTTGGAATTTGTTGATAACATGGGTACAATTTTTCACTTCACCTATTCTCAGGGAATTCTGCAAAGCCATAAATTCAATGTTAGCTGGCTAGAGTGTTTCTAGGGGAAAAAAAAAAGCAACTTTAACATAGTGAACTGCTTGATTCCAAAGAAATCTTAGTGGCATGTTGGAAAGTGAGTGCATTTGACTACTACTGAAGGCAGATCTTTTTGCTGATGGTGGAGACAGAAGCAGCTAGACTTGAATTCATTCTCTGCATCAGTGGTGATGCCTTATCTATTGCTCTCATTGTTTTGTGTGCATAAATGTGTAGTGGACAGGGCAAGACTATAGAATACAATGAAAAAGAGTATCCTGGACACAAAGAAATAAAGATGGTTAGGGAGAAAAAAACAAATATCTTGCTGTAAAATGGGGCTGAAAACCCTCTTCTGCATATTTGTTTTTTTCTTCCTAACCATCTCTATTTCTTTTCTAGTATTTTCGCTAGGTATTTTTCAAGCAGAAATGCTAGTTTTTTAAGGTGCACTTCAACTGGCTGTGGCTGTGTTCACCAGCTTTCTGTTGTCGAACTTTCTACCTTTCCTTTTTTCTCCGGACTTCATGTTTGATTAATACTGAGTTCTGTTCCTGTAAGATAGACCCACCATTTTGGATACCCATAGGAATTCTTTTCTCCTTCCTTCTTACATATGCAGACTATCTTGGAGATAATTTTGCAGCAAGTGATTCTTGGCCCCAGGGCTCTTTTTAATGCCCTGTTTGCTCTTCTGATAATAGGATGAATGTCTTTTTAGGTATCTAAATGCCATACTCTTTTATTTACTGTAAGTACAAAGTCGAAAGAATCCCAGGGGATCCAGCCGAGTTCACAGCTGGGTGGGAACCATTGTCACACAACACATTGTGATTACAGCATGTGCTATAACCAAAGTGCTCTGGGGCCACGAAGGACAGGATAGCTGAGTGCCTGGGAAGGCTGAGGAGAAAGAACTTGAGTTGGGTTTCTACTTGAGTTTCAAGGTCTGGTTTATTGACCAAATGCCACTGCTCATCCCTTATTCTTTCTAGGGTTCTGGCTATTAGGGTTTGCACACAAAAAATTGAGCAAAGTTGGGCCAAATTCCTCTTATTATGAAATGTGTAATTGGGGAAGGGGTGGGGGAGAAGAGAGAGATGTTTCTATTTTGAGAGACATCAAAAGATATCTCATTTGAGACAAAATCACCCCATGCACTAAGAAAAAGAGGCCCAGTGGACATGAGGCTTACCACAGATCAGCTGCTGCTTCCCCCTTCTGTTTTTGAGGAGGAGAAAGGTCAGGAATGATGAGAAAGGTGCAGTGCCTTCCCAAAGCTGTCTGCCAGTGTTAGGGGCATTCTCCTTCTCTATGGAAAGATGGAGGAAAGTGGGGAGAGGAGGAGGAGGAATCTCCTTTATATATATATGAGAGATGGATATGGGTTTGTCAGGAGAAGTAAAAGGGAAGGAATAATCTATGCAATGACAGGGGTACATGAAAAACATAGGATAGTTGAGAAAGAGCCATCTTTGGTATGTGAGCAAAGTGGAAAGGAAATTGTAGAGATAGCGCAGGGAAGACAGATTTGGAAAACATTTTTAAAGAATTTGAGTATTATGCTAAATAATGTGGCTTAATTCTTTTGGCAAAGTGGAGTTATCATAACAAGGAAGGAACATCATATTTGTGTTCATGTTTAATAATATTTTATTTTGAAATAAAGACCCACAAAAAATTGCAAAAATAGTATGGCAAGTTCCCATATATACTTTACCCAAATTCCCTGAATGGTAATAGCTTATATAACCATAGTATGTTGTCAAAACCATTAACATGTCATTGGTTCAGTATTAACTTAGGTATAGACCTGAGTTATTCAGATTCCACAAGTTTTCCCATGAACTCTTTTTTGAATATATATTTCTATAAAATTTTATCATTTGTATAGATTTGAGTTAACAATATTACAATCAGTATATAGAATTGTTCCATCAGCACAAAGAAGTTCTTTTGTGTTACCTCTTAATAGTCAGTCTTCCTCAAATTTCAACTTCAGCAACTAGTGCTATCTCCTCCATCATTTTGGTTTTGTCTCTTTGAGATTGCTATATAAATGAAGTCATACAACCAGCAACTCCTTGAGATTGGATTTTTTTTTCCTTAACATAACTGCCTTGAGAGACATCAGGGTGGTTCCATGTATCAATAGTCTCTTTCTTTATATCTTGATTAGGGTTCCATTGTATGGTGCACAAAACTTTGTTGATCCATTTATCCACTAAAGAACAATTGACTGATGTCTACTTTTTCTCTACTACAAATGAAGCCACTATGAAGATTTGTGTACAGGTTTTTGCATAAATGCAAATTTTCATTTATTTAGGGCAAGTATCCAGGCATGTGATTTCTGGTCATATGGTAAATTTGTATTTGACCTGATAAGAAACTGCCAGACACTCTCCAGAGTTGCTGTACCATTTTACATTCCAACTAACGATACATGAGAGTTTCTCTACATCATTACTGCCATTTGATACTGACAGCATTTTTTATTTTACCTATTTTAATACGTGTGTAATGGTACCTCATTGTCAGTTTTAATTTGCAACTACCTAATGGCTAATGATGTTGAAATCTTTTCATATGTTTATTTGCCATCTGTATGTCTTCTTTGACAAAGTGTCTAAGTATTTTACCTGTTTTATAATTGAATTGTTTGCTTTCTCATATTTAAGTTTATAAGGTTCTTTATATATTCTGGGTAAGAGTCTTTTTTCAGATATGTGATTTGCAAAAATAGTTTCTTCTCATCTGTGTCTTGTTTTTCATCTTCTTAACAGGGTATTTTACAGAATAAAAGATTTTATTTTATTTTTTTATTTTTTTTATTTTCCCACTGTACAGCAAGGGGATCCAGTTATCCTTACATGTATACGTTACAATTACAGTTTTTCCTCCACCCTTTCTTCTGTTGCAACATGAATATCTAGACATAGTTCTCAATGCTATTCAGCAGGATCTCCTTGTAAATCTATTCTAGGTTGTGTCTGATAAGCCCAAGCTCCCGATCCCTCCCACTCCCTCCCCCTCCCATCAGGCAGCCACAAGTCTCTTCTCCAAGTCCGTGATTTTCTTTTCTGAGGAGATGTTCATTTGTGCTGGATATTAGATTCCAGTTATAAGTGATATCATATGGTATTTGTCTTTATCTTTCTGGCTCATTTCACTCAATATGAGATTCTCTAGTTCCATCCATGTTGCTGCAAATGGCATTATGTCATTCTTTTTTATGGCTGAGTAGTATTCCATTGTGTATATATACCACTTCTTCTGAATCCAATCATCTGTCGATGGACATTTGGGTTGTTTCCATGTCCTGGCTATTGTGAATAGTGCTGCAATGAACATGCGGGTGCATGTGTCTCTTTTAAGTAGAGTTTTGTCCGGAAGAATAAAAGATTTTAAATTTTACAAAGTCCATTTATTAATTTGGCTGTTATGAATTTTGCCTTTGGTATCATGTCTAAGAACTGTTTGCCTAATCCTAGGTCACAAAGATTTTTTTTTCCTTTGTTTTCTTTTAAAATTTTTATAATTGTATGCTTTACATTAAGATCTATAAAACATTATTATTATTTTTTTTATGGCTGCACACGTGGCATGTGGAAGTTCCCAGGCCAGGGATTGAATTTGAGCTGCAGCTGCAACCTGTGTCGCACCTGTGGCAACACCAGATCCTTTGACCCACTGCTCTGGGCTGGGGATTTAACCCACGCCTCCACAATGACCAGAGCTGCTGAATTTGGATTCTTAACCCCCTGTGCCACAGCTGGAACTCCAAGATCTATGAAACATTTTGAATGAATTTTTATATAAGGTGTACGGCTTGGGTCAAATTTCTTTTTCTTTGTTTTTTTCTTTTCTGCCTATCATTGTCCAAATGGTCCATAAACATTTGTTGAAAGATTATTCTTCATTCATTGAGTTGCTTTGACATCGTATTCAAAATTCCATTGGCTGTACTTGTTTGGATCTCTTTCTTGATTCTCTATGCTGTTCTATGGATATATGTTTTATCCCTCTCCTAATACCACACTGTCTTGCTTACTGTATAAATATAGTACATCTAAAATCATGTAATGTGATTTCCTTCAACTTTATTCTACTTTTTCAAAATTGTGTTGAGTATTCTAGTTCCTTCGTCTTTCCATATAGATTTTAGAATCATTTTTGCCTATGTCTAAAAAGAATCTTAGAATTTTTATGGAAATTGCAGTTTGTTGATCTTCCAATTCATGAGCAAAGTAATTCTACCCACTTATTGATATCTTCTTTTATTTTCTATTAGCATTTGTAGTTTCAGCACACAGATCATGTGTACATTTTATTAGTTTTATACCTAAGTGTTTTAATTTTCTTGGAGTGATTGCACATGGTATTGTGTTTTCAATTTCAGTTTTCAATAGTTCATTTTTACCATATAGAAGTGTGATTGACTTTTTTATTATTTTTGTCTTTTGTCTTTTTAGGGCCGCACCTGCAACATATGGAAGTTCCCAGGCTAGGGGTCTAATCAGAGCATTAGCTGCTGGCCTACAGCACAGCCACTACAATGCCGGATCCTTAACCCACTGAGGAAGGCCAGGGATCGAACCTGCAACCTCATGGTTCCTAGTCGGATTCATTTCTGCTGCGCCATGATGAGAACTCCATGGTTGACTTTTTATGCATCCTTGCTGAACTTACTTGATTCTAGGAGGTTTGTGTTTATTTATTTATTTCATAAATTCTTCAGGATTTTCTATATGGTATGCAATAGAGACATTTTTAGTTTTACTTTCTAATCCATATGATTTTTATTTCCATTCTTGCCTAATTACACTGGCTAAGATTTCTAGTACTGTGTTGAATAGGAGTTGTGAGAGCAGGCATTGTGCCTTATTCTTAATCTTAAGGAAAAACATTTTGTTATTTTTCCTTATGTATGATTTTTCTAGTAGATGTTCTTTATCAGTTTGAGGATATACCTGTTTGTAGTTTCCTTAGGGAGTTTTATAATGAATTTTATATTTAGATTTTTCAAGATCATGAATTTATGTAGAGTTTGAGGACACTGGTGGGGAATTTTTTTACTTTTTTTATTTTTTTTTAATTTTTTTTTTAAAATTTTATTTTCCCACTGTACAGCAAGGGGGGGAATTTTTTTTTAAAAGAGTGATCAGTGTGCCACATGCCCTCCATAGGGAGGGGATGAAGGTGCTCTGACCTCACCGCAAGCCAAGTGAGGAGGACTGTAGAGCATGATAAGTGCCATTATGGAATTTGAGAGATGCAGGATCTGAAATGTCTAAGAAGGGCAAAGTCTAGCTCAGGGGTCTGTGGATGGCAAAGGCAAGAATAAAGCTTCTTCAAAGCTCTTAATGTTTTCTATAGTTCAGAATAAAGTAGAAGGGGGAGTTATATACATAAATATAAGAGGGCTGTCAGAATGGTCAAGGTGACTCCCTAGTGGGAGTGTGGTATATGTGTACAACCCCTGGAAGTCAGAGGTGGGGGAAAAAATCATAAGGATCTCACTGAAAAAGTTATTGGCCATATTAAGAGAACTGATGGAGAAGGTCCCCAGAGATGGTGTAGGGTCTCCACAGAATCCAAAGTGCATTCCACCAACACCGGATCCCAAAGGTAAGACAGCTTTGCCCCTGACCTCTCTTCTGTCCACTGCTCCATTTCTGTGGAGTCAGAGGCAGTGTAATGAAAGGAAAACCAGTGATGAAGTAAGGTGGGAAAATGGGGACAGGGTAAAATCATCCATGCCCCTTCCTTTTTTTTTTTTTTTTTTTTTTTTGTCTTTTTGCCTTTTCTAGGGCTGCTCCCATGGCACATGGAAGTTCCCAGGCTAGGGGGTTTAATTGGAGCTGTAGCTGCTGGCCTACGCCATAGCCACAGCAACGTGGGAACCAAGCCACATCTGTGACCTACACCACAGCTCATGGCAACGCTGGATCCTTAACACACTGATCGAACCCACAACCTCATGGTTCCTAGTTGGATTCATTAACCACTGAACCATGATGGGAACTCCCCAGTGCCCCTCTCCTAATTCAGACTCCTTGACCTGTAGCAGACCTGAGCTGGTGATGTTATAAATTGTGTTGGAGTTTGGAGTTTTTATTTTTTGCTTTTTTTAGGGCCATATCTTAGGCATATGGAAGTTCCCAGGCCAGGGGTCTAATTGGACTTGCAGCTGTCAGCTTATACCATAGCAACAGCAACACAGGATCCAAGCCTGTGACCTGTACCACAGCTCACAGCAATGCTGGATCTTTAACCCACTGAGCAAGGCCAGGGATCAGACCCGCCTAGTCATGGATATTAGTCATATTTGTTAATGCTGAGCCACAATAGAAACTCCTGGAGTTTAAAATTAGACTGGATTGGATATTTTATTACTTGAACATTGAGATTATTTGATAATATCTGAAGGTGTTGGGAAACACTATGTGATATACACAGGATTTCAGCATGCTTGGAGTGAGAAGGATTGGTTGAATGGATTTGCAGGGGTAGTGCCATGAAAGGATAAAATTGAGTTTTGTTTGCGTTAGTGTGTCAGGCTCTTTCAATCAACTAGTGATAGTCATTTGAGCCACAGAAAATCTAGGTAACCAACAATCAATGTGGATCTGGAGGAGTTTGGGGAAGACATCCATTTTGGAGTCCATCCAAACTCTCTTGCTCCATTTAGAATCAGTTCAACTTATAATACTTTCTTGGTGATGCAATACACAAGTTATTTTTAAATAATTCCTGTCAAAGTACTATACATGCGCACGCGTGCACACACACACACGCACACACACACACACACACTTGAGTGATATCAGGAAGATTGTGGCATAGAAGTCCCAGCTGTCACTACCCCACAGAAATACCAATTTAAAAACTATATATGGACCAAAATATAGTTATGAGATTTATAGAATTTGGTTAAGAAATTATAGTACCTCAGGTGAGTACAAAGCTGAGAATAGCTACATTGAAACAGTAGAAAGAGCAATTTCACTTTATCCATGTCAGCCCCTCCCCCAAGCCAGCAAGCTCAGCTCTAGAAGAGACTATGCCATCTCGTGACTACTTCCTCAGGGGGAAAGAGAAGAGTGGAATGTGCATTCAGTATTATGCTTTTCAGAGGGCTGCCTGAGGGACTGGTATCTGTCTCTCCTGACTTGGAGTGCTGACATAGAGTTGGCATACTTATGCGGCCTGGTGATTGCTGAGAACAAGGGAGAATGGGGTGGCTTACTGCTATAAAACCAGAGAATTTGCAGTGCCACAGATAGACACCAGAGGGGGCAAGAGATTAGGAGCTCATGAATAAAAATTGGCAAGCCTCTCGTTGAGAATTGAAGGCAAAATCCCAGAGAAGATGCATCACATGATAAAATTTTAGAAGCCTCCTGAATCTCTAGCCAGAGTGATTGGTAAAGGTATTCTCCTATAGGAAGCCAGTTCATAAAGACTAGGAAAAATAGTTGTTTTTTCAAACAGACAGATGCCAACATTAAGTTATGACACCCATGAAGAAACAGGGGAACATGGCTCCAAAAAAGGAACCAACTAAAACTCCAGAAACTGATCCTAAAGAAAACTCCAGAAACTAATCCTAAAGAAATGTACCAAAATCACGGGGAGGAAGTAGACATTCATATTTAAGAAACTTAATGCTACAGCTAAGATATACCGCAAAAGGTCTACAGTGAGACATGTTATAATCAACTTGTCAAAAGTGAAAGACGAAAAGAATTTTGGAACAACGAGAGAAAAGTGCTTGTCACATATAAGGGGACTCAAGATAAGACTATCAGCAAATTTCTTGGCAGAAGATTTGCAAGCCAAAAGGGAGTGAAATGATATATTCAAAGTACTGGGAAAAAAAAAACAAAAAACTCTACAAACCAAGAATACTATGTCTGGCAAAACTATCCTCCAAAAATGAAGGAGAAATAAACATTTTTTCCAATAAACAAAAGCTGAGGGAGTTTATTACAATTAGACCTACCTTGAAAAAAATGATTAAGGAAATCCTTCAAGTTGAAATGAAAGGGCACTAAACAGCAACATAAAAGCATATGAAAGTTCCTTGCTGGGTAAGATAAATATATAGACAAATACAGAATATTGTAACACTGTGTTGGTGGTATGTAAATCACTTAATTCTTGGATAGAAGGTAAAAGACAAAAGTATGGAAAATGACTATAACTATAAAAATGTTAATGGATGCCAACATAAAAAGAAGTAATTTGTGACATCAATAACATGACGTGTGTGTGTAGAGAAGAAAAAGTGTAGAGTATTTGTATTCATCTTAAGTCAATTTGTCATCAGCTTAAAATAGATTATTATTATAAGATGTTTCATGTAACCACAATGGTGAAAACAAGGAAAATAATTATAGAAGATATACAAAAGAAAATGATACAGGAAAAAAAGAAAGAAAAATGAGAAAATAAGCATGTAACTATAAAAAAAATCAAAAGATAAAGGAAGATAGCAAGAGAGGAAAAGAGTAACAAAAAAGCAATAACACAGAAAACAAGTAAAAAAATGTAAAAGTTGTCAGAAATTACCTTTAATGTAAGTGTATTAAACTTTCTATCAAAAAACACAGAATAACTAAATGGATAAAAAATTGATCCAACAATATGCTGTCTACAAGAGACTCACTTTAGATTTAAAGATATACATAGGCTGAAAGTGAATGGATGGGAAAAAAAAGATATTATATCCAAATGGTAATCAAAAGAGGCCAGAGGGTACTCATACTCTTATCAAACAAAATACACTTTAAGTCAAAAACTGTCGTAAAACATATAGAAGTTGTTTAAGGGTAAAAAATTTAATTTACTAGGAAGGTATAACAATTATAAATATATTTGTACCACACATCAAGTATCCACATCTATTAAGAACTGAATGGAGAAATAGAAGGCAATATAGTAATGCAGGGGCTTTCAATACTCCATTTTCAATAATGGATAGAATATCCAGGCAGAAAATCAATAAAAAAACCAGAAGAGTTGAACAACATTATAAACCAAGTGGATCTAATGGGCATATATAGCATTGCACCCAGCAGCATCAGAATAAACATTATTCTCAAGTGCCCACAGAATGAATGTTCTGTGAATTCTAGGGAATATCACATATTAGGCCACAAAATAAGTTTTGACAAATTTAGGAAGATTAAAATCTTACCAAGTATATTCCCAATCACAATGAAATGAAGCTAGAAATTAGTAGCAGAAGAAAAACTGAAAAATTTACAAATGTGGAAATTAAACACTCTTGAACAATTAAAGATTCAAAGAAATAACTGAAAAGAAAATTATGAAATTATGTTGAGACAAATAAAAATGAAAATACAACATACCAAGACTTATGGTATGTAGGAAAAGCAGTTCTAAGAGGGAAATTTATAGCAATCAATGCCTACATTAAAAAAAGAGCTAGATGGAGTTCCCATCGTGGCGCAGTGGTTAACGAATCCGACTAGGAACCATGAGGTTGTGGGTTCGGTCCCTGCCCTTGCTCAGCGGGTTAACGATCCGGCGTTGCCATGAGCTGTAGTGTAGGTTGCAGACGCGGCTCGGATCCCGCGTTGCTGTGGCTCTGGCATAGGCCGGGGGGCTACAGCTCCGATTCGACCCCTAGCCTGGGAACCTCCATATGCCGCGGGAGCGGCCCAAGAAATAGCAACAACAACAAAAGACAAAAGACCAAAAAAAAAAAAAAGAGCTAGAAAAAAACAGCGCTATTAAAAGAACAAACTAAATACAAATTTAACAGAATTAAATGATTAAAATTAGAGCAGACATAAATGGAGAATATAAAAATAACAGAAAACAAAACTAAGTTGTCTTTGTTGTTCATTTGTAAATAACACGATTGACAAACTTCTGGTGAGGCTAAGAAAAAAAGAGGGAGGAACCAATCAGAAATGAAAAAGAAGACATTTTAACTGATATCACAGAAATAAATAGGATAAGAGGCTGCTCTGAACAATTGTACACCAACTAAATGGATGACTAAAAGAAACAAATGAATTTCTAGAAATGTATATCCTCCCCAAACTGAATTATGAAGAAATAGAAAGTCTAAACAGATCTATAATGAGTAAAGGTCAAATCAGTATTCAAAAACCTCCCAACAAAGAAAAGCCCAGGACCAGATGACTTTACCAATGAATTCTCCCAAACATTTAAAGAGTTAATGCCAATCGTCCTCAAACACTTTCAAAATATTAAAGAGGATGGAATATTTCCAAACTCATTTTATGAGGCCAACTATATAAAGTCAAAGACACCAGAAGAAAAGAAAATTATAGGCCAATATGCCAAATGAATATAGATGCATAAAAACCTCAACAAAATACTAACAAAGTGAGTCTGACGTTGCCTTAAGAGAATTGTACACCATGACCAAGAAGAATTTATCCTTAAGACACAAGGATGGTTCAAAATGTGGGAATAAATCAGTGTGAAACAAGTGTTGGCTAGGATGTGGACCAAAGGGAACCCTTGTGCACTGTTGGTGGGAGTGTAAGTTGGAAATATGGAAATCACTGTGGAGGTTTCTTCAAAAATTATGAATAGAACTGCCATATGAGCCATCAATCCCATTTTAAGATATTTATCCAAAAGAATTGCGTGATTCCTCGTGTATAAAAGAGTTGAATTCATGGAGTCAGAAAGTAAAGTGACAGTTGCCAGAGGTTGGAGGGTTGGGGGCATGGGGAAGTGCTGTTGAATGGATATAAAATTTCTGTCATGTAGAATGCAGACGTTCTAGAGATCGTGTATGGCATTGTGCTTAGTTAACAATACCATATCTGAAATTTTGTCAAGAAGTTAGGTATCTCACTACAATTTTAAAAGCCCATGCAATGCTATATTTAGATTTTCTCAAGATAAATTCACATTCCCTCCCTACCTCTGCCTGGGGTATACTTATGAAATGCAGTCTTTGAATTCAGGCAGCCTTGAGTTCCATTCTCAAGTAGGGATTATACAACCTTGACAAATTGCTCTTTCTGATGCTCAGTTTTCTCCTTTGTAAAATCATGTAATGGTACTTGCCTATGTGGTTAGTTCTAAATAACAGCTGGTTTATTACTTTATCTTCTTATCAGATCACATACAAAATGTTTGAGAGGCAACGTTTTATTACATGTTTGGCATGATCTTCTGTTTTTGCCTTTCTCTTCTCTAGAAACTCTTTTCTATTTATTTATTTATTTTTGGCTGTATCAGTGGCATGTAGAAGTTCCTGAGTCAGGGATTGAACCTAAGCCATAGCAGAGACCAGAGCCACAGAAGTGACAATGCCAGATCCTTAACCCACTGTACCACCAGGGAACTCCCTGGAAACTCCTTTTTTTGAGTGTGAAAATTTAGACAGATATTATACATATGATATATGTATGTATATGATACATATATGATACACATGAATATAAAATTGTTACTCTTCTGGAAACACTCGTCTATACATGAGTACAATGATTATCATTAAATCATTTATAAAACACTGATTAGGTTTAATGTTTGATTCAAAGTGATATGAAACATTTTCTCCTTAAAATGACTTAAGAATCTACCAGGAGATAAAATATATTATTATTATTCACTAATATGTTACTAAATATTAAATGAATGTAATTTTAAAATATTGATGTTAATATTAAAACTTCAAGTAACCATTCAAGTACATCAATGTTAATCATCCAAAGAGATACACAGTGTGGGCTAATGGTTTTACATGGCATATGCCATGATATTCTCAACATTGAGTCCCACTCCAACATGGGCAATGTGGAGTGATGCTAAGAAAATGCCTGGGTTTGAACTCTGGCTCTGCTACTTTTTAACCATGTGACCTTGAACAAATCCCTTAACCTCTTGGTGACTCATTTTCCTCCTCTGTAAATTGGGGATAGCACTGTTACTGCTTCACAGGGTTATTACGAGGATTAGATGAGTTCATGGTTATAAATTACATATAATAAGCCTGGCACCTGGTGAGTATTATGTATGCTTATTAAATATAAATCAATCAGCCAACCAATCAATACACAAATAAATCAAATCATGCTGGGTGGAGGCTATTTCCTTTTAATTCCTTCAGTCCTCAGGATGGAGTTAAGGACAAGGTCTCTGGTGCTGAGATGACTTAAAACCTCTCTAGCCTTTGCTAATCTCTCCTTGCAACAAAGAGAAAATATTTCAGGCTCCAGGCCTTGCCAGAAAATAGTATTGCAACAGCACCTAATAACATGCTTTTATTGTCATAGAGCTTCTTTTTATTGACGTTTTTTGTGTCTAGTGATTCTGATTTTCCATTTATGGTAGTTACATATATCTTCCTTTAAACTAAAGGCAGTAAAAGTTTTCAGTCAATTTGAAGAAAGTTGATAATTTATATTTAAAGAAAGTAAATAGAGAGCAACAACAACAGCAACAAAGAGAAGTTTCTTAAAGACTAAAGTTTGGGAAGCTTTGGATTAGAGCAAAGGCACAAAACTTGTAATTCAAAGGAGAGGAATGTTCTATTCTTCAGCATTCTCCCTCTTGATGGTTTCCATACACACTGGCCCCAAGCTCCTTTTTTATCCATCTGGGCAAAGTGCATGGGTTTGTCTGCCTTCCAAGATCACCATTCGCCTTGTCTAAGACACTGTCAAATAGAAGTGGGCAGAGAATATAAGCACTTTGCATTGCTGCTTGAGTGGACCTCTTCTGCAGAAAAGTGTTTGGTCCAGCTATCTGAGGAGTTCCACTAATTGCCTCATTAGGCAATCTCAACGCAGAAACAATATTTAAGTTCATCAGTGTAACTCCTGGGTATATGTAGGATTTAATAGCAGATGAAGCCAAATGAGCTGAAATGGAAAATTTATTTCTTTTTTAATAAACATTCTTAAATTCTCATTAAAAAAAGACAGAAGACAATTCATGCTTTTCAGCAAGATGTAGTCTTTCTTAAGTTGTAAATGCTTCTGAGCCATTTAGAGAAGCTTTGAAACGTTTTCTGCAAATTAGCCTAACATTTTCTAAGCATGGGATACTTAGTAAGGGCTTTAAGTCCTTCAAAGTTAGATGTACAATATGTGAATCATAATAGCAAAATACACAATTGTATGTAAATTTATGGGTAATGCAAACATTCATAAAGAAGTATTGCCCCTTTTTAATATGGAGGTATCTTTTAATAATTATGTTGAAAATATCCCAAACAAAGGTTTGTTTTATAGTTGTCTGATGTAAGTATTGTCCTCCAAGTCAGTGGACATGAGAATTAACACTCTCAGGGCCAGAAAGATAATCTGCTCCCATCCCTCATGCTTTTTAACTGACCATATAAAGGAAGGGTGATCAAGGACAAAAGTCTCCACAATCCTCTAAAATTCATCTGTTCTGATATTTTGGAATTTCCCTCCATTCCCATCTTATTGTATCTACCTGGCTTCCAGCACCCAGTTACTTCACACCTAAATCATTGCCACAGTCACCAAACTGGCCTCTTGTTAGTCTCTCTCCATTTCTACCACCATCTCAATTTCCTCTCTGTGGAGATTGATCTTCCTGTAGTCCTGTCTCCACCTGTATCTCCTTCCCCTAAAATCTTCTCTGGTTACCCATTGCCTTAGGTTGGAGTCCTACAGCCTTAGTCTTACTTTCATCATGTGCAACGATCAGGCTTCCGCTGGCTTTTCCAGCAGGTTCTTTTTTTCCTAACACTGAACTCTTCTTTCCAGCAAGGTGATACTGGACATTCTCATTCTTCTTCTCCCCAGTGTGTCTTGCTTCCTGGCTTCTGAGGCATTTCTCAGGCTGATTTTCTGCCTTTAGCTTTCCTTCATCTTTTGCATTCCACCATCCATTAAGACACCGCCCAAGTTCTTCTTCCAACCACTGTGACCAAGAGCAAAACCAGTCCTTTAACTCAGCTAAATCTCTCTCAGTGGCCCTTTCTGTGCCATGGATTGCTATTTAACTTTGTATGTGTTTATAGTCAAATCTTTTACATTAGATATGAAGCTGCTAAGATCAAGACCATCTCATAGTATTTGGTGTGCCTTCTGTATAAGAGCTACTTATACACTTATGCACTGGTGTATGGGTTATACAGTTGATTAATCAGTTATGTGCCTTGCTAATTTAGTTTTGTAAAACTATCAGTTGCCATTTTTGGACAACTCTTGGAAACTTCTGAATTTTTGAAGAGATTTCTAGAAAATATATGGTCTATTATAAGAACTAGAGTTTTAAGTTTCTTTTAGTTTTGAGCTTCCATAAACATAGTACAATATAGTGAAAACAGAGATAGTCAGTAAATGTTGAAAGAAAGAACCAATGAATGAGTAACTGGGCACTGAGCTTGATTTTCTCTTCTTGGTCTGCTCCTTAGACCACTTTGTATATAACACCTCTCTATTCTATGCCTACAAAAGTTCATCATAAAATGATTTAATCTTCTTTCTTATGTTTATTGTTTGTGATTTTTGCAATCTTCAGTACCAAATTAGTATTTATAGAAAAATCTTTGATTAATAAAACACTTTGTTTCAATATCATTGCAACCTAACCAATTAAAGACCTTTATGTTCAAAGTGCTAAGGTTGTTACTATCTATCACAAATGTGTATTGGATCCATAAAAATAAAATTACCTATTTTTGGATGGGGTCTGCTATTTGACTCCTTCATTTGAAGATATATGTATGCCCACTACTGGTAGAGGAGTAAATTGATAGGTTCTTTCAGAATATTAAGTTCACAACACAAAACAGTGAACTTTAAAAGGCAGAATCTTTTGATTTCACAATTATATTTAATAGAATTAGAAAATAATCATGGGAGTTCCCATCGTGGCGCAGTGGTTAACGAATCCGACTAGGAACCATGAGGTTGTGGGTTCGGTCCCTGCCCTTGCTCAGTGGGTTAACGATCCGGCGTTGCCATGAGCTGTGGTGTAGGTTGCAGACACGGCTCGGATCCCGTGTTGCTGTGGCTCTGGCGTAGGCCGGTGGCTACAGCTCCGATTCAACCCCTAGCCTGGGAACCTCCATATGCCGCGGGAGCGGCCCAAGAAATAGCAACAACAACAACAACAAAAATTAAAAAAAAAAAAAAAAAAAAAAAGAAAATAATCATGGATGTACACGAAGATTTAGTTTTGAAAATGTTAATCTTGACATTGTTTCAAACACAAATAATTGGAACTTTATAAATCTCTGGTAATAAACTGAACAAAATGGGTAAATAGTATTTGATATCCCACATAATAGAACATGGGCAATGATTAAAAATATTTTTAGGATTTTACATAAGAATTAAAACATGAAAGATCTATGGAAAACTGTATTGTTAAATGAAAAAAAAGCATGTGATAAATAGTATGTGGGCAATGATTGATTTTAATATAAATAAATTATATATATATTATATATATAATTGATTTATAGACCCCAACGTGTTATGAATAGTTATGTTTAGAAGGTACACCTACATGAGAATTGCTTCTAATTTGAATGTATCTGTAGATTTTATATATTTAGAATATATATGATAGTTTATATACATGAGAAATAAAAGCACATGGACATATACTTAAAGTTTTATTATCAAACAACACTTTATTTCTTGGCTCTTTATATTGTGAAACATCATATCTATTACCAAGCAAATAATTTAATAACATTCTGAGAGAAAGGCTATGGCTACAATAACAACTGCTGCTACTACTGCTTAAAATCTTGCCCTCAAAGAGTGTCAAGTTTTTAGCAATCTTATGTGGATCTAGGCAGTCAAATTTAAGAGATAAAAAGTAAAGTTTAAGCACACAAAAGTTTATTTTTTTAACATGGTTTTTTACTGTACCTTTGCAAAAGATAGAGATACATAGATCCTGAAAATATAATTCCAGGGAGAGAATTCTGATACTTGTAACAAATATATTCGAAAATAGAGTTTACTGTAGTTGATAAAAGCCAAGGATCATCTTCCTCTGGGAGGCAGATGGTGACTGTTTTCAACTACCTGGAGGGGCTTTGAGACATGGGGGATTCAATTTTTGCAACTCAGAAATTTCAGATGCAGTCAGGACAAATAAAAAATACTATACATGTCACTTGCTCTTTCTTCTTTTTGTGCCTCTTCTTCTGAATCTTTTTTCTTTTCTTTGGCTCTCTCTTCTTTCATCCTCTGCCTTTTTCATCCTTTGGCCTGCTAGAAATGACTGAGTTAATACCCACCAGAGTGAAATACTCATGCATGACTAAAAAACAATAATTACCCTCCTTTTTCTAACTTCTTATCTTGCTGACATCCTTTATCAAGGTTTAGGTGTGGAGCCCAGTTTTCTCAGAGTGAAGTCACACCTTGATTTTATGTTAGCACTTTGGGAGGGACAGACACTCACTCTCTCCTGCTGCTAGGGGACCATTTTGTATAATGCTTCAATGGATCTATTATCATTTATTTACACTGAACCTGATTCTTCCCAGTCTATGGCTGGCTGTCAGAAGAGAACCTATGTAAATGCACCTTGGGCAGCTCAACTAGAAGGCAAAAATGGAGGTTATGAGGGATTACTCTCATCATCCTATTTTTTCCCCAGATTTACTGAGATATAATTGACAGATAACATTGCATACTGATGATTTGATACATTATGAAATGCTCACCAGGATAAGGTTTGTTAACACATCCTTCGTCTCACATAGTTACCCTTTTGTTTTGTTATGGTGAGAACATTTTTTTTTTTTTGATGTGGATTCTTTTTTAAAAAATGTGGTTGGGGTATAGATGATTTACAATGTTGTATTGGCATCAGGTTTACAGCAAAATGAACTAGTTATACATGTACATATATCCATTCTTTTTTCCTACGTAGGCTATTAGAGAACATTGAGTAAACCTCCCTGTGCTATACAGTAGGTCCTTGTTAGTTATCTGTTTTATATATAGTAGTGTGTATGTGTTAATCTATCCTCCCAATTTATTCCTCCTTCACCATGTTTTCCCCTTTGGTAACCCCAAGTTTGATTTCAAAATCTGTGAGTTTGATTTCTGTTTTATAAATAAGTTCTTTTGTATCATTTTTAATTTTAAGATTTTTATTTTTCTGTTATAGTTCATCTGCAATGTTCTGTCAATTTCTGCTATACAGCAAAGTGATCCAGTCGTATATATATATACACACACACACATATATATATGAAATCCAGTCATATATATATATATATATATATATGAAATCCAGTCATATATATATATATATGAAATCCAGTCATATATATATATATATATGAAATCCAGTCATATATATATATATATATGAAATCCAGTCATATATATATATATATATGAAATCCAGTCATATATATATATATATATGAAATCCAGTCATATATATATATATATATGAGAAAAAGAATGTGTGTGTGTGTATATATATATATGGCTGGATCACTTTGCTGTACAGCAGAAATTGACAGAACATTGTAGATGTATACACACACACACACACACACACACACACACACACACACACACACTCTTTTCCTCATATTATCCTCCATCATGTTCCATCACAAGTGACTAGCTGTAGTTCCCTGTGCTGTACAGCAGGATCTCATTGCTTATCCACGTTTTTAATTATATTCCACATAGAAGTGATATCTATTTGTCTTTCTCTGTCTGACTTATTTCACTTAGTGTGATAATCTCTATGTCCATCCATGTTGCTGCAAATGGCATTATTTTTTATGGCTGAGTAATATTCCACTGTATATATGTACGACATCTTCTTTATCTATTCCTGTGTCAGTGGACCCTTAGGTTACTTCCATGTCTTGGGCTACTGTAAATAGTGCTGCAGTGAACATTGGAGTACAAGTATCTTTTCAAATTATGATTTTCTCCAGATATATGCCCAGGAGTGGGATTGCTGAATTATAAGGTAGTTCTATATTTAGTTTTTTAAGAGACCTCCATACTGTTCTCCACAGTGGTTGTACCAATTACTGTTCCCACCAACAATGTAGGAGGGTTCCGTTTTTCCACATTCTCTTCAACATTTACTATTTGTAGACTTTTTGGTGATGGCCATTCTGACTGGTGTGAGCTGATACTTCATTGTAGTTTTGATTTGCATTTCTCTAATAATTAGTGATGCTGAATATCTATTCATATGCTTTCTGCCATCTGTCTCTCTTCTTTGGAGATCGGCTCTCCTAGCAGCCTTCAAAGTGTGCAATACAGTATTGTTTCCTCTCCTCTCTCTTCTTCATGCTTTGCTAGCATGCTCCTCTCTTAGCCAGGAGGATTAGACCCATTCGTTTAATTGCCCCCACCACCCCCCACACATTGTGGCAGGATTTTTTTTCAGCAGAAAAGACTGCAAGAGATGGTGGTGGGGGCAAAGCAGTCAGAAAAACTGAGAAACAGTATGTTCCAGTTTGGTCTTTTCTAGCTAACTTGAGACAATTTATAATATTGTGAATGCCACAAAGAGAGTAAATGGCCTTAGAAAAAGGAGACAGGTGGAGAAACAAGAAGGGATGATGTAAGAAGCCTTGAGGGTGCACCTCTAGGATTTCCATTTGTATGATAAACGGGAGAGTCAGAAATATTATACTGTGCTAGCCCCATGAACAGGTGACTAAATGTAGCAATTACCTTGAAAATAAAAGGGAGTCTCTTGCTATTAACAATAGACAAGGAATAGCATTCAAATGACAAAAGCTATAGCATATTGAGCCAATTTTCTTTGTAAGTTGAATTCACTCAGCTCAACACTGTTTGCCTTCCACCTGAATCTTTGCTTTCCTGCTGACACTATGGGCCATCTCCCCGCAGTGGTTGAACTTGAGTGTACAGACTCAGAGCTCACTGGTGGAATAGAGTTGTTCTACTTTTGCAGAGGGCCTTATGGGCTTCATTTAGCCTTTGAGAATTCCTGTGCATTGCTGGGAAAACTTAGGGTTAATATCTCCTGCATTGAGAACGGTGTCACTTAGTCTCTTAGTCCACCTATTTACACAGCGGGCAGCTTTGCATTTGGTTGTAAAGAGGAAATGCCCTGGTAGGTTTTCCTTCTCTGCAGAGAAAGTGTGCTTCCAGCCTTTTGTGGGTCAGACGGAAAGCAGAGTGGTGAACTGAGGGGAAAGGGACTCCCAGGTGTCCTTGCCCATAGCCCCTAACTAATGAGAAGCCAGAATTCATCAGGGTCTGCAATAAATATTTAACCATGCTTTGTTCTAAATCAAACTGATAAGTGTTGATATATTCTTTATGTTGTTTACAAATCTGTTTACTTTACTGTGATTTTTTTTTTCTTCTGGAGACGTAAACTATTGTTTTCCTTAGTTGCTTCAGGCATCTCCCATTAGGCTCTGAAGGGCCACATGTTTTCTAAGATCTCTGCCTGCTCACTGGGGCTGAGTTTGGAAAAGTACTTGAGGAAGAAGGCTGTAAAAGAAATGAATACAAAAGGATGAAGGTCGTCAGTAGAGCACCTAGTTCTGGAGGTGAAGTGAGTCAGAAACTGTTCAGAAAAAGCAAAGTGGAAGCCAGTGCTTTGATATTATTTTGACTATCTCAGACATGGTGTTTGAGGTTAAAGCAAAGCCCAGTTTGCTCATGGATGGCACTATTGGACCTGATGGCATTAAGCAGTCCATATGATTTGGGGGAGTGATAAATATAGAGGTTCATTGCTCTTGCACAAAATCATCATTGTTATTTTAAACTTAAGTTTCATTTGAGCTGAAAGAAGTGTCCATTGCCTGGAAAGAACTGCTGTAGCTTAGGCCGGCACCCATCAGCAGGAATACCTGCCAACTGCTTTCCTTGGGGAGCAGTTCTGGGTCCTTGGGAAAGTACAAATTTTATTTTATTATGTTAGCTGGCCAGAGTCCTTGTTTAAAGGGAGCAATGGTGGATATGGGAGTGGTTTGTTTTGTTTAGAATGGCAGTTCACAAACTTCAGTGTGTACACAGATCACCTGGGGAGCTTGTTAAAATGCAGGCTCCAGGGAACCACCCCAGAGACCCTGACTCAGTGGGACTATAGTGGGACCAAGGGATCTGCATTTTTAACCAGGACTCTGAACAATGCTTGTCAAAGGTTGTGCAGACCACACTTTGAGAAACATTGGTTTGTGAATTTTCAATCAGGGTTATCTCAGGGAAAAAAATCTCCTCCGACTTATAAACAGAAATCCACTTATACAGCAAGATTTTTTTAGCCTAGTTGAAGTCTGGCAGAATGGTGATGTTCTCAGTACAGCCCTTATCAAGAGATGTCAGGGCAAAAGCTTCATATTTTTGCTTCAAAAACAAGTTAAGTGTTGAGTTTGGGCATCTTTTTCCTCCTCTCCCTCCTGAATTCAGAGTGTTCCAAGGCTGCATGATTTGCCTGGCCATTGAAGACTTCATCTTTAGATGCAACTCTGTCTGGCCATGGGACCTCCTTCCAAGTATAGGATCTCTCGGCAATGGGAAATGGAAGGGTGGAGTTCCAGATTTTTCCTCCTGAATTACTTGATATAGAATTTTTTTTTTTTGTCCAAATAACCCAAGTGATACTCCTGTACCTTCTAGTTTCTTTGGTACTCAATTTTATTTATTTATTTATTTATTTATTTATTTATTTATTTATTTATTTATGTCTTTTTAGGGCTACACCCATGGCGTATGGAAGTTCCCAGGATAGGGGTCCAATCAGAGCTACAGCTGCTGGCCTACACCACAGCATAGCAACGTGGGATCCAAGCTGCATCTACGACCTACACCACAACTCAGGGCAACGCCAGATCCTTAACCCACTGAGCGAGGCCAGGAATCGAACCCGCAATCTCATAGTTCCTAGTCAGATTCATTTCCATTGCGCCATGACGGGAACTCTAATACTCAATTTTATTTAATGGAAAATTATACAGTGGCAAAGGAAATCAGAAAACTTGTGAAAGTTTTAGCATACAGAGACATTTCTTAGGTGGATGCTGTGGAGTATTTGTGATATAGTAGCTTTTTATGGAAAGATCCATGGCCTTAAAAGCTGAGGCCCCAGGTTTATATGTTAATAAAAAGCAGTCAGGGAGTTCCCGTCGTGGTGCAGCAGAAATGAATCTGACTAGGAACCATGAGGTTGCGGGTTCGATCCGTGGCCTTGCTCAGTGGGTTGAGGATCTGGTGTTGCTGTGGCTCTGGTCTAGGCCGGCAGTTATAGCTCCATTTAGACCTCTAGCCTGGGATCCTCCATATGCTATGGGTGCAGCCCTAAAAAAGGGCAAAAGACAAAAATAAATAAATAAAATAAAATAAAAGGCAGTCAGCCTCTTTAAGGACTTTTACTCTGGGGAGAATATGCACATGCTACTGTATCCTCATCCCCATCATGAGCTGCTCGACTCTGAGGAAGTCACATTCCCTCTCAGAGCCTCCATTTCTCAACTGTAAATCAAAGATTGTAATAATCTATGATATAGGTAATTGTAAGGATAAAAGAAAGTGGGTATCATTTGAACCTATTTTCTCCCATTCTGTAAGTTGTCTTTTTGTTTTCTTTTTGGCTTCCTTTGCTGTGCAAAAGCTTGTCATTTTGATCAGGTCCCATTGGTTTATTTTTGCTCTTATTTCTGTTGCTTTGGGAGACTGACATGAGAAAATATTCATAAGGTTGGATTCTTAACCCACTGCACCATAGCAGGATCTCCTTATTCATCTTTTTATTTAGTGTTCCTCAGAATAGGGAGAGAGGCATCATAAAAGCAATGGCTATGCAAGTGAATGGTTTATTCTAAAATCCAAGGCCTGCAGATTTTTTGTAAAAATGTATATTCTTGGGATGACCACTGTATCACTAATATCAGGCCCTCTCCCTCCACCCTGGACCAAAACCAGTGCCCATGACAAAGCAGACCAGGTCAAGGTGAAAATAACAGGAGGTCTCTAGGTCTGAAATTGCAGGTGAAGCAAACTCTACCCTGAAAAATACAAAGTCCTAACTTTTCATTCACATCAGCTTATTCCCTAGTACTCTTCTCCTCTGTCTCTGGAGAGTGTAAACCTCTGGAAGATTGGAGAGTGATATTATTTTTCCAGTGAAGATGTAGCACATGCCTGAAAAATTCTTTTTTTCCATGGAGAGTTCCTGTTGTGGCTCAGCGGAAACAAACTCAACTAGTATCCATGAGGATGTGGGTTTGATCGCTGGTCCTGCTCAGTGGATTAAGGATTTGGCATTGCCGTGAGCTGTGGTGTAGGTCACAGACGCGGCTCGGATCCTGTGTTGCTGTGGCTGTGGTGTAGGCTGGCAGCAGTAGCTCAGATTCAGCCTGAAGCCTGGGCACTTCCATATGGTGCAAGCGTGGCCCTAAAAAGAAAAAAAATATTTTTTCCGTATTTTTATTTATTTTAAATTGAGATATAATTGACATATAATTATATTAGTTTCAAGTGTGCAACACAATGATTCAATATTTGTGTATGTTGTGAATTGATCACCACAAGTCTAGTTAACATCTGTTACCACACATAATTATTTTTCTCTATGATGAGTACTTTTAAGGTTTATTCTCTCAGCAGCTTTGAAATGCATGACACAGTATTGTTAACTTTAGTCACCATACTGTACATTACATGTCCAGAACTTATTTTATAACCGCAAGTTTTCGCATTTTGACCACCTTAACCCATTTGGCACTTCCCCCTCCACCCAGCCTCCACCTCTAGCAACTACCAGTCTGTTCTCTGTATCCATGAGTTCTCTTTTAATTTTTTTAGATTCCACTTATAAGTGAGATCATATGGTATTTGTTTTTCTCTGTCTGACCTGTTCCACTTAGTGTAATGCCCGCGAGGTTCATCCATGTTGTTGTAAATGGCAGGATTTCTTTCTTTTTTATGGCTGCCTAACACTATAATATATATAAATATTCCACATTTTATTTTATTTTATTTATTTAATTTTTTAATTTTTTGTCTTTTCTAGGGCTGCACCTGAGGCATAAGGAGGTTTCCCAGACTAGGGGTCTAATTGGAGCTGCAGCTACCAGCCTATGCCAGAGCCATAGCAACACCAGATCCGAGCTGTGTCTGTGACCTACCCCACAGCTCAAGGCAACGCCAGATCCTTAACCCACTGAGCAAGGCCAGGGATTGAACCCGCAACCTCATGGATCCTAGTTGGATTCATTAACCACTGCACCATGACGGGAACTCCAATACTCCACATTTTCATTTGCCAATGGACACTTGGGTTGTTTCAAGAATTCTTAACTTTAATCCGACCTCTCATTCCTTGATCTCATGACTATAGTCTATTGGACTGAAAAAACTAGAGGATATGGAAAAGTCCAGTATTCAGTCCTCTGAACACCAGCTCTGCATCTTTGTGTATAAGAGAAAGAAATTTCTGGCCAGTTCCTTAGTCAAGCCAGCATACCACTGTGACTCAAACTTATTTTTTCTCCATCCCAGTTATGATACCCTCTTTCTGTGACAACCTGCTACCCATTCATAGCAGAGTTTTATGATAGTGGTGCCTCTGATAGCTCTTGGGGCAGAGGAGGTGCTTAGCTGCAGAGCTAGATTTTCTCTCTCTGTACCTTGGCGCCGTGGTTGTCCCACACCAACACTCCTACCTAGCCTGTACTCTTCCTCCTGGCCCTGTCCCTCTCTGACTACACAGCCTTTGGCACATTAGAAAAATTTGTGGGCTCTCAGTTACCTATTCAAAAAGACAATCTATCTAAGGGGCTTGGCACATAGAAGATGCTCATCAAATCTATCTTGTCCTTAGTGAATCCTTTTCTGATCACTTGGCTGTTAAGGGATAGTCCTCCTCTGAACTCTGAATGGTTACCTGTATTCATGCACCTCAAATATCACAAATCCTTGGTGTAATAAATGTCCCATAAGGGAAACTGAAAAATCTTTTATACACTTTTCACATGTATGCTATTTATTTGCAGACAAGTTTGTTTTAATCTCATACAAATAGAAATAGTAACAGTGGGGGCCCTCCCTTGGTATTCTTGGGGCTGTGACCAGACTCTGTCCTTTAGCTGTCAACACTAGCCATCCCAAAGGGGAGCTAGCCTTAGACCCCCCCATTTATGGAATCCCATTTATTCCATTCTCTGTGCAGTCTTCGATGTCACAGAAACCCAGATGTTTAATAACATGTGTTTTTGAAGCTGTTGATAATGAAATTGTGGAATGGAAAGTCTCTCTGTTCCAGACCTGGTCTTATTCAACATCCTGCCTGCAACCCCCCGCCACACTTCATTTTTATCTGCCATGGTAAACGTGCTGAGGATACCTGTGGACAGACACCCAGGCCAGGAAAAGGCAGTATTTGTGTAGTTGTCTTCTAATAAGGTCAAAAGCTCAATGTATTATACAGCTCTGCGGGCAGCCAGGCTCATTAGAGCAGGAGTGGGCTGTGAGGTCTGTGTAGGATATTCAGAGGCAGGGGTTTGATTCGGGGTCTGTGCTTAGTGGGTGTCTGGGAGTCTCTCTGCAGAACTTGAATTGGGAGTGGGGGGAGCACCGAAGAAGCTGAGCACCCGGGAGCCCTCAGGGCCTTTGCCCTTCTGAATCTAAGGTTGGATTTCTCTCCTGTGTTAGCTAAAGCTGGAAGCAAAGCAAAATGCAATGACTCTGGTGCTATTTGTAAACCCCTGGTCTCTCCCCTTTACCAAATCACTGCTTTCCAGGTTGGCAGTGGGTTTTCCTGCCGAGCATAGACTACTGAGGGCAGGTGAGCAAGGGCGTTGGGCAAGAGGAGAGCCAGCAGGTTGTATTTTGGTGCACATAATGAATAGTGTGAGGCAAGGAGCTCAAGGCCAAAGCCTGACAGGCTGACAGGCCTGATTGTCATTTGCATGAGCCGAGCTCGGCAAGTGGAAGTGACTGAGAGAGTGATTGATTTGTTTTGCTGAGGCTCCTTTGTGGTCTTCTGGGTGGATTTCTGGCCCCACCTCTCAGCCTCAAAGCCCTTGCTTTGCCTGCTGTTGCTGTTTTATTTGGGGGTAATGAAAATTTGTTATAAGCCTTCCCTTTCATCTGTACGTGGCAGGCTGTCACAGAGAAACGAGCCATTCTGCAGTCTCACTCCTGTCCAAATTGCTAAATGTTTTTTTTCCAATTGCTTCCCTAATGGGCCGGGATAATGGAAGCGGCATGCTCTTTGCCCACGCCGGAGATGCCAGCGCATTTGTCCAACGCACATGTGTGGTGGGCACCAGGCCCCTCTGTCCATGGCTGGCCAGTCCCTGGCAGCTGAGGGCCAGCTCGTGCACCTGCCCCTTGCCCTGGAAGCCACTAGGGGCTCAGCACCCAGGGATGTGGCCCCTGGTCTGGCCCTCGCAGCTCAGCCCTCTCTGCAGGTGAGGCTCTGCCGAAGGGGGCGGGTGATCCAGGCCAGAGCTCCAGACCCAGAACCACTAATGGACCAGCCAGGCTAGTTTTTTATGGACTCCAGTTGCTGCTTTTCAGAGGGGCGGGCCCCAGAGCTCCCCACGGCCGGCTGTTCCGTGGGCTGGATGCTCAACTGTGGCTGACCCACAGCTTTATGAGCCTAAGTGCTTATCCAGGAACAGAAGTGAGGAGGTTGTGTGTGATAAGAAAATAATTTGCCAAAACTGCAACAATAAAGAGGGCCTGGTGGGATCTCTTATGGTATGAATAGCCCCAAGCAGCTGCAGATTTCTCTCTGCTTTCACAATTATTTTCATTTTTATAACAACTAAAAGCTAAATGCCTTGTACAAGCCTGGTGAATCTTGCTTCAGCTTCCAACCCAACATTTCTTTTTTTCTTTCTGGGAATCTTAACATCCACACAGCCTGGACAGAATGTTCCTTGGCATCATGGCTTCAGCTGGTCTGCTCCTTGGCCCACTGACAAGTGCTGCATAGCTTTCTCTAATGTTGCACACCCCCAAACAATCCCCTCACACAGAGCTCCAGTTGCACCCTCTGGGGCTCTGGAACAGGTGCTCCTATTACAGAATTCTGGAGGCTGGGAGCTCTTCATCAGAAACCAGTGCCTTGTAAATCACAGCAGTTGCTCCGTTGACAGGGGACAGGCGCTTCACTTGAGCACGAATGAAGCAAGCACATTCCTGCCTCTTCTGCTTCCTGTATGCAGAAGGCACCTCTAGCACTTACTGAGTATCCCCATATTTCTTTTTGGGGTACTGAGTGTTACAATTAGTCACATTTATTAAACATCCTTTACAAGCAAGTACCAACACTAGGTACCTAGGCTATATTATGTAGAAGATTGGCCTTGGAGTTGGACAGAAGAGGTCCAGCTCTTGGCTGCATCAGGAAGTAGCTGTGTGGCCTAAATTCCTATCTCCTCTAGAACCCACCTCACTGCACTATAGGTGCTACTATTAAATTAAATGAGAAAATAAACATAGAGCCTCTGAGAGGGTACTTGGCACCTTATTATTAGCACTTGATACATGTTAGCTATAATTACTACATTTATTTTTTTCTGAGCACTTTCTGTCTACTTGGGAATATACATGTGCAACATAGAATGCTAGCAAGAGACAGCGTGTAATAAAGGAATATACTAAGTGAGTGATGAAGATAACAAAAGCTGTGGTAGAGGTAGAGGCCATCACTTAGGGATGATTTCCCAAATTTATCTCATGATTAGACTCTCCAGGGGCATTTATTAGAGCCACCAATTCCAGGACCCTCTCCTAGAAATTATGATTCATTCAATCAAGGCTGGGCCTTGGAATCAGTTTAGAAGCCTTTATGGCTATGAAGACATTTTTACAAAGATGATCCTAGAAGAACATGGTCCAGAAGATGTACTATATGAGCCACAAGTGTACTTCAAATTTTCTGGTTACAATATTTCAAAAAAGTAAAACAAGAGGTAAAATTAATATCAATTTTAATTTTATTAAACCCAATATATTCAAAAGGGTATGATTTTAACACGTAATCAGAACAAAAAATTTTAAGAGATGCTTTGCATTCTTTTTTTCAAATTAAGTTTTCAAACTCTGGTGTGTTTGAAAACTTACAGCACATCTCAACTGGGCCCCTAAAATATCATCACAAATACTCAATCGTATTTAGATCTTATAAAATTGGCAGTCGAAAAAAACAGATTTGTATATCCAAGTTATTGCAGATATGTTTGAAAGTTTCCCAGTAACTGAATTGAGTATTCATTTTTAAATAGTTAAATTAAAATTAATAATTCAGGTCTTCTGTCCCAATAGCCATTTTTCAGTGTTTAGGAGCCATGTTGTGGCTAGCTGGTGGCTACCATACTGGACAGTACAAATTTAGGCAGTTGATAATTCATTAAGATAGATTATAGTCGAGATCCTTTGCCCCTTATTATGCCCAGACTTTAAATGGAGGGAAGATGTATTAAGGGAGGAGAGCAGTCAGAGAGCTAAGCGTTCAGTAGGAGCAGAAGTTTTATGTCAGGAGCAGGGGCAAGTGATGCTAGTGGAGGAATGAAGACCAAAATTTAGGTAGGTGTTGTCCTGAGCAAGGAGTTCAGAGTTTATTGAATAGGCAATGGGAGTCAAAAATGGTTTTTGAGCAATAGAGTCATGTAGGCAAAGCACATTTCAAAATTAAGTTCCCTGGATTTACTGGAACAGGTAAGAGACTGGAAATGGAAGAATTAATTGATGTTAATAATAATAGAAAGGGACTTACATGAAAAATACAATAAAATGAAAATTGAATGTTTCTGGGGGAGAGATTAGGAGAAGAGGAAGAAATCCAGGATGCTTTTTAAGGTTTTTTGTTTGTTTGTTTTTGTTTTTCTTGTTTGTTTTTTTAAGTGTGGTAATGAATATGATGTTGCAAATAGGGAAATCTGGAAAGAAAGTTGGTTCTGGAGAAGATTTGGATTCAGTGTTAAGCTGTCTAAATAGATGACTTCACACTGTAGTTAGCCTGTGTATAATACAGAATAGAGGGTAAAGATGTAAACCTTGGAGAATGTCAAGGACAAAGATTCAGTACATAGGAGCAAGGCATCAGTAGTGGAGAAAGAGAACCAGAAGTCCAGTGCCATGAAAGTCACAGAACAAGAAAGGAGTGGTTAGTAGTGGGGTATGATAAGGCCAGAGGGAATCATGACTGAGAATTAGGAAACCAACAAAAATATGGAGAGAACAATTTCAGTAGAATGATGGGGAGTAGAAGTCGTATTGTCAGGAGCAAGGGAGAGAGAATGTGATATGAAAATAGAACTGCATCAAGAGCTTGAGAAGTTACTAGGAGGTTGTAGATTTGATTTCTGGACTCAAGAGACCACTGGGCACATGTTTCACCCAAAGTCACTAATCTGATGGAAGGGATTTCAGCCAGAGAGGAAGGCAGGGAGAGGATATCATCTAGGGAGTAAATGAGCCTTTCAGTCTTTGCTAACTTACACTATTGGCCTTGTCTCTGCATGAGGCAGTTCTTCCTTAAGTTTTCAGTTGTCCATCACAACTTATCAAATCCCCCAGGAAGTTTTGTAAATCTGCTTTCTCTGTTATTAAGTTTATCTTTCTCATTCATAAAAGTAAATGTTTCCTATATAGTTCTCACAATAAGATTCCAAAGTTCCCTTTTATTGTATTCATCCATCCATCCATTCTTTCTATCAACAGTTTTTATAGCTTTCTCATGGCATACCCTGTTCCAGAAATTCAAGCTACAGTAATGATAAAGACAGAAAAACTTTCTTTTTTCAAGGAGCTATTATTATAATGGAAGAAAAGATGATAAGCATACAGTATAAGATAATTAGGTCTTGCGATTGGGGAGCTAGTTTAATTCAGGTGATAAGGAAAGCCTTTTGAAGGAGGTGATATTTTGAGTTCCTCCCTGAGTAACAAGTTAACAGTGAAGATCTAGGGTAGAGGTTGGGGATGGAAAACAAGTGCAAAGGTCCTAGGTAGATGGAGCATAGCTTAAAATGTTCAAGGAGCTGAAGGAAAGCTGGTACAGCTGGAGCATAGTGAGCAAAATGAAGATGATGGGAAATTGACTTCTGAGAGGTGGGTATGGCCAGGTCATGTAGAGCCCGAAAGCCAAGGAGTTTGAACTTTAAGTGTGATAGGAAGCCATTGGAGAGCTTTAAGAGGTGAAATGTCTGTTTATGTTTGTAAAAGATAATCCTGGGAATTTCCATTGTGGCTCAGCAGGTTAAGAACCTGACATAGTGTCTGAGAGGATGTGTGTTTGATTCCTGGCCTCGATCAGTGGGTTAAGGATCTGGTGTAGCTGCAAGCTGCAGTGTAGCTTGCTGATGTGGTTTGGGTCCTCTGTTGCTGTGGCTGGGGTGTTGGCCAACAGCTACAGCTCTGATTCAACCCCTAGCCCAGGAAATTCTATATGCCACAGGTGCAGCCCTAAAAAGAAAACAAAAGAAAAAAAAAAAAAGGAAAAAAGAATACTGGCCACATGGATTAGTGGATAGGGTAATGACAAAAGTATACTCCATTGGAAGGTTGTAAGAGGGAGGATGACATGATAGCTTGAATTGCCTAGTGGGGCATGGATTATGGCAGAGCTAGGGGACAGAGTAAAAGCTGAGAGGACATTATGTTGCTGTCATTAGGGTAGGAAAGACATGAGGATTTATGCTGGGGAAGGAGCAGCAGAGGTGAGGGAAGTAGACAGATAGGAGATTTACTTTGGAGGAAGAGCCAACAGTACCGGCTGAAGGATTGGATGTCCGCAGTCAATAAGGAGCCTAGGGTGTTTTATTTTAGCAAATTGATTGGATGGTTGTTATCTCAGGATACAACTCCATGACAAATGCTCTAAGCATTGTGATCTTTGTACTGCCATTACCAAGAGGGGCTTATTGTTTCCAGAAAATCAACCGGGGTCCTTAAAACTAAAGGCATAAGTGGGAAAAAAGATACCAAATGAGTGATAGTCATATGGAAGTTCATTAAGCTGTATCAATATTTGTTAATATTTGAAAATATCTATAATAAAATGTTTTTTTAAAAAACAGAATGACATAATGTCTTTCAGCCAGTAAATGCCAATTAGAGAAATAAGAGTTTTTCCCCTGATTTTTGAAATAAATGCCCACTGAAGAGATTGCTTGAAGTACTAGGTGAAAAAGTTCCTCCTTGGCCTACTGAGGCATTTTCAAGGGCATACTGCAGCTATGGTTTAACAGGTTCATATGCTGCACCCCAGCTCGTGTCTGGAAGGGAGAAAATTAATAGCAGGGGAATTAAATGGCTACCAATTTGTGAGCACCCAGTCCTAATACGTTTATTGATTTTGGGTTCCAGTTTAGTGCTTGAGCTGTCTCTATCCATCAAACTTTCCACATAAGGGCATAGATCATCCTGGAGGGGGGAGGGTTGCTGGAACCACCAGGGCTGGAGTTGGAAATTTAGAGACCATGGGTTCAAATCCACACTCCATGCAGATCCACTTGATACCCTGAGTAGCAGTCTATTGCTTTGGCATTCCTGATAAAGATAATATTGATTACTAATTTCCTTTTAGTATATTTACACAAAAGATGGATTTTAAATCACAAAATCAAGTGGCAAAATGACACCCATTTCTAGCATTGCCAGCATTTAAAAAAAAAAGACCACACACACACAATAAAAGGTTCTTCCTAATTTTCACATTGCTTTATGTCTCAAGGGATGTGTTAGGATGGGTGGATGAGAGCTTAGAGAAATATTGTCTACAGAAAGACATTAACAGTTTCCTCAGGTGGGTCCGGAATGCTCTGTGCATTAGGATGAATAAGAACATTTCCCAAGTCCTTCTTCTAATGAAACTGTTTGTTCTTGTGAAAGTTCTTGACAGTGAGGAGATTCAGGAAATTATAACATTAAGAGGTAATTAGTGAAGATGTATCTCTAAATGAAATATGGTAATTAAAAATGCAATGTAAAACATTAATGCCATTTTTGAGGGGTTGAGGTTGTGATTAAAACAATCTAAGATCCGGGTGATCATCGTGGAGTTATACTTGTCAATGGCAAAATAGTTTTGTTTTGATTTACTCCTAGTATACTAGACACACCTCATGAAGTTATGAGAAATGTGGTTATATCCTTTGTACCAAATTGGCCCTGGTATAATATTCCTTGATATTTAATCAGGAACATTTCTTACCCTCAGTGAACCAAGTTTGCTTGGGGTAAAATGTTTGTCAATACCTATTAAGAATCTTAAAAAATGTTTTAAGACTGGATCACTCTTTGATTCAAGTAATTAGAGATATGACCAAAGATCTAAAATAAGGATAATTAATGGAATATTGTCTATGAAAAAAACCTGGCAACTAAATTTTTTTTTTTTTTAGATTTCTATTAGATGACTTGTTGAACAAGTTATGGTGTGTATACACAATGGAATAGAATATAGTCATTAAAAATGTGCAGTGAGGGAGTTCTCTTGTGGCAGAGTGTGTTAAAGATCTGGTGTTGTCACTGCATTGGCTTGGGTGGTTGCTGTGGCATGGGTTTAGTCCCTGGCCTGGGAACTTCTGCATGCTGCAAGTGTAGCCACAAAAAGAAAATGTACAGTGAGTACAATGAATGATTATTGACATGGGAAATTTTTCCTGTTGTAATTATAGTATTAAGTAATAAAGAAAGTTCTGAAAGTGTGCATACATATAAATATATTGCTCAAATATGTAAAAAGAGAAGACATATTTATAATAGGCATATATAGATAATACACCTATGTCTATAAACATATATATATATATATCTGGTATGAAGGACGTATACCAGAGAGTTATTGTAGCAAATGGAATGGTAAAATTATAGGTGGATTTTTCTTTATGTTCCAAATTTTTGAAAATGAGCAGTTTTACTTTTACAATAAGAATATTATTATGAATTTTAAAAATGCTATTGACATCACCATAAAGACAATATTGTACAGTCAAGCTTTGGATGAACTACCCCGAAATTGTACCTTTGTCATGTGAGCCCTTGTGTATGTATCCATATGTGTTTCTTTTTAATGTCAGAATTTTGTGAGACAGATTGATGCCTCATCTCTGCAAAGCCAGTTCCACTTGCTCAAGGAGAATATTCCTTGTTTATGCTTCAGGCAAAACAACTAGATTTTTTTTTTTAAACCTCAGGTCTATTGTGAAAATGAGCCATCTGTGGCAGCCGTGGTGTTTTTCCCAACCTAATAGCACCTTTCATACTGAACTCTTGGGCTTTTCCAGGCACTTCTGACAGCTGTGGAATGATTATGTACATTTTTTATCTAAACTGGCATAAGATGGTATACTGAGAAATCTTGCATATGTATGTAGTGTGGGGAATGGAAAATGAGAATAGAGCAATCCCCGTGGTTTGGTTTGTCGAGTGCCCCATGGAAGACCATCTCTGCTGAGATGCCTGGTTGTGGTTCCATGTCTTCATGACATATCTTCCTTACTTTAGAAGTGGAAGGAAAGTCTTCCTTATCAACATTTTCTAGAAATATGTTAGTGTTGGGCACATAGTAGGTACACAGGAAAAGTTTTATTTTGTGAAAGAACGAATGAATATTCAGTTGAGGTAACCGTTCCTTTAGGTGATTGGGGATGCACCTTTCTACCTACCCACTTGCATCAGTGAGGAGCAACAGAAAAGGAGGCAGGGCACCCATCATCCTTGTAATCTGGGGATAGGCACATGGAGATGCCCTAGATATTTTGAGCAACCCAAGGATTATCAATTTTTCCCATCTATGAAAGCAAACATTTGCCATCACTGGTGTTATTTTATTAATATCCCATCCTCATGGTTTCTCCAATTAGACTTGTTTCTTATAAAAGTTATGAGGAAAGGTTCACCACAGGTTTCGAAATATAGCAAGAAAGAAACAGGGCAAATTTTGTGGCAAAGGAGGTTCCAAGCAGTCCTCCGTGTATAGCCCAGGAGCTTCTCCTGGTAGAGCCATTTTCCTGATGCTGTATTTCCAGCTCCCCTGCATCCTTAGAGTTCTGAATTTTGGCAGCCTTCCCTTTGATAGAAGTAATCTGAAAGTAACTCTTGCTCATTTTCCTTGGCTTGTCAGTGTCACTCTGTACATCACGTAGCAGTTGAAATCATGGATCATGTGGATCTCCCTACCGCCCCACCTCCGGGACAGCTGGAGAAATGCATAAGGCAGCCTAAAGCTTAAACCCAAGTTTCCTCTGCTGGCTCGGCACTTCCACTTAATAGTGAAATATATCTTTGACAGTCCACAAAAGTATCCCTTCTGGGCCTTCTTTGTCTAAACTTAATATTTCCTGTATTAAGTCTTATAACAATCATCACAAGGAAGGTTGAATGCTAAAGAATTCAGAATCAATTAAGACTCCACCAGGAAATCAAAACCTTCTGTTAAGCTGTAAAATGCTGTGGGATGAATTGGTGTCACCTGATAATATTGCACCAGAGATGTATTATAAAGCCTGATACTCAAGGCCAAGTGTCTTTTTGTACAAAAGCTACAATCCCCTCACCATGTGAAGTTTATCAGTGCTAGAAGAAAAGAAATAATGAGTGATTATAAAGCATCTTAAATGATGGTTCTTTTCACTAATATTGATAGAAAAGATTCCTCATCCATGTGATCACTTTCGCTGCTCTTTAGAAAAAGATTCCACAGTGACAATGGGAAGGCATGGACATCTGTGGTTAGTCACGAGTGTCTAATAGTGGTGTTCTTTTCTTTTTGAGTGTACGTCCAAGATTAATGGCTATAGATTGGAGTAACTACAGGACCTCAGACAGTGAAGACCAGAAGAACTCACAGTGGCTGAACACAAGGTCAAAGTCTAGATGGGTAGTCACAATACCTAAGTCTCATAAAACAAGAAACATTTACCTTTAAATCAGTAGGTGAGCAGAACCAAGAAATTTTTACAGAAAAATAAAAGTTTTCCATGAGAATTCCTAATGAGCCATAAAAGTTATGCTAAAAAGACAGATGCCCAATTTACACGTATGTACCTCTCCATCTAGAAAGTTTCAGAAGAAACAAATTGAGGGCAGTGAAGAGGCAGGGAACATAATTCTGAATGTTCCCAGATTTAGGAACTCTGAGACACGAGCAGTTGATGTCAGGGGAAAATAAAATGCACTTTTATTTAAAAAGGAATGTGTTCTTTCACCAATTGTTAATCATTGCTTTTGTGTTATTTTATGTGAGGTTTAGAGATGGGACCTCCAGGTCCCTTCCACATACCCGACGGAAGAACATGAGACATGTATTACTAGCTCAGAGGCTGTGATTGCTAAATGCTTGTCCATGTTTCCTGGGCTAAGGCCTTTGTTAGCCTGGCTTGACTGTTTTATTTGGGGGTGGGGGGGGCTTGCTTTTCCTTTAATGGGCCAGGCTTTGTTTTTATTTACACTTCTGGGAAGGACCATTTGGCTCACATGAACCTTTGCTGGTCTCTGTTAATGGGGCAGGCATGTTTGGGGCTGGTAGGTAATTTTAGCAGTATAGAGGTGGTTAATTCCATTGCCAGGGATGTTGAACTCTCTACATGGTCAGTTTGCTGTGTGCTCACTCGGTGTATATACACAGAGCACACTGCAGAAATACGTTACCTACTCTCAACGCAGCATGCAAGCTGTTAGCAATCTTCTTTACATTACCTGAGGCCCACTCCATCACCCCTTTCACTTAATATGATAGATTGCAGGACGTAATATAGAAAAATGTAGTGTGTGTGGCATATAAACTCACAGTGCATATCGGATTTAATATAAAATGCACAGAAGCCACTCTGTAATACATAGTCAAAAAGACTGCAAGCTGCTGTATTGATGCTGTGCCCAGTTCAGGAGAATAAGGCAGGTTTCCATTGCCAGAAAAGAGCCTAGTATTCAATTTCTCATCCAGTATAGAGTATAAATAAAACATGGTGTACGGTAATACCAAACTGCATGAAATGATTTCCCTTAGTACATAAACTTATAGCACCCCAGTCTTTGCTTCAAGTTGAATTTTCCCAGTTCTCTCAGATAGCAATAGGGAATTATATGACCTTCTACAGCAAGAACTTCCCACTTAACAGATTCTAGGGCTCCACTGGGCCTCACGCTAATGGACAGCCATTAACTATCTTTGAGCTCCCCAGAATTCCCTGGAGCTTTGCAAGCGGAGTTCCTGGATCTCTCTAGAGTTGGAAGTTGACAGGCAGCTGTCAGTCAATTGGAAATTTCTTAAAGTTATACCCTGTAGCAAATAAAAGGGCTCGGTGTTTATAATGAGGAAAGATTATTGTGCCAACACTAATATGATTTAATAAAAATATTAACTCAGTAGATGCAGTCTTCAGGCCTAGTCCTCCACATATAAATCCGCATGTAGTATGCATTTCCTCGTATTTATGGAGAGCTATTGATTAATGTTGCTTTGCAGTTCTTGAAGATGGTCAATTCTGCTTCCATAACTATACGTTGAAATGGGTAGCTCTTCCTTATAAAAGTTCCCAATTTCTGTGAGAGTGTGAAAATTAGACAACCAAAGACAATTAAAAAATATATTAATATTATCACTTTCATAGGGTTATATCAAGAGGACTAATGCCAGAAACTTCTGAGATTAGTTTTATCTTTGTTTTTCCTTCAGTGTCTTGGGTAATTTACTAAATTGTTATATTTGCCTCTTTCTCCCTGTGGTGTGCCTGGTAAATTTGTGCCTGCTCTACATGGTCCATTGGTTTAAGTTTGGTTGGTATTTAACATCTAGAAATCAGAAGTTTGGTAGGAAAACAGCAGTGTTTTCCTTAGAGCTTATGCAGAGATGTAAATCGATCACACTCTTTTGAGAACAACTCTCAAAACTGTCTGTGAAGCCATGGTAAAGAGGGAATTTTAAGTGGCTATTGCTATCCTTCTTTAATCTAGGGGATTAGAGTACAATGTCTTTCACCTTTCATATCACAAATCTTTTGTCATTCCTGACTCTTGAATATAGGAAATAGATATCTTAAGAACTGTCCTTTCAAATCTGGGACTTTCACTGACAGAGCAGATAAAGGACACAGATGAGTACTGAGAGCCTGATCATTATGCTGACTTGTTGCTGATAACACCAGCCAAAAGATCCACTTAATTAAAGTCATGGCCTTTTTATGATCAATTCTTAAATTCTAAATGTCTCTCTCTTATTTAAAGTCTGAGACAGTTTTAGACTGCTAGAATGTTGCAGGACAAAAGCAAAGGATTCATGACTATCCTTCACTCAAATAATGTTAACTTTTTACTATATTTGTGTTATGATTCTCTAGGTGTTATTATTGCTATCATTAAGTATATATAGATGTTATTTTTTATTTATTTGAGAATAAGTTGCAAACATAAAGAACATCTAAATAGTTCTATAACGACATTTTACACTACAGTGAAAATATCAAAATCTAGAAATTAGCATTGATGTTAGATAATGCACTTATCTAATCTGCAGTCCTTATTCACATTTTTTAAATTGTCTAATAAAACCGTCTTTCCAGTAGAAGAAAGAAAAAAAATTCTAGTCCAGGATCCAATCTAGGATAAGACATGGCATTTAGTTATCATGTCTCTTTAGCCTCTTTTAATCTAGAACAGTTCCTAACTCTTCATCTTTCATGGCTTTGCCACTTTTGTAGAATGTTCCGCAATCTAGGTTTTTCCCAATGCTTCCCTATCGTTAGGCAAACACCTCTTAAGTACAACTCTCAAAGGAAATTTTGGAGGAAGATTCTATTTTTCTTAGAAATATGATAGAGTCAGAGTTTAGTGTGGAAAGGTATTCAAAACAGAGCATGAACAGTATAAGCCTCAATAAGATAGAAAGAGGGCCACCCATAGCATTATCTTCATAACTGGGCCTGAGATAGTTCCTGTCACTTACTCCCCCCACCTCCAAAGCACCACATTGAATCTAGTATTCTGTCAAGACAAGAGACAGCTCCTGAGCATGGATACCTGAGCTTAGAATTTGGTATGAAAATTTGCATAATTCACAAATGAGGGGCTATGTGTATGTGCTTTTGGTTTCTTGCATCACCTTTCATTATCTTAAGACTGAAAAGTTAATAACCCAGTGTGTAATCATGCCATTATCAGTTTACATTGTAGTAAAGCCCATTCAGATGATGATTACATATGTTAATGAGTGTCGTTATAATGCACTACACAGTACATTACCTTCAATAAATATAATTGTTTATGCACTTTAATGAGGGTATATAATGCCCCAAAACTAATGGTATTGACCGAATTGTGATTTATTGCTCTAAAACTTTGCCATTAGGAAAGGAAATCTTACAAAACCTTTTATGTTTACCTAACTTTCTTTAGCCCCCTAAAAGCTGCCACTCATCTCTCCCTCCCCCTGTTATAAGAAGAAAATAGCTCCAAAACGCTTCCACAGTGTTCCCTGTCAATGCCTTTCCCAACCTGAAGAAGCAGGAGGTGGGTTCATTTAAAGGGTTTAATGAAGATCATTATGTTTACCCCTTAGTAAGGTTTAATGCATTATCTGGCAACAAAACTGATGCCACGTCAGAATTTTGGCTTCAAATCAAATAACAAGGAATGAAAACATTGTTTGTTAAACTACACACTAGGAATTAGAAAAGAAGGCCAGAGATAGCATTTGGCTCAGGGTCCTGCATCAGACCAGGGAAGGGACTATGATTAAATTGTCTCTGAATGTACAGATCTCCAGCTGAGGACAAAGAGTGGGTGGACCCCACACAGTTAATTCTAATCCCAAGCTTCTTTCCTCTTTTCTAGAAGGAAAAATGTAGTCTGATCTTGACAATGAAACTAAAAAAGAATCCTCATATCTGATAAATAAAAAATAAAACATAGTTATTGTGCATGATGGATACTTTGTTTTTCAAATTTATAAAGATACTAAAAACAAAGACACAAATCTCCAAGTGGGGTTTATATTGGCTTACATTTTGGCTTTAGTAGTCTTTGCATTTCTAAGCAGACAGACATCCTGCAGCTAATGTCTTCAGCAAAGATTTCATTAATCAGTGTTCTAGGAATTACTGGTTAATATGTACAAACAAGAAGTCACTGCTTTTGTGCTGAACCTGAACCAAAACTCACTTAGGCCAGTCATAACCAGAATTCCTTTTTCTCCACCCAAGGAATAGAATCTCCTTTGGAGCATTATCCGGTCTCTGGTTTTAGTGTGCATATTACCCAGCTAATTTCCAGCTTCCCTACTATCTGATTCTTACCCACAGGGTGTGCATCTGAACAGTAATTGGGGTATGACCCATCGCTCTCTGTTATCACATCCTTCAGCTCTGGGATGGCATAGACTTCCTGGTGAAAAGCAAGCTTGCAGGAGAACTTTTTCCCCAATCACTGGAAACAGAGTTCTGTCACCTTTGGAGGCATATTTACATATAAGGTCTCTTGGTTTTGTTTTTTTTTTTTTTTCCATCTCCACAGCATACTATCTGAAAGGATTTTTAGGAGTCTTTATGAATAAATAAAACTGTGCAACTTGAAGAAGAAGATTAATTCATCTAGATACTCTTAATGCCCGGTAGAAATGACAACAGGGGATCCGTACTGGCATCTTAAAAGGATTTTTTGAACAATAGCTGTTTCTTAAAACAGATTCCCAGGATGGAAGGCAATCACTGGAGAAACTTTCCAAGGTTTACAATGGTTTTCCAAGTAGTTTGAAAGTCAGTAGTTTTGAAAAAAAAATTGACATTGAGATGCAATTTGTGGTAAGATCTAATTAATTTTTTGCTCCTAAGAATAATTTATTATTTACACTTCTTATTATATATGTATTTTAGCTTCATTAGTCTGCAATGCTGGAAAAAATTATACCTTCAAGTCCTATTTATCAAATTAATGGTGCAATTTCCTAGTGACACATTCCAACATTCATTAAACCAAGTACAGTAAAAATGCATTTAAATTAGATTAGTGTGATGTAATAAAGATTCCAGTGTAGGGGGTGATATTCTAGCTGAAGAGAAACACCCAGATCGAGTTGAAAGCAACTTTGAGATAATGCTTCAAAATTGATTTTGGCACTGGTTAAGTGAAAGAATAAGCCATGATGACTCTCTCCTCTAACTGCCTCTGCTTCGCTATTGCTATGCTTTACCATGGCAAGGGGAAAAAACTCAAAGTCAGATCACCGTCTTCCAGCAGAATGAGCAGAATTTGCTCAGCCAAAGGCTATGCTAGTAACTTGTCCAAAGCTTCTGGATTGTGACAGATTTGCTCATGATACAAATAAATACTGTACCCATTGTCATCATTAATTAGCTGATATTTGAGGATGAAAAGCACCATGTAGCCACCAAGTATTATGTTACTATGCACATTTCCTCAATGGCAGTGATTTAGAATAGGCTGTAACTTGAACCATCTCCCAAAGTGAGAGGGTTACATTTCCATGTTAAATGTGTTGATGCCCACAAATGAAGATGTTCTCTCTGAAATACACATAATAGAAACATTTAAGTACTGCTCTAAAAAATGTGTGTTCTTACATCTATATGCCTGTGCAGTTATGTTTCGAGATTCTAGGAAGCTCTGACATGGCCATTGTCTTGAGTTTAACACAGCACTTAATGCAAATTAGTGGTTCATAAATACTTTCAAGATGGTGGGAATTCTTGGAGATTAAGTGAGATGATATATGGGAAAGCAGCTGGAATATAAAAAAGCATTTACAATGTCAGCTAAATTGGAATCTGAATCCATAAGACTAGGCTTTGTAAGGAAGATCTGGCACAACTAAATTAAGAACGCTACATAGTATTCAATCCCTGGCCTTGCTCAGTGGGATAAGGATCCCGTGTTGCCACAAGGTGCAGTGTAGGTTGCAGATGCGGCTCAGATTCAGTGTTGCTGTGGCTGTGGCATAGGCCTACAGCTGCAGCTCTGATTCGACCCCTAGTCCAGGAACTTCCATATGCCCCAGGGTAAGGCTGTAGAAAGAAAAAAAATATATATCCAATAAGTTTTATTGTTTGTTTACTGTAGGCAATTATTAGACATAGTATTAGAAGTTAAGAGAAAACAATGAAGGGTACAAAGTGAGCAGTTGCAGTGGTCTGCATGACCCCTGCTGCTTGCACTCAGAGCTGGGGGTAAGGGAAAGAGTTGTTGGAACACACTGGCCATGGTGGGTTTCTCTGAACCCTTGTGATGGGGTAAAGAAGGGGGAAATTTAGCAGAAAACAGGACTGCAGTTCTCTCTTAGGCTAGGCCAATGCCAGATAATCAGCCATCTTACTGTGTACTCATCCACCCCAAAAGAAGGATTTTTTTTTTCCTTCTGAAGGAGTTCTCAGGAAAGAAATGAAAGTTAAAGAAATGAGGGGTGCAGTGGAGCTGACATCAAATGGAGGTTTCCAGTTTGGGGACATGTACCTGGGTCAAAGAGACCAAGAAAAACATAGATTTCAGAAGACAGAAAAAGAAAAAAGCAAACAATGATGTTGGAACAAATTGAATCATGGCCAATAATCAGTCTGCAAAATACTTAGAAATATGATGAATTGGCAGCTCCCTAGGGAATTTGGCAATGAGGGCAACCGATTTGAGTAACAGCAAAATATTTCTGGTCAACCCAGATGATACAGATTGTCCATTTACAGCTGTCAAATAATCCAAAGAATTGACAGTCTGTCACTTAACTCTGCTGCACCCTGACTCTGGTGGCAGGATTCAGTGATAGGATGAGGTTAATCTGCAGTCATTGCATGATGTGGTTCCTAGACCTAAATCAACATTTTTAAATGAAGTGGAAAATAAAAATTCTTTTTGGTTCAATTTTGTATCACTTTTTGGAAAAAAACTATAAATTACCAGACTAAAATAGATTTTTTATGAATTTCAATACGTGTAGATTCACAAAACCACCCTTATAATCAGGATACAGAACAGTTCCTTGTCCCCCCAGAATTCCTTTGCTATTTCTTTACAGTCACCCCTTCCCTCACCCCACCCTCTAGCAACTGCTGATATAATCTCTATGCCTATGGTTTTATTGTATTGAAAATGGCATATAAATGTAATCATACTACATGCAGCATTTGAAACTGATTTCTTTTCTGTAGAATAAGGCTTTGAGATTCACCCAAGTTGCTGTATCTATCAAAAATTTGTTCCTTTTCCTTGCTGAGTAGTATTCTATTATGTGGAAATTCCACAGTTTATTCAACCATTGAAGGACATTAGGTTGGTTCCAGTTTTTGGCAATTATGAAGAGAGTTTCTATAAGCATTCATGAACAGGTTGTTTGAAGAATGTATATGTTCATTTTTCTAGGGTAGATATTTGGAAATGGAATTGCTGGATCATAGGTTAAGAGCATGTTTAAACCACTGAACCATTTCCTCAGCAGCTATAGCATTTTGCCCTCCCAGCAGCAGTGGAGGAGAATTCTGTTGCACCACAGGGACAGTATTTTTTATTTTAGCCATTCTATTAAGTGTGCAGTTGTAACTCATCATGGCTTTATTTTGCATTTCCCAATAGTGACTAATGATGAAAATGTTTTCATGTGCTTTTTTTTCCATCCTTATGTCCTCATGAGTGAAGGATTCAAATTTTTTGCTTATTTTTTAATGTTTTTTCCCCTTATTTGTTGTTTTGAGAGTTATTTATACATTCTGGGTGCAAGTTCTTTGTCAGATCTGTGATTCACAAATATTTTATCCCAGTCTGTAGCATGATGTTTCATTCTCTTAACATTGATATTCACAGACTAAAATTTTTTAATGGATGAATTTTTTTTTTTTTTGTCTTTTTGCCTTTTCTTGGGCTGCTCCCGCGGCATATGGAGGTTCCCAGGCTAGGGGTCTAATCGGAGCTGTAGCTACCGGCCTATGCCAGAGCCACGTCAATGCGGGATCCGAGCCGCATCAGCAACCTACACCACAGCTCACAGCAACGCTGGATCGTTAACCCACTGAGCAAGGCCAGGGATTGAACCTGCAACTTCATGGTTCCTAGTCAGATTCATTAACTACTGCGCCACGATGGGAACTCCATTGGATAAATTTTTTAATGGATTGTGTTTTTGGTGTCATGTCAAAGATCTTTTTGCATAACCAAAATCAGGAAGATTTACTCCTTTATTTTCTTCTAGAAATTTATAGTTTATGTGTTACATTTAGATCTGTGATCCATTTTAAGGTAATTCTTGAATAAAACGTGAAGTTTGGGTTGAGGTTTATTTTTTGCATGTGGATGTGTCATTACTGGTCAGTACCACTGCTTTAGTGGGTTGTCTTGGGGCTGGTGCTTTAAAGAACAGAGAAAATAGAGGGGAGAAAAAACAACCACAACAGAACAAAGGATTTCTGTACTCTCTCTGAGTACTGGGCATTTCCTTTTTCATTCCTCCAGCCAGAGCTGGAGGGCTTCACTTCTGCCTCACTGTTGGTCCTGATGTTCACTCCTTGTTTTGGCTGCATTTAATTCAGACTGAGGGATACTGGAGAGGAATAAATGGCTCAGTATCACTAGTTCAGTGGTCCTTCAAATCTGGTATTCTTTTCTGATTAGCCTGCTTCTATTTACTCCTCAGGGACCTCAAATGCAAAAACCATGCATTCAGTTCAGATTTTATAGTTGTGTTCAGTGGGAGAGATGGGTGGAGTGTGCTTATTTCATCTTACCTGGAACTTTCTTTTATTGCCTCATCTTTCGTTTATTGCCTATCTAGTATATTTATATCTTACTCTCTCACTCACTTTCTTACCACCCCACTTCAAAACTTATCATTAAATTCAGGTTGGGTTGCTTCAATTGTTTAATTTGTCTGATAGGTTATTTTCTCATGAAAGATTAGGTCTTTTGACTCATTATTTTATTCATGATCTTTAACCCATTTGTAAAATAATACTTAGGCATTATTTTAGGTTTGTAAGCTTTGCAGCAAATGTTACCCTTTAGTGAACAGGATGAGGGCATGTGATAGATAAACAGTAGTAAGCTTGTGAGTGTGGAACACTTAAATCTGTAGCAAACAATTTCATGCAAATTTCATCAAAATTAGGATGCAATCAGAGTCTAAATCCTGGAAATCCTAACATTCTACTGAGCATTAACTTTTATGGAAAATTATATTCATTTCTTAGCATGTGATATTTTCCTCCTTGTGTCAACTCAAACAGATTTCACTGTTTGAAGCAAAGATTGTTCCATATGGAAGGCTCCTCCTTGCACTGACAGGCAGTTTGCTTTCAGGTTGCCATAAGGCTTTCCAAATCTGAGCTCAGATTCATTTTCCTCTGTTGCCTCACCCCAGCCTTCTGCTCATGACGATTGATGTTGTATCTCCCTACTGTGTGTTTTGTTCAGATTTATACACTCAACAGTCATTATTGACTGACTTGTAGCAAAAACAATAAAAGTTTAAAGAAAAGGAGGTAAGGATTCACTTCTTTGATTTAGCCCCCAATTTTCTTTTGTTTAAAACAAAAGCTTTTGTGGGAAGGGCATATAGCATATGGAAGTTCCCAGGCTAGAGGTTGATCAGAGCTGAGGTGCAGCTGCCAGCCTATGCCACAGCCACAGCAATGCAGGATCTGAGCTGCATCTTTGACCTACATCACAGCTCACAGCAATACTGGATACTTAATCCACTGAGTGAGGCCAGGAATCAGACCCATGTCCTCATGGATACTAGTCAGGTTTGTTACTGCTGAGCCACATCAGGAACTCCCCCCCAATTTTCTTTTTAAATGTAATAAAAAGCTGGTTTACTTTGGATTGCTGAAAAATATGATTTCCTACTTCTGTTTTTATCAAACTCAATAGGCCAGTGCTCATTCTTTCTGTTGTGGACCTGATTGGTCTGAACATGCTGTTAGAGATACACTGATAAGTGGAGGGCAAAGAAGCTCAAAGAAAGACCAACAGTTGGTAAATTCAGGGCCTGGAATCAAAGGCAGTGCACAAAAGTGAGGAGAGAACACTAGTGCCCTGATTTTAGAGAGCAGAAGGTTTGGATGCATGATACTCCCACAGGTAAAATGAAGAAGTTAGTTGTTGGCCCAGCACAGAACTATATTCCTTCCATGCTAGCTGCAGTGACATTCTTTCTTTTTCTGTTGATCCATTCCTACTAGGATCTAAAGTGAAAAGGGAATTAAAGCTATTCTTTCTCTACCACAGCTTGCTCTGCACTCAGGACAATAACATAGTAAAAACTTGGCAAAATTCTTTGGAAATCACAATGGTCATTTAGCTAGACTGAGTTTAATGCTCAAAATACATAAAAATTTACTATTGTAACTACTCTAATGAGGCTTGATTTCTCTCTGTAGTTCTGGAGAAGAATGTGCTGATAGTTTTGCCCCAATGAAATGTCAGAGTAGGTGCCTAAAATAACGAACACATTTACTTTTGAAGTTTTAAGATGGCTTTGCTCTGATCCTGGATAAATGACTTTCTCTATGTTTTCATTTATTTATATAAATAAAGACAGATGCTATTCATTTGCCCCACATGATTGTTAGAGAGAAAAGTACTTGACTGATTCTACAGTACATTATAAATTCAAAGTGCTAAAAAATGCCAATCAATGGCAACATATTTCCACCTATAGAAAGAAAAACATTAACTTAAGAGATAGAGGAACATAACACTCCCAGAAAAGATAGAAGTAGAATTCTAAAATATTCATAGCCTTAACTAAAAGTTTTTTTCTGGAAAAAAATTTTAAAAACTAGCTATTTCCAGTTTTTGCTTAGGGTGTATAGATTTGGAAGCAGCACCACTCATACTCCTAACAACTAAAACAACACAAAAAACTGGACAGACTTCAAGTTCACAACTTTTTGGAAGCCATCAGGAAGCTGAGGTCACATATCAAACAACTCGCCCCAAGACAAAGGAAATACAGGTTTTCTTTAGGGAAAGACAAGACCTGAGCACTTGCTTACCTGAGGTAGTCAGACACTAGTAGAAAAATTTCATTAAGAATTATTAATGAATTGGTAGAGATTGAGTGTGACTGATGAGAGAATATGGAGTTCCTTGGGATCACAGATATAGAGAGAGTTTGCACCAACTTTTAGTTTCCTCTCTATGGACCTTACTAGGCACTCAGACACATGAAAGCCTGCCCATATCCTTTCCCTCACCTTTATTATGAAACAAAAAGCTTAAACTGTTGAGAGAAAGGCAACAGATACTGTTACCCTTGGAACACAGGAAAAACCATTGTAGCCAAAGGAGATAAACATAATATTGCACTCATCCCCAGAGAATGGACAGGATTATGTTCTGGGACAGAACTACACAGTGGGGAGGGCAAGAGCACTGAGAAAGTCATACTCCTACCCCCACCACCAGATCCAGGGAAACAGTGCCTGCCGAAGACTGCAGCTTAATTTTCACAATAGAGAATTCCCACCTTGTCCCTCACCATCAGGCTAACAATCAAGTACAAGTCACAGTGGAGTACTCCTGGAATAGTTGCAAGAACGTGGAAAGAGATCCTCTCTGAAGCACAGCCCAAAGAAAATTCCAAAAGCCAAGGATGGAGAAACCCCCAAGAAACAACTTCTCATCCTAAATTCAAAGTTGCCAATAAAGGAATAAGAAATCTATGGTACAGTGAGGGTGATCAAAGCAATGCTGACCCCTCAATTCCCAGCTAGATTGATTCACACTGCAATACTGAAAGCCTCACACTAAAATGTAAGCCATTCTCTAAGGGGAAAAAATCCCTCAAACTCTTTACTTCACTTCAGTTTTTACTGCTCTACATAAGTTATCAAGTTTTAGTAAAACTTATTAAAACTCTTGTATATGAAAAAGTGAAGGGGGAACACATTACCAAGACACAAAGAAATGAACAGAAACAGGCTCAGATATGACATCAAGTCTAAAACATTAAGATATGGAATTTAAAATAACTATGATTAGGAGTTCCTGTCTTGGTGCAGCAGAAACAAATCCGACTAGGAACCATGAGGTTGTGGATTCAATCCCTGGCCTTGCTCAGTGTGTTAAAGATCCAGTGTTGCCATGAACTGTAGTGTAGATCGCAGACACAGCTTGAATCTAGCATTGCTGTGACTGTGGCATAGGCTGGAGGCTATAGCTCCAATAAGACCCCTAGCCTGGTAACCTCCATATGCCGCAGATGCAGCCCTAAGGAAACAAAAAGACTAAATAAATAAATAAATAAATAAATAAATAAAATAGCTATGATTAATATGTTAAAGGCTACTATGGATCAATTGGACAAATGCAAGATCAAAAGAGATTTTCAATAGATAGAAGCTATAAGAAAGAGTCAAATAGCAACACTTGAAATAAAAAAAATACGGTAAGAGATAAAGAATTGTTTCACTGGGGGTCATTAAGAGACTTATATCCTAATGTCAAGGAAAAAAATTGGTGAACTTCAGGATAGAGCAATAGATATGACCCAGACAAAAAGACAAAAACAAAAAGAGAATTTTCCCAAAGTAACCTGGCAGACAATAAATCACAGATACAAAATATCAAAGAATATCAGGCAAGATAAAAAATTACACACCTAAGCATTTCATATTTAAATTTCTGAAAACAATAAGGAAGAGAAAAACTTGAAGACAGTGGGGGGTAGCATAGAAAAAGAGACATTAATGAAGAGGAATTAAAGGTAAGAATTACAGCAGACTTCTTGTCAAAAATTATGCAAGTTATCTAGTAGTGGAGTGGAATTTTTGAAGTGCTAAAAGGAAAAAAAATCTGCCAATCTAGAATTTTATACTCAAAGAAAATAAAAGCATAATTTTAAAAAAGCAGAAATAAAAACTCTCTCATGAAAATAAAAACTGAGGGAATTAATTTCCAGCATACCTATTCTACAAGAAATGTTAATAAAAAATTCTTCGATCAAAAGAAATTTTAATAGCAGGCATAAATTTGGATTTATGCAAAGAAATAAAGAGTGCCAGAAATGGACTAAGTGAAAGTAATAAAAAGTTCATTTAGTTACTTTTAGTTACTCTAAAAATTAAATTCATAAAACAAAAATAATAGCAATGCAATTTGTTTATAACACATCTAAAACCAAACTCTATGATAACAACAGTAATAATAGTACAAAGATTGGGAATATACTGCTCTAAGACCCATACACTACATATGATGGACTGAGTGAAAGTAATAAAAAGTTCATTTAATTGCTTTTAGTTACTCTAAAAATTAAATTTCTAAAACAAAAATAATAGCAATGCAGTTTGTTTGTAACATATCTATAAGCAAACTCTATGATAACAACAGTAATAATAGTACAAATATTGGGAATATACTGCTGTAAGACCCATATACTACATATGAAGCAGTATAACATTTGAAAATAGATTCTAATTAAATTAATTAAATATATAATTTGTAAATCCTATAGTAACTTCTAGACATTTTTAGAAGTATAAATAATAAATTAATCATGAAGATAAAAGAATTATAAAAAATGCTTAATTAACCAAATGATAGAAAAGGAAGAAAAATGAAAGACCATATGAAACAACTAGAAAACAGATAACAAAGTAATGGATTTTAATCCAACCATATCAATAATTAAATAAATGTTCACGGTCTATACATACAAACTATAGGACAGAGACTGGTTTAAAAGTAACATCCAGTGGATATGCTATATGAGAGAAACTATTTTAAATATAAAGACATAGACTGCTTTAAATGAGTGCAAAAAATATGCCACACAGACTCTAAGCAAAAGAAGGATGTAGGAGTTCCCGTCATGATGCAGCAGAAATGAATATGACTAGGAACCATGAGGTTGTGGGTTCAGTCCCTGGACTTGATCAGTGGGTTAAGGATCTGGTGTTGCGGTGAGCTGTGGTGTAGGTTGCAAAGGTGGCTTGGATCCCGCGTTGCTGTGACTGTGGCTTAGGCTGGCTGCTACAGCTCCAGTTATACACCTAGCCTGGGAACCTCCATATGCTGCGGGTGCAGCCCTAAAAAGGTGTATCTGCTAATTAATGTAAAATAAACTGCAAGCAAGAAATATTATTTGCAATAAATGAAGGACATTACATAAATAATGAAGTAATTTCTCCAAGAACACATGAAATACTAAAAGTGTGCATAGCTCACAACAGAGCTTCAAAATGCATGAAGAAAAACCAATGTGTCAAAAAGGAAAAGGAAACAAGGAAATATGCAATTGTTGAAGCCCTCAATGTTTCTTTCCTTCTTTTTTCTTTTTCTTTTATGATTTTTATTTTTTCCAGTATAGTTGATTTACAGTGTTCTGTCACTTTCTACTGTACACCAAAGTCATACATACATATCATACAATATTTCTCCTTCAGTAATTGATTTAAAAAGAAGACTGGCAGTTCCCATTGTGGTGCAGCAGAAACAAATCTGACTAGTATCCATGAGGATGAGGGTTTGATCCCTGGCCTTGCTCGGTGGGTTAATGATCTGGTGTTTCTGTGAGCTGCAGTGTGGGTTGCAGATGCAGTTCAGATCCTGTGTGTTGCTGTGGCTGAGGTGTAGGTCAGCAGCTGTAGCTCTGATTCGACCCCTAGCCTAGGAACTTCCATATGTCCTAGGGGCAGCCCTAAAAAGCAAAAAAAAAAAAACAAAAAAAAAACAAAAAAAAAAACAAAACAACAACAACAAAAAAACAAACAAAACAAACAAACAAAAAAGGACTAAAAGTAGGTAAGAATATAGAAGCCCTGAACAGCAGTATTAACCAATTTGAACTAATTGACATTTATAAAACACTTCAGAAACAGAAAAATTTACATTCCTTTCAAATGTACATGGAACATCCATCAATATGAACTGTATTTCAGGTCATAAAATAAATTTTAATACAGTTAAAGGAATATAAACCATGCAGGTTATGCTTTTTAACCACAACCGGATTAAACTAGAAATCAATAGCAGAAAGATATCTAAAAAATACCCAAATATCTCAAAATTAAATGGCATACATTTAAGTAACATAAAGGTCAAAGCAAAATTTAAATATATTTTGAACTGAATGAAAATAAAATTAAATATCAAAATTTGTGGAATACAGCTAATATAGTTCTTAGAGCATAATTTATAGGATTAAATGCTGATACAAGCAAATAAACAAAGGAATTCCCACTGTGGCACAGTGGAAACGAATCCAACTAGTATCCATGAAGATGAGGGTTCGATCCCTAGCCTGCTCAGTGGGTTGGGGATCCGGTGTTGCTGTGAGCTGTGGTGCAGTTGACATATGCAACTCGGATCTGTCATTGCTGTGGCTATGGTATACGCTGACAGCTGCAGCTCCAGTTTGACCCCTAGCATTGCCTGGAAGCTTACATATGCTGTAGATGCGGCCCTAAAAAGCAAAAAAGAAAAAAGAAAAAAAAGAAACAAGATCCCAAATCAACTGATTTTTGACAAAGGCATAAAGATAATTCCTTGAAAATAGAATAGTCTTTTCAGTAATTAGTGCTGAAGCAATTAGATGTCCATGTGCAAAAATGTGAAACTCGACCCATACCTCATGCTTCATGCAAAATTAACTCAAAATATATCATAGATCTAAATGTAAGACATAAAACTATGAAGTTTCTGGAATACAGTTGAATAAAACCACTATGACCTTGAATTAGGCAGAACGTTCCCAAGTAGTTGCCAAAAGCCTGAGCCAGAAGATGAAAATTAATAAATTGGACTTTATCAAATTTAATATTGTTATTCTACTAACGACCTTGTTAAGAAAAGAAAAATACATGCTAGAGACTAGGAATTTCTTTTTTTGCTGATCATGTATCTCATAAGAAACTTGTGTCCAAAATATATTTTTAAAAACTCTTAAAACAATCCAATAAAATGTGCAAAAATTTGACAACTTGTCCCTCAAATATTTATTCATAGGAAATGAAACTTACGGCCTTAGAAACTTGTATTGATATGCATATAGCAATTTTATTAATAATTGTTAAAAACTGGAAACAAACTAAACATCCTTTAGCCGATGAATAGATAAACCAAGATACATCCATACAGTGAAATACTAGTCGCCCAATAAAAACAAATAAATTATTGATACTGATAATTTTGTTAGAAGAGAAGCTACTCCTAAATTTTTAGATCATATGTGATTCCATCTATATGACATTTTGGAAAAACATAAAACTAGAGACAGAGAGCAGAAGTGGTTTCTAGAGATTAGCAAGGGGCAGTGCCAGGGAACAAGTGGGGCAGTAGAGCCGTTTTGTATCATGATGTGGAGAAAGTAGATTTCAGTGTGTAAATTTTAAAAACAACAAAGACATGAGTTGGAACAAACTTCCTTATAAGTTCACAGATTATCTCTGAGGATCTACAAACAATATATTTGCTCAGGAAAGGCTGAGCAAATATCCACAATGGTAGGATATTAGGTGAAATTTTCAGGGAAACAGGCATAAACTCTTCCCTGCAAAACTTCTGATAATAACAAAAAGGGCTCTTTACCCCAAAGACCAGTAGCAACATGCATAATTATGTTTGAGGATGTGAAAGGACAAGAAATAATTTATTGAGTGATTTTTACACACCACGCATTTTTTCTAGACACTTTTTCACGTCAAGAAATAGACTCAGGAGTTCCCGTTATGGCACAGTTGTTAACAAACCCGACTAGAAACCATGAGGTTGCAGGTTCGATCCCTGGCCTTGCTCAGTGGGTTGAGGATCCGGTGTTGCCGTGAGCTGTGGTGTGGGTTGCAGACGTGGCTCGGATCCCGCATTGCTGTGGCTGTGGCGTAGGCTGGTGGCCTGGGCCAGTGGCTACGGCTCTGATTAGACCCTGAGCCTGGGAATCTCCATATGCTGCGGGAGTGGCCCTAGAAAAGGCAAAAAGACAAAAAAAAAAAAAAAAAAAAAAAAAAAAAGAAAGAAAGAAATAGATTCATTTCTCACTGTGACCTCAAGATATTATTACTCCCACTATTCAGATGAAGAAATCAAGGCAGTGAGAGACTGAATAACTTCAAGTTGTGCAACTACCAAGCAGAAGAATCTGGATTTTGACTGAAGGTTGTCCATCTTGTTCTTCCTTCATTAGGTGGTACTACTACCTACATGTAAATGGATGAAGAAAGTTAGATGTTTTTTCTCAGTCATTGTCATTGTTCTTTAGTCACTGAGCTACAATCTGCGCAGTCACAATGACTTTTTAAATTAAAAGATTGTAGGCAATAGGGACCTCTCATTCTATTGTAGTATGTTGCTCTTTGTACATGATATTAAATATTGTTGATTAAATTTTTTAAAATTTCACTTAAACATCTATAAGTGAAAAAAGTGGTGTTTCACTAAGAGTTACAAGATTTACAAAATTCAACCCTCATGATTTGTTCATGCAAATGTTGAAGATTTAGAAGTGTCTTACTTAAAATTCTAGACTAGCATTAAGAAATCACCAGAGGAAAAAAAAGTACCACTTTCTTAAAAGTAAAGGACAGAGGTCAATGTCAGAATATGGAGGTTAGGAATATTTAATTAAAATTGGTTTCACTGGGCTGAGGTATAACATTCATATTCATATTTTCCCCTTTTTATGATAAACTATTTATAACTATTCTAATAATATATCTGATATTTTACCACCTCATACAACCTTTAATAAAAAAGAACTTCCTAGCACAAAATTGAATGTCATATTTCTGAATGCAAAGATGGTGCTTTATTTCCCAGTTTTATTGAGATACAATTTACATAAAACACTATAAAGTGTACAACATGATTTGGTACATGTATATATTGTGAAATGATTACCACGATAAGTTTAGCTAATGTTCATCACCTCACAGTTACAATTTTTTTTCTTGTGGTGATTTTTAAGATCTCCTCTTTTAGTACCTTTCAAATATAAAATACAATGTTGTTAACTATATTGCATCACCATGAACTCGTACAAATCAATAGTAAAAAAATAAAAACTCCAGTGGACAGCAAAGACAATACTTTAAAGTATATAAGAAATTAATATATAATTAAAAAGATATTTTCAAATACTCTATAGATGATTAATTATTCAGTAATTGGTTTTTGAGACCAATTTGGAACAAACAAAATCAGCTCTCTACCACACCTGCCAAATAAATTCTAGAAGAATTAATTATAAAAAAGTTAAAAAGGAGTTCCCGTTGTGGCTCTGCAGAAACAAACCTGACTAGTATCCATTAAATTGTGGATCCCATCCCTGGCCTCTCTCAGTAAGTTAATGGATTCGATGTTGCCATGAGCAGTGGTGTAGGTCACTGACGCAGCTTGGATGCCGCTTTGCTGCAGCTATGGAGTAGGCTGGCAGTTGCAGCTCCAATTTGACTACTAGCCAGGAACTTCCAAAGGCCGCAAGTGTGGTCCTAAAAAGCCAAAAAAAATAAAGAAAGAAAGAAAAGAAAAGAAAGTGAAACAAAAATGTATTAGAAAATTACTGATAAATATGTCTATAACACATATCATAAAAATGTATATATATTTATACTCGGAATGAAGAAGGCTTTTCTGAGTATGATATCAAAGGCAGAAATCAAAAGGAAAAGACTGTGTCAACTACATATAAATATAAAATTTCTGTAAATAAAAGTCTTTATATATTAAAATAAAAATGTCTAAGATGGAAAAAAATTCAACATATATGTCAGTAGTTGATATGCCAAAGTTAACATCTCAAATATCAGTAATATTGAGATAAACAACCTACCAGGAAGAAAATGTCAAAGATTTGAGCAAAATTTACACACAAGAATATAAATAGCCAATAGACCTTAAAAAATTAAATCTTGGAGTTCCCGTCGTGGCGCAGTGGTTAACGAATCCGACTAGGAACCATGAGGTTGCGGGTTCGGTCCCTGCCCTTGCTCAGTGGGTTAACGATCTGGCGTTGCCATGAGCTGTGGTGTAGGTTGCAGACGCAGCTCGGATCCCGCGTTGCTGTGGTTCTGGCGTAGGCCGGTGGCTACAGCTCCGATTCAACCCCTAGCCTGGGAACCTCCATATGCCGCGGGAGCGGCCCAAGAAATAGCAACAACAACAACAACAAAAAAAAAAAAAAAAATTAAATCTTTAAAATCTTTAAATAAAAATTAAAAAGTAAGATAACCCTTAAAGCCTATCACAATGGTGAATAACTGTTTAAAATAGTTGTGGCAAGGAATTCCGTGAAACTAACGTTCTCCTTTTCACTACAGAGAAGTTTTCACATGAGCATTTTATAAAAGCCTTAAATGCTGCATAATTTTGCCCCAGAAACTCCAGTCTTGTGAAACTATCTGAAGGAAAACAACAATCAGGACAAAGACTTAAACTATGTTTATTGCATTATTGTTACTATCAACAAAAGATGGAAATAGCCTTACATGTCTAAGAATGGGAGATTGGTGAATATTTACTGTAAACACATGGAATACTCTCAGTGATTTGCTAGAGTGGGCTTATACTAGCTTGCCAGGGTAGCTTGTTAAGACTTCAGGAATTTTTAAATTTTTTTTATGATTTTTATTTTTTTCCATTATAGTTGATTTACAGTGTTCTGTAAGTTTCTACTGTATAGCAAAGTTACCCAAGTCGTGTGTGTGTGTGTGTGTGTGTGTGTTCTTTTTCTCACATTATCTTCCATCATGTTCTATCACGGGTGACTAGATATAGTTCCCTGTAGTATACAGCAAGATCTCATTGCTTATCCACTCCAAATGCAATAGTGTGCATCTATTAACTGCATTATCCCAGTCCATCCCATTTCCTCCCCCTCCGCCTTGGCAACCACAAGTCTGTTCTCCAAGTCCATGAGTTTGTTTTCTGTGGAAAAATTCATTTGTGCCATATATTAGATTTAAGATAAAAGCGGTGTCATATGGTATTTGTCTTTCTCTTTCTGACTGACTTCACTTAGTATGAGAGTCTCTAGTTCCATCCATGTTGCTGCAAATGGCATTATTTTGTTCTTTTTTATGGCTATTATACCACATCTTCTTAATTCATTTATCTGTCGATGGACATTTAGGTTATTTCCATGTCTTGGCTATTATGAATAGTGCTGCAATGAACATACAAGTGCACATATCTTTTTCAATGAAAGTTCTGTAGAGATAGATGCCCGAGAGTGGGATTGCTGGGTCATATGGTAGTTCTATGTATAGTTTTCTAAGGTACCTCCCTACTGTTTTCCATAGTGGTTGTATCAATTTACATTCCCACCAACAGTGCAGGAGGGTACCCTTTTCTCCATACCCTCTCCAGCTTTTGTTATTTGTTGACTTATTAATGATGGCCATTCCGAAGGTGTGAGGTGGTACCTCATGGTAGTTTTGATTTGAATTTCTCTAATAATTTGTGAAGCTGAGCTTTTTTTCATGTGCCTGTTGGCAATCTGTGTATCTTCTTTGGAGAGATGTCTATTCAGGTCTTTTGCACATTTTTTCAATTGGGTTGTTGGTTTTTTTGCTGTTGAGTTGTATAAGTTGTTTGTATATTTTAAAGATTAAGCCCTTGTCAGTTGTGTCATTTGAAACTATTCTCTCCCATTCCATAGACTGCCTTTTTTTTTTTAATGGTTTTCTTTACTGTGCAAAAGCTTGTCAGTTTGATTAAGTCCCATTGGTTTATTTTTGCTTTTATTTCTGTTGACTTGGGAGACTGACCTGAGAAAACATTTGTAAAGTTGATGTTAGAGATTATTTTGTGTATGCTCTCTTCTAGGAGTTTGATGGTATCTTGTCTTACATTTAAATCTTTAAGCCATTTTGAGTTTATTTGTGTGCATGGTGTGAGGGTGTGTTCCAGTTTCATTGATTTACATGCGGCTGTCCAGTTTTCCCAACACCACTTGCTGAAAAGGCTGTCCTTTTCCCACTTCATATTCTTGCCTCCTTTGTCAAAGATTAATTGATTGTAGGTGTCTGGGTTTATTTCTGGGTTATCTATTCTGTTCCATTGGTCTGTATGTCTTTTTTGGTACCAGAACCATACTGTCTTGATTACTGTAGCTTCATAATATAGCCTGAAGACTTCAGGAATTTTAGAAGCCAGTGGTTGAAGTGTTGGTAGTTTGAAATCAACCATGGGGGTGAGTGCTTACCATGGAAATCAGAAAATGGTACAGAGTTTAGGCTGGTTTAATTCCTCAGAGAGCTGGTTGATAAACATCTACTAGCATTTAGCTGATTTACATCCATTATTGATGATATTTGTATAATATTAAATGACAGGAGAAAGTGTTTACTGTGTTTTCTTACGTGAGGATTATGTCTTTTAAAGCAATATGTATAATAACAATTATTTAAAAACAGAGAGAAGGAGACTGGAATATGAGCCATATTTTATTTTCTGACTGGTTAGATTTAAAATATCTATTTTGTTTACTTTCGCTTAGCTAGATTTTCTACTTGGAACATATGATATATATTTGTAACAAAAAGTAATTATTTGGATAAGCAGTTCTGATGTTTCTATTTTGAAGTTACTCTCATACATCAGTAGGAGAATCCTTGTAATAATCAAGAGCAGGAATCAGCAGACTTCAGCTCCAGGGCCAAATCCTACCTGCCACCTGGTTTTTAAATAAAGTTTTATTTTAACATGAGCTCATTTGTTTGCATATTGTTCATGGAGGCTTTGGTACCACAACAGCAGAATTTAGTTGTCATGACATACACTGTGTGGCTCATGAAACCTGAAACATTTGCTCTCTGTGTCTTAAGTGTGCCAATCCCTGCCCTAAACATATTTTGGACTGTATCTGCATAGCCCTGTTTCTGCCCCCTTCTTGAGGAGTCTGTTCTCACCCATGTTCTCACAAGCCCTCCTGAGTGGATTTGTCCAATTTCTGTCCCTTCCTCCAGGTCAGGGTTGATTGGGTTAAAGGAAAGAACCTGACTCAGGGATGACTCTCCTTAAAGTCAACTTACATGGCTGTCAGGTTCTTCTTCTGGGAATTGTGTGCTGGGAAACCAGCAAACTGTTGAAATTGGTCACAGATGCTGCAGCTAGAACCCCAAAGCAATTCTTTTTTTTTTTTTTTTTTTTTTTTGTCTTTTTTGTCTTTTTGCTATTTCTTGGTATGGAGGTTCCCAGGCTAGGGGTCGAATCGGAGCTGTAGCCACCGGCCTACGCCAGAGCCACAGCAACTCAGGATCCGAGCTGCGTCTGCAACCTACACCACAGCTCACGGCAACGCCGGATCGTTAACCCAATGAGCAAGGGCAGGGACCGAACCCCCGCAACCTCATGGTTCCTAGTCGGATTCGTTAACCACTGCGCCACAACGGGAACTCCTTTTTTTTTTTTTTTTTTCCAAAGCAATTCTTGAGGGCAGTTCCATGTTAACTGAATTTACAGAGGCAGTGAACTGGAGGAAAGGGGGACCCTATACTGGTTCTGCAGAGAGAAGTCATGGGTGGAGGGAGACCACATGGTGTCTGGGAGGAGAGGGAAGATTTGGTTCCTGCCTTTATAGTTCTTTGGTTTTGTTCCCACAAAGGGACATGTTTGCTCCTTGTGTACAAATGTCTGTTGGATTCCCTACTTTTTTATATTTTAAAAACTCTCTTCTTCTTGGACTAGAGTTGAATGCAATCAGATGAGCCTTAAACGAAAGGATAGATTCTTGAATTACATTAGGACTCGTGGAAAAAGTTCACTGGTCTGAATGGTAAAATACTTTGTCTTCCAGGATTAAGAACAGGCGGTGATTTAAGTATAAGGTAATGACTTGTATGTTATAACAAAAGTCACAATAAGTATAATTTTATAACCATCAATATGCCATTTTGTATCATTGTATTATAATGGAATATGTGGATGCTCACTCCACTCTGCACAGTGATAGGAAAGGGTATTTAGAACCATTGAACATGTACTTCATTAAGATGTCATTGGTACAGAAACACCTGTGCCAAAGAGCTTGACGCTTATCTCCGTGAAAACTCAGTAACCCCTTAAAATTTTCATTTCTTACTTCTAGAGCACCTGGAGTATCTAGTCTAATGGTTGAATACTGGTTGGCCCAAATTTGTGAAATCTTTTTTACTTATTCCCAGTGTGGTGCCAAATGTATTCCTTTAATTTGCACTGCTCTTTGTCTATTTCTTCTCTAACAAATTTGAAAAGGGAGAAGGGGGATTTAGTGATGTGAAGATGCAGCTGTTCTAATTGTAAAAGCACAGATAAAAACAGAGCCACTCAACAATAAGGAGAATGTAAAATGTTCACCCGAGAACATGGGAAGGGAGTTCCCCACTGGAATTGTAATGTTCTGGGTGCCTGCAGTGGACACAGTAAGATCGTAAACATACTAGGCTTTTCAAGGCATGTTTCCAGGATGTGTGTGTGTGCGGGGGGGAGGTTGTATTTGTGTATCTGTGAGTGTGTGTAGTGGAGGGAAGAAGATGAGCACAAATCAGATATATTTATATTGCTTTTTAATTAAGACACAGTTATAAAACATCTATCATGCTCTAGGCCCTAGTGATAGTGGTGAATGAGCTGTGTTCTTTGACCTTGGGGAATTTCAAATCTGTCCAATGAGACAAATACGTAAGTGTCAGATAACTAGCAACATAACGGCCAGGTCAATAAGCAACTCTCAAACAGAGAGGGGACCTGTTTATTGTCCTATTGGGAGTGGGAGGTAGAGCATGTTAGAGAAAATTCCAGAGAAGTGGGCTTTCAAAAGGTGAGTAAAGAGTTTCAGTAGTGGCTCAGCAGTTAACTAACCTGACTAGCATCCATGAGGACTCGTGTTTAATCCCTGGCCCTCGTTCAGTGTGTTAAGGATCCGGTGATGCCATGAGCTGTGGAGTAGGTCACAGACGCAGCTCAGATCCCATGTTGCTGTGGCTCTGGTGTAGGCTGGCGGCTACAACTCCCATTGGATCCCTAGCCTGGGAACCTCCATATGCCTTGGATGTTGCCGTAAAAAGACCAAAAAGAAAAAAAAAAAAAAGAAAAAAGGTGACTGAGATTTCACTTGGCACAAAAATCAGGCACAATTTTTGTGGAACAAAAAATATCAGGCCAGCTCTGCAGTAGGGAGTGGCCAGCACACTTGGAGAACAGTGAGTCTACATTCTGCTGCAGTTTGTCAGGAGATGGGATACAGTGGGTAAGGAGTTCAGGTCCAGGAGTAACTAACCACAGATCACAGAACAAGTTAGGATCTAAAGATAATCAAAAAGAGAGTAAAAAGCAAACCAAGTCAGCAAACCTCAAACCTGACCATTTCCATTACTTTTAACACCATGAACAAAGTAAGACATGATAAACTCTCTTAAAACCTGAGTATGCCCTGGTTGTTTTTGAACAGGTCAGGATGGAGTGAGGCATGTAGCACCTTTGTGATTCCATTTATTCCTTGTATTTTGTGACGTGTAAAGGAGAGGAGGTGACAGTCATTTATTTCTTCCACAGATATTTATAGTGCACCTGCTTTGTCCCTCGAATAGCATTAGGCACAGAGCAAACAAGAGAGATAAGGTCCAGCTCACGGGATCCTACGGTGTCTGAGCTAGTCTGTAGGAAGGAGCCTCCTTTGCATCTTGTCTCATGGGATAGAGAACCAGGGTCTTGTGTTGAGGTGAACACAGTGGAGGGGTGAGCCTGAATGTAGTGTTGTGTCTTGGCCCTCAATCATTTTCCTGCTCAGGAGGGAAAACAAAGAGCCCAGTGCAAGAGGTCAGCAGCATTGACTCTGGAAGCTCTGACAGTAGCAGGGAGGGGCTTTGTCCCAGTGTCAGAACCTTGGATGTCAAGGAGCACTGGTGCCATCAGGGTGAGCAGCAGCATGGGTGTGTGGTGTGTGTGTGTGTGGGGGGGGGGGGGGGGGGTTTACAGTGATGCCTTCTGTGGGAACTGGCCACACGGCACCTTGCCTCTGAGGCCAGCAGCAACAGCAGAGGAGAAGAAGGTAGATGTCACAGAGAACCCAAAAGCCAAGAAACACTTGGGAGCCTCTTTCCCCTGAGGGCCCCAGAACTATTTTTGGAGAAACTCAAGGGTTCTAGAGTTCGGGGGCAGAGGAAAAAAAAAGCCAGGGGATGATAACTTGTGATAATTTTTATGACCTCATTTTTAATGACCCCCAGTAACTCCGTGAAGGAGGAGAACTTGGGATTGTTAGTCTCAAAGTACAAAGAAGGAAATTAAAACTTACACTTCACCATGGAGCTGATAAGGCAATTGGACTGGGGTTCAAACCCAAATCCGCTATACAGTCCAAGGTTCTTTTGTCTTGTTTTTCAACAAATGATTGTTACACCAGCAATGCATGTCATAAGACATGAATAAATAATACTTTATTTGGAAGACGACTTGAAAACACAATCAGTCTACACCCAAGATAGTGCTTTCCCTAATGTGGTCGATCTAGTGGCCTGAACACAGTGGGTGTTCAAAAGCTTTTGAAAAATCTGTCCCTTGGTATGACCTGGTCAGATTGGCCAAGGCAGGTGCCTAAATTCTCTCTCTATTCAGAGACAGCCGTAGGAGTCTTTCAGGAAGCTAATCACTACCTAGGTCAGTGAGCTTCAGCTCCAGGCTTCTGTTGCCTGTATCTTTTGAACTCGATCTTGTGAAGACTGAGAAGGGAAGTAAAGTCATGTGCCTTTTCTATGGGAGGGTAGCTCATTTAAAAAAAATAGGTAGAGGCATCAATATTATTGCTGGTAAGTATAGATTTAGCAAATGCTTTTCAAGGTCGATACATATTAATCGAGAGTACTGTGATACTAAAATGGTTTTTCTAAGAATCACTTGGGCATTACCAGAAAGTAACAGATCTTACTGGCTTTCAGTCTCTATTCCATTCTATTCTCATCGGTAGGAACTAAGCAACGTTGGGCTTAAAAAAGAAATCTGAAAATTGCGAGTGGCAAGCAGACAGGAGCCACCTGTTTAATTGTATTCAAACACGTCTGAACTTGTTTCCAAAGACCTTCATCCTTCTCCTCCCTTCTTTGAAAAAGAGCAAACCAGCACTTTCTTTTAACTCAATTCTATTTGGGAAGTGTTTTGAAACTAAAAAGAGACAGAGAGGTAGGTGGTGGGGAGAATCTGATCCACCAGCTCTTGCAATATGCCAGCCATGCTGTATACAGAATAAGGAAGCTTCATTTCAGACTGAGGTTGCAAAGGTCACAAGATAGCAGCGTGAGTCCCTGCTTTAATGCTGAGCGTGACATTTTTTGTATCCTTTGTGAGGTGGTCCATATGGAACAGCATAGCACCTAGTCAGAGCTGGGCTAATTCCTTCTGGAATGAGAGGAGAGGGTGTGAACTAGCCAGGAGCGAGCAGAAGCATTTGATTCTGCAGGTTTATGCCAAGATGAAGGCTGCTGCCTACTGTGTGATGCTGCTCTGTGCCAGGTCCGCCGAAAGCAAACCAGCAGTGCAAGATGACACTGGTTTCTCCCTGGCTTTATAGATACAATCTCCAGTAATTATTTGACTGTGTGAGTCTCTGTGCTGCTAATGCTCAGGTGTGTGGTGGCAGTGGGGGAGGGCAGAAAGATGAACTCTGGGACATGCATTGATGGGGGGATCATTGCTGCAGAGATGTTCACAGTCCTTTGCTGCTAGCCGTGGTTACCATTCTCTCCTTACTTCCTGTTCAGAAAACGTAACCCTCGAGGGAGCCGCCTCTTAAAATGACTCAGATTCAAGTTATTTCCAATTGTGATTATCTGAGTTAATTATTGCCTTTTGCACCATTGTGTGGCTTTTTCCTGCTTTCCCCTCTCCCTCCTGCTGCTGACCATTTCCCTGTCATTAGCACTCCCACTGGAGGCAATGGCTGGGCCAGCAGATGAGGCCAGGCTATGCTGGGGCAGGGTAGTTTATCGGCTCTGTGTGCAGGTTCCAGAATGGAAGGGATTAAAGTTCTGAGGTTGGCTGTCTCTTTCTGACAGTAAAGATAACTGAGAGTCATGTGGGCAAATGCTTTATATTTCATGTTAGCAGCTGCCTGTATTGGTGCTGTCAGTTGGCTGAATTTTGTGAGTTCTCTTTGGACTTGTCCAGAGTCTTCTGGTGCCTCAACTGCTGCCAGATGAAAGGCCGTCACTGAGATAATCCTGTTCATTTACAGACAACTAGGGGACCAGTTTGAGAATGGAGGTCTGAACAAGAATCCAGGTCTACGTCTTACCAGCCCTTGGAACTCAGGCCCCTTCATATAGAGGACATCCTTGGTTTCATTCCCCCTCTGGTCACTGAACTCATGTTTTGGTTGGAGAAAACAGAAATAATCTCCAAGTCTTTCTCTCTAATGAGGTTAAAACCTTCAGCCTTCAAAAGGGATTTGTGAGTATGATGGAGTATAAGCGATATAGAGACATAGAAGGAGAGAGAGGGAGATCCATGGCCCCAAGATTAGAGCAGCAGCAAGACCCCAGAGAGAAGGGGCTGTATGTTGTGTCTTGACAAGGAAACGTGTGCCCAAGCATGGCACCAAAGTCGTAGATCATTGGACCCAAAGCAGCCACCAGAGGCAGTAAATGTGCCACCTGTCTGGAACGAGAACTAAAGCAACAAGAAACTCACTACTTGTATTCACACCCATGCCTGTCTCTGCATAAGACTTCAGTGCAAAGTCAAAAAAATTAGGCTTATTTTCCCACCAGTGGGAAAAAGTAGAAACTCAGAAACAGAAATGAAGTTAAAGTATAGAAAACAGATAAGGTTATCTTTCCTGCATACCTAATTTTATGATGAAATTTCTCCCTGATACATTTATACTAATTATTTAGTAAGCATACATTCTTCCCCAAACATAAAATAGGATTAGTAACTCCCAAATAATCTATTTGTTATCTTCATATATTTGTGAGTGAATCATCCCATTTGTATTTGTATAAATAGCAGATAAAACCATGACAGTTAAGATCCTGATGTCTATTCTTAAAAACTTTCAGTTGAAGTATAAATGAGAAAGTATCTTTCTAGAAGATGATTTGGCAAAATGTAACAAAATCCCTGAAAGGGTTCATATTCTTTGGCCCAAAAATCCTTTGAGGAGTTTACCCTAAAGCAATAATCACGAATATAGCTGAAGATATAATTGTAAGGATGTTTATAAATATAACAAAGTTAATATTTTCCTTCTTTTTCATCCACCTGCAGCATATAAATGTTCTTGGACCAGGGAGCAAATCTGAGCCACAGCTATGACCTATGCCACAGCTGCAGGAACACCGGATCCTTAACCCACTGTACCACAGTGAGAACTCAGATTTTTTCCATTTTAAAAGTATTTTTTATTGAGGTATAATTTATTTATAGTGACATGCACAAATCCTAAGTATACAGTTTGATAAGTTTTAACAAATCCACATAACTTCCAGGTAGAGACTATTTTATCCCGAGGACATACTATCATGATACTATTGTGACAATATTAAATATATAATTCTTTAATACTTGTCTTCTATTAACCATGATCCCCAGCAGCCAGGGCTTACAGCTGCAGGGAAGAAGAAAGTGTGACTGCCACCTCAGCAAAAGGGTGGAAGGATAATATCTCAGGCAGACAGGGAGAGAGGCATTGGGAAGAAAGGCTGTCCTTCCACCCTAGTGGATTGTGGGGAACAATGAGGTAAAGGAATCAGGCCAGATGACCTGTATTTTTTGGTCATCCCTGAGTGGGGAGAGAGTTTAGATAGGAAGAAGGGCGACCCTGCAGGGCAGACACTCTTCTCTTGCCACTCTCCAATAAATATAAAGCCTTCCTCCTCGTCAAGGAGACATCAACAGAAATGACAGTTGGGGGCTTTGGGGATGAGCTGCTGTTTTTCTTACAGAAAGAACAGACATTGCTGTGTCACCTCTTAACTCTACTTTTTGCCTTGAGACCACTAGGCAACAAACTTGAGGATGAAAAACTTGCATGCTAAAGGATGGCAGGTGGAAATATAAAAAGAGACCGGGTCCTTAGTGGCAGCTCCAACAATGTTAGAAATTGCTTATCCCTGGATTTCATATTCTATGAGAAATACAAGTCCTGATTCATAGAGTCGCTGAGAGCTGGGTTTCAGTTACTTGCGGATGAAGGTATTCCCAGTGGATTTACATCTGCTTCCTATTTAGAACTCTAAGATGAGATTGCCTTGCAGGGCTCTATTCTCTTTTGCACCAACCTGGAGTAGCCACAGCAGGGTAATGTTGGTGGCATGGCAGGGTTATCCAGGTTAAGCCATGCTGAGTTTCCATTGGAGTCTGTGTGGCATGAAAGAGATCCAGAAATCCTTGCTGGCTTCAGAGAGGGAGGCAGAATTTAGCTGATATTGCTGGTGGGTAAGGTTACTGGGAGTTTTATGGTGGATCACTCAAGTCAATGAATGAATATAGAAATAAATAACTCAGGGCAATGCACAGGGCAAACTCAGAGGGGTCAAGAACTCAGGAGGGGTCAAGTCAGGCAGCAAGAACTAGGTGATACTAACAAATCAAGAAAAAGGACTAGGGCACTGGCCTTAACGTAATATGTGCACAGAGCTTTCCAAAGATAAGAGCAGCCACACAGCAAGAATCTGGGCCAGAGGCCTCAGTTTTTCCTGCTACCATGTGGACCTAGGTTATCTGACCCCTGGGCATCCTAGGCTTCAATTTAGAGGGAGCAGGGAAGAATTCTAAAAGACTGAACATTTGTCCAAAAATTTACTTAAAGTAAATGTTTAACTTGTAACATTAAACTGAGTGAATCATATTGGGCTTTCTGTACAACTGCTTCTCCACCCACATGTCTACTCAATATTATTTGTTTTTCATTACTTAAAATATCAAAAAGGGAGAAACAGTAGAAAAGTTAAAAACAAAGTAAACAAACAAAGACAGGTTTTGATTTAGATAAATTATAGAAGCTCCATTAAGTAAAATATTATTTGACAACTAAAATGGATTAGTCTTTCAATTAAAGGTGGATTGAAGAATATACTAATCTATTTCCATTCCCCAAATCCCCACTGATCATAAAAGATAGGGAGTGGGAGAGGAGGAGCAAAAAATCAGAAGGTAAGTAAGGGCCTAACTAGTGGTAAATGATATTAGCAGACCCCCCCCCCAAAAAAAAACTGCATTCTTAGCAGCAGGGGAGAAAGTACAGAAATTGGCTGATTATAACAAAGAATGTCAGAGAAGCACAGGAATTATAACATCCAGCGGCTTTGAAAGTGTGTGTGTGTGTGTGTGTATGTGTGTGTGTATCCAAAGGAACTGAAAAAGCACGGTTGGTTGAAATGCTAAATAAAAAGCAATTTAGAACGTATAAACAGTGAGGTCCTACTATACAGCACAGGGAACTATATCCAATCTCTTGGGGTGGACCTTGATGAAAGATAATATGAGATAAAGTGTATATGTGTATATATATGTACTCATATATATATGTATATATATATATATGGGTCACTATGCTGTACAGCAGAAATTGATACAATGCTGTAAATCAACTATCCTCTAATAAAAATAAAATAATAATTTTAAAAGTTCAGGGAAAAATAATTATCTAAAGCATTTATAATTTTTATAAGTGATTTTATTAAAGAAAGATTCTCTGACTTTGGACTAATTATTTCATCCAGTAAAAGTGTGTGTGCATGCCTGTGTATGTTTGTGTGTGTGTGTGAATAAAATCACTGCTGATTTCTAGGAACTAGCTACTAAATCTTAAGTTATGGAAAATTCATTGATTTGTATTAGTTTATCAATGAAATAGTCACTAATCCTGAAAAATGATAAAAATGCTTCCCATCACATTTTTCTTTGCAATGCCAATGATATTGTGATATCTTTAAGAAAGTAAACCAGGAGTTCCCGTCGTGGCGCAGTGGTTAACGAATCCGACTAGGAACCATGAGGTTGCGGGTTCGATCCCTGCCCTTGCTCAGTGGGTTAACGATCCGGCGTTGCCGTGAGCTGTGGTGTAGGTTGCAGACGCAGCTCGGATCCTGCGTTGCTGTGGCTCTGGCGTAGGCTGGTGGCTACAGCTCTGATTCAACCCCTTGCCTGGGAAGCGGGAGCGGCCCAAGAAATAGCAACAACAACAACAACAACAACAAAAGACAAAAAGACAAAAGACAAAAAAAAAAAAAAGAAAGTAAACCATAAAATAATAAATTAAAAAAAGAAGCAGTTGTAGATATTTGGATTCTTTATCCAACTCCTCAAAGCCCCCTTTCCAGCCCCCATCAGAGTGAAAGACGGGAATTCACTCTCTGGTGAGGCTAAGCCCAAGGTCGCCTGTGTACAGCAGCTCTGACCAAACACTTTGGACTTTCTGTGTCCTGATTAGCTTATAACTAACAATAAGAAAGCTCTCCCAGACAAACTCAGGTAGGCCAGCAAGGGAAGAGAGAGAGCCACACACCTGAGCTGCCCTTTGAATAACTGTTTCATCCCAGAGTACAGGGAGGCTGCCTGTGTGGGCAAAGGGGCAAAATGAGCAGGAGCAGCAGTGGCTTTCAGTAGAGAATTTGTGCTTAGCACATTAACATTCCTGAGGCCAGTCCATGTCTGAGGGGACGATCCACTCTCCTGTGTTTCCTACCTTCCATAATGACACCCTAGTTCATGTATCTCAGGATATTGCTCAGTCATTGTTGACCCTTCACCATCCTTCACTCCCACTTTGAATCACTCACCAGGACCATATTTTCAGGTCATATTTCTGTCTCTGAAGTGACTTTCAAATATGTCCCATCCTCTCTACCCCCCTGCAGCCACCCACTGTCACACCTTCCTCTTTGCTTCCCTGGACTATGAGAAACCTCCTAACTGTGGGCTTCTGGTGGGCTTCCTGGGCAGAGTTACCTTCAAACTCTTCGTCAAAGCAGAGGCCCAACCTTCTCTGCAAGGCCAAGGCCAAACCCTCTTGGAGGACATACAAAACCTTTCATGAACTGACTCTACCCTTTTAGGTCAGCTTCCATTCTGAGGGTGCCCACCTCATCCTAGTTTGCCAGAAATTTTTCAGATTTTTAGCACCAAGAAACACCCCACCCCCTCCAAGGCCTGGAAAAACCAGGATGGTCGGGCACCCTGTCCTAACCCCTGCCACCCACCCCACACTCACTTCTCTCAGGAGAGGTAGTAGAGAATCCATTCTGTAAAGAACTTTTGTTCTGATTTGAGGAAGTGATCCAACCAGTCAGTTGAATCATCCCCTGTTTTTTATTCTTTCCATTAATGGAGGCCTCTACAGGACTTTTAAGCTATTAAATGAACTACTTTTTTTCCATTTACAAATGTTTGCATAGTGTCTGGATAAACTCATTACTTGCTAAGAACTGACACTGGCCAGCTATCAAGGTAAGATGGCCTTGAAATATTAATACGAAAGCTCAATGGTCAGTGAGATCCTGAACATCTGGAGTCCAGAGCAGACCACAAGGTGAGAAGTGGAACACTTGGTAGGCTTGTACTAGGATGCATAGAACGGCTTCATTTCTTTGCAGAGAAGAGTAATGGACATTTAGAGAAGAATTAGAGTCAATGGTGAAAAATAATTGAAAGCTGGGAAGAAGGAACTTTAGAAAGTCAATGATATCTTGATGTTCAGGGGAATTGGATGACTAAAGACACCATAGAACTAGAGTTGGAATTGGAGTCAAATCCAGCATGGTGCCATGGACTCAGAGTAAAATACTTTCTCTCCTTTGAAATCCATGTCCTCCTCCCTCCTTCAAGCCACTTTCTCAACTCCCACTTCCTGAGAAAACTCCCCTACCCTGTTGGTCTCAGGTACAATGTCATTTCTCCCATGAAGTCTTTTCTGATCTCTCATCACCACCCCTTGGATAGATAGCCCTCTCTTTGCTCCCAGAGCACTTATACTTAATCCTATTTTAATAATCATAATGACCCATTTATTGAGCATTTAATCAATGCCAGACCCTGTTCTGAGCACTTTGCACACAGTGCCTCATTTAAGCCTCCCAATAAGCCACTATATGGGTACCATCATTATACACATGTTAAAGGTAAGAAAAAGGAAGAATAGAGATGTTTAAAAACATGTTCAAGGACACATAGTTAGTGAACTCTTAACCATCATGCTATTGTAATTGTCTATATCTCTTTTTCGGACTGCCAAGATACACCTAGTCCAAGTGAAGTGCACATAGATCAAATCCCTCAACCAGAGGAGTGTCAAAGAATTTGAAGTCACCTTTAACCACTACCTTAGATGATATATATATTTTGCTCTTCAAGCCAATTGAAAATAAAATGTTTGTAGGAAACATCTGGGTTTTTTATTGCATGCCATTCTCTTCTTGACTCAGAGCCAAAGTTACCCTTTAGAGTTTCTATCTTAATCTCTTTCTTATGAACAGTGAAGAAAAATAAATATGTTTCAGAATGATTACTTGAGTCTGCAGCAGATCACATCTTAATCTCCGTCCATTTTAGCATATTCCCAAAGCTAAAAATCTTATGTGCAACCTCGCATAAAACATATCCCATTCCTTCTTCTTAACGCATGGTAGATGTCACTAAATAATCAAGACACTCAGACTCTTTCTTAACCCAACTCTGAAGATAGGCAGCACTGTCAATTAAATAGACCATGCATATGAGGTAAAAACTATTTGCCACCATTCCTTTACTTTATCACTTTCTATCTTACTCTTCCTCCCTACCTTATAGAGGTTAGAACAGAATGGATTTTTTCTTTTTTTTGATTTGGGGAAAGATGGGGATTAGTATTTCATAGCTAGCCTCATATTTTTTAGATATACTTTGAAAAAGGCTTTTAAACACCTATATTCTCTCAAATATATATAAAAACATAGCTGAAATTACTGGTTTCTATACAATAATTTTAATACTCTTGAGGAGTTTGTAATCAAAATTGATTTCTGTCCTCCTTCTCCGTAAAGTATTTACTGAGTGCCTTGTTGTATATGGTTCTAAGCAAAGCACTGCACAAAGTAGATTACCCAGAAATAGTTTGAGTGCATAATAGTTTGAGACATAAATGATTTTATACATCTGCAGGAGTTAAAAGGGCTAGGGTATAACCAAAGATATTGTTTTATAAGGTATTATTATTTTATAATATATGTGTCAGGAATTGAAAGAGCAAAGTTATTCTCAATGATTACATTTAGGGTGGGCAGATACTGTTATGCTTGGAAGCAAAGTCTTCCAAACCACCCAGGATCTAGGCAAGGCAACCATTTTATTTCCAGTTGCGTCCTCCGCCCCCAGCCTTTCATGTTGGCGCTCAACTGCTGGGCAAACTCATGATCAAAACTAAGAGAAAAAAATTCTTTAGAGGTTTTTTTTTTTTTTTTTTTTTTTTTTTTTTCCTGGCAGATACCTACAGTCTGGAGGGAAGTGTTGCACAGTGAAAATGATCACGTTTACTCCTAAGCTAAGTGGGCATTCATCTTACACTTATGCCTGTTGTGGTGCACCCAGAAAGGGCTGGATGGAGGGAGCATAATGGAATAATTCCTCACCCTCTCCAGGAAAAGAAACTTCTCATTTTAATGTTACAGGGTGCTCTGTAATAGTAATGATCTTTATAGCTTCGTAGTATCCTCTCAACAAACAGCTTTGAAAATGGATTAAATGATTTCATTTTGCTTTGGCTATTAGTCTATCTCAGAAACAGTTTACTGTCTCCTACATAATACACCAATAGTGATTATCCCTTATTTCTAAATAACACTATCAAGGATTCAGTGACAGTGAGAACAGCAGGAAACTTCGAGTAGCATAATAGCTTCCTAAGCAGCTGTGTAACTCTCTATTTCTCCAAGGGCCGAGGTAAGTCAGTGGACTGGTGGACAGAGAACTTTTGTCTTCTGAATGCCATCTTATTTCTCCAGTAAGAGCCGATGATTGCAGGGAGGCATGACAAAAGACCTTGAACTGGCAATATGAATTTATTTCGTATCTTGGCAGAAACTCACACACCATCCCAGTCTACTGTGATAATGGTATTCTTTCCCAACGATGACCCACCACAGGAAAGCCATGAGGGTCATACAATGGCCAGAAATTAACTCTTGACATACCTGCAGCTTTTCCAGCAAGCACTGGGGCTTAATATTACTGAACTAGAAGAGCTGATCTCCCCTGGTGATAGCAATCTGCCTTTCAATTTTGCTGTCTCGAACAGCCAGCTGTGAGTCTTTATATAACATTTCACAGTCCCTTAATTACCACATGACAACCTCAGGGCTGCTAATCCTAATACTGTTCTGAAGTAAGGGACTTATGACATATCAGCTGTTTAATGTAACTCTTTCTGTGGTAATCATGTTTACTGGAAGATACAGCTCTTCCCAAACACAGTGAATCACTAACCTTAAATATTCAGATAAACTTTTACTTATACCCCACATCACTGGGAAGAAATAGCCTCTTGTGTCCTGGCTGATGGGTATACCTGGGCTGCTAGATATATGACAGAAAGTCAAAGACTTGTAGAGAAAAAAGAAGGTGGATACAAAGTGGCAGGTCAAGATTCATTCTTTTTTCTTTTTTTTTTTTTTTTGTCTTTTGTCTTTTTGTTGTTGTTGTTATTGTTGCTATTTCTTGGGCCGCTCCTGCGGCATATGGAGGTTCCCAGGCTAGGGGTTGAATCAGAGCTGTAGCCACCAGCCTACGCCAGAGCCACAGCAACGCAGGATCCGAGCCGTGTCTGCAACCTACACCACAGCTCACAGCAACGCCGGATCGTTAACCCACTGAGCAAGGGCAGGGATCGAACCCGCAACCTCATGGTTCCTAGTCGGATTCGTTAACCACTGTGCCACGACGGGAACTCCTCAAGATTCATTCTACTGCTCAAGCATAGCATGCTAGTTTTATTTTTTTTTCGTTACTTGGTAGAAATTGGGCCACAGATGCAGCATTCCTAGGCCATGTGATGCTGCAAAAGGACCATGTAAGCTTTGATGATCTTGACATGGCCATCAGGAACAATGTTATTATTTTAGTGCAGATGAAGGCAGGCCAAGATAACTATAGGAAAAAGAAAGGTTTGTCCTTATTGGGTAAAATAGAGACATCCAGTAACCAGGCCCAATCACTTAGGACCAATATTAACTGGGACTGAAACAGTCTGGATTTATTTTCTCTGCTTCTGCTTACTTTTGGCCCAAGTTGGTATGCTCCTGACTGCCAGAAAGCAATTAATCAAGTCTACACTTCAAGTGCAGCAGTGTAAATTTAATATGACATTTGTTGTTTGGTGAGTTTCTTAATATCCCCAGACATATTAATCAATCAACAAGTAGTTACTAAGCCTCTGTTCTGCGCTGAGTTCTGCGAAGTGTTCTTGGGGACATGAGATGTATGAGATGGAGTTCTAGTTCTTCAAGGAAGTGTGATGAGGTAGCTTATAGAGTTTGAATTCTAGCTCATCTGCTTACTAGATTGATGACTTAGAGAAAATTAAGTTACATCTTGAAGCTTCACCATTTTTTAACATGAGGTTAAAGATCCCTATTGTACAGGGTTAGAATCCCATGGCCCATCTGAACTCCATACTTGTACTTCCAACAGTCTACTGGCTGTTTCCACCTGAATATCTAACAGAATTACAAGCTAAACATGTCCAAGATGGTTCATCCTTGCCACTCTGCTCTTGCCAAGATCCCCACTACACCCTTTATCCTCCAATGGCTCCCTCTGTCAATAAATGACATCATGGTCCCAGCAGGTACTCAAGGACCTTTTCTCATTAGCTCATCTGCAAATCCTATCAGTCATGTCTTGAAAATACATCTCTGATCCACTGACTTTTCTTGGTCTTTGTTGCCTCCACCTGTAATTCAGATAACCATCATTCATCTCCTATAACAGCTCCCCATCTGTTTTCACAGCTTTGACCCTGAGCCCTACAATCCAGTCTCCGCTCAGAAGTAAAAGTACTTCTTGTTTTTTTGTTTGTTTGTTTTTTGCCACACCGCAGCAGGTAGAAGTTCCTGGGCCAGGGCTTGAACCTGTTCCACAGCAGTGACAATGCTGGATCCTTAACCTGCTGAATTGCCAGGTAACCCCGTAAAAGTACTTTTAAAATCTATATTGGGACTTTCACTTCTGGTTAAGATATAGAAAGTCATGAACCCCTATTTTTCAATGGCATATTTTACTATTTTGGTGCTCAAATTATTCCATATTTGACTAATGGCAGCCTCTTTAAACAATTCCTTCACCTTTGTGATTTACCCTCATTACTTTTTTTTTTTCTTCAGGGTTGTACCTGTAACATATGGAAGTTCCCAGGCTAGGGGTCAAAAAAAAAAAAAAATCGGAGCTGCAGCTGCCAGCCTACGCCACAGCCATAGCAACATAGGATCCGAGCCGCATCTGTGACCTATACCATAGCTCACAGCCGCACTGGATCCTTAACCCACTGAGCGAGGCCAGGGATTGAACCTGCTTCCTCATGGATCCTAGTCGGTTTCATTACTGCTGAGCCACAGTGGGAGTTGCCTCATTACTTTTATTGAGCACATCCTTCCTCTTGGTCATAACCAGACTTTCCAGGCTCACCCTGTACTTCCCTGTACCAGGTCTAGAGTAAGCTACTTCTCTGAGGCTCCCTGGTTCCTTTTATTGCTAAATGGCTTGGAGACAAAGTTTTGGGTGCCAGAGGCACTTGTTACTATGAGAATGTCACCACTCCTTGACCCTCTCTGTGAGCAGAGCTAGGAAACCTATGCATGTATGTACAGATACATATACTTATGTATACATGTGCACATACACACATAGAAGCACATGTACTCATATTTTAGAAACCATGAGTTCATATTGTTACTTCCAATTCTAATTCATCTCTATAGGGTTCACATACTTCATTTCATGTGTTCTTCCACAGTGTGAACTCTGGCCCCTCAGGGTAACAACACATGACTTATTTGCTTAGTTCCATAATACATTTAAATTTTTTCAGAATTGTTTCACTTGTCCCTCTTCAAAACACAAATGAACTAAAAAAAAGTTCAGAGTTGGCAATTCTTACCCCATATTCCACCCCATCGTCTATCCATCCAACACTGAGGGCTTATTAATCGAATTTTGTATTCACAAATTATTTGATTATTCTTTTTAAAAAGCCTTCCCACAAGTTTATAGTATTCCTTGAAATACATTGGAGCCATTTGTTTTCCTCTATTTTCCATTTTGGATTTCCCCCTTTCCATCTGGATTGGGTTAATTTAATTATTTTTAATATTAAAAACTTTAAAATGATCCAAAGGCCAAAACTGTATCAGAAAGGAATATTCTGACAAGTGTTACTGCCCCTACATCCCTTTGCGCTGTTTCTTCCCCTGCCTAACCTTATAGGAAACAAATTTTGTTAATTCTGGTTTATTTTCTCTGTTTCTTATGTTGAGGTAAGCATATATCTATTATGATTTCTTATTTTCCCTTGTATCTTACACAAGAAGGAGCATAAAATATATGCTCTTTTGTACCTTGCTTTTTTTTCACTTAATATGTACGGGAAACACACTATAACAATTCATAGAGTTGTTCCTCATTCTTTTTTACCTCCTTCTCCCCCTTCCCTTCCCTTCCTTTTTAACAACTGAATCTTGCGGCTGACACCATTGGAATATGCACCAAATTTTATTTTATTAATGCTTGGACATTTAGGGAGCTTTTGATATTTTGCTGCTGTGCATAAATATGCACATATATGTTTTCATATTATTGGGAGTGTGTTTTCAGTACATGTTCAAGTAGGATTGCTGGCTCAAAGGATACATGGAGTAGTAGTTTTGTGAGATATTGACACTTTACCCTCCATCGAAGTTGTGTTATTTTGTATTCCAACCAGCAGTGTGTTAGACTGCCTCTTTCCCCGTAGCATCACCAACAAAGTGTGTGTCAAACTTTTGAAATTTGGCCAATCCAATGGGTGAGAAATGGTAATTCAGTATAGTCTACTTTGCATTTCTCTTATTATGTGTAGGTTGTACATCTTTTCATATGTTTAAGGGCCGTTTTTATACCTCTTTCAGTGAATTTTTTGGTCTTTGGTCCATTTTTCTATAGGATTTTGGTCTTTTATTCTTCAATATTTAAATGTTCTTTAAATATTTATATTTAATGACACTAATCCTTTATCTGTGAAACATATTGCAAATATTGCCTCTCAGTGTGTATTCATTTTAAAGATTGTTTAGTTTGGTGGTCAGATTTATCAATATTTTACTATATTGCATATGGATTTTGAGACATTGTTAGAAAGCCTTTCCCTACACTTGGGTTATGTTAGAATTCATCTGTGTTATCTTCTGTTACTTTTATAGTTTCTTTTTTTTTCACATTTGCATCTCTGATTCCTTTGGTGTTTATTTTATGAATTACAAGGGGAATGAGTGTAATTTAACCTTTTCTAAAAAGTTATCTCAGGGGCTTTGGGATGAAAATGCTATAAAATTTGGTTGTGATGATCATTGTACAACTATAAATGTAATAAAATTTATCAAGTAATTAAAAAAAAAGAATAAGGCAACCAACCCACTATAATTCAATGTATCTTACACATTGAAATAAAGAGAAGATGGTGCTTTTCTCCAAAGGCATATTATAAACTTAAAAAAATAAAAAGTTATTTCATTGTCTAGCACTATTTACTAAGAAGGAGATAGTCTTTATTCCAATTTTTTGTGATATGACCTTTATCATATGCTATTTTCTCTATATAATTTGGTCTGTTTAACCATCGAGCTCCTTAACAGCCATGTATGGACTGGTTATGTAGGATTATAGTTTGGAGAAGCCCCAGCCACAGGGCAAGTAAGCACTGACTTAGCAGATCTTTCCCATGATCCTTCACTGAATGCATAGGGGCCATATGCTGATGGTTGGAGACAGGGTAAGAGACCTGGAGAATCATATCCCAAAGATACATGTCTCATTTCCTAGATGCAAGGCAGTGGCACAGTGAAGTCACCCCTGCTGAGCTCTGTTGAAATTTCTAAGCCACAGATTCATAAGCAGCACGATTGTTGTTATTGTACAAGCCTTTAAATGTTGAGTTAGTTTGCTGCATTAGTGAAGGATAATTGAGGACTTCTGCTGTCTGGTTTTGCATATAAGGCATGTGGAAGTCACCACACCATCGACTAACAAGTTAAAAAAAAAAAAAAAAAACTAAACAGACTGAAAAATCAACAGTTTTCTTGGATCTACGAGAGAGGGTAGGATACAAGCCAAGCCACTGCCCTTAAGACTGGAGAGACAGACAGGTGAAAAGAGGGAGTCATGGCTTAGCAGAGCAGAGTCATATGTGAAAACCACCACAGGAACCAGTGCTGGGGTAGGAAAACCAGAACTGTAATTGACAAATTGCTAGAGGCTCAGTGTGGACAGGTCTGAGGATTAAAAACTCCAGGGGTAGCCAGTTATTGGAAGGTCCCCACAATATTGTTAAGATTTACCTCCAGCAGCTTGGCTAGATTCCCACAGTAAATACTGGAGAAAAATCCTCTTGCGTTTCTGGCAGAGGAGGGGAAAATGACCCATTTTAAAATACACCAGAGCTTTCTGTTCTTCTAACAAGGCCTGTCCTCAGGGGAAACTAGTTAACCAGAGCCTAACCTGCTGGAGTATTATCAGATACTAATTGACCCCAGGGAAGGGGAAATACCCAACTCCAGCCCACCCTAGTCATTCTATCCCATTTAAGGTGGGAGGAAAAAACCAGACATTCTTATGATGCTCAGAGTCCAGAGGCCGGAACACTCTAAAAGATAGACTTAATCATAGAACTGTTAAATGCTTCTCCTCCCCCCACCCCATACCACCACCACATAAACAAACCACGGTATCTCCAGACAATGGAATATTATTTGGTGCTCAAAAGAAATGAGCTATCAAAGTATGAAAAGGCAAGGAGGAAAGTTACATGCTCATTACTAAGTAAAAGAAGCTAATCTGAAAAGGCTAAACACTGTATGATTTCAATTATATGACATTCTGGAAAAGGCCAGACTATAAAGATGGTAAAAAGATCAGAGGTGGCCAAGGGTTAGAGGTGGCAGAGTATAGAGGATGTTTAGGGTAATAAAAAATACTCTATGATGCTGCAATGATGGATGCATGTCGCTAAGCACTTGTACAAATGTATACAATGTATAACACTAAGACTGAACCATAATGTAAACTATGGACTTAAGGTGGTTATGATGTCTGTGTAGGTTCACTTGATCATGACAAATGTATCACTCTGATGAGGGATATTGATGATAAGGAAGGCTGTGCATCCCAGGGTAGAGGATACATAGGAAATCTCTGTACCTTCCCCTCAAATTTGCTGTGAGTATTCAACTTCTCTAAAAAAAAATAAAGTCTTGAAAAAGAGAATTTAAAATCATTTCTATTAAACATTGTACTGGAAGGCCTTCCTGGTGAAATAAGACAAAGAAAATAAGTAAAAGATATATGTATTGGAAAAGAAGTAGAGCTTCTCTTACTGTATACACAGAAAACTTTATGAGAGTTACAAAGAGAAAAACAAACAAAAAAACTCACCAACACTGGTGAGTAGACTTAGTATGGTTGCAGAATACAAGGTTGATATATAACAATTGTATTTTTAGTCAGTAGCAAAAAAATGGAAAATGAAATAAAAACATTATTCTAGCAGCAAAACATCAAATACCTAGGACTTAATCTGTCAAAAGATGCACAAGATCTTTGCACTGAAAAAAACTACAAATATTGCTAAGAGATAATAAAGACATAATTAAAAATCCAAAGATACCATGATCTTTGGTACGGATTGTTAGACTCAATATTATCAAGATGTCTGTTCAACCCAAACTGATCTTGAGTTTCAATGTAATCCCAACCAAAAACCCAGCAGGGTAATTTAAATTTTTTATGAATGTGCAGATAATCTAAAATAGTTGTAATGATTTAGAAAAGAACAAATTTTGAGATTTGCAATACTTGCTTTGGGACTTTAAAGCTACATTAATTAAGACACTGTGGCATTAGCATAGGATAGAAAAATAGATTGATGGAGCAGAGTACAGTCCAGAAATAGATTCACAAAATATAGTTCATTAATTTATAAGGCCTAAGTCAATTCAATAAGGAAAGTGTTTTTAACAAATATTGCTGGAATAATTTGATACCCATATTTTTTAAAAAGGAAATTCAATCTCTACACGTACCTAAAACATATGTAAGTATATGTCGAGTAATATGTAACTTAAAAATTAATTAATTTGAGGAATAATAGATCTAAATGTAAAAGCTAAGTGAAACTTCTAGAAGAAAACATGTAAGAACATCATGTGACCTGGGTATAGGCAAAGATTTCTTAGGACACATAAAAGTAAAAAAACAAACAACAACAAAAATAAGACAAAACGTGGTAAACTGATAAGTTTATGAAAATTAAAAGGAAACCATTAAGAAAATAAATCAGGCAAGCCACAGACTGGAAAACATATTTGCAAAATGTATATCTGACAAAGAACTCATACCAATATACATATACAAACCCTACATTCAACAACCTCATACAAACATGGACAAAGCATTGAAGAGAGAAAAAGGAAACACCAATGCCCAAAATGCCTAAGTAAAGGTGTTCAACATCATTAATCTTGATGAAAATGAGACACCATTTCCCTCCCATTAGAATGTCTAAAAAATAGACTGACATTGTTAAATGTTGAAGAGGATGTGGAGAACACGAAACTCTCGCATTTGGTTGCTAGAATTGTAAAATGGTAACAGTCTTGGAAAACTTGAAGTTCCTTATAAAATTAGACATGCACCTTCCCTATGGCCCAGCATTTCTATTCCTATGGGTTTTTTTTTTTTGCTTTCTGTGGTCACACCTGTGACATATGGAAGTTCCCCAGAGTAGGGGTCAAACCAGAGCTGCAACTGCAGGCCTGTGCCTCAGCCACTGCAGCTTGTGGCAATGCCAGATCATTAACCCACTGAGTGAGGCCAGGCATCGAACCTGCATCCTCATGGAGACTATGTCAGGTTCTTAATCCATTGAGCCACAATGGGAAGTTCTCAACTCCTAGGTTTTTACCTAAGAGAAATGAAAACAAATGTCTACCAAACACCTGCATGAGAATGTTGAACAACTTTATTTATAATAGCCAGACTAGAAAGAGTGCAGGTGTCCATCAGTAGGTAAATGATTAGTCCAGTTGCAGTATTTGCATGCAATTGGATACTCTTCAGCAATAAAAAGAAATAAACTATTGATACATGTAACAGCATGGATGAATATCAAAAACATGTTGAGTAATAGAAGTTGGACAGAAGCAAGTACACATTATATGATTCTATTTATATGAAGACCAGGAATAGGCATGATGATAGAAATCTGATCAACATGAGAAGGGAGAGGGAGAAGGAGGGTTGGTTGGTTGTTTACTGCCAAGGAGACTGGCAGAGAGAGAAGTACTCTATATCTTTTTCTGCATGGTTTTTACAAGTTACACGAAACTAAATTAGATCACCTTATTATCCTCTTTGATGGCTTGAATTTTCCTTGAATAAAATCCAAATGGCTAGGATTGTTTTTGTTTTGTTTTTCATTTGAACTTATAGCAGTTTAAAAGGTGTTTGTTTGTTTTTTTAAATTTATTTAGCTATTTCCTATGATGGGTTTGAGTCTAAGGGCAGGGACTATGCCTATCTTATTCACTAGCATCTCCAGTGCCAGGAGTTTCATGAAAGATGTATAGCCACTGACTATACCTTAACTCCCTTCTCTTTTCTTCTCCCCCACTGCTTAAGAACTGGAATTAATCACCAAGTCTGAAATAGAACTGGTAACTCACATTGTTCTTTTTGGATTTAGTTTAGCTGTATTCATTAACTTGGCTTTCAACACATTCATGTTGTACCAAGGGATGGGATATGATGTCTAGGCAGAGGGAGTAGAGTTCTTGCCAATGAAGTAGCAGGCATTTTACAGCAATCCTAACACTGGTGGTTAGTCAAAATGCACTGCTTTCATATTGGAGATTTAGATGCAGTTTAGATTTCTTGTGACAAGGAATTATTGCCTTCCAATGAATAGAAAATAGTGTTTAAAATATGGTAGAGTTGACTGTTTATGTCCTTGAACTGGAAAGAATCGTCTTAGCAATGGGTACCATCCAGGATAATGCTAGATGTGTCATAGAGAAAACCTTCACCAAGTGTTCTCTATGTAAATTTCTGGACCATCAGCCAATGTAACAACAAAGAGAAACTGTAGCTATGTTTTTGAAATGAACTAAATGACTGCAAAGACATAGACACAAAAGGACACATCATTACTCTTTCCATTCTTTACTCAAAATAAGTATTTAGTAATGGTTAATGAGGAGAAGCTCCAAGTATTTTAAGTTCTAAATCCCTTTTGGAAATAATGGTTCTATTGAAACAACTCCCAAATCTCGGGGGTGGAAGGCAACAAAATTCATTTCTACTCTACTTTGTGTCCATCATGGATCTGTTGAGTCCTATGTTCCAAGTTGTCTTCTCTCTGTGATTGAAGAAGGAATAGGTACCAGCAGGAATATCGCTGATTGTCACAGCAGAGAGAAAAAGAGCAGATGGCAGATTGTTCAATGGTTCTTGAAATTTTCTCCCAGAGGTAACATGCATTTGTTGGCCAAAGTGAGTCACAAGGCCACATCGAACTTTAAAGTGGACAGGGCATTGAAAGCCTATCATGTGCCTGGGAGGGGACACAGCATCCTGATGAAAGTTGGACCTTTTTTCTGTGACCGGCATCAAGACAGCCACTACCCCACCACCATCACCGTCACTCCTGGTGTACATCCACTAACAGAGGCTGTGTAGATGCATCTGTGAGAAGGGGGACATGGTGTCTGTAAGGGAATATCTGGTGGATATTGTCCTCTCATATCATATCCTATCTAGCTGTTACAGAGTGGCACGCTTCTTCCTAGGCATAATACTCAGAACCCCATAATCTGAGGTCTCAATTCTGAGAATGAAGCTCAGAACCAGTCTCTTATGAATGTCTGAATATCTTCTTAAAATGCCTCACCTTAATTTTCCTTTAAGAAACTGAAAAACTTCCTTGGCATACTAATTTGTGTCACTAATTCCTATAGCTTTAAGCCTTCTAGAGAGAGAGATCTAGTATTAAAGTTAAAATATTTGGATTTTTTGTCCTTTATTTTCACCTTATTTATACTGTATGAGTTTAATCTTTAGGTAGACATGAAGTTTTGTGGTAGAAATTCAAGACATATTAATTCATCAGATAGCTCCTGACCTGAGCAAGGTAGATCAATCTTTTTTTCTAGTAACCTCTCAAGGACCTGCTAGCACCCAGATGGAGCTGTCTTTCCATCAAAAGACACTATTGGCCTGAAAGACTGTTCTTCATAATTAAAGACAGTTAATTTCAAGCTCATGTTTAATCTTTAGAAAGTCTGATGGCCAATACTTGTCAATTAGAGTTTGTTAATCCTTGGCAGTCCTCAAAAGACCAGTGCAAAGAGTTAGCATCCACTATTCTGTCCTGGTCCTCAGCCATGTTGTCTCTAATCCCCTTGGATGAAATCTTTTTTGTCTATTCTTTATTTTCTGGGTTTTCTCCCTACTGCAGTGATAAAATGTCTTTCTGGATGGTTTCTTCTGCTTTCAAGAAGACTTAAAGTGTATAGACACATGTCTCTCCTGGTGTATGTGTATGCATTTCTATTATCAGTTACCTTTTAGTCGATCTTAATACCTTCCCCATGGCTTCAAAATGGAGCCCATTTTATTGCTAACTTCAGGACACACTCTCAGGGCCTCACCTATCCTCCATCAAACTCACTACCTCACTGCACACCTTTGGCTCTCCTGCTGCCAGAATATGTATTTTTTCACCTGCCGGCTTTCTCTTAGCACTTTGATCTCCTGGGGGAATTAACAACCCCCATCCACCCACACACCCACCTACAGCTCTCAACCATGAATGGTAGAGTTTCGTGTATAAATACCCAACTCTTCACCTCTTGAATGGGATAATTGATTACTTCCCAGTCACCTACAGTGGCAGCAGGCTTGGTGTTACACCCTTTGCCTGGCTCCCTGCCTTTCCTCATCTCACTCCGTCACTCCTCTGCAGTGTTGCTTCACCTTCCCAGAACACTGTGTGTTCATTTCTCCCGTCTCAGGGGCTGCTTCTAGAGGAACCCTAATTATGACATCAATCAAGAGTGAATGCTGGAGGAGTTCCTGTCCTGGCTCAATGAAAACAAATCTGACTCGTATCCGTGAGGGTGCAGGTTGGATCCCTGGCCTTGCTCAGTGGATTAAGGATCTTGCATTGCCGTGAGCTGCGGTGTAGGTCGCAGACACGGCTTGGGTCTGGTGTTGCTGTGACTGTGGCGTAGGCCAGCAGCTGTAGCTCCGATTCGACCCCCTAGTCTGGGAACTTCCATATGCCGCAGGCTCGGCCCTAGGGAAAAAAAAAAAAAAAAAAAAGACACTGACAAGCTGCTGTTGGGTAATTTCATGAAAGACTGGTGTTTTAAAAGGTTTGGTAGAGCATAGTGTTTGGCTTTGAAAAGTTTAAGATTTTTCTTCTAAAGAAGCAGAAACCTGGTCTGTATAGCTTATCTACAAAAACGCTGCACTTGCTTCTTTCCAAGGCTGCATTGACTCAGAAACAGAAAGTATACTGAAAGTGTATTGACCGGAAGCTGGGAGAAGAAAGGGAAAAGTCTGTGCTGGTGACGTCATTAGTGTCTTTCTAAGTGTTTAAGTCTTGGGGCAATTTTGAAGCTTCCATTTGTCATTTGTTTCCCCTCTGGTGTTTTGAAACATTTTGTGCTACACACAGGTGCACCTGATTCCATGTATGGCCCTCTGTGCTCCCTGAGCCTGACTGCAAACACATCTTTCACAACATCCTAAATGCGTTTGTCACTTGCCCAGAGTGTTTACCACCACACAAGTTTTGCTTGGAGAACGCTCTTCCAACTCTCCTAGCTCCATCTGTCCAAGGATTTCTTCAGCTTGCAAATACTTTTCTAGGAAACTTTCATTCCCTCCAAATATCTGATAAAATATGTTTTGTCTTCATTTTCTATTACCTTTCCCATGTGATGACAGCATTGGAGAATGGGCTCTGTGTTGGAATCTCTTACAGCTTGAGAGGCAGGATTTCCTTCTTAGCATCTTAAGATCAACACCCACACACACCCCATTACTATAGCTCATCCTTGAGTCTTCTCTTAGTGTGTTATTCCCTGTGGTGAACCTAAGAATAAGTTTTGACTTTCCCTATTCCTTCACTGTCCCCATAACTGTTCAATCAACAAGTCCCCACCCCCACTTTCATCTTGTAAGTACCTCTCATGTCTCTTCATTTCACTCTGCCTTGAGTGCCATCACCTTATCCCATTCCTCCTAAAGGCCTCTTGCCCCACTTTTATCTCTTTCAACTGTTTCTCCATAATGCAGCCAGATTGATCATACCAAAATGCAAATACAGTCGTTTCATCATCTCTCCTAAAACTTTTCAGTGGCTTCCCATTCCTCTTAGGGTAACTCCTGGACTCTGACCTGATGTTCCAAGCTCTTCCTATTCATCTCTTTAGTCATCTCTCTCAACCCTCCCTCTGACTTCCTCTACCCCACTCTTCTGTCCTTCAGCTCCATAACCCCTCTCTCTTGCCCACCTCCCCCTTTCCTACTATTTTACCCCCTTTGTCTACCTCATACTCAAGGCTTTTCAACTTAACAATATTTCTTTGGGGGCTCTTCCCTGATCCATAAACCAGACTAGGTCTGTACTATATGGACTATCTTCCCAGCTAAACTGTAAATGCTCTAAGGATAACAATTGTGTCTATCTTGCTTATCACTCTATTCTCTGTGTCTAGAATAGTATCTGGTTTAGAGCTGATTAACCACACATCTTCAAATATATTTCTATACATTAAGAAGAGGAAAGGGGCATTATAAGAAATTGAAATTGGACATCTCTGGTCCTGTCTCTGTCATTACCAGCTGTGTTGCCTTTACTTAGTCAATATTGTCTAAGATTTTGTCTGTGAAGAAGTTGAACTAGATGATCTCAGGCATCTCCTACAGTTCCAGCATTCTAAGTGCTCTTACATGCTTTTATATATTTTATGTGGCCTACTGTAATCTTACTATGTGTCAAACCCAATGCTGATGAATCGAAGTGATTCTTTCATATGTCATTTTCATTTTATTGATTCTCGTCTATATGACTTTTTCAATAAAAGATGGAAAAGATTGTTAAACAGCCGTAAAGGGAATTTTTGACACATTCATGGTGATTGTACCTTTTTTTGGCTCCTCCTTTTAAAGTTGTTTCAGTGATTGAGAGACATTATTCTATATGAAGATTGGTCCTAATAGTTAACCTATAAATGTGTTAACCTCCTCAATTGTCATCCAAGTTCCTCCTTGTATTTCTTCTTTCATTACTGTGATGTATATGTCAGCTACAAATCTTTTCTGAAAGATACACACTCTCCTTGCTTTTATATAATACTGAACAGATAACCCTGGAATCTAGATAGTGCAGTGCATACAAATAGAAAATATCTCATAGATGCAAGTATGGGCAGGTACTTGGAAGACATTTACTGAATGCTTGTTAAATGCTCAAGCATTGTCTATACGTGTATTTAACTTATTCTCAAAGCCACAGTCCTTGATAAGTATTAATAGCCTCATTTTCCTAATGGGAATACTGAGCTTCAGAAAGGTTAATTTGGCCATAATTTCATATGTGGTTGAGATTATGGCCAAGTAGAATAAGGATTTGAGAGTTCATGGGGCTAGACTTCATGTTTTTGAAGAGGAAGGACTGTTTTGCTTTTGGTCACCTCTGAATTCCCAATAAATATTTACTGACTAATTGAATGAGTGAGTGAACAATTGACATGCAAGTCCATGTTTTTTCCCCTTTACATCAAATTCCCCAGCAAAAAGCAGAATGAAACTGCAGGCACCTTTCTAGGCTCTGCCTAGGTTTCACCCTTGGGATTCTAGTAGTTAGTGTAGAACACAATGACATCTTAGCAACCTGCTTCAGTCTATACCAAAGCACATACGGTTTCAGCCCTGCATTTGTCTTAATCCAAGGGAATCAAAACTGATTGTAATTAACTAAAATTACACTGGTATATGGCTCTTCTAGGGATATACCCACATACGATGACAAAAGCTAGCTGATATTTTTGTAGGAAGATACTGTTTTTGGGACTTGCTGATTATTGATGATCAGAGATTCCAGTGGCGAGAGCTGCAGACAGGTGACTGGCAGGGCAAAGGAGATGCCACAAGTGCTCATAAATACCCAAGTTTATATTTATGCAGGGGTTCTTGAGTCATATACGTGGAGTATTGGGGCTGGATGCCTGGTACCTTGTCCAGATTGTGCATTGTCCACTCTAGGGTTCTTACCTCCATGTGCCTTTCAAGGCTGTCCTTGACGACCACTTTTAACTCTATTAAAAATGTTAGAGGATGAGAACTCTCAGTGATTTGCCCTAGGCCCCTCTCCAGGCCCTGAGAGCGCTAGTATTTCACCTTTATTTCTTGCATTCCATGCTAATATTGGATGGTGTTGTGTTAATTTTCGATTTCTTTGTTTGAAGAGATCCTGAAAAGTACCACTAAGGAGTGTTTACAGGATAATAATGTCACATTCTGCAGTTCTTAATTTATTGATTCTCTGCAAGCCTTCTTTTTCTTAAACTGTTGTTTTTTTCTTTCTGCTTCCATGAGAATTAAAAGTCATTTGGTTTGTGGTTGGCTTTAATCTACTTTATTATTAGCAAGGTTATTATTTGAAGTTTAAAGGATGGTTAAGATTCGAGCAGCAGTTTTGTACAAATAGTGGACACAATCTCTCTTCATTATTTCTAGTCAACACTCAAATGCTATTTTCTAAGCACTGCTAGGGCATTCTTTTTTTTTAATGGATATCAGTGGTCATTTAAAAAGCAATCCAAGGGTATTGAAGAACAGATTTCATACTATGAAAAGCTGACAGGCTTTATCACATAGAGTAAAATAGAAACTACATTTTTTCCCCCTAATTCACTGCTTTTGGAGATTTTAAAAGATGATTATAATAAGTATTTTTCTTAGTTGACCCATGAATTATTTGGCTCTGTTGCTGAAATGTCAAGCAGTCAACTAAGAAAAGGAGTACAATTTACCTAACAAACCTATTCCCAGAGCAGTGCGGATGGAGTTTCTACTTCTTCCCTTGAGGGACCACTTTGTAATCCAATCGTTCTCACAGTCAGGATTTTTTTTCTTGACATTCAGCCTAAAATTTCCCTTACCTGAGATCATCTCATTATGTCAAAAAAAAAAAAAATACTACCAGCAACCGGTTTAAGAAATTATTCCCTGCAGAGGTACAAACCCTTCTACTTCAGTATATTTATTCTTAATAGTGGATTTATATAGGATTTTGTTGCTGGTGTCTGAGATCCCACTCCTCATTACTGCTATTACTACTAATACTATTATTATTATTATTACTCATTATTTAGCATCTCAGTCTTTTTTACCTATGGGTAAGCAGCATTCTGGATGCATTTTTTTTTTTTTTCTGGCTGATGTTAAAATGCCTTGTTTGTTTCACTGTGCTCATCTAGTCTAAGGGTGTTCTCCAGGTGGCTGTGATGTGGCTGATCCTGTCATCCTGGATCTCACACAGTTAATAGCAACCACCACTTCTTCGTACTGGATGACATGGCCATATGTACTGACTGTGAGCATGGGAAACCCCAGGACAGTGATTTCCCAGGGCAATAGTTTCAACAGGATCCTCTTTCTTCCCACCTTTCCTCTCTCTCTCTTCCTCTCCTCCTTTACCAAGATTTCTTTTTCTTTCTTTATTTCTTTTTTTTGGGGGGGAGGGGGTGCAGTGTATGGAAGTTCCCAGGTTAGGTGTCAAATCAGAGCTACAGCTGCTGGCCTACACCACAGCCACAGCAACGCAGGATCTGAGCCGCATCTGTGACCTACATCACAGCTTGTGGCAAGGCTGGGATCCTTAACCCGCTGAGCAAGGCCAGGGATTGAACCTGCAACCTCATGGTTACTAGTAGGATTTATTTCCACTGCGCCACTAGGGGAACTCTTTTTTTGTTTGTTTTTTGTTTTGTTTTGTTTTGGGTTTTTTTTTTTTTTTTGAGAATTTCTTTTTATCCCCTCGTTGGTGAGATGAGGTGAGATCTATTTCTCCTCTCCCTTAGATTGATCACCAGACTGCCAATACTGTCTCACCCATCTTCCATCAACATTTTTAGTACAAAAAGCTCCCACTAAGGAGAAAAATGTTTTTGATCTGATGCAAACATATAGATAGAAATAAAATACAAGATGTATATTAATGAATAGGTTTTATTTTTAGAGCACAGCAAAATTGAGCAGAGAGTATAGAGTTTTCACCTACCCCCTCCAGCCCACACATACAGCATCTCCACTGTCAACATCCTGCATCTGTGTGGTACACATGCTGCAACTGATGAAACAACATTCACCTGTCATTATCACAAATTTCACTCTTTTTATTTTTCATTCATAGGTTTTAACAATTGTATGACATACATCTGACATTATAAAATCTTATAGAATAGTTTTGCTGGCCCCAAAGTCCACCTGATAAAGAAATTTTTATTGTCTCAGCATTTGCTTACAGATCTCATTTTCCTTGGCTATATTCAAGAAGAAAAATATAGCCATTAGTAGTGATGAATATATGTTATCTAATAATCTTAACCATGGGTTCTTAGAGGACAGCCCAACTATGAAAACTCAGAGAGGAACACCTTTTAGGGGAGTTGGTGTCATAATGACCACGTTCCATTCAACTCTACTGAATAAAATTATCATCTGGAGACCCAGAATGACCCACAGTATTTTCAAGTGTGGTTAATGTATCATGTTGTTATTAAACCCTCCCAGGTCTATATTGAGATCCAAGAGCTATTAAGTTTATGGTGTCCATTTCCATATTTAATTCAAAATAAAACAACACTAAGCCATAAGAATGATACATAAGTTTAATCAGTTTATTAGTTTTTTAATTTCTCCCATGATGATTACCTGGATACTCTTTTTTTCATATTTGAAAAAGAAAAATCTTCCTTGTGCCGTATATTTACTGATAAATGGAACACATGATTGGCCTCCCTGCTGTAGAGTCTGAAATTATTCTTTATTTCTTACTCTTGAAAAATATTTGTGCTTTTGCCTTTGCTAAGTAGAAACCTCAGTGTGTGTGTGTGTGTGTGTGTGTGTCTTTTTAGGGCCACACCTGCAGCATATGGAGGTTCCCAGGCCAGGGGTCTAATCAGAGCTGTAGCCACTGGCCTCCGCCACAGCCATAGCAATGCAGGGTCCGAGCAGCGTCTGTGACCTACACCACAGCTCATGGCAACACTGGATCCTTAACCCACTGATTGAGGCCAGGGATCGAACCTGCAGTCTAACTTGTTGATGCCTCTTACATTTCTAAATGCTGTTTCCCTTCTTTGCAGGTAGCACCAAGAGAATCATGGATATTCTAAATTTCAGGTCTCTTTTTAGGGTTTCTGAAATATTTCATGAAAAAGTACACTCTGGGCCATTCCCTGCCATGCAAATTGTAACCTGGAGAATGTGCCACAAACATTAAATGACATACTAAATTGCACATTTCATAATTACATAAGGCACAGCCTAAGCCCAGACCTGTGGCTTTAAGAATGATGAATCCTGGGCCCTCTGTTGCACATTTGTTAGTTTGAAGTGTGTTTCTGTTTAGCCAAACCAAATATCCCCAGGTGGTACAGACTTTTACCTTGTCACCCACCCCTCTCCCCAGTACTCCCAAGTTGCCATTCCTTAAACAGATATACTGAGCTGTTCCTATGCATAGGCTCTGTGTAGTGAGTAAAAAATACATCTTTCTGCCAAAATGTATGTAGTCAAAATAAGGAAGATACTCATTAATTCATCAAATACTATATAAATGCTATGCAGCATGAGGCAGATTGTAAATGTTGTATCAGATGTACAAAGAATTGTCTTGCCTGCTGACCCTGGTGTCAAGTGCTCTTGGTCAGCAATAGCTGAAGCCCTTTAAGACCAGAGTTTTTGACATTTGCCAGGTGGAGATAAATATATAGCAGATCTTTTTGGAATCTTTTGTAGGTAAAGAATGACTTTTCAGTTCACTGACTTTCAAAAAACCCAGCCTTTCATGTTCTCCACTTGTCAGTTTGCTTAGTTCTCTTTGGGATCTAGAAATATAATGCTAGCCACTTGTGTAACTTTAAATTTACTAGTGGTCACAATAACAAAAGTAAAAAGAAAGAGGTAAAATTTATTTCAATACTGTATCCTATTTAACTCAGTATACCAAAATGTCATTATGTCAATATGTGATCAATGTAAAAAATTCTTAATGATATATTTTACATTTTTATTCTCATACTATCATCTTATTTGTATTTTACCATTCCAGCACATCAGAATTTGAACACTTTTCAAGGGCTCAGTAGCCACATATGGATGGTGCAGATCTAGAATATATAAACCCTCCATTTGAAATTATTAGGAACCTTTAAAGATGTTTTCTGTGAGGATATGCAGAATGTTTTGTCTAAAGCCACTGATAGAAAAATTCCTTTGTAGGGATATTGTTATGGAAGAGAAAAATGCTTTCATAAACCTGTTGTAGGGTAAAACCAACTTCTAGAGTCTGGGGTATCTGAGGGGTGGCCAGTTTTCAGGAAAGAGAGAAACTCCACATATTAAAAGCTGGGTCATAACTTAAATATTGGAGAAGAAAAGAGGAGGAGAATTCAGTAGTGGGGGAGTAAATGGGACTGAGGGGGAAGGTCAGCAGCATGGTGAGCCCTGCCCTCCATTCCTTATAAAACCTGCATCACTCCAACATGATTGTGTATCAGTGGATTTTATTTCTGATGGTGCCAAGAGTGGAGAAAAGCTTGGAAAGGAGAACAAAGAGACAGGTAATATTTGGTGCAGCAGTGTGGTTCATAACTAATACCTAGAGAAGAGAAGTGGCCTTACATATCAAAGTGAGATCTAAAGGTTGAAAAGCATGCACTTTAAGTTTTGTGCTGTAGTTTGCTCCTGCATCTTGTGTAGTTTATAGTTTTAAACTTATAAGTGCACACAGCTTTTAGAGATCATTCATATCCCTACCACTAAATAGCATAACACCGTAGAATAGAGGGAAGGACCTGAATTAAGGCCAACTCATGTTTGAATACCATCATTGTCCCTAACCTGCTGAGCGATTTGAGAAATAGCTTATTATCGCTCATCTGTAGCTTCACACTTGGTACAATAGGGAGGAGGGATGCCAGCCTCCTCCCTATTGTACCAAACACAATACACATGTACATGACCTGCACATTGTCCGAGCTCAGTAGGTGGTGGTGATTACTGTTATTAGGCAGATCTATGCCTTTAGCCCTGTGGTCCCTGGATCCACACCACCAGCATCACTCAGAATTTGTTGCACATGAAAACTCTCCAGCCCACTCCACTTCCCAAACTTGTGGAATCAGACACTCTGGTGCTAGGCCTGGAAATCCACGTTTTAGAAAACACTCCAAATTTTTATTTATTTATTTATTTATTTAATTTTCCCACTGTACAGCAAGGGGGTCAGGTTATCCTTAGATGTATACATTGCAGTTACAGTTTTTTCCCCCACCCTTTCTTCTGTTGCGACATGAGTATCTAGACATAGTTCTTAATGCTATTCAGCAGGATCTCCTTGTAAATCTATTCTAGGTTGTGTCTGATAAGCCCAAGCTCCCGATCCCTCCCACTCCCTCCCCCTCCCGTCAGGCAACCACAAGTCTCATCTCCAAGTCCATGATTTTCTTTTCTGAGGAGATGTTCATTTGTGCTGGATATTAGATTCCAGTTATAAGTGATATCATATGGTATTTGTCTTTGTCTTTCTGGCTCATTTCACTCAGTATGAGATTCTCTAGTTCCATCCATGTTGCTGCAAATGGCATTATGTCATCCTTTTTAATGGCTGAGTAGTATTCCATTGTGTATATATACCACATCTTCCGAATCCAATCCTCTGTTGATGGACATTTGGGTTGTTTCCATGTCCTGGCTATTGTGAATAGTGCTGCAATGAACATGCGGGTGCATGTGTCTCTTTTAAGTAGAGCTTTGTCCGGATAGATGCCCAAGAGTGGGATTGCAGGGTCATATGGAAAATTTTGATACAAGCTAAAGCTGGAAAACCAATGGTCCACAACAATCCCAGATAAATAAGAAACCATTCCATTTTAAGGATTTCCAAAGCAGATGTCTCAAGCTCCCTTGGCAGTTTGGTCCAACGTTTAGCTGCTTCTGTGGTCAGAAATATCTTATTTTCTAATATACATGTGAGATACTTTGAGACTTGGGGGAAATTGCAATGCAAGGACACATGATGTTACTCTCTTACCTTTTTATCCCCGTATCGAAGGCTGTTAGTAATATTTAGCTCTTTTGGACTTTACGTTGGTGAACTCCCCTTAGAGCGATACTTAAAGGAGCTCTTTTCTCTGTTTAATGTTATTTTTTCCCCTTCCTTCTTTTTACTACCTGAGTTAGTTTTTTTGGTATTGAAACTTCCTTGAGATTGAACTTCCATTTTACCTTGTCATATGCCTATTTCAGTAACTACTGGCTGTATTTTCCTGCATTTGTAAATAAATATCACAAATGGCTTGTATCCTGTATAAGAAGATATGCAACAGGCAGTTGTTTACAGAGCCAAATGCATTCTTTATATCTACAGGAGTAAAAGAAATGAAATATCTCTCTCCATCTTTCTACCCTAACTCCCATGCTCCTTTAGTTGCAGGCGACGAAAGAACAACTATTTGTCCTTGAAATAATGTTTGGCAAGTACAAAAAGCTACAGGAGGGAACATATCCTAAGGAATATTGTTCTGTCTTTCCCTTTAACGGCTTTCTGTATTTTTCCTTCTCAGCACAAAATCATTGCCCTCTTCCTGTTGCTTCTCTTTACAGAGAACACTGACCTGTGGCAGAAAAAAGAAAAAAAAAAAGTTCCCTAAAGCACTTGCTCATCATAGGGAGTAATGGAGCAAGACAGCCACTTCATGAAGTGGGGAATCTGAAAATTCTTTCCCCTGCCACCTCTTCCCCAGCCTTCCATTTTTTTCCTTTTTTCTCCCATCAACCCTGCCTTGGTTTATAATTTAAAATATCACCCCACCCAGGAGATCGCTTGTATGTTTCATTTAGGATTTCTTAAGTATGTCTTTACAGTCCACACATGCCAATGGCCAGAATTCTTTCTGGAGGACTATGTAAAAGAGACTAGAACAACAGACATGGCAAGGTGCCAAAGGTCAGTGTTTACAAAGCCAGTTAGGTGAACACTATTTCTTGGTCCATGCTCCCTCCCCTCTCTGGCCGTTCCCTACTCCAAAGACAGTGACAACTGGACAGGTTAGTTACGGGTTGGTTATCTGTTCTTCAAATCATAAGATTGTTTCTAAGTTGATTTTTTCTCAGCAATCACTATGCTTTATTCTGACACCTCCCATTTCATTAATATTTACATGGACAGAGGTTTCAGTTCTAATATCCAGTTTGACGATATTATGATCTATTTTGTGCAATGTGGCATATACTATCTCGAATTACTGTTCATGGCACCATCATTAAAGGCAGTTTAGTCTCTCTGTCACAAACTCTAGAATTCATGGGTTTTTAACACATGTATATTCCCTGATGACAGAGCCACACTGGGGAAGTGAAGTGAATCTTTGTGGAAAATGAGAGGGCCTTGCTTACTGTTTCAAAATCCAAAATACTATTGTTTTCAGGGCATTTTACTTTTTAGCCCATCAAAGTGAAAAATGGTTTAATTTAATTTCTTAAAAGAAATATGAGAAGCAGGGTAGTCATTACTAGCTCCTTTGCTAGATTTTTAGTCATTTCATTTAAAAAAAAAAAGAATTGCTGCCTATCTGGAATAAAATTATACTCGCATAAAAATTTGTCACATTCTTAGTGTGTTCATTTTGCCTGCATTTTAATCCATGCTGAATGCCTCTTGTATATCTAACAGCAGACATGCTTTTGTCTGCTATGCTGATGCTTTTATGTTAGTTCTTTACATGAGTTTTGATAATTGTTTTGGTCATAGAAAGTTAATATTTACTTTTTAATCTGTGTTAATTTTGGGATAATTACTGTAAGAAATGTATTAATATCTGTAAATGCAAATTTAGCCCCAAAGTTAATAATGGAAAAAGCCTTACTCTATCAAATGACAAAACAATAGGCAATTAGAGATCACAGAGATTCTGGACTCTCTTGGTCATGTTGCCCACTCCCAGTCTTTTGTGCACCTATGGATTCTCTCTTTCATTATTCCCTCATTTATCCTCTCATCTCCCTTGTCTCTATCCACCAATCAGTACTCATATCTGTCTAATGACTTATTCTTTTGAGGATTGTATGGGCTTAGGTATAGTTTCTGTGTATGTGTATTTCTGTGTGGATGGGAAGGATATATATATAGAAAACAAACACAGAAAGGTAGGAAGGATCTTTGATCAGTACTTCCCACCCATGGCTTTTTACAAAGAGTTGGGTGGATCACAAAAAGTAAGTGACCAATGATTTGACTTTTTAATAGATGGACCCGGCAACCCTTTTATAATTTCATTATATGTGTAGTTTAAACCTACATATTCATATATCACCATGCAGTTGTGGGATCCTTCTTATGGCTTTTTAAAATAGCTATTTAACTGTGGACAATGCACATAATATATGTGAGCCTGTTTTCTGATTTGTAAAAGATGATGATATTATAGTCACCGCCAGGCACATGGTTTCAAATATTTCCTTTGCTTTGAACTTAGAAGTCTAAAACTTTGAATTCACTCTCCAGTTCTAAATATATTTATATTTGTATGCACTTATATATATTTTATATATCTATATCCATTAGCTTTGTTGAAGTATAAATCAGATACCAAAAAGTCATCAATTTTAAATGTACTATTCAATTTTTTTTTTTTTTTTGTCTTTTGTCATTTTAGGATCACATCCGCGGCATATGGAGGTTCCCAGGGTAGGGATCCAATCAGAGCTACAGCTGCCAGCCTACACCATAGCCACAGCAACTCTGGATCTGAGCCATGTCTGCAACCTACACCGCAGCTCACGGCAATGCCAGATCCTTAAACTATTGAGCAAGGCCAGGGATTAAACCTGCATCCTCATGGATACTAGTCAGGTTCATTAACCACTGAGCCACGGGACGGAAGCTCCCTATTTGGTAAGATTTGACAAATGCATTCAGTTGTGCAGTTGTGTAACCAGTACCATGATTAAGTTCACTCCATTTTATTGATGAGTAATATTCTTTTATATGGATATAACACAATTAGTTTAATCCATTCATGATTTAATGGGTATTTGCATTGTTTCTAGTTGTTTTGTTTTCATGAGTAAAGTTGCTATGAACATTTACATATATGTCTTATATGAATGTGTTTTCATTTCTCTTAAGTAAATAAGTACTGAAGAGTAGAATTGCTGGGTCAAATGCCAGTGCACTTTTAACCTTATAAGAAATTAGTTGCTGGGAGTTCCCGTTGTGGCTCAGCGTTTTACGAACGTAACTAGTATCGCTGAGAATGCAGGTTCGATCCCTGGCTTCACTAAGTGGGTTAAGGATCCGGTGTTGCCATGAGCTGTGCTGTAGGTCACAGATATGGCTTGGATCCTGTGTTGCTGTGGCTGTGGCGTAGGCCAGGGGCTACAGCTCAGATTCGACCCCTAGCCTGAGGACCGTCCATGTGCTATAGGTGCAGCCCTAAAAAGCAAATAAAAGAAAAAAGAAATTAGTTTTCCAACAGTTTTCCAAAGTAGCGGTACCATTTTGTATTACCACAAACTTGTATGAGAGTTCCAGTTTCTCTAAACCCTGATGGACACTTGGTGGTGTCAATCTTCAATTTTCAGTATTCTACTAAGAATGATGGTGTCATCTCTTTGTGGTTTAAGTTTGCGTTGTGCCGACTATTGACTAATTACATTAAACATCTTTTTGTTTACTTGTTTATCAACATATATCTTTTATATATGGCAAAATGGTCATACTGTAGGGTTTAACCCCACATCTTGCTTTTTCCATTATTTATTGCATCTGTTATTTATTCCCTTTTTTTTTCCTTGCCTTATTTTGGAATAGTTGTACATTTTATAGTTCTACTTTATCTACCATATTGGCTTATTCCCTATGCTTCCTTGTTTCATCTTTTTAGTGGTTGTTTTATGTTTTATAGTAAGCAATTAACTTGCTACAGTCTACTTTCAAATAGAATTATATCAATTCATATACAGTATCACAGCCTTAAACATCATACTTCCATTTCTTCCCTTTCATTTTTTTCTCATTATGAGCTATACTTCCCTGCTTTTTGTTTTGTTTTGCTTTGCTTACCTAGTAAGTTTTGATTGTATACGAGATATTTTTGTTTTGCTTGTTTGGTACTGGCTATTTTTCTATTTCTATATTCAAGAACAACTATATTCTTGTTCTGAAATGAGGTTCCATTACTTGGAAACAGTTTGCCCTTTCAGGTCTCACATGTAAGGTTAGTTAGGCATGACCGGAGTAGCACTTAGGCTAGGGAAAATTTCCCCCAGGACTGAGACAATGCTCTTCTTTGTACTTTAACTGATACCTCGTAGCTTATGAGGTTTTCAACCCTGACCATTGGGAATAGACTTATTCCCAGCACAGTGTGAGCTCTGAGGACTGTTTACCTTAATCCTTTTGGGTGGTTCTTTCCCTGACCTTGAATAGTTTTCATTACATGCAGGTGTTGGTCAAACTCAACCAAATATCCAGACAATCCTATGCAGGGTCCTCTCTCTGGGCAAGGCTCTTCTTTCTGGTGCTCTATCCTGGAAACTCTAGTTAACTTGGTTTTCTCAGATTTACAGCTTAGTCCTCTCAGGTCATAAAGACCTCTGGTCTTTGCCTGAATTCCCTCCCTTCCTGTATCATAGTCCAAAAACTTTTTCCAGACAGTAACTTGGGATACTTTTAAGGCTCACTTCATTCACTTCCTTGTCCTTCCTTGCCTGCATCATTATTTCATATATATATATATGTACATAAAATGTATGTATAAACTAATTTGTGTGTATGTCTATTTTGGTGTTTCAGATGGGATGGTAAATTTTATTCTACTGCTTCATATTAAGCAGTAGCAGAAGTCTCTCATTATCATTTTTGTAAGGTATTTTTATTAGGAATAGAAGTCTGGGTTGGCAGTTTTACTTATTTATTTTTCTTTCAGCTCTGTAAAAACACTGCTGCATTTGGCTTCTGGCTTGTATGGTTTCTGGTGAGAAATCTATTATCATTTTTTTGTTCCACCTTGCACCTTTTTTTCCTCTCTGGTGACTTTTAAGCTTTTTCTCCTTGCTACTGGCTTTCAGCAATTACAGTATGCCTTGATGGGTGTAATTTTCTTTTGGGATGGGCGATAGTAGTGTTTGCACTCACAAGGGAGGAACTCAAGGGAGCCCTGTGGTAATGGAACTGTTCTGGATCCCCCTAACCCCTGGTAACCACTAATATGTTCTCTGTCTTTATAATTTTTGTATAATATGTTATATTAATAGAGACATATCGTATGTAACCTTTGGAATTCAAATTTTAATCAGCATAATCCCTTGCGATCCATTCAGGCTATTGTGTGTGTCAATAGTTTATTGCTTTTTATTACTCAGTAGTATTCCATAGTATGTATATATCACCACCCAATGGTACTTTAATATGCACTAATAATCCTTACCTGAGTTCACTGTTAACCTCAGCGCTTGAAAAATAAAGATTTGTCTAATAAAATTATTCCTTCACTATATCCATTTTCACATAAAATATTTGAGGCTAAATACTGTGAAGCTGTTAAGGGTTGGATCCAAGACTCAATCTCAAGATTTCCAACTACAAATCTTGTATTTTATCTGGTCCACCATATTTATTAAGCATCTATTATGCGCCTTCCTAAGTACAAGAGAGAGAAAAATAAAAATAATAATCTATCCTTCTACCCCAAATTAACAACTGTTTAACAGTTGTAGGAACAAAATTTTCCAAGTTTGGTGACAAGTAGAAACACAGATCCAAGAAACTCATACAAAACCCAAATAGAGGAAATGTAAAAACTACACATTTGATAAAGTTGTATAGAACTATTCACACACAGACACACAAATGAGTATAAAACTGGTGAGACCTGAATAAGCTCTGTGGATTGTGCCAAAGCCGAGTTCCTGGGTTTGCTCGTGCACTATAATTATGCGAGATGTTAACTTTGGGGAGGCAGAGTGGAGGGTGCACAAGACCTCCCTGTACTTTTTATTTTTTGGAAGCTCTGGTATATCTATAACTATTTAATTTTTTTAAATTTCATAAATATGTGAAATCTGGAGAATATCTCAGAATTTCAAATTATCACCTAACACATTATTTATTAATTGCGAGGTAGAAAAAGTATTTTCACAATGAAAAGTCATCTCAACATTATCTTTAACCAAGAAATTAAAATTTAGACTTGATCTTAGCCAAAAGGCCAAGAAAGCGATAGAAATTAAAATTTAGCATGACCAATTATAAGATAAACTAATCATGAGTTCTCTGATACAATGTATTGGGGAGCAAAGAGTAGTATCTATGTAATATCTTTTTCAAATGCTTAGCCTGACTATAATCATGAGCAAATAATCAGGCAAATCTGGATTATAGGATATTTCACATGAAAACTTCCCTGGAATCTTCAAAAATATTATTATTATAAAAGATTAAAAATGTTTGAAGACTAAAGCACATACTGACTAATGCAGTACATGATCCTTGATCAGATCCTGGATCCCAATATGAAAGATGCAGCTACAAAGGCCATTTTGAGGGCAGTGAGGACACTGAGTATGTGCTGTATCTTAGAGTGTCAGAATTAAATTTCTTATGTATGACAATAGTATCGAGATTAAGTAGGAGAATATTTTTCTCTCAAGAGCAACAATTGTAGTATTTAGGCATAAGGTGTCATGGTATCTGCAACTTTATTTTTCTATTTTTTAAAACTTTTATTGATATTTAGTTGATTTTTAATGTGATAATTTCTGCTGTACAATAAAGTGATTCAATTATACACATACATACATCCATTCTTTTCACAATTTATTTTAAAATGGTTCAAAGAAACCATGTGCATATATATATATATAAATGTGTGTGTGTCTATGTGTGTGGAGGAGGTAAAATGCTTTTTTTAAAAAAATAGATATAATAATTTCTACTGTGCTGGCTCCTAGAATTGTCATAAGAGTTTAACATTTGAAAATTTACTTTGTAAAATTCAAAATACTCTACAGATGGTAATTGTTATTATTGAATGAGCATATTACCTCTAGTACATAGAAAAAATTGCTACTTAAGGCATGGCCAGCAGAACTGAAGCATCAGCAAAACCCAGGTTGGGGGTGGGGGGGGGCGCTTATGAGAAATGCAGACGACTAGGCCTCGTCCCTGACAATCAGAATAAGCATCTTCATTTTAACAAGATCCCTCGTGATTTGGAGGCACCATAAAATATGAAAAGCACTGCTTAAAGCACCAAAGTGGTTATTCTGTGCTTAGCCCAGTGCCTTATACATAGTGGTACTTAAAACACATTTCAGAATATTTGGAAGAGCTTTGGGCGGGAGAAAAAGCGTAAGGGGTGGAATGGATGCACTTACTGTATTTGGGGAAGAACAAGGAAAACCACCATGAGGCCAGTTTGAAGTCCTGATTCACATGGGTGAGGCCAGAAGGGTCAGGGAGCAGCTCAACTTCCAGATGACACAATTCTAACTGTCCTCATCAGAGCTGTGTTTTCATGGAAATCAATCTCTGGGTGGTGTGCAGTGGGGACATGGATAAACATGGCAGGTTTTTCTAGCCCAATAAATGTCTTCTTTCTAAGGAGAACTAAACCTAATGGTGGGAGAACAATTAAAGGAAGAAAAGAGGTTTTACCTTCAGTAGAAACTGAACACCAGGAAAAAAGGATGGTGAAGGTTTTTGTTATAATTGGGCCACCCAGTGTCCATTCTCCCCAGTGGTAGCAACACCCTAATTCCTTACTGGGGTAATCACATCTCCCTCATTGTGTGTTCTCTTGTGAGACTTTAAGTCAAGAAGCTCTGGTCTCCCCTTTCCAAGGGTGGGCTTACAGCAAACGCTCAGCCAACTGGACTCCAAGGAATCTTGGTGATTATTGGAGGTTTTTTGATTTTTGTTTTTTGCTTTTTCCAGTGTTTGGAGCTGCTTCTCATTTAAGAGGCCCTTTGACAGCTACTAGGTGGCCTCCACTTCTGGGACCCCCGTCTTTCCCAGGCTGATATTTAAATACCCACTCCCCTTCCTCTCTAATAAATTCCCTTTTCACCCAAGTCATTCAGAACTGGCTTCTGGTGCTTGCAACTGAAGAGCCCTCTCTGGAACAGTGGGGGTCCTGGGAACATTTAGCCAGTTTTCCATTTTTTTCCCCCCTTTTTTGGCCACCCTGCAGCATGTGGAATTCCCGGGCCAAGGATCAGATCCCAGCCACAGTTGAGACTATGCCATAACTGCAGCAACAATGGATCCTTAACCCACTGTGCCGGGCCTGGGATCGAACCTGCATCCCAGTGCTCCAGAGGTACTGCCAATCCCATTTCGTCAGAGTGGGAACTCCCAGTTTTCCATTTTAGATTAGCAGTAAAAACTGGACTCTAGTCCAGTGGGCCACTGACAAGTCTCCATGGTTCCTTCTTGTCCCCAGTGACTTATTCCCCCCACAGCAACCAGAGAAAACTCTGACAAACATAAATTAGATTATGTCACTCTTTTGCTTAAAATCCTCCAGTGGCTGCAGTTTCATTCAGAATAAAGTCCAAAGTACTCACCTTGGCTCTGGCTCCCTCTCTCATGACTTTTCTAATCACTCTCCCCAATATGATGCAGTCACATTGGCTTTTTTCCCCCTGTTCTAGAACATTCCAAGCTTATTCTTCTGTTAGGATTTTTATACCAGCTGACACCTCTGCCCAGATAACGCTGAGCCATGGCTTTCTCTTTTCCATTATTTAGGGCCTAGTGCAAAGATCTTCTCCCTAGAGAGGCCTGTGCTGACCATGCTAAGTCATTCTTCCTCTCAGTGACAATACACTTCTTTCCATTTTTCTTCATGAGGTTTATCTTTTTTTTTTTGCTTTTTAGGGCTGCACTCTAGGCACATGGAGGTTCCCAGGCTAGGGGTCCAATAGGAACTGTAGCCGCCAGCCTACTACGCCAGAGCCACAGCAATGTCACATCCAAGCCACGTCTGCAACCTACACCATAGCTCACGGCAATGCTGGATCCTTAACCTACTGAGCGAGGCCAAGGATTGAACCCACAACCTCATGGTTCCTAGTTAAATTCATTTCCACTGTGCCACGATGGGAACTCCAGTGAAATTTATCACTTTCTAAAACAGGGGTGTCAAACTATGGATCTAACCTGCTGCCTGTTTTCATAAATAAAATATTGCAACACAGCCACAGCCTGTGTACATCTGTGTGATTTGGCACCGCGACGGAGAGTTGAATACTTACAATAGAGGCCTACAGTACTGAAAATGTTTACTCTATGTCCCTTCACAGAAAATTTTTTGACAATCTCTGATCTAAAACATATATGCATATATACGATTTTTTATTTTTACTTGTATGTTTGCTTGATGTGTCTTGAGAATATAAATCCCATGAAGACACAGACTTTTTCTGTATTATTCACTGCAGTATCTCTAACACTTAGAACTATGCCTTGCACATAATAGATGGATCAATAAACACTGATTAAAAAGGAGAAAGGCAAAAAGAGGGAGAGAAGCATCAGAAGAGACCAGTGTAGAATGCATGTGTCATTGGGCAGGGCCCCAACTCTGAATAAAAGCAGATTGGAGGAGTTCCCATCATGGCTCAGCAGAAAGAAATCTGATTAGCATTAAGGGTCCGGTGTTGCCACGAGCTGTGGTGTAGGTCGAAGATGCTGCTCGGATCCCACACCTGCTGTGGCTGTGGCGTAGACCGGCAGCTATAGCTCTGATTGGACCCCTAGCCTGGGAACCTCCATATGCCACTGCTGTGGCCCTAAAAAGACAAAAAAAAAAAAAAAAAAAAAGCAGCAGCAGATTGGAAATGAAAGAGAATGCAAACATTTTGAGGAGCCAGTCAGAGAAGCCTGCTCCAGAAAGAGAACAGAGTTTAAGTGTCTCCTTGGAAGGGTCTGAAAGATTGTCCATGCAACTGGACTGTGTCTCTGTTTGTATAGTCACCCCTCTGCATGGAGTTTGTGCCCCCATAATGCCTTGTGGCTGATAATAAAGGAGTTACTGCTGACTGACTTCAGGAGTCCTGTGCTTGTGATGGTTAGCAAGGAGGAGAAAGCATAGTTTCCCTAGGCTGTGGTCTTAGAAAGCACCCCAAGCCTTGGGATGGTGGTAGGCATTCAGCCAGCATACTCTAAATCAAGCTATCTTAGGACAGGCCTTCTTCTGTCTCTAAGAAGGGACTATTTCCACAACCAGAGCAGGGAATCAGGACCTCCCTGGAAATGACGTTATTTTTCAAAATCAGAGAAGGCCCTGATTTAAAAAGTGACCATGGATCATTTTTTTTCTTTAAATTTTTTATTTTTATTTTATTTTATTTTATTTTTTATTTTTTTATTTTTTTGTCTTTTTTGCTTTTTCTAGGGCCGCTCCTGCGGCATATGGAGATTCCCAGGCTAGGGGTCGAATCGGAGCTGTAGCCACCAGCCTACGCCAGAGCCACAGCAACGCAGGACCCGAGCCATGTCTGCGACTTACACCACAGCTCACGGCAACGCCGGATCCTTAACCCACTGAGCAAGACCAGGGATCGAACCTGCAACCTCATGATTCCTAGTTGGATTTATTTCTGCTGTGCCATGACAGGAACTCCTAAATTTTTATTTTTAATGAAATATGGTTGACTTATTATATAGTTTCATGTGACAACATAGTGATATTTTTATAAATTATACTCCATATAAAGTTATTATGAAATATTAGCTATCTTCTCTGTTCTGTATATTACATTCTTGTATCTTATTTATTTTATGCCTAGTAGTTTGTACCTCTTATGAGAGTAAAGAGGGGGTGAAAGCATGGGCAGTTGGTGGTGGGGGGCTATAATTATGCCAAAACTACAGGCATACACTGAGACAGTCCCAAGAAAACTGGGATATACAGTCTACGGAACTTTTTTTTTAAACCCAAAAAGCAAATACTTGCATACCACTTACTCTGAAATAGGCACTGTACCATCACGTTACATATACTGACTTTTTTAATCCTCACAGTAACCTAGTGAGGTAGGGACTATTATTGTCCCCCTTTTATAGATGGAGAAATTGAGGCACAGAGATGTAATTTGCTCTAGGTCACACAACCAGTAAGTGGTAGAGTCAAGATACAAACTTAAGTCACCCAGCTGCAGAGTCTGTGCTCCTGGCCAGCAGCCTGTGCTGCAGGTGGCTTCCCTGGGGACACACTGGCGTGCCTGCCTTCTGAAAGCTTTGTTAGCAGAATGAGCTTTTATCTCCTCTCCCTTCTATAGCATGTGGAGGGAGCACAGGCTCAACCACTGATTTCAGGCCCACTTTAGCTCTTTGGTCAATGTCCAGACCCAAGGCTCCCTACCCCCTGCCCCAGAGGAACAGCTTGGGGGCTGGCTGAGAATGGGTTCCTGGGAGTCAGAATATGGAGATTTGAGTATAAAGGACGAAGTCTGGCCCTGGGTCAGGAAGCATTGTGGTGTTAGTTGCTGGTACTTCCGTAACAAGTTACAGCAAACTGAGTGGCTTGAACAACAGAAGTGTGTGCTCTCAGAGTTCTCGAGGCTAGACATCTGACACCAAGGTGTTGGCAGGGTTAGTTCCTTCTGAGGGCTGTGAGGGAGAATCTGTTGTATGCCTCCTCCTGTTTCTGGGGAGTGGCTGGACATCATTGGTGTTTCTTGATAAATCCCCCAATCTCTGCCTTCATGTTTACATGGTATTCTCCTGGTATGTGTCTGGGTCTAAATTTCCCCCTTTTATAAGAACTCAGTCATATTGAATTAGTACCCGCTTTAATGATCTCCTCTTAACTTGATCATCTGCCAAGGGTCTGTTTCTAAATAAGGTCACATGCCCTGGTACTGGGTGTTAGGACTTCAACATCTTTTAGGGGGACACAATTCAACCCATAACAATTACTGGGAGTTTGAAATCTGGTGGAAATAGCATTGGAACAAGAATAGCTGGAAATAAAGAAGGAAGGTCTGGCTGCAAACAATCTGGAGGCAGTTGTTGCTGACCTTTAGGTGGTTGTGTTGGGCTGCCTTTATGGCCAGAGGCAGGGCAGAGAGCAGTGGGCCATGGCAGCCCAAGTGCCCTACAGGCAGACCAGAATAGCTGACCTCAGCATCTCTTCTCACCTCAAAGTTCCATAATTCTTACCTCGGTCCCATGCAACAATAATTCACAACTCAGAACAGTATTCTTTTTAAAGATTACAAATGACTGTGTATGTGTAGAGTTTAATTTTATATCAGTTTTTATTCATGAATCATATTTCTGCAAAAACATTAATCCTCACTCATTACTAAGTGCTCTGTCAGCTTGATAATTCACCAATGTGTTTTTGTGCATTATGGTAGAACAAATAAGCTTCTTAATAGGCTTAAATGGCATTCACTCTTTAAAGTTTTCTTACCTAAATAAAAGAAAAAGATTAAGGGATTCATAAGGCATGTTTGATCACCTCTTTATTCTCTCTCTTTTTCTCTTGAAGCGGATTTTACGTGTGGGTTGGAGTTGCACGTATTAGTTACATGAAAAGAGCACCCAGACTCAAAGGAGATTTCTGAAGATAGGACCACATGGGTCTTCTAGTTTCAAATGGCCACATCTGGATACTTGGCGCTTGTTTTTGTTGGTTCCTTTTGGAATTTATTGACTGAAATAAATCCCCCACCTCCCACCTGCTGCACAGCTGATAGAGTAGTGGCTAACCCTTTTACCCATGTATAAGATGTGTGGCTGGGCAGTGAGGTATGTCCTTACATGTAAGCAAAAAATGGAGACAAGGAGCCAAAGTTACAGGTTTTTTGGGGGTTTTTTTTTTTTGTTTTTTTTTTTTAACTCAAACAACCCAAGACAACCTGCCCATTTGCTTTGCAGTAATATTTTGACTTGTGAAGAGCTGAGTCCACCGGCAATTCCTTATTTAGGCAAAACAAACATAAGTAAACACCACCAATAACAAAATACCAACTTCTAGCAAAGCATCTCAAAAATCACTGCAGCTTCCAAGAACTGCAAAGCAACAGAAATATTGGCACTCAACAAGAAAGCTTTCTTGATGACATGGAAATACCTACAGACCACTGACACTCAGACACTGCCCGACACAGGTATTTGATTTCATTTTCAGAGATAGAGGACCAATTCAGAATTCCCAACATAGGCAGTCACTTTGTCCACCTGCTCTACTGAAATGGCAGAGGACTTCCTAAGGCAGGACCTTTTCCAAATTCATGGTCTAGTTGCATAGACAACATCTGGTCCTGAAAAAAAATTACTTCCAATATTTGGACCTTACCTTCCCAATATGTAAATAGAGGAAGTAGTATGTCATCTAGACAATATAGGGAATTCAACCATACAAAGATTAATTACACCATTTTTGCAGTGATTAAATAATATACATAATAATAATACATTGTAAACTATGAAATGGGATATATCATTGACAACATTAGTATTCTATGATCATGTTAGTCATTTTCTTATAGGGCAGAAATGGATACAGTGATCTCAAAAACTCTTGCATGTAAGGAATAGGCATTCACCCTATTAACATAAGATTATATATGTAAATTGAAGATTATTAGTGAAAAACAACTGGTAGTATATATCCTTTTGCCCTCAAAACAACTGTGTGTCTCAGGTATGTACTATCATTTATCACCGTTTCACAGATCAGGAAGCTGAGATCACACTGCTGGCAAATGATAAAGTTAAGATCGACGCCTTTCTCTAATGCCAAAGCCCTAATCTGTGCTCTTGAACACAAACGAGCTTGATGACAAATTCTCAGACTGTGACTGAATGAGTGAGAAATGCCAGTCCTAAAAGAATTACTTGGGAAAAGTTACTGGTGGAAAGTGGGATTAGAAAGAAATAGTTCTTTTCCCTCCTGGATGTTTACATGGGTAGTTGGTCCATTCATGGGCAGCAAAACACAGGAAATCTGTGTCGTGAGTTGTTGGAATTTAAGGGAGCCCTTGATTGACTCATGTGTTGTTTCTATACTATGTTTGCCAATTATATTTTTAAACAGCAGCTACTGTTATATACTTTTTTCTCTCTCAGGAGTTCACAAACAAGTTTTTAATTTTAAGGTCACATCAAAGGTCACTCTCAAGGTATGGGAAATTCCATTCCCATGGCTGTGTCTGGACACAATTTCTTTCTCCCGCAGGGCATTCTGGAATGTAGAACTGCAGGCTGGACAGGCAAAGTAAGACACAGAACAAGGCTGCAGAAATGTGCCCGGTGGGGGACGTGTTTCTTCTATTTCATTCTTAAAATGGGAAAATAGAAAATCTGAAAACAAAAAGTTCAAGAAAGATGCCATCTCTACCTATGCTAGGGGGTGGAAAGGAGAATCACACTTTCACTTGGAAAATTAGCTCTTCACTTCTTTGGATCTTATTAAATATATTATAACCTCTTATCAGCAAACAGTCAGGGGGGAATCTGAGTAACACTTGTTCCAGAAAAAGGCACTAAGACACCTGGCTTTGCTAGATTTATGGGCTTAGCTAATGTTGATGAAGATGAAATTAATCCAGGTTATTGATATCTTAATAACAATGGTGGCAGCATGAAAGTAACTGGAGTCTTTTATGGAAAAATCTGGAGGTGTCCTAAACCTTTTTAACTTCCTGGGGAAAAAAAGGACCAATCAATATAGCTGAATGTGCGTTCTGACTCTTATCAAGTAACACCCTTGACTTATGCCTCCAGGTTTGCCCATTAGCTCAGCAACCACATGCCCAGGCAGGGCAAATGCTCTAATCAAGGGCTTGTCCTCTGAATACAGTCTTCTTTTAATACCCATGATACCTTGTTTAGGCCACTCTTTCCCTCTTTTCCATCTTTCTGAATGAAGGTTAACTATATAAACAGGCTTGTTGTTTGTTGAGGCTTTCAGCCCCAGTAAATCACCCTTCTGATTTTTGCTTTGGGTTCACAGACCTGTGGTGTGATGTCTCACGTGGACTCAACTAAGTGATTTTAAAAACCAAGGTTGCTGAAATTTGACCCAGGTAAAAACAAATTTCCCCTCCCCCTGAAAAAAAATGTCAGCATTCTTTGTGAAATGTCAGCCAGTCAGCTCCAATCTGAATGAGCCCATGGTAAATTACCCACCTGTTTTCACTTACATGACATTAAAAAACACTTATACATCATTACATTTTTGTATCATATTAGTGAAAATGGATGCTAGCGCAATATGTGGCAAACAGTGCTAATGAGAGGGAATGTTGCACCTCTTTGCCCTGATAGGATTGCTGTGGCCCCGATCAATTTTTGGTCATTTTATGGACTCCTTTGGACCTTGTTGTTTGGACAAAGAACAGAATGAGACCTTTGCTGCCAGCACCTGTTCTTTCTTCACACACTTGGACTGCTTCTCAGCAAAGTTAGGCTTAAATCTTTGCAAGATGCTGGAATTTTATGAGCTCAATGGAAATCTGGTTGATAGTTTTCTCGTGGTCACTGTAAAAATACACTTATTATGAACATACCTATAGCTTGCCCCTCTAGGTTTTGAAAGCATAGTCAGTATGTGGTTAGAATATTTATTTTTAAAGGCAGTGGTTTCCATTTAGGCTTACAAACTATCTTTTAAATTATTCTCAGATTGGCATCATCTTCAGAAAACTAATGGCAGGCCATTGTACCTTCAATGGTAATTGTCAGCTACACAAACACAATTCATACTTTCCTAGGAGAAAATTGATACCATCACCAGGAAAAAAAACCCGAACTTTGTTTACTCTGCTTCATATTTGTCAAAATGTATTGGGTACACATCTATTCTACCATCCCCCTCATCAACCAAAGAAAAGATAGAATATGAGAACCAGGAGAGTTTAGTTTCAGTAAGTTCTGTTTAAACAAGTGCTCTGGCATGTTTATCCAATGTTTGAGAAGGTTGCAGGAAGCATGGGTGACTGATCACGGAATATGGTGCCCTGTCTTACAACTTAGACTCCACCAGATGGTCAGGAAGGGAGTCCACAGGGAGCAGAGAGAGTGGAAGGACTGGCAGATAGTGAGAGTCTGCTTCTTTGCAAGATGTTTTAAAAGGAAAGTCTCTGTCATATTTTCTTGGTTGATGGAGGCTTAGTATACACCACATTTTCTATGCACAGAGTAACTGCTAAAGAAATTTTGGAATTGTTTTATGTCATTCCTCCCTAAAGTGGCTGTAGGCATCTCCAAGAGCCATTTCTCTGAGAATTAGGAGACAGCAACTGCAAGATGTGAGCCTCAAGCTCGCATTTAGGACACCCTAAATTCCATTATCACTTCTTCTACAAACTTTAGCAGATCCTTCACTGTGTTCCATCAGGGTTAGCTTATGCATTTATTATAGCATTTACCTTATTCTGCTCTATATGATGAATTTTTATTTACCGCTCTCCCTGGTAAGATTGAAATCATCTTAGTGGTACTCTTCATTGTGGCTTTCCACAAAAGGTAGGCCAGTGCTGGTTACCTACTAAATGTTGGTTTTTTGTTGACTGCTTATTCCTTGAAAAAAATAGCAAAATGACCTGTGATAAAGCAAAGTTGAGTCTTAGTAGCATGGCTCAGCAAACAGGACAAAAGTGAGACACTTATGAGGTTTCTAAATAAAGGGGAAGTACTTAAGGAGATGGCGTTGGCTGGGAAGAGTGACTGCCTTGGGCTTGGGCAGGCGTGGTAACATAATTCAGAACTGGTGGAAACATCAAGGCAAGAATTTCTAAGACAATCTTGCATAAATGTTTTTTTGATGAGCCCTGAGAATGGGATACTTACTTTAAGAAGGGCTAATTGATATGCCATTTGTCCAGTCTATTATCTGGGGAAAAAAGAATTTGGGGGATGTTTCTCAAAGAAAATTACTCGCAAATCCATTTTCTTGGGGAAGAGTTTTCTGCAATAGTGACATCAGACAGTGGAAAAGTAAATTCAGATTAATATGGACAGAAAACTGTTTGGCTGAAGATAGTGTAAGCTCTCAGTATATATTTGGAAGGTTGCTCTCAAAATTAAATTTTTCTTTTTTTCCCCTAACTTGAAAAATTCTACCTTCACCTAGTTCTTTAAAAGAAAGAAAGACAAGCAAAGATCATAGTGGTAGTCAAAAGGAGATGCTCCCTTTCTCTAAACTAAGTTTTCCTAAAGAAGAAGAGGGAAGAATGTAAATGTTGAGAGAGGGAGTAGGAATAATAAGGTAAGAGTAACAACAAGTCAGATTTTGGTCACAGTTCTACAAATGTCCTTTATTATGTCAACTTAATATTGCAAGACTACTTTGGGTAAGGCAGAAGTACTCGTTTGATCTCAAGACTAAAATTTAATACAGAAAAACATAGAATACCTATGCAAAATGTCAGTGAAGGAATTAAGAGAGTAGTAAAGCAAGAAAATAAACTAACCACCCAAACTCCAGGGCTACTTCTAGGTCTACTGTACTAGTAGTAAAGCAAGAAAATAAGCAAACAACCCAAACTCCTGGGCTACTTCTAGGTCTACTGGCTTAGAAGTGACTGAGAGCTGCCTGTCAGTAGTCAGTCGATGATTAATAAATGATCAGATTTTAAAACAGGGATTTAAGTTAACATGAATCACTCTTGATGCTTAGAAATGTCACATAAGTCTTCCGAAATAATTTGTAGTTAAGTCTGCAGGGAGTACCTGCAATTATGTAAGGATGTGGGGGGAGGGGTAGAGAAGAAAGCCAAGAAAATTATTCCCTTCTTTCCCAGGTCTAACAAGTTAATGCCAGAACCAGAATTTCCATAGCTATACGGTGGGTTGGACCAGAAGTGGCCTGCCTAGGGTGTCAGGTTAAAACTGGGGTTTGAGATACATTCTAAGGGTCTGAATAGCAAGGGGAAATAGTCGCAAGGTCAATGAGAATATGAGTGGACCATTCAGTACTGGGAGTGTAGTTGTGGAAAGATAGATACCATCTATACTCCTAGGTTCCATGTAGGAACCAGGCACTTAGATTTAAAGAGCAGAATTGAAAGGATCCAGGGGATAGTACAGGAAGAGGGAAACCAGTTAAGTGTGAGATGGTATAAAACACGCAAACCAGACCAAGGATGTAAAGAAGAGGCAGAGCTCATCAGACAATAGTGAACATGATCTCAAAGCCAAGAACAGCATCTGGGCTGTAGCCTGGGGGATCCAGCATCAGAGTTATCTGAGTCTGATACTGCGAAGTCAGAGGCAGGGGCTCCTTACCAAGCCCTCTCTTAGAGGCCAGAGAGAAAGATCTCCAGAAATGTCCTTCCATATCAGACACAGACTTTGGGAGGGAAACTCCCTGGTTCCTGTTGGATTAGTTTGGCCCTGCCCCTCCTTGTCACAGGTTGAGTTCTCCCACAAGCAGGTGCTGAGAGAGATTTAGGAACACAAATGGTTTATTGGGGAATAATATCCATGATGGGAAAAGGAAAGAAAGATGGACTGGGCAGGGGGATCAATCGCTCCATGGACTAAGTCTCTGCCAGCCCAAAGGGGAGCTCCAGAGCAAAGACTGTCCATTTGAGAAGAGCAGCACTGGGCAGAAGTAGCCTGGCTCTTAATGCCAAACTTTGCTTAGTCATTACCTGGAAGCCTCTTCAAGAAGGATGGGATGGCAGCTTGAAAATTAGGCAGCTTCTAGAGGTGATAACCTCTGGTATCTGTCACCTAACCACCCTACTTAAAGCTGGGCAGTGAGTCTTTCTCAAGAAAGATGCTTTTCAGGGGCACCTGAAAAGCATGCCTCATATCTTCCATGGTCTACCCCTTGTTCTGCAGAGATCCACTTCTCTATATACTTCCAGGGCTCTGGTGGGGCTTCACTCCTGATGGGTGTTAAAGAATGATGTTTGTGTTATGCCTCTTTGCTGCAGTCTGTCTCAGACCTCAACTGTACTTATAGCCTTTCCACCCTTGGTTTTGGTCCACTGTCCTAAGTAAGGTTTTCCTTCCCCTGAGTACCACCTCTGCTGATTTCATGTAACTTACCTGGTTTTACGACCAAATGCTCATTCTTGGGGTTGGAGCCTCTGACAACCATAACATTTTCAGGTTGGGGGTAGCTGCACTTGTCCATTTATTTCTGCAATTGGACAAGGAAATACCAAAAGGCACCCACATGTGTCATACATATGTTTGTCTGCCCCCACTGTGTAAACAGTAGCCCCACCTCTTTCTACTAAGGAGAGTCAGTTGCCCCTGAAAGAATGGCAACTCCTCTTCTTGCCTGCTGCTTCCTGGACACAAGGAAGCCAAAGTGCCTAGGCAGAGGTTATGGCACCTTTGTTGTGTCCCCTGGACCCTTTTGGGGATAAAGACCACTAATCCTCCATAGCCCAGAGCTACAGAGACTGAAGCATAGGTTCTCCCAGCTGGTCACTGAGGGTGATGGTGAAAGGAGCCACTCCTGCTTTGACTCCTTGATTCCCAAACCCACGCATTCTTTCTAGTGGGATACTGTGCTATATATAGTCCCTGATTCAGTGCAGATACCATGTCCTGAAAGATGACATCTCCTACTCATAATTTATTACCTCCATGATGATGCTTCACCTGTACCTTCAGCAGATCATACCAATACCCTATGTGGCTAGCAGCTTCTGGGTAATATAGTACATGGTGCTTCCAGTTTCATACCTGTATGTCTATTGCTGAAAAGTATGTACCCCAGTGAGTTGCAATGTTATGTGGGATCTTATCCCTGGGATCAGGCATGCCATGAGCCCCTAGGTAGTTGATTCTGGCTGAGGACCTATGCACAGAAAAAGCAAATCTATACTTAGAATAGATTCAAGAAGTCCCAAGATTTCTTGGGATCTCTTCCAAGGAAATGAACTGCTGGCCCTTTCATGATGAAAGGGAACTAATATGTTCAACTTGTCACCAAGTGGTCAACAGGTCTCTTAGGGAATAGTATCAGCTGGAGATTCAGCTTTTGTCACTTGGGCTGGTATGATGGAAATTCAGAGGTGGCAGCAGCTGGATTGGCCTTGGTAAATGGGAGTTCATGAAGGTAGGTTCATGCTTACCTTCTATCTCTACTTCCATGGACACTTTGTGGGCTCATTTTGCCTAGACGGAGATGGCCATTAATAAAAGCTCACCAGCATTGCCTGTACAAATCATTTTGTCTATAGTCTATGTAGTTTTTAGTGCCTCTTACCTAGGGGATGGTGTCTGCTAAGCATTATCCTGTGAGGTAAACATCTTTGCATTTCATGTCCACTCCATGGTGTGTGTGTGTGTGTGTGTGCGCGCACACACACACGCGTGTACATATTGAGGTACATATATCCTTTTGATTTAGAGTTTTTGTCTTTTCCAGATGTATGCTCAGGAGTGGGATAGCTTGATCAGATGGAAACTCTATTTTTAGTCTTTAAAGGAACTTCCATACTCTTCTCCATAATGGTTGTGGTTGTACCAATGTACGGGTCCCACCAATAGTGTAGGAGGGTTCCCTTTTCTCTACACCCTCTCCAACATTTACTATTTATAAAATTTTTAATGATGGCCATTCTGACTGGTGTGAGGTGATACTTCATTTTAGTTTTGATTTGCATTTCTCTAATAATTAGCTATTTTGAGCAGCTTCTCTTGAGCCTCTTGGCCATCTGAATGTCTTCTTTGTAAAAACGTCTGTTGAGGTCTTCTGCTCATTTTTGATTGGGTTGTTTGTTTTTGATATTGAGTTGTATGAGCTGTTTGTATATTTTGGAAATCAAGCTCTTGTCAGTCTCATCATTTACACATATCTTCTCCCAGAGTTGCCTTTTGTTTTGTTTATGGTTTTCTTTGCTGTGGAAAAAGTTTGTAAGTTTGATTAGGTCCTGTTTATTTGCTTTTGCTTTTATTTCTTCCTTTGTCTTGAGAGACTGATCTAAGAATATATTGATATGATTTATGTCAGAATGTTTTTCCTATGTTCTCTTCTAGGAATTTTAGAGTATCATGTCTTATATTTAATTCTTTAAGCCATAATGAGTTTATTTTTGTATGTGGTGTGAAGGAGTGTTCTAACTTCATTCATTTACATGAAGCTGTTCAACTTTACCAACACCACCTGCTGAAGAGACTATCTTTTCTCCATTGTATCTCTTGCCTCCTTTGTTGGAGATTAATTAACCATAGCTGTGTGAGTTTATTTCTGAGCTTTCCATTCTGTTCAGTTGACCTGTATGTCTGTTTTTGTGTTGACACCACACTGTTTTGATTACTGCAGCTTTGTAGTATTGTCTGAAGTCTGGAAGTGTTTTGTCTCCAGTTTTGTTCTTTTTCCTAAGGATTTTAGATTATTCCTTCTAGTTCTGTGAAAAATGTCATGGGTAATTTGATAGGAATCACATTAAGTCTGTAGATTGCTTTGGGTAGTATGGCCATTTTAATAATATTAATTCTTCCAATCCAAGAGCATGGGATAGCTCTCCATTTTTTTAAACTATCTTCAATTTCCTTTATCAATGTTTTATAGTTCTCAATGTATAGGTCTTTCACCTCCTTGATTAGGTTTATTCCTAGGTATTATATTTTTTTGAAGTGATTTTAAACAGTTTTTTTTTTTTTTTACTTTCTCTTATATTTCATTGTTGGTGTGAAGAAATAAAAACTATTTATGTACACTGTTAATCCATTCTTGCTTCATTTGGGGTGTGTATGTGTGTGTGTTTGTGTACATATACATCCTTTGTCAGCCACCCATCTATTTTGTCCTCAGAGAAGCTTCTCTGTTAACCATCTTTGCAGATCTCTGTGGGTCAGTGCCCTTGGCTACCACTTGGACCTTGATATCTATACACTAATCTCACCAAGGATGAGTTCTCATTACGAGCCAGTAGATGAATATACAGTCTCAATAACCCCTTCTTTTTCAGACTAATTCTAGAACCACCTGTCTCAAATTGGGTTATCCACAGGCAGATATTGAGACAGAGTGAGGAATGCAGAAGACTGCTAGGGAATAACACTTGTGAAAGAAAAATGGGAGAAAGCAATAGTGGACAGGGGAATGCATCAGTCCAAGGTACAGATTGGTCAGTCTTCGTAAGCTCAACAGGGAGCACCAGAGCAAAGACTGCTTGTTAGAGCAGTCCCATGTTGGGCATAATTAGCCAGGTCCTTGCAACACTGCGCAGTCATTGGCTGGTGTCCTGGCAAATGTTTAACAATGGCTCTCCAAGTGAGGGGAAAGCCTGATTTGTAGCATTTGCCAATTGCTGTGGTATAAATACTTGCACCACAGCTGATTCCAAGCTGCTGACATGACATCACTGAACACAGAGGTTGGAAGAGATGTACACATTGTTTCTCCTGCTGGCATGAGCTGGTATGAGCCAGCACATCACTGGCTGGGAAGATTGTGACTCTCACTTCAAATCTTAGAAGATTGCTCTGAAGGCACCTATAGATGGAGAACATCAGCCAACCTTAAGGCAGGAAATTTCCGAGTCCTTCCTCAAAGGAGTGTCTGAGCAGTGATTCTCTTTGCTGCACCAGAGATGGCCTGTGCTGTAACATACATGCATTAAACAATGGGGAAAATAGAATTACCTCTCAAAATGGAAGAAATGGGTTTCCTTTTTACATAAGCATGATCAAGGAAGAAATGGAGGAGGAAAATTAAATGTAGTTTGGAATGAATAAGAGTTTTGTTTTTCTCTTTCAATGTTATGAACTAATTTGTCATAATAAAGAGAAATGGAGAATTCTTATTCCAATCGATAATACTCTCTCCATCCTTCTATGTGTAGTACTGGCCTATGATTTTACACCCTTGGCTAAGATTGTTTTTTATTCATTCTTTGAATTTGAGAGCTGGGAGAAGGGAAGAGTACCATCAGGGCAGGAAATAATATTTCTTATTGGTAACTTCATATCATGCCTTTCTTGTTTTTCATACCAATACTATATTGTAAACTCCATTTTATAAATAATGAAAATGAGTTTCAAATGATGCAACTGACAAGGGCTTAATCTCTAGAATATACAAGCAACTTATACAACTCAACAGCAAAAAAACCAATCAATCAATGGAAAAATGGGCAAAAGACCTGAATAGACATTTCTCCAAGGAAGATATACAGATGGCCAACAAACACATGAAAAAATGCTCAACATCGCTGATTATAAGAGAAATGCAAATCAAAACTACCATGAGATACCACCTCACACCAGTCAGAATGGCCATCATTAATAAATCCACAAATAACAAGTGCTGGAGGGGCTGTGGAGAAAAGGGAACCCTCCTGCACTGTTGGTGGGAATGTAAACTGGTACAGCCACTATGGAGAACAGTTTGGAGATACCTTAGAAATCTATACATAGAACTTCCATATGACCCTGCAATCCCACTCTTGGGCATCTATCCGGACAAAGCTCTACTTAAAAGAGACACATGCACCCGCATGTTCATTGCAGCACTATTCACAATAGCCAGGACATGGAAACAATCCAAATGTCCATCGACAGAGGATTGGATTCGGAAGATGTGGTATATATACACGATGGAATACTACTCAGCCATAAAAAAGGATGACATCATGCCATTTGCAGCAACATGGATGGAACTAGAGAATCTCATCCTGAGTGAAATGAGCCAGAAAGACAAAGACAAATACCATATGACATCACTTATAACTGGAATCTAATATCCAGCACAAATGAACATCTCCTCAGAAAAGAAAATCAATCATGGACTTGGAGAAGAGACTTGTGGTTGCCTGATGGGAGGGGGAGGGAGTGGGAGGGATCGGGAGCTTGGGCTTATCAGTCACAACGTAGAATAGATTTACAAGGAGATCCCGCTGAATAGCATTGAGAACTATGTCTAGATACTCATGTTGCAACAGAAGAAATGGTGGGGGAAAAAACTGTAATTGTAATGTATACATGTAAGGATAACCTGACCCCCTTGCTGTACAGTGGGAAAATAAAATTTAATAAAAAAAAAAAAAAAAAAAGAAAATGAGGCTCAAGAATGTGAAGTTTTTCAGCTTATAAAATTTAGTTCTATTTTGTCCTTCAGGAGATTAAATTTGAAATCTCCTATCCCTCTATGATCATATAACACCCTACTTATTTCTAGCTTAGCCTTTGGTGTGTTATATTAAAATTGTTTGCATGCTTTTCCATTTGTTTGGGAGTTCCTGAAGTGGGGACTGTCCCCCCATTGCTTAATGTGTCTGACACATAGTAATTGCCCCCAAATTGTGTTTTCTTAAGTAACAGGTCACAGATTAAAAAGTGATTAAACTAAAATTTGAACCCAGAATTGCATGCTACAAAGTCACTGCTCTTCTCTCTGCTGGGGTGTTTTCTTTGAGAAGTATATGTATGCAGGGGTACATACATATGATTGTGAATACACACACACACACACATAGATGTAGTATAGGTATATAAGGAAACAGAAATGACAGGTTACAAAAGAGAGGGGTTGAGTGACTTCAGCATTTGTTGATTTTGGCTTACATTCCCATTCCCAAACCTGGCCTTTGCCAGCCAGTACCATGGCCATTTGGGTCTGTATGTGAACAGCAGTCTTCCCTCGCTCAGTCCTCAGTGAAATGGGCTGAGCACTGAGGAGGGACTAGAGTGTGGGTGGGCAACCTGACTGCTCATTTTTGAAGTCTGCCTCCTGGTCGTCACTCTTGCACCTTTGAGCTGCCTGTAAGCTCCCAGGCAGGCTAAGCTCAGGTAGCTTAATTACAGAGGCTGTTATTTACTAGGGCCCCAGCTGAATCAATCAAACTAACTTCACTTTAACCTGAGCCAGATTTGATTATGAAGCCTGTTTATTGAGTGTTTCCCCTTTTGGCTGTGTGTGTTTTGATTTAGGTATATATACTTACCTATTTGAAAAGTAGCTATGTTCTGACACATTTTATATTTTTTTAAAGTAATATTGCGTGTAACATAATTTTGGGAAAAAATACACACTCAACACAAACAAACAAACAAGAAGAAAAAGGTCTTTGAATTTAGAATAATGGATACCTGCAAGGCAGCAACTTGCTTGAGAGATTTTGCTCAAGTAACTTATAACTATCAGTAGAAACCCCTAGGGATTCATGGCTGTTTTTGCAGAAGCTGTTTGCAGTGGAATAAACAGACAAGTGCTCTATATATCATTTTAAGTAAGACAAATAAAGCTCTGTTGCCACCTTACAACGATGTCATTGTCAGTTATATAAGAATAATTCTGTGTGACTTTTTATGAATTCTTCCCCTGTGCAGAAATACAATGGCCTAATTTTCCACCCCCCGTATTATAAATAAATGGCCTTCTTCAGCAATCTCAGGTCCACCCAAACTATCTCATCCTGAACAAAGAGCACCTCTTCTACTATGATGTGCTCACCTGTGGAAAGCAAAAGCAGTTGTTCACTTCAGGGCAGCTGGGGTTCTACCATCTTGCTACCTGCTAATCTCCCCACCTCAGCATCACAGCCCACTGTCCTAGTCCCCAGGCAACCAATGATCCATCGCTATCAATCAGTTCACATTTTCAAGAATTTTACATAAGTGGAATCATATAATAGGCACTCTTTTGTGCTGTATCTTATTTCATTTAGCAACTATTTTAGATTCATCCATGTTGTAATGTATTCATTCCTCTTTTTTTTGCTGAGTAATATTCCACTGTATGGATATATCACAGTATGTTTATCCATTCAAGTGTTGATGGATAGTTGAATTTTCCAGGTTTTAGGTATTACAATTAAAGCTGCTATGAACATTTGTATGCATGTTTGTCCTTTGCTTGAACATATGCTTTCATTTCTCTTAGATAAATACCAAATAGTGGAATGGCTGGATCAGATGGCTGGTGTATATTTAGCTTTTTAAGAAACTGCCAAAATAATTTCTCAAGTGGTTGTACTGTCTTATATTCCCAACAGTATTGTGTAAAAGTTCCAGTTCCTCTGTATCCTCACCAACAAATGTGATGGTCAGTCTTTTTAATATTTGTCATTCTAATAGGTATGTAATGATATTTCACTGTGGCTTTAATTTGCACTTTGCTAATTGTTAAAGATACAGAACATCTTTTCATGTGTTTATTTGACATTCATATATGTCTTTCAGTGAAATATTTGTTCTAACCTTGTCCTCATATTTTTAATGGATTATTCCTTTCCTTATTACTGAGTTTCAAAAGCTTTTATATATTCTGGATACTAGTTTTTTATCAAATGTGCAATTTGCCAACATTTTCTTTCACTTCATGGTTTATATTTTTATCCTCTTAGCAGTATCTTTCAAATGACAGGAATTTTTAATTTTGATGAAGTGAAATTTATTAATTTTTAAACTTTTATCAATCATGCTTTATGTGTTATGGCTATAAAAATTTGACCTAACTCAAGGTCACAATGGTTTTCTCCTATATTTTCTTCTGGAAGTTTTATAGTTTTAGGTTTTACTTTTAGGTCTATGATCCAATTTGAATTAGTTTTGCATATAATGAAAGATGTGTATCTTTTTTTGTTGTTTTTGCATATGTATATCCAGTTGTTCCACACCAGTTGTTAGAAAGACTATCCTTTATCCACTGAATTTTTATTTTTGGATTTTTGTTGGAAATCAGTCATTCATATATATATGGGGTCTATTTATGAACCCTTTATTCCATCTCACTGACCTCTCTATCTTTGTACCAATATCAAAATGTCTTGATTACTGAATCTTTATAGTAGGTTTTGCAAATAGGTTATGTTAGTCTTCCAACTTGACTCATCTACAAAATCGTTACAGCTATTCTAGGGTGTTTGAATTTTCACATGATTTAAGAATCAGTTTGTAATTTCTGCAGAAAATTATGGTAGGATTTTGATTGGGGTTGCATTGAACATATAGATTAATTTGGGGTAAATTGGCATCTTAACAATACTGAGCCTTCCAATCCAAGCACAATTATCTCTCTACTGATCTAGGCCCTCTTTTAATTTTCTCAGCACTCTTTCATAGTTTTTAGTGTATAGGTCTTTTTTTCAGCCCAGTCCTTAAGTATTGTAATTTTTGATGCTATTATAAATTGAAAATATTAGCTTTCAATAATTCGCTTCAGGTATATGAGAATACAATTGGTTTTTGGATGTTCGTATCTTATCCTTTAACCTTATTAAGTTCACTTATTAGTTCTAACAGCATTTTTTTTTTTTGGTAAATCCTATTGGATTTTCTACATAGCCAATCATGTCTTCTGAGAGTAAAGACAATTTAATTGTTCCTTTCTAATTTGGTTGCCTTTTATTTCTTTTCATTCATTGTTTGAATTATCTAGTGCCTCCATTAGAATGTTGGATAGAAGAGATCAGAGCAGACATCATGATTATATTTGTAATTTTAGGAAGAGAGCGTTTGGTATTCAGCTATCAAGCAGGACATTGCTGTAGGTTGAGAAATTCACTTCTATTCCTGCTTTGCTTAGTGTTTTTTTTTTTTTTAAATCGGTAATACATAAACTTTGTTTTTCTTTTTTCTTTTTTAATAGTTACTTACATTGCTTGATTTTCAAATGTTAAACCAACCCTGCATTACTTGGAAAAACCCATATAGTTTTATACACTATCATTTTTGACATATCAATGTGATATCACATTGTTGGATTGAATTTGCTAAAATTTTGTTGATAATTTTTTGCGTATAGTGTATTCATCAGGGATAACACTTGTCTGGTTTTGTTATCAGAATAAAGCTAGTCTCATCAAATGAACTGGGGAATATTCTTCTTTTAATTTTCTGGTAGAAAAAAATTGGCATTATTTCTACATTAAATATTTGGTAGAAATTGCCAGAAAAGCCACATGGGTCTAGAATTTTCTTTGTGGAAAATTTTAAAATGCAAATATAATTTAATAGATACAGGACCATTCAGATTTTTTATTTCTTCTTGAATTAAATCTGGTAGTTTGTGTTTTTCAAAGAAGCAGGCCGTTTATTTTAAGTCATCTAGTTGATTAGCATGAAGTTATACGTAACATTTCCTTGATATATGTACAAATTTCTAGTGGTGTCACCTCTCATAATCTTCATGTTGGTAATTTGTGTCTTTTATTTTAATAATAAATCTGGCTGGAGGTTTATCAATTTTATTGAACTTCCTAAAAATAGGTTTTTGATTTCATTTACATTTTTCTAGGTTTTTTTTCTGTTTTCTAATTCATTTATTTCCACTCTGATCTGTATTATTTTCTTCTCCTTACTTTGGGTCTTACTTGGTCACATTTTCTATTTTTTAAGGTAGAAGTTGTGGTCACATATTTTTGTATCACCATCTCTTTCAAAAACTTCAATTACACATATATTAAGCTGCCAGAAATTGTCAATGTCACTAATGCTTGGCTCACATTTTCAAATTCTCTTTTCTCTGTGTGTGTTTTTAATGTTCCTGAAGTTCCCTAATCTTTTCTTCTTTATTGTCTAATCAAATGTTAATCCAATGCACCTACAGTCAACTAATCTATGACAAAGGAGCTAAGAATATACAATGAAGAAAAGAAAGTCCTTTCAATAAGTCGTGCAGAAAAAACTGGACAGCTACAAGTAAAAGAATAAAATTAGAACACTCCCTAACACCATACACAAAAATAAACTAAAAATGGTTTAAATACCTAAATATAAGACCAGATATTATAAAACTCTTAGAGTGAAAATAAGCCAAACACTCTCTGACACAAACCACAACAATATCTTCTCAGATCCACCTCCTAGAGTAATGACAATAAAAACAAAAATAAACAATTGGGACTTAGTTAAAAGTTTCTGCACAGCATAGGAAACCCTAAACAAAACAAAAAGACAACCTACAGAATGGGAGAAAATATTTGCAAATGAAGTGACTGACAAGGGATTAATCTCCAAAATTTATAAACACCTCCTGCAGCTCAATACCAAAAAAAAAAAAAAAGGAATCCATCAAAAAATGGGCAGAAGATCTAAACAATTCTCCAGAGAAGACATACAGATGGCAAAAAAACTCATGAAAAGATTTTCAACATCACTAATTATTAGAGAAATGAAGATCAAAACTGCTATGATGTACTACCTTACACCAGCCAGAATAGCCATCATCAAAAATCTACAAACAATAAATGCTAGAGAAGGTGTAAGAAAAGGGAACCCTCTTACACTGTTGGTGGGAATGTAAATTGGTGGAGCCACTGTGGACAACAGTATGGAGATTCCTCAGAAAACTGAAAATAGAGCTACCATCCAGCAATTCCAATCCTTGGCATCTATCCAGAGAAAACCATGACTCGAAAAGATACATGTACCCCAATGTTCATTGCAGCACTGTATGTAATAGCCAAGACATGGAAACAACCTAAATGTCCATTTGGAGGAGTGGATAAAGAAGATGTGGTACATATATACAGAGCGGAATATTGCTCAGCCATTAAAAGGAATGAAATAATGGCATTTGCAGCAAATGGATGAACCTAGAAATTATCATGCCAAGTGAAGTCAGTCAGACAGTAAGATGTAAATGACATATGCTATCACTTATATGTGGAATCTGAAAGAAAGATACAATGAATTTCTTTGCAGAACAGAAACTGACTCACAGACTTTGAAAAACTTGTGGTTAGCAAAGGAGACAGGTTGGTGGGGAGGGATGGGCTGGGGGTTTGGGATGGAAATGTTGTAAAATTGGATCGTGATGATGGTTGTATAAATATAAATATGATAAAATTCATTGAGTTTAAAAAAGTTAAACCAATCCAATGTATTTTTATTCTTACAGATTTTAGTTTTCATCTGTTTGATTTTGTTATTTTTCATATCACACTGTCTCTACTTAACTTTTTGACTACATGGAACATAGTTATAAAAACTGCTTTAATTGTCCTTGTCTGCTAATTCCAACATCTCTGTCAGTTCTGAGTCAATTTGAATTGGTTGATTTATCTACTCACTGTGGTTCATATTTTCCTATGTCTTTGCATGCCTGGTAATTTTCTATTGGATGCAAGTCATTGTGTATCTTACCTCTTTTAAAAAAGATTTCTGAATTCCTATAAATATTTTTTGATCTTTGTCCTGCAATGCAGTTAGTTGCTTAGAGACATATTAATTCTCTCAGGTCTTGGTTTTAAGATTCAGTAGTTAAGGCCAGAATGCACATAGTCTAGGGCTAATTATTCCCTACTACTGAGGCAACACATTTCCGAGTACTCTACCCAAAGCCTATGAAAATTGAGATTTTTCCCAGCTTGGCTAGTAGAATCAGTCCCTATCTCCAGCTCTCTGTGAGCTCTAGGCCCTGTCGCCTCTAATCCTTCCAAGTTCTTTCCTTGCTACCAGTAGTTTCCTTTGTACTGAACAATACTCAGATTAATACTCAAGGGTGACCCTCTGTACACATCTAGACCCCTTTGTCTGTCAGCTCACTTTATTACCATCTCTCAAGGATACTTTTGTTGTTGTTTTTGCTGTCCTATGTACAGTGTTTTGAAAACTAACATTTTATATATTTTGTCCCTGATTTGGTTGTTTTGGGGTAGGGTAACTCTGATCCCTGTTACTCATCTTGGTTGGAAATGCAAGTGCCATGTTTCTTTTTCTTTTTGCTGTTTTTTTTTCATTTCCAAATGTGATTTGTGAATAGAAAAACCTTAGCACTCTAACAATTCCATGATCCTGCCCAATAATCTGTCTATAGCTTTGGCAGAGTCATTTCATTTTATACATGATTTATAAGTTTGTTGCAGTGTTTTCAGAAGCAGTACATATCTTTAACTCAGTGAGAATGGTTCAGTCCTAAACATGGCATGTATATATACTGCCATTTACATACAGAACATGTATATTTTATAAGTAGTAAATATTGTAGTATTTGCAGTAGGAAATCTGGGATAGATTTAAAGTCATCTCTCCTGGTAATTTTTTTTTTTTTTGTACACTGTAGAAATCTTTGTATTAAAACACTGTTTCTCTCTCTTTCTGGCATACTTCACTTAGCATGATAATCTCTATTTGCATCCATGTTGCTATGAATAACATTACAAATACCATATGAGATCACTCATATGGGGAATGTGAAATATGGCACAAATGAACCTATCTATGAAACAGAAACAGGGAGTTCCTGTCGCGTGGCGCAGTGGAAACAAATCCAATTGGGAACCATGAGGTTGCGGATTCGATCCCTGGCCTCGCTCAGTGGGTTAAGGATCCGGCGTTGCTGTGAGCTGTGGTGTAGGTCACAGATGCAGCTTGGATCTGACGTTGCTGGAGCTCTGTCATAGGCCGGCCTCCGATTAGACCCCTAGCCTGGGAACTTACATATGCCACGGGTGCGGCTCTAAAAAGACAAAAAAGAAAAAAAAAAAAGAAAATAAACAGAAACAAACTCACAAATATAAAGAACAAACTTGTGGTTGCGGGGAGGGGGCGGAGTTTGGGTGAAGAATGGGGTGGGAGGTTGTGGTTAGCAGATGTAAGCTATGATGCCTGGAGGGGATAATCAACAAGATCCTACTGTACAGCACAGAGTATTCAATGTCCTGTGATAAACCATATGGAAAAGAATATTTTTTAAAAGTATAAATACATGTATAACTGAATCATTGTGTTATGGAGCAGAAATTAATACATTTTAAATCAATGATACTTCAATTAAAATTTTTTAAAATTAAAAGCACTGTTTCTAAAATTAAAATGGACACATTTATAGAAATCTCCTTCTGGAGAATATTTACTTTACTCATCCTTTATCATACAGTTGGGTCGAGATTTCTTACTGGGACAGTTTTAATTTGGAAAGTTAGAAATATCTTCCATCAGTGTAACTTAGGTGTCCCAAATCTTGAGATTTCAGAGTTTAAGAAGTAATCTTGCCACAGTAATCTACAGTTATATAGCAATATCCTCAACGTAGTGAAAGCCTCCTGTATAATTGAGTTTTAATGTATCTTTTTCTGAACAATTACATTTTAAGAAATTAGAATTTCTAATTTTTGCAGTTAACCACTAAGAAGGAGATTGATCTACTAATGAATTCTACCTGCATGGAAAAGGAATATATGTCTGTGTCCATTTAAAAGAACAGTTCAAATATGGCATTTGGGAAATCTACCTCAAAATTGATTTGAAGCCTATACATAATTTTATGCTTATTATTTCTGTGTTATATTTTCTAATAGCTTTTTAGTTCTGAGGTCTAAATTTTTAGGTTTCTCAGCAGCCTGTGAAACTTTCTGCTTATTGTACAGACAAAATAGTAATGAATTCATTATATGTGAATTATCTTATGACATAAAGTTAATCTAGTCCATGTCCAAGAAAATATGAAAACTACCGAACAACTATAGAAAAATGGAGACAATTACCCATAATTTTTCAAGTCCAGATTCAACCACTAATACATTTTAAAATCAGTATTAAAATTATATGTAGCATGTTCCTTAGACTGCCAATCTCTGACATTAGTGACCATTTGGGGAAGAAAATTGTACTTTAGTGCTTGTGATTGGCTTCAATACTGAAATATAAGGTGCAGTCATCAGACAGTTATGATCCAGAATTTAAAATCCAAGCCATAGCAAGGAAGAGCAAGATAGGAGGCAGAGAGGTTAATCAGAAAAAAGATTTACCTCCAGTGGTACCACTGCAGCATCCGGAGGGCCACACAGACTTATCTTCAGTCATCACCCATCTTTCACCTCTTTATCAGTAGAGGGGAAATACTAACCTGCAAGTTATGTGGCTTCTGCAAAACAACTGGCAACAGTGGAGGCTGTGAAAACCAATTGCAGAGCAAATGGCCCATCTATACAGACCTAGAATAAGACACATGTAGAATTCATGTGTGGACTGGAATTGACACTGGAAATTGTTTCTAACCAATTATTTATAAATCTCATGACCACAACTAACCATTACTCTTTTTTTTCATTGTAAATTTTATACTAAAGGAAGAAAAGAAAAATCAAAGGAGAAAGAAAAAGAAAGAAGGGAGAAGGGGGGAGGATGGAAGGAAGGAAAAAAGGAAGGAAGGAAGGGTCAACCTGATGTAATATCTAGAGGCAGAGAAATGAGGGAACATTAAGAAAAATCATGGAGAAACTTAACTGAGGCTGATGGCCACCCAGTGGATTAGAAATTCTTTTTACCATTTTTGTTTTTTTCTTGATGTGAAAACAGCAAGCAGTATGTGACATACTGTACTAAGTGTATAATTATTATTAAGATAAACTTGATATGGTATCTAAAACATTGTATGGGTATAAAGACTCTGAACTTTGAATCCACTGGCTTGCTCACCCTATGTGTTCTGAAAATTCTAGAGTTTAAAATGAGGAACAATGCAAAAGTTAAATACATTTTTATACTGGATAGCACAGGAAGATCTACTCGAGGTTCTGTAATCACTTATATAGAAAAAAGAATGGATATATGTGTATGCATAACTGATTCACTTTGCTGTACCCCTGAAACGAATACAACATTGTAAATCAACTATACTCCAATAAATGTTTTAAATGAAGAAAAAGTTAAATACATTTTTAAAAATAATTATTTCTTAACACAATCAAATTATTTCTTTTGTGTACGTCCTAGGGGGTAAGAAATGGAGAAATAAAACTTTATTCTAGAATGATTTGTGTCTATCACCCAAGAAGCTTCATAATTACTTTTTGTCACCATTGGTTGTGATATTAAATTAGGATCAATAAATCCATAATTTTGTCTCAGGTAATCATAAAATGTAAACATAGCTCTCCACTCGTGTTTGGTATGACATTTTATTACATCTTATCACTGTCTCTAACTGTAACATGGTGTAATACAGGGGGTTCTCAAACTCAGCATGAATGACGTCTTGGACAAGATAAGCCTTTGGAGGCATAGTCTTTTGCTGGGGCCATGGTCTTTTGCACTGTTGCCTGATCCTCCGTATCCTTTACTCACTAGATGCTGTTGCCCTCCAGCAGTCATGATCAAATCATCTCCAGACTGAGAAATGTCCCCCAGCTGAGAACCATTGGAATAATGGAACAAATAGGTCTGTGGTATTGGAGAGCCCTGAGCATGTCTAACAACTCTCCCACCTACTAGTTGTGAAGGCTTGAGCACATTACTGATCCTAAAGAGTTTGTCTTCTCTGGGAATTAAGAAATTAGGTAAAACAGGGCATAGCAAGTTCAGGGTGCGGCTCATGATAGATGCTCAATAATTTTAAATACCCATCATTCCCTGCCCATTGTGCACACATTCACCCAAGACAGTAATGTTGGTTTTAGATTTTAAACACCTGGAAGAGAGGAGGCATCTAATATAGCACCCAGGTGCTTAGTAAATAGTTTTCATCAATGATATGTAAATACTATAAAGATAGGACAACAACATTTTGATTCTCTGTGCTCCATCAAGATATGTCTTTTTTAGGAGTTCCCGTCGTGGCGCAGTGGTTAACGAATCCGACTAGGAACCATGAGGTTGCGGGTTCGGTCCCTGCCCTTGCTCAGTGGGTTAACGATCCGGCGTTGCCATGAGCTGTGGTGTAGGTTGCAGACGCGGCTCAGATCCCGCGTTGCTGTGGCTCTGGCGTAGGCCGGTGGCTACAGCTCCGATTGGACCCCTAGCCTGGGAACCTCCATATGCCGTGGGAGCGGCCCAAGAAATAGCAACAACAACAACAAAAAGACAAAAGACAAAAAAAAAAAAAAAAAAGATATGTCTTTTTTAGGAGTTCCTGTTGTGTAGTGGAAATGAATTCCGACTAGGAACCGTGAGGTTGTGGGTTCGATCCCTGGCCTCACTCAGTGGGTTAAGAATCTGGCATTGCCGTGAGCTGTGGTGTAGGTTGCAGACTCCACTCGGATCCCATGTTGCTGTGGCTCTGGTGTAGGCCGGTGGCTATAGCTCAGATTAGACTCCTCTCCTGGGAACCTCCACATGCTGCAGGTGCGGCCCTAAAAAGACCAAAAAAAAAAGGGGGGGGATTTAAATCAATTTAAGACAAAAAAAAAGATATCTTTTTTGAATCAATTCAAGCAAAGTTTTCATGCTACTCTATTACTTTCTCTTGCAAGTTGAAAGGAAACATTGATATTCAGAGTTCACAAAAATATAGTGTAGCCAGTTGATAACAATGCTCTGTGTGAAACAAAATCAAATTATATAACAAGAGAATGTGCATGACACAGTTTTAAACATTAATTCCTTTTGAATGTAGCATAAGATTTTATACTGTATTCAACCTGTTCAAAGACATGCTTTCCAGATACTATGATTTTCCTTTATATTCTTTTCTATCTGTTTTGACTTTGTAACCATTAAGAATAGCTATTAGTAAGAAGGAAGATGTCTCAGGTATTAAAGTGATTGGTAGAGAGTACAATGATTCCTTCTTCCTGAGTATATTTTTACTACAGGTTGATACCAATTCAAATGCGATGCCAATTCTCCCAGCTTTAGTTATCGTGGAGGATTTTGCAGCCATCTCGGGATATGAGTAAAAACATTTTTAGTCAGAAATTTCACTCTTAACTGAGGAGCATAATGTGGCAAGATTCACTTTGGGGAATTTTAGTAGGTGGCAAAAAAAATGTAATCTATTTAGATATTAAGTTGAACATAGGCCTGAATAATGTGGTTAAGAATAATTGGGATCCAATTATTCAAAGCTTCAAAGAGGACTTTGACAAGTAGAATTCCCTAAATTTACATTTGTGGGGTAAAGCTGGAGTGCTGAAATGATTTCAGCACCACAGTTTAATTTCCTGCCTCCCTTGGTCCCTTTGGGAGATACTTTTCAGTAAATTGGAGAAATTTATTTCTACATTTATATGGAACGAAATGAAAGGCAAAGCTGAGGACTTCTGAAGGAAGGGCTAAGTTAAAGCCAGAAAGCGGGGAGTTGGGGCGGGGTTGGGGGAGAGAGAAGGAGAAAGAGAAAGAGAGACAGAGATAGAGACACACAGAGACTAGGTAAACCCTAGATATTATTTTTAAAACTCTAACACAATTTCTATTTAGTAGACAGTCCAGATCATAAAAAGGGCCAGTTTGTATTTTTCAGCCATTTTCACACTCTGTACAATTTACGATGGTTAAATCAGTTATCCATTAGGTCACTGGTTATTGAGCTGGTCGGAATAATTTAATAGATTTGAATTATCCAAGAAACAAGAATAAAGGTAATTTAGCATATATGAAATGGAGAATGAGCAGGGGAACTACACTTTATTAATGCTGTTAATACTATTCTAAAAAACTTTAGACATGATATCTTATTAAAGTCTCTCTATTTTTTAAATGAGTATTGGAAAGATTAAACCTCTTTCTTAGGGTTACACAGCTGGTATATATATTTGGGTCAGAATGTGAAAACAGTTCTGTTTGAGCCCTAGGATTTTAACATAGACCTTAATAAATGCGTATTAAATCATGTTGATCTAAAGAACATAGTTGGAGAGTTCCTGTCATGGCGCAGTGGTTAACGAATCCGACTAGGAACCATGAGGTTGTGGGTTCGATCCCTGGCCTTGCTCAGTGGATTAAGGATCTGGCATTGCTGTGAGCTGTGGTGCAGGTTGCAGACGTGGCTCTGATCCCACATTGCTGTGGCTCTGGCGTAGGCCGGCGGCTACAGCTCCGATTCGACCCCTAGCCTGGGAACCTCCACATGCCGTGGGTGCAGCCCAAGAAATGGCAAAAAGACAAATAAATAAAGAAAGAAAGAAAGAAAGAAAGAAAGAAAGAAAGAAAGAAAGAACATAGTTGGATAGGCTCTGCTATAGCTAAATCTAAGTCAAGTTAGAAAATGTTAGGGGAAATTGGATTGAAAAATAGAATAATTATGAGCATGGATACAAGAGCATTTTGCCATTGCTGTTTTGAATAATATCTACCATATCATATGCACATTATTTCATTTAATTCTCACAACTCTTTTAGGTAGGAATTTAGACCACTCTACAGATAAGAAAACTCAAGTTGCAGAGACTCAATGTTGATCCCACCTAAGTAGGTTACAGAGTCAGAATTCCACCCGTGGCAGCCTGGCTTCAAAGCCCAGCAGCCCTTTTTCAGCTGTTCTGACCTTCCTCAGTTCACAAAGCACCTCATTTCCAGGGAGCCCTCACTCCCTGATACATTCCAAGTGGAGTGGAGATTGTGGCAAACCCACCCATCTCTCCTCTCCCCTCCCCATTCCTCTTTTCAGTCCAAGCCCCTGTGAAAGGAAAAGCACAGGGCCCCTGAGCCACCCTCTTCATGGTTTAGGTGGAAAGGCTTCTGGATGACTGTGTGAATGTGTGTAGATTTCAGAAGCCTCAGGGTAGTTTCAGCTGGGAAGTTCATTTTTCTTTTCTCCCCATATCCCCATCATAGACTTTCTAAAATACTGCATCATCTTCAGCCCTGTTACCACCCAGGCCTGAGCTCTCGGGCACCAAGCACTGTGTGCTTGGCACTGAGCTGGTGGCAGTTGTCCTGACAAATCTCACTCTGGAGATGGCTCTGCTCAGTCACTGAGGATTGTTCCAGTGTTTTTGAAGGAACAAGAAAAGACTGAGTTTCATTACAGAGGATTCAAATTAGGTCTAGTCTCTAATTACTGTACTGGGGTTTGTTGTTCTGTTTTTATTTGTTGGTTTCCTTAAAAGATGATGGCCTGCCAGCCCTGTATTGTGAAAATATCATTGTTCTGTCTAGACAGGCCTTCCTCAACATTCAGAGACTCTGAGTGAGTGAGCTAAAGGGGACTGGAGACAGCTGTGTTGGGCTAAGTCCCTAAATGCTTAGGAAACTCAAAGATGGATAAGTGAACAGACTAGCCAAAGGTAAGGCAGGGACCCTTCTTTCTCCTGTGACATTGCTTGGCCGTACAGATTCCATGGATAAGCTGTGCTCCTGAAGCTGGGCTGTCTCTATGGCAGGATCCCCATCATGGTTCCTAGGATAAATTAAGAAAATAATTTTTAAGGTTTCATTTTTATCTCAAGACACTTTGAAGCATATAGTGTAAACCAATCAATCAATCTATCTGTCCATCCATCTATGTAGAAAATGTATCCTCTGTCTTAAGATTTAAACATGAATAAAATGAAAATTGACCATTCTTACCTTTCTGAGGAATGGGGTTAGTAGAACTCACCTTTCAATGTACTGTCAGAGCTGATAATCTGTGGTCTTTTTTGGGTCATTACTTATCTATATCTTTCTTTCTTTATTTAAATTGAGATATTCATAGAACATAAAATTCATCCCTTTAAATTATATGATTTACTGTTATTTAATACGTTCCCAAAGTTGTGTAAACATCACCACTATCTAGTTCCAGAACATTTTCATTACCCCAAAAAGAAACTCCATACATGTTAGCAGTCACACTTATTCTGCTCTCCCCACAGCCCCTGGCAACCATAGTCTACTTTCTGTCCATATGGATTTGTCTGTGCTGGCATTATGTACAAGTGGAATCTTAAAATATGTGGCCTTTTGTGACTGGCTTTCTTTACTCCGCATACTGTTTCTAAGGATCATCCATGTTGTAGCATGTATCAGTATGTCATTCCTTTTTATGACTGAATAATATTCCCTAATGTGAAAATACTATATTGTTTATCCATTAGTTAAGTGAGGGACATCTGAGTTGCTTCCACTTTTTGACTGTTTTGAATAATTCTGTATAAGCATTCAGAGAGCAAGTTTTTAATGTAGACATAAGTTTTCATTTCTCTTGAAAGTACACTTAAGTGTGGAATTCCTACATTGTATGGTAATTGCATAATTAACATTTTAAAGAACTGCCAAACTATTTTCCAAAGCAGTGTCACCATTTTACATTCCAACCAGCTATGTATGAGAGTTCCAGTTCTTCCAAATCCTGGCCAACACTGGATATCACCTGTCTTTGACAAGAAAGCAATTCTAGCAAATGCGATGTAGTGTTTCATTCTAGTTTTGATTTGTTTTTTCTCCTGGTGGCTAACAGTGTTGAGCATCTTGTCACATATTTAATTGGCTATATATCTTCTTTGAATAAATGCCCATTCAAATATGTTTTAGGAGTTCCCATTGTGGCTCAGCGGTAATGAGCCTGACTAGTATCCATGAGGATACAGGTTCAATCCCTGGCCTTGTTCTCTAGATTAAGGATCCGGTGTTGCTGTGAGCTATGGTGCAGGTATCAGATGCAGCTTGGATCTGGCATTGCTATGGCTGTGGTATAGGCTAGCAGCTACAGTTCCAATTGAACCCCTAGCCTGGGAACTTCCATATGCTGTGGGTGTGGCCCTAAAAAAAGCAAAAAAAAAAATAACAAACTATATATATATATATATATATATATATATATATATATATATATATATATATATATATATATATTCCCACCCCCCCACACACCAGTAACAACAAGTCTGTTCTCCAGGTCTATGTGTTTCTTTTCTGTGGAAAGCTTCATTTGTGCCTTATATTAGATTCTGGATGTAAGTGATATCATATGGCATTTGTCTTCCTCTTTCTGACTTACTTCAGTTAGTATGAGAGTCTCTAGTTCCATCCATGTTTCTGCAAATGGCATTATTTTGTTCTTTTTTATGGCTGAGTAGTATTCCATTGTGTATATATACCACATCTTCTTAATCCATTCATCTGTTGATGGATATTTAGGTCGTTTCCATGTCTTGGCTAGTGAATAGTACTGCAATGAACATGCAGGTGCATGTGTCTTTTTTAAGGAAAGTTTTGTCTAGATATATGCTGGGATATATGGTAGTTCTATATTTAATTTACCAAGGTACCTCCATACTGTTACCCATAGTGGTTGTACCAATTTACATTCCCACCAGCAACGTAGGAGCGTTCCCTTTTCTTTACATCCTCTCCAGCATTTGTTATTTGTTGACTTGTTAATGATGGCCTCATTAACAAGATGTGAAGTGGTACCTCATACTAGTTTTAACTAAAACCAACAACATATAAAAAAGATCATACACCAAAACCAAGTGGGATTCATCCCACGTTCACAAGCATGGTTCAACATATGACCCAGCAAGTGTCTTCCTCCAAAAGAGCTGTTCAATAACAATTATTTAGTTATTGTGTTACTCCCTACTAGTCCTGCTATTTTCTAAATCAGGCAAGAATGTCTGGTCTTCATGGTTTGTTACATGTATTTACCGTTTATTAATCTTAATGAGATAAAAACTACTTAGCCTAAGTTTAGGGTAATGGCTCACTTGGCCCTTAGAGAAGCTTTATAGAATTCTTTTATAACAATTTTATAGAAAGCCACTTTAGTTGTGATGAAACCAAAAGGTCTTGGAATAAAAATCAGAAAAGACTTGGTTTCAAAGTAGCCCTGCAAAGCGAAACCACATACACACACAGAGGAAGAAAGAAAATACTATGTTCACACATATACACACACGTCCAAATCCACATAACACAAAACTGCACTTTACAAAACTGTCTTTTGAAATTGCATCCCTCCTCTAGTTACCGTTCAGTTTTTTTCCTTTCCTCCTTTAGCCTTCTCAATGGAGTGAGCTAGCCCTCTGTCTCCACTTCATCTGCCATTTAGCCCTAAACCCCCAACAATTTGGTTTCTACCATTACCTCCATGAAGGTGACCTAGATAAAGTCACCAGTAGTAGCCTCCTATTTGCAAAAGCCTATGGGCAATTTTCAGCGCTTATCTCATGGGTCCACCTATAATAAATACAATTTAGCTCCCCTCTTTTAAAGTTCCTTATCCCCTTGTGATTTCTAAGATAACACATTCTTTGGGTTCTTTTTGTATCTCTCTTATCAACCTTCTTGCTGTCCTTTATGGGCTATTCTCCCTCTGCTCATCGTTTCTCATCAATCTCCATGTGTGGATTCTGTTAGCTCTTATGTTTTAGTTGACTTTTATACCCATGGGTCCACCTTTCAGGCTCACATGTCCAACTATTCTACTGGGCATCTCTGCCTTGACATCCACTGGCACCACAGACTCAATGTGTTCAAAACTTAGCTCTTGATCTTTGACCGTCAGAACTCCCTTTCTCTCTGGTATTAACTATCCCAGTGAATGGTATTGTCATTTATCCAGACAAGTCATGGCTTTTTTCCCTCTGACTTTTACCCTTCAATAAAAGTTCATTTTGTATCAATCCTTTCTCATGAACAGCTCTGAAATCTATTCTTCCCATTACCACTGCCACTACCCTAGGCCATCACCATCTTTCTTATCTGGATTACCTAGCAGTCTCCTAAGTCTTTTCTATGCTAACACTTTTACAGCCCATAATAGATTCTCCAACCATAGTCAGAGCAATCTTTCTAAAGCGTAAATCTGGCTATGTCTCTCCTTGCTTAACACATTTCAAAGGCTTTCCTTTGGATTTAATATTAACTTTAAATGTTTTAATTTGACTTCTAAAACCTAAATGTCTACATCTTTGGCTTTACTGCTCACTGTGCTGTAACGCTGCCCTCTGTACACCCATCATTAGAAACCCATTCAGATTTTCACACACATGATCTTTTTTTTCACCTTTGGCCTTCTGTGTCTGCTCTACCCTCTGCATGAAATACTTTTAAGCATTCTCCCCAGAGTCCTACCAGTCTTTACTGGGACATCTTGTCCTTGGCTTCATTGTTTCTTCTTCTGTAAAGATTTTACTGAACCTACCATCTGAAACCTAAACTATTTATTGCTCATATGTGATCCCCTGAGGCCGTTTTAGTCCTGTTGCTGCATTTTTACACTGTTTACTTGTGTAGCATTTGAGTACACAAGACTGTAACGACTTTTAAGGTAAGGATTATGACTGGCTTAAGATGTATCCTAAGAGCCTTGTTCTGCACCTGGCACAGAGTAGGTACTCAGAAAATTTCCTGAATGAATAGATGAGTAAACAGATGAGGGTTATGGGCTTATCACTAAACATAGGTGGCTCTGAGAGTCTCACTGTCTTAACTCATTAGGTGGGTTTCAGAATCCTTCCTCAGAGGATTCTTTAGAGAATTAAATGAGATGAAACATGTGAAAGCATACTGTTCAATTTCTAGAACCATGTACGTGCTCCAAAAATGTTTCTGTCATCCAACCATGAGTCTCTTCCATCTTAGGCATAGCTCAGTCACAAATGAATGCTTTATCTTGAACCATTTTTGGAATTCTTCCTGCTTGGGGAGGCAGGCTGTAAACCCAAGGCAGACTTCTTTAAAGTTAGATCATGTTATTCTTATGGTGTTGGTCAGAATTCCGAGACTCTAAGAGAGAACGCAAGACATTTAACATGATCTGTATAGATGGTTTTTATATCAGACATGAATTTTAAATGTCTATATATATTCAGAGCAGGGCAGAAAGAAGCAACCCAATGCAATGCAATGGGACATTCTTTTGAATAGACTTTTGGGTACCACCAGACTAGACACTGAAATGAATTAAGTGAACCATTTGTTCATTTGTTTAGAGCCATTGAAATGCTCTGCTTTAAATTTCTCCCTCGGCCATCATTCCAATTAAGTGGGTAAACTATTTCTTAAGGTGCTATTTTGATGGAATCTATTGTCCTTTTAATCTATTTATTTATCTATATCTCTACTAAATCTCTGCTTAACATTTTGGTAGGGTTGTAAGATTAAAAAAGAATACTATTACTTAATTGTTATTTAATAGGTTTAATAGACCTTTTGGTGTAGGGAATTTTGTGAAAATCTCAATTTAATAGCAAGTTATATTCACCCTCTATCCCTTCCTTCTCTCTACTCCCTTGAAGCCTGACTTCAAGCTTTCTGTATTATCTCCACCTCAAAGACCAAGAAATAAAATGAGAAGACTAAAGACATTAGAAGAATTCTGTAGGGTGTTGTGCTTATTTATTGGAAACGGGCCCTACATAGGACATAATGCATTGAGTCATGTTATGGGAATGGCTACAAAAATATGACACATCTATAATATAGAACATGAGATTATTCACCATTAAAAATTATGCTTTCAAAATATTCTTTTTTAAAAAAATTTTATACAGAGTTCTCATCATGGTGCAGCAGAAGTGAATCCGACTAGGAACCATGAGGTTATGGGTTTGACCTCTGGCATCGCTCAGTAAGTTAAGGATCGGCATTGCTGTGAGCTGTGGTGTAGGTCACAGGCTCAGCTCGGACCTGGTGTTGCTGTGACTGTGGTATAGGGCGGCAGCTGTAGCTCCATTTCGACCCCTAGCCTGGGAACCACCATATGCTGCAGGTGTGGCCCTAAAAAGACCAAAAAAAAAAAAAAATTTATGACTGTACTCGGCATATGGAAGTTCCCAGGCACTGAATCCAAGCTACAGTTGCAACCTATGGCACAGCTGTAGCAATGCCAGATCATTTAACCCATTGCGCCATGCAAGACATCTAACCGACATCTTTGCAGTGACCTGAGCCACTACAGTCTGATTCTTTTTGTAGGGGGACTTTATTTATTTTTTATTAATTCAATGAATTGTATTAGATTTATAGCTGTACAACCATCATCACAACCTAATTTTAGAACATTTCCATCCCAAACCCCCAGTTCAATTCTTAACCCACTGTGTTGTGGTGGGAATGCCTCAGAATATTTTTAGTTAAGAAGGGAAATTAGGAAATGATAAAAGCAGGATATTTTATTTTTATTTTTTATTTTTTGCTCTTTTCTTTCTTTGTTTTAGGGCTGTACCCACAGCAATATGGAGGTTCCCAGGCTAGGGGTCGAATTGGAGCTACAGCTGCTGGCCTACACCACAGCCACAGCAACACCAGGTCTGAGCTGAGCCTGCTACCTACACCACAGCTTACAGCAACACCAGATCCCTAACCCACTGATCAAGGCCAGGGATTGAACCTGAAACCTCATGGTTCCTAGTCGGATTCATTTCCACTGAGCCATGATGAGAACTCCAAAAGCAGGATATTTAAATGAAATTATGTAACGCACATACAAATATATCTGTCATAAAAATGTCAGAAGGAAATACAGCAACATTTAATGATAATGACATTACAGATATTCTAATTCTCTAATTTATTTTCTGGGATTTTCAAAACTTTAGTCATGAACTCGGTATTTTTACGATCAGAAAAATTATTCAACAGAAATAAACAGTGAAATCTTTCAAAATGCTATTCCACATGCAGTTACCATATTTGTATTATTCAGAACACTGCACCTAGATCTGCTGGAAAGAGAGATACACTTTGTTGAGAAATGACAGTGTGAAAGATAGACATTTATGCTTCCAGAGCTGCTCACCTGCACCAGCCCCTTGAGTTCTGGGAGTTGCTGATGCAGGTAGAGGTTTAGGTGGGGAGGGGAAGCCAGTTTGCAACTAGGAATCATTTCTGTGTAAACTTAACAGGTAAAATGCCTAAAGAGGTTTCAAGAGAAAGGAATTCAAATCTCCGAGGCTCTAAGAAGTTGTGATTTCTTTTCTCATTCTATAATAAATGATTGCTTTTGAAAAAATGCTTTGTATTTTTTTTGAAAGTCCATCCAATTGTGTTGATTTGGGCCCCACAACACTTGTATTTTCCCTGACGATAGAGAATCACAGTTGACTTGCTTGCAGAACACAAGAAGGGGTGGTTAATTTTAAACTAATGGGATTCAGAGCCAAGGCCAATCAATGCATGAGACTACCACGTCTTGAACTGTGTGCATGGACAAAATTTGCCCTTACAGGTATATATTAAATATATTACCAAGTACTAATGGTCATTACCACGTGACTCTTTTTCACATGTTAGTGTTGACCTCAGAAGCACTGCTAAGTCAGGGGTCCCTTCCCACCCGTGATACAGCCATGCAGTGCCAGCACTGCCACGTGAACCAGAGCTGCCCCCAGTTCTCAGCCAGTGCACCATGAGGTCTCCCTCCTCTTAACAATTCCCATATTCTTTTATAAAAAGAAGAAAAAGTACCTCTAAAAAAATGTGTTCTGTTTTCCTGCCCTGCCCTATAGCTTTCCTAATGTTCTGAAGGCAAACACTTTCAAATATGAAGTGCCTCATGTTAGCCATTTGTCCACCCCACCTCATACCAATAAACAAAATTACTCTGCCAGCCCTAAGTGCACATATATATGAAGCCACATTTGAAATAGAGCACAATGGCACTCCTATAGCTTTTTACAGTGTGTGTGTGTGTGTGTTGCACAGTGACAGTCTTAAAACAGGATTTAGAAGAAACAGGCCAGAAATAGAACAAACCTCATGAACAGCCAATGCCCACATCTTTCTTCTCTGAAACCCTCCCCTCCACTGACTTGCAACAGTGCCTAACGGCGCGTGTCTGGTTAGAAAACATCTGAAAGAAGAGACAGAGTGGAAAATACTCAAACCCACGACTGGCTGGATAGGAACTGTGATCAGGGACTAATCTGTGTTACCTCACTAGGAGCCTAAGTTGGAATGATCTGCCAAGGGACAAATAAATAACTTTCTCTGTAAAAGGAGGGCTGGTAGGAAGGAGAGGAAGTGGGGAAAAGAGGAAAGGTGGGCACAGCAAGGAGGTCAGGAATAAGCCTGAAAGTGACATTTCAGGAAGAACAATCATTTACTTATTTATTTATTTAATATTCTTCTCCCCTTCTCCTCCAAATGGAAGTACTATTAGGCTAAAAGGAAAAGAAAGCTGATGACCTATTAACAGCTATAAAGTTTAGGACTTCCTCCATTAGAATGTGGTGTTGCTATGGTGGGTTTTTCGTCTCCATGCTCTTTGTAGCTTGGGGGCATGTCACACACTCGTGAGAACTTTTCCAGGGTGTTGATGCAATATTGTGTCAGTAACTGAGTGATTTGTTTTTCCTCTGGACATTGATTGAAGAAATTCTTATTACATTTTATAGCTTGCTTGGCCTTCGTATGAGAGTCAAGACATAAATTGGACCATAAATTGGCCTCTGTCAGAATCTACATCGGAATGACACCAAATACATGTCATCGGGCTTGTGTTCCAGCCAGCAGCAGGGATCCACTGGTGCTTGTCATCTTGATCAAATGTTCACCTCACTCCATTTTCCAGCTTGTGCTTCTACTTTGAAGAAAACACGGTAAAGACCCTGGAAAATTTGCTGTTTTGATTCAGCCATATTATAGAGCAAATACTGGTGGCTTTAATTAATTTGCTCTAAGTTAAGTCTCCACTGTGAATATCAGAGGTAGGATGCATATAAATAAAAGTGGATGCAAAGAAAGAAATATATAGTTATACAAAAAGGACAACAAGGTATACATAATAGATATATTTATCCCACAAGTAAAGCCCAGGCTTGATGATTCATGAGTGGCAGAGATACGGTTGAGTTACAGAGATTTGTTCTCTGGAGTAAGATAAATTTGTCATTTCAGTTCCTACCATTATGAACTCTGAACAGAATATCACATATTTTTAAGAGTTGGCTTATGTTATTAATGAACACATGCAACCATGTGGGTTAATTGAAAAATTTGGATTCTTTTACCAAATATAAATATATGTTTCTATTTTGATAACAGCAAGATCTGGTGATTTATGAAAGAAACTTTGTAATTTTTAAATCAAGAAGTGAACTTTTTATGTTAATAAATTCACTTCATAGTGATTTTTATTATTCATAATGACAGTGTTGTCTAGATTTGATCTAAAAATCACACCCATGTTGCACTTCAAAAAGTATCTTTCAAGTCAATCATTTATAAGAAATATTAAGGCATATTTGCTTTGTTGAAAACCTTAATAGAATCATAGCAGTAAAAAAATTAAAGATATTGTCAAAATATTTCTTCCAAAAGAAATCTAAAACCAGGTGGTCTTACAGATGAGTTCTTTCAATTTTTCAAGCACTGGAGAAATTCCATGCTAAATAAACTTTTGAGTGTAAGAAAATATGGAGGACTTGTCTCTGTTTCACAATACTGGTATCAAAACCAGACCGACACATCACAACTCCCTCCACTGCAAAACAATCTCATTTAAGATCATAGATACAAAGATGCTAAATAAAATACTAGTTATACTTCATCAGAAAAAAAAGGCTAAAATATCACAACCAATGAAGATGGTTTAAAATTAGACAGTTTTAAATGTAATATGCTAAAGAATAAATTTAAAAAATCATATGATCAGGGCAATAAATACAGAAAGAAACACATGTTTAATTCATCACCCATTGTTAAGGTTTTTTTTAGCCTTAGAAACCAAGACTAAATAATACTATCTTAATAAGAAAATAAATGTTGCTTTGACTTGGTTAGATCTATTAGTTTTGTTTTGAAGGGGTCATATGTGTAAATGGTACAAATTTCAAAGGACAGACACATAAGTATATTCATGGAGTATATTGATGGAACTTAACTGTTCCATCAATTAAACTTCTTCCCAGACACAATCGCTGTTACTGCTTTCTGGTTTTCTTCCCAGAGATGTTCTAGATGCATGCAAATAAATACGTGCATATCAAATCTGTTTATTAAACAGATAATATCATGCCTAATTATAAAAGCAGAGACTTTCAAATTGAACACAAAAAATCTCCATTCCTTTTAATATTTTTATGAAATTTGTTTACAGTCATATATAAAAGAAAAATTGAAATATGTAGTTATTGGAAAGAGATTAGTTATCTTTTTTTGCAGATTATAGATTAAAACACTTTTAAAAAACCCCACAGAATAAACTACGAATTTATTGAAACTGCTAAGTGGGTTTTGTAAAATACCTGGAATCAAGATAATCACATAAAGTTTCTCTCTCTATAAATGTAATGGAAAGTAAAAATTTCATTCACAGTGGTAACCAAAATGAAAATGCAAGTTACCTGGAAGTGAAATTAACAAAAACTATGAGCTCTAATTTAGGTGGAACAGTTTAATCCTTTCCTGAAAATCAAAAAAGAAAGACATAATATCTGAAAGAAAGAAAAAGCTTGAAAGTATACTGGCGTCCATATTTCCCCAAATTAATTTACAAAGTTAACAAATTTTTGTCAAAATGTAAATAGTATGGAGTTCCTGTTGTGGCTCAACAGGTTACGAACCCAACTAGTATCCGTGAGGATGCAGGTTCAATCCCTGGCCTTGCTCTGTGGGTTAAGGATCTGGCTTGGCTGTGAGCTGCGGTGTATGTCGCAGATGTGCTCTGATCCTGCATTGCTGTGGCTGTGGCATAGGCTGGCAGCTCCAGCTCCAATTCGACCCCTAGCCTGGGAATTTCCATGTGCCATGGGTGTGGCCCTAAAAAGCATATGTAGATAAGTAAGAGTAATTATATATATTGTATATATATAATTTACATATAACATGACCAAATGTTTTTGTAGTTCACCTGAGAAAATAAAAGTATAAAACCAGTCAGTAAAAAAAGTTTTAGATGTCTGTTTTCCCCAACAAGTTATTAAAATGCATTGTAAGTGTACATTATTAAAAGCGTTAAGGAACAGGTCCAGAATTAGGACAGATGAGCAGAACAGAATAGAAAGTCTAGGGACAGAGAGGCATATCCAAATATTATAAGAAGTTAATAGAACAAAAAATGACATTGAAAATGTCTTTGGAAGAGGATTATTCAGTAAGTTATTTTGGGGAGGGGTTTACCATTTGGAACAAATTAAAATTAGCTCTCTTCTCCACATCGTAATAAACTTTCATCCAAATAAACTTCAGATGTTTAATTTAACATCAAAAATTAAACCATAAACTATAATAATAAAGGATAGAGCCATTGCACACCTGTTAGAATGATCAAAATCCAGATTACTGATAACAGCAAATGCTGATAAGGATGAGAAGTAACAGGAAATCTTATTCATTGCTGATGCTGTCACTTTGAAGGCAGTTTGGAGTTTCTTACAAAGGTAAACAAATTCTTACCATGTGATCCAGCAAACGTGCTTCTTGGTACTTAACCTACAGGAACTGAAAACTTATGTCCTCACAGAAACCTGCACACATGTTTAAAGCAGGTTTATCCATATTTGCCAAAACTTGAAGCAATCAAGATATCCTTCAGTAGGTGAAGAAACTGTGATACATCAGGATGATGGAATACTATCCAGTCCTAAAAAGAAATGAGCTATCAAGCAGTGAAAAGACATGGAGGGAACTTACATGCACATACTAAGAAAAAGAAGCCAGCCTGAAAAGGCTACATACTATATGATTCCAACGATGTAACATTCCAGAAAAGGCAAAACTATGGAGATGGTAAAAATATCGGTGGATGTCAGGAGTTCAGAGGTGTCTATATTTCCAGTAAAATAGGTGATTATTTGCTGACAGTGAAATGGGAGGCTGAGGGGACATGGATATAAAGATTTGGGAGATTTGGCAAGCCTGCTATGCTGAATGGGACAGAGTAGTGAGTAGGGGAGTTGATGATGGTCCAGCATCTTTGAATTTCCATCACGTGAATTTAGTGACTCCAGATTACCTAGTCATGGTTCTCTCTCACTGAGGCTAGCATCCTATTTGCATGCACAGGGAAGGACAAATATTCTCCAGTATTTAGCCAGACGAATAGTTTAGGACAATAAGATGAAAAGGTTGAGAATAACAGGAAGAGGGTTACTGGAGTGATATACTGTGGAATCTGAGTGGCGAGGGAAGGAAATGAAAATATTAAATGGCTCATCAGTCAGGAAAAAGCTAACAAGAGGTTCTGGTGAAGCCTTCCCAGAAGATACATAATTCTTTGTCAATCTTGTGGCAGCTGTTCTCTTCTGTATTCTCATTCCCATCCTTCCTATAGACCCAATCTCCCACTGCTCTCTATTGTTTTGGAGCGCCCTCCGGAAACCTTGTCTCATAACTAATAAATGCTCCCCTCTCTTCAAACTCTCATGAAATGTCTTATTCTTCTTTCCTACCCACCCCACCCCATTATAATAAGGCCTTTTAATGTTCCTGCATATTAAGAACTAAAGATAGAGCTTATTGCAAAGAAGGCAGATGCATATTGGAAGCTGCATTTTACAGAGTCTCACTTGCAACTTTCCAAATACTAGAGTTCTTTATGCTATTCTATTCAATCCCCAGAAAGTCATTGGGTAGATACAGCAAGAGTTCAGGAGCTGATGGAATCCCTGCTGAAAACTTCAAACTAAAAAATGAGAACTCATGTTACAGTTTCATTCTCACTTAGAGATTTCTAACGATGAAATTCTAAATGACATCAGGGTGGCTGTGATCATGACAAATTTTAGTTCAGGAGAGAGAAGTATGACTTAAATCAAATTTATACTGTTTCACCTTTTTTTTTTTCTATAGAAAAATCATTGAGAATCTCCTTGAACCATTTTCTCCTCATTATTGAATAGATCTTTCTAGAATCTTAGTTTGGTCCTAGTTGATAAAGTGGCACCATCGACATGATTCACAGTTCATAAACTTGTCTAATGAATGAGAAACTATGTAAAGAATTCTTATTAAGCATAGTTGTTCCCCCAAGTTTGCCTCCTCCCATAATCTTTTCTTCCTTCAAAGTGCTCCTCTTTGAAAATATTTTGTTAAGTTTCCTCTGAGAATAGCAGAGCTATCAACCAAAACTGTACCACTGATCAAACACGGTTTTCAAAGTTAGTCTTCATAGTGATTCATCTGAGTACTTTAAAAATTTCCTGATAGGATGAAGCAATTTTCTAAGTGCCAATCTTCATCTACGTCCAGTTCAGAGCTAAGCTAGATAGACAAACAGGAATCAGACGACAGGAAAAATTGAGTAGGTGAGTAAGGAGAGGCAAAAATCTAATTATAAATCTCATATGAAAATATATTATTGGGGAGTTCCCATCGTGGCTCAGTGGTTAATGAATCTGACTAGGAACCATGAGGTTGCAGGTTTGATCCCTGGCCTCGCTCAGTGGGTTAAGGATCCAGTGTTGCCATGAGCTGTGGTGTAGGTCACAGACGTGGCTTGGATCCTGCATTGCTGTGGCACTGGAGTAGGCCAGCAGCTACAGCTCCTGTCAGACCCCTAGTCTGGGAACCTCCATATGCTCTGGGTGTGGCCCTAGAAAAGACAAAAATATATATATTATTGTATTTATGTAATATTATATACAATATATAATATTATATTATATATTTTTCCTCATATATGCACATCTACATACAAATGTACATATACTATGAGATATATATTTATACCTTACTAGGAAAATGACAGATTTCAGGGTTGGTTATTTTTACTACTGTTAGTGATAACTACCATTTATTGAGCACTTTATTTGGGCTGTGAACTATGCTAAATAAACAATTTACACATATAATATCTCATTAAATATTCACAACAATCTTCTAAGGTAAGCATTGTTAGCCCACTTTACAGTTAAAGAATATGAGATTCAGAGAGTAGAAGTGACCTCACCCAGTAAGTAAATGGCAGAAGGGAGGTTTAAGTCCATATTTTTTCTGCCTCTAAACTCTTCCTCTTAATATTGTCCCTGTTTAAGGAAACAAATAAAACAAAAAATGGTAATCATCAGTCATGATTAACTTAAAATATGGTCTTAACCAAGGGGAATCAAGAAAAGAAAAAAAAAACCCAGATCCAGCACACAAGTGAAAGTTCTAGGTCAGTGTTTCCCAAATTTAGTGTATAAAGCAGTCTTCTAGGAAAGTTTTATTTATTTATTTTTAATTGAAGTATAATTAATTTGTAATAGTATATTCATTTCAGGTGCCCCTCATAGTGATTCAGTATTTTTATAGTTTATACGCCATTAAAAGTTATTACAGGAGTTCCCATCGTGGCGCAGTGGTTAACGAATCCGACTAGGAACCATGAGGTTGCGGGTTCGATCCCTTTCCTTGCTTAGTGGGTTAAGGATCTGGCATTGCTGTGAGCTGTGGTGCAGGTTGCAGACGTGGCTTGGATCCCACATTACTGTGGCTCTGGCGTAGGTTGGCGGCTACAGCTCCCATTAGACTCCTAGCCTGGGAACTTCCATGTGCCGCAGGAGCGGCCCTAGAAAAGGCAAAAAGGCAAAAAAAAAAAAAAAAATATATCACTGGATTCCCTAATCCACTGAATAAGGCCAGGGATTGAACCCACATCCTCATGGCTACTAGTTGGGTTCATTAACCACTGAGCCATGATGGGAACTCCCTAGTTTATTTTTTACATCTCTGAGTCTGTTTCTGTTCTGTGATATACATTCATTTGTTTTATGTTTTATTCTACAAACAAGTGATATCATATAGTATTTATCTTTCTCTGCCTGGCATTTCACTAAGCATAATATTCTCGAGGTCCATCCATGGTGCTACAAATGGCAGAATTTCATTCTTTTTTATGGCTGAGTAGTATTCTATTGTGTGTGTGTGTGTGTGTATATACATATATATATGTATATGTATATTATATATATACACCACATCTTCTTTATCCATTTGTCTGCTGCTTGACACTTGCAGCAGACAAGTGGGTAAAGGAAGGGTTGCTTCCCTATCTTGGTTATTATAAATAGTACCACTATAAACTTTGTAGTGCATGTATATTTTTGAATTCGTGTCTTCATTTTTTCCAGATATATACCCAAGAGTAGAATTGCTGGGTAATATGGTAGTTCTATTTTCAGTTTTTAAGGTGATGAAAGACCTATACTCTGAAAACTATACAACAGTGGTAAAGGTAATTGAAGATGATACAAAGAAATGGAAAGATATCCCATGCTCTTGGATTGGAAGAACTAATATTGTTAAAATGGCCATATTACTGAAAGCATTCTACATATTTAATGAAATCCCTATCAAAATATCCATGACATTTTTCACATAACTGCAACATATAATCCTAAAATTTATAGGAACCACAAAAGACCCCAAATTCCCAAAGCATCATTGATAAAAAAGAAACCCTGACTTCAGACTGTATTACAGATTCATAATAATCAAAACAGCATGGTACTGTCACAAAAACTAACACATAGATCAATGGAATCAAAAGAGAGCCCAGAAGTAATGCACATACCTGTTGTCAATTAATCTATGACAAAGGAGGCAAGAATATACAGTGGAGAAAATACAGTCTTTTCAATAAGTGAGGAAAGTAGGCAGCTATGTGTAAAAGAATGAGATTAGAACATTTCCTTGTACTATATTTTAAAAAAGCTCAAAATGAATTAAAGACCTCAATGTAAAACTTGAAACCTCAGATGAGAACATGGGTATAACACTCTTTGACATAAATTATAGCAATATTTTGTGGGTCTATATGCTAAAACAAAATAAATAAAAGCAAAAATAAACAAATGGACCTAATTAAATTTAAAATCTCTTGTACAACAAATGAAACCATTGAAAAATGAATAGACAACATACTGAATGGGAGAAAAATCTTTGCAAATGATATGACTGGCAAGGGGTTAATATCCAAATATGTAAACATCTCTTAGAAATCAATATAAAAAAAAACAATACAATGGAAATGGAAAGATGCTTAACATCACCAATTATTAGAGAAGTTCAAATAAGAACAAAACTGAGATATCATCTCACACCTGTCAGAATACCTATCCTCAAAAAGTCTACAAATAACAAATTTTAGTGAAAATGTGGAGAAAAGGGAACCCCAGTGCACTGCTGGTGGGAATGGAAATTGTTACAGTTACTATGAAAACCAATACGGAGATTTCCCCTAGGAAAGTTTCGTAATTTTTTGGGCTGCCCCAAGGCATATGGAGTTTCCAGGCCAAGGATCATATCTGAGCCATAGTTGCAACCTAGGCTGTAGCTGTGGCAACACTGGATCCTTTTAACACTGTGCCAGGCCAGGGATCAAACCTGCATTCTGGTACAGCAGAGACCCTGCCGATCCATTGCACTACAGCAGGAACTCTGCCCTAGGAAAGTTTTAAAATGCTGATTCCAGAATATTTTCCTGCTGCCCCAAAGTATTATTTAGTAGGTTTGAATGGGGCCCAGAATCTGCCCCATGAAAAAGTACCCAAGTTGATTCTGATGCAGGTAGGTCCTTGGACCATTTTATGAGAAACACTCTGAGCTATGGATCAGAGAGAAGAGTTTGTGCAAACCCAGATTTAAAGACATGAGCAGATGCATTGGTCATGGAACTTTATCTCTGGATGATGTATTTGGACAGTAAGAATTTGGAATTCCCATCGTGGCTCAGTGGAAATGAATCTGATTAGTATCCATGAAGACGCAAGTTTGAACCCAGGCCTCTCTTAGTGGGTTAAGGATCCAGCATTGCCATGAGCTGTGGTGAAGTTTGCTGACTCAGCTCGGATTCTGCATTGCTGTTGCTGCAGCTGTGACACAGGCCAGTGGCTACAGCTCCAATTCGACCCCTAGCCTGGGAACCTCCATATGCTGTGAGTGAGGTCCTAAAAAGACAAAAAAAAAAAAAAAAAAAAAAAAAAAAAAGAATTCCATACTGGGTAAAATGTCATTGGTCTGGAGATCAAAAGAGGAACAGAGCAAAAACGCATCCTAACCCTGGAAGGAAGAAATGAGAAAAGCCAACTAGAAGAACTGTAATACCAAAGCTCAGAACTGTTTATTTACCATCACATTTTAATCTGATGCACTGGAGTTATCTCTTTTCTGATTGATATTAGAAAAGATATCTTTAGCAGAGAAATCAACATCCCTCCTTTTTTTAAACCTTTAGTATAGTTACCCAGTAAATATTTACTAAATAATAATTATTCCCTAGGGTCTGTGGTAGGACTGGGATATAAACCAAATGCTAGATATTATTCCTCTCCTCAAAGCATTGAGAGTTTTAATGGGAGAAAATGTTTAGAAAATACTTACAGCCTAATATAATAATCTATATATGCTTATAACATGTATGCATATATGTATTTTATATCTATCTATCCATCTATCTACCTATCTATCTATCTGTCTGTCTTTGTCTATATATACATACACATGCTTTAGAGGCAGATAAGAGGAAAGATGAACTTCCTGAGATCAGAAAATATTTCCCTTGAGCTAGGTCCTGAGAAGTAAAGTTAGTCATGGGATATGAGACACCTGGTGGTCACAGATGAGAGACTGAAGAACTTTGGTTCACTGTCCTATGGCTGAAGGTTTGTTCATGTAGAATTCCTGGGAGCTGAATACTTACTTCTCTGGATAGTTACAAAGCATCCATGGGTCACCTGAAATTTGTTTCCAACTCTAGTACTTACACTTTTCATGGAAGTTCAAATATCTTGCTAGACTTGCAAGGGAGCCTTGATCCAAAAAGATTTTAAAAAAGCAAAGCTATAAATAAAAGGAAAAGTAGAGATATTTAAGCCAAGAAGTGATATCTGACTTGCCTTTTGGAAATATCACTTTGGCTATAGGATGGAGAATGGATAGAAGTAGAGGCCAAGGAAAGAGAAACCTCTTGAGAGATGTTGCAGTGATACAGGTGGAAGGTAAAGAGGTCTTGCACTCATGTGGGGGTAATGGAGATGGGGAGGGAAAAATGGACTTGAGAGCCATGTCTATGGTCTTAGGACTAACTGAATATAGTGAATGATGGAAAAATATTAGTCAAGAATGAGTCTAATATCCAGCACAAATGAACATCTCCTCAGAAAAGAAAATCATGGACTTGGAGATGAGACTTGTGGTTGCCTGATGGGAGGGGGAGGGAGTGGGAGGGATCGGGAGCTTGGGCTTATCAGACACAACCTAGAATAGATTTACAAGGAGATCCTGCTGAATAGCATTGAGAACTATGTCTAGATACTCATGTCGCAACAGAAGTAAGGGTGGGGGAAAAAACTGTAACTGCAATGTATACATCTAAGGATAACCTGACCCCCTTGCTGTACAGTGGGAAAATAAAAAATAAATAAATAAATAAATAAATAGATTTTCAGTGTAAAAAAAAATCAGCATTTTCAAGTCAGTTATAAAGTTAAAATAAAACCTACCTTCATATTCAGAAAAAAAAAAAAAAAAAAAGAATGAGTCCACACCTCTTGCTTTCGTGATTGTGTAGAAAGTTGTTTGGTCAAAGAGAGAATTCAGGTTTTATTACGTGAACACTACCAAGTACTGAATTCCACCTTGTTCTGGAACTTGTGTTATGAAGCATGTTAAAAATAAAGTAGAATGAAGATGAGAATGAAGTGTAGCATAATGAGGAGGACAGGAGGAGGAAAAAAGAAGAAGAGAAAGTATACTTTCCTCTCAAGACATTTTTAAGGGAAAGTCAGATAGCACAAGATCTTATAAGCCATCATAAAAAGGCTTTTACTCCAGGTGAAACTGAGTCATTGCAAAGTTTTCAACAGAGGATTGTCATGATCTGACTTACATTTGAAAATGATCGATTTGACTTCTCTATAGAATAAACTGTAAACAGATGGAGTTGGAAGCAGAGGAACCAATTATGAGATTATTACAGTAATTCAGGTGAGACAGAATAGTAGTCAGGCCAGGCTGGTTTCATAGGGATGATAGGAAAGGCGGTCTGATTTTGAATAAATCTTGAAGAATTAACTAAAAGGATTCGCCAGCAGATTGGATTGGCGTGAAAGAAAGTCAAGAAAATCTCAGGTTTTGACCTGAACAACTGGGATAATGGAGTTGCCATTGACTGCAAAGTGGAAAGCTGTGGGAGAAATATGATTGTAGGGAAAGATCAGTTCAGTTTGAGGTTGTTAAGTGTGAGATATCTACCTAGCTTCAAAGTGGAGATGTCAAGAAGGCAATTGGATACATGAGTTTGGAATCCTGAAAGTGATCTAGGAATTTCTGTTGTAGCTCAGTGGTAACGAACCCAACTAGTATCCATGAGCATATGGCTTCAATCCCTAGGCTCCCACGGTGGGTTAGGTCTCCAGTATTGCCTTAAGCTGTTGTGTAGATTGCAGATGAGGCTCAGATCTGCTGTTGCTGTGACTGTGGTGTAGACTGACAGCTGTAGCTCTGATTAAACCCCTAACCTGGGAAATTCCATATGCCTTGGGTGTAGCCCTAAAGAGCAAAAGAAGAAGAAAAAAAGAAATGAAAGAGATCTGGACTGGAGATATAAATTCAGGAGTTTGTCATCAGAAAAATGGTACTTAAAGCTCTAAGACTGGCTGAGCTCATAAGGATCTGAGTGTAAGTAAGGAAAAGAAGACCAAAGATGGCAGCACTCTTGAGTTAAGGAGTTGAGGATAAAGAACTGCTTTTCTAGCCAATCAACCAATGGAAAAATGGGCAAAAGACCCAAATAGACTGTTCTCCAAGGAAGATATACAGATGGCCAGCAAACATATGAAAAAATGCTCAACATCGCTGGTTATAACAGAAATGCAAATCAAAACTACCACGAGATACCACCTCACACCAGTCAGAATGACCGTCATTAATAAATCCACAAATAATAAGTGCTAGAGGGGTTGTGGAGAAAAGGGAACCCTCCTGCACTGTTGGTGGGAATGTAAACTGGTACAGCCACTATGGAGAACAGTTTGGAGATGTCTTGGAAATCTATACATAGAACTTCCATATGACCCAGCAATCCCACTCTTGGGCATCTATCCGGACAAAACTCTACTTAAAAGAGACACATGCACCTGCATGTTCATTGCAGCACTATTCACAATAGCCAGGACATGGAAACAACTCAAATGTCCATCGACAGATGATTGGATTCGGAAGATGTGGTATATATACATACTGGAATACTACTCAGGCATAAAAAGAATGACCTAATGCCATTTGCAGCAACATGGATGGAACTAGAGACTCTCATACTGAGTGAAATGAGCCAGAAAGACAAAGACAAATACCATATGACATCACTTATAACTGGAATCTAATATACAGCACTAATGAACCTTTCCACAGAAAAGAAAATCATGGACTTGGAGAATAGACTTGTGGCTGCCTGATGGGAGAGGGAGGGAGTGGGAGGGATTGGGAGCTTGGGCTTATCAGACACAACTTAGAATCGGTTTACAAGGAGATCCTGCTGAGTAGCATCGAGAACTTTGTCTAGATACTCATATTGCAACAGAACAAAGGGTGGGAAAGAAAATGTTTACATGTAAGAGTAACTTGATCCCCATGCTGTACAGCGGGGAAAAATAAAAAAATTAAAATAAAATAAAGAACTGCTTTTCTTATATTCTTCCTAAATGTATATTTTCCTAGTAATTTTTATCAATGCACTACCTAAGATCAAGGGCTTCAGGGTAAGAAAGCCCAGGTTCCATTCCTAACCTCATCATGTAATAACTGTATGACTTGGGTCAAGTTGCTTTATTCTGTCCTTGGTTTTCTCATTTTAAAAAAGGAAATAATAAAATACATACCTCACAGGTTTGTTGTGAGGTTAAATGATATGCATATTTAAGGTGTTTAGAAGGGTGCTTAGCACACAGTAAACAATAAACATTACTTGGTATTATTACTGTTATTTTGCTTCCTTGTATTCCCTGGGATAGAACTGGAGAACATCCATGCTTTGAGCTAGAGGCCCAGTGATAACTCCTGTGAATAATCACAAAGAACTTGGATACTTTGAGCCTGAATTTTAACCTCAGTCCTGGTGCAGCTGACCGAGTTACTCTTCAGAGCACTGGCTCTCTCTGTGGCTCAACTTCTAAATCCCTGCTCCATTCTCCATCACGCTCCCCCCTGACTAGAGTGTTCACCATGTACCACTTGTTGGAGGGGATTGGTTTGTTGTAGTTATGTTCTTGAAGACCGTTTGTTACTAAGGGCACCTTCTAATTGCTTTGCAAGAGTATCCTGTTCCTCAGGGTGGCAGTTTAAAACATAACAGCTCAAAGCCAGAACAAGATTATCTATGGCAATCACTGATTGAGACCCAACCTTCAGAGCCTACCAACATGGATCTAAGTTCTTCCTAATGATCTCTTCTCTGCATAAATCTGAAAAGAGCAGAAGAAGTGCAATTTGATTGTGAGACACAAGAGGCAAAGGCCCTATAACAAATTTGGTAACTATATACTGCATATAGCATGCAGCCATTCTTTTGCTTCATCATAAAAATAATATATGCATGTAAATTAAAAATAAATGATGACAAGGAAAGAAATATTGGAAAAATATAATTAAAAATACTCTAACATCTGACAGATTAGTGGGTTAGAAAAAATGCAGCTACTGAAGACAGCTCTGAAAATAATGAAGCCACGGAGAATGAAGTTAATGAGATTGAGAAAATGAAAAAAGACAATTTACAGTACTATCACATGCACCAAAAAAATCAAAATATAGGCTCCAATTAGATGTATCCTTATTAAACAGAAGTACATCTAGCCCTCTCATTTTCATCAAGGTACTGAATGATTTGACATGCTCCACTCATCCAGAAAGCAGAGTGAATTATGGAGCCTATCTTTTAGACATATCAGTAATCCTTGAAGATCAAACTGTCTTTATACCCACCTATGGTTCAGAAGCAACTTCAAAGCTATGAGACAAGCAAAGTAAAACAACAGCAACAACAACAACAACAAAAGATAAAAGTCCATATGTTTGCCAGGTCTTTCTCTCGTAACTATGGGGCTTGGAACCTAGAGTGGCACATAAATCTTTATGACAACATGCTGACTTTATTTTTGTGCATTATTTCAAAAGCCTAATCCCATATCATGAACTAGAGAAATACACTTGTGAAGAAGAACAGAACCAAGCTATGATCATGGAGAAAAAAAAAAAAATCTCCTCTTTATATGTAGAAGGAAATGCAAACCAAATTTTCAAGTAATTTTAGATAATATACATTTCAAATACTCTACACTAATTCACTTATTTAACAATATGTGCTGAGTCCTGCTGTTACTCCCTTCTTCATACTAACCCCCTAAGCCAAGCCAGAGATGTGCTGGCCCCAGTATGATCTGAGGTCTCTCAGGTCTTCATGTGGCCTCCTTTGCCTGACATACCCTTTATTATTCTCAGTGTCTCCTCTGGTACTTTTCACCTGGCTTCAAGTCACAGTCAGAGTCCTCTCTGTTGTGAAGCTCAAGTGCTCCCGGGTCAGTGCCCCACAGTACCTTGAGCACAATCTCTAATGCTTTTATCATGTGGCACAATGATTGGGATGATCGTGTGCATGGCCCTCAGCAGAAGGTACAAAATTATCAAGCACAGAGTCTGTGTTATATACCTCTTTTTATTCCTGTGCCTACAACAGTGAGTAAAAACCATAGATTTTATCCAGAATGTGATAAAACACTTATGAATAATGCAGAGGAATGGCATGAACATATTGATACAGAAAGGCTACTCTTGCTCAAGCGTGAAGAATGGTTTGGAGGGAGTCTTACTGGGATTAAGGGAATGATGTAGTGAAGCTGAGGATGACAAAGCCTTAAATTAAACCAGGACCAGGGGTGGCAAAAAAAAAAAAAAAAAAAAAAAAAAGAGGTAGAAATTGAGAGTTATCTAGACGGCTTGTTCAAACTGTGGAGCCTAATTACAGTGAAAGAGGAGAAAAATAGGCTTGCAGACTTGTAGTCTGAAGGAGTAGGTAGTTGACGGAGTTATTTATTAAGATAAGGAGTTCAAGATAAGGAGAAGGTTTGGGTGGCAAAAAATGACTTTGGGTTTTTTTAACCCATTTACTTCAAGGGGACTTGGTAACAGGTGAATAAAGAGGTAGATACATATGTATGAAGTCCTTGAGAGAAAATGGCACCAGAGTTTTATATTTAACATATAGTCAACCTGTAGAAATAGATGAGGTTGTCCTCACAGTGCATGAAGAGTGAGAATAATAAGGACTGAAGACTCAATATAGGACCATCACCTAAGGGGCTCATAAAGGAAGAGGAATCGTCAAATTGGATTAAGAAAGAATAGTAAAGGAGTAAGAAGAATTCAGAAGAGAATAGAACCTGAAAAGCCAAGTTAGCCCTGGCCAATAGACCCAGAAATATCAGGGCTCATTTTGTCTGAGATTTTGGAAACCAGGATGTCAGTGATGACTCATCCAGGGAAGTTTCTGCGATGGGTTAAGGAGATGAAGACAGGGATTGTGCTAATTTGAAGGCAAATTAGCTTATATTTATTTTGGTTTTATGTTTTCTTAACCATTTTTATCTTAAAATTAGAGTCATTTGTCTATTTTTTAAGGTGAAGGGATGGAACCAGTAGAAATAGAGCAGTAACAGATAATGAAAAGAGAAGAGATAACCACTAGGGCAACATCCCAGAGAAGAGGAAGGGATGGGATTCATGGCATCCATGAAGACATAAATCTTCAAAGGAAAAGAAACACCTCTTACCCTCAGGAAAGAGGATGGAAAGGAACTCTACATATTCAGAGGAAAGATTTCTAAGTTTCAGTTTACTCTGTAAAGAAATGGAACTAGTAACCATGACTATCTCACAAGGAGTGCTGTGAGAATTATGGTTGTTATTTCCATAAGGACGGCTGTAAGAATCAAATGAGTTAATACAAGTAAGGTGCTCTACACCAATAGTTATGAACCATTGTTATTATAATTGGGTACCCATTTTCCTCCTGTCTTCATCTCTTGACCTGGGCTGTCTCATCACTGCCACCAATGCCATAACCACTACCCCAGGATTGATCACACATGTCCTATGGAGAGAAGCTCAAGCTAGACATCCTTCATAAAGAAATATTTAGCCATTCCAGTTCTTACAGTGGTTACAGTGGATTCTTATCACATTGAAGTTTGATATCATACAGTTTAACACTTAAAATTTTCCCATCTATAAAATGAAGAATTTAGTCTAGGTTATACTAGTTAATGGTAACATATAACCTTAAATCTCAGCAGCCTACCACACAGAAGTTGTTTTTCTAGCTCACACAAAGTCTCCTGGGGAGGGGGTAGCCCAAGAGAGCTGTCCTCCAAGCTCCAGACTATGTGATTCAGGCTTTGCGTCTTTCGCTGCTGGTGGGGTCTGAATGTTTATAAGCCCCCCAAATTCACTTGTTGAAAATCTGAAGCCTGCAGTGATGATATTAGGAGATATGACCCAAATGCGCTGGCACCCTGATCTTGGACTTCTGGCCTCCAGAACTGTGAGAAATAAATTTTTCTTGTTTATAAGCCACCCAACCTATAGAATTTTGTTATAGCAGCACGAACAGACTAAGACAATCATAAAATTTCCTCCATTATTGCTAAAAAGAAGGTAAATGAAGACGCATGTTCCATGATGGAGGATAATATAGGAAAAGAATGTAAAAGAATGTATATATATGTATGACTGGTTCACTTTGCTGTACAGCAGAAATTGACAGAATGTTGTAAATCAACTATAATAAAAATATCTTTTTTTTTTTTTTAAAGAATCATGTTCCAGTTCTTTTTTTTTTTTGGGCTGCACTGGTGGCATATGAAAGTTCCCAGGCTAGGGGTAGAATCAGAGCTGTAGCTGCCAGCCTATGCCACAGCCTACAGCAACACAGGGTCCTAGCCACATCTGCGACCTACACCACAGCTCACGGCAACACTGGACCCTTAACTCACTGAGTGAGGCCAGAGATCGAACCTGCATCCTCATGGATACTAGTCAGATTTGTTACCGCTGAGCCACAATGGGAAATCCTCTGATTCTTAAATGCTCCAACCAATTTGTGACTCACATCCCCTCCATTTACTTTTTTTTTTTTTTTTTTTTTTTTTTTTTGGTGAAGCATGTCACACAATCTACCTAAAGTTCAAGGGATTGAGGAATGCAGTTTTCCCAGGTACTTAGAAGAGAGGGGAGTCAGAAGTATTGGTGAACAGCAGAAACATGTATTATATGGAAATTGACTAGATAGGCTTCAAGGTTCTTCTAAGAGCTATTATCCCAATTATTTCATGTTTTCCTTTTCAGTAAAGTTGCAAAATCCTTGAGTACAGGGACTATATCAAATATAAGAGAATTTGTATTTGTTGTATTGTCATTCAACAGTTAAATGAATGATGCTATTAGAATTTAAGGACAAAGTGATCTTTAGTCAAACTGCACTTATTATGCATCCACTGTGTCCAAATTATGTTAGAGGTTTTTGTAAGTAAATAAGAGATATAATCCCATTCTAAAAAACATTTATCCTCTAATTGGGTAATAAATTGGGTACACTTTTGGAAACTACTAAGTGACATATATGTATGGGCAAAATAATTCAGTATCCTTGATGGTGGCAAGAAGTGGTGCTTTGTAGGCCTGGGCATTTGTTTTTCTGCGCTACTGACATTTTAGTATAATACAAATGTGAGCTCTTTCAGGGTACTGCGGCTCCTGTGGGATAATGTTTTAGGTTTTATAGCTGGAAAATGCGATTTGCTACCTCAGATTTGCCTTGGCTGAGAAGTTAAGACAGGATGAGCTCATTAAGAAAGTCAGCTGCTAAGGGGAGTGGCTAGTTCAGAGAAGGCTGAGTTTCCGGAGAGTCAGGAATCAGAACTATCCCTTCATTCTCTCTTGTAATTTAAGAAGAATAGTTGTGTGTGTGGGGGGGAATCAGCAGTGAGATTTTCAAATTTAACAACTGCAACTAAGATCTTTTCTTTGTAAAATGCCAAGACTAGAGCCATCTTGGGAAGCTATGTGAACAGACAGAGTATATGTGCTTTCACATATGACAGTGAAAGGTGAGGCATGTGGGAAAGAAGAAATCCAAACTACATTTGGGGTATCACTTGTTGTGTTGGTTAGGAACTAGAAGAGGGTCTGAGAGTCATGGTTCCAAAGAGGTGTTGCAGCTCCAAAGGCCATTGTTTTGAAGGAAGTTGTAATAAAAATTTTATTCACTGTTCCCATTGTGGCTCAGTGGGTTAAGAACCTGACTAGTATCCATGACAATGCAAGTTCAATACCTGTGGCTTAAGGATCCGGCATTGCCCTGAGTGTGGGTCACAGATTTGGCCGTTGCTGTGGCTCTGGCGCAGTCTGGCAGCTACAGCTCCAATTTGACCCCTAGTCTGGGGACCTCCATATGGCGGCAGGTGTGGCCCTAAAAAGAAAAAAGAAAGAAGAAGAAAAAAAGTTTTATTCTACCCTGCACCAAATCAGAGTACATTTGCCCTAGAAACATTGTAAAACTTGCTGCCTCCTCTCTACAAAGAAAGAGTGGTGGTGTGGGCTCAAGGAGAGGCCTGAACAAAAAGATCAATGCTGGAGTTCCCGTCATGGCGCAGTGGTTAATGACTCCAACTAGGAACCATGAGGTTGTGGGTTCGATTCCTGGCCTTGCTCAGTGGGTTAACGATCCGGCGTTGCCGTGAGCTGTGGTGTAGGTCACAGACGCTGCTTGGATCCCGCGTTGCTGTGGCTCTGGCGTAGGCTGGCAGCTACAGCTCTGATTCGACCCCTGATGGGAACCTCCATATGCCGCGGGAGCGGCCCAAGAAATGGCAAAAAGACAAAAAAAAAAAAAAAAAAATCAATGATGATCAGATAGTGAAACAAAATGCTAGATAGGCTATAACCGAAATCTAAAATTCATACTGGAAGACAATGAAAGGATCTTACTCATAAGTGCTGTATTAGTGACAAAACCAAAGAAAATTTGCTCTGTATGACCTGTTTTCTGATCTCAATCTTTCTTAGATAATGAGATTGTGCAGACAGAAAGAAGATCTTTCTCAACTTTGCATCTTCAGTGTGTAGCCAGCACCTGGCATGTGGTAAGTGCTTACTAACCTTCAGTAGAACAGATGAATGGTTGAGTGGATGAAAGAACTAATGAACAGCCTTGCTAAGACATAGGCTAAAGCAAGAAAAGCAATGAATAGGAAGGTCTGATTTTAGTGTGAGCTTGGCTACAAAGTAACCAAAGACCTTTCACAAGTCCCTTAACTTCTGGGGGCCTCAGTTACCTCACAGTGACATGGGGAGACAGGGCTGAATGACCTCTGATGTGCCTTTGTGCCATATTATCAGTGATACTTGCCTGCACAACTGGCTTATAAGCTAAGTCAGGAAACATCAGATATTTATGGGAAGGTTGGCCTCAAAGACAAACCATGACCTTCTACCTAAAGCTTCTTTGTGTCTTTTTTGTGCGGAGGGCTGGACTAAATGGTTGATCCATTGTCTGAGCCAGGATGATAATTCTTTTTGGTTCATGTTTGCTATTTCAGTACAGAGAACTAAGTTTCACTGAATTTTTGAATATTCACTAACTAGTGCTTTTGAAATATATATTTATTTGTTAAATTGAAAGCCATTACATCATTATAGTATTATGCTTTCTTTTCTTAAATGTAAAAAATAAGGGAACTGCTTCTTCTAACTTCCCGCACCCATCTATTATAATTCAAAAGGCCTGGGTAAAAAATAACTCAGCTTAATCTTCTTTACTCTTAGCCCATAAGACTGTGTAAGAAACACCTGGGATGGACTATATATTAAGATGTAGGGTACAGCTCCAGACTGAATGAAATTAGAACATCTCCCAAAGTTTGAGAACTCCTGGTCAGGCAGTGAGAAGGAAGAAGCAACATTAGGCGATAAGGGAGTTCCCATGGTGGCTCAGTGGTTAATGAATCCGATTAGGAACCTTGAGGTTGTGGGTTCGATCCCTGGCCTTGCTTAGTGGGTTGAGGATCTGGCGTTGCCTGAGCTGTGGTGTAGGTCGCGGATGCAGCTTGGATCCTGCATTGCTGTGGCTGTGGTGTAGGTGGCGGCTACAGCTCCGATTGGACCCCTAGCCTGGGAACCTCCATATGCCGTGGGTGCGGCCCTAGAAAAAGACAAACAAACAAACAAAAAACATTAGGCAATAAGGTGATGCCAGCATGATCTCAAGTCAACATGACGTTTTTGTGTGTGTGTGTGTGTGTGTGTGTGTGTTTTATTACTCAAATGAATTTATCACATCTGTAGTTGTATAATGATCATAACAATCTGATTTCACAGGATTTCCATCCCACAGCCCAAGCACATCCCCCACCCTCCAAACTGTCTCCTCCGGAGACCATAAGTTTTTCAATGTCTGTGAGTCAGCATCTGTTCTGCAAAGAAGTTCAATCTGTCCTTTTTTCAGATCCCACATGTCAGTGAAAGCATTGGACGTTGGTGTCTCATTGTATGGCTGACTTCACTTAGCATGATAGTTTCTAGGTCCATCCATGTTGCTAAAAAATGCCGGTATTTCATTCTTTTTAATGGCTGAGTACTATTCCATTGTGTATATGTACCACATCTTCTTGATCCACTCCTCTGTCGATGGACATTTAGGTTGTTTCCATGTCTTGGCTATTGTAAATGGTGCTGCAATAAACCTCAGAGTACATGTGTCTTTGTGAGTCGTGGTTTTCTCTGGATAGATACCCAGGAGTGGGATTGCTGCATCAAATGGTAGTTCTATGTTTAGTTTTCTGAGGAATCTCCATACGGCTTTCCACAGTGGTTGCACCAATTTACAATCCCACCAACAGCGTACTAGTGTTCCTTTTTCTCCACACCCTCTCCAGCACTTACTGTTTGTAGACTTTTGATGATGGCCATTCTGGCTGGTGTAAGGTGGTACCTCATCTTGGTTTTGATTTGCATTTCTCTAATAAGGAGTGATGTTGAACATCTTTTCATGTGTTTCTTGGCCATCTGTATGTCTTCTTTGGAGAAGTGTCTGTTTAGATCTTTTGCCCATTTTTTGATGGGGTTTTTTGTTTTTTATGGTATGGAGCTGCAGAAGGTGTTTATAAATTTTTGAGATTAATCCCTGGTCAGTCGATTCACTTGCAGAGATTATCACCGCAGAATGATGCAAGTTATAACAGAGCATTACAAAATAGCATCAAAGTGTGGCAACTCCGCCCCTTTCTGGGCCTTTATGCATCACAATCCACTGCATCCCTGAACAGGTGCAGCGCTCTGATCTGGCATCTAGAAACGGGAGTGACTGGGCTGCCAGGGTTTTAGTGCCACAGAACGAAGACCAGCAGCAGAAACTGCTCTGAGTGGGAACAGAAGAATATTTATGTGGCTTGGAGTTGTTTATGGAAAAGGGGGTCTCTTTTTCATCTCTGTGGCGTGACAGAAGGAGTTCCACAGCCACGGGCACTTGGAGTTAACTGTAAATTGTTTTCCTTGATATCATTTTGAAATATGCAGAATGGAGGAATGCAGGGAAGTGTGCCTGTCTTTATCACACTGGGGTCAGCTGCGGCATCTCTTCCTTCCTCCACCTCTTGTCATGGTACTAACACTCTCTCCAGAGGCACCGGCAGGATGGAAAACATTCACTTTACTCATCAAATTCTCTTGACATTAATTTGGTTTTACATACACATCTTAGCCAGGGTCTGGGACCAGGTGTGTGTTGGCTTCATCTCTGACACCATTAGAGTATATTTCTGTCCTCTGCTCATTGATCTTCATACCACTCCCTACCGGTGAATTTAATCCCTAGTTTTTAGAAAAGGCAATTCAGTTCAAGGGACATTTATGTAGGAATTTTATGTGAAAGCCACTTTTTTGGGATCTAAGCAGTGACAAAAACCTGGTCTAGGAGCTCACAATTTGGCATGAGGTCACTTAAAGAAAAAAGCTTAATCAAGGTAGATACAGAGAGCTGAATGAAGGAAGGGATTAATTTCAAGTAGTAGGATTTGGTAAGACTTGGAGTTGAGCCTTTAAAGTAAAAAGCCTGAAGGATGAAACTAGAGTTGTTTGCACCGTATAGTAGTTCTAATAGCCAGACCCTGCTAATTAGAGGTCCTGACTAGGTCAGACACCCAGAATTTGAGGACAAGTTCACAGAATAATTCCCTCTTAAACTGAAGCAGCTGGAATGAACGACAACAAAAAGATTCCCAATTTGTTGATGTTCCCCATGACCCGTGGTTGGGTTACTGTAAATTCTATCTAGATTAGAATGCTTCTGAAATCAACTTTAAAAAGCCAAAAAGTATCTGAGTTCCCGTCGTGGCAAAATGGTTAATGAATCCGACTAGGAACCATGAGGTTGCAGGTTCGATCCCTGCCCTTGCTCAGTGGGTTAAGGATCCGGCGTTGCCGTGAGCTGTGGTGTAGGTTGCAGACGCAGCTCCGATCCTGCGTTGCTATGGCTCTGGCATAGGCCAGTGGCTAGAGCTCCAATTCGATCCCTAGCCTGGGAACCTCCACATGCCGCAGAAGCGGCTCAAGAAAAGGCAAAAAGACAAAAAAAAAAAAAAAAAGCCAAGTATCTTCCTAATCTCATCAAATTGACTAAAAAAATAACAGGGATGAATTATGGTCTGTAAATGCTAATTATGATATCATAACAGGAATAACATGAGGGATTGTATGGAGCCCAGAAAAATTAGAGGAGAATGTGAACTTTTCAGGTTTCATTTTAGGCAGTTATCCAAGGAAAGTCTCTAAAATAATTTATGTATCATGTGTAGCTCAACAAAAATAGTTCTTAAGAACTTCTAGGAGTTCTCATTGTGGCTCAGTGGGTTAAGGACCGACTTAACCCATTGTCTCTGTAAGGGTGTGGGTTCGATCCTAGCCTCATTCAGTGGGTTACACATCTGGCGTTGCTGCAAACTGCTGCAGATGCAGCTCAGATTCCAGGTTGCTGTGGCTGTGGCATAGGCTGGCAGCTGCAGCTCTGATTCGACCCATAGGCCAGGAACTTTAATATGCCGAAGGTGCAACCGTAAAACAAACAAAAAAAAATTAAAAAAGAACTTCTAAGTCTCTTTGTTCTAATTGTAGGTTTAATTACAGTTATGTTTTATATCTCAATTTTTCTCAATTTTATAATTCTGTGTGTGTCTTTGTTCTAAAATATCAAAGTGTATGCAATCCAATAATGTACAGGTATTATATCCAGGTATTACATATAGATTTTTTCCAGATATTTATTCATCTACAAATAAGGAAACCAAACCAAAATTACCTATGAAGAGATCCCAAGCTACTTTAGAGAGGAAACATTAATATACTGTATTAAATTTTCAACTAAGTATAACATGGTTTTCCAGTGGGGTATAAATCTATACTTTCATGTATTTTTGTATCTGCCCAATGGATTGCTTCAGCTCAATTTCTTGTATCACATTAGTTCTATAACATGAGGGAGTTTCTACCTTTTTCAAACTCCTAAACAGGCAAAAAAAAAAAAAAAAAAAAAAAAAAAGAGAGAGAGAGAGAATTGCCTAAAGAACATGAAATTGCCAGCAGTTATACATATTGAAGAATCAAGGATTTTGAGTGAAATTCATGAGAGCCAAAAAATTCTGAGTTAAGGTTAAAATCTATTACTTAATACCCAAGGTGCCCCGCAGGGATCTCAGAGCTGTGGGTGGTCTTTTACTCCATATGTGCAGAAACTCTAGGCTGTGAGAGTGGATATTCAGAAGTTTTAGGTTTCATGTTGACTTTGTTCATTTGAGCAAGTATACTGTGCTTCAGGTCAATGCTGTGTTCAAAGGGTGTTGGTGTTAAATGTTGTGCCCTTCACCCTTCCCCTCCCTCCCTCTCTTCCTTCCTTCTTCCTTCCTTCCTTCCTTCCTTCCTCCTTCCTTTCTTTTTGTATCTTAACAAGCTTTTGATGCTGCTCCAGGGAAAACTAATGGAGTTGCCTTGAGGTCTTGAACAACACCCCTGTGTATGCTGCATACATTCCTTTTAGCTCAAAGTAAACCAAAAGTTATGTTAAGTGAAAAAGAAAAGGTAACCTGCTGAATTCTTTTTGCTAGCCCAAGGAGATTGTGTATTGCACATTACAAGCTTAAGGGCAAAACCTTAATCTCCTCTGACCTGTAAAGATAAGGAAAAAAAAAAAAATCAGGGGTACCATTTCTTTCATAGTTTAAAAAAATGTGGGAGATGATTCCTTTCTTCCTTTTTTTTTTTTTCCTGTTATTTGTCAAGGAGAATGGTCTGGTAGTAAAAGAATAAATTGGAAGGAACTGAGGTAGAAAAGCCTGAGTGCCGGGAATGTAATTTTACAAGACTCGTTTCCTTTACTCTGTGTTTTTCTCCTTGAAGGAGATAACTTGATTTTATACTTTACTGTCTTATTAACAGAATGCATTTTGGAACCCTGCCACCGCTAACAGTATCAGAAGGATTTAAGGCTGCTGAAATACACTTGAAGATTTAATTCTGCTGACTTCAGCTTGGATCTGGAGTAAAATCTAACCATAGATTAAGTGTTTAGCACTGTATATTGCGATTGGTGCTTCTGGTCATAAATACTCATGTCTATTTCTGTTTCAGACAGCTCTCTGTAGGTCTCCCACTCGGCCCCGGCACACAATGCTTGCTTCCCAAATGAGGTTATTCTCTAAAAGGCTACCCCTTCTATAACTCTTTTTATAGACTCCAGCCTCTGCTCTGTTGAGCAATTCATTACAAACTCCCTGGTGCGCTTTGCGATAACAAACACTGGGTTACTGAGAAGAGCCTTCTAGAGAGGGAAGCCTGTATTTCCTTCCAGACAATATTTAATCTCATAGCAGCACTGACTAATAAAAGCAAAAGATCAATACAAAGCTGTATTGCTAGGATGAAAATTTACTAACACAGTCATTCATATCACAGGAACATCTGGTTAAAGCTTCAGGGCTCCCTTACTTTCTTAGTTATGATTTTATGAGTCTCTCCAGACTCCTTTTTAGGATTTTAGCAGGCATTTATAGCGGGCTGGACATTTTAATCTTTTTAATGTGGTTATCTGATCTCCGCTTGGCTTTCTCACACTGACTGGTCATCTTCTCCACTTCTCGCTTATTGCACTTGAATCAAGTTATGATAAGCTCACCCGGTAATAGCCCCCAGTTCTAAGCGGGTCTAACTTCATGTAAGTGGCCTCCTGAGCTGCTATTTATGGTCATTTCTGTGAGGCACTGTCTTTAAAACCTTGGCATTTAGTGCCTGCTTCCTCTCCCCATGACTTGGAATACATAAAGATGATTATAAATCATATAGCCAGGCCTGTGGATACTCTCTTTGCTAGAAGAGATTTCTGAGGCCTGAGGGGCAAGCCGAGGAGTTCTGGTTTATGGCCCTGAACCAGACGGACATGTGTGAGGTTGTCTGATGAACATGTGTGAGGTTGTCTGTATCAGTGAGAAACCAGCACAGTCCTCACACAGGGTCCTCCACACGGTGGCTGGGTGTGGAATTTGTGGTTGTATCTGCTTGCTTGCTGTACATGAATCAGTATTTGGTTTTTTCAGGAGATGCACTAATTTAAAAGTGGTAGGTAGATGAAATACTAAAATCCGCGAGGTAATTCAACTGAATGATCTAAAGTATAGAAAGTAAATGCGAGCATATAAGTGTAGTCTATTTTTTCTTTTAATGGCCGCATCCAGGGCATATGGAAGTTCCCAGGCCAGGGATTGAATCTGAGCCCCAGCTTTGACCTACACTGCAGCTTCAGCAACATCAGAACCTTTAACCCACTGTGCCCGTGGCCTGGGATCAAACCTGCATCTCCTGCACAGTGACTGGAGCCACTGCAATTGGGCTCTTAACCCGCTGAGCCACAGCGGGAACTCCTGTAAGCATAGTCTTACATCTAATGTTTTACAAGCCTGTGCACCATGATATGGGAGGAAGAGGAGGAGTGATATTTATAGTACCTACTATGTGCAGGTCCTTAACATACATTGGCATATTTAATTTTACATCAGTCTGAGGTAGATATTATCTGAATTAGGATTTACTTATTGAACACCCACTATAAAGCAGCCATGGGGCCAAGTGCTTAATATATTTATTATTTCATCAGTTTCTCATAACAATTCAATGAAGTAAGTATTATTATTATTACCCTCATGTGGCAAGTGAGGAAGTTGAATCTGAGATTAGTGTTACATGCTTGTGCCAAACAGCCAGCAAGTGGCAGCATGAAGATTCTAACCTGGTGTCTCTAACGGGACTGCCTTTCCACACCATGAACAGCAGTACCTCGCTCAGTGACTAAAAATATAGAGAGATACACATTATTGTCCTGAAAATCTTAGAAAATTCCTTTGCTATTTTTCAATAACACCGGGTCATCTACTTCTGTTGGAACAAAGGACCTCAGACTCATTTCAGGAGATACGAGTTACCACAGATCTTGAGATAAAAGAAACAACACGTCAATTCACTAAGTAACATGCTTTTCGGAGGAGGACATGGAAATACAGTTTTAACTTGATTGCTTTGCTTTCTCACCTGGGCAAAGGAAAGCAGTCACACGCCAGCCTTGGAACAGGCGTCGAACACCCTCCCCCCCACTCCACACTCATCCCGACACCACAGGTCAAATAAAATGGAGAGCACATGCACAGGAGATGGGGCATCTTCGTCACGCCTCCGTTCTTGGAACTGGCTGCCTCGTTCAGAAGATGAGCTAAGTAAAACCGAAGTAATTTTCAGAATGGAAACTTAAGCTGTTTAGCAGTGAGTCAAGCACCGTTTGTCTTGGACCCCCTACACTTTCTTGGCGTCCGTCCTTAGCTCAGCTGTGCTTCGATCACATTGATTAGCTCAATTGTCCTAGACGGGAAGGCTGGATGGAGGGCAGGGCTTCCGGCAGCCCATCCCGCAGCATACCTGTTTCTCAGCTTTGTTCTGAGGACTATCTGGGTGAGAAAGACTCAGGGGCTGGTCACCTACACAGAGCAATTTTCCCGGATAGGATGACAGAACAATTTGCTCTGACACAGAGGGTTTTGAGGACAAAGAGGGGACAGAAAGCAAAGGAGACGCCAGAGAACAGGCAGAGGCAAAAAAAGACAAGACAATTCAGTAAAAGAAGAAAATGTTAGAATGGGCTCCTTTGAGTTCTAAACCTCCCCCACGCCCCATCACCACCCAGGCAGTTGGGTGATGACACACTCCCCTCGGAACAGTGCCCAGTCTCCCCAACAGCTGTGCCCACAAGGCCATCAGATCCAGGTCCTGGCAGCTGGCAAGCCTGCTTCCAGCCAGCTCCAGCCTTGAGGCACCTTCGGTACCAAGGAGAGGCAGGCCCAAATAGAGTTTCTGAGTGCCAGAACTTGACCAGAGCTTCCAGAGTCTGACCCACAAGGACACACATATCACACAGGAGGATTTTCTTTTTCTCCAACAAACCTGTTGCCCTGTTCCTTTTGTGTTTAAAGGAGGAAAGAAGGAAAACCAGCGGCTGGATTCTCTCTGAGGTGCCTTCTTTCAACACTAGATATACTCCCGCTGCATTCCTTTTGTGAAGCCACACTAAGGAATTCCATCAACATTATTAAAAAGTCCATGTAGGACGTTCTTTGTCATTGTTATTTTTCCTGGGGTGGGATTGGGGGTCGCAGTGGGTAGAAAGAGCTAGATAGCCACCCCAAAGGGCTGTCCTGCTTTTAGCAATGGGGGCACTGGGGATAGACCTCAGTAATAATGAGGCAGTCATCCTGAAGTCCTAAGTGTCTTTCTTGTGACTTCTGTCATTGCAAGGGGGCTGGGGTACTCATCTCAGGTCATGCAGACTGGGCTCCAATTTAGCTGTAACATTTAACACTGAGAACATCTTTGGACACGTAAAGTAAGTTCTCAGCATAAATGGACCCACCTGTACAGTGGGAATCATAAAGCCAACTTTGCAGGACAACTAAATAAGAAAATGGGGTAGGTAAAGTTTGAAGCACCGGGTAAATGCTCCCTCTGTTGGGGGAGGTTTCCATAATTAATAAGAGTAACATGTTGCATGCATGATACCTATGCATATGCAGATTTCTCATCTTTTGCCTCTTAGAAGAAAGCACTCAATCTGGGATCTTTCCAAGTGTTGGATACAAAAAGCCCCCTGTTCTGAGAATTGTTGAAATGCTTCTTTTCCTTTCCCAGACTCTGTTTGCTCCACAGTGCCCTGTCAAAACATCTGGCCGCTTTTGTCCCATGGCTTTCCCTGCCCTATTAAAGCCATCACGTGGCACTTCCTGTTGACCTAAACTTTTTTTTATTATTCTTATTCTTCACCTTAACACTTGAAGATGATTAGAGCTGAAGGGGTGAAAACAAAAGTGAAAGTTGAACTTTTCTTTTCCAGCAGCTAGTTTGATTCCAACAGTGTTAAAAAAAAAAAAAAAGTTTTTATCTAAGAATGAAGAAAGCATTTATTATTTTTAAAAAGTCCCTGCCCTGGCTCAAGATTAAGAATTCAATAAAAGGTTTGCATCTGGCAACATATTTTCAGTGGACTAATGAAGTCATTCCTTTATCTGGAATATTCTCCAGACCAGGTGCCCACACATTACACAAACTCTGGTTTGTCTTCTGTCGGGAGAGCAGACTTGTCAGGAATTCAGTGTCGTAGCGCAAAGTGTGCTGCTTCTTTCCCACAGCCAAGCCCAGTGATTCTTCCAAGATAAATTGCTGGAAGTAAAACTCTCAGTAAAGAGCAGGTCTGAATGGGGAACCTAAGAAAGTTCACCAGCTTTTTTTTTTTTTTTTTTGTCTGCTCTGCACTGACTATCCTTTGCTGTGGATTAGGCCACTGCTTATTACAAATTCAAATCCTATCTATATATTGTTCATGGTTCCTTTGTGTCATCAGGAAATTAAAGTTTGCAGCTGGCCCCTTCATCTTGGCTAATCATGCGGACATAAAGTCTTTAAAGGCCCTCGGAGTGGCCCCTGCGGGGGCCCCACTCAACACTTCTCTCCAGCAGGACATTGTTCTTCAGCTGTGTTTTCATCTTCTGCCCCCTTTGGTATTAAGCTCCTGCTGCTTTGAGCCCCAGCATCAGACTGTTATGCGTCATTTCATCATGGCCAGTCCAACACCCACAGGAAACCAGGTCCCCATGCTGAGCCCTGCAACTGGTTGGAACCATTTTAAGGGTAGCCAGGACCTCCTCTGGCTTCTGGGATGGCAGTTGCAACGGAAGCTCCACACGGGGAGCCAGGGTGGAGCAGAACGGGGTCCCTCACTTCACTAGCCTGGTGAGGGGTTTCAAGTCACACTCGCTTAGAGCCCAAAGATGGTAATTATTTGGATCTGGGAGGGGGAAGCCGAAGCCACAGTCGGGCAGCTGCCAATTTGCCAGCTCCTTGCAAATTGATCTGACGCGCTATGAAACCCTAAGTCTCCTCTCAGGGATCATTTAATATCCGGCAGAGTTTACACCTGGTTTCTGAGGTTCCTTGAATTAATTGAATTCTCGTTAGAATACTTCCTGCCTTCTCCTTCCGCCCTTAACTGCGTATGACCCAAAGTTCACAGCCGAGTGACTGGTCTAACCAAATCAGTGTTCCCTGCTCTTTGATTGCATTTCCCACACCACTAAGAGCTCTCCCACCTCCCCGAGGGACCCCGGCTCTGCCATTCTTGCAGGGCAATAGAGAAGCCTTCCACTCCCTTCCTTTCTGGAAGTTGCCATTCATTGCATTTTTACAAGCATTTTATTATTTGTGTTGTCTTACATGTGCCCTCGTCTGAGGTCCTTTCCTTTCTTTTGTATATTCAGCAATGTGTTTTCTCTTTTCCAATGATCACATTTTCTTTTGACATCTCACTGGTTTTAGATACTCTGTTCTCTTTATTACTTTGGAAGTCATGGGTATATTCGTGTGGCACATCATCATAAACATTCATTGTCCTGGAGGCCAGAAATGCTAGAAAGATTATTCCACACATATGTGCTGTGCACATACTGTACATTTGTAACCAAATCCACCATACATCCATTTTAAGATACAGTCTTGCCTTATGTGTACCATCTGGGACAGTTCAGTGATGTAAACCATTTTACATATCTCCCACAAAGTTGTAACTATTTTATTATGTTGAGGCTAATTTGTTCTTCTTAAAGAGATCTTATTTCATTTCTGATTTGCCTTGGGATTATATCCCATTTACACCAGACATAGTCTCATAGTGACATCACACTGGCTAGAAATTGGAAGGAAGAATGTTTATGGCAGGGAATACTACACCATATAATCATCAGATTTCTAAGGCACAAAGGTCCAGGAAAAGAAACACCAAAGATGGACAAGAAGATTTCTTTCTGACTTCGTAAAAAAATACTCATTTTCCAACATTCGAGTGTCACTTCTTTCTGCTTGTCACATAGGTCTCTCCAGCCTCATAAATCCTCTACCACTGTCTTCTAGAAGAGCACCTACACTGTTCTATGAACAAACTTATTTACACATCTGCATCCCCAGTCAAAAACAGTTTCCTGAGATCAGGTACTAGGTCTAACTCAGAATTACGTTTCTGTCACCTAGGAGAGCGGCTCTAGGATGAATGAATGAATGAGCACAAAATATCCTCTTGATTCCAAACTGAGAGATTATCCTTTCTAACATCAGGTGAGAGTCCAGGTAGAGGATTGTAATTGCAGGAGCCATTCTTTCTCTCCATCCACCCTTCACAATCATTCTCCTAGCTCAGGACACTCTTCCTAATCACATAGGATCCCATATAAACCCGTATTCTCTTCTCTTTATTTTCTAGTCTCAGCTTAAATGTTACTTCTTTAAGAAGATATTCTCTGATTCCCTGAAATAAATCTGGTCTGAGTGAAGCCAGCCTATGGGACAGGAGGGGCCAAGGGAGGGAGAGCGACCAAGGAGTCATGCTCAGTTCCTTCTTCCTTTCTCACCAGACAGTTCACTCCTCCACCCCTGGGTGGAGCCAGAGAGCACCTTTGAATCCCTTCTGCCAAAAGGGAATTACCTCTCTTTTTGAAAATGCCTTCTCTCCTCCCCTTGCTCCAAGCAGTTGCTGATTTAAAATATAAATTCACTGGTAAGATATACAATGCGTTAAGGCTGAGAATGTGTTTTGTTTTTGTTTTTGTTTTTTTTTTTGGTCTTTTTGTTGTTGTTGTTGTTTTAGGGCCACACCCTCTGCATATGGAAGTTCCCAGGCTAGGGATTGAATTGGAGCTGCAGCTGCTGGCCGACACCACAGCCATAACAATGCCAGATCTGCCAAATCTGAGCCACATCTGCAACCTACACCACAGCTCACGGTAACACTGGATCCTTAACCCACTGAGTGAGGCCATGTGTAGAACCTTCAACCTCATGGTCCCTAGTCAGATTCGTTTCCACTGTGCCACGATGGGAACTTCTTGTATCATATTTTAGATTTCACATGTAAGTGCTATTATATGGTATTTATCTTTCTCTTTCTCACTTCTCTTAGCTCGATAAGCTCTAAGTCCATCCATGTTGATGCAAATGGCATTGTTTCTTTTTTTATGGTTGAGTTCTAGTCTATTCTGTTATAAAATATATACCACATCTTCTTTATCCATTTATCTGTTGATGGACATTTAGGTTGCTTCCATGTCTTGGCTATTGTGAATAGTGCTGCAATGAACACTGGGATGCATGTTTCTTTTTGAAATACAGTTCTCTCAAGATATATACTCAGGAGTGCTGGATCATATGACAACTCTATTTTTAGTTTTTTGAGGAATTTCCATACTGTTTTTCATAGGGCCCATACCCTTGCATTCCCAAAAATAGTGTAGAAGTGTTACCTTTTCTTTATACCCTATCTAGCATTTCTTATTTGTAGACTTTTTAATAATGGCCATTTCAACCAGTGTGAGATGTTACCCATTATAGTTCCAATTACTAATTCTAATGTATTTTTATGTCTATTCTTATTGAGGATTTTTTCATTATTCTAACAAACATGTTTTAAACCCTCATTGAATGCAGGATCCCTATGCTGTGTGCCAGGAATAGGCTTATGCCTGACAGGTCTTTGCTCTTAAGAGGTAGATTACCTAGTGAAGAGGACAGACAAGAAAACAGGCAATTATAATAAAGTGCAATTTATTTGTTTTATTTTATTTTATTTTGTCTTTTGTAGGGCCGCATCTGCAGCATATGGAGGTTCCCAGGCTAGGGGTCTAATCAGAGCTCTAGCTGCTGGCCTACACCACAGCCACAGTGACAGCAGTGCAGGATCCAAGCCACGTCTGCAACCTACGCTACAGCTCATGGCAATGCAGGATCCTTAACCCACTGGGTGAGGCCAGGGATTGAAAGTCAGATTCTTTAACCACTGAGTCACAATGGGAATTCCTAAAGTGCAATTTATAATTCAGTGTAAACATGGGAGGCGGGAGCAGATCCAGAATCTTGGAGATCAGAGACAGATTCCCAAAGAAGGGGCACGCACGTAAGCTGAGATTTAAAGTTTGAAAAGAACAAACTAGAGGTAGTGGGAAAGGAGTTCTAAGTAGATGGAATGACATGCAAATACCCAGAAAGGAAAACAAACAAACAAACAACAACAATGTGGAGGGAAGTAGAAAGTAGCTCTGAAACATTCAGGGAACTGGTCTGCTAGCGGGAGGTATTGTCACTTTTGCCCTTGTATAGAAAAAAATCAGCACAGTTAATCTAATCTCAGCTCAGACTCTCTGTGGAAATGCACTAAAATGCTAGAGAAAGTCCCCTCTCACCCCTAACTAATTTGCATGAAATCTCTTTGACCTACAACCAGAGGAGGCCTGCTGCCTGGGCAGTTAAACATAGGGGCAGGGGAAGCAGACCTAGGAAACTTTAGATAAACATCTGTGACGTGTGACAGTCCTGCCTTTCAAGGACTCCTCATGTGGGAGTCTGGCCTTTCTGCTGTCTTCCACTCCTCTTTACTTCTATCAAACTTTGCTTATTATCTTTCTTACTCCCTTTGAATCACATGTTATTTGTGGCACATACCAGTGGCCTCCCAGCCGATAGCCATCCTCTACTTCCTCTCTTGATACCAGACCTCCCTGATGGTCACCTTTTTGGGCTGGTAAGCCCTCATGGAAGGCTGAGCTCCTCCCCAGCCCAAGGGGGTGAGTTTTCAATGACCTAAGTCTTTGTGGATCCATACCAAGTGATTGTGACACAACCTTTCCAGTTAGGCACAAGAGGCAGTCTGTTGGGCTTTTTTGAGAAGAGATACAAGACAGAGACGTTCCTATTTTTTCTTTTGAATGTTGCCACCAGCATATGAAACCTGTGGCATTTGTACTGGGTCCATGAGGGAAACTGGCCAAGGAGAAAAACAATGCTCCGAAGATGGCAAAGAGGAAAGAAGAGAGAGCTTTTGTTGTTTCTTGTTTTTCCCTTGCAGATTTTTTAAAATTGAAATATAGTTGACAGAGAACCTTACTCCTTGAAGTTATAGTTGAACCAACCAGCCCTGGAACCATTTTAAGGAAAAGGAAACTGAGACCCTATGGGGTAAGAGATGTAGACTGGGATCCATGGATAGAGAGCCATGAACAAAGAACTTGAACTTCATGTCCAGACTGTTTCTCACATTATGCCATGTCTATTCCTATGGTGCACGGTTGCAGGTTTCCCAAGTCTCTAAGAAAGATTTCTACATGTACTGATGGAGACCCTCTAACTTTATGCCAAGAAAACAAGATGGGATCATGGGGAAGATATTTTTAGATAATATAGCCATTTGGCATTTTCTCTAATTGGAAGTACAGAAATACCTATTCCCCGTCTCCTTAGAAGATATCCTGTCTTCTGATTCTATCTATTCATTGAGCACCTACTTTGCTAAGCACTGGAGATAATATGGGGGGAGGGGGTAACAGCTTCTATCCTGCCTCGGGATCCTAAATTTGAAACATCACCATTCTCTCGCTGCTTCTGTAAAGTTGAACCATCTTCCTAAAAAACAGGAGAGATATCTCAAAGTCAGCAAACATAAATAAAGAAGGAAGGGACTTATAGCCAAGGAAAGAGAGAAAAGTCTGTTTGGTCTAAGCCAGGCAATGGGAGACAGGAAGGCTAAAGTGCTGGTCCCTTCTGATGTGGCTTTTTCCCCAAGGGACGAGGGGGAAAGGAGATTTAAAACTCATCTTTCCTTGCCAGGGTTTTGTTTGCTCCTCTGGGACAAGGATAATTTGGCTCAGTTTTAAAGCTTTTGGGAAATAATGCAGCCTTAAGCATAGATAGAAAGAGATGTGCCCCAATCCCTAGAAGATAAGGATAGATAAGAGTGCCAATGGCAGAATCCCAAAGGAACTATTGTAATAGGCTCCAAGTTTAAGGTAAACAAGTTAAAACTTATGTTTGGGAACTGTTTCCCTTGAGACTTCAGAACCCCATTCATGGATGGAATGTACCCTAAGGCATTTCGGAAATTCACAATCCCTCTACTAGGCTAGAAGGACTGGGTCCTGCTAGCACAGTGCTCTAGGCCATCTCAGTCTTAAGATTGGTCTAAGTAAAAAGATTCTCTCTTTTTTTGGCTTTTTAGGGCCACACCTGAGGCAATGCAGGATCCCAGCTGTGTCTTTGACCTATACCACAGCTCAGGGTAACACCAGATCCTTAACCCACCAAGCGAGGCCAGGGATTGAAGCCAAAACCTCATAGTTCCTAGTTGGATTCATTTCTGTTGTGCCATGGTGGGAGCTCTTTTTTTTGGGGGGGGGGGTTTGTTTTGTTTGCTGATTCTCTTTGATTATTGACAAAATTTTCCATTCAGCTGAATCTGGTCTCTTGATAATTCAGAAACATATTACAGCCTTCTTGGGCCTCTCTACCAAGAAATAAGAGGAGACAGGTACCTGGACCAAAACCTAAACAAAGGTAAAATGTTATTCCAGCTCCAGGATACTATAAAACAGTACATATATGGTACCCAAGCTAACATCTTATAGGGATTAAATTACATGAAAATAAACACTAAGAGCATCCTTAAAAAGGAAGAGAAGTCATTGAAGAGAAGCCCAAGGATAGCAGTGGCAAAGATGCGACACAACTGCCTTGCTTTGTAAATCAAGATGGGAGTGGACGATAGTGAAGAGTCTGGAACCAGACTATTAGGTCACGGGGCCTTCCTTCAGAAAGGTGGGGCCAAGAGACTCATCTCAGTGTATTGCAACCTGTGACAGCTGTGGTCTTGGTATCTGGAGAAGATGAAGGCATCATTCATGCTGGGGGCAGGGATACTTCCTGAGCCTGAGGAGGTACTCGGTAAATATTTGTTGAAATGACCTGCCACTCTGGTGGAATGAGAGAGGACATCACTGAAACCAAGACGAGGAAAGAGAAATTACCTGATGCTCAAATCTTGAAGCGCAGGATAATCAGGGATCCTCTTCGAACTTATCATAATTACAGTTGTTTCTTCTTCACTTATGGAGGAGTTAAGCAGAGGGTGAGAGAACAAGCAGGAGAGCAAGGCCATGGAAGTCTAAGAAAGATAAAGGACATGGGAGCTGGTGTATAGTACGTACCTAACATGTGCCAGGCAATGATCACATTACATAGTTTACTTTAAATCCGACACCAGCCCTACCAGATAAACGTTATCATTCACACTCCACAGAGGTTAAGTGTGTTGTCTAAGATCACTCTCTGGTGAGCTGCGGAGCCAAGACTTAGTTCTGTATGTGTTTGACTTCAAAGCCCTTGAACTTTCTGTTGCACCTTACTAACAGTTTTCTCTTGATTCATCAGCATAAATTGAAACATTGAATGGGGGTCCTAGATGTTCTACAATTAGACAGGAGGGCAAGACTGCTGAGGTGTTCTTCCCTTTTCCTTAAGGATTGAGTCATGACTTCTGAAAACTCGGCCTCCACCCCACTTCCTCTCCCACCATCACTCTGCTTACCAACCCACACAGGTCCACATACTCCAGTTCAACTGTGTGTGCCAATAATTACTCACTTCCTCAACTATGATTTTTAAAGCTGTGAGAAAAACAAGCATTGAATGCATTTTTAACCCATAGTGATCCCTCGGGTTCCAAGGCATGCCCGGGTTTACTCTGGATTCTGTTAACTCTGTCTTAGCCATTGATAAATACCAACAACCCCACTTGATGCCTGACCTCCACACTCGTAAATGCCACTGAGTGGAGAACTGGGGGCAACTTCAAAGTTTAGTTCATGTTCTTGTTTGCCAAGAAGTGTTCAGTTAGAATGGGCAAAACATCCTCAGAACATAGTGATTGGACTGAGACCTCCCCCTAGGACATTTCAGCCAGCCTCTCTCATGGTGGCACTGCTTGGTCTTATTTCCTGGCCCCAAACCAGGAGCCTGGTTTACACCTGGTTCTCTTATCCTCTTCCTGTGCCATCCTTTCAAAAGGGATTGGTCATTGAAGAGTCTTCCCTTTGGAATTCCCTAAATGCTGTAAAGACACAAAGCCACTTGACCCAAGATGGCAACAGCTGCTCTCAAGCATGCAAGCCCCTTACCCAGCAGGGCTGTCACCCGAAGCTACTAGGAGCTTGGTGAAGAGAGCACCACCCCCACATTGAGCAGCAGCATAACCTTGAAATAGCACCCCCACCACATACTTGCCATTGGCTGTTTTAGTACCATTCCTTCTCTTGCCTTACAGTTGTAATCTATTTATATTAAAAACATGGAGAGAGGGTTCTCATTATTCAATGAAATGCAATGCCTAACATCAATGTTAGTCAGAGATAATTTGGTAAATCCATCTTTTTTGGTTTTAATTGCCCTTCCTGTATGATTGCTATAGGAAATAGGAATAATAAAGAGTCACCGCTGGCCTTTATGAGCTTTTCTTATCTCATAACACAGCATTGCACATGGTGTCCAGTCTCCTGCAGAGGGTCACGGTGAACACCCAGCACTTCAGGCTTGGCCCCTCGCTCTGTATGTCCTTTTCAGAACTGTAGCCTCCAGATTCCATATGCTGCTTACACTTAAGTTTTTACATCCGTTTGCCTCACCTCTTTAAGTTTTGCCAAGTATATGCTTGTCCTGCCTTTGGGGGGAATATTTAGTATAATATGTAGAAAGCTACAATATCAAGAACTGGGTTGGCAACTCTATGTACATAACACTGAGAAAATTTAGCCATTATGTCAAATTGTGGTTATTTTACAGACTGTCAACACTGATGCTTGATTTCTAATGGATGCTTTTCTTCCTTCAAGCTGAGATAAACTCTCCCAAACTCTCACTGGAGCACCATTCCTTACTTTTCTTGCTTTCTTGCTTCTCTCCTGCTGTTGCATTGGGTTTATACTAGATGCACAGACTTGTCTGCTCATTTTAGGCCACTCATTAATTCTTTTCAAACTGTATTTTTTCTTTTCAAAACCTCCACCTATTATTTCCAAAGGGAATCACCCTTCACTGAAGCCACAGCAAGATTCTTTTCCATTGCATTCCAAGGTAAGACTATTGAATTCAGCCTCACTTGGTATCTCTTAACTTTTGCCCTTGGCATCCAGACAACTCTTTGATTCTCAGGATGCTCGCTGCTGAACTTCCTGTCTATTTAAATGCCCTTGGGGAGTCTCTTGCTCCTCCAGCTTGCTTTTTCCTCCTCCCAGAGCTTCCCTTTCCCTTTCCATGCCGAGCAATTATTCTTATTAATTATTCCAGCTAGCAGTAATTATCAGCAGTACATGCCCCAAGCCACATTAATAACAGAAATCTCTAGGACACTGAGGAATCAGCTGGGAGGCCCCCCCCCCCCCACCGCCTTTTGATTTGCCTGGCACTGCAAGTTATGCTCTCTGCTACTACCCATGCCCTCCTACCACGCCTCTGCTTTACTCTTGCCCATCCCCAGTTGCTGCATTCCCTAGCCCTGTCTGATGGTGTGTTAAAACAAGGGCAGGTATAATCTAGACCCGTGTGGCTATAAGCTCCATGTTACTGTGTGGCATGTGAAGCATCTGAACCTAGGCACAACCGAAAAGCTGAAAGCTGTCCTTAAGCAGTCTTCAAAATTGGGTCTGAACACTCTATTAATCCTTTGACCCTCATTTGCAACAGTTTCTCATTTGTATGTGTTATTACCCTTTGCTCATTCATCTTGGCTGTCATCTGAATATATTTTTAAATCTCAACAGCAGGTCATTGGTGCATTTAAAGGAATGCTCTTGTTTTACTGGAGAATTTTTTAAAAATCAATTTGGTTTGCATAAAAGTTCAAGAAAGTTAGATGATTAAGGAAGTTCTTTTATGTCTACGTGGGAAGTTAGTATGAATGATGGCCTTATGAAAACTGGTGAACTGGCTCAATACACCAAAACATTTCAGAAGAAAAGGCAGATGCCCTCCAGGAACAGAGAAGAATAGGTAGAATCAGTTTAGAACAGTGCATATTTCTTCCCAAAGTAACTTTGTGTACTAAAAGGAATGTGTGTGCCTATGAAATGAGCTGCTGTACTTCACTAGTGTAGCTCCTAACAGTGACTTGGAAGCCATCTGCTCGTCAGAATCTTCTTTTTTTAGTCCAAAACAACAAAGTCTGAAACACTTGGATATAGTGTCAACTCTTGACTTACTACAATTGCAAATCATCAGCAAGTTTCCACAGAGGTTGCAATGCAAGGTGCTAATTTGCAGATGTTCTAGCAAAGATCTTATTACTAAACCACTACAGACCACATGTGACAATGGTAAAAATTCAGGTGGAAAAAAAATTTCAGCACTGTAGAAACTGTGCTTCTGTGAGTTGCCAAGTGAACAACAAAAGAGAGAAAGACAAACTAGGTTGTGTTTTTTTTTTTTTTTCCTGTTTTTCTTTCTTTTTACAATGAGGGTGGAACAAGGAGAAGTATGTAAAGCAATCTGGAAAAGATAAAATTTTAAGAGTGACAATTTCTCTGAAAGATACTTGGAAGAACGAAAGTAATGGGAAGTGTGTCTCATTCCAACACTGTGCCTACTGGCTTCTAGGATAAAATACCAACGCCTGATTGTTGAGGCCAGTGGTAAAAATTCAGTCCTTTGCAAATTTATTTAATTTAAATAAGCTTCCCCAACATTGGGGGAATGTGTTCTCTCAGTGTGCTTCATTAGTGTAGCTTACACCACAAAACTGGCTGTATTGAGAAAGATTGCACCATTATCAAATAATTAGGAATGCCTTAGCAGGTGCATACACTTACCTTAGTAATTAAACCCTTGTTAAAACACCAAAATCCAGAGACTTTAAATGGTTACAGCATCCCGAAGGAGGTAGCCCAGAAAGTGATTCTATAAGGTAGTGTCATTTGGGAACGGGGATATTGAGCAGAGTCTCTTTTCCTCTTGGGATGCTTACCAAGCACATCTGTGCGCATCATGAGATGCAATAAAAATTGCAATGACAATGCTAGACAAACACCCACTGCAGAAGATGCTGGGCAGACCCAGCACCACCCTGCTTGGAAGCAGATACTGTGTAACTGGGGCTTTGTGTTGCCATTGTTTCAAGGATGGAATATGAGACAAAGAAGAAATCAAAATGAGAATATTTGAAATCTCCAGCCTTCTCTTCACTTTAGGGACGAAAGGGCAACTGATAACAAATTTCTCATGAAATGCCTTCATAAAATTTAATTGTGAAGGTTTTTTGGGGCTTTTTTTTTTTTTGACAAAATGCAAAGGTTAGATAGCTTTTTTACTCCCAAATGGCTTTTGAGGTATCGGCCCATGTAAATATGACAATCAGCCACCAATAAGACAACATTCAAAAGCAGTTCCCTAAAATATTGCTGTCAGCAGTCTTAGGGTGATCCATATAATTACAAATTAGATCCATTTACTGGGATCTAGTTGTCTATGCAAGAGCTTGTCTTCCATATATAAATATAATTGTGATAAATCTGGACTCAGCAGCCATGGGGCATTCTAAAGATGATATCTAGGGGTTGTCATGACAACTCCCTAGAATTCCTGCTGTCTTTTCATGGTGGAGTTCCTGGGTAAAGCCTGGAAAGTAACTGAAATAAATCATCAAAAGGTAGGACAGCTGGAATTGGTCCATGGAAGAAATCCAAGTATGTGAGTCCATAAGTCCTGTGGTAAGGAGGCTGTCACTAGAGGACAAATTTCCATCACTTTGTGGAATTTAGGCAGAATATCTGAAGCAAGAGGATTTTTATGGAGTTTTGTGTTTCTTAGGTTGAGATACTATGGTATTGAGTCTAATGACCTCAGCCAATCACTGATGTGATCACTTCCTGGGAGCAAAACATCCTACATTCCTGGGGACACACACATGAATCAGGAGCTCTGTGGACCTGGCCATGTGGCAAAAGTTATTGAGAGCATATAAATGGCAGTGAATCCTCATGTGTAACTGTCTTCATTGCAGCAACCACTTTTGTTCTGGCCTTCTGAGACCACCTGCGGGGTTAGGGTGATAACTATCTTGCTAATTCTGGTTCTGGGTCTCAAAAAATTGGGACCTAGTTACACCATTCATTTGCTCTTGGAAAAATCTATAGTCAATTTCCACTTTTGTAAAAAAAGGTATAATATCCTAAGCTAAATCTGTAATTGTGAGGACTGAATAAAATAACAAGTGTAAAACATTGAACACAATGCCTGACATTTAATAAACACTCAATAAATATCCTCTTCCTTTATTCCTCCCCCAAGATATAAATATAAGACCTATTGCATTACTATTCAACTCTGGAATCTGGAGTTCATCAGGCATTTTATTGAGATGCAGTTAACTTGGCCAGGACAGTCCTCTCAGTCCAAATGGCACATAATAAAATATAAGTTTTCAAAGGGTAAAAGGAAGTGGTAGTTTTTCCATCAGCAATATCATAGATGTCATGTGATATTTTAAGTGATGAACAGCTGAGAAAACCAGAGTGCTTGAAACATCCATATCTGTATGCCACAACTTTAGGAAGGTGATGGTTAAACCCCTTTACTCTACCCTGAAGTGAAGGAAAGTTTAAAGTAACAAAAAGCAGATTACAGTTGTTTGAAATCATGCCATAACTCTGGACCTACAGGGGATATTTCTAACATGTTGTTCAATCAACCAAAGCATTATTTTCACCTGGAAAATAGCAATTTACTAGAACAAACTGCTTGTATTTTTAAACATTTCATTGACATGTAACACACATTCAGAAAAGTGTACAAATCCTAAGTGTATGACTTGATAAATATTTATAGAGGGTAATAATGCTATATTTTAATGTCATTTAAATATACTCATTTATCATAATCAATTCACTTTTTTGTTTTTGAGTGCTCTATAAAAATTTTAGAATTCAAGTTGTTAGAGTTTTATTCCTTTTCCTTTTTTAATATTCAAGTTAATGTATAGTAATCTTGACCTTTTATTACAAAATTCTAAAAACTTTAACACATGTATAGATTTATGCAACCACTATCACAATCAAGATAAAGAGCAATTCCATCACCCCAAAATTTTCCTCATGCAATCTTTTTGTAGTTGACTAGTAGCAACCATTGATCTTTTCTCTGTCCTATGGTTTTGTCTTTACAAGAATATTATAAATAAATGGAATTGTATAGCATGTAACCTTTTGGGTCCAGCTTCTACTTTGTATGATACCCTTGCAATTCACTCATCTTGTTGCATATGTAAATATTCATTCATTTTCATTGCTGAGTAGTGTTCCATTGCATGAATATGATACAGTTTAGCCACTCATCCATTTGAGGACTTTTGGGATATACCTAGTTTTGGATGATTATAAATAGAGCTATAAACATTTGTTTGCATGCTTTTGTGTGAAACCATTAAGTTTTCATTTCATTGAGGTAACTATATGAGACTGGGATTTGCTGGCTCTAAACTATTACTATTAAATTCCCCTAGCTTTACAGTATACATTATCTTGATAAATTAACCATTTCCTTCTTGGGATGAGTAGAGCTTTGGACTCTGGAGAGATGGAAATGGTCTCTTATGGTCCTTAGATCAGAAAGTGCCATTTTATTTGTATTTTTTTTTTTTTTTAGGGCCACACCTGCAGCATGTGAAGGTTCTCAGGCTAGGAATCAAATCAGAGCTACAGCTGCCAGCCTATGCCACGGCCACAGCCATGTGAGATGTGAGCCATGTCTGCGACCTACACCACAGCTCACGGCAACACTGGATCCTTAACCCACTTAGCAAGGCCAGGGATCGAACCCACATCCTCATGGATACTAGTTGGTTTCGTTAACTGCTGAGCCAGGACAGGAACTCCAGAATATGCCATTTTATAATTTAACATTCTATTTTGTTCTTGTTACAGGTAATTTTCTGTTGTAATTATTGTAAACAGACATAGCTTTAAAAATTCACTAATTGGAAGCATTCTTTTATATATTTGAAAGTAATATTGCAGATGTTATCATGCTGCATCCCTAACTTTCAGCATCTATCTTCTAGGAAGTAGACATTCTCCTATTTAACTATAATACCATTATCATATACAAAAATGTAAGATTGATTTTAGGTTGGTGTTTTTTTCTCTTAACACTTGAAATGTTTTACTCCCCTCTCTTCTTGTTTGTATAGTTTCTGAAAAGTCAGATGTTAATTCTTATCTGTAGTATGTCTTTCCTCTGACTTCTTTCTGTATTTTTTCTTTATCTTTTATTTTCGTAGTTTGAAAATTATATGCCTAGTATAATTTTTGGCATTTACCCTGCATGGTGTTCTCTGAGCTTCCTGGATCTGCAGTTTGATACCTGACATTAATTGGGGGCGGGGGAATTGTAGGCATTTTTGCCTTGAATATCTCTGACTTCTTTCTTTCTTCTCCTCCTGATATACCTATTATATGATGTTAAACCTTTTGTTGTTGTCCCACATTTCTTGGATATTCTGTCTTAATTTTTTTAGTCTTTGTTCACTTTGCTTTTCAGTGTTTGAGGATCCTATTGATACATCCTCTATCTCAGAGAATATTTCCTCAGCTGTATCCAGTCTACTAATAAACCCATCAAAGCTATTCTTCATTTTCACTTTGTGATTAATATGTACTCTGTGGTGATACTTTAAGTCTGTGAATATCCTATTCCCCAACAAATATCCATCCAATGGTTTTAGAATCCATTAATGATGTTAGCCTAAAGTCACGTTGTATTATGGTTTACAAAATGATGATTTTCTAATTCTATTATTCTTCTACATCTATTGTAAATAATAGCTGCCCCCCCCATTTTTGCTCCCCCTTCCCCACATGTCATCATGGATTCAGGGACTGTTTTCATTTTATTTATTCATTCTGCTTTTTTTTTTTTCATGCTCAAATTGTCTTCAGTTCAGCCAGAGAAGATCCTTTCAAGCCAGTTCCTATGGCTTCCTGTGTCCTTTTGACATGATCTCATTAATCTTTGAGCACTTGGTTGCTTTCTGGCACGATAAGTCATCCCAGGTTCACCTTGTACTTTCTCTGCCCCAGCCTTGGAAACAGTCAAGGCTGGAATATTATTTAGAAACCCAGATCTGGGACACAGATAATTCCATTTTTGGACACAGTCATCAGACAGTTTGCCCTATAACTCTTCGAGATGAAGTCTTATGCATTGTGCCTGAAGTGTGCGTCCCCTCATAGTTCCACTCATGTCTCTCTATGCCCACTGCCACCACCCATTTATCTTTATCGTCTGGTTCCTGCAAAAAAAAAAAAAAAACAAAACAAAACAAAACAAAAAAACTCTCTACAAGCCACCTTGCCTCCAGCCTTTTAATCCTCAAGTCCACTGGGACATGACTTTTACAACCCGGCAAAGAAAAAATGGGTTTTGGAGTCCTACAGGCCAGAATGTTGCTCCCAGCTCAGCTACCCCACTGACTACGTGGGTAAATTAGTAAGCTTTTCTGAGGCTGTTTCCCCATTGAAAAGTAAAGCTAAGAGTATTCCCCTTATAGGAAGAGAGATTTAGACATAAGATATATATCCCAGAGTTCCCATTGTGGTTCACCGAGTTAAACACCCGACATCTCTGTGAGGATACAGGTTCTATCCATGGCCTCAGTCAGTGGGCTAAGGAACTGGCATTGTCACAAGCTGAGGTGTAGGCACAGCTGAAGCTCCAACTTGACACATGGCCTGGGAACTTTCATATGCCACAGGTACAGCCACTAAAAAGAGAGAGAGCGAGAGAGGGAGAGAGAGAGATCCCAGATACATCTATGAAAACCAACTACAGTCTTCAGCCTCTTCAAGCAAGAGACCCACCCCGCCTACAGCCACTGGAAGGAGAAACACCATGTTTGAGGTGACTCTGGTGGATTACAGCTAAGTGAGCCAGGAGGAGTTGCGTACTAAGGAGAGAGAGAGAATAAGAGAGAAAAAACTCAAGTTAGTCAGTATTAGTCAGTGAAGCAAAAATGTCAAAATAAAGACTTGGTGCCAGCTGACCAAAGATTAGTGCATAGCAGAAGTTGCTCAAAGGGGAGAGCAGATTGGAGGAGCACCATGCCCTGCCTCTGCCTGTGGCTGGTCACCCATCCTTCCCTCCTTCTAGAGGACTTGCACTCTTCAATCACCTCCCTCCAGTACATTCAGTCATTTTCTCCAGGTTAGCTCTAACTTAAAATCATAAACTCACACTTACCATTTCTGCTTCAATGAAAAACATCTCTCCTGAATGTCATGCTCCTTCTAGCCTCCATTCCATATTTCTACGTCTCTTCCAGTACAGCATCAGAAAGTGCAGTCTGTGATCCCTGTCTACACTTCCTACAACTCAGTGAAACTTCTGTTAAGCTTACTGCTTACTTCTAAATTGCTCTAGCAAATTCATATTTTTCCTTTATTTTACTCGATCATTCTTTTTATTTTCTTCCTACCTCTCTGACCGTTCTCAATTTACCTCACTGTTTATTCTATCTCTATTTGACCCAAAAATGTCAGTATGTCCCCAAGGATGTGCCCCTTCAGGAACCTGGGCCTAGTCTTCTCACAGTGCTCCAGGTGACCCTCTCCACACCCAAGGGCTCAGGCTATCACCTTCAGGTCAGTAACTCCCACATCTTCATCTCTGATCCACAGCTCTGCTGAACTCTTGACACTTTATTTGCACCCTATCTTCAGAACATCTGCATTTGGATGACCCCTAAATATATCAGTCACTGTGTCCAGAGTGGACTCACCAGCTTCATATCTTCTCAATCACTGTCATCAACTCAGCCAGTCATGCCAGAAAACCAAGAATCATCCTGAATTCCTTCTTATGTTCACTGCTGACATTTTGAATATCCTCCCAGCTTAATTTCTGTCAGATACTCTCCCTCTGGACCTTTTTGTCCCCCTTCCCTTCTCAGGCTCTCATTGCTTCCTGTCTGACTTATTGGTCTCTCAACCCACAGTTGGCCTCTCTATTCCTTAGACAGCTGTTGAGGGGGGTCTCTAGAATGCCAGTTTGTTTTCTTTTTAAAAAAATTTTTAAAGCATAGTTGATTTATAATGTTCTGTCAATTTCTGCTGTATGGCAAAGTGACCCAGATATATATATATACACATATATATATATACTTATATATATAATTTTTCTTATATTATCTTCCATCATGTTCTATCACAAGTAATTGGATATAGTTCCCTGTGCTATACAGCAGTTCATAACATGTGGAAGTTCCCAGGCCAGGAATTAAACCTGTACCACTACAGTGACCTGAGCTGCTAGAGCGACAAAGCCGGATCCTTAACACACTGTGCCACAAGGGAACTCCTAGAATGCCAGTCAGACCATGTCATTGCTCTCCTGAAAATTCATTAGTTCCCACAACTGAGTAAAGTTCAAAATTCTTAGCCAAGAACCTGCAAGATCCAGATTACCAGCTTAGCGTTATCTTCTTTTCATGGACTTTGTGCAGAAGTGTTTTCAGTGTTGTATCTTCCCGTGTTTTATTCCTTTTCATTCCTTCCTTGTGTAGCAGATTCCTAATGGTAATCGTTTTATTTTGTTTTATTTTTGCTTTTTAGGACTGCACCCGCGGCATATGGAAGTTCCCAGGCTTGGGATCGAATCAAATCTGCAGCTGCCAGCCTATGCCACAGCCGTAGCAATGCAGGATCCAAGTCGTGTCTGTGACCTATACCACAGCTCACGGCAATGCCAGATCCCTGACACACTGAGCAAGGCCAGGGATGAACCGGCATCTCATGGATACTAGTTGGATTCATTTCTGCTGTGCCACAACTGGAACTCCACCTAGTGGTAATCTTTTAAAATCATGAGTCAGATCATATTACACAGACATGTCACCTGTTCAAGACCTGCTGGTGGATTCTTGTCGCCCGCAAGTCAAACCCCAACCCATTATCCAGTTGTAAGTCCTGCAGGAGCCAGCCTTGCCTTCCTCTATCACCTAATTTCCCTGTCCTTTCTGCTCCCACCAACTGGTCTTCTTTCTAGTCTTTGACCATAAGAAGCTTTATCCACCTGATATTTTTACTAGCTGTTCACAGTACTTGGAATCCTCCTGCTGATCTTCCTGTGGCCGTTTCTTATTGTCATTCAAGTCTCACTCAAATTTCATGTCTCACAGAGGCCTTCTTAGATTTCCTAGTTGCTTCCATTCACTTCTGTGAACTTTGGAGTCTAATTTAACCTAAGTTTGAAACCAGCCTCTGCCACTCGCTAGCTGTGTGACTCTGGGCAAATGTATTAAACTCTTTGTGCTCCATTTCCTCAACTGTAAAATGAGAATCACAATACCTTACTCACAGAATTACTGTAACCATAAGTAAGACTAATGCTAATTCATGGTGTTTAATTGTTAAAACAATAAGTGTTTTTTAAATGATGGCTATAAATACTTTTATTTTGTTGAACATCATTGCCAGTGCACTTAGCGTTATTTCTATCATGTAACTCCTATGTTCCAAAAGGCCTCAAAAGAGCTTTATTTCTTGTAGCACTAAACAAAACAAAACACATACAAATTTTAAATAAAAACATAAAATTCCAGCCTTAAAAGACTTTTTTAGTTTGGCTTTAAAATTTCCAGATTTATCTTTATCTTTTCTCCCTCCTTCACAAGCTGTATTCAGCCACTTTGGACTCCTCAGGATCTCATGCCTCTGTCTTTGTTTGCCTGTAACATCTAGACCTGTAGCAATTATGCACCTATGTATTTCCTTTCGTATCTCCCTTTCTTCATCTCCCAGATGAAACCTCATTGTGATCACCTGTGTTGGAAAAGAATCTCTTCTTGTTCTGTACTATTGAATTCATCATCTTGAGTGTCAGAGGAACCTCAAGTTCAATGTCTCTAGAACAGAACACATTTTTCCCAAGCAATCCTATTTTTCCTTGGGTGTTAGAAGTCTCAGTGAAGACATTCCCACCCACTAAGAAACTTAGAAATCTAAGCATTGATTGAAGCTTTTTCCCTAATCATTCAGAATCTTGATGCAATGCTTTAAGGCTTTTAATGCAAATTGCCAAATTTTTCTCAGAAAGGCTGTAACAATAATGAAATAAAACTTCTCAATTTAATGGGTAATATAGGGATCTTGCGTTTTTTTGTGTGTGTTTCTTTTGAGTGAGGTTAAAAATTTTCCGCATATTTGGTAATCATTTATATCTCTTCTCTTGTGAGTTTCCTTTCAGTGTTCTTTCCCCATTTCTTATTGGAGTGTTTCACTTTTTAAAAGTAATTGAAAAAAATTTATAGCATTAATACTGTCATATCATGAAAATGTTTTGCTGGATTATTGTTTGCCTTCAAATTTTGTTTGTGGTATTTTTGAATGCTAGTATAGGTGTGCCATAGTTACTAGTCTCAAGAACAGAACTATTTGCACTTGAATCCAAACTCTAACACTTATCAGCTGTGTAACTTTGAAAAAATTTTCTTATTGTGTCTTGTGTCCACAGTTTTCTTGGTAATAAAATAAAAGTAATAATAATTCCTACTTTCCAGGATTGTTATGAGGATTAAGTAAGCTTATATATTAACGGTGTCTAGAACAATGTTTGGCACATATTAAGTGCTAAACACTTAGCATCTTGAGTAAGATGCTACTCACCTGTCCGTCTAGATTACTGCTAATTTTATAATAATATACTTATATTCTCATTGTCTGTCATATATGCCTTCTTCTGTGAACTGAACTATAGCTCTTCAGAACTACTCTGATGACATATATCTCACATTCCTTTGAGTTGTTACTGTATTTGTACTTAATTAGGTTTTCCAACCAGATCATATTTGGGGGCAGATACTCATACTGTTTCCTCTACAAGACCAAGTGCTGGGTCTAAAATATATTAGCTACTCAACAAACGGAGAATCACAAGAAAGAGAGGTTGGAAGGGAATGGTTAAAAAAAGAAAAGTGAAAACACAACAATTCAAAATGTATGGGATACCACAAAAGCAATTCTTAGAGGGAAGTTCATAGAGATGTAGTCCTTCCTCAAAAATAGAAGAAAAATCTCAAATCAACAACTTAACCTACCACCTAAAAGAATTTGAAAAAGAACAAACAAAACCTAAAGGCATCAGAAGGAAGGAAATCAGAAAGATCAGAGAAGCAATTGATTAAAATAGAGATTCAAAAAAACAATAGAAAAAAAATCAATAAAACCACGAGTGGTTCTTTGAAAGGGTACACAAAATTGGCAAACCTCTGGCCAGACTCACCAAGAAGAAGAGAGAAAGAATTCAGAGAAACAAAATAAGAAATGAAAAAGGAGAAATCTCAATGGATACTGCAGAAATACAAAAATCCATAAGACAATACTATGAACAATTATATGCCAACAAATTTGACAACCTAGAAGAAATTACAAGTTTCTAGAGACAGTCTGCCAACACTGAATCAAGAAGAAATAGGTCAATTGAACAGACCAATCGCTAGAAATGAAGTTGAATATATAATAAAAACACTCCCTACAAATAGAAGTTCAGGATCAGATGGATTCACAGGTGAATTCTACCAAACATACAAAGAAGAATTTATACCCATCCTTTTTAAAGTTTTCCAAAAGGTTGAAGAAGAAGGAATAATCCCAAAGACATTCTATTAAGCCACCATCAGCCTAATGCCAAAACCAGACAAAGATACTATCAAAAAAGAAAATTATAGGCCAATGTCTATGATGAATATGGATGCAAAAATTCTCAACAAAATTTTAGCCAACCAAATCCAACAACATATAAAAAAGATCATATACCACAACCAAATGGAATTCATCCCAAGTTCACAACGGTGACTCAACATAAGCAAATCAATCAACATCATACACCACATTAGCAAAAACAAAGTAAAAAAAATCACATGATAATTTCAATAGATGCAGAAAAAGCACTTGACAAAAATCCAACATCCATTCATGATAAAACTCTTACTAAAGTGGGTATAGAGGGAACATACCTTAGCATAATCAAAGCCATTTAGACAAACCCACAGCCAATAAAATACTCAATGGAGAAAAGCTGAAAGCCTTTCTGCTGAAATCTGAAACAAGATAAGTGTGCTCACTCTCATCATTTTTATTCAACATAGTATTGGAAGTCCTAGGCACAGCAACCAGACAAACAAAAGAAATAAAAAGTATCCATATTAGAAGAGAAGTTAAAATTGTCCGTCTATGCAGGTGACATGATACTATATATAGAAAACCCTAAGGACTCTACATGAAAACTACTCAAACTGATCAATGAATTCAGCAAAGTAGCAGAATAAAAGATTAACATTCATAAATCAGCTGCGTTTCTTTATGCTAACAATGAAATAGTAGAAAAGTAATATAAAAATACAATACCTTTTAAAATTGTACCCCCCAAAATTAAATACCTAGAATTAAATCTGACCAAGGAGGTAAAAGACTTGTGTGCTGAGAAACTATAAAACATTAATCAAGGAAATTAAAGAGGGTTCAAAGAGAAGGAAAGATATTCCATGCCCCTAGATTGGAAGAATTAGTATTGTTGAAATGGTTATATGTGGAGCCTAAAATATGGCACAAATGATCTATCTACAAAACAGAAACAGATCATGGACATGGAGGGCAGACTTGTGTTTTCCAGGGGAGAGGAAGGAGAGAGGGGACTGATGGAGAGTTTGGGGTTAGTAGATGCACACTGTTACATTTAGAACAGAGGGGTAATGGGGTCCCACTGTACAGTACAGGAAACTGTATCCAGTCTCTTGGGTAAGAACCTGATGGAAACTGGAAAAAAAGGCAGGTGTATGGGTGGCTGGGTCACTTTGCTCTACAGTGAAAATTGAAGGGATTTTGTAAATCAACTATACTTTAATAAAAAATTTTTAAATGGTCATACCACCCAAAGCAATATATAGATTTAATGCAATACCTATCAAATTACCCATGACATTTTTCACAGAACTACAACAAACAATCCAAAAATTTATATGGAACCATAAAATACCCAGAATTACCAAAGCAATCCTGAGGAGGGGGAAAAAACAAGCAGGAGACATAACTCTCCCAGACTTCAGACAGTATTACAAAGCTACAGTAATCAAGACAGTGTGGTACTGGTACAAAAACAGACATACAGACCAATGGAACAGAATAAAGAACCCAGGAATAAACCTAGACACCTATGGTCAATTAATCTTTGGCTAAGGAGGGAAGAAAATAAAATGTGAAAAAGTCTCTTCAGCAAGTGGTGCTGGCAAAACTGGACATCTGCATGTAAATCAATGAAACCGGAACACACTCTCACACCAAGCACAAAAATAAACTCAAAATGGATTAAAGACTTAAACATAAGACACTATAAAACGCCTAGAGGAGAACATAGGCAAAACATTCTCTAACATCAACCATACAAATGTTTTCTTAGGTCAGTCTTCCAAGGCAATAGAGATAAAAACAAAAATAAACCAATGGGACTAGTCAAACTTACAAGCTTTTGCACAGCAAAGGAAACCATAAAAAACAACAAAAAGACAACCTATGGAATGGGAGAAAATAATTGCAAATGATGCAGCCAAGAAAGGCTTTATCTTCAAAATATACAAACAACTCACACAACTCAGCAGAAAAAAAACAACCCAGTTGAAAAATGGGCAGAAGATCGAAATTGACATTTTTCCAAAGAAGACATATGGATGGCCAACAGGCACATGACATGACAAAATGCTCAAAATCACTAATTATTAGAGAAATGCCAATCAAAACTACAATGAGTTACCACCTCAAACTAGTTAGAATGGCCATCATTAATAAGTCTACAAATAACAAATGCTGGAGAGGGTGTGGAAAAAAAGTAAATCCTCCTACACTGTTGGTGGGAATGTACATTGGTACAACCACTATGAAAAACAGTACAGAGGTGCCTCATAAAACTAAAAATAGAACTAACATATGATCTAGCAGTCCCACTCCTGGGCATACATCTGCACAAAATTTCATTCAAAAAGACACATGCACCCCTATATTCATTGCAGCACTATTCACAATTGCCAAGACATGGAAACAACCTAAATGTCCATCAACAGATGAATGGGTTAAGAAGATGTGGTATGTATACACAATGGAATACTACTCAGCCATAAAAAAGAATAAAATAATGCCATTTGCAGCAAGATGGATGGAACTAGAGTTTCTCATACTAAGTGAAGTAAGTCAGGAAGAGAAAGACAAATACCATATGATATGATATATATGTGGAATCTACTGTATGGCACAAATGAGCCTATCTACAGAAAAGGAACAAACTCATGGACATGGAGAACAGACTTGTGATTGCCAAGGGGGAGGGAATAGGATGGGTTGGGAGTTGGGGTTATTAGATGCAAACTATTATATTTAGAGTGGATAGCACTGAGGTCCTGATGTATAGCACAGGGAACTACACCCAATAACTTGTGATGAAACATGAATAAAAGATAATATGAAAAAAAGAATGTATACATACATGTATAATTGGGTCACTTTGATGTACAAAAGAAGTTAATGGACCATTGTAAATCAACTATAGTTAAAAAATAAATAAAAAAGAAAGTAAGGAAGAGCAGCTTTCACACAAGTACAAGTCCCATGCAAGTCCTTGAGATCCTGTCTTGGAAGATCATGCCTCTGGTTATTGATTCTGGTCTAGCCAAATCAGTGGTCAATCCCAGGAGCCAAGTATTAGATGATAAAAGCCAGAAACGTCACTTGTAGTAATTGCAAACATTTACTGGGAGCCTGTGTCATTGTGGTCAACTACACCATTCTCAGGGCACCATGTAGCTCCCCACAAGCCTCTCCTTAGTAAGGATACTTCCTTGTGCTAGTGCTTTCCCACTGAATCCTAGGGGGATTTTTGAGACTAAGTGTCTGTGAAAGGCTCATATACAACCCTGGCTTAAAGTCCCTCAGTTTATAGTAATTCAGAGCATTGATTACACTCAGAGTCTCAAGCCTATCCCTGGCCTCAGAATAGATGTCAATACAAACATCTGTGTTTCTTCTATTAAAATATCAAGTGTATGTTCAAAGCAATTTCAGAGTTTTAACAGCCAGATTAATCAAAAAGTCATTTAGGTGATTTTTTTTTTATTCTTTGACTATCCTGGTAGTTGAAGTTTGTGCATATGACTTCAGCTTATGGTTATTTCTGTAACCCATTTATTTAAATATTCACTTACTTAACAAATGACTCAACAAGTATGTACTACAGTCTGTGAGAGGCACTTAGAATGGTGACGCAAAGTCACATGGGAGAGGACACGGCTGCCCTCAGGTTCTTAGGACAAAGGTGGCAGATTGACAAGTAAATCATAATTAAAATATGCTTTTGTAAGGATTTTGATGAAGTTATTTTATAGGTATTATTGGAACACAGGGAAATATGTTTACATGATTCAGAGCTGGGAAGGGGAGGTCATGGAACATTTCATGGAGGAGATAAGGCTGGGCTAAATTTTGAGGAAACATTCATTCATTCAATAATGTTTACTGGGAGTTCCCTTCATGGCTCAGCAGCTAAGGAACCTGACTAGGATCCATTAGGATGTGGGTTCAATCCCTGGCCTAACTCAGTGGGTTAAGGATTGGGCATTGCCATGAGCTGTGTAGGTAGCAGACACGGCTCGGATCCCAGTTGCTGTGGCCATGGCATAGGCTGGTGGCTGTAGCTCTGATTCGACCCCTAGCCTGGGAACTTCCATGTGCCGCGGGTGCGGCCCTAAAAGAAAATTTTAAAAAAAAAGTGTTTACTGGCATGAGTAAGAAAAGAATATGATACATCTAGGCATGGGGTTCATTTGTCCACAGTGGACAAAATTAAATTCCTAAACACATGAAACTAATTATTAAACCAATCAAAAGATGATAGGTAGAAAAATGGGAGTTCCTGTCGTGGCTCAGTGGTTAATGAACCTGACTAGCATCCATGAGGATGCGGGTTCTATCCCTGGCCTCGCTCAGTGGGTTAAGGATCCGGCATTGCCTGGCTGTATGCTTGTAGAGTTGTTGACTACATAGTCGGACTGCAATTCCTCTATCAACTGCAATCTGGCAGCCTCTAAGTCTGCTGACTATGACTTTGGACTGGCCAAGCCTTGAAACACTCACTTTTCACCCACAATTTGCCTTTGATTCTTACCTCCTTCACTGACAAGTCTTACTGCACACTCATGACTTAATCTCCCAGGTATAGGGACCTGGCTGTCAAAACCAAAAATCTAGATTCATTCCACAACCTCCATTCAGGGTAGAAGGAACCCATTTAGAAACTGCCAATAGTACAATTTGAAGTGCATCAATTGTTAGGTCACAATGAACATGAGGCTTATCGGAGACTGAAGCAGCCTCACATAATTGGGCCAAATTGTGGTTTATTAAGATAGCTTTTATCATGGAGGCTCCTGTTCAGTGCACCTGTAGTTGAGGGTCTGTCAGTTTTTCCATTATAAGACCCTGTTTCAGAGGCTTGTAACTGCTGTGGAAATTCGCTGCTGCCTGAAGCTTAACACATTAGAGTGTTTGCAGCCTTTGGGTTTATTTTGAAAATAAGAATAAAATAAAAATGATGGGGTTATTTCATTGAGATATGTGGCTTCAGCTTGCTGGCCTATGAGGATGCTCTAACAGGCCAACCTTAGCCAGGCAGTGGACAGTGAGCTGACATGATGGATAGTAACATGCTAACATTTTCCTCATTGTCATTATGCTCCATCTTGTCAGTAATCTCCCTGTTAAAGAGCACGCGTTGACATGATGGACAATAATGGCCCCATTGCAGGTATCACTGCCCATCACAGAGTAACCCAAGTTTCAGAAGTTCCTGTACATCATACATAAATTGACTACATAATAGATTGTAGAATGTTTTTGATAGAGCAAAGATCCAATCAGACACCCCCTAATCATTTCCGTAGATGGCTCTAAGATTTGTAGGTATCATATTGCTGTCACTTTTGGGGGCTTGAATTTGTACAGACAGTAATGAAGTAACAATTTTCTCTTAAATTCATTGCTTGCAATTACGGAATGCAGCCAGCCACTGAACTGTGGTACTCTGGTTAGTGCCTTATGTTCCAGACTGTAGGTTTTCCCACAGGAGAGGATAGCAAAATAAATAATCAGCACATCTTTCAACACTTAACCCAAATCTGAAATAAATACTAGGCAAAACTATAGAGCAAGATATAAAGAAATGAGCAGATAAGTAAAACTTGGCACCTAATTAGCAATCACTAACTATTATCAACCACAATTTGACTTAACCTTGAGCCTTTCTGGGTCCTTTACTAAGAGGCTGCTCTAGCTCAGTAGCTCTAGAACTGAACATAGGCTCTGACATCAGCTGCTAAAGCTTACAAATTTCAAATCAACCATCCACTGACTTTTGACTATAGGTGAGTTCCTGAACCACTGAAAGTCTCTGGTCCTCTTTCCTCATCTGTAAAATTGGAATGATAACAATACCTACCTCCTAAGGTGTTAAGAGGATTAATTAGGAAAACATATGTCAAGAACTTAGAGCATCAGCGCCAACCCTCTTGGTATTGTTCCTCATCCGTTTAAAAAAAAAAAAAAGGATGCATATCTTAATATATGTATAAAATGTTTCTACACTTATAAATGAAATCATATACCACTAAACTAAAATACTATGCATGTTATAAAATATACATAAAAATAAAAATTTTTAATTATTGAAATAAACAATATTTCAAAAATATTTTCATCTGATTCATTAGTAATATAGAACACATTTTTGCATTCAGGAAAAATTATTACTATACTTAAATAACATTGTATATTATTATACTGAACTAATATTTTTATGAGAGCACTGTGATTAAAGTGATTCATTTCTTAGGAGTTCACATCGTGGCTCAGCAGAAACAAATCTGACTAGTATCCGTGAGGATGCGGGTTAGATCCCTGGCCTTGCTCAGTGGGTTAAGGATCTGTCATTTCCATGAGGTGTGGTGTAGGTCGAAGATGCAGCTCGGATCCTGCACTGCTGTGGCTGGGGTGTAAGCTAGGTGTTGCAGCTCTAATTCGACCCCTAGCCGGGGAACCTCCATCATGTGTGGCCCTAAAAAGCAAAAAAAAAAAAAAAAAAAAAAAAAAAAAAAAAAATTCATTTCTTTAAATTTTTGCTTTAATGCAGTGATGTAATTAATTTAGAAATTTATTTCTATTTTGTTTTTGTAACAGTTTAAAGTACACTTCATTAAAATGTGAACGTTGGAGTTCCCGTCATGGTGCAGTGGTTAATGAATCCAACTAGAAACCATGAGGTTGCGGGTTAGATCCCTGGCCTTGCTCAGTGGGTTAAGGATCTGGTGTTGCTGTGAGCTGTGGTGTAGGTTGCAGACGCCGCTCAGATCCGGAGTTGCTGTGGCTCTGGTGTAGGCTGGAGACTACAGCTCTGATTCGACCCCTAGCCTGGGAACCTCCATATGCCATGGGAAGCGGCCCTAGAAAAGGCAAAAAGACCAGAAAAAAAAAAAGTGAATGTGCAAATGAAAGACACAAATTTCTGGCTACACTTGTTAAAATTTGCAACCCTATACATCAGTTATGGAAAGATTTTTATTGAAATGCAATTACTAAATGTTCATCTTGTCTGGTTTCATTCAGTTATTTTGAAAATAATCAGAAATCTTTATTTTACTGAACAGATTCAAAACACTGAAACTCATTTGGAGGACTTATAAATAGAAAAGATTTATTTCTGGATTTGTTTCTAGATTTAAAAGTTTTGATAAGTAACAACATTTTCAGTTAAAAAAACTATAATGATAAAAACATTTCCAATATCCTTTTTTAAAAAATGTTTTTTTATATCAGATTTCTTTTCCAAAACACATATTTTATCTCTCATTGTTTAGTCAAATTTGTCTGCAGTGTACAGATGAGGTGTCCTGATTTTAAAAAGGAAAAAAAAAAACCCTCTAGATAGCATGTTATTGACAGACATCCACATTTTATCACAGAAAAAAAAAAAAAAAAACCCTAGCAAATTTAAGACATATTTTTTGCTTAAAAATGTGTAATTCATGATTAAGCACAAGAACAGTTTCAGGAAATAATTGAAGAATCTCTCTGTGGTACCAAGTATTTTCATAGTCACACCTATGTCATGAAAAAATATTATAAAAATTCTCCTCTTAAAGACAGCCTAACAGAGTGGGGAAAATATTTGCAAATCGTATATCTGACAAAGGGTTAATATCCAAAAGATATAAACAACTCATAGGACTCCATAGCAAAAATCCAAATAACCCAATTAATAAATGAGCAAAGGGCCTGAATAGACATTTCTCCAGAGAGGGTATAAGAAAGGCCAGCAGTAAAGAAAAGATGCTCAACATTGCTAGTCATTAGGCAAATACAAATTAAAACCACAGTAAGATATCATTCCATACCTGTCAAAATGGCCATCATCAAAAAGACAAGAGATTACAAATGCTGACATGGCTGTGGAGAAAAGGACTCTTGTGCACTGTTGGTGGGATTGTAAATTGCTACAACCAGTACCAACAGAAGACCCTTAAAAATTAAAAATAGAAACTACCATATGACACAGCAGTTCCACTTCTGGGAATATATCCAAAGGAAACAAAAACATAAACTCACAAAGATATCTGCACCCCCAGTACATAACAGCATTATTTAGAATAGCCAAGACACAGAAATAACCAACGTGTACAATGATGGCTGAATGGATAGAGTTATGAGACACACACACACACACACACGTGCGCGTGCACACACACACACAGTGGAATCTTATTCAACCATAGAAAAATGAGGAAATCCTACTATTTGCACAACATAGATGGACCTTGAAGGCATTATACTAAATAAAATAAATCAGACAGAGACAAATACTGTGTGATCTTACTTGTGTGTGGAATTAAAAAAAAAATTATAGAAAAAGAGATCAGACTTGTAGTTGCCAGGGGCAAAGGGTAAGGGAGGGGAAACTGGAGAAAGGGAGTCAAAAATTACAAATTACCAGTTTGTTTTTTTTTATTTTCCCACTGTACAGCAAGAGGGTCAGGTTATCCTTACATGTATACATTACAATTACATTTTTCCCCCACCCTTTCTTCTGTTGCAACATGAGTATCTAGACATAGTTCTCAATGCTATTCAAATTACCAGTTATAAAGGTAAGTCAGTACTAGGGATGTAATGTACCACAGGATGACTGTAGCTAACACTGCTACATGATGTATAGGAAAGCTGTTAAGAGAGTCAATCCTGAGAACTTTCATCACAAGAAGAAAATTTGCTTTCCTTTTTCTTCTTTCTCTCCTTTTTATTGTATCTATATGAGATGACTGATGTTAGCTGAAACTGTTGTGGTATTTTCACAGTAGATATAAATCAAACCATCATGCTATACACCTTAAACATATACCATGATATACGTCAATTATTTCTCAATACAACTGGAAAAAATTCTCTTTAAAGAATTCAGCCTTTAGGTCCACTTACCTTGGTTCTTGTAAATCAATGTCATGATAAACTAGAAAATGAACGTGTATGATGGGCCACTACCAAACCCTTGCAGAATTTCCATTTCTCTTTGGGACCCCTTAATAATCTAACCTGGCTTGAGAGAAGGTATTACCATAAATCCACATGTTAAATACCAATCGTGCTCATTTTTCTCTTTGTCACAATAAAAATAAATATAAATGGAAGTTCAGTGTTTTCTTCCCAAATCTCAGTGGGTGGTCTTGCTGATCCTTGGGATGTGCACCATCCACCTGGTCCTTGGGGGCTACTGGTTCTGCAGGGTGCTTCTGGACCACCATGAGTAGCCAATTGCCGGCAGCGTCTGTTACCTTTCTAATGTACCCCGATCTTATCCTGAAGAAGTGCTCTTGATCTGCAGAGGAAGTATCACACTCCTTGAAGGATCTGATGGAAGCTGTGCATTCTCCAAGTAAATCTCCTATACAGGTACCCCTGAAACTTTGTATACATCTTTCAGAAAGTCTATAACTGAACAGAGAGGACCTTACTTAGGACCTAATAAGCTTGCTAAAACATGTGAAACTTGGAGGGTTTTAGGATTGCTGGATATTAAATCCCTTGCAAGTCATCTAAAGCCTCCTGCCATTCCTATTATTTATCCATATAGACCCACAAGTCTAAATAAAAGGGTTCCCACTGTTCCTTTCTACTCCTCTCTTTTCTGCACAGAAACAGATCACACTGTCACTTGTTATTCACTGGAGAGCAGCATTGACAGGTGAATTTTTGCCTTGAATCAGATGATGGTTTCTTGGCTATTTGAAGAAGTGCCTCCAAGTTTGCCTAGCCCAACAGAGACCAGGTTTTGCTTAATTAAATTAAATGCAAAGTTCGTTTACTCTTTAATGAAAGGAGTACAAATCAGGTTCAGAAATGGCTTTCTAAAAGTCTACCTGCTATAAGATCAAGGTTCTGTTCAGTGAAAAATTTCATCCAAAGATTATACATGCATATGATAACTTTTCCATACAATATTTAAATTAAAAAGCATAAGAATTTCTATACGATATTTAAATTAAAAAGCGTAAGAATTTTAAGTAGAAAGTTGAAGTTGCAGAGGTTATAAAAAATGGCATTTGAAAAATCTTCCTAAATCTTGAATCTCTTTCTCATTTGTCCTATTGTCTCTTTGGAATAATTTCTTGCCCAACTTACATTTACCCTAAAATAAGGGATGGGTATGATAATTATGCTTAACTCTGTGTGTATACAGGTGTACTCACTGGTTGCTGGAAAATGGCATGTGTTTTTTGTATCTCTGTAAAATTACAAAATGTTTCTTGCATTCTGTCTTTCTTCTCTGGAATGTCTCCTGACCTTTCTACTTATGTAGAATGCCTTATATAGGTCATCAAAAGTCCCCCTGAAAAAGAAGAGAAACTAATCATCATTTCCCAATTCATTTCAGGACCAAATCCCAATGCTACACTGTGCATTTTTTAATGGAAGGGCATGTGAGTCCTCCTATATCAATACATGTGTAAGAGGGTTAATTGGTTTTTAAATACTCCTACTTTCCTCTTTACCTTTCCAAATGCAGGGTTTTTCTCAATCAATCAGACAACCATCTTCCTGGGGATAGATTAGAACACTTACTGGAGGAATGGAAAGGTAAAATCTAAGTAATATTCTGCTTTTGAAATTCAAAGTAAATCCAACTAATGCCTTACAAGTCAGAATGCTGTCTTGAGAGCAGCTTTTCTAAATTCCCTTATCTCCTGATGTCAGGTTAGCCTACTCCATGGCTCCATGGTAGTAAGAAACTATGACATAGCAGAAGTCAAAGTCAAAGCCCACCTTTTTTTCTAGCTCGGGGTGTTGTAGGAAGAGAAGGGGGAGATGAAGGGGAGAGGACCCAACCTCATCAACACAGATATATTTTCTATGCACATATGAGTTCCAGTGTGAGCTAAATTTGGCAACCCTGCTGTATGTGAAATGACATGTCACTTTCCCCAGCAGTGAAGACAGAGAAGCTGAGGTACGTGTATCAGTGCATCTCTGTGTTACAAGCGTTCAGAAAAATGCTTCAGCAGGTAGAGCAATTACTGATTTTGGAGACATATTACCAATTTGGAGATAGAAAAGCTAATCTCATGAGTGTAATTGACAGACCTAGAGTTTATTTCAATTTTGATTCTCATATAAACATGGAATTCTTGAGGTATCTCTTGGTTGATACCAAAATGCTTGAGTTTAAGTTCTACTTGTGTTACTGAGTCACTTGGGAAACTAAAGTGTTGTATTTGTCCACTGAGCCTGGACACCTGGACTCCTGCTCCCTCTCCTAGAAATTTTAGAAGCACATGAAAGCACATCAAGGGAGTACCATGAACTACCCCATGGCAGAGATCAAACCCATGGTTGTGGGCAAGGAGTTGAAGAGAGCCAAGGACAGGAGGGAAGAGACAGTCATGGTAACTGGTCCCCATGCCTTCTGTCCCTATCACTATTAAGATTCTGCAGCCTTTAACATTTTAGCATTAATTATTCATTAGAATTAGACATAGCCATGGAGTCGTTTTAATGAGCTTTAATGGCAAATAGCCAAAACATCAGGCCTCTCCTCTTGCATGTTACCTGAGGGGATTCTCTCCAGATCCTTCCTGTCCTCATCTGTAATAAAAATACTGTTAACCCTTAATACCTCTAGCAGAGCTGTCAATGGCCTGTGGATACCTTAAATGCTTCCCAGAGAGGCAAAGTGGGGGAAAAGAGAGATGCATGAGAAATGTGAAAGAAATCATCAGGTTTCTGTAGTAATGACTCTACAGTCAGAGTGGGAACAGCTTAGATATGTTCTCTGTTGGGAAGGAACATCATAAAATTAAAGACTGCATATAAAACCCTAGAAACCCAGCAAAGGTGAGGTCTCATTCGAGATTTATTTTCTAAACTTTCACAAATCAGAACTCTCCTTGTAAACTATTCACAGGTACAACTTGGTACACCTTTTCAAGAACAAGTGTATAAATAAACATAGGACACGGCCTCAATACTTGCTAAATGAATGAACTTCAGAAAAAAAAATCAAGGTGGCTTTTGTGGGAAGCTACAGAATTCCATCCATAATTGTTATAGGCTCTACTTTTTACAGCTCCACCTTCACTCCACCATATTCCAGATTATCAATTATCATTGAAAACACAGGATGTGCCTACCCTGTCCTTTCTTTGTCTTAGTCCCTTCTTAATAAAAGTGTAGAAGGTGGCAATCTAGGGGTACTTCCGCTGGCCTGTCAGGACTCTGTATAGAACATTTCCTATACAGATCTAGTTGGTCCCCCAGAGTTTAAATAAATTTGAATTCTTCTTCAAATACTCAGATTACTTTCTGAAAATGACTGAGGCAATGGGGAGAACTAGAGCAACTGCCTGTTTGATTGTATTTTGGCCAGATTACTAGGGAGAGCTCAGCAGAAACAGACATGGGAAGCCTGAGGTCTAGAAGCTCTTTTTCTATCTTGGTTTGACTGGTGTCCTGGCAGAGAGCAAGTCACCAGAAGTTTCTGCTACAACTCTGTGGACAGAAATGAGGAAGATAACAATTTAAAAATAACTCTTGCTTTCCCAGGGTCAGCCTAGCATGCGCAAATAGAACTTTGAGGGCCAGGCAGAGGGCTAAAGAGATAGATACTCTTCCAGTTGCCAGATGTCTGGCTATATAACTTTTTGGCACTTAATGCAACATAGAGGCAGATCTATGGATTGGATCTATAAACATTACAGTTACCATCTGACAACTGTTCAGTGGCCTCCATCCAGTTTCTAGTGGACAGGTGTTAGAATCGCAAAAAAAAAAAAAAAAAAAAAAAAAACACACACAAAACCCACCCTCACAATTGGAGCCACTAATTGATATGCCTGTTGGAAGGGCCAGAAACAAAGCCAAGAACTGAATGGGCATGAAGGCAGAAATGTTTCCCCTTCCTGGTGGTCCCTCCTGTCTAAATTGGAGGCGTTTGGGGAGAGTTTTGCATGGCTGCTGTGTAGGTCTGTGATTAGATGGCATCAGTTCTTCCTACTTTGAATCTGAGGCATTTCCCAAGCCCTTAATTAACTTTTAAAAATATTAAAGACTACAGAGCTCCTTTTTTTTTCCTACTCAGTTCAGCTTTCACAGTTTCTGCGGTGGCTTGATTTACTTGCAGGCTTACGATATACAATTTAGGTTTTGTCTGCAACTCAGAATAGAGGCTTAATGAACTGTCGTTGATGTTTCTCTAACATTGGCATAAAGGCAGTTCTAGCTATGAAGATCCACCAGATTCTGGGCATCCCTGAGGACATTTCTGCTCCTTCACACACCAGAGATAGAAGGCTGATACTAGTGGGCCATAGGTAGGATTTGAGGGCACTCATGAATGTGCCATACATTTAATGGTACATGAACACATTCAAATTTGTAAAACTCTCTGTTTGCCCTTAGAAGAGCTTCTGAAAATGGAGGATTATTTATTTCATCTGATAATTTGTGCTGCATTTACTAACAGAGCTTTGAAGAACAAAGCAACATCATCATTCTTTGAAATACAGGTCCTAAAGGAGTCATTTTCAGTTATTTAATACATTTCTTCCTTCAAAAGTTTCTAACTTAGTGTGCCTCTGACTCACAGTCAATAACATATCTAATGCTGATAGTAGCATTGGCATGAGAACACTTTTCACTTTGGTGGGGTTCCTGTTAGTTCCAACAATTTTGAAGGTGATATTAATAGTGGAAAATGAGAGAGAAAGAATTCCCTGTTAATTCTTTTTTTTTTTTTTAAGGGCCACACCTATGGAATATGGAGGTTCCCAGGCTAGGGGTCAAATAGGACCTACAGCTGCCAGCCTACACCACAGCCACAGCAACGGGGGATCTGAGCCACGTCTGCAATCTACACCACAGATCATGGCAATGCTAGATCCTTAACCCACTGAGCAAAGCCAGGGATCGAACCTGATAGCTCATGGTTACTAGTCAGATTCATTTCTGCTGTGCCACAACGGGACCTCCCCCTGTTAAGTTTTTTTGATAAGAGATATATTCCATAGTGAAGTTTGCATAATGCTTGAATTGGCCAGTGCTGAACCATGGATCCAGAGGGCTCTCTGTAAGTTATCTGCAGACTGCTGGGAGCTTTGGCACACCTAACCTCCTCCTTGTGCAATGATCAATTGTAATTTGTCATCGACTTTCAGTTTTGGATGTAGTAGAATTTTTTCCTTCTTTCTAGAAACTAGTAATTTAAATTACTGACAATAGTAATTTTTTTTTTTTTTTGTGAAGAAAGTACATCAGAGAACTGTCTCAGTAATCTGGAAGCATTTCTAAATGCTTGAGTAACTACTAATGTATCTTTTTATACAGAAGTTAATAAACTGACCAGTCACATCTGCCAAACTACCAATCCAAGTAAATTTTATACTTTACCAGACTGACAGATAGGACAGTTGATTTTAACCAGTTACCCCCCTGGAAGCTGTTGGGTTAGTTATGAGCAGAGGTTTAGCTCAAGAGTCAGACCATGTGCTGAAGCCCTTCTTCTTTATGTCATTGCTTCTTTCCATGCTAACCACAGATTCCAAGGGCTGGAGAGGAAAGTGATGTGAGGGGATGAGTCCTCAGCACTAATGGTACCCTGGCAGCATATCTCTAAGGCAGATGCTTATCCAAATGCAGTACTATAAATATATGTATACATGTATATATGTAGAAATGTAAATAGTATATGTATATAAATACATGTATTCTCCATATAGATATAATAATACACATATTATATATATACATATATATATATAAGAATGATGACATTTACACCATTTGAATGATGATAAAATTCACTATTTTATTTTTTTCTTTTTACAGCTGCACCTGTGGCATAAGGAAGTTCCTGAGGCTGGGCTTCAAATCAGAGCTGCAGCTGTCAGCCCACACCACAGTCACACATCCATGATCTACGCCACAGTTTGTGGCAGTACTGGATCCTTAAGCCACTGAGCAAGACCAGGGATTGAACCTGCATCCTCATAGACACTGTATCAGGCTCTTAACTTGCTGAGCCAAGATGCAAACTCCTACAGGCCACATTTTTAAAATCCAAAATGGAGAACTTTGTCTAGATACTCATGTTGCAACAGAACAAAGGGTGGGGGAAAAAATGTAATTGTAATGTATACATGTAAGGATAACTTGATCCCCTTGCTGTACAGTGGGAAAATAAAATAAAAAATAAATACAAATAAAAATAAAAAAATAAAAATCCAAAATGGGAGTTCCCGTCGTGGCTTAGCAGTTAGCGAACCTGACTGGCATCCATAAGGATGCAGGTTCAATCCCTGGCCTCGCTCAGTGGGTTAAGGATCCGGTATCGTGGTGAGCTGTGGTGTAGGTTGCAGACAAGGCTTGGATCCCACATTGCTGTGGCTCTGGGTAGGCCTGTGGCTACAGTTCCAATTGGACCCCTCGCCTGGAAACCTCTATATGCCTCAGATGCGGCACTAAAACACGAAAAGACCAAAAAAAAAAAAAAAAAAAGAAAAAAGAAAAGAAAAGAAAAAAATCCAAAATGAAGTAGCTTTATTGAGTTTCAAGAAGTATATTTTTAAATTATTTTTTTGTTATAGAAAATATCAAAATATACAAGGAGAATAATAACATAAGGAACCTCCCATTTACTTATTCTTCCCCTAGCTTCTACGTTTATCAACTCCTGCCTAATACTGTTTTATTTGTACCCCAGCACTGCTCTCGCCCTCCCAGATTATATTGAAGCAAATTTCAAACATCCCATCATTTCATCTGAAAATATTTCTGTATGTAACTCTAAAAAAAATGAACTCATTAAAGGGAATCCTGCGAAACCATGGTCACACTTGTAAAAATTGACAACAATCCTTTAATATTACCTAATTTCCAGCCCCCGGTCATCTTGCCCCAGCTATGTTGTAAATGTTCTTTTTAATTTTGCTGCTTTGAATTAGTACCAAGATAAGGCCCACTCATTGCCAGAGTTTGATTTGCCTTTCTTACTTTTAGGTTCGTATTCTACCTTTCCCTTTTTCTTTCTAACAGTTATTGTTGTTGGAGAAGAAATTGTGTTTTGCCTGTAGATTTCACACTACTATTTCCCATTTTGCTACTGTCATTTGACATGTATTTCCTATAAACTGATAGATCTGAGGCTTGATCCGATCCAAGATTGACTTTGGTGGCAAAGCTACTCACTGGGTGGTGTGGTATACCTCCCCTAGGAGGGGTACAGGATCTGGTGTCTCTCTTCGTGTGATGTTAGCAGCCACCAGTGACACCCTCTGAGGTCCTTTCAGATCTAATTCATCTAATTCATGAGGGGTGCAAAATGGACCTATTTTACTGCTTCATTCCTTGTTCACTCAGCTGATGGAAGACTTCATAAAGAGGCCCTTCCCCTCATCCACTACCAAGTTATGCTCAAGTATAGCTCATATGCTAGAGGAAGGATTCGTGCTGGATTCTTTCCCTTTATTTCCCAGTTTTCACTGTGAATCACAACTGTCAGTGACATCAACAGAACCAGTTACTTGCTGAATCTTACCGGTCTCAGAATGACAGAACAAGCATGACCACCAATATTTTTGGGGGGTGGGGTGGGGGTGCAGTTCTTTGTCTTTATTGTTTATTCAAATAAAGATGTACAATAAAATATATTTTAATGTCACATGGATACTTCTCCATATGTTTATGCCACCAACTGGATATATATATTTAGGTTTATTTAACTTATTTTTCTTTTACTTTTTAGGATTTTGTTTTATTTTTATTTTACTTTATTTATCTTTTTAGGGCCGCACCTGTGGCATATGGAGGTTCCCAGGCTAGGGGTCAAATCAGAGCTGTAGCCTCCGGCCTATACCGCAGCCACAGCAACGCCAGAACCTTAACCCACTAGCAGGGCCAGGTATCAAACCTGTATCCTCATGGATACTAGTCAGATTCATTTCTACTGAGCCACAATGAGAACTCCTATGTTTTTTTTTAATTTAACTTCATTACATAAAATATTGATAAGATTCCTAAATCAAGTGTGTAAGCTGTATTAGGAGAACTCTAGCTACTGTCCCTAACCCTTCCATGTCATTCACTCCCTCTCCTTAGGTAGCAATGTTATGGTTTATGTTTATATTATTTATGTCAAAGAGAAAATACATATATAGGAAGATAGATAAGCTTTTGCAACTCCCCTTCTTAGATAAAAGATCGTAAACTATACTCTTTATCTTCTATTTTTCACCTAACACTGTATCACGGAGGCAACTCCATAGTTGGATATGAATATACTTCCATTCCATTTTATAGCTACATAATACTTCATTATGTAGCTGTTCCACAAGTCACTCAGCCAGTTCCCTATTAATTGCATTGGAGTTGCTTCCAGTTTTTGTTCTCTCTAAACTACAATTTCTAGCTTTGTAACTATATCTTAATGTTTTTGCCAATGTATCCTTAAGATAGATTCTTAGAAATAGGATTGATGGGTCAAGGGGTAAATGCATATGTAATTTTGCTAAACATTTCCAAGTTCTCCTTCACATGGATTGAATAACTTTTTAAATTCCTTCCAGCAATATTTGAGCATGGTTTTTCTCCCCACAGCCTTGCTAACAGTGTTGGTTGTCTAGCTTGGACTTTATCCAATCTGATAGTGGAGAAATAGCATCTGGGTGTGGTTTTATTTTGCATTTATTTTATTAGTAGTAAAATTGAATATATTTTTCTATGTTTAAGAGCCACTAGCCTTTCTTCTTCTGCATACTGTTTGTTCATATCTCTAGCTATTTTGAGATTGCTGCCTTTCTATGTTATATTTTTAGAAGCTCTTTGTATGTCAGAGATATTACTAGAAATAATATTTTTTTGTAAATAAGTGAAAATTACTTTTCCAATATCAATTGTCTTTTTCCTTAATCTGTTGTATATGTTCATGTTTATGTGAAAATATTTTATCTTATTTTATACCACCAAATATACCTCTTTTTGGGGGGTTGGGAGTCCTATTGATTCTGGATGGAGTCTTAGGAAGAGTCTCTCTGCTTCCAGGTTGTAGAGGAGTTCACTTGCATTTTCTTTTTGTACTCTGTGATTCAATTACTTGGCATTTAAATCTCTATTCATTTGGAATGTATGCTGGCATATACTGTGAGGGGTGGACCTAATTTCATCATTTCCACATGGCTATCCAGTTATCCCATTATTGCTTCTTAAATAGTTCAACTTTTCCTTTGTGATTCAAAATGCTACCTTTTCTGTATGACAGTATATGTACTTCCTGTATTTATTTGCTATAAATTTCACATGTGGGTGGGTTCATTTCCAGATCTTCCCATCCTCTCATTGCCATTCCCAATATAAAAATGTTTTAGTCCTGGAGGTCTTCTTGTACATTTTAATATCTGCTATACCCAACCTCCTCCTCATTCCTCTTTTTTCCTCACTTCCTTTCTTCCTGCCTGCCTGCCTCTTCCTTCCTCCCTCCCTCCTTCCTTCCTTCCTTTCTTCCTTCCTTTCCTTCTTTTCTTTCCTTTTCTTTCTTTTCTTTCTTTCCTTTGTTTTTCTTTCTTTCTTTTCTTTCTTTTCTTTCCTTGGCTGCAGCATGTGGAAGTTCCTGGGCAGAGATTAAACTCACACCACAGCAGCTACCTAAACCATTGCACTGACAACACTGGACCCTTAAACTGATATGCCACCAATACCCCCAGTTCTTCTTTTTTATAGTATTCCTGGTTATTCTTGCTTGTATTTTTATCCCAAATGGATTTGATGAGCAACTTGCTTATATCCATGAAAAAAACATGATAATGTTCTTGTTAATGCTTTAAATTATTTATTAGGAAGAACTTACAGCTTTATGATGTTGAGTCTTTTTATTTAAATACATGGTGTGTCTTTTCACTTGTTCAAGTTTATTTAGTTTCTTATAAGAACATCATATGATTTTTATAATTTTGGTTTTGGACATATCCTGCTAATTTACACCCAGATATTTTATTTTCCTTTTTGCCATTGTAAGTGGGATCTTCTCTTGCATCTTGTGCTTTTTGTCTGTATGTGTAAAAGCTATTGGTTTATTATGTTAATTTTATAAACTATTATGTTTATAATTTTATAACCTAAATCTTCTTATTGTTTGTAGTGGTGCTTCATTGACTTTTCCATTTTTACTGTGGTAAATAATCTTATTATTTGCAACTAAAGATAATTTTACCTCTTTCTTTTCAGTTCTTATGCTTCTTATTTCTTTCTCTTGTCTAACTGCATCAGCCAATGCCTCCAATGGTGTTAAATAGAGGAGTGCATTCTCATCTCTCTTTCCTCCATCCATGTCTATGTCTATATTTATCTGTCCTCTAGTGTTTTGTAACTTGGTTACTTACATTTAAACCTCTGATCCATTGAGATTTATTCTGGCTTATGCTATGAAGAATTTGAAGTTTCTTTGTCCATACGGCTTTCCAGTTTAGCCAGTGTGGCAGATTTTAAATCATTTTGTCATGTTAATGAAGTTAGAAAGGCATAGTCTTACCTTTAGATACGATTATCATGTTTTTGTATGGCCCCATTAGCACAGTGAGCCCAGGAGATGGGGTCAAGAAGCATCTCCTCCACACCGCCCTTCTCTCACACACTCCTTCTCAGGCTGTTGTGGTGCCCCCTACACACTGCAGCCTCTGCTGTAATCAGCTACCAGGTCCCAGGTCTTGGACTCACAGTTCTGGATGAACAAGTTAGTGAGTCGCTTGGCTTCATTCAGGCCAGCTTCCCAAGTTGAGGTGGTTGGGCTCCTAGAGAGAAGAAAATGGCAGGCAGAGATCACTGGTCCTCATCCCTAGAATGGCTCCAGTTGATAAAAACTGGGTTGCAGAGTGCATGCTATGGGATGAGATAAAGTAAGAAGGTTTTTTTTTTCTTAACATATAATTATCTATCCAATATCTGCCATTTTTCCTCTTGGTCCTTGAAGCCTAAAACATTCATTCTGGCTCTAACAGAAAAACTTCACCAATACCTGTTGTAGATTATATAACATAATGAATAAAAAAACAAGCAAGCTTATGTGAATAACAACTGCATTTATTCATCAATATTCCTTTCCATCATTTAGTCCATGATTATAAAGATCTGTTCTTATTTGCCTTCTTCCTTTCATGTTCATCACTAGTGCATAAACTCCTTGAGGATGGAAATCTCTTCTTACTCAGTTTTTTTTAAATTTTCTCATAGGAAAATGCACATTATCATATTAGGAGCTTAAATACATTTGTTGGATTAAATTGACTTGAATTTTCATAAAACTACCCAGTTGAATGTATTGTAGAATATTTGTTTTCTCTGTGTCCACAGTCAGTTGTCCTTCTTCCTTTTTCTCACTCACTGTTTGTTATTGCTTTCCCTTATAACAGAAAGTCTCTCTCCTGTTGACCTCAAATGAGAGCCATCCCAGGCACTGCCATTGTCACCTCTTATTGATTAAGTGCTTATATCTCTAATGCCTTGCTCAGTCCCCTGCTTCCACATCCCTCCTCTCCTCACCTTATAATTATTTTACACCCACCCGCAGACTCAGTTGCTTTATAACCTACCTTTAATCCTTATTTTTAGAAAGATATTTTTATGAATTATAAACATAGAAAAATGTAAATATAACACAAATATCTTCTTTTTAATTAAAGAGTGATCTATCTTTATAATAAATGAATTTCTATGTCAAAAGAAAAGTATATTATTATTTTTGTACTTGAACACCAAAATAATTTTCTAATAATACTTCAAGTATATTAACATTTATACAAATTACTCAAAACTTCTTGTTAGAGGTCAGAACACTGTTGATGCAAGTGTCATTCACAGCTTCCTAATTTGTTGAATTTCTGTAATATGTTATGAGTTCTGAGGAGAATTTAACTTGCAGTGTGAGGCTGAGAAATGTTTTCCAGGTTATTACAGCAACTCTGTTGGTTCAGAAACTGGACATGAACCCAAGAAGAGCACTCCTTAAAGCAGTCGGGGCATCCGAATTATCCTGCTAATCTTTACTGAAGATGCATGTGTTCACCCCTCCTCTTTGCCCAGAGGGAGCACCTGACTTCTCAGGCTTGTTCTTGAATACTTCTTTGGGCTGCTTTGTGATGCTGACAGCTGTGGTCCAGAGCAAAAACTTGGAGTCCAAAGACCCTGGGTTAAAATCTGGGCTGGGTTTTGCATATGCTAATAATATTCTCATCTCTGGTGGCTGGTGGAGGTTTACATTTTTTCTTGCTGAAAAGCCCTGCATACAATGATAGTTCACAGTGGGCATTTAATAAATATCAGCTTCTCCCACCACCCAATTCCCAGCCTCCCAACCTGCCTTTTGTGGTGGTGAACTTCCCTAACTCTTCTATAAGTTCAACAGGATACCCTACCAATTCCCACCTACCACCCCCCACTACCACACACACAAAAAAAGGCAAAAATCAACTTTTTAAGAAGGCTTTGACACTTGTCAATCACATGTTGCTCACGTGGGTCTAGGAACCATTTGCTGGAGTAATTAGGTGCTGTTCCATCTGAGAGGCTGTGCGACTGAGTGCTGGAGAGACCTTGGAGATGATCTGCTGTAACCCGCTCATTTTGCACACGAGGCCCAGAGAGGCCATGCGGATTGCCAAGGTCATAGAGTTAATTATGGCAGAACAGGGGCTGCTTTCCAGGTTTCCGCCTTCCTGGTGCAGTGCTATTCTACCACACAATGCTGTAGTTTCTCCTGATTTAGCAGTTCTCCCTCTGGGTAATGGAAGCCTGGAAGCAAATGTCTAAATGTGGTACATTATCTAAAATTAAATTTGCACAATCACAGCCCATTCAATTCAAGAAACTCTGAACTTTAATTCACTTGAGTCATACTTTCGCAGACAAGAATTTTGGCCAAGATGAATTCTCAGTTCTGAAGACAAGTGAGACATGTAGATGTGGCTTAGGATCTCCTCTCTAAAAAGAAACCAGTAAGGAGTTCCTGCTGTGGTGCAGTAGATTAAGGACCTAGCATTGTCTCTGTAGTGGCTCTGGTCACTACTGAGGAGTGGGTTTGATCTCTGGTGGGCAGAGTGGGTTAATGATCTGGCCTTGTGTAGCTGCAGCATAGGTCACAGCTACAGCTTGGATTCGATCCTTGGCCTGGGAACACTCATGTGCTGAGGGTGCAGCCAAAACAAAGAAGAGGCCAGTGAGACAAGTGCCACTCCAGTGAAACAATCAAATCTGGCTGGTATACCCGTTCCTTTAGTGGAAGGTCCTATGTTTTCAGTACTATTATTAACCTGATAAACCTAAGCCAACATACCCATTGATGGTTGTACAAACATATGTTATACTTTGGGGTTTTGTCCTTCTTTGATGATAGAGTTTAGACTCTATATTAGCCATTTACAAATTTTTTTTTTTTGTCTTTTTGTCTTTTTGCCTTTTCTAGTGCTGCTCCCGCGGCATATGGAGGTTCCCAGGCCAGGGGTCTAATCAGAGGTGTAGCTGCCGACCTACACCATAGCTCACGGCAACACCGGATCCTTAACCCACTGACCAAGGCCAGGGATCGAACCTGCAACCTCATGGTTCCTAGTCAGATTCGCCAACCACTGCACCACAACAGAAACTCCGCCATTTACAAAATTTTTGAATTAGATATTTTGTCCTCCAAACCTTATACTGGACTTTATAGGCATGAAGACTGTTAGGATGCAATATTTGAAAATACTTTCATGATTTTCTCTGCCATTTACAAAATGGTCAGTAGGTAATACTTATTTTTTGACCCTCATATATTTTTTATAACAAATGCTGCCTTTTATTTGCAGTAGCCATTGTCTTCATTTTTTTTTTCTTTTTTGACCACACCTGTGGCATGCAGAAGTTCCTAGGCCCAGGGTTCAAACACAAGCCACAGCAGTGACAGCACTGAGTCCTTAACCACTAGACCATCAGGGAACTGCAGCTAGTTCGTTTTTTAAAAATTCCATTTGTTTAAGTTAAAAAAAAAGTTCACTCATTTGTCTCACTTCCTACTCCCCTTGTAATCACCAGTCTGTTCTCTGTAATTATGAGCTTGGCTTTTGGTTTGGTTTTGTTTAGATTCCATATGTAAGAGCGATCATATGGCATCTTTCTTTCTCTGTCTGACTTATTTCACTTAGCATAGTGCCTTCACGTTCCATCCATGTTGTTGCAAATGGTAAGATTTCACTCTTTTTATGGCTTAATAGTATTCCATTAGATAGATAGATAGATAGATAGATAGATAGACAGACAGATGAGAGAGAGAGAGAGAGAGACCAAAATTTCTTTATCCATTCATCCATCGCTGAATATAGGCTCTTTCCATTTCCATTCCTGGGCTATTTTAAATAATGCTGCAATGAACACTAGGATGAATGAATGAAGTTAGTATTTTCATTTTCTTTGGATAAATGCCCAGAAGAGGAATTGCTGGGATAGTATGGTAGTTCATTTTTAATTTTTTGGAGGACCTCCATAGGTCTTCCACAATTTATACACCAATTTACACTTTCTTCAGTAGTGCAAAACAGCTCCCTTTTCTCCATCCTTGCCAACACATTTTATTTCTTGTCTTTTTTAAAATAGCTATTCTAACAGATATGCGATATGAGGTGGTTTTGATTTGCATTTCCCTGATATTAATGATGGTGAGCATCTTTTCATGTACCTTTTAGCCACTTGTATGTTGTCTTTGGAAAAATGTCTATTCAGACTTTCTATCCTTTTTAAAATCAAATTTTCTTTGATATTGAGTTATGAGGGTTTTCTTTGTTTTTGCTTTTGTTTTTGTTTTTGTTTTTTTGTCTTTTTCTAGGGCCGTACCCGTAGTATATGGAGGTTCCCATGCTAGGGGTCTAATCAGAGCTGTAGCCGCGGACCTACACCACAGTCACAGCAATGCCGGATCCAAGCTGTGTCTGTGACCTACACCACAGCTCACGGCAACGCTGGATCCTTAACCCAGTGAGTAAGGCCAGGGATCGAACCCGAAACCTCCTGACTCCTAGTAGGATTTGTTAACCACTGAGCCATGATGGGAACTCTTTGAGGTATGAGTTTTTATATATTTTGGATATTAATCCCTTATCATATATATGATTTGAAATTACTTTCTCCCAACTTCTAAATAGTAGATAGCCTTTCATTCTATTGCTTGTTTCCTTTCCTGTGCAGAAGCTTTTTAGTTTAATGTAGTCCCACTTGTTTAATTTTGCTCTTGTTGCTTTTGCTTTTAGTGATTTTTCAACAAATTATTGCCAACACTATGCCAAGGGGCTTACCACCTTGTTTTCTTTTATGAGTCTTATCATTTTTGGTCTTATGTTTAAGGCTTTAATCCATTTTGAGTTAGTTTTTGTTTATGAAGTAAGATAGTGGTCCAGTTTCATTCTTTTGCATGTAGCTGTGTCAATTTTCCCAATATTATTTATTGAAGAGACTTTCTTTTCCCCATTGTATATTATTGGCCATTTGTCATAAATTAACTTACCATATATGTGAGAGTTTGCTCCTGGGCTCTATTCTGTTCTATTGATCTATGTGTCTGGTTTTTATGTAAATACCATACTGTTCTAATTACTATGGCTTTGTAATATAGTTGGAAATTAGGGATAGTAGTGCTTCCAAGCCTTGTTCTTCTCACTTAAGATAACTTTGACTATTGAGTGTCTTTTGTGGTTCCATACAAATTCTAGGGTTGTTTGCTCTATTTCTGTGTAAAATACACCTGGAATATTGATAGGGATTGCATTGAATATGTATATTGCTTTGGATAATAGGGACATTTTAACAGTATTAATTCTTCAAATCCATGAACATGGAGTATCTTTCCATTTATTTGTGTCTTCATCAATTTCATTCATGTCTTGTTTTCAATATACATAACTTTCACCTTCTTGGTTAAATTTATTCCTAAGTGATTTTTTTGGAATTCAGTTGCAAATAGGATTGTTTCCATAATTTCTCTTTCTGATAATTTGTTACTAGTGTAAAAACACAGTCGATTTTTGTGTGTTGATTTTGTATCTTGCAACTTAACTGAGTTTATGTATTAGTTCAGACAGGTTCCTGGGTGTTTGCTTGTTTGTTTGTTTGTTTTGATGGAGCCTTTAGGGTTTTCTTATATAATACCATGTCATCTGCAAATAGTAAGAGTTTTACTTCCCTGATCTTAGGGGAAAATCTTTCAACTTTTTTCTGTAGTGTATGACATTAGCTGTAGGCTTATAAAACAGTCTTTATTATGTTGAAGTATAGTCTCTCTATACTCACTTTGTTGAGGGTTTTTATCATAAATGGATGCTGATCTTTGTCAAATGCTTTTTCTGAATCTATTAGATGATCTTGTTTTATTCTTTAATTTATTAATGCAGTGTATCACATTGACTGATTTGTATATGTTGAACCATACTTGGATCCCTGGAATAACTTGATCATAGTGTATGATCCTTTGTGTATTGTTGAATTCAGTTTGCTAATATTTTGTTGAGGAATTTTTCCATTGATGTTCATTAGGGATATTGGCCTATAATTTTCTTTCTGTGGTATCCTTATCTAGTTTTAATATCAGTGTAATGCTGTACTCATAAAATGTCTTTGAAAGCATTCCCCCTTCTGTTTTTTTGTAAAAATTTGAGAAATATGCTATTCTCATATATTTTTCTGTGTACTTTAATTTTAATCTTGAAATATTTCTTTTCATAATTTCATATCAGGATCTTTTGAGGAATCTCCAAAGCACTGTAACATTTTAATTTGGAGATGAATAATTCAAGTTATTTTAATAAACTGACAAGTCCTTTGTGAGGTCTTTAATCAAGATGAAATAGGCAAAAGTATATATTTCTGGAGTTCCCATCATGGCAGTGGAAACAAATCTGACTAGGAACCATGAGGTTGTGAGTTCGATCCCTGGCCTCACTCACTGGGTTAAAGATCCAGTGTTGCCATGAGCTGTGGTGTAGGTCACAGACGTGTGGCTTGGATCTGATGTTGCTGTGGCCGTGGCATAAGCTGGGAGCTGTATCTCCAATTCGACCCCTAGCCTGGAAACCTCCATATGCTGTGGGTACGACCCTAAAAGGAAAAAAAAAAAAAGTATGTATTTCCAACAGTTACCTTAGAAAGTGGGTTGAATCTGACCACATCTGCATACTTATCCATAAAGAAACTTTCTGTGGAGAACACAAGTTTTTGCATATATGTGGAACTTTCTCACATTTCATATAGCAAGCAGTAAGAAGGTAGCCTGGATCCAGATTGAATTTCAGTTTTGTTTTATTAGGAAAGCAGGAATATTGACTACTTGTATTAAAATGACCCCCATGCAGATTCAAGTAAATCTCTATAACTGCTAAGTTTACACCAGTGTAACTGAAGGTTAAATCACTATAAAGGACAAAAATCATAGCCATTGACAACCACATGGAACAGTGCTTAGAGCAAGATGTGCAAATGTTTGAAATGTGGTGAGCCAAGTTCTTCTTCTCTGCTCTTCTAACATGTTGGGTGTATTCTTGTGGCTGAACCATGACTCTTCCCAAGGAGGTAATACCAAAGTCACAAAGAAGGCAAGAATCATATTTGGTATAATGTGTAGACACTTGTTTTGTAGTGTACCCAATTTTCTGCTGCATTTCATTCAAGTATCTCATTTATCTCTTTGATACTGTTTGTACTATCTGGAATTGATGATTCATTTGACCTAATTCAGCATCCTTTCTATAACATCTGCAAGCTATTCACATGAAAATGTGGATTTCAAGGAAGGCTGATAAGAGTGTAAAACATTGTGGGTGAAGACAGATTTTGCATGAGGTGCCTAGCTGGAAAGATATAGGAGACTAGAACTTATGTTCTTGACACACAAAAAAGTAGTGAGTGGGGAAAATGTCAGAAGGGAAGATCATAGATCTCTAAAGTCAGTTTAGAGATGAAAGAGTTGCTATGACCATTCTCACAAGAATTGATTGGGGCAACTTGTGGATTGCAGCTGGATGTGGATTGCACATGTGATGGTAGGGCAACATTTATGATGATGAGAGATGGGTAGCATTGGTTCCATTCAATTTTTAGAAATTGCTCATCTCTTGTTTTTGTCCTTCTTGCCAGCATATTCCAATTGGTGGCTCCTAGCACTGTTTCTGAAAGGATGGTCCATGGATCACCTGCCGCAGAAACACCTGAGCAGTTGTTTAAAATGAAAATGCAGAGTTCCCATTGTGGCTCAGCAGGTTAATAACCCAGCTAGTATCCATGAGAATGTGGGTTTGATCCCTGGCCCTGCTCAGTGGCTTAAGGATCCAGTGTTTCCGCAAGCCATGGCATAGTTGCAGATGCGGCTCCGATCTGGCATTGCTGTGGATGTGTAAGCCAGTGGCTATGGCTCCAATTCGACTCTTAGCCTGGGAACTTACATATCCCACAGGTGCGGCCCTAAAAAGACAATAAATAAATAAATAAATAAATAAATAAATAAATAAATTAAATGAAGATACTTGGGTCCTACTCCAGACCTCCTGAATCAAAATCTCTGGGGATGGACCATAGCTTCTGCATCTTAATCAAATTTCCCAAATACACATTTACAATCTGAGAATTATGGGAGCTGTTCATTTGATGTGTCGGATAATTTTTCCTTATTACAATATCTACTAACATTTGTATTGCAATTCTACTTTACAAATCACATTTACCTATATTATCTCATTTTATCTGCAAATAATCCCATGGTATATTATTTTCATTTTACTTATAAGTAAATTAAGGCTCAAAACTTGTAAGTGACTTTGTCAGCAGCCCATATACAAGTAGTGGCCCTGGGACTTGAAGCTGAGCCTGTGTGCTTATCTAGAAAAGTAAAGCGTCACCAGGTGAATGCGCAGGCCTTCATTCAGGTCTTAGGGTTGGAGTTTACCATAATGGAAGGCCAAGGATATAGGAAAAAAATAAACAGTCTCAGGAGCACAGGTCTTGGAAGTTCAAACCTATAAACCTTTAAAGCAATGGGAAGTATTACTCCTATGAGGCTTACAGTGGTTCTTTTTCCATCAAAGTGAATTAAATGGTGACACCACAAACTGATGCAAATTCAGTCCAGTCATCTGTCCAGCCTTTCAGGGGCCACTATTCAGTAATAGGAACTATCCTTTAATTTTGTTTAATCTTTTTTCTCTTTTGTTTCTGATGTTTTCCTTTGGGCCATTTTGTGGCTTATTTATACTTCCAACCTGCTCTGTGTTAAGAGAGGGGTGAGAAAGGAAATAAAACTGAATGAATATTGGTGCTTGTTAGAAGCTTGGTGAAAAAGCAGTTGCAACTATCACTTTATATCAGGTCTTAGAATTATTTGTATGTTTCAATTAGCCATGTTGTCTACATCCCCTGTATCCCAGATAAGGATTGTATACCTTATTGACATCACCTGTTAACAAGTGTATTGCTACTTGTTCAGTGCAATTGACTGTGGCAATTCATGAATTTTTTTTTAGACAAACACAGCATGAATTATCTCAGACCAAGTCTCAGTTATTCAAGGGTTAATGATCCAATGTGCGAGTTTTACAAGCACTTTGCTTCTTCCCTGTCTCCCTCCTGCTCTCTGGCTTTAGGTCATTTGGTTGCTTATTAGCATCTCCACCAGAGAATATTTAAGTTAAATTAAACTCAGACTAATCTTTTTCACCATAGTGGTGGCTTTCAATATAAGCTGGAACAAGAGAAGGAGGTCCAAAAATATAATATTTTTCTGGTTTTTTTTTTAATTTAAATTTCATTTCCTCCGTTAACACCAAAAATTAGATTTCGCTTTAGCTCTTTTATAGAAATAGGGTATTCAGGTCTTGTCATTTTCAAAATTCTCTCCTTGAGCTGCTGGGGAAATTGGACAAAAATGCTTCAGTTCTTTGAAAAAGTGTACCATACAAAATTCACTGATAGACCAAAGGGTTTAGAAAAACAACTCAAAATTGTCCAATAATGTCCGAGTAATTTAGCCTGGTGTGAAAGTCAGGAATTAGCACCTTGAATGGATGAATTCGAGTTTCATCTTCTTTCCTTCTTTCTACCCACCTTCTGTCGAGGTGCTAATGAACAGCGAAATGGCCAAAAGGTAGGCAGTAGCAGGGAAGAAGGAAAAGCATGGTGATTACCCTCTAAATGAGAGGTGGCCAAAAGTGCTTTTCTTTTCTCTGCCCTCGGACTCCTGAGAAACCTCTCTTCCTCTTCTTGGTCTAGACGGTGTTGAGAAGCTGACTGAGGACTCCAGTCTTCCAGGAGGCTGGGGTCACTGCAAAGCAAGGTCCACAACCCATAGCTGTCCCCTCCATGTCTTTACAAGCAAAAGGCAAATGCCTAACCCCTTCTGAGGGAGACCTCTGCCCCAGCATATGCAGAACTCCATGTAGCGTCTTATTCAGCCAGAACCGTATATCATGTTGTAGGAAGATATAAATTAGCATAGATTTAGCTGTCAGGCAGAAGGAATCCATTTCCCAGCAGGGGGTTCTTGGATGAACATCTCTCCACCTCCTTTTTAATACATTCTCCTCTTTCTATGAATTATTCTAGAGAGAGACATAGGAATTTTGCTGTCTGGAAAGAATTCAGAACAAGGCAGAGGTTTATAACCCGGAAAAGTATTCACAACTTCTACTGAGGAAGTGCTGAGATAAATGGCAGAAATCAGCTCTGGCTAATTTCCAAAGATACATACTGTATAAGAAAAAGGGCCTGTTGGAAGGGGGTCTTTGCTGTGTGGAAGAGTGTTTTATTCAGGTCCAGATAGACCAGAAAAGCTTTGTGTAATCAGTAGTACTCTAGATGCTTTCCAAGTCTGTATCTCAATCAATGGCATTGTAGGCTGCTTTGAATTTTTGATTTTTAACATTTCCTGATTGTGTCATATTCTACATCAATTCAAGACTTTCTGGTTAAGCCAGAAATTTAAGCCGGAAATTCTGTCATTCTCTTCAAAAAAAAAATTAGAAATATATTAGAAAAATAAAACTTATCATTGTAAGATGTATAATTTCAGATTGACTTGGGTTCACACTTGTCTGGGAGAAAAATGCATTTCTGTAAGATGGTAAACCTTAATTTTTTTTAAGATTGTAAGGATGACACATTAGGAGTGTGTGTGTGTGTGTGTGTGTGTGTGAAAAATTCTTCCTCCTTCCATCAATAATGTATTGGTTTTTGCCTCATTTTATTCATCTATAAAATGGGGTGATAATCACTGACATTATCTGATAAGTCCTTGGCCAGCAGTGTAAATATTATAATACCGAAGGTTTCATATCTCAGGGGTAACTGAGAATGAATAATAATCAAAGCATTCAGCCCAGTGTAAGAAAAATAATACTGTGTGGACTTCTCGCTGCATGACTTTATTAAATCTAGACTTCATGTCTCCATGGCAAGTGGATCCCCAAAGCCCAGGAAACAAAAATGTTAGTGCTTCTTCTGAAAATAAAGTTAACAATATCTAAAAAACATACAATTTAATCCATTGTCACGGTTTTACAGAAAAATTTAGCCAGAGCGTGTCAGAGGGGGAAAGTCTGTTTTCTTTAAGATGTGTTATCCATCTTCCTCAGGCCCAGATATTACATCCTAAATAATTAAAATAAAAATGCACCTGCACTGAGATCTCCACTAAACTGTCTTAATAGCAAGAATCTGGACAGTCCATGGAAGGGACGGATGACAGCCAGGGATAGAATTATCCTTTCTTTCACATGGAAGACTGCTGAGTTTACAATCACTTTCTTTATGGCTTTTCCTAGTGATCCAGAGGGAAGAAGTCCACAACACCCTATCCCCAAATAGCCATCCGGACACTCTGTGAGATAAGATAAGGTGGTGACAGAGCTGCCTGACCTCTGGGTTAACTCCTAGCAGTTAAAATTCTGTTCTCATAACGGGAATTCTAATTTACTCTTCACATCACAGATGCAAACGCGTCAGATATTAAACGAATGAGGATTACCCTGATGCCCTGCTTTGCAGGCTTCCTTTGAAGACTCCAGGGGATATAAAGGCATTTAGCTGTTTCCTTTTCTTTCCCTCTAGAGGCATCTGGCTAAGTCAGGTGGAACACATTCCCCAAGCTCCCATTTATTACACGCTCTCTTCCTGCACTGCTTTCCCCCCTTCCCACCACTCTATCTTTCTTGGCCTTCCCCAAACATCTTTATCCAGAACCAAACACTATGTTTGTTTCTGGAATTTCCATCAGGATAAAGAAGAGAAGGAACAGACTCATGTCAGGGACACTCCCTGAAAAACCAGAAAGTGTCTGATTGCACAAACACACACCAATGCGTAGCAGCCTGTGGCTGCCTTCACCGCACACTCCTGCTTTATACATCCAGTGCTGATAAAGCCTGTCTTTTGCTCAAGGAGTGTAACTTATTTAGCCATCCCCCAGATATAAATCACATTTACCTCTCTCTAGAAGACAAGGCAACTTGCCTCTCAAGGATGTCATAAAGAGGAAAATAGAGCCTGGTTCCAAAGTGGCAAAATACTTGCTGTTCTTATGAGTTCAGATTGTCAGCATAACTCTCCAGTGGACGCACAAAGCAGAACCCTGGGCAGGTCTGTGAAAGTTTTCTTCAGAATGTTGTTTTCATTTTGCCAGTCACCTATGTGGATTTTCAGCCAACCGGTGGCCATGGTGTAAGGAACACATCTTCTCTGTGGCTTATTGGAGACAGTTAGACCTGGTGAGGCAAGATCAGATGGCTGAGGGTCAAGTGCTTCCAGGACAGATCTTTCTTGATATGCATCTGTAGGCTCTCTGTTCACTGCAGCAATTTGCATTCTAATTAGCATCCTATCTCCATTTCCCCCAACCTGTAGGCTTTCTGCCTGCGTCTGCATCCGTAACCCATGGTGACCAGGAGCGGTGAGGAAAGGGATACGGGTCTGCTCTCTGAAGAGCCCAGTGGCAGGCCCTCTTCCTGCAAACAGAAGCAGCGGGAGCATAATGAGAGCACAGGTGGCTATGGGGAAATACGAGTTTTTTCTCCTCTTTCCACACACTTTTTTCTTCCAGTGAATATGTTCTAGAGGACAAGGACAAGTTCTAGGTACCAGGACACAGCTCTCGCCAGGAAAAATTGCACACATTTTTCCCCACTGGAAACATAATTTATGTGGATTATTTTCCACTTTGTAATGATCTGTTCAGAGAAAAAAAAATACATGCCCAAGATTAAAAAAGATCAAAAAGGACAAAAGGATTTATACTGAAAAGGACCCCAGTCCCCAAAACAGCTATTGTTGTCAATTCTTGTTTATCCTTCCAGAAGTGGCCTTTGTGCATACATATCTATACCCAGGATATGTGTGTATATAAATTTACAGGCCTTTTCTTGGATCAGGAAACTAGGGTGGTTGGGGGTGTGGGGAGCCAGGGGCATAGCCCCTTATTACTGTTTTTTAGGTAGACAATAGGGCAGACCATGGGCACTGGCTACAGGCATTGCCCTGGGCCTGCACCCTTCTAGGGTGAGTCCTGCTTGTTTTGTTCTTGTTTTCAACAAAACTGTGTGTGTGTGTGTGTACAATCTGTTTTAGTAACAAAAATGAAAGTCTCCATATACACTATTAATCTTGCTTATATTCCCCAATATAACAAATGAATTTTAAGTTCATTTGATATCAGTGTATATAGAAATATCATATTGGAGTTCCCGTTGTAGCTCAGTGGGTTAAGAACCCGACATAGTGTCTGTGAGGATACGGGCTCAGTGGATTAAGGATCTGGCATTGCCATAAGCTGTGGGTAGGTAATAGATGCAGCTTGAATCCTACATTGCTGTGGCTGTGGTATAGGCTGTCAGCTGCAGCTCCAATTCAACCCCTAGCCTGGGAACTTCCATATGCCACAGGTATAGCCATAAAAATAAATAAATAAATAAATATTACATAAAATGGACACATTGTAATGATGATTTTTCAAAGACAAGAATAGGAAGGAAGAAAGGAAACCAAAAATAAGCACCCCAACTATCTATGGTTGCTATTTGTCAAAATGTCTTTCTTTGTGAAGCTGCATCTATCATTTCTCTCTTGTGGAAAAGGAAGGCAGTAACAGTGGGTTCATCTTTGGTTGTTGTTGTAAAATCTAAATTGATGCTTTCTAAACCTGGTTTTATCTGTTTCTTTCTGTGTTAAGGACACGTGAGGTTCCCCGCGTCCTTGAGCATTCTTCCAAGGAGAGATGGGACCTCTCTCCTCCCTCTTGACTGAGCAAGAAGGCCACATGCCAGGGGTGACTTGCTGCCATGGCTCCCTCTGCAGACCCCCATCCTCGCTTCTCTCCAGGAAGGCAGAGTGGGTGGTACTCAGCTAAGGGCGGAGGAATAGCAGAGGTGCAAATTGCTTTCCTTCCTACTTCCAACACGAAAGTAGACTTTCTATCCATTTTCCCCTTCATTCCAGCAAGAGCCCACATCATGGAAAGTGTAGCTTGTTCTGATTTCCTGCTTGCAAGCATTGTCACAAGAGGCAGAAAAGAGAGTTGCAACACACCTTTGTCCTGAAGATGCTCATGGAGCAGAAAAAGGTAGAACCCAGGACTACTGGTCCCAGTTCTCTGCTTGGTACTCTGATGGTAGGATGCAACTTTCACACGGGAGATGTAGGCACATATCTAGAGCCAGAGCTGATAGTTTCAGGGTCCCAGGCATTTCATCAAGAACTCTTCATTTTGTGTGACATGTGCCTAAGTGGTTATCTGTCCTAGGGTGGTGGCCACAGACACTCTATTGCTCTGCCTTGAGCATTCTCCTCGTGGAGTTGAGCCTTCCCCCTACTGAGTAGTGTGAGGCCAACCATCAGCCGTTGGATGCTGATGGGCAGGTAATTGAGGGCACAGATGGGATTGGAGCCCCATCTCCACCATCCACTGGTCCAGACATGTTTAACCTCAGTGCCTCAGTAGACTCATCGTCAAAATCCTGGATAGTCTTACAGGCTTGCTGTGAGGATTAAATGGGGTGGTGATATATAGAGAGAGCTATGGAGTGCTTAATAAATATATTAAGTAATCTCAGTTCCTGTGAGAGAGGTAAGTTCAAAGTATCACGGTTTAACTGAGATAAATATTCTTTTTTTTTCTTCTTATGGCCGCACATGCAGCATATGGAAGATCCCAGGCTAGGGGTCGAATCTGAGCTGCAGCTGCCAGTCTGTGCCACAGCCACAGCAACATGGGATCCAAGCTGCATCTGGGACCTACAGGACAACTTGCAGCAATGCCAGATCCTTAACCCACAGAACGAGGCCGGGGATTGAACCTATATCCTCATGGACACTATGTTGAATTCTTAACCCACTGAGCCACAGTGGAAACTCTGAGGTAAATATTCTAAACCTAGTTGCTGCCCTCAATTTCAGAGCCTCTGCCAGTGCTTCTGGAACAATGTTGTGCTTTTAATGCTCAACTCCTGGGGCCACATGGACCTGGCTCCGAATGCCAGGGTGGAGTATAACACAGTGGGTCAATTCAGACAGGGATGGTGTAGACCCCTCTTGTGTCACCACTGTGGCCCCACTGGGCAAGTCACTATTCTCCTCTGCCTCAGTCTTCCCATGGCTGAACTAGGGATGGCAACAATTTCTGCTTTACAGAGTTGTATTGAAGGGAGCAAGGTGTGTGAAAGCTGTTAGCATATAGTGTGTGTTCAATAAAATGATAGGGATTATGCAGCTATTATTCATTGACTCACAGAATTTCAGAACTTGAAGGGTTCATAGTGGTTATTTAGCAAGGGGCACGGGGCTCCACCCCCACCATTGCACCCACCCTATATTTTGTAGTTGGAAAAACCAGGTCATAGAAAAGTGAAGAGGTATAGCAAATAGGCAGGTAGCTGCAGAATTCAGGACTGGAACCCAGGGGTTCTGCTGCCCAGATCTGGGCTCCCCACTCACTGCAGTTTTCTTGCTTCATGGCTGAAAGTGATTGTTCCATCTCTGTTAGGTAGTCAGTGCTTCAAATTTGTTTGATACCTTGGGCAACCAATAGATTGCTGGAAAAGTTATAAGACTCAAGGCCAGGCATTGAATTCTGTTTTACATCCCAGGGTTTTAGCTGATATTAAAAAAAAAAAAAAATCCATTTTTTTTTTTATGTTGCAACTTGCTATCCATTGCTCTCTCTGTATCTCTTCCTTGCCTCAGAAAACTGATATGCCCTCCCTCCCCACTGTCCTAATTTTTTTAAACCACAGTCTGTAGTGAAAACCCTCTTCTCTCAAGTGAAATGAAGCAGCTGGCACCTTTAGGGCTCTCATATTATCATTATTATCATTTAACATTTATAAGTGCTCACAGTATGCAAGGCACTATAACATACAGTACTAAGGAAGTTGCCATCTAAATTAGACACAGATAGATCCACATGAAAGAGAAAAATAGAGGCAGGGGGTGAGTGGGAAGTGGATGAGGCAAGGGAAAAACTCAGGGTCACTGCCACAACACTTCAAACTCTTGCTGAGCCAATGGCTGTGGAAGACTTAGGGAGACATATCCAATTTTTAGCAAAGTGATATAAAATTGCCCCTAAAGGGATTGTGTGAAATACCAGGGATTTTTTTCATTTCTGCCAGAGAATTCCGGGAAAGCACCTTCTCATGAACAGAATTGTTCTAAATCTGCTCTCTGCTGCCTCTTTCCATCAGCTTTCCCCAGGCCCCTGGCGGCCTCCTCCCCGTGCACTTTTGGTTTGAACTCAGAGAGCAGCAGGGAGGCGAGGGAATCAAGTGTGGGGCAGCCGGCACGTCTAACTCTACGACAGACATGTGGTGAATCTAAAGGCCACCGCTGGAAGCGTCTTTGATCTCTGGAGCCCTCTCTGCATTCGTTTTCTCCTCCATGGGGTCAGTGCCTGTAGTACTCCCCGTTCGCCCAGAGGCCCCCTCCCCCATAGGAAGGAGTCCCTTTTTGTAAGTCCAGTTTTGCCCCCAAAGAAACTCTGCCCTTGCAACTCATCCTTGGTCTCAAAAATTGTGACTCTTCCTCCTGTTAATTATTTTTACTGTTATGTGTTTACTCCTTACAACTTGAGAATGGAAAGTGGAACTATTCAGAGCTACAGGGAGATATTTAAGTGCAAAGTCCAATAGAGCCATCGTAATTGGACTGGGGTCAATAATTCAACAGCTTAATGAACTAAGACAAAAAAAATTTTTTTTAAAGCAGCAGTGCTTCCAATAACCTCTTATTTGTGGAGGTTGTCCAAGGGCTGCTCAAAGGGCCCCTCCTAATAGAGGAGAGAAGCCCAGTATGCGGCCTAGAGTCCTTGTATCCTCAGTTTTCGGGGCCAGTTGGTCTTCTCTCTTTAACAAACAGCAGATAAAAACCAAAGTCTCCTCGGATAGGAGCTAAAATATGAAAACAGCAAAAATGCATTCCCATCCTTCATGGAACTCAAATCAAACCTAGGATCTTCTTCACTTGAAAAAAACAGAATTGCAGTCTTTCCCCAGGGCTAAATGAGTGGCAAAAGTGACAAAGGGTACAGGCGGCCAGAGGCCAGAAGGCAGGTTATCCCATGGGGGGTCTGCACCTGGCGTTCCCCTGGGACCAGGGAGTGGGGAGGCCCTGTAGTTAGGCAGGGGAGATGCTTGTCTCACCTTATCTTTCCCTTTCTTTTGCTAGATACACATCCTTTCCTTTCAGTTCTCTCCTCCTTTTTTCCCCTTTATCCTAGAACCTAAAGTGGTTTAATACTGGAGTTTTCCTTGGACTTAAAAATAATTAAACCCTAAGTTTACAAGTTCCTGGAAACCAGGTGTGGGCTTGTGAATAAGTTCCGATCCACCAAGAAGGTGGCACCAGAATGGGATTGGATGTACAAATGTACTGGGGAAGAGAACAGGAGAAGGTGAGGGGAGCTGGTGGATGACAGTGCAGGTCTGACACCTATGGGAGGAGGGGTGGAAGGGAGGAGGACTGGGGAGAAGGAGGGTCCAAATGGGCAGCTTTAAAAAGGTTCAGCCAGGTTACTGTGGTGTCCTTCAGCCAAAGGTGGCTCTGGGATGAGACGTGCCTTTTCTGGAATGGGCCTGCCTTTGGATCCCTCCCACTTGGTCATTGACTGGCAGCAGCCAGAAAGTTGTGTAGGCACATGGACAGATCCAGAAACAGAACAGCTTGGGCCATCAGTCAGTTATGCTCCCTACAATAGGAGCCCTGAGCTGCACAGTTTGATCACAACTGCGCTATTCTACTTCATTCCAGACAGACAATGAAAAGAGAGTAGAGCAAGTGAGGTTTTGGCCTACAAACTGGGCCTTGCATTTAAAACTATTCCATGCTGATAGCTTCCACTTATGCAGGTGCCGGGAACTGAATAGGGTTACCTTGTTAACCATCACACAAATCCTGTAAGGTCGCTATTACTAACCCATATGAAAGAAAAAAAAATTGAGTCTTCGAAATATTATGGTCACTCAGCCACTGTTGGTGAAGCCAGAATTTCAGCCTAACATCTAGTCCTAGAGCCACATATGACCTCTAAAGTCCCTTCTTGATTGAAGCAATTTATAAGATGTTTAATTTCTCCTAAGTACTAAAATGTTGTTGTTATTTTCTCATAATACATGACTAGAGAAGAAACCTCTGGTAAAATCACATAAGACTTTTCAATCACCCAAGATATTTGCTTGGGAGCAGACACCTCCCACCCTCACTATGTCCCTCTATTTTCAGAAGAACCAAGGTAAAAACTTCATTTATTTGTTTTTTTAATTTTTATTTATTTAATTTAATTTTTATTTTTATTGTTATTTCCCCAATACAGTTTTTTTCCTACTGTACAGCATAGTGACCCAGTTACACATACATGTATACCTTCTTTTTTCTCACATTATCATGCTCCGTCATAACGTACTAGACATAGTTCTCAGTGCTACACAGCAGGATCTCATTGCTAATCCACTCGAAAAGCAATAGTTTGCTTTCATTAACCCCAAGCTCCCAATCCATCCCACTCCCTCCCCCTAGGCAACCACAAGTCTATATTCTCCAAATCCATGATTTTCTTTTCTGTGGAAAGGTTCATTTGTGCCATATTAGTGAAGTGATATCATATGGTATTTGTCTTTCTCTTTCTGACTTAACTTCACTAATCAGTCGCATTTCTGTATACTAACAATGAAATATTAGAAAAGGAATACAAAAATACAATACCCTTTAACATTGCACCCCAAAAAATCAAATACCTGGGTATACACCTGACCAAGGAGGTGAAAGACTTATATGCTGAGAACTATAAAACATTAATCAAAGAAATTAAAGAAGATACAAAGAAATGGAAAAACATTCCATGCTCCTGGGTCAGAAAAATCAATATTGTAAAAATGGCCATACTGCCCAAAGCAATCTACAGATTCAATGCAATCCCTATCAAATTACCTATGACATTTTTCACAGAACTAGAACAAACAATCCAAGAATTTATATGGAACCACAAAAGACTCAGAACTGCCACAGCAATTCTGAGGAACAAAAGCCAAGCAGGAGGCATAACTCTCCCAGACTTCAGGCAATATTACAAAGCCACAGTAATTAAGACAGTGTGGTACTGGTACCAAACAGACATTTATTTGTTAAAGTGCCTTCATAGCAGGGTGACTCTAAAGGCATGTCCTTCTTGGCTACATGGAAATGGTTTCTCAAAAGCTCACGATTGATATTTTCCAACCATAACCTTGTGGCAAAGACCCAGCTAACAGACACTTGCTGAGCTAAGGAACAAAAGCAACCAAAAAAAAAAAAAAATTCCACTGAGCTTCCCAAGGTTTATACTAATAAATGGCATCAGGTACACCTACCCATCGGGAGGTACATTAAAAACTTATTCTCACAAAAGAGTTAAAAGTCCAGTTTGATGCCATCCAAATTTCACCTAAAACATATCAAAACAACAAGCCTCTAAAAACCAAGTAAGCTTAATTACAAAAGAGAAAGTACAATCAAATTTGAATATTAACATGTAGAAATCTGTCAGAGCTGATGGAAAATGTGGCTCTGATACTATGAGGTTTTTCTCTTGAAAAGCCTAAAAGGACGCTGTCAAGTTTGATGGATCTAAAATGCAACACCCACACCCTCCCCCCGCACGCAAATATCACATTTTCTATTTTAAAAATGGCCTCTTGATAGATTTTTCACTCTTAGTCTTCAGAAATGATCTCAAGTAAAAAATAAATAAAAAACAGAAAGCGTTTCAGCTTTGATCCCTGCTAGTTTGTAAGAATAGATTTGGCAAGAAGACTGGAACCCATAATCATAACAAACCCAAGTAACCCGGCTATTGTGTGTTTTTTGTTTTTATTTTTGTTTTTGTTTTTTCCCCCCACAGCCAGCTAAGGACAGCGATTTAAACACCATTACCACTCCCATTTCAGAGGGCTCCTAGCCTTTCACTGTCAGGGAAGCATTCTTCAACAAAATAATTTATACCACAAGCATATCTTCAACTTGTCACCCTCTAGTCATATCCTTTCCAAAAAACATTTTTTATGTAGCAATTGTAATGAGCAAGCCCAAAGGCTACCAAAAATGTCCTAGCATAAGCCTGTACTGTTCACACTCCAATGCAATAAAGGATAAAACACCAGAAATGGCTGCCCTACACTAAATAGCTAATCTTTTAGGCAGTATTTTCCTCATGTCCAGGGCAAAATAGAAAGCATCTGTATCATATCAGAAACCTTCCTTTTCACTTGGTTTAAATAAAAGAACCCAGGCATTAGCATGCCTGTTCTTCAATTCCAGCTTCCTGTAAATATGACCAGTTAATCTCCACAAAGCATTGGTCTGGTGGTTCAACCATCACTCAGCACACATGTATCAACCCCCTCCCTGGCACATGCCAGCCAAGGGAAGGAGCACTACCTTGAGAGTCATTTATTTGCTCAGGAGTATCAGTGTTTGTCCAACGGTTACAGAACAAATTTCGAACTTCAGCTTGGTATTCAAGTTTCCTCATAATCTGTTTTGCAGTCTTTCTTTCACTGCTGGCCTCCTGGATCTATGCTGCCCAATATGGTAGCCACAATTTACACATGGCTATTACACAATTGAAGTGTAGCAGTTCCAAGTTGACATGTGTTGTAAGTGTAATCTACATAGTGGATTTTGAAGACTTAGTACCAAGAAAAGGATATAAAGTATCTTAATATTTTAAAATTGATTACACATTGAAATAAGGGTGTTTTGGACACACTGAGTTACAGTAAATAAATTGTAAAATTAATTTCAAGAGTTTCTTTTTTAATATAGCTACTGAAAAATTTTAAATAGTGCATGTGGCTTTTCGAATCTATTTTTTTCAGACAGTGTTGTTAGACTTTGCACTTTGCTCCCACTCTCTGCTTCTTCCAGCATTTTCACCTAATACAGACACATTTGACATCTTTACTTATTTAAATCCTATCCATCCTATAAGTCTTTTCTCAAATCTTAAGTAGTCTCAGTCATCCTCTTTGGAGAATCTCTTTTACTCTGTATAGCTCTTACAGCATTTGTTACCTAGTGATTTGTTTTACACTATTTATATGTACATTGTAACACTTTTCAATCCACATCCCCAATTACAGTGAAGCTTCTATAGGGCAGCTACCATGTTTTCCAAGGTATCTAGCACAAAGATCTTCAATACATGTTTATTGATGGAGTGATAAATAGATATATGGATAAATGTGTAAATGGAAAAAGTGGATATATTAGTCAAGACAACATAGTATTGAAAAAGGAATGGACACATATATCAATGGAACAGAATAATCAGAATAGTCCATAAAAAAGCCACACAAATAGAGTCGACTGATTTTTTGACAAAGTTACAGAGATAATTCAATGAAGAAAGGACAGTCTTTCAACACTGGATGTCCATATGTTAAAAAAATTAACCTAGATATTGAATATCTTATTCCTTTCATAAAAAATGAACTCAAAATTGATCATAGATATGAATGTAAAATCAAAAACTATAAAACTTATGAAGAAAAGAAGAGAAGCAATCTTGGGTTCAGTGATGATTTTCAAAATACAATGCCAAAAGCATAATCCATTAAAGAAAAATTGATAAGTTGGACTTGATTAAAAATAAAAACATCTCTGTGAAAGACACTGTAAAGAGAATAAAAACATAATTCATGAACTGTAACAAAATATTTGCAAACCATATATCTGATAAAGGATTTGTATCTACATTATACAAAGAACACTTAAAACTAACCATTAAGAAAATTAAAAAAAAAATATGAGTGAGAGATCTGAATAGACACCATACCAAAGAAGATACACAGATGGCAGATAACTGTAGAAAAGATGCTTAGCATCATTTATCAGTAGAGAAAAGAAAGAAAGAAACTGAAAAGGCAATCTAAAAAAAAAAAATGATAAATTACTCTTCATACAAAAATAACTAACAGTGGATCATAGATCTAAATGCAAGATCTAAAAATATAAAATGCATAGAAGAAAAAACAAGTAAATCTTCATGACCATGAATTAAGCAATAATTTCTTAGGTATAACACCAGAAGCACAAGCCACAAAAATAAAATACCTAAATTTGACTTCATCAAAATTAAAGACTTTTTTTGCCTCAAAGAATACCATAAAGAAACTGAAAAGAGTTCTTAACTGTAGTACAGTGGGATTGGCAGCATCTTGGAAGTTCTGGGACACAGGTTTGATCCTTGGCCCATCACTGTAGGTTAAGGGTCCTGCATTGCTACGGCTGTAGCATAGGTCACAGCTCTGGCTCAGACTTGATTTCCTACCCAAGAACTTCCATATGCCACAGGTGCAGTGAAAGAAAGAGAGAAAGAAAGAAAGAAACTGAAAAGGCAATTTAACATAGGAGAAAATATTTACAAATCATATGTTTGATAAAGGACTTGTACATAAAACATAAACAGAATTCTTAAAACTTAACAATAAAAATACAAACAATCCAGTTTAAAAATGGCCAAACACATGAAAAAATAATTAAAATCACTGGGTAAATACAAATCAAGCCAGGAGATACAATTTCACTATAGTCAATAGGACAAATAATAACAACTGTTGATGAGGACATAGAGATATTAGGACACTCAAACATTGCTGGAAGAAATATAAAATAGTGCAGCGACCTTGGAAAAACAGTCTGGAAGTTCCTCAACAAGGTAAATATAGACTTGCCATGTGACCCAGCAATTCTCTTCAAGGTATACACCCAAGAGAATTAAAAACCTAAGTCTAAACAAGGAATTATTCACAAATGTTCATAGTAGTATTATGCACAATAGCCCAAAACTAGAAACAACCTAAATTCCCATCACTTAATTAGTGGATTAACAAAAGTATATATCCACACATTAAAGTGTTATCCAGCCATATAAATTAATGAAGTACTAATACACACTCCGACTTGGAAGAATATTTGAAACATTATGTTAAATGGCCAGACAAAAGGATATACTTTAATGTGATTCCATTTATGTGAAATGGCCAGAATAGGCAAATTGATGGAGACAGAAGATAAATTAGTGATTGCCAGAGCCTGGGGAAGAGTAAAGTCACATTGGATTACAACCGAAAATATAAAATAAACATCTGCAAGTCCATACTGATATAAATAAATGATTAAATAAATGGGTCAGAATAGACAGATTTCCTGTGCAGTAGAGTTCCAAATAATTTGTCTAGATACTCAGCCTTCAAGAAGGTGGAGCATAAGTAACCCACTCCTTAAATATGGGATGCATATTGTGACTTCTTTCAAAAGAGTACATTACAGAAAATGAGAAAAAAAGAAAAGACATCTTGGAGTTCCCATCATGGCACAGTGGTTAATGAATCCGACTAGGAACCATGAGGTTGCGGGTTCGATCCTGGCCTTGCTCAGTGGGTTAAGGACTCAGCATTGCTGTGAGCTGTGGTGTAGGTTGCAGACACGGCTTGGATCCCGCGTTGCTGTGGCTCTGGTGTAGGCTGGCGGCTACAGCTAAGATTCAACCCCTAGCCTGGGAACCTCTGTGTGCCGCGGGAGCGGCCCCAGAAACGGCAAAAAGACCAAAAAAAAAAAAAAAAACTGAAAAAAAAAATTGAAAAAAAAAAAAAAAAGACATCTCACTGAAGAAATCTCACAAATACCCTGAAAAAAATCTCTCAAATACTACCTCAGCCAAAAATCACATTTCTTTTTCTAATTATGAGTTGATCCATACATACTCCTATCCCTACAAGCAGAAAGAATTAAAACTTAATCATCATTACTTTGTTTTCCTTAGCTATACTTTCCTTCTACTCTATCCCATACCCTGCAAATGCTTCCCGTTAAACCTTAATCCTTGGAATTCCCAGAACTATACCTATGCTGCCTCCATTTTGAAAAACAAATATTAACAATACTTAAAATACCTGGGGAAATATTTGACCCAAAATATGCACACAGGGCGATTCTCTTGACTTCCAAAAGAAAAGATTACCCAGATCTCAGATGTTCAAAAAATGTCAGTAAGACTTTCTATCACAACATATCCGCTTACCCCATTCTTAAGGAAAGACCCGAGTTAACATTTGTAAACTAACGCTAAAACAAAAGTGAACAAAATCACTTAATAATTGCAAAAAACAGTTAGAAGTGTACCTTATGGAATATAAAAAATATTATATAAAGAAAGACATAATTGGCTGAATACTTGGGAATAAGTAGACCCAGAGACCATCATTAAAAAAAAGTTATGCCTCTAATTTTTACCTGCAGCCAGTTAAGCCAGGGGTTACCTCTGAAATGTCAAACAGCCAATGTGAAGGACTTTATTGCAAGAGATGTAATTCCCAATTCTGGCTGGTAAAACAAACTTTACGGAGGACTCCCGGACTTTTATAATGATGGAATACAACCCGAGGCAGTATAAATTCATAATCTCTTAGGACAAATAGCCTTTAAAAATTCAACCTAGTATCCAGTTCACCCTTGAAATGAGTGGAATTTTCTGTGGAAGTCACATGACATATTCATTGTGTAGTATGAACCCTCCTGTTAGCATGATCTCAGCCCTTTGCTTGAATTTTGCAGTGTTGGTTGTAACACCATTGAACATATAAATTCTTGTGTGGTTTGTGCTTTAACAGAGGTAGGTTTTAGATAATAACCATTCAGCAGAAATCTGTTATGGTCCAGTGGTGTCTACACTATTGTCCCTTTGATATTAGACAAAAGGGACCTACGTATAATATTCAAATTGTCATTGTCACTAAACAAATTTCTTTAAATAAAGGCCTATAAAAGTCCAATTAGATTGAGAAAGGAGCACCATTAAGGTGAAATGCTACAACAGTAAAAGTTGAGATTAACTTAACCTTTTAAAAAGATTATATTATAGGCAAAGCCACGCTGGCATGTGGAGGACTTTGTGTTAATTCTGTGTTCTGAAAAGATTGGAGAATGGCAAATATTAGTGTATCTTGAAAGCCCCTGGGGTGTCCTGGAGTCTGGTTACCATTTCCCCCTCCCTGGGGTTGGTTGCTCCAGCAGTGAGGCCCCAGGACACAGCCCAGCTCTTCATTTTACAGTTTTGGTGGCCTGGTCAACTGCATTCATCTCCCCCTCCCCCAGTGCTTTTGAAGTGGTGACAAGAAACTAGCAGCTATGTTGGCTCCACCCCTCCAAGGAAGTTTTCTGTCTCGGTGTTTTAAACACTACCAGATCCAAATGGGATCAGGTTTATGGTAGTATAATATCACCTTAGACTTTGGTGAAACTGAGAAGAAAAATAAAAGAAAAAAAGTAGGCTCTTTTCATAGTATTACCAGATTATTCATTAGAAGAGAGTTTTGGTTAACAAGTTCAAATTTCCATCCACGGCCTCCTGTTCCTTTTCTCCTCTGTCTCCAATGAGACGATTCAAGCAGTAGAGGACACACCACGAAGAGAAGCACCTGTCTTGTTGTGGACTAGTCTAATTGCTGGAAAGATCTGCCTTACAGTGAGCCAAATTCTGCCTCCCAATGACTTCTATCAATTGAATCTACTGGGTCATTGAAAACTATAGAAAATACGTCTCTATGTTCAGCCGCCACATACCTTTCCCCCCCGCCACCCCTTGGCCATAGTGTCCAGCAGCTTGATGTGGGATCTCAGTTCCCAGAGCAAAGACTGAACCTGAGCTACAGCAGTGAAAGTGCCACGTCCTAACCACTAGACTACCAGAGTTACTCCCCTTAAATATTTAAAGACAGTTATGATAATAATAACAAAAACTATTATTTCCTGAGCATCTACTGCATGACAGTAGTATATCAATATTTTATGTGCATAAATGGATTGAGAGAATGTCCTTCATCTGGACCCCTCCTGGGAAGAGCACTGAAGGTGTCTGCAAGGAAAACTTGATAGCACTTGTGGTGGGGAGGTAAGGTTGGTATTCTGAGATCCCAAAGGCCATACACTGGACAGAAATATGTTTGCTATGGAGGGTGGATTCTGCTGCATGAGTGGGTCTTTGTTTTGCTAAGTATTATGATAAGCTGAGTTTTTCAAATTAAGTATAGGAACTGGGAGGGGATGACTTGTTCTCCTAGAAGGGAAAGGAATTTGAAGACCCCATTGTCCTGGAGGGATGGAGAGAAGCTAGTGCAAAGGATTACCCACCCCACCCCCATTGCCCTTCCCCCATTGCCACAGTAGTAAAGTCCTTGCAGAGAATAGCAGTATAGAGAGGAAGTGTACAGCTTTTTCTTCTGGAAGATGTGCAGGATGAATCTCCTCATTCACCCTCTGGATCAAATCTTCAGTGACATCTACTTAACTCACCAGTGCTTCTGATTTCAGGTGGGGGGAATGCAAAGAGGGGCTCATAAGATCTGCATTCAGGGGCTTTTGGACTACACCCTGGAGAAACTGATTCAGGAGCCAGAAGAGAGGGTAACTCACAGCCTGAAAGATGCTATTGTTCCTCTGTCAATGAGGATCCTGGGAGTCCAAAAACTTAAGTGGCCTGTCCAGGATTACAAGTGGCACTGAGTCTACCTGATTCTTTCACTACACACCAACCCGTCACATATCCCCTATGACTTACATTTTCCCTCTAAGATTCACTTTTCTATTTTCCTCAATTTTCCCATGACATATTTTCCAGATCTCTTCCTATCCTTACCTTCTCTGGATACTTTTTGGCAGAGAAACAGTTTAGTTTTCCCATTTCCAGTGGCATTAATACAACAACGCATATTACACATTTACTAATGCAAACCAAGATCCTTCTCAACATATTTTGAGATAAATGAAAACAAGTTCATAAATGAAGAAGACTTCTTCCAATTCTTATTTATACACAACTGAGAGTTCATAACATATTTTATAACTACTAAAATAGTGCATATTTATTATGGACAAAAGTATAAAATTATAAAAGTATTAAGAAAAACAAGTACCATCTCTAGCTCCAACAGTTATGGATAAATATTGCTGGTGTTTAGGGACATGTTCTTTCAGTTTTTTGAATGCAAATAGGTGGTCTAGTCTGAATCTAAATGTAGGACTTCACATTTATCATGTATACTTTTTTTTTGATGATTTAATCTTCTCACTACAATTTATCAAAGCAGGTTTGAATCCTTATGCTTTCTTTATTTTATTATCTATGGGCAACCAAAGGCTATAGCATGGTCCCTTCAGCATACTTTTTCCTGGGGTTGCTTCTCCCTCTCTCTCATCATGTGACCACAACATTTCTGAGTTTTCATCTGATTCAGCTTATGCATTTGACATAATGGATCACTGTTGCCTTGGTCTCTTTGACCTCTTGACCACAGTCCTTTTTTTTTTTTTTTTTTTGCCTCCAGTTTCAACTTCTGATCTCCTCTGTCCTCTCTCAAGTCCCCCTCCTTAGGCGAGCTCCCCATGGCTTGAAATTCCATCTGTGCACTCAGGAGTCCTACATTTATACCTTTACCTCCATTCCATCCTGAAATCTACCATAATCCTTCTACTGCCTGGTTGGTATCTTGTGGATGTCTAACGATGTCTCAAACCAATATGTCTGAAGGCAAACATTTGATATTCCTCCCCAAATCTGTCCCTTCCAGATTCTTCCTCATCTCAGTTAACAGTGACTTCCTTCTACCATTCAGTCTGGAATCACCTTCCTTCTCTTCTCTCACATCAACATTTAATGGTAGATAACCAAGGGTACTTTAAGACTCTGACCACTACTAACTTTACCCATCAGAGCTCAAAACACCATTAGATTTCACATGGATTATTGTAACAACTTTCTAACTACTCTTCTGTTTTTCACATTGCCACCCTAGCCTCATTTGCCCAAGTGAGCAGCCCAGATAAGCTCTCTACAACTTTGGTCACCCATGTCACTTCTTAGCTCCAAACCTTCTCATGACTCACATTCTTTACCAGAGTCCTCCAGGCTCCCATGAGCTCATGCCTTGGCTCCAGTAATCTTTCTTATACCATTTTACCCTCACATTGCCCATTTGATCACATTTGTTTTGCTGCTTCTTGAATCCCAGGTTGCTCCCTCAGGGCTCTGTTGAAATCTAGGTGCCTTGTCACCATAGTATTCTTCTGATACGTACGTTTCATAATCCTACCCAGAAGGAAAGTTCATTTGACTGGACTTACTCCTTATGAACCTACCTTAGATATTTTTCTAGATATAATGGACTTCTACTCAATATCCAATAGTGTTCACTTGTTTCCTCTTCCTGAAATTAAGAATATTGGCCTGTATTCAGTTTTCTGGCACATGTTCCATTGTCTATGATTTCTGAGTAAGTGATAGGATCACATCTTCAAGTTACTTTAGTCATTCAGGATATAAATCTTCTGAGTTCACTGAAGGTGATAAGATAGATCATCTCTAACCCCTAGATTGTTAGAACATCAGTTGGCTTTTTGGTTGTTGGTTTTTGTTTTGTTTGTTTGTTTGTTTTTTAGTGGGTAGGGGGACATGGTGTGTTCTCCTTGGTGAATAATGCAAAGGAGAAGGAAAGTTCAGCAGCTGTCTTCTGTCATCTGTCAACTTTATACCACATTCCCCATGTTGTGGGCCAATACCTTCCCTGTTTTTCTTGAGCTTTAAAAAATTTGTTCTTATTTTCAGTTTGTTTTGTGAGCCTCAGCTCAGCCTGGGTTTTAGCCTTCTTCATAAAATTCCCCCAAGTTGGGCCATTTCGCTTTAAAAATCAATCCTTGTTTTTTCTTCTTTTGGGCATAACTTTTTATAAAAACTTGAGCTCCTCAGAGAGCTTCCTATATGCTCACACTGATAAATTTGCCAGATAAAAACCAGGATGTCCAGTTAAATTTGGATTTCAGATAAATAGCAAATGATTTTTAGTATAAATATGTCCTTTACAATATTTGGGATGTATTCATACTAAAAAAAATTGTTTACCTGAAATTCAAACTTAATTGAGCATTCTGTAATTTATTTGCTAAATCTGACAACCTTGCATGATGATTCTGTTTTGCTTGGTTTGCTTGGTTTTAAATAGTTTCAACTTTCCTTATTCACTTGGATGGCAATAATATAATCAAAAATTTAGCTTTGAAAAATTCCTATTCTCTCAAGTTGGATTTATTTTTCGCTTTATAATGTTTAAAATACCTCATCATATTAGTCTGCTCAGGCTGCCATAACAAAGCACCACAAACTCAGTGGCTTAATGACACTTATTTTCTGACAGTTCTGGAGGCTAAAGTTCATGATCAAGGTGCTGGCAAATTCAGTTTCTGGTGAGAGATCTCTTCCTGGTGTACAGATGGCATTCTTCTCTCTGTGTTCTCATATGACCTTTCCCTCATGCTCTTGGGACAATTATATCCTTTTTTTTCTGGATTGTTCCCATTTTACTTTTATAAATTATCAGGTACATGTCTTTTCTCACACAAACTTTCCTTCCCCCTCACTCATGAAACCAAAATTAGATTAGTCACTTTCTCTCAGGTCTCTGAAAGAAACAGTGTTAAAACAACAGCAACTTGCCAGGAAATAGGCAAAGCCCTTTACATGTCCTATTAAATCCCTACAAGACCCACAAGAGATAGTGTATGGGTCAGTGTTCTCCAGCAAAAAGTACCAATAGGATGTAGATTGATCAATCAATCTATAGAAAGATATTTATTACTAGGGATTGGCTCACAGGATTATGGAAGCAGAGAGGTCCCACATCAGCAAGCTGGAACCCCGGGAAAGCTGGTGATGTCATTCCAGTTCAAATCCCAAAGCCTGAGAACCAGGGTAAGTCTGAGTCTGAGTCTAAATACCCAAGAACCAAGAACAGGAGAAATAGATGTTGCAGCTCAAGCACAGTGGGAAGTCACCCTTTCCTCTGCCTTTTTGTTCTATTTGAAGCCACATCAGACTTGATTCAAAGCAAATCTCTTTGCATTTCTGGAGAAATATTGTTTTACCAGCTCTCTGGCCATCCCTTCATCCAGTCAAGCTGACACATAAAATTAACCATCACAGGTAGTGTCTTAGTTTGAGTTCCTCCAGAGACAGACCCTAATTCTGCCTTTGATGTAGATGTAGGAAGTCCATTTAGGAATTGATCCAGGAAGCACAAGTACTGGAAAAGTAATTCAAGGAAAGAAGAAAAGCTAGTGAAAGGTATGGAGAGAGTGGGGTCCCACTGTGGGTGGCTGGGGCTCAGTCCCACTGGGGACCCTCTGAGGATGAGTAGAATAGGCTTCAGAACTGTTCCAAAGAAAAGCTGAGAGGTTTACCCCCTGCTTCCTACCCTCATCACCTAAGGGCAACCCTCAAGGTACTAACTTCCCCTAAGGCCACTGAGCTATAGTCCTTAGTCACAGCCAGCCTCAGCCCCTGGTGCCAGAGCCCTACTTAAGGGCACTGTTTCCCTACATAGGGTGCTTTCCCTATGCATCAGGTGGGAAACACAACAGAAACTGTCTCCATCTTCAGAAGCAAAAGTCGAATTGGCAAAACAGAGTAAAAGGACAGAATGGAGCATCAACAGCACTTACTACATTAAGCTTATTATTTTCATTTTGCAGAGAAAGAATATATATATATATATGCCAAAATATGTCCATACCAGGCTCTATGTTTCATAAGTGAACCAACCAACATGGTCTTTTTCTCATGGAACTTACTCTGATCCTGCTGTGTAGCTCAGGGAACTATATCTAGTCACTTGTGATGGAACATGATGGAGGATAATGTGAGAAAAAGAATGTATAAATAAGTATATCTGATTCAATCACTTCACTATACAGCAGAAATTGACAGAATGTTTTAAATCAACTGTAATAAGAAAAAAGTCATTAAAAGAAAAGAAGTGTTGAAAATTAATCTCAGGTCACACAAGTAATGAGTGATAAAGCCAAAATTCAAACCCAGATTGGTCTGATATCAATTCACCTCTGAAACTCCCACTTATTAGTTTTTATCTATCATTAGATATTGGAGTTATAAGGACACTAGAGAGCATAAAATTGGTATTTTACCTCATAAGTAGGAATTGAAACCAAGAGAATGTATGTGCATATAACAAGATTACTCAACACATGTGAGGCAGAACTGGGTCTAGAACTCAAATCTCCTGATCTCCGTTCCAGTATCAAGCTCAAGTATAATCCTGTGTAATGTCCCCTAGAACTCTTCTTATAATTTCCATTTTCTAACAGCTTTAATGAATCTATCTTTGTATATAATAAACTACACATGTACAATTTGATGTTTCAACATTCGTATCTGTGGTCAAAATAACAAAAAGCAATCAAGATAATGAACATATTATATCCCCCGGAAGTTTCCTCCTGTAATTCCTGTCTTCCCACACCTCTGTGACCACCTTCAATTCCCAACATCAGTGATCTGCTTTCTGTCACTAGAGATTAGCTTTCATTGCCTAGAATCTTAAATAAATAGAATCATACAGTATACTCTAATATTGTCTGGTTTTGTTTGATCAGTATAATTATTTTGAAATTTATCCCTGTCGTGCATTCTCTTTGTTGAATAATCTGTTCAATTTTTTTGCCCATTTCTAAAATTTAAGACCAACACATCCATAACAGACACAATCATTTTTCTATTTGTTTTTTATTCATCCCACTTCATCTCTTGTTCATTTTTACTCTTTTTCTTACTTCATTTTTAATAATTGAATTTTTTATGGTCCCATCATATCTCCCTTGTGGGCTTATGTACAACCCTTTTTTTTTTTTTTAATTTTATGGATGTTCCCACGGCCTATGGAAGTTTCCAGGCCAAGGATTGAATCTGAGCCACACCTGCAACTTATGCCACAGCTGTGGCAGTGCCAGATCCTTTAACCCACTGTACTGGGCCAGGAATCAGACTCACACCTCCTCAGTGACCTGAACTGCTTCAATCAGATTCCTAACCCAGTATGCCATGGCAGGAACTACCCAGTTACAACTCTTATTTCATTACTTTAGTTAATGCTTTAGAGTTTATCATATACATGATTTTCCTTTAAGTGACATTCTACCCCTCCTTGTATAAGAAACTTACAATAGGTTATTTATATTTCTCTCCTCCTGAAATTTATGCTATTAATATTATGCATTTTATACATATATGTGTGTGTGTGTGTGTATACACACACACATATATACCTCAAACATGCAATAATCTCTTAAAGATATTTAAATGATAAGTAAAAATCATATATGTTTGTCAAGTAGTCATCATTTCTGGTGTTCTTTATTTCATAGATAACTAGATTCATATTTTTATACAGCAACATTTCCTTCTACCTAAAAGACCTTTTAAATATTTCTTATAATGTGAATGTGCTGGTGACTAATTCTTACAGTTTTTGTATTACTGAAAATGTCATCATTTTACCTTTGCATTTGGAAAGTATTTTTGCTGGGTATATAATTCTAGGTTGACAGTTTTTTTCTTTTTCAGTACATTGAAAGTGTTACTCCAATATGATTATATTATTGTCTCACTTGTATTATTTCTAATGTGAAATCTTCTTTCATCCATATTGTTCCTCTGTATGATTTTCATTTTATTATTAGTTTTGAGCAATTTTATTATAATGTGCCTAGGTGTATTTAACTTGCTGTTTTTCGTGCTTAGGATACATGGAGCTTCTTGAACCTGTGGGTTTATGGGTTTCATGAAATTTGGAAAACTTTCAACAATTATTTCTTCAAATGTTTTTCTGTAGTCCTCACTCTCTTCTCTTCCTGAAGATTCAAATGATATGAATCCACTTAAAGTTTTCCCACAACTCTCTGATGCTATGTTCATTTTTTAAAAATTTCTTTCTCTCTGTTTTTATTACCATGTCATCGCATTCACTAATTCTTTTCTTCTCTGAGGTCTGCCACAAACTATACCCACTGAAGTCTTATACTTTATACAAGATATTAAAGTATCTTATCCCTTATAATAATCACCCTTTGACATTTGATTTGGATCTTTTTATATTTTCCATGTCTCAACTTTTGATCATATAGAATACAAATGTAATAATTATTTTAATGTTGGTATCCACTAATTCTAATATCTATGTCAATTCTGAGTCAGTTTTGATTAACTGATTGAGTTCCTCATTGTAGATTATAGTTTCTTGCTTCTTTGATGACTGGTAATTTTTTACACAATTCCAGACTTTGTAAATTTTGTTTGTTGAGTGCTAGATACTTTGTATTCCTAAAATATTCTTAAATTTTCTTCTGAAATGCAGCTAAATCACTTGTCAATAGTTTGATACTGTCAGTTCTTACTTTTAAGATTTTGTTAAGTGGGACTGTAGCAATGCTCATTCTAGGACTAATTATTCCTCTCTACTGAGGTAAGATCCTTCTGTGTACTCAACCCAGTATCCTGTGAATCTCGAGGTTTTCCAGCCTGGCTGGTGAGTACAAGTTCTATTCATAGCCCTGTGTGAACACTGGCCACTGTTTCCTTTAATCCAGTATTCCTCACGTAGGTAGATTTGGCCTTACAAGGGACATTTGGCAATGTCTAAAGATACTTTGGTTGTCACAACTAGAAACTGGAGTGGAGGTGAATGCCACTGGCATCTAGTAAGTTGAGGTCAAGGGTGCTGCTAAACATCCTGCAATACACAGGACAGCCCCCACAACAAAAAATTATGCAATCAGAAATGTCAGTAGTGTTGATATTGAGAAACCATGTTCTCATCCTTTCAGGTGACTCTGCCCAGTCTCCTGGAGTTTCTTCACATGTCTATACTAATTGCTCTTTGGCTGAATGCCCAAGGGAGACCCTCAGTAAATCTCTGAAGTTCTCTGTGAAGCACTCGCCTCTCCTGTGTTCAATCTTATAAACTACAGCTACTTTATTCTACCTGGACTCTCAGCTCTGTCTCTTCAATGCAGGTCTTTTGGATCTTTCTGGGTTCCCTTTCCCTGTACCAAGGCTTAGAAACTTGCTCAAGACAGTAAGTTGGAGAGAATTTAAGCTCACTTCATTGATTTGCCATTAGTCAGGATCACTATACTTTGTTGCCTGATGCCCAATGTCCCACAATTTTTTTCATATATTTTGTTCATTTACTGGTTGTTTCTGGTGGGAAAGTATATCCCTATTACTCCTTCTTGGCCATAAGCTCAAGTCCTTAAATGTCTTTTTAAATGTATTTTATCTTGCTTTCCTTTTACCTGTTGGCTTGCCAGTGTGCTGTAGAGTATGGGTAACAACGGAGGTTCACAGTAATCTGCCTGTGTGTTTACCCAGGAGCACCTGTGTGTGCGTGAAATACAGATACACAGCACCTGCTATAGTAAGCTACACCTTGCTCACCTTCTGCATTGTTCTTTCTGCTTCTGGGATTCTTTTATGACTTTAATTTTTAAAGTAGTTTACTCAACGAGTACTTTAAAATTTCAAAAAGTAAAATGCCCTTGGCCTAAGAATTCATATGCCAGTCATAAGTTTTATTTGATGGTAAATGGCTGAAATAGATGCCCTGGAGAGAACTGGTCCTTTTGGCAGCATTGGCCTTAGGCAAAATTGTTAAGTAGGTGAAGTATATCTTCAGGGAGCTCCTAAATTCTCTTCCTACCCTCCCCTATTCCAGAGCCCTTGGGTTCTCTCCTCTAATGCAATGTGCTGCTTTCATTTTTTTAAAAAACATTTAGTTGTCAGTGATTGATAACTTACATTTTTACTCTTCTTCAAATATTTGCCTTTCATAGAGAGCAAAGCTTTAAGGCAGATGGATAAAATTTATTTTAACTCTTTTGATTGGAAGTGGCCGTTTATAGCACCATGTTGAGAAGGTGACTCAGCAGAAAAGACCAGTAATTGATTGGTGATGTCTGCACATACAAACATAGGAGGTAAGACATTTTCCATCCCTACCCTAATGTAGAAGTATTCATTCTACTGGAAAATTTTCAAGCACTAGAAATCAAGTGTAAAAAAGACTTTGGGGGCCAATTGAAACTCATTAATGACCTTGCAATCAGCCCAAATAGGCCTGGTGTATGGCATCACATAAAAAGTTGAGATTGCTTTTTCTACATGTAACAAGAATCTAGTGAAATATTATAAATAGAATACAATGCCATAGAGGTCTTTTATACCAATCCTTTAGTGTGTGTATGACCTTGGAGAGTATTCCTTTTTGTTCCCACTTTACCTTTTAACCATCTTCTTTAGGGCTCATATAGTAACCTGCGCAAAGTAAGCATTTCCAGAACCACTGAAGTATTTCTCTCATACATTACTGTCTTAATGAACTGAAAGATCGTCTCAAGTCCTAAATGTTTCACTTATTTCCAAGCTATTTGATGCCTGTATAAAATAACAAACACCTTTTAGAGAGGAATTCATTTATTTCCATTTATCTTTCCATAACATGAAAAAAAAAAGAGCTACATATTGTCTTTTGTGATATAGCATCATAGACAAGATAAATATACTAGACAGATGTTTTAGAAAGTTGCTTATAAAGGTGAAGCTTGGAAAGGAAATTAGTGGAGTGCTTCCTACATACCAAGCACTGTTCTAGCATTTTCACATACGTTGCCTCATTAATCCTTACTGCGACTGTTAGAGGATATAGTAGCATTGTCCTCAGCACTATGTGGCATCTGAAAGTCGCAACATCCCAACATCCTGTAGGTGTGTGAATATAGTCATGGTGATATTAATACCTGTTAGTTGTTGATTCAGAGGCTCCACCCGCATTATTTGAGGTCCTCAGCCCCTGGAAATTTCTGGAGGCATACATATCTTCTCTCTTCTCCATGGTCATGATTAGTCAACTCATATACTCCTGCTTCAGCATCCCAAGAGGCACCCTCTGCCATCTGGCCACCCGAGAGGGCCCTGTGCTACTGCTCTGCTGCCAGGGCCTTTCTTAGGACATGATTTCTCTGCCTAAAGTGCTTTCCTGGTGCTCTGATGTTACATACCATATGCCACTAAATTACACTGGGTTTCCTTCGGTCTTCTACTCTGTTGAAGACCCATTGCACCCTTGCAGAAATAGAAAGAACATTTTTTTCCCTCAACATTCAACATTCATTTGGTGCTTCAGTTTCTGAACTGCACTGCTTGTTCTCCAAGTGTAAAAAAAAAAAATTACTTTTAAAAACAACTCCCTCAGCTTCTGCCTGTATGTAGACTTTCTCAGCTTGTATGACCTGAAGAATATAACTTACTCCATTTCCCATTCTTCTAATATGAGGCACAAAACTTCCGTGCAGATCTCCTTGCCCTCATGCAAGTTAACTCATGCAGACAAAGGTCTGGGGAAGAAGGGACAAGCCCCCAGGTCCTCTTCCCTTGGGGATCAACATTATGGCCCCCAATGCTGAATCTCAGTTCAGGTTACAAAGTCTAGATATAGATAGTCAAGGAAATTTAACAATCAGAGGTTAGACTGCTAGCCTGCAACCCTACCATTAATAAATGATATCCTGCAGATTCAACTCTAAGACATATCCTCTCAGCCAGCCCACATGCCAGCACTGAAGGACGCTGCCTTTTATCTAAGAGCAGGAATGGCTGTTGAGTTTCCTTCCCAGCTTTTCCCAAAAGTGTCTGCACAACCCTACATTTTGGTGGCAGAGTCTGAAGGTGGGGTCCCTTCGCTCACTCCTTAAATCCTGAACTCCATACAATTCAAAGTTCCCAGTATTAGACTTGATGGCATTCATGAAACAGGGACCTCAATAAGGTATGATCTGTTATGAGTTAAGGATGGAAAGTAGCCCCCATCAGAACTGCAGCAGTCACTCTTTTAGAGGTTGTAACCTTTCCATTATTTAAGTATGTTGTCTAGTGTGAGTATGGCAACTGGGGTGGTGCCATTTTCCCTCAATGAGGTCCTGCATGATTATTGCATTTCTAAAAGCTGTATAAACTGAAAACAAGGTGAAAAATCATGAGCCTCCTGTCTGCAAAGCAAAAGCCCATGCACTGATGGCTCCCCACACCCCTGGAGCCCCTCTCTTCTGGGGACAGAGATTTCTTCTCACACAGTACCATAATGGGTATGTGCACTGACGCAAATTCACTGGATGTTAGCAGATGGTGACTTGACCTCTGCATTAACAGAAAAAGAAGAAAAATCAAAGAAAATGTCTTAAATCCCAAAATAAAAATTTTCTGTTTCAATTGAGTTGGAAAAAATTCACACATACATTATATAATTTTTTTTAAAGTTTCATAGTGGGTCTGTCAAGAGTTTGATAATTTTTAAGATATCTTGGTTGAACTCTATGAATATAGTCTTCAAGGTAACAATTAATTCCCTACAGAGAGCACTCTTTTTTTTTCTTTCTTTTTTTTTTTTAAAAAGCCATGTTACCAACGAAGAAAGAAAATACTAAAAAACCAGGAAATCAGTACATAAGCTAGCAGACAGTGAAGTCTTTGGAAGCTTATACAGGAAAATGAGGGCCTCAAGTGTAGGTAACTGTTTTTGAATTTGATCTTCTAGATGAGAGTTGGATAGCCATGCATTTTCACTCACTTGAAGTCTCATTGAAATATGTCCCCAGGGTTTATCACGCGGTGCCTGTGGTACAAAGATATCTGTTCCCCACACCTGTCAAGAAACAGTCTCGCACAAACTAGAGCACACGATGACCATCAGGGTTGTCAAATGTAGCACGAGGAGAGAGGAGAACAAGTAAATCTTCTCAACCATCAGTCAGTTTCCTTTTCCTTTCTCCTACCACTGCCTCACATTCTCCTTATCATGGCTTGAAGAAATATGACACTCCAAACCCCCAGCTGATAAGCTTATAAAAACTCACTACAGTGTGGTTCTTGGGGGCAGTTTGTAGGAGACTAAATGACACCCTTCCTCTCCTTTGCCCAGATGATAGTCCTGTGTTTGGGAATTCAGAGTAGGAGGGACACAGTTATTTCCATTGTAGTTTTACTTTACACAGAGATAAGAGAAGCCAATTTAGTCTTGGTTCTTAAAGAGTGAGGAGCTCTGTAGTCTTGAAGATGGTGACTTTTTTCTTTGGCTCTACCAGCCATTTTTGGAACAAGACCAATCCCGTTCATTTTTCATTCTGCCTACTTTAGAAGTTAAGAGCTTCCCGAATCTCAATAATATTACTGGCTCTGTCTTCTCTGGTCCTTTTAAGTTGAATTCATAGCCCTTTTGGAACTTCAGGAGTTATAGCAAGACTACAGATAGAGATGATTGCTGTGTGAAGGACTGAGGATGTGCCTTCCTCCTTGGAAGGATGGAGGGAAGTATGAAAGGGTGAATATATGGATAAGTTTGAACCCCAGAGCTAAGATAGTTCCTCAATTGCTACAGTTGATGCCAATGAGGATTTTTTTTTTTTCTTTTTAGAGCCACACTTGAGGCATGTGGAAGTTCCCAGGCTAGGGGTTGAATTGGAGCTGCAGTTGCTGGCCTACACCAGAGTCACAGCAATGCCAGATCAGAGGTGTGTTTGTGACCTACACCACAGCCCACGGCAACCCCTGATCCATAACCCACTGAGCGAGGCCAGGGATCGAACCCATGTCCTCATGGATACTAGTCAGGTTCATTGCCACTGAGCCACCAGGGGAACTCTGCCAATGAGGATTTTTTTAAAAATACAATTTTTGTCTTGCTTTCTGTTTTTTTTTTTTAATCGAAGTGTAGTTGATTTATAATGTTGTGTTAATTCCTTCTGTACAGCAAAGTGATTCAGTTTTATATATATATTTAATAAATGAATATGTATATGTACGTACACAACACACTCTTTTTTATATTCTTTTCCATTTTGGTTTATAATAGGACATTGAATACAGTTCTCTGTGCTTTACAACAGAACCTTGTTGTTTATTTCCTCTGTGTATAATAGCTTCCATCTCCTAGGTTTCTGTTTTTACCTTGTGGTGATCAACTGGGTTTATTGCTCCTTTTTTTAAATCATAAGTCATCTCAAGTTCATGGTGGGGGATGGGGGTGATTACATGATATAAATAAATAGTTTAGAACAGTGGAAATCGGAAGGTGGAAAGTAGGAAGAACTTGGGTTTCCACCCCATGCCCTTCTGTTCTTCTTGTAGTCACCCCTACAATTGCAATTATTGCTGTTACCAGTCCCACCCACTTGACAGATTTCCTCCTGCCTGGCCTGCCCAACCTGCTCCTCCCATTTCTTGCTTCATGGTTGTACCACTGCATGTCGATTCCTTGCAAACACTCTATCAAGTAAGATTACTGATTCCAAGTAGTGATGACCCTAACTCAAAGGTTTAAATAATAATAAGATTTATTCTCTTATAACAAGAGGTCTGGCCAGAAAGGGGCTCCATGGCTGGTATAATCAGAAGCTCAACAAATTCACCAGTGATACAGAGTCTTTTCTCTAATAAAGCTCTTCCCTCTGGGAGTTGCCATTTTGGCTTAGCAGAAACCATCCGACTAGTATCCATGAGGAGGCAGGTTTGATCCCTGGCCTCGCTCAGTGGATTAATGATCTGGGGTTAACCTGTGAGCTGTGGTGTAGGTCTCAGACACAGCTGGAATTCTGTGTTGCTGTGGCTGTGGTGTAGACTGGCAGCTGTAGTACCAATTCGACTCCTAACCTGGGAACTTTGATATGCCAACTTTCAGGTGCAGCCCTAAAAAAGTGGAAGAAAAAAAAAAGCTCTTCCTTGTGATAGCCTCAGTTTTAACATGACCCTAAAACTAATTTCCCTCATTGTCATAAAATGGCTGTAGCAGGCTGGAGATGATGAGAAAAGGACCAGTCTTCTGATGTCTTCTTAAACGTGAGGCCAGCTCTCCCAGAGGTTCCCAGATCTTACCTTCCAACTTGTAGATGAGACTTGGGTCACAATCCACCCTCAAATCGGCAATGTAAATGAGATGACCTTGAGACCCTAAGACTACACAATTTACTCCTGAGATGGGGGATGGGCTCACCAAGGCTGAGAATGGTAGCTCAGAAACACCAGGCTTCTGTTAACAAGGATGGTGTGGGAAATGGATGGAGGAAAGGAAAAAAAAATGTCTGCTACACATGTACATTATAAAAGAAATCAAACCAAGCGAAGTCAAATTCTCCCATCTATCATTTGTGGTTCCTTTCCCCACAGGTAGCTAAGTTAGCAGCTTCTTGTGTATCTATCCTTTCATTTAAAGTCTTATGTATATAATAAAAAATGTGTGTGATAAAAAAAATCTGAGTTTATCACCCCATACATATATAGCTGCCATAAACTATGTATATAATAAAATCATACCACACAGGCTTAAATATCTCTAAGATCTTCCATATTAGTCAAAACAGATCTGCAATATATTGTTTATATGTCACAATATTTTCTCATATGATTTAATCATGATTCACTTAGCCAGTTGGATCTAGATTATTAGATTTTTAGATTATTTAGATTATTTAGTTTTTGTTGTTAAAATTCTTAATATTAAAGAAGATGTTTGTTAGGCCTTGGACAATAAACTAATTATATATTGAGAATATAATCATAGTGTAAGTTTCTTATGATGAAACTCCTTGGTCATTTAAATTTTTAATATATCTCTAAATTGCTCTTCGAAAAGGAAGCATCAGTTTATATTTACTCCAACAGTGCAAAAAGTGTTTATTTGACACAGTCTCACCAACTCTGGACATTATCCTATCATTTACTTCTTCTCAATATTTCAGATGAAAATTGAATCTCATTACAGTTGTACTGATTTTCGGTAATTTCACATCTGCTCTTATCACTTCCCTGTACTGACTTCATCGCTAGTTTTCCTTTGCTCTGGTGCCCAGGTTTGCTGCTTTAACGTGGCCTGTGTATAGCTATATGACTGACCTCTGCTCAGCACTCAAGGTCATTCTATCTGCTTTCCCACCAGTTCTGAGACATTCTGGGCACACTGGCCTCCTCCATGTAAGTTGGAGGGCATGATCATTTTACTCTCTGGGGTCTTTGCGCATTGCATTTTCTTTGCCTGAAACACTAACCACTTTCCCCAGCCTTGTTCACACCTGTTCAGTCATAGCCCTCCTACCATCAACTCATTCTCCATATTTCACCCTAAATGCCACTTCTTTAGGGAGGACTTTCCCCTAGTCTAATTAGGTACTCTTTCTTATACGTTCTCATGGTACTTAATGCTGCATACTCAATGTACAGGATGAATACACAGTATAATGTTTATGCAGTTATATTTTCAAATATCTACCTCTCTCACTAGAATACAGTCTCCCAGAGGCACATCTGTTGTGTGGGTTGCTGCATTCTCCTTGCTCAGCACAGTAGCAGGTACACACCCATTCCTGAAACATGGACCATCAAGTGGGAACCATGAAGATGGGGTGAGGATTGAAGGAAGCTCAAGAGGCTTGGAAAAAAATCTGCTAGAATCTATATGCAAGGGGTATAGAAATTTTTCCATTAAAACTATTCTTAGGAGTTCCTCTTGTGGCCTAGTGGGTTAGGAACCCAATGTAGTGTCCTTGGAGATGTGGGTCCAATCCCTGGCCTCACTCATTTGGTTAAGGATCCAGCACTGCTGCAAGCTGTGGCATAGGTCATAGATGCAGCTCCACTCCAATTTGACCCCTAGCCCAGAAACTTCCATATGCCACAGGTGCAACCATGAAAAGAATATTAAAAAAAAAAAAAAAAAAAAAAAAAAAAAAAAAAAAAGCCTCTTCTTGAACCTTTCTATGGGCTTGGTCCTTCACTGAGTGGCTTTGAGTCCACCTAGTGACCTGAATGCAGAATAGTCTGAGCATAGAAGGAGCTACACAGCACTGGGAGATAATGCATAAAGTAGATGTTATCTGTACTCCACCGAGAGGTTGTAAAAGAAGTATACTTTTACTGTAGAATTCAATTAACTTCCAGAGGTTCAACTCCATTCTGCAACAGGAGGCAGAAACTTTCAGGAGTTTGCTAAGCTCCAATGGGGTTACAGGGATAGGCTCATGTCATCCTTGAGAGATCGGTCCCCTTTCTCATTTGATTATGAGGCATTGCACTGCAGTGGTCATCACCATCACATCCCCCCATTACTGCTAGCAGGTCCACTTCATGGCACTTCCACTTTGGGTTTTTTGCTTAATGGCAGAGCATAGGAATTTCCTCGGGGCTCTTTATGGCCCCACCAAGCTCCCTCCCTGGGATCTTGCTGTGTCCGGGAAGAAGGGGCTCTGTCAGGAAGGAGGATGCAAAGTTCTCTGCCTTCATGGTGCATACACTTGTCAAGGCCCTCTCTTTAACTTCCATTGAACTCTCCCTTCCCTTCCAGCTTTCCTCTTTCCCCAGACGGAGAGAGTCTTTGTCTAGACCCAAAGGAATATACCTGTTTCTCTGAATCTGATGCTTTACCTCAGTCCCAATCCTCTAAATTCTCCAAGGGTGTACGTAGGCTTTTGGAATTAAAAAGAAAAAGGAAGAAAAAGCCAGAGATTAACCATCTTCTTTCTGCTTTATACCCTGTCATACCCTTCCTCTGAGACCATGAACTTGGGGCAATAACCTGCTGGGCAGTGGAGTGAGGGCAGTCTGGGGAGGGAAGAGGGAAACTTGGAGTTGGAACAAAATAAGACAAAACACTGGCTACTCTTTCGAAAATATTACCCTGTCATCCATTTCCAGGAGGGGGCAATTAATACACTAAATGCAACAGAGAAGCAGAGAAGCTGAGCATTCTTAAAGATCTCCAGATTTCCTTCCATTAGCAAATGACACCCATAATAAAAGCACCTTCTATGGTAGACTGATGACTGTGAAAGCCAGATTTATGGAGATTAAAGAAGTTAGAGAGGTTATTCTTCCATATACCCTAAATCTCTGTTGTAATCTGTTTCATTTGGTTTCAGCTCAATGAAGATGCAAAAAGCAGTGGAAAGCAATGTTTCTTTGCTTGTTTATGCTAATTTTCTCTAGAATAAAACAATAACATTCCTATAATATCAAGGCCAAAAAAAGAGGATAAAAATCCTCCATAGGAAGAGGGAAAATTATTCAGAACTGTATGAAAATATATTTAGCAAATTTCTAAAGTATGGGAAATTGATCCAGTGAAAATGGTGGTTCTTCCTAAGTCATTAAAATGAGTCAAATAAATAAGCATTTAATAAGTTTTTTTTTAAACATATCTTTCACCACACAGCCCATGAAAATACTCAGGTTTTTTTGTTTTTAAAGTCTACACCAAGTGTGTAGCATTTTAATTTTTAGTAAACATTTGTTAAGCTCCTACTACATACTGTGGATAATACTTTCACATGGTTATCTCATTTAATCTCTACCATAGTCCAGTGAAGATGCTGTTATTACTCACACTTTGCAGAGGGAGACACTGTTAATTAGAGAGTTTAAGGAATGTGCCCAAGTCACATAGATAAAAAGCAGTGAGGCACTCCTCAAAGATGGGTTCTCTATGTCCAATTCCAGTGTATATTCTGCTATATCACTCATAAAATATCAGTAATGTGATCTGTGAATGCAGGATTTCAGGTGAGTTTATAAAAAATTGGAAGTGAGGAAAGAATAAGTGAAGATTGTTTGATAAAGACCTTTCACAGTTAAAGGAGAAAAAGAATTTGAACGTCGGTCCAGAGCTAAGGGTTCTGAGGAGGCTGATATGGGTTCTCAAACATGAGCTCAGTGGAGTCATCTGGAGGGCTGGTAATAAAATGGATTGCAGGACTCCACGCATGGACTTCTGAATCAGTGGTCTGGGGTATGCTCAAGAATGTACATTTCTAACCAGTTCCCAGAGGATGCAATGCTCCTGCCTGGAGACCACCACTCATTGAGAACCACTGCTTTAAAAAAATAGAACATTTGCATGTTTGAAAAGCAGAATAAAGTGAGTACATGTAAAGAAAAGGACTACAGATGCTGGGGAGGCATCCGAGAGAGCAGAAGTGGTGGGAGAGGACAGAAGAGTTTGTTGACGAAATCAGCTTAAAAAGGAGGAATAAGACCTGTTCATCTGAAAAAGAAGTGAAAGGAGAAGGTGAATGTTGTGCCAGAGGAAGGGCTGGAGGAGAGAGATGTGGGCACTCACCCAGGTTGTCTTAGTTGGGTTTGGCTGGTTGTTTTTATTTGTTGATTTCAGGAAAGGTAAAATTGTTTTCTCGGTTGAGTAGAACACCTCAAGAGAGTGGGGAGGGTTCAGAAATCAAAAGAGTGGATGAGAGCTGGGAATCCCTAGGGGTGTTTAAGTGATTCCTGAACATCAGGGGAGGGCTTGTTGAAGTTTAAGGAAGCATCCTGGGTGCCTGCTCTGCCCTATGACCTTGCACAGGCCCAGATCCCCGCCCAAGAGACTAGGGTGCATTATTAAGTGTTGCATTTATTTTACAGTAATGTGTGATGGTTCATTTAGTGAGTCAAATTGACTGCCTAAGAGGTAGCTGATAAAAAATATTTCTGAGTGTGTCTATGAAGGTGTTTCTGGAAGAGAAGAGCATTTGATTCTGTAGGCTAAAGAGAAACACTATCACCACGTGGGTGGGCAACACCCAGTCCACTGGGAACCCAAATGGAACAAAAAAGCAAAGGAAGGGCAAATCCTCGTTCTCTTCTTGTGCTGGGTATCTGCCATTTCATGCCCTCAGAGATTGGAGCTTCTGGTTCTCCAGCTTTTGGACTTGGATTGAATTATATGCTAGGTTTTCCCAGTTCTACAGCTTGCAGGCACAAGATCATGGTACTTCTAGGCTTCCATAATTTCATCAGCCAATTTATATAATTACTATCCCAATGGTTCTATTCCTCTGGAGAACCCTGACTAAGACATAGCAATAAACTTTGCTGACACTGATTTTACATATTTGCTTGGCCATTTCTTTTTCACTCAGCCATTAAAAACGAGGTCAAGGAACATCACTTGCTCATGAGATTAGCTCACTTAACCAATAGATATGGGAACAAGGGAAGCTCTAAACCAGTGCTTTTGATCATCACCCGCACATGTGCATCCACAGACACAAGGCTCATAGCCCAACTTGAAGTGGAAGCTGGGTATGCAATAATGGGCAAAGTGTGAGAGGTCAGGCTTCTCAGGTGAGCGGGGGTGAGGTTGGTCAAACAGCTTCATCTCTATGACAGTACACTTACCTCTGGAAATTTCCTGAAGCCCTTGGTCAGCCACTGTTTGCACCTAGCAGGGAGATGCTTCCACATTGGTGCTTGATAAACATTTGTGACTGTTATCATTCTACTCGTATTTGATGAACGGCTACTCAGTTTCTGGAAGAGGTATAATTATTGGGGGAAAGGAGGAGTAAAATATTGTCCCTGCCTTGGAACAGCCCAGGGTCATGGAGGAGATAATATGTAATAGAAATAAGTGTAAAATGCCACATGCCTGGCAGGAGGAGACATTTGCTTTTGAGGGGAGACTTGAAGAAAGACCAGAAGGTCTACAGAGAAGTGGGGATAAAAAGAACAGCCTTAGCCATGAGCAAGCAGTTAATGGAGTGTCTGAGGATTGCATGCTTTTATTTTCTTGGAGGAGATGGAGAAATCAAACTATGATGCATCTAGAAAGGCACTAAGAGTCTTTCATATGTGATCTCACATCCTGAGCACAACCCATGAAACCATCTCAAAGAAGTGGAGATTCTCAGATGTCCTAAATTTGTAGGGTGTCAGAGGAGCCCAGATCTCTGGTAGAAAGGCTAAGAAACATACTCAAGTTTCTTATTTTCTGTGCTTCTGTTTCTTTATCAGACAATTGAGGAAACAAAGTTTACCTTGAAGTGTTGCTGTGACATTAGTTCTTTCCAAAAGTGTCTAGTTTTTTTCTCTAGGACTCATCTATGCTCAGGGAATAGTGGTTATCATCCTTCTGTGTGTCTTCTTCTTATATTATCATAAACTTGCCAAAGATCATACAGTGAGTGTGAGAGCTGTGTTTAGCCCAAAGTTTCTTTAGACTCTAGATGTCCTGACTGTCCAGAGCCCATGCTTGTTTCTGCTCTATCTTCAGTTGTCTGTTAAAAGAGTAAAAGAGGGGAGTTCCCATTGTACTTCAGCAGGTTAAGAACCCAGTTAGTATCCCTGAGGATCTGGGTTTGATCACTGGCCTTGCTCAGTGGATTAAGGATCTGGCGTTGCCACAAGCTGCAGCATAGGTAACAGATGCAGCTAAAATCCGGCATTGCTGTGACTCTGGTGTAGGCCAGCAGCTATGGCTCTGATTCATCCCCTAGCCTGGGAACCTCCATATGCTGTGGGTGTGGCCCTAAAAAGATAAAGAAAAAAAAAAAAAAAGAGTGAAAGAGTGTAACACTTGTTTCAGATCTTGGCCCCCGGCAGGAGGCAGCATGATTCACTAGAAAAAGAATGAGTTTGGGGATGTGACAGTTCTAGATTTGAGTCTCCGCTTCATCACTTACAAGTGGTATGACTTTGAGAAAGTGTTGAACCTCCCCAGTCCTTTTTTTCACCAGCCAAATGGCAGACAGTCCTGCAGGGTTGAGGACGCCTAAGATCAAGTCTGTGAAGAATTTAGCTCAGCAAGTGATGGATTCCTCTTGCCTTTGCCAGGTTCCTAGAGAAACTTATGCTCTGGCTTCTTCTTGTCTTTACAAGGAGTGGACTATATGCTCATGGAAGGTTCCAGCCTAATCTCAGCTAGAAATGACACTACAGCTATTTGGAGAGTGGTTACATTTTCATTCCTGTAGGATTCTTTGTGTACATGTCTCAAGGTAGTTGATGAAACAAAGGAGAACAGCCTTCATCCTTATTTATCCCTACTGTCAATATTGTTCTAAGTTTCAAAAAGGACCGGGGAAGCTTCTAGCTAATTGACTTCCATGAATGTTATGCTAGTGGGATTATTTCTAAAGGACTGATTAGGATTTGGGCTGCGCGTTAAGAGTAGTAAACATTACACTCCGTTGGGTATTAGTAATTAGTAGATTTTCCAGGGACTCTAAATAAAGTCAGTTACTCTGGTACCCTACAGCCTGATGTTGATTGCAGACAAGCATGTGGGAAATGTGGAAAGTTGTTGCCCAGTAAGAGGAAGCAAAAGAATACCTGATTGCATCTTTCAGAATGTGCCCAAATGCTCCAAAGAAATGTCCAACTAGGTCATGTACTTCAAGGCTCGGGATCACTAGAAATTCTTTAACCTTTCTGCCTTTTCAAGTAAAAATTGTCATATATATCACCTTATTATGTCTTGTGAAAAGACATACCAAATCTGATTTTTTACTCTCAGATATGAAATCATAAAAGAAAAACATTATTAAAATATCCTTACTACTTAGAAGATATACATAATAATCTGATGCAGGCTACGTTTCTTTTATTAAGTAAGATATTTCAGAAATAAGACAAAAAATGCCATGCAAATCTCAGAAATATTGATCGTTTATGAGGTAAATTATTTCTGGGCTCTGGTATGATTTGTTGCTTGAATGAGGTAACTGTGACAAGCATACATTAACTCACATCCTTAATTTTTAAAAATCAACATAGAAACCAGGGGGCTGATATGATTTAAATCCCTTTAAGCAATGAAAAAAAAAAGTAAAAAAAAAAAAAAAACAAAGCTTTTATTCCTCTTATGTTCTTTGTCTTAGGATACAAATGCTCCAAATAACTCCCTGTATAATGTTTATCTGCACCTCTGTCTATAGAATAATTTTAATAAGTTTCTAAAGGCTGAGCTCAAAGCTAATGGAAAGCTCGTTGTAATGCTGGGTCCACACTGACAGTGCATCAGAACAGGCCAAACTCCGTTTTCTGCTTGGATGTCATCATTCTGTGGCTATGAAAGCATAAAACCGGAGACTGTTCCAGCAGGTCATTGTCACTACAACTTGCTCAAACAGAAATAAAACAGCTTTTCATGCTTATTGATCTTAGACTTTTTGCCATTTTTATGCTCTGTTGACCTGAAGCTCAGTAAGGATGTATTTTGTAAAAGAAGCTGAAAGTTTTCTTTCTCAGTAGATGAGACATTTCAGATTTTGTCTGCATGGGAAAAAAAAAATTTTTTTTTCAAATGCATTCTCTCTGTGACTTTAAAAGAGCAGTTGATCTTTAAGTAACACGTGTGATATTAGTTTTTCCATTTTAAAATAATCACATTATTGCAGACATTTTAATAGCTGTAGAGGTTGCTATGTTTTAACATGATTCATGGTCCTTGACAGCACTGTGTCTGAAAATCCCCCAGGAATGCAAAATACAAAACTCCACACACGTTCACATTTTACTGCCTGCAGCTAAAAGAAGGGAAAGAACTTAAAACTGTTGAAACCCTTCAACTTTAAAAGCATTAATAGATGGTCCCAGGGGATTAAATCTAAATCTTAATGTGTAAAAATCAAGTTAATAACCAGAGAGATTAATATGGCTGCATTTGATTATTGTGATAATGCAAACAATTAGTGCTGCTAAAGTGCGATGTATTAGTCTCCTTCTAACCCCTCACATCAGCAAGGCACTAGAAACAAATGGAAATAAAATATTTTACTCAAAGTTTTTTCTGTTGGGTTTTTATGGGGTTTTTTTCTTTGTCTTTCCTTCACTGTAGCTGACTTATTTTTGAAATTTTATTTCAGATTGGAATCATTAGAGCTTTTCATTTTGAAACAACAATTTCTACAAAATGAATGGCAATGATCAAACATCCTCAATTTCATAATGTCAGAAAATTATTCAGGTACATTTCCTTAATATCAGTTACTTTATAATTCTTCATAATAAATGAAAAAGAAGGCTGTTTTTTTTGGGGGGGGTGTTGAGGAGGAGGGAAAGGGAATGAGGGAAAGAGAAAGGTACCATGTGAGGTATATACCATTTAGTTTTAAACTCTTAAATTTTTTCCAGGAGGTGATAAATGGTACCTTTATAAATGGTTTAGCTCCAAGTGGCGTTTTTCTCAATGGTGATTTCCTGAGAAAGGGGGACACCAGGCATACCTGCCTGAGAGTATATAGTGTGTCCTCTCATTAGCCAGGTTCCTACCTTTCTTCAGTATTGTACCAGACAGAAAAATGGCCTGCAGGTTAGTGGGCAGTGGAAAGAAATCACTGTAAGCAAAGGAGTCACATTAAAAGGAGTAAGTCTGGCCATGGGAATAAATGGATCAGATGTGCCAGCAATTAGCTGATGCTGGTAAGACATCTGCCCTTCAAATGAAATTAAAGAAAAGAAATATAAGCCTTATTTTGAAATGCCGGATATTATAAAACCTCACAAAACCTCTACATTAAGTAGGCATTATAGTAAGCAGAAGTCCATCTGAAACAGAACCGTAGATGTAGATATATATAGATATATGGCTGGGTTTTATATATATATATATATATGGCTGGGTTTTTTACAAATTTTTATTCATTTATTTAATGGTTTTTTTGGCTGCGCCCATGGCATGCAGAAGTTCCCAGGCCAGAGATCAAACCTGAACCACTGCGGCCAGCTAAGCTGCTGCAGTGACCTAAGCTGCTGCAGTGACAAGGCCAGATCCTTAACCCACTGAATCACACGAGAACTCTCAGGTTTTCATTTTTAGAACCTCAAAATTTTTAAATATTATTTCGCTATTTAGAGGTGAAGGTAAGGTAAAATGAGTGAAGAATTAATAAGATATATTTTGAAGTAAATGAAAACAAAGGCAGTGTAGAGAATGGACGTTTTAGTGATTTATTTGGGGGTGGGGCTCAGACGTGTTCTGGCCTATGTCACTTGAAACCTTTTATTTTGCTTCTCAGTTCAGATCTGTGTTGTGCATCAAATGGGTGTCCCATTCGTTATTTTTGTTTAAGCAGTGTCTGCAGGGAATTACAAGGGACCATTTAATAAACTGCAGCAACAATGGAATATTTGTTCGCTTTTCTTCAGCAAAGTATCTGAGAAAAGTGTGTTCAGAGGTAGGGAGTGGGTAGCTGTCAGTAGCTACTGCTCTCTGAGCCTGGCAGCCTCGTGACAGTTACTAATATCAGCAGATTTAATGTGTTTAGTCTAGTTGTAAGGTTTGTGATGTGTTTTTGATTTCCTGCTTCAGAAATGCATTTTGGCTAGAAAACAGGGAGACATACGATTCTTTTTCTGACCACAGTCAGGAAATTGTTACCTTTGTACCCAATTTATATTACATAAGACGTTACCTGCATGCAGTCTAAGAACCGTACTTCTTGGTTATTCAATCAGTGTGTGAACACAAACAAAAAGGTAATGAGTGAGGCACGTGAGTTTAGCAGATGCCCGTTCCCACACCTAGGCTGTGTTCAGATTCACAAAGTGCATTTTCTTTTTGTGTCTCATTGATGCTCCAGTTTATTTTTATTCTCTAGGGACTTCAAAACTGTCTCATTGTCTTTTAAAATCTTTAACACTCTCTCTTGCTTTAGAACCAATTTGGAAAAGAATATACAAACCACCAGCAAAACCTGAACTGAGTTCTTTCTTCTTTGTGTTTCTCTACATAGCAGCGAGTGGTTTATTCATGTTTCTCGTCCTTGCAACTCTTAAACATATTGTGTCCCTTTTCTTCGTACCAATCTAAAGACATCTTTGAGGTGGAAGAAAAACACTCATGTTGGACTCTTATGCTTCTGGGGGCTTTTTGTTTTGCCCTAACTTGGGCTTCTTTTCCTGTTTCATGCTTTGCGATAAATAGTCAAATTCTATTTTTAACATGGAGCTTTACTATATAATGGTGCATTATTTTAAGAAAGCTTGGAATGCAAAACTGGAATTACTATTATTGGGAAGTTTAGAAATCAGATTTATTTTAACCAAATGTTGTTGAATCATCAAGCATTGATAATTCCACTTACTCTTAATTTGTCGCTAGAAAAATAAATTGACAAGAAATACTTTAAAAACAATGTTGCTAGGATGTATTTGTACATTTTTGGATTTGTTTTGAAATTTTGTTTCAGTCTCAAAAGACTTTTGTTAATGTACTCATGTCCCCTTTTCATAAATCAGTATTTAAGTAAACAGAACTTGCAGAAAATATGTTGAAAAAGTGATTAATGCACAATGAGAGAAAAGTTTGCCTCCTCCACTCAAGAACATCCTCTTGACACTAGTTAATGCTCAAAAACTCTATACGGAGATAGAATAATTATGTATTTTTCAAGCAAAGAAAAATACCTTATTTTAAAAAAATTCAAGAACTGTAAGAAAATGTTATAGAAAGTGTGGGAAATGGGAGAAAACTCACAATCACTGCAATTCAGAGACAACTGCCATCACTTTTCCTGTATTTCCTTTGTCCTATGGGAAACAGCTTTAGACTTTTCGTGTTAAAAGCATACTTTATATTTTGTTATTTCAGAGTTCAAAAAGAAGAGATCTTGTTTCTTTAAAGCAGAGGTCTTAAAATCAAGCCTGCCTGAAGGGGAAGTGGGGGCACCATGAGGTCTGTCTCCCAGTCGCCAGGTCACTGGGCTGCTGGGATGCACCCAACTTTCCAGGCACAAGAGGATTTCCCGCTGTTTTTCCAGGAGTGACCTAGAAGGAGGTTAATGATTCCAAAGAAGGACTTTCCCCTCAGGGAAAATTTAATCTTGTGACCTTTTTCTCTATCTGTCCATTTCTTTTAAGTCATAGACTCCCTTCATTTAACTTCCATCGAGCTGTTTCATTTTCTTCAAAAACCTGGTTGAAGTGACTGCTTTGCTTGCCTTTAACCCTCGGACTGGGTGCATTTCAAAATGCAATTTCTGTGCAGTGGACAGGCGTAGAGTTCTCCTTTCCAATCTCCATATTTCCTTTAAAAAAAAAAAAAGTCGTCAATCACTGTGATAGAGGAGTCCAAAAACAAATGCTATTTTGCATTAGTCTTAAAATATTCTTTCCTAGTGTCTGTACTTAGAGGCAAAAATTCAGAATAAAACGCTGCTTGATTAATTGATAAATTCTCTTAAAATATTGTTTGGGATTTGTGTCTGCGGGTGACAGTTGGATTTATTGGTGTGCTCAGAGCATGAAGATCATTGACAAGGAAATTTTTAGTAAGAAATATGTAAATGATGATAAAAGTCTCTTCAGAGAGATTTTAAGATTATGAAAAAATATCAGCTTTATCTAGCCAGTTTCATTTTTTTTCCCTACCTAAAATATGCAGACATTAGTGGATCAAATTTAGTGTCAGAATACAGTAAAATAAAACTATAATTATTTTATTATTCTCATGGGTTTAGACTCACGGGTGCAATGAGCTCTTGAAGGTAAAGTGAAAACAGAAACTGCCTTGTGCTCAAAGTTGTTAGTGTTTTAAAAACAACTTTTTATTCTGCAACAGACCCAGGACATTTTCTTCACGATCGTATTACTCAGTTTTACTGCCAACATAAATTAAAATGAATATTTCTTAATTTTTAGCGTTATAATGTTCCATTTTGGAAACACAGTAAATTTTTATTTCTGTGGGTGTATAACCCAGCCTCTGAATAGATTCTCTAGTATTTAATGTGCTATCTTGCTCAGAGAATTCAGTTTTTTTCCCTTGGGGTAAATGCCATTCAGAGGCAGCTGAAGGTGGAACAAACTACCGAAAAAAGCTCCCCCTTCTCAGCTAGTCAGTTTCTGCAGGCTCGTGCCTAGTAAGCAGATGGAAAAAGTGCTGTGTTCTTAGCACTCTGCGTAAATGATAGCCAGGATCAGTCTTAGTCCTCAGCATATCATGAAACTGTGAAAACTGTTATCATCATAGGACAATTAAAGGCCTGTTATATATGAATTGTTGAAGTGCCATGAGTACAAACACCACAACAAAACCATAGCAAATAAACAATATCGTTTTACAAAGTGCTTTGACATACACCATTTTAATTTCCGCCAAGTTACTTGGAGCTTCGATGGCTTGAGAATAATACCTTTTCCATACCTCACAGGTTGTTGAGGAAATCTGATAGTATGGAAATATTCAATGCCAGGAACTGTGTGGACAGCTTTACCAGTCCTGAAACTGAAACCCTGTATAACTTGCCTAGGGTAAGCTAGGTAATTAGGTGGCAAGGCTGAGATTGTTTCACCTTCTTCTCTCAGTGTCCAATGTCTGACATTGTTCAAATTAGCAAGTCCAAGACCAAGCTTACTGCCTTTTTGTCAACACTTGTTCTGCCTTTGCTCCATCCTAATTTGGTTGATGACATTTCCATTCCCTGATCTACCCACGCCAGGGATCTGGGAGCCCTCCTTTCTTCCTTCATTTCCTGTCTAACCAATCACCAAGGCTGAGGTTCAGTCTCTGCATTATCCTGACTGCTCTGCAACTCTGTCCTTACTGGCAATGCCCATAGTTCAACCTCTGTGCTTGTGATCGTCCCTAACTAGTCTCTGTGCCTTTCCTGCCCCTCCTTCTCTGCTCCTCACCATAGAGCTCTGGCCAAAGCCCCAGTGTGATCCTATTATTCCTCTGCTCAAAGCCTTCAGGGGCTCCGGTTCCAACTTCCATCACCTCTCCCACTGCAGCCCAACCACCTCCCTTCATGCTTTTCATGCCAGCAGTTCCAGACTCTTCATAGTTCTGTTTGTTTCACATTTCCATCCTTTGTATGTCGTCCCTCCTCTGTTTGTTTACTGGCCTTCCACAGTATCTGGCAAGCAAACTTTGGATCATCCTTTAAACTCAGGTTCTTCCTTAGTAAAGAAATCCCTGCTTCTCTATTTCTAAAGGGTGTTAATTGTCCCATTCTCTATGCTGCTTAAGGGTCTAGACCATCTACTTCCTTTGCACTCATCATCCTGTAATGAAATTGCTTATTTACATGCCTGCTTCCCCCAATAAACTATGAACTCCTTGAGGGAAAGGATTTTTATTTCCTTGCAGTTTTACACAGTGTCTGGCACATAATAATCTCCCTATAAAATGTTTGTTGAATTCCAAGGAGTGGGTGGTCATGAGGGTTGAATGTCACAGATGAGTCAAGGAGGTAGGGAGAAGGCAAAGAAAAACTGATGACTGTGGAAAGATAGGGGTCAGTGATAACTTCCCAAGAACAGAGTCCTGGAGAGATAGTCATGGACACGACCCACAAATAGATCATAATGCTAGAATATAAGCTTAAGAACATCAGATCTGAATTTTGAAATACTAAGTTTTTGAGTTTTTTTTTTTTTTTTTTTTCATCTTTGTGCCTTTTCTGGTTCCACTCCGGCGGCCTATGGAGGTTCCCAGGGTAGGGGTCTAATCAGAGCTGTAGCCCCCAGCCTACACCAGAGCCACAGCAATGCCAGATCCAAGCCGCATCTGCAACCTACACCACAGTTCATGGCAACGCCGGATCCTTAACCCACTGAGCAAGGCCAGGGATTGAACCCGCAACCTCATAGTTCCTAGTCGCATTCGTTAACCACTGAGACACGACGGGAACTCCACTAAGTTGTTTTTAAATGGTGAATTATGTTTTAATCAATAATTGTCTATTAGAACTCTTCTTTAAAAGATATACATTTAAGAGTTCCCATTGTGGCTCAGCAGTGATGAAACTATTATCCATGAGGATGCAGGTTCGATCCCTGACCTTGCTCAGAGGGTTAAGTATCCGGCGTTGCCGTGAGCTGTGGTGTAGACTGCAGACATGGCTCAGATCCTGTGTTGCTGTGGCTGTGGTGTAGGCCAGCAGCTGTAGCTCTGATTTGACCCCTAGCCTGGGACCTTCCATATACTTCACACTCGGCCCTAAAAAAGCAAAAAATTTTTAGGGGTTCCTTTCGTGGTGCAAACGGAAACGAATCCGACTAGTATCCATGATGATGCAGGTTCTATCTCTGGACTCCTCGCTCAGTGGGTCGGGGATCTGGCATTGTTGAGAGGTGCAGTGTAGGTTGCAGACTCGGCTCAGATCCCACGTTGCTGTGGCTGTGGCTGTTGCCAGCAGCTGGAACTCTGATTTGACCCCTAGCCTGGGAAACTCCATGTGCTGTGGGTTCACCCCTAAAAAGAAAAAAAAAATTAAGATATACATTTAAGTCTATAATCTATGAGTATAAGTTTCAGAAGCTTTTTTGTAACAAGTAATTCTTGCTTTAAAAAATTTTTTTTGGTCATAACACTATAGATTCGTTTTCAAAGTGTGCCCCTACTTCTAGTGTTCCAAGGTTGATAAACAAAACTCTCCCTTTATCCATCTCTCTCTCCCTCTCGATTTTATATATATATAAAATTTTACCATATACTTGACAGTTTTATGAAATGCTATCATGTGATTAGTTGCCCACCACTCAGACCATTATAGGCTGAAGAATACAAACAATTTTAACCATTTGTGGAAACGCTGAACCAACCTTGTGGTTTTGCAGACTGGCCCTGGAGAGTGCTGGCTCACATCCTGTGCCCACCGGAGGGGATGCCTCCACCCCCTCTAATTTCCACCAAGGCAGAGGGGCTAATGCTGCCCTGCAGAAACCCCTCCATCATTATTTTATTCTATTCGCCTTTCCCCTGACCTGTCCCTGCTATGTTGGGTTTTTATTAAAGTGGAGTAACCAGAATTACAGCAATATTTCAGCCATAGACACCCTATGATTTCATATTAGAGTTTGCTGATATTTTCTAGTATTCTGTTGACTTCTTGGATGAAGCCACACAAAACATACTTGTGTCTCACTAGCCACATTCTAAGTGCTTAATGGCCACATGTAGTGACTGGCTACCACAGTGGGCAGCATAGAGAACTTTTCCATTATTGCAGAAAGTTCCCTTGGACAAGCTATTCTAGAGGGAGGATACCAACCATAACAAACAAATAAACAAGCAAGGAACTTTCAGATACTGCAAGTACAATGAAGAAAACAGAACAGAAAGGATGGAGTAGAGAGTCAGGGCTGAGGAGCAAGGAGCAGCCAGGCAAAGCTCTGGGGGCTGATTCTTCCAGGCAGAGAGCACAGTAAGTGCAAAGGCCCTGGGGTGAGAAGGAGCTTGGCATGTTTGAGAAATGAAAAGGTCACCGAGGCGTGGACTCAGTGAAGTAGGAGAGGCGGGGGAAATGCAGGAGGTCAGAGAGGTGCAAGGGGCCATTTCCTGCAGGGTCATATAGGCTGTGGAGAGATGCCTGGACTTTGGTCTAATTGCAATGGGAAAGCAGTGGAGAATTTTAAACAAGGAGTGACATGACCCAAATTGTATTTTTGGAAGAACTGCTCTGGCCACTTGAAGCAGATCTTAGAAAGGTGAAGTTTTGTGACTGAAGAGATAAAGGGATAAATATAAAATGTTATGATGATAAAAGCATCTAAGTATATATTTTAAGTTGTATATTTGGTAGTACTCTATTTCTATGCTGTCCCCAAGTGGTTATAAAAACTAAAAATCTGTGTGGACCTATCTAAAAAGATGGATACAGATTCTGTCTGAGAAAGAAGTGCAGGGCTGAAGTTAAGGGGTGGGGGAGGCTGGAGTTCTGGGAGACCCTTCCTCCCCTGCTCTCTATGGGGAGTCAGTGGAATAGCAGGAATGGGGTCAGAGTGCCAGCAGATGGGTGAATGATGGAACCTGGGGACTTCAGCCCTGCAGAAGGGCGGGATCACTCAGGAGGAGCCTGAGAAAGTTCTGAATATGGCCTTGGAAAAACAACTGGGGAGCAAAACACAAGCCGTCACAAAAAAAGGACCGAAGTCATAGGTAGTGGAGACATTTAATATCTGAAAGAAAAAAACGTAAGCAAGGGCAACTTGTCAGAATATATATTCATTCCCTAGGTCTGCCAAGATTCCAGATTTAAAAATAAAACAGGAAAAATGTATTCCGTGTTAAGTTTCTGATATGAGGAAGACTGAATGATTCATTCACAATATGGGAACACCAATAATGTCTCCAGTTGGAGCTCTGTTATACACATGTTATTTTGAAAAATAATTGGAAATGATTCTTCTGTTAACTAAACTCCATGACTTGGAGGAAATCCCTTAGCATCTGAGAGTTTGTTTCTGTATCAGTAAGTAAGAGGCATAAGGTTAGTTCTCATGCCTCTTAGATCTCTCTCAGGTCTAAAATGATAGCTGGTTTATTAAAATTCCAGAAAGTCAGTAAGTCAGTGTGTGTGTGTGTGTGTATGTGTGTGTGTGTGTGTGTGTGTGTGTGTGTGCGTGCGTGCGCGCGCATTTGCATGTGTACACGCTTACTTTAGAAGGGGGCTACTTTACCAAAGCTTTCTTTTGGAAGAACAATAGAGACAGTAAGAAAAGAAGAAAAAAATAGAACTTAAAAATTGAATTTTGTGCTACTAGCCTTAATGAAATCAAGGTCAATAAACATTTGGAAACAGTAGCTGGAGATGAGATATTTGTCTGGCTGAGGAGATATTGTGCCATTATGTGTACTGAAAATCATAAACGGGAAAAGAAAAGAATGGAATAATCCATTTGCCTGAAAGCGCTGCAGTATATACACATATATATTGTGTATACTGATGGAAGAAGAATTTAAATTTGGAAAAGCTCATGATTAGGGGTTTCAGGTACAGAGAATAGGAGCAAAAGGGCAGAAATGATAGGCTGCCTAGTGTTTGCTACTTGTCAACCATGCACTCATACCACCAGCCCATGTGAATTCTTTGTGTTCCTTCCCTTAGACTCATACAGCCCTCCGCCTGGGTACCAGTAGTAACAAGCACAACAAGGGCTGGATTTCAGCCCCCACACATCCTCTAGCAAACAGCCCGCAAAACCTCTGACTTTACTCAGTTACCTGCCTAAAAGAGCATTCCCCATTTCTGTCTGGCAAAACCCTACTCACCCTTCAGGACCCTCTTGTGTGTCACCTCTTCCATGAACCCTGCTTCACCTTTCTCAAGCAACATCGATCTCTCCATTTATTGTGTTCTCAGGCATTTTGATTAGCCTATTACAATTGTGCTTATCACATTGTAGTCAATTTTTTTTATAAGTTTTCCCCTTTTTTGCTGGGTCTTGAACTCCCGAGGGCAGAAGTCTGGTTTGTCCTTTTTAGCCTCCTTAACACCTTATGTGGTTATAGTCATAGAATAAATACATAATAACTGTGTGTTGAACTAATGGGCAATGGTTAAAAAATACAGTTGCTATAAAACAAAATAGGCAGAAAAAGAGAAAAAAGGAAAATGATCTTAGAGAGTTCTTCAAGTAAGACAGAGGTGCAAAAATGAGTATCCGTAAGAGACAACTCAGAGAACTTTTTTTTTTTTTTTGGGTCACGGCCATGGCATGTGGAGGTTCCAAGGCCAGGGATTGACTTACACCACAGTGGAGATCCAAACCACAGCAGTGACAATGCTAACCTTAACCTACTGAGCCACCAGGGAATACCCAGAGAAGGACTTTTAAGGTGGTTGAGCAAAAGGAATAAAGCAAGCCCAAAAAGAGATAAGAAGAAGAAAGGAGAGAAAAACAGAGAAAGCCAGCAGCTTGAAAGATAAACACATGCAGAACAGAAGCAAAGATGGGGGATTAAAGGGAGGAGCTCAAGAAAAATCCCAGGAAAGAAGCAAAAAAGGGGAGTTCCTGTCATGGCTCAGCACTAACGAACCTGACTGGTATCCATGAAGTTCGATCCCTGGCCTTGCTCAGTGCGTCATAGACAAGGCTCAGATCTGGCATGGCTGTGGCTGTGGCATGGGCTGGCAGCTGTAGATCCAATTCAACCCTTAGCCTGGGAACTTCCATGTGTGCAGGTGCACCCCTAAAAAAAAAGAAGAAGCAAAGAGGGTCATTAGTGGGGCATTCTATCTCCCACATGTGGGGAGAGCTACAAGAAGCCACAAACAAGAGAGGCCCAGGAAAACTTCGGGTGAACCTATAAAGAAAAAATATATAGAGACTATGAGGGTTAGGATTAATGAGTGAATTTGGGGGGGGGCTGAAAAAAAATAATTGAAGAATATAGGTAAGAGCAGAGAAGATGAATATTCATAACAGTTCCACAAGTATAGAGGTACCATTTATAAAACCTCATAGGAGAAAAGGCTCAAATTACTCTTGGAAAACACAGGTGACAGAAAGGGAAGTGTCATTCATTGGCTTTACAGTGGGTGCCAGGTCCAGCACTGGATGTTTTGTAATTTTATTTCTGTAGACTAACTGTGTTAATCTAGGCCTTTTCATACCTGAGCAAGAAAACACATAAACATGCTCTTTCACTTCTTCACACACCTGACAGGAAAATGCACTAGAATAGATGGGGGGGGGGGGCGCAAGAAAAGAATAAGGGTTATAATTTATGCATGAACTATTATTTTAGAGGATTTGTACTAAAAAAGGAATCGTGGGAAAAAGTTTAAAAACAAAATTACCTAAACGAAAATACTCAAGTGTCTAAGGAAAGATGTGTTCCTCCAGTATGTGGGTTTCCTGCTGAATTTAGAAAGAATTTGATTGTTTGATGGCAGGACCATTTGTCATTTTTTTGGCCCCTCACTTCTCATTCCCTTCCTCTTTGGAAACTATCACTTGGTTGATTTTGGAGGAGGTAGGAACTCACGTCTCTCTACCAACAGGTGGGCAGGCCTTTCCTCTGTACCCTGGCAGGAGGCACAGCTCAGCTGGCTGATAAGGCACTCAACTTGAGGTCTTCGGGGGAGGATATAGAAAGCAGGAATGGCTAGAGATCATGCACAGAGGCAGCAGTGGAATCCCAAGTCTAGCAGTGCCCAAGTGTCCTGAAACATGACATCTTGACCATTGTCCCCAAGTCAGGGCTTGATTTAGCTTTGACCAATGTTAGCCTCTCTAAACATCTTTCTTTAACCTTTTTTGAGTCTCTGAGCCACTTGTCACTCTTTCAGTAGATTGCTTTCCTGTTTAAGTTCACTTAAATTAGTTACCAAGAAACCTACCATAGACTGAATATTTGTGTCTCTGCCTCTGCGGCCTCCTCCCCAAATTCATATGTTAAATCCTAATGCCCAGTGTGACTGTATTGGAGATGGGGTCTTTGGGAGGTGATTAGGTCATTATGGTGGATCCCTCATGAATGAGATCAGTGCCCTTATAAATGAGGCCCCAGGGAGAACTCTCGTCCTTTTACCGTGTGAGGACACAGTAAGAAGAGGGTTATCTATATATTAGGAAGCAGGCTCTCACTGGACACTGAATCTGCTGGCAGCTTGATCTTCGACTTCTAGCCTCCATAACTGTGAGAAATATATTCTGTTGTCTATGACATTCTGTTACAGAAGCCTGAACAGACTGACAGAACTCAACTGATACACCGACTTATTGGCAGTGGTGATTACAGAAGTTTTAGAGAAATGAGGAGTCCTCGTTAGATGATTTATTCAATAAATATTTTTTAAGCAAGTGTTATGGTTCAGGCATTATGCTAGGTCCCGAAGAAATAGAGCTGACTACTTTATTAGAGTACTGTCACTACTTATACAGGCTAATGAAGGAGCTGGATATATAAACTATACTTATAACACCATACATATTAGTTATCTGTGATATGTAACAAATTACTCCAAAACTGAGGGACCTGAATAACAAACATTTATTATCTCACAGTTTCTGTGGATCAGGATCTAGGAGCAGCTTAGCTGGGGCTTCTGGCCATGAGTCTCTTACAAGGCTGTAATGAAGGCAAGGGGGTTTCAGTTAAAGTTTTGACTGGATAAAAAGCCATTTCTGAGCTCTTTCACATGGTCTTTGGCAGTGTCCAGTTTCTCATGGGCTGTTGAACTGACGGCCGCATTTTCTGGTTGGCTGTTGGTCAGAGGCTTCCCTCATTTTCTTTTTATGTGAGCCTCTGGGTAGAACAGCTCACAATATGGCAGGTGGCTGCTCTTAGACAGAGAAAGCAAAAAAAGCCAGAGAGAGGGGCACTTTTGTTATCTAAACTCAGAAATAGCATCCCATCATTTTTGCCATGTTGTATTTGTTCAAAGCAGTTTACTAGCTTCAGCTCACACTTGGGGTTGGGCTGACAACCATGACACCAGAAATCAAGGTAACTGGGAGCTATATTGGAAGCTGCCCACCACAGCATGATAAACACATACCATTTCTGTGGATACTTTAGGTACATAAAGGCTGATGGCAAGGATTCAGGTAAGGACAGAAGGCAGGAAAAAAGGGTAAGGAATTAAGGAAGGCTTTCAGGAAAAAAAAAGTAAAACTTTAATGGAGTCCATGCAACATGGGTTATTGAAAATGTTTCTTAGGAATAAACAGAGAAACTTGCAAGAAATTTGAACTCCTTAGGCTGGCAGTTTATATCCTGGAAAATCTTTTGTTGGAATTTATACTGCCAGATTGCAAGGAGTATGCCTTAATAGCTGACACAACACTCAACCTGTAATAAGTAGGAGAAAGGGGAAAGGCATTTACTACACAGACCAGAATGGAGACAGGTATATAGAGTTCCTAGGGAAAAACCTAGAAGAAGGCATTCCCCATAACTGGGCATGATTTAGTATTAAACCATGAGAGCGTAGGGTTTAAAATCCAAATGCATGAGACAGAGATTAAGACATGTGATTGGAGAAACTGGCCAATTTGAAGGCAGGTAAAGTCATTAAAGAAGAAAGATAAGATTGATGATGTAGGCGTGTTTCTGTACCAGCAATAGAAATCCATTTGGAAAACTTTGCAGCGACGTGAAAGCCAGTCCATATATCTAGTCAATAAGAACAAGGACATAATCTTGCAGAACTCAGGTCATATGCAGTTGATGCACCAGAGGAGAAAGATAGACCGAGACTTCCATCTATAATGAATATGTGTGGATGGATAGAGTGCAGAGTCAACGGAAAATAAATGCAGAAGCATGCTGGTAAGAAAGAAGGAAAAAATGGGAAAATTAGGAAAGGAGTCCCCTTTAAAATCCTAAGGGTATGTTTGAGAGAAAGAATCATCCAAGACAAAATTAAGAAGAGAGACTAGAGGAAGGCAGGGGAAAAATAAAAACCTGGGAAATATGGGGGATGGGGGTGGAGTCCCTATGGTACTGATTCTGCCTCATCAAATGTTTTTAATTCCATTTTTTATACATAAGTTATAACTGGCAACCTCTGTTGAGACTGTGTTTTTATTGCCTTATGGAAAAGCAAGGCCAACATGATTAAAAGGCAATGTATTCTCTTCCCAGGGAAGGGGAGCTGGGAATGATGAACCCAAGGCTTTTCTTCAGAGTGACATTTTTATGTTACAATTTTAATAAAAAATAAAGAAAAGGAGGAAGAAGATTAGGGAAAACATTTTAGGTTTCACGTTCCTTGCTTTGAATGGTAGCGGGAGGGAAAAGGATATGAAAACAGCAAAACAGCAGTACAAACATTTTCATGTGGGGCAGAGAGAGGAGGAGTTGGAATACCCCAACCAGATAATACCATATAGATAACCTAAGAGAAAACTATTCAAATAATGTAAAGTGAGAATGTTATAGGAAAAAAGTGATGTGAAATAGAAACGGATGTATTTTGCAAATACATGGGGTTTCTAGGGTTTGCACTGGTCTGATAATATCAGTCAAAAAGAACAAATGTAGGTTTGGAAACTCAGTGGGCAAAGGAAATAAAGATATCTCTTTTTAAAGAAGGGACAATCCATGAAAAAAGGCCAAAGAACTATAAATAAAAGGATTGAAAACTCTGATAGGAACAGTTATAATTTTTCCTTTGAAAGAATATTGACTCTCACCTATTATGAATTGAGCCTATGAGGGTCCCAGTGTTGAGAGTTAAACACCATCAGTGGCATATGTCTACATGGTGTCAAAGATGAGACAAATAATGATCACTCGTTCTCTTTTCATATCAGTATCCACTTACTTCTCCATTTATATTTTGATCTACCTGATGAATTTCTTTGGCAATTACCAAGAACAGAGTTATGGCAATAACCACTGAGAGGACCTCATATGGTCTATAATATAAAAATAAGGAAAAACAGAGGCAAGAAAACTCACATTCAAAGAAATTTACTTACTTTTGAATTTGGGGATTTTATATTTATGAGAAGAAAGCTGTCAAAATTCAAAATAGTAATACTGGCACTGTAGGCAGACAAGAAGGCAGTGTCTGTATACAGTTAGAATTCAGTTGATATGACATTCTTTCATCAGAATGCTCTATTAATTGATATCTCTGCATGTCTTAATCATTGTGGTAATTAGGATTTATTAATATTAATTCAAAAAGTACCAAAAATTTTTAAAGTGCCTTCTGAATCATCAAAGCCAGGTTAGGTGCTGTTTACGGAGAGGTTAGTTTACTGTGCTCTAATACAGAGCATCCATTTCCAACCTGAAGGATAGCAAATAGTTTATTCCACTTAACTCCTAACAATTTCTAAACATGTGTGAGAAAAAATCCTTATACTTTAAAATTCTGTTTTGACATCATGCCATTAGTGTACAATATATCTCTCACTATAACATAAAAATCTGTAATATGAGCATCTCCCCTTTTCTGAAATCCCAGCTTTATAAGAACCACTGCTATATTTTCATAGAAGTCTAAAGAAAAAAAATCCTCGAAAATTATTTGAGATCAAGTGAGATTTACAGTCTTTGCATTCTTTGAAAGTAAGATGAAACAGAGGCATGATATAGATCATCGTTTCTTTTAAAGAATTTTTTTCATGTTTATTCTGCCACCATTATATCACCTCGAAGAGGTAGCTACATAATTTAAAAAACAATTTTTAAATAGCTGATACTCACAGGTAGTTATATTTTCCCTTTACTGTGTACAGCTTCTAACTTTTAAATTAGAATATTATTCAATTTATTAACTGTAGTTGCCACTTATTGGTATAGGCTTTCTTTTAATTATCTTCAGATTTTAATGACCAATATTTTGGTTTTTGTGAACTGTAGTGTTAACCAGATATTCTGGTATTTTAATAATAATTAAAATTTAACAGTAATTATTAAATACGCCAACCAAAGATATCTTTTTGTTCTTAGTACAAAAAGTTAAATGTAAAAGTTTGATGTATAAAAGAAATTAATGTTCTATTTCAAATGTGTAAAATTAATTTACTTGTGTGTAACATCTAAAACGTTAAAATATTTATCCATAGGCATCATTACCTAAATATATATCATAAAAATTGTGTTTATTATACATTTTTTTCAAAATGGGAGAAACATAATTTGCTATTTTTAGAAATTATTATTCATTCTATTTCATTATATACAAATTTTATAGTTTCTGATTACAATGATTATTTTAGTTTATGCCAACAAGTTCTACAAATACGTGATATTAGGACCATTTAAAAAGGTGGATTCAAATTTCTATCAACTTTTTTTTCTTTATGGTCTCTTTCATGCTCATCTTTTGATAGTAGATCACTTACCTATATCCTTAAATAATTTAGAATTCTCAAATGAATACCATCTGCTTTTTCAATCTATTTTCTTGAGACGATACCTCACCTTTTAAAGATATCTTCAAAAGTACCTTTCGTTATTTCCAAATATCAAGAGTAAGATCTCTACTTTTCACTTCTTCTATAGTAAAGAAAGCATCTTTCCACCTTTTTTGTAGTTTCAGTGGAAAAACAAGGACCTTTGAGGTGGTTATGAAGGCCTCAGAAAGGACAGATGACAGTGACAGTTGACAAACACTGAGCTGTAAATGTTTCTATACATGTTGTAATTAAATTTTTAAAAATTTCCCTGAATTACAGTAGTATAGTACAAAATAAATTAGGTATACTGCGTATTTTAAAAACATTTCTTTCTCGATATAGTTCACTACAAAATAAAAAAATACTTATGCATATATGTAAGAAATTTTTAAAGGGGACATAATGAGTCACGTTTTATGAAAGAAAAAAATGTCAAGTAAATAAAGAGTAAAAAAAACCAGGATGAAAACAAATTTATTATTCATAAAAGCAAAATACATTTGCTATGTTCCATATGAAGTTCTTAAATGGTTTTGTAGTCAAATATTACTACCCTTTTCATAGATTAAGAAAAGAAGTGAGGGTTGGTTATGGGTAGGGGACTGGATATCAAGTGATTTATTAAAGATTACATGGTGGACAAGCAAAGGAACTGGGAACAGATCATAGTTTCGATGTGATAAAGGCAATGCCTCCCTATATGTATCGGTGACATTTTGCACAAATGCTGATAAACATCTGTCAACAAAAGCTATTAAATGCCTCTTAAATACTGTTCTAACTTTAATGTGTTGGGTGTGTATGCATGTGTGTATATAACACACACATATATTTTAACATATAAAAACATTGATTCTTGAAACGTACACACATACACTTGCACACTAGACTCAGATGGCTTTTTATGGAATTTCAGCCCTTCATATGACTTTAAAAGGTCTTTCTAAATGATCTGCCTTAAAAGAAAGCTTCTGGGAAGTAATACAGCAAATTACTCAGGTAGATATTACACTTAGGTTCGAAGTCAACTTGCAATACTTAAGAAAAAAAATCTGAAACCAGTCTGTGGAACAATCTGAAAATGTTAACGTGAAGTTGTTCCATAGTATAGATAAGTAAAAGAAAGTAAAACATATATTAAGGATAGTTATATAAAATCATGAATAGGGTATTTTCTTTGTAATTGATTTAGACTCCAGATTGCAACTTTGACACTATGACTTAAAACTTATCAAAGAGATTTATGTTTTGCAACTGACATTTTAAATTGAAGATTTACTTGTACTGGTACCTAATATGTTTTCTGTAATTAATTCCTTTGAGGTCAGGTTTCGTAGACACAGAATTCCTTTAACATTAATCTCTCCTTTAGCAATATCTTTATTGTTGGAATTAGCAGCTGAAAAAAAGTTAATCTTTTTCAAATGAGGTTCTCAGTTCCAGGTGTTATTTGTTTCACTCATGCAAGATTTTCTTAAAAGTACAAAATATTTAAAAAGTGGATGCTATGAAGTCAGTGTAAGAAAAAAAAAACCTAGAAGTTAAATAAATCATGCATTAATAAGAAATGGAAAGTTTGATCGCTTAAGGTCTTAATAAAGGCACTGGGTAATGGAGGATCTCTCATTTTAAACTTTATACTACAATTCAGGTTATATGTTCATAACACCTAAAATGTATAAGCCTTACATTTGTCTCTTCTATTTATTCATGAAATGTTGAATATTATTTGGTAGATAGCACAACTTGATGGATAATGATGTTCACGAAATTGCTAAATGTACGACATTTTGATTGTAGCTTAATTTTGAGTTTTAAGAATGAGAACAATATATCTAAAAGTTGAGAAATAAGCAACAGCATACAGTGGTTCATTATACACAAAATAATTTTTATTATGGAGAAAAATATTTACTAATTAGGCTTGTTTACATGTTTTCACTTGCTAATTATGTTCTCTTGAAAAAAGACGGTCTTCCTTCTTAACATCTGTGTTGCCTTCATCATATGTATTGAATAGTTTGTATGTTTTTGATGTCTGTTTATTTATGAAGCATGGAAAGTAATTGTCAGTCTACTCAGCAGTGCTTAATGAAAGGCAAGTGCTCACCAATTCCACGTAATTGATTAATTCACATGGAATATAATGGTAAGAGATGCTGAGATCAGTGGGAGTTTTGTCAACTAGGTCTAGTAATACTAAACTCTCCAAAAAGGTGGGATGGATATGTTTGTCTTGGGCTTCCAGACACCTTAATGAGTCTCAGGAAAACAACTGTTCTGTCTTTAGTAAAATTCCTTCTGCATGTTCCTTTATGCGTTATTACAACATCGCCAACAATGACACCCGTTATTTACATTACGGGTGATGCTTTTTACTCAGTGATTTGTGATGGTAGCTTTAGATTTATGGGTGGATTTTGGAGTTTATGTTTAGAGACATACTCAGTAATTTCCCCTCTTCCTCACCATTTTCTATTGAACTTAAGAGTATTTAAATAAATGTTTCAAAAACATTTCTCAATGTCTTTGTAGGTTAATATGTGAGATTTAGGTTAAAATAGTCACTGTTGTCTTTTGTGAGGTTGGTGCTCTAACTCTTCCTGAAATTACTAAGCAGTACTATCCCAAACTGGAATCTGAGATTCTTGAGACAGATTTACATTCTCTGATCTGAGGGCTCCACTTCTTATAGAGGAAGGCAAGAGAAATATTAACACCGGGTGGTGAAAGAACCATCACTGACAGATAGAATAAAGTAGTATACTGAGGAAGAACAAAAAATATCTATTCACACAGAAGACAACTTTAACAAATTAGGTTATGCTTTAGTAACATGTCAACAGTTTTTCACATTCCAGTAAAAACAGGTATAGATGCTATCAACATTTTAGATAGCATCACTCATAGCTGGGACCACACATCCCTGGCATCATAGCATCCTACACACATATGGCTCCCACATGAAAGGAACACTGGAA